>NC_092541.1:4839444-6181944 GCF_037038585.1 Patagioenas fasciata
GCGGCGGGCAGGGCAGCCCAGATCTGCTCGGCTTTTCCTGCGTAAAATTAATTTCCCCCTGAAACCCGATGTTGGCACCTCCGTGGGCCAGGTCGCCGGGGGACATCGGCAGCACATTGGCGTGGCTGTGCCCCACGGGACCTGCGCTGTCCCTGCTGCTCCCCAGATGGTCTGTCGTGCCAAAAAAAGTCGGCGAATTGATGATCTAATGTGTCTGCAGCGCTGGGTCCAGCCTTGGACCACATTGTGTGGGTGAGATGCTGGGACCCTTCCCCACAGCGCTGGTTTGGGCTGTGTTGGGGTATCTGCCTTGACCAAGGGCACTGGGATTGTTTGATACCATCCTCTTAAGTGTGAGGCCACCGCATAGGGGCTGATCACAGGGTCCATGGGCCCCTCGGCCCTGCTCTGGAGCAACGTCCCACCAGTTGGAGACCTACCTACGTTTACTTGCAGGTGTGGACGTCGTAGACGCGTACGCACTCCTGGCAGCTCACGTAGCAGCACCAGTGGAAGATGCAGTGACACTTCTCCTTCCGCTTCTCAGTCCTGGTGTTGTGGCCGCGGCCGCAGCACAGCAGGTCGCAGCCGTCGATCCCATGGGAGGTGACGTTGCACGTTCTGTCCCTCGTCCCAAAGGAGCCCGTCTCTGGGTTGGGCTCGCAAAAATTGGGGGAGTTCTCATAGTAGACCAGATCCCGCTCTGTCGGTGGCTTGAAAAGAGCGTACTTGGCTCTAAGAGTTTCCACCCATCCCCGAGATTCACGGTGCTTTTCAACCACCATCTCAGAAGCGCTGTCGTATTTATCCTTCAGGTAGTCGCCAATTGCCCGGAAATCGGGCTGGGCCCACCAGCAGGTCTTGACCTCGCAGCTTCCCGAGAGACCGTGGCACTTGCACTTCAGGTGCATGTGGTCCAGGATGGTCTGTGCGGGCGAGAGAAAACAAGGTCAGCAGCAGTTTATGATCACCCACTTTTGTGACCTGGGTTGAAATGTCCGATCTGAGCTTAGTCTGGAAAGTGTCGGCTGGTTGTGAGTGTGTGGGAGCTTGGGGGTATGGCAGAAACATCTCTAGACAGAGACATCGCGCTGGAAAAGCCTGAGATGGGCAGCTGCTCTAATCATCTATCCAAACCAGTCCAAACCAATCCAATCTAATCCCAAAGTCTGATCTTTTCGATGGATCGTTGTGTGTGTGTGGACAATCAGAGCCCAGGAAGGAATTGTTGTCCCTGAGGGTGGTGAGAGCCTGGCCCAGGTTGGCCAGAGAGGTGGTGGATGAACCATCCCTGGAGACATCCCAGGCCAGGCTGGACGGGGCTCTGAGCAACCTGAGCTGGTGAAGATGTCCCTGTCATGGCAGGGGGGGCACTGGGGGAGCTGGGAACGTCCCTTCAACACAAACCAGTCTTGATTCTCTAAGTTGAGAGTTGGAGGTCATCTCTGACACAGGTAGATGCAGACTGACCCCCTTGTCCCAGCTTTGGTAACAACCCTTCGTTTTATGCACCAAGTCTGACAGTTTGCACTAGAAAGTAAATGAAGTTGTGAATATAGGACATGATGGTGAAACCTCAGAAACTTCGTATGGAGCAAAACAATCACTGATTTTTGCTAAAATTAATATATATATATGTATAGATATATGGAGGTTTCTTTTTAAACAGGAAACTGTCGTCAACACAAGTTAGAGTTTCAAGCTTCTACCCTTCCACCTCTGCCTGCAGGGGCATGGAAAAGCGATATCTAGTGTTTGCTTCAAGCACTGTTTGAACAGTTTCCCTGTAACACAGCTGAAGCACGCTGGGTTTGCCAGTGACCTGGAGTGGGCGGTGGCTCAGGCACCTGCTGACAGCAGAACAGAATGGAATAGTTCGATTGGAAGGGACCTACAATGATCATCTGGTCCCACGATTCATTGGGTGGGACAAGGTTACAACAGGGAGCACACAGGAAAGAGCAGCTTGGGTGGAAAATCCTCTTTGCCGTTGACCCGGGGTCTTGGGCAGTTGAGTTGGGTTTCTACATGGTGACTTGGGAGATGTTTGCGTTGGAATCAAGGTGTGTTTTAGCTCTTCTCAACCCCCAGCTGTCTGTTTGGGGAGTGGAAGTGCTGCGCCCTGGAAAATAACCCTTGAAAGCTCGTACCCGGGTGTTATCGTGGTCCCGTTACATCAGGGGGAGCCAGGCTGGGCCGTCCCCGCTGACACCACCAGCCGTGTCCCCTCCGAGCACTCACCGTCCTGCCGGCCTCGTTGTTGTGCCTGTTCATGGCCGAGCGGGCGTCCGGACGGTTCTCTCGGGCGTCTGCGAACTCCCGCGACACCAGCACGCCGAAGTCGGCGTCCTCGCTGCATCCCCCCCACTTCCAGCCATCTCCCGGAGGTCCCTTGTGGTGGGAGTCACAGCCGCAGATGGTGGACGTGCCCTCGGCACAGGAGCGGGTGACGGCGAAGGCCACCCCGGCCGACGCGATGGCGTGGACGAAGGCGGACTCACGCGTGGCTGCGAATAAACAGAGTCATGGGGTTATCGGTCAAGGCAACACTTCTGTTTTCCTTCCCAATCTCCTTCAGCATCACCTAAACCTCATTAAAAAGTTAGTATTTTATTTATTTTTCAATTAACTGTTTCTGAACCAGGTGCTGCTGGTGTCGCCCTTTGAAGGACGCAGATGGAAGTAGGTGGGAGAGAAGTGACTCCAGCTCTGTGTGTCGCAAATGAAGATACAATGAGTGCAGGATTTGACTCATCACGGGCGCTGATGGATGCACAAAGTGTTGGTGAGAGCTTGAGGGGCCTCAGAAGGGAGTTACGGGAGTAATTCCTGGTCTGGAAGCCCAGAGAGGACTCCATGGGTGGAATTGGTCCAAGGGGAGATGAAGAAGCTCATATATGTGCTGAAATGGGGAGAAGTTTCAGATGACACAGGACGGGCGATGGCAGAAAAAGCCTAAGAGAGAGTAATTACTGCTAAATGTATCCAGTCTAAACTACATCTACCGACTTTACAGCAATAGAATAAAACCAGTGGAGAGTGCGAAGATAACAAGGAAGTTGGTCATTAATTACTGAACAATCCTGGAGGAAAACCGATGAAACTCAAGTCTCTTCTTTGGCTCTAACTATCAGCATGAATAATTTTGACAGGCCGAAAGGAGCGAAGCTGGACGAAGTCCTTGAAGCGCTCCATGCTGAAGAAAGGATGAAGTAACTTGCCCAGGATGCCCAGGTGGGCTGGGAGCTGGGAACGTGCGTGGATCTTCCGTGCTCAGATAGAGAAAATGTTTCAGCAGAACAAAGACACCTGGGCAGGAGGTGGGGACAAAGCAGAAAATCCACGTGAAGGTGAAGGTGCAGTGGGTTTGCTGAACTGGAGCATCTCTGTCCATTGCCTCTTCCACCCGTGCCCGTGGCAGGGCAACTTTCATTGAATCATGGAACCACAGGATGATTTGTGCTGAAGGGACCTTCCCAGCTCCCCCATGAGCAGGGACACCTTCACCAGCTCAGGTTGCTCAGAGCCCCGTCCAGCCTGGCCTGGGATGTCTCCAGGGATGGTTCATCCACCACCTCTCTGGGTACCTGGGCCAGTACTTCACCTTTTTCAAGCCCTTCCCTTCCCTGCGCATTCTGCAGGGCCTTGACTTGGACTTTGGGCGGCAGCAGCCAAAATGCTTGTGGGTGTGGGTAAAGCACCAGGAGCAATAAAGATGTTTACGTGGGATGGATGTTATAGGCAGCTGGGTCTGTGCAGGACAACAAGGCCACGTGGGATGGGTGGGAAACCAGACCAGAGCCGCCTGCTCTGTGCCTGGAGCCTCCAGACTGGCCTCAAGTGCCTGAAACCGGGGACCTGCTGCTCTTCATCGTGACCCAAGCCCTCCCGCAGCCCCACACACCACCGTGCCCTCCACCGCACGGCCCTTCCTCGCTCAGCGGTGGTTGCCATGAACACAAGGAACATCTGATTCAGGGTGGGCTGTTCCGGATGGAAATGACCAAGCCTAGGCTTGGAAGTCCCCTGAGGTGGCGGCGCGGGGTCTGTTCCAAACCGCACACCCACACCCGCAGCGGCCACGGAGCCGTCAAAACAGATTTTATTGGCCTGAGGGAACTTCTGAGATATTGGAAGCAGAAAATACCAGCACTGTGAGGACACCTAGACCTGGCTTTAGAGGGGACAGAAGGATATGACCTTGTCCACTAGATATGGTGGCGTTTTCCTACCGTGAGGTCTGTGAGCTCAGTTACGTGTTTTTGGGAGTCCTGTGTTCTGTGTGTGAGTGGACAAAACATGGTGAAATCGAAAGGGTATCTCCTGCGCTGTGTGTCCTGGTCTGTTAACTCTTCAGGAGGTCGTTGTGACGTGCTCTGAGCTGCACTGGTCTTCTTGCCGGTGCCCTTCCACTGGTTTGAAAGCAGGACAATGGTAACAACTTTGCATATTCAACCCAGATTAAAGCCCATCCAATATGTCCCTCTGCTCACATTGACTTCCATCTTCAAGTAGCTTTTAATGGTCTCTGTATTTACTCCGTAGTGCTTGCAGAGAGCAAAACTTGCATTTTATTGTCCTCGAAGAGCAACATTTGTGAAGTCTTTCAGAAATGTCCGTTAACCCACCAGCCTGGCTGCCCATCTGTGCCAGGGTGTGATTCCTCTTTCCAGAAGGGTGAGGAGAAACAAATTCTGCCAGAATTCCTGACAGAAACTTTGGACTTGGAGTGTGGGTTCTTGCAGTAGCGGCCTCCTGTTGATCTACAGAGCCCTGCTCAGGGTGATCTTAAAGCTTCCTTGTTGTTATCTGTCTATCATCTATCTATCTATCTATCTATCTATCTATCTATCTATCTATCTATCTATCTATCTATGTATCTATCTATGTATCTATCTATGTATCTATCTATGTATCTATCTATGTATCTATCTATCTCTATCTGTCTATCTCTCTATCTCTCTATCTCTCTATCTATCTCTATCTCTATTGTCTCTATCTCTATCTCTATCTCTATCTCTATCTCTATCTCTATCTCTATCGTCTCTATCTCTATCTCTATCTCTATCTCTATCTATCTCTATCTCTATCTCTATCTCTATCTCTATCTCTATCTCTATCTCTATCTCTATCTCTATCTCTATCTCTCTATCTCTCTATCTGTCTGTCTGTCTATCTATCTCTCTATCTATCTATCTATCTATCTATCTATCTATCTATCTACATCTATTTATGGCAGGCAGCGTTGTACTAATTCTACTCATTTTGAAATCAGCAGGAGTTTGACCATGACTTGAGCAGGTCTTTACTAAATATAGACTTCCCCAATCACGTTCAAAATAGCATCTCACTCAACTTTCTCCTTGGGGACAAGTTTTGGCTCGAAATCTCTCTGGTCGAACCGTGCGTCCCAGTGTGCCGCAGTGTGCAGAATTGCAGCACCCTGGTGAATGACACTGCAGTGGCATCTTATAAAGATAGAGACATTAGGCCTCTCAATTCAGAGTGGATGTTTGAGTCCATCCAGCCTCATGGCAGGAGACCAGGGAGGTGCTGAAGATCAGGGGCCACGGTGCTGGGGAACCGCTGCTGCAGATGGTCCCGCCTGCCTGGTGGGTGTTGCTGGACCAAATGATCAGGACAGTCATCAGTGGATGGGGACGGAGCCAGAATGTTCCCCCGACTCAGACCACCTTGGTGACTCTCCCCTCCTCCCGAGCAGGAGCCACGACCCATCCTCTCAGCTCCTGCGCACCCCTCACCCGCTCTCGCATCGTGCTCCGGGGAGGTCTTTGCTGCACCAGGTCCTGCTCCTTGGCCTCTTTGCAGAGATGGGGTGTAGTATCCAAAAATCAGGAGTCTCAAACCCACCGGATCTCACCCCATACTGGCAATCGAGAGAGGCAGCTCGTGCGGACGTGCCAGCCGCAGAAACGCGCGTCCCTCCTCTGCTGCACGTGGGGAACTCGGCTCTAGATGCCAAACATGATCCTAAACCGGGGCTGCTCAACCCTGTCCCTGCCAGTGGGACCACACTATGGTTTTTGGTTTATTTTAATTGACACTCTTCCCTCCTTGCCCTCCCCACCTCTCACGTGCCAGCAGAGATCCAGCCTCTACCTACCGAGGTTTTCCTTAGGTACCTTCCACCAGCAGCTTGCACAGGGACCACTGGGGGCTATGGGCCACCGGTTGAAGATCGCTGCTCCAAGTGGAGCGTTTCGGCCTGACAAAGGCTCTTTGGGTGGCCTGTGATCTAAAGCAGATCAGATTAGAGGAGCCAGCGAGCCCTTCTGGCCTCAGACCAGGACAGCTCGGGGGCAGCGGGGGAGGACACGAGCCGCTCTCCTTGCGGACGTGCCTTCGCTTTCCATCCTGGGGGTGTGAAGAGGCGATGGGCAGGGGACGGAGAGCCGTGTTTTGTGAGTCCCTGCTCAGAGCGCGGATGCTGGGACGGGAGCTGAGCCGGGGCCGGTGCTGCCGCGGGCACAGGCGCCATGAAGCCCCCTGGGGGCTGCAGCCCTGCCCGGCCGCCCCAGCACCCCGGTGACCGCGCGCCTGCCCGGCGAGCTCTCGGCGCGGTGCCGGGCCGGGGGGAGCGAGCTGCGCACACAGACGCCTTCGCCTTGGAATTCTCCCCTGGGCCTGGGTGAGGAGCAGGGAGAATTTCCCAGAGACGAAATGCGGGAGCAGCGTTCCCAGAACCAGGGGAGGGGCTGGCGAGGGAGGATTAGAGCCGTCTTGACAGTGCACCACTGCGACTGTCTCCCAGCCGGGCCCGTTACCTGCTGGGACACTCAATTTGCCATTGTTCCCGCGGTGTCACACTGTATTACCAGCATAATGCGGAATGTTTCCGCCGGCCAGCGTACCCACGGCACAGAGCACTGGCATTCCCCAGGAGCACCTCGTAGCAACGGGGCAATGTTCCCCTGTCCTGCCATCACCCTCCAATCCCGCCAGCCCGGCTGGGAAATCCCTATTGATGGCTCTCCCCAGCCCCCCGCCACCGGATCAGAATGGCTAAAGGGCGTGTGAATGCGGCAGCGATTTGAAACGACTGCGGCGCTGGGATGGTATCGCTCGCCCTGCCTCACAGTAGGGGAGGAAGCTTAGCTCTTTCTCATCGGTATAAGCTTATTTTTCTCCCTCCCTCTCTCCTTTCCCTCCCCCTCCCTTTAAGCTGTTGAGTTTATATCAAGACAGCCCCTGATCCCACACACCCCTGTTTAGATGCAAATGACTGCGAGTGTCATGGCTGAGAAAAGCCATGGGTTATCGTGGTGCGGGTCTGCCTTTTCACAGCTCGTGTCAGGGGCTTAGCCCAGCACACAAGGACCCCAAGAGGCAGCGCGGGCCCAGCTGCGCATCCTGCACCTGCCCCGCGGCCACCGCGCTCCTCGCAGCCGCGCACGGCGAGACGCGGCCCCGGCCGGTGCTGCTGGCAAGGGTTTGAGCCCCACTGGGGCTGGGAAGGACCCTTCCGGAGAACTGGGAGCATCTTGCAGCCCAGCAGGTCAATCATCCCCTGGGCTGCATCCCCAGCCCCATGGGCAGCAGGTTTGGGGGGATCCTGCCCCTCTGCCCCGCTCTGTGAGACCCCCCTGCAGTGCTGGTCCAGCTCTGGGTCCTCAGCACAGGACACACATGGACCTGCTGGAGAGGGGCCAGAGGAGCCCCAGGAATGATCCGAGGCTGGAACAGCTCTGCTGGGAGGACAGGCTGAGAGAGTTGGGGTGTTCAGATGAGAAGAGAAGCTCCGGGGAGACCTTAGTGCGGCCTTTTTGTGCTTAAAAGTGGCCAAGAAGAAAGATGGGGACAGACTTTTGAGCAGGGTCTGTTGTGATAGGACAAGGGGTGATGGTTTAAACTAAAGCAGGGAGATTCAGGCTGGCCATGAGGAAGGAATTGTTGTCCCTGAGGGTGGTGAGAGCCTGGCCCAGGTTGGCCAGAGAGGTGGTGGATGAACCATCCCTGGAGACATCCCAGGCCAGGCTGGACAGGGCTCTGAGCAACCTGAGCTGGTGAAGAGGTCCCTGCTCATGGCAGGGGGGGCACTGGGGGAGCTGGGAACGTCCCTTCAACACAAACCATCCTGTGATTCTATGATTCTGTGGTCTTGCTGGAGAGAGAGCGAAGGGCAGCCGGGTTGTGAGGTGGCTGGGGAAGAGCCGTTCCCCTTCACTCAAGATGCAGGGGAATGTCTCATCTTGCTGAGGCTCCTGCAGGCCCCGTCCTGCCTGCAGCTCAGGGACCTTTTCTCTGTCTCAGGAGTTGGTCTCCAGATGCCTGTGGGGTTTTCTTGCCTCCTGCACTCACAACCAGCTCTTTCGGGACACTGTACTTGAACCAAAATCCCAGTCTTCATCACCAACGCAGAGAATGGAACTGCTTACCCATCCGGAGCAGCACTAAGCCACCTGGATGTTGGCTCAACCTTGGCTTTGGGGTAGGACTTGGCTGGAAGAGCCATTGTCTTTTAATAAAAACTGACCTTAGTTTAAAAAGAAAAGGGAGGGAGAAGAGAGAGGGGGGAAAGCAGGTTTTTCTTCCCTCGTCCCAGACTGAACACCTGCAGTATAAATCATCTTGGAGAATTTGCTTGTAAAAACATGATCTTACCCCACATTCTGGGGTTATTTTCTTTTTTTTTTTCTTTTTTTCCACAACCCAGGTTAGAAGAACACACACACAAAAGAAAACCTGCAGGAAGATAATCAGTGGCCCTAGGAAACCAAAGTCTCACCAGTTACAGCTGCCACACGTTTCATGCAAAAACCTCGTCTGAATTTTGGGTAGGGCACAGGGGAGGGAATTGGGCCAGGCAGAGGCCCAAGGCAGCGGGGTGTTCAGCGGCCCCCGCTTCAGTCCCTGTGCTGTGTTTGCTGCTTATTGCTCTGCTGCGAGTTCGCAGCCACGCGAGAGAGTGCGAGAGGAGCGATGGGAGTCGCACGGTGAAGCTGGTGAGGGCAGTGAGATGGGGATGCGTGGGAGGACCGGGGCAGGAGTCCCGCGGGCTGTGCTGGGGGTGCCCTGGGTTCCCACGCTGACACCAGCCCTCGATGTTGGGCGATGTGCCCAAGGGGAACCAAGAAAGGCTTGAACCCTTGTGCTGTGAGAGGGTCTGCGCAGCCCAACGGCTCCCTCGCTTTCCCACACGCCGCTCTTCAGACTGAGCCCTGAATTGAAGCAACTGTGATTAACATTTTTGCAACTCCTTTAAAATGAAATTATCCTCAATTTCTTTTCAAGCTGTATTAGAAATGATTCTTCCATGCTACTGTAGCGAGAACTACACCTTTGAAGTTTTTTCCAAAGTAACTTCAATCAACCTAAGGGAGCAGCAGATGAGATTAACCTAAACGTTGCTCTTTGATACTTAGAGGTGATTTCATCCAGGTAGTTATCATAGCTTAAATACTGGCTATTTTGGGCTTAGTGTTTCATGCCTATCGGCCTAATGCACAGCACAAACGGCAAGAGTGATTCTCATCATAGTTTGAGTCTTACTATTAATTAATGATTCTTAGTTTATGGGGTTACACCCCTCGATGTGTCCTGGAAGCCAAGGAGTGAGCACAGCTACCGCTGACACGGACGCTCAGGGCTGGGCCAGATGTAAAACACGCGGCCAGGGGTGATCGCAGATCCCGGTTCCAGGTTTTGGGCTCAAACTCCTCGATTTCTGCTGTGGCTGCAGCCAAGGACAACGGGGCCACAGCCCAGGTGATGCTGTGGCGGAACAGGGGTGTCCAGCGACCCCTTCCCCCGGCCGGGATGAGCCGTGTTGCTCCCCAGATTCATCACAGCTAACGAGATCTATCAGGGTGGGAGAAAAGACCATTTATAGCCAACATTCTCTCTTCCTTCAGCTGAGAAAGCGAACTTTGGGAATCGCGAAGGCTTTCCCGGTGTCACACATTACTGCACAGATGAAATGAGTCCAATCCCCTCTCTGCTCATTAATTTTCGAGGCAGCGGTGAAAATACATTAGCACATTTTAAAAAGTAAATAATAACCACGATCAAATGGGTTGGACTTTGATATATCGCTATTTGCAGATGATACCGTTTATTTTTAACTGTTCTACTTACTGGTTGCTGAGACACCATAATAAATACATTTTTCAAGCAAATTGCCTGACAGTGCTGTCTAGGAGAGCATCGATGCGCCAGGGTTTGATCGGGAGAGCTGTATAACAAATGTGCTCGATAATTTCTCTCCATCTGTCAGAACAGTTTCAGAGCTATGGGTGATATTTTACTTTGTCAGCCCGGAGTGCAGGGCAGTGCTGAGGCATGCCCATGCATGGGGCTTTGCTCTAGTCCCTGCAGCTGAGAATCTCAAAATATTCTTCATAAATTCAAAGTTAAGTTTGCTCATTACGGGGAGGGTGGTTCAAATCCAATTTTTCAGTGCTTTCATGCTGACAGAAGTGGTGGTGAGAGATATTCAGTGCCTGAATGCCATAGCAGTTCTTTCATAACGTGTTTGAAATTTTTTATGGTAGCTTCTAATTATAGTTTTTAAGAAAATTTCGGATCTTGTAAGTGCTGAAGTTTAGGACGTGATTTTATCAGGCAGCAAGTTACAGTGTGACAAGCCTTGGTGACAAATTATTTGATAGTAAATACAGCATCTAACCCAAAATACATCCTGGTGAAACAGAAGGGAATTGAATCTCAAGTCCCTATTAGCGCTCTAATATGACTTCATGATCCTGATTTCTGCAAGGAATCACTTTAACCCAAATGAGTCATTTTCACTGAAATAACTGCTGATGTTTCAGGAAGCTGCACCATTATTAGGAGGCTGAGGCTTGAGATAAATATAATGAACTGTTTATATGCAGAATATTACAGCTTTGTAAGAAAGATTCACTGGGAGATACGCACGTGCCAGGAGATTATTGGGAAACAATCTAATGTCCTGGCTTTCAACCCTAATATCTCCATTTTCTGACAGACTGTACCTTAAGATACCCATTTCCAAAGTGTCACTGGAAAGAATGATTTGCTTTAGATAAACAGACTAAATTGGACTACAGAGACTCAATGTTTGTCAATACCAAAGAAGTTAGGCTTTGGAAATGGTTTTGCTTGCATTTACGGAGCTGTGAAACCAAGACGTTATCTGCAGACGTCCCTTGTGCTGAACTCAGCATGGAGTCAACAAAATCCGTGGGGCTGGATGGAGGGGAGGCAAGTTTTGTATCCACCAAGTGGTTCAGTTTCGTGGGAATGCCTTTTAATGTAAGGTCTTGGTTTGCTACCTGGACATCTGAGACATAAGGTAGGTTGTTAGTCACCAGTGTCCCCCAGCACCCTCCTTTCAGGCCATGTTTGGTTGAAGGCCCAGCTGTCTGGGGGCCCAGCATCTCACTTTTCTCAGCCTAACGCCCAGGCTGTGACCTCATTGGCAATCCCAACTTTATCATGTTTCATTAACGTGCTTCCAGTGTGCCCGTGGGTCTAGAAAGTTGGCCTTTCAGGAGGGGGTGATAAAGAGGAGCAAGCACGTGTGTTTGGAGAAAGAAGAGGGAAATTACATTGATTCTCTCCCATTTTTTTCCTAGTTCTGACAGTTTTGGGCTCACTTGTGAAAAGCTGTGTTGAAATCCCAGCTAAACACAGTTAGAATTTCAACCGCAGTTTCTCAGTGTTAGGGAAGGCAGGAGATGCTGCAGAAGACTTGTCTGGGCCCCAAGGAACTTGACCACAACCCTTCTCCCTGGCTTTTCCCCTGGATCTGCTGGGCCCTGTTGTGTGGATGTGCTGCATGCTCCGGGCAGGGAGGATGGAGCCCACGATTCCAGAGCGTGTGAGCTTCCATGGAGCGAGACCTTCCCTTTCCTGCTCTTTAACCTACCTGGCCCTACTGAGAGCTCCCGTGATGGAAACAGACCCTTCTCACATTACCCCTCTCAATGTAACACACCAAAAAACAATGGAAAACAGAAACTGGAGAAATTAGTGTCGAAATTAGGGACATCTGACCCTTTCCTCAACGTGTCCCAGTGTCATGATGTGTCCAAAAACCAAGTGGAGAGGTGACAGTTCTACCCACCCTGGCAAACCTGTTCCCCCACGATCCCCTGGCTTCGCTCTTTACCTTTGTCCAGGACGGGCCCAAAGATGGCCAGGCTGTCATCGATGGTGGTGCAGTTCCAGCGGCGGCCCCGAAACTGGTGCTGGCACTCCTGGATGCCCAACTTCACACCCTCGGCCACGCTGGGCATGATCTCGATGTAGTTGCGGCAGAAGCGGAGCTGCTTGGGGACGAGGCCGGGGATGGAGCCGCAGAGGATGGGCTGGGACCCCAGGGAGCTGTACTGCTGACCTAGTGCGAGGGACCTGCAACCGAGAGATGAGAGTGTGACATTTGGGACACCAGGCGGGACTGCCCGTCCTGTCCCTGCGACAGTCACAGAGGGAATGTGGTGAGCCAAGGTGAACCAATAGTTGAGGGAGATAAAGTACTGAAAAAGAGGGATTTCATAAGAAAATAAGAGACTTCCTACTGAATAGCAACAATGTGAAAAGGGCTTTCACACCAGGAGACACTCTGGTCCTTTGTGGCACAGAGGGAGGGACTCAGCTCCTCACATGGAGGAACCCGGAGCCATTCCATGTACTCCCATGTCTGAGCCATCCCCATGGGGCTGCTGGATCTGACAAAGGACCTGCAAGGTGCTGTTTCTGAGGACAGAACACCTGGAGGCTGGGTTCTCTCAGCTGTCAGGCAACATTGAGTGAGGGTTTCTGAATTGTGCACAAAGTGGGAAGTGTCCTGTCCATTGTCAAGTTCATCAGAAGAGGGATCACCATTTGCTGGAGAGGGGCTGCTCTGGGGTCAGTCATGTCAATGCCACACGTGCCAGGCTGTCCTGACATCTGTGCAGATGCTCCCAGTAGAAACTGAACCACCATGGTTCCACCATGATAGACATCAGCCTCTAGATGCAGCTGTGATCTGAGCTGATGTGCTGGTGGATTCATAGAATCATAGAATTACAGAATTATTTAGGTTGGAAAAGAGCCTTAAGATCATCAAGTCCAACTGTTACTCAAACACTGCAAAGTCCAGCACTAAACCATATCCCTAAGCACCACATCACCAGGTCTGTCCAGCCCTCCAGGGATGGTGACTCCAGCACTGCCCTGGGCAGCCTGTTCCAATGCCCCACAGCCCTTTGGGGAAGAAATTGTTCCCCACATCCAACCCCAGCCTCCCCTGGCGCAACTTGAGGCCGTTTCCTCTGCTCCTGGCGCTTGTTCCTGGGGAGCAGAGCCCGACCCCCCTGGCTCCAAGCTCCTTTCAGGCAGTTCAGAGATCAGAAGGTCTCCCCTCAGCTCCTGTTCTCCAGCTGAACCCCCCAGGTCCCTCAGCCGCTCCCATCACACTTGTGCTCCAGCCCCTCACCAGCTCCGTTCCCTTCTCTCCACTCGCTCCAGCACCTCAAGGGTTTTCTTGGTGTGAGAGGCCCAGCTCTGCCCCCAGGGTTGGCGGTTTGGCCTCCCCAGGTCCCAGCACAGGTTCGGTCACTGCCCTGGGCCTGCTGGCCACACCAGTGCTGGTACCAGCCAGGGTCCTGTGGCCTCTTGGCCGCACTGGCTCTTGTTCAGCCGCTGGCACCAACACCCTCAGCTCCTTTTCCAGCTGTTCTTCCCTGAGCCTGCAGCACTCATCGCGTTGTTGTGCCCCAAGTGCAGGACCTGGCACTTGGCCTTGTTGAACCTCAGACAACTGGCCTCAGCCCAATGATCCAGCCAGTCCAGATTCCTCTGTATGGCCTTCCTACCCTCCAGCAGATTGACATTCCCACACAACTTGGTGTCATCTGCAAAGTTACTGAGGGTGCACTCGATCCTCTCCTCCAGATCATTGATAGAGAGATTAAACAGAACTGGCCCCAATACTGAGCCCTGGGGACACCAGTTGTGACCAGCTGGATTTGGCTCCGTTCACCACAACACTTTGGGACTGGCCATCCAGCCAGTTCTTTATCCATCACAGATACACCCACCCAGGCCGTGAGCTGCAGCTTCTCCAGGAGAACTCTGTGGGATATGGTGTCAAAGGCTTTACTGAAGTCCAGGTAGACAAGATCCAAGTAGACTTTCACTCATGCGCTAAGCAGGTCACCTTGTCATAGATGGAGATCAGGTTGGTAAAGCAGGACCTGCCTTTCATAAACCCATGCTGACTGGTTCTCGGTTGTCTTGTATGTGCTGTGTGATGTCACTCAGCACTGAGGTCAGACTGACAGGTCTTTTATGCCCTGGATCCTCCTTCCGGCCCTTCTTGTAGATCGACGTCACATTTGCCAATTTCCAGTAAACTGGGACCTCCCAGGACTGCTGATAAATGATAGGAAGTGGCCTGGTGAGCACCCCTGACAGCTCTCTCAGCACCCTTGAGTGGATCCCATCTGGCCCTATAGACCTGTGTGTGTCTAAGTGGTGTAGCAGGTCACCAACCAGTTACCCTTGGATTGTGGGGGTTCATTCAGCTCCATGTCCCTCTCTTCCAGCTCAGGGAGTGTGCACCTGGAGAACAACTGGTTGACTGAAGCAAAGGAGCCATTATCTCAGCCTCAGCCTTTTCCTCATCCTTTGTCACTGTTTCCCCCCACATCCATCAAAGGATGGAGATTCTTCTTCATCCTCCTTTTGTTGCTCATGTATTTATAGAAACATTTTTGTTGCCTTCTACGGAGGTAGCCAGATTAAGTTCTAGTTGGGCTTTGGCCCTTCTAATTTTCTCCCTGCACAACATCATGACATCTTTGTAGTCCTTCTGAGTCACCTGTCCCTCTTCCAAAGGTCATAAACTCTCCTTCCTTTGCTGAGTTCCAGCCAAACTTACCTCTCTGTTCAGACAGGTTGGTCTTCTTACCCACCGGCTGGTCTTTCAGCACACGGGGATGGAAAATGTCCCCGCTCTCGCAGACAGACTGCAGTCTCAGGGGGTGGCACGCTGTGAGATGCTCTTTGCACAGTGGTGGAGGTCAAGTTCATATTCGGTGTCAGAGTCCTCAAGGATGTACCTGCAGCAGTGGTTTCTCACCGCAGTGGTGGTGGAGGGTTGGCCTGGTGTGCTGGCCATGAGCTCCACACCATGTCGTACATGCAGGTTAGTTGTTCCATAGCTCACCACTGTTAAACCTGTCTTAATTTTTATGCGGATGAGCAGTTCAGTCCCTCAGGGAGCCCACATAAAGCAGCAGTGGCCTCAAGGGAGTAAGAGCTGGGGCTTCCCATGGAGTTCTGAGGAACTCCTGTGAGGATCCCTCCTCCCATTCAACCACAGACTTGATCAAATGCCTTCTTCAAACCCCCAAGCCATCTCACAACAGACTCCTCTGCCTGGAAGGCCTGACCAGAGATGTGCAATCAGTTTTGGTCCATCTATTTTGAGGCTGGAGTTGTGATCTGTTCCATGAGACAAGTCCCTGGGGAGGGTGGAGGCTGCTCATGGTCACACACCCAGCTGGTGACGTTGCTTACCCGGGTACAGGCATCTGTCTGCTTTTGATGACCCACTCCAAGCTTTCCCACCTTTTCTTCCTCTTTTGCAAGGTCTCCATAATTCCTAAATGTCTGCTCGTCATCTTTCTTGTTGATGATTACTGAGAGCACCTTGTCTCCATTCATCACCTAATTTCATTTTTTGTTCTCATGTCAATGAACTTGTGATTTTCCCACTACTGAACTTTCTTAGACAGATATCAGAAATCTCATTCCTCTTGGCCCATCAGCCCCATCTGCCCAGTAGTCCTGGGAAGACACACAGGTCAGGGTGCTGTGCCTGAAGTGTTGCAGCTCTGCTTTGACCTCCTGGGTCTCATGGACCAACGATTTCCTTATATAATGGCTGAGATGTGAAGATGAAACAGAACCTGTTTGAAATCCAGGTTGGAGACCCCCAGGGCACATCTTGGCTCTGACACAGAAGTCACATGTGCTAATGGGGAGGAAGCAAGTACACTAGGAGAGGAGGTATCACAAGGGGAATTTTGGGCTAGACGGAGGACATGAACAATTTTTAAAACACAAAACACAACTCCAAGGCTGCCAACTGCAGGGGTGACAGACCCCACACTCCCCTGTCTTCCTTTCAATGCCAGCATCCTTGCTTGCTGCCTGACCTTGAGCTTCTCCCATCATACCAAAGGGAAACAGCCATTTCGTATCCTGGCTCCACTGCCACAGCTTTACCCATGGAAGGTGATGGACACGTTTTCCCAGCATCAGCTCGCACACACGAGGGCAGGAGCTGTAAAAGTGAGACAGCTCTGCTTGGCTGGGAGACTCCTTTCATCGCCGCGTGTCCGAGTGTGAGCAGACAGATGTGCACATAAAGGTAGTGCAGTGCACAATACAAGGAGCACGAGTGCCAATGGCAAACGCATGGGAAATCCCTTTTCTCTTTCTCTGCCTAATCCCTTAAATCTCTCAGGAGTCCCGACACTGTCTGTCAGGCCAGTGACTCCTTTTGTTCCCATCTGATAGTGCCAGACATAGCAGAGCCGTGGATCCAGCAGCCTCGAGTTGACTCTGCCTGGTTCCCATCGGTCTGGGGTGAGCTTTTGGAGCAGATTCTCTTTCTGCAATTGCTGGCGGGGGCATCTTGAAGAGGTGACTCATGTCTTCCTATTGCCTCAGCATGGAAGATACTGTGGCCACCCTCTCAACTTCATCCTTCCTACAGAGATGGTCAGCAAACTCATCTTCTGTTTGGGCCACTGGTTGGAAAGACACACGGTATCGAGAAAAATTAGACCCAGCAGTATTTGAGAGTAGCAGAATTTAGGCAGATTAGAACTGTGCCAAGATTACGGAATCACACAGAATCACAGAATGTTAGGGATTGGAAGGGACCTCGAAAGATCATCTAGTCCAATCCCCCTGCCAGAGCAGGAACGCCATACAAAAAGGAGTTGTTAGGATGAACACTAAGAAAGGTTTCCTGCCAGTGAGAGCAAGAGCTGATAGGACATTTGTTCTCCAGCAGGAGACGGGAAGCGGCACAGCTCAGAGCCCTCGGGACTGGGCTGCCCACCCCAGCTGGGCTTCACCAGCCAGAGACAACCTCGATGAGCTGCTCCGTCTGCGGAGCAGAGGGGTTGAAATCTCCGCTGGGGTGATGCTCTGCTTGGCTGCTCTCTGGCAAGAAAGCAGCTGCTTGGGAAGAGGTGCCTCCCTCCTCTGCTGTGCGCGCAGGGCTGACCCAGAGGGGTTGGTCACACATTTCATGTTCCAGTTTCATAATTAAAAAAAAAAAAGGAGAGTGCCAGGAGAGCAACAGCTTCCTGGGAAACAATCTGGTGTGGCCACCCCTTCCTGTCCCTTCTGCAATCCCATACACTTATTGTCATCATTCATGAATCCCGGGAGCCCAGCTGGACAGACAGAAACCTGGGATTTTTTTTCCTATCTCAGCCCTAGAAAATATTGACATTTGTGTGACAAGTGTACTACAACCTCCAACGAGCTCCAAAGCGGGGCAGCATCTGTGCTTGCTGTCACTACCTGAGGCCAGCACTGCAGCTTTTGACTTACAAATACGGGGAGAAAATTCCTGGGATGTGCTGCTAAGGGACTGTTTTGTAGCTCTGAACTCAGCAGCTGCAAGAAGACACCACCAGCTCTGTGGCAGGAGAGCTCCAGGCCATAGATCTGTGTGTCTCCAAGGGTGCATCTTGTGCCACAGAGCTGGACACTCCCTGCATTGCAACTCTTCTTGCCCCTCCTGAAGGATCTCCTACAAAAGTGTAGACAGGCCATAGGGATCCTGTACCTCACTCTGCCATTTCCCTTGACAAAATTGTTAGAAAGAGCTTTACCTCATCATCTCTGGAGCCTCAGCACACCTGGAGATCCACAGAGAAATACACGGCTGTGAGCACTGCACAGAAGATGCTGGTGATGGTGACTCCGATGATGGAGCAAGGTCACAGCAACCGCTGTGCCTATGGGACACGCAGGTGAGTGAGTACCATGTGCTCACAGACTCAGCTTTCCTTGGGCTCCCTCCTGTCCCAGAGCTGGAGCAGAACTGTACCAAGAGTACCCTGGTGTGCATCAAGAATAGTGTGGCCAGCAGGCCCGGGGCAGTGACCGTCCCTGTGCTGGGACCTGGGGAGGACAAACCGCCAATCCTGGGGGCAGTTCTGGGCCCCTCACGCCAAGAAAACCCTTGAGGTGCTGGAGCGAGTGGAGAGAAGGGAACGGAGCTGGTGAGGGGCTGGAGCACAAGTGTGATGGGAGCGGCTGAGGGAGCTGGGGGGTTCAGCTGGAGAACAGGAGCTGAGGGGAGACCTTCTGATCTCTGAACTGCCTGAAAGGAGCTTGGAGCCAGGGGGGTCGGGCTCTGCTCCCCAGGAACAAGCGCCAGGAGCAGAGGAAACGGCCTCAAGTTGCACCAGGGGAGGTTGAGGTTGGATGTGGGGAACAATTTCTTCCCCAAAGGGCTGTGGGGCATTGGAACAGGCTGCCCAGGGCAGTGCTGGAGTCACCATCCCTGGAGGGCTGGACAGACCAGACAAGGTTCTCAGGGACATGGGATAGTGCTAGAGTTAGGTTATGACTGGACTTGAAAATCTTAACGGTCTTTTCTAACCAAAATGATCCTGTGATTCTGTGATTCTAAGAGCCAGGTCCCTTCAGGGCTTTGCTATGTGAGTGCTGGATGGTCACGACACCATCACTTTCTCTCTTTTTATCTACATCAATTAAACAACAACTGCTCTTCCAAAATACCTTGAGAGCCACAGCTAGCAGCACTCCTGGAGGGCTCCAAGGACCTGGTAGAAATGAGGCTCTTTTGAACCATGATATTTCCTCCCACTGCTGCATAATGTCACAAGGCAAATGTCTGTCCTGCTTGTGCCCTCTAACGTCTTCTCCAGGCCCCATATCAATCCTGCAATTCTTAGAATGCATTAGGAAAACTATGAATCAGCAGGAGAAAACCAGATCACAGTTCAGATCTTGTTTGCCACCCGCTGTCTTGGAGAAAACCTTTCTCTGCCTGCAAGGTTTTTCATTGTACTATTTTTAGACATATTTGGCATTTTCCAGTTCTGGGCTATGTTCTGCTTAAAATGGACAATTGTACCGGCTGGCATCCCACTGTTCTGCAGTGCAGAGTGGTTCAGGGGTGAATCATTGAAATGCACATCGGGAGCCAGGAGTTTTCATGCTGCCTCTTTCTCTTTATTTAGTGCTATATGAGATGAGCCTTTCCCAGTTCTCACAAATGTTGCCCTTTCCCCCCTTCCTTGCAGAGACACCATCACACATACACTTGCTTCTCAGGTGAGTAAAGGGCTGTGCAAGCAGAGTTTGCAATAAAGAGGTTGAATAAAAACCTCCCAGCTGGAGAGCCAGACCCTGTTCGTTTTGTTATGGAACATTTTGAACTCTGCCTGGCTCTGCCTGATACAATGCCCAAAGTGGCAGATGTTCATTTTGTTAGGACAAGGGGTCATGGTTTTAAACCAAAAAAAAGGGTAGATTTAGGTTGGACATAAGAAATTATTTTAGGATGATGGTGGTGAGAGCCTGGCCCAGGTTGGCCAGAGAGGTGGTGGATGAACCATCCCTGGAGACATCCCAGGCCAGGCTGGACGGGGCTCTGAGCAACCTGAGCTGGTGAAGATGTCCCTGCTCATGGCAGGGGGGGCACTGGGGGAGCTGGGAAGGTCCCTTCAACACAGACCATTCTATGATTCTATGCTCAGAGATCATGAAGCTCACCCCAACTTTGTCAGAGGTGTCCTTAGAGGTGAACAAGTGCCTCCAGCTGCTAACCCTGTTCTGCTGTCTGACCTTTGAGGGGGTACAGTATCTGGTAGAATATTAATCTATTTTAATTCTTGTAATTTGCTGACTACAGCCCTTTGTGAACAGGGTAAGACACAAATTCTTGGGTTTGTCTGAAGATCAAGAGCAGCAAGAGGGAAATTTTTGCAAGTCAAAGCATGCAATATATATGCACGTATGAGCTTGAGAAATGCCAGGTCTTGAGTGAATACGGAGATCAGACAAAAAGATGACAGAATTCAAATAAGGAACATAGTAGTTTACTGGGGAACTGGATAACTTTAATGAATACCATGCCTTTGCTCATAAATCACACACTGTTTAACCTCTACTGAACCTGTCTTCAATTTTGAGCTTTTCTGTAGAGTGGTGGCCCATGTATATTACCGTTACCCCAGACTCTTGACTGAACTTTGCAACCACTTGTGGGGTCTACAAAACAGACAGGATTTTTCCTTTTTTTCTTTTAAAAAGAGGTTAAACTGCCTAAGCATTAGAGTCTGATCCCCATCCAAGAGCGAGTCCCATGGGCATGAGCAGGGGTGCAGGGTTTTGCTGTATTACTGCTCTGGAAAGACCCTGTAGACTTTACACACCAGTGGGATTGTGACCTCTTGAACACAGGAGCTTTTATTCCAGTTGGTGTGTTTGAAAATTACCTCATTAAATATTGTGTATAAATTACATGATCTGCATAAAATTCAGCAGCCCACAAGGCCAGATTACATCCAATTAAGATTCTCCCTTAATTTAGTCACACCTAAGGGCTAGAAACCTTTCTAAAACATTCACAAAGGCAAAAGTTCACTTCAGAATCACTCCCAAACTTGTGACTGCTTAGAAATACGCTAAGCATCCCACTGAGAGCTCTCCCAAAGAGACAGCTCAGGGTATTTATACCCCTCTAGGTTCTGGGTAATTTTTATTGTCCATGCAACCCAGTAGTGCCTCCTTTATGGTTTGTCTCCCACCTGCAGCCCTGTTCCAGCAGTCTCTTCTAGGAGGGCTTAATCCTTCCCCAGGCACCTCAGGACACAGATGTTCTCACGGGTGGGAATGATCTGGAGGAGGGGATCAAGTGCACCCTCAGTAACTTTGCAGATGACACCAAGCTGGGTGGGAATGTCGATCTGTTGGAAGGTAGAGAGGCTTTGCAGAGAGATCTGCCCAGCTGGATTGATGGGCTGAGGCCAATTGTCTGAGGTTCAAAAGGGGCAAGTGCTGGGTCCTGGACTTGGGTCACAACAACCCCATGAATGCTGCAGGCTTGGGGAAGAGCGGCTGGAAAGTGCCAGGCAGAAAAGGTCCTGGGGGTGTTGGTGCCAGCGGCTGAACCTGAGCCAGCGTGTGCACAGGTGGCCAAGAGGCCACAGGACCCTGGCTGGTACCAGCACTGGTGTGGCCAGCAGGCCCAGGGCAGTGACCGAACCTGTGCTGGGACCTGGGGAGGACAAATCGCTAATCCTGGGGGCAGTTCTGGGCCCCTCACACCAAGAAAACCCTTGAGGTGCTGGAACGAGTGGAGAGAAGGGAACGGAGCTGGTGAGGGGCTGGAGCACAAGTGTGATGGGAGCGGCTGAGGGAGCTGGGGGGTTCAGCTGGAGAACAGGAGCTGAGGGGAGACCTTCTGATCTCTGAACTGCCTGAAAGGAGCTTGGAGCCAGGGGGGTCGGGCTCTGCTCCCCAGGAACAAGCGCCAGGAGCAGAGGAAACGGCCTCAAGTTGCGCCAGGGGAGGTTGAGGTTGGATGTGGGGAACAATTTCTTCCCCAAAGGGCTGTGGGGCATTGGAACAGGCTGCCCAGGGCAGTGCTGGAATCACCATCCCTGGAGGGCTGGACAGACGGACATGAGGTTCTCATGGTCTAGTGGTGGACTTTGGAGTGTTAACAGCTGGACTTGATGATCAGTACTTTTAAGTGTCTTTATCAATGACATAGGCACTGGGATTGAGTGCACCCTCAGCAATTTTACAGGTGACACCAAGCTGAGTGGTAGAGTTGGCACACCTAAGGGATGGAATGCCATCCAGAAGGACAAGCTCAAGAAGTGGGCTCAAGTGAACCTCGTGAGGTTCAACAAGACCAAGTGTAAGGTCCTGAACATGGGTTGGGGCAACCTCCATTATCAATCCAGGCTGGGGATAACGAGATGGAGACCAGCCCTGCTGAGAAGAACTTAATGGTGCTGCTGGGTGAAAGACTGGACATGACCTGGTCATGTGTGCTTGTATCCCAGAAGGTCAGTTGTAACCTGGGCTGCATCAGCAGCAGTGTGGACAACAGGTGGGAGGTGATTCTGCCCCTCTGGCCTGCTCTGGTGAGACCCCCCTGCAGTGCTGGTCCAGCTCTGGGTCCCCAACACAGGACACACATGGACCTGCTAGAGAGGGGCCAGAGGAGCCCCAGGAATGATCCGAGGCTGGAACAGCTCTGCTGGGAGGACAGGCTGAGAGAGTTGGGGTGTTCAGCTGAGAAGAGAAGCTCCAGGGAGACCTTAGTGCAGTCTTTCCGGACTTAAAAGGGACCTAGAAGGAAGGTGGGGACAGACTTTTTAAAAATAGATGGATTTTCCACTGCCAACAGTGGTTGTGTGGCCATCTACAAAGTCCTTACTGACTTATCCTCTCTTCAAGTCTGTTGGAAAAGGGAAGGAGTGACCTGCAAAGACCCTACATTGGCCACTCAAAGCCGAACGGGTGATCTCAGCTCTTGGCTCAGTTCCTGATGCCAATGCCGGGGCTGACCAGGCCACCCTCTGAGGTCCCTGAGCTGGGGGTCCCCAGCCAGTTTCCTAAGGCTCAAGAAGCCTTGTCCAGATCACTGCTAACTGGGCGCTGGAGCAGGGAGGTGAGTCTGGCAGACACAGCAGCAGGAAAACCAAGTGCCAGCGAGTGCACGGGTGACAGAGCAGGGGGGAAGAGGCTTGTCCTGTACACAGACTGGCAGAGGCTGGTTTGTTTTAAACTCTGAGCATTTAATCCCTGAGAGACATAAATGGGAAGGAAGTTAATGGGTGCATTGATATGGCAAAAAGGGAAAGCCAGAGAAGGAAAAAGCCAGGATGAGGCTCAAGGAAGCATCAAGGTGAGTGTTGGAAGGTGACAGCTGGGGAAGAACTTGCCCTGTTCAGTGTGGATGGGTCTCTGTGAGTGTTTACACTCAGGGGTATTTGCCATCACTTCATGTATTTCTCATTCTGTGATTTCAACCATCAAAACATTGCCAAAAGATGCTCAGTAACCACAGAGCGTCCCTCCTAAAGAGGATCTTCTCGTTTGTGTTTTATTTTCTTCTTCTCTAAAAGTCAGTATCGTCAGTCGGATGTGGTTTCCCTCTTTCCCTTTATAAAGCGCATCCATATTGGGCAGGTTTAATGAAGCTGTAGGGACATATATAGGGTGCAGGGTAGATGCATAATTAAAACACCCAAACATTTGGTCAGGGCTTATATCATGAGGTGGTTTCTTAGCTGAAAGTAGGAGTTAGACATGGATGGTGTGGTAACTTTTTTCAATGTCTGAGCCCCAGCTGTGTTGTCTTCAATCTCCCACTGATGTACCAAATAATTTGTGTTATTTTGCCATCTCAGATGCCTGAATTTTGTAGGTAATGTCTGCTGCTGCTCACACGGCAGGAGGGTGCCCATCTCCAAATTCAGTTCTGCTGGACTGATTCTCATGAGCAGCCACAAGGTGCTCACACCCACACCAGGGTGAGCCCATGGGATCCTCCTCAGCTGAGCACATTTGGGTTGGGATGAGCGTACGGCGTGTGAGAGACGCCTGGCTGAACCCTGTCTCTGCCAAGGAGATACAGGCTTGGCTCCTGAGGGTGCTGTCCCAGCGGTGGGACAGTCATTCTGGGGCAGGACCATCTCTTTCTGAAGTTGCTCCCAAGCATGCAGGCTTTGTGAACCCGGTGTTTCCCCCACTGAAGCCTGGTGTGCTCTACCTATGAGGTTAAGAGTCTTGTTCACACTCATGTTCTCTCCCTCAGGCTAAGGAGCCATCTTGCACAGGAAGAACTTATTTACTGCCACGTCATAATCTAAAACACCTCCAAATGTGGAACCTGACCGTCAGTGAGCACCGGCCCATGCGACTCCTGGATATGATGAACCAGTGCCCCTGGGTCTGGCCTGAGCAAAATGTGTCATAGGAATCCCTGTGCTTCGAAACCACTGGAACAGTCTCAAAGGGAGTTCACAGACCTCCCTGACGCACGGCGCCCCAGGGAGCCCCGCTCTGGTGGGTGCGGGAGGAGGCAGTGGCCTTTTATCAGTCTGAGCAGGCGCAGAGAGTGGTTGAGATCTTGCTCAAAGACTCAGGGAGTTTTGGGGTTGAGAGGAGAAGAGCAAATGCAGAATAGAAGTTGAAGGTGTCCAGCTGTGAAGGATGTTTCCATAGAATCACAGAATGGTTTGAATTGGAAGGGACCTTAAAGAGCATCTCATTCAAACCCCCCTGCCATGGGCAGGGACACCTCCCACCAGACCAAGCTGCTCAAAGCCCTGTCCAACATGGCCTTGAACACTTCTAGGGATGGGACATCCACAGCTTCTCTGGGCAACCTGTTGCTGTGCCTCACCATCCTCATGGGGAAGAATTTCTTCCTCATAGCTAATCTAAATCTCCCCTCTCTCAGTTTAAAGCCATCACCCCTTGTCCTATTGCTACAGGTCCTTGTAAAAAGTCCCTCTCCAGCTTTCTTGTAGGCCCACATTAGGTACAGAAAGGTCTCCCGGGAGCCTTCTCTTCTCCAGGCTGAACAACCCCAGCTCTCTCAGCCTGTCTTCACAGGGGAGGTGCTTCAGCCTTCTGACCATCTTCGTGGCCCCCTCTGGACTTGCTCCAACAGGTCCATGTCCTTCTCACGTTGGGGGCCCCAGCGCAGGACGCAGCACTGCAGATGGGCTTTAAAGAGAGCAGAGTAGAGGGCGAGAGTCACCTCCCTTGACCTGTTGGTCACACTTCTTCCTTTTCACACTTCACCACAATCATTGTAGTGAAAAGGATTCAGCTCTTCCAGGGTGAAAAACCTCACATTTACTGCTGTTTCTGATCCCACAACCATTCCTGATCCACTGGCCTCCAAAACCATCAGGTTTCCATGCTAATGTGATGCTGCCCAAGAAGACTGTGCCACCCTCCACCCAGCTGCGTTGAGCAATGCTCAGTGTAGATTCTCCAGCATGTCACCAACAAGATCTTCCCTGCTCCACAGACCCCAACCTCGCACCACTAAAACGTTCCTTAAACTCTTGATTAAATTATTTGATGTTTTTGGGGGACCATTTGTTTCTTAATACAAGTTTCACTCACAATTTCTTACGGTGAAATGGCTGAACATGCCTAGTTTGAACCCAAATCAGTGGTTGCTTTCAACATCAACAAGGCAAACCACTTACTGAGCTATGTCAGTGTGGGGTCAGCACATATGGTCCACTTGTCCTTGTGCTGGTGACATCAGATTGGAAACTCTGCAACCAGTTTTAGGTCCACTAGTGAACAGGGATGTGTAGAAAGTGGACAGTGTCCAAGAGATGTGACCATGCTGGTCAGGGGCTGAACGGCTGTGGAGAGGTGGACAGAGCTGGGCTGGGTTAGTATACAGGAAAGGAGGCTGAGAGTTGTCTAATAACAACCTACAACTACTTGTAGGGCACTTGTAAAAGTGATGGAGCCAAACTCTTCACAGTGGTACCAGATGATATAACAAGGGGAAACAGGTAGAGCTTGAAGGTTTTGGTTGGGCATTAGGAAAAATTCCCATTCCAGGTGCCCAGCAAGGTGGGAGGGGGTCTCATCCATGGGATTTTGTGGGGTTCAGCTCAGCAAATCCCCTGCTGCCCTGGGATGGTGCTGGGGATGGCTCTGCCCCAAGGGATGCTGGACTACAGACCCATAAGTGTCCCTTCCCACCAGCACTGCTGTGACTTGGCATAACAGGCTCTGATTTTGGGGAAGAAGGGGAAGAATCCATCCCCTTGGTGGCTCGACATGAAGGAGAATGCTAGCAGAGGCTGCATGAGGAGCACAGGACACAACCTGGGACTGAAAGGGAGGATGATGGGAGAACACATCTCCTGGGAGCATGATGGAAACTGCAAACGTCCGTACCTCGACAGCTACACAGACACAAGCTGATGCATAACTAAGAGAACTAAAGCACGGCTGTGCTTTGGGACAGCATTTCAGTGATACCCGCCCGTTCCTTGTGTTTGCTACCAAGGCAAACTAGCAAGCTGCATTTTCACAAGGAGAAGACAACCTCAGGTTTACACATGCATGAGGGCTGTTGTTGGTTGGACACAGCGAATTCACACACTAGCCTGTTTGCAGAGACTTGTTCAGATCTTGTGTCCTCTGATGGGCTGGAGATGGCAACCACCATCTATGGGAAGTATCCTTCTTCAGACAGGACCATGGAAAATTAACAACCAGAATGCTGCAATTAACCTGAGTGTGGCTGAATTACTGTGATTCCGTTTGTGCACTGCTTGGTCTGCCTGGCAGGGATGATGAGGTCTGTGGGCTCTGGGAGGGATCAGTGCCTCGCAGGGATTGCTACCAGAAGAGTGTAAGTTCTTTGATGTGAAAGATTTTATGCAAATATTACCAGTACAAACAGGTCCAGAATAAGACCAGAAGTGGCTTCGATGGGTGAAGGTTCATCTGGGTGACGGGATGAGTGCAAGGGCCAGGACATGTTTGGTGCTGTTACCCAGTATCAGAGTTTCAGAAAACATTGATTTCTTTAACTTTCCTCCTAACCTGAGTGTGGCTGATGCCAAACGGATGTGACCTCCCTGTCACTGGGACCAGGTTCTCTTCTCCACTTAAAACTCCAGGTGGTTGTAACCCAGAATTCCTGGGTAACTGGTGGAGAAAAGCAGGTACCGATAGGGCACAATTAATCTAGTCCATGTCAGGTTACTGTAGAGGTGAGGTATCACACTCCAGAAAAGCTCTATTGACTCCACAGAGAACTAGGGAAGGACTTCTCAAGTAGGTGAGATTAACCTGCCTTTGAGTCGCAGTGCAATGCATGTGGACTTTACTGGGTGAAGGCCAACTACAGAGCAGAATGGCCAAGGGCAGACCTCCAAGATCTGATCAAGGTCTGCGGTGAGGTTTTTGCCACATGAACTGAATTAAATCTTGTTGTTTTATTCATTTTCTTTTCCCTTATCTCCTTTTGTCCTGTGGGCATGGCATGAGCTGCACTCCTATGTATGAACTTGCCACCCATCACACACATCTCTGCATCCCCTCTGCCACAGTTCAGGGCAGTTTTCACAGTCCAGGTTGTAGCTAGGCTGGAATAAAATAAAACAAGGTGCCCCACCTGCGCTCCTGACCCAAGACCCAGATGTTCCCCCTGCCACTGACTCTACTTTTGGTTTTGCTGAGTTAGTGTTCTGACAGTTTAGCAAGTCAAATTGGTTTTGGCTTTGATCAAAAGAGATGCCACACCTGACACAAGGGAATGGGTGGGGGAGTGCTTGGCGGGGAGGACCAGGTGCTGGCAAAGGGACGTGGAGCAGCAGGTCTGCCCCTTTCTGAGAGGGGTGAGTTGTTAGGCTGACTTTGCTGCATCACGGAGCTGATCCCTTAGGTGGAAATCAGCTGAGTTTGGCTGGAGAAATGTAAAACCCCTGGAGGACACCTGATCTGAACTTCAGTGTACATCCTTTAGGTACTGCAATTATATTTGGAATACTCTAAGCCCACAAATACCTACTGAAAAGGAAAAAGATAGTGCGGAATGCCAAAGGACAAAGCTCTTCAAGAATGATCTTATCGGAGGCCACCACCTGGCCGTGGCTGCCCAGCTGCCCTCTGTGGCACTCCGCTTTCCCCTTGCTGTGACAATACCTCTCTTTTCCCCCATTTTCGAGGCAGGAGGTAGGTTGAACTGAGTTAGGAACTGTTTGGATGTGGCCAGCTCCAAGATGAGGCTCCAGCCAGAATCAGGCTTAAGGTATCGTGACTGGCACTGACCAAAACCATGGGCAGCAGCCCAGGACACCCCTGACACTGCTGGGGCCTGGCCTGGACCTTTCACAAAACACCCCCTTTCGATACGTCTGTTGATGTGAGAGCATCTACTCAAGACTGCAGTGCAAATGTACCACTGGGTCACGCCAAAGCCTGGTGACAAATGTGATTTCTCGAGTGGCAGATGGCTCACGCAGCAGCCACGCAGCACTTCAATGAAGCTGGCGTGGGCTGTGGGTCGTAGCCATCTACAATGGTATCTCCATGAGAATGCAACCATCTCCTTTGACATTCAGCAAAGTTAAATAAGACATCCAAGGGGAAAGAGGTCAGTGTCATGTTTATGAAATTGGATTACTCAGCTCCCAGGCTCCGAGGTTTGCCTACGGCTTCCTTCCTGGATATATTAGGGATGGTTTTGTACTTCTGTTGCCTTCAACGAGTTCTGGCGAAGTGTGTGCTGCCTTATTCGGTCAAGAGCACAGGATGCTGCAGCCATTACTGCAGAAACTGGAGTGTTTTAAGCCTCCTTCTTGTTGTAAATAGGATGTTAAACATGGAAAGGGGACAAAAGAGCAATAGCAGTGAGCTGAGGCAGTGGCTTATGTTGACAGTTTGATTAGTCTATTGGAAAGACTTCTGAGAGATTGTTTAGTTACAGTGAGAAGAAGGGGAAGATTAAGACACTCCGTCCAGCAGAAGAGGGCAAGACAATGGCTGGTGAGTGGGAATTCAGACCAGCAGAATGCAAAGGCACAAGTTTCAAAGAAAAAGACAAATGTCCAACACTTGTTGCAGAGTCTCTAATTCTGAGGGTCTTCAAATTCTGAAAAGAACTGTTTGAGCCAATACAAATGAATTCCTCACTCTTGGGGTAAAAGGATCAGATTCAGTGGATGCAGCACACAGCCCTGCCTGGCTTTGCAAGGAGGATTTTTTTTCCCTGTCCTCTGAATTCGTGACCACACAGCCTGTGTCCCATTGTGATTTCTGCCGTAATGGTGATCTGCACATATCAGTAGTGGCTGCACTGACACAGACAGCAAAAGGAGGAGGATGCGCTTGGGCAGCATTAGAGGAGCTTGGATCCAGCTGTAGTGTAAGGGGGGCGCTCCTGGGAAATCAGTGTTTCTTATTCTTCTCAGTGAGGGTGGCAGAGCCTGGCCCGGGCTGCCCAGGGGGGTTGTGGAGTCTCCTTCTCTGCAGCCATTCAAACCCGCCTGGACACCTTCCTGTGGAACCTCAGCTGGGTGTTCCTGCTCCATGGGGGGATTGACCTGGATGAGCTTTGAGGGCCCTTCCAACCCCTGACATCCTGGGATTCTGTGTGATTCTGTGATTCCCTCTCTAAACAAGGGCTGACTACTCCATCAGCATTCGGTAAGATGCCCTTAAATTATCAGGCGATACACATAGAATGACATAGGAGTACTGTATGGAATAAGTTTAAGCCAACTCAGTAATGTGAAATAGCATGATAACTGAGGGTCTCTAGTTCAGGGGATGGAGGAAGGATCCTGCGTTCCCAAAATGGTTGTGCTGAATACCATCCCAGTGCAATGGCATGTGATGCTGAAGTATTGCCCTTAAATTCAGAGAGCACTGAGGGAAGGTCCCCTGTTCCCTGCAGATTGGTTTTTTTTTGGCCCTACATCATCTGCTGGATCTGCTCTATTCCTTTCTGATCCAAACAAGCTTTGTAAAGAAATTAGCTTTAAACATTTTTCAAGTGCTCTGCCTGCAGCTTACATTGCAGGAACATCCACAGTCTGCAAACACCAGTGGAAAGCTGGGAGCTGCTCCCACCACCGCAGGTGGCCACCTTGTTCCCTCCTGTGTCCTGCAGCTTTTAGCTTCTCAGCACCTTTTTCACAGTCTCAGCTGGGTTTTGAGTCCTGATGGCTCAAGAGCAAACACAAATTCTGCTACGGGGCCTAGAGCAGTCCTGTGTATCAAGCTGGGCCAGTAGCATCTTCAGCCCCATTTACACAGCTGCTTTTAAATCTTTCCCAAGTGGGTAAAGCCATTTGTATAGGAGATCGATGTCTCTTAGACCAGGATTTCGCTTGTGGACCATTGTGGAATGTGGAGCCAGGAATACTTGGCTGTGCACTCCTAAGAGGAGTCCAGGCACCTGTATGTGCTGGAACAACAGCTCATTGCTGATGTTCCTGTAGATATGAGGAAAATCCATGTTCTTTTTGTCCGAGAAGCAGAGTTTAATTTCTCACAAGATGATGGAGAGCACTACACACCATTACTGGGAAAGTACTAAGGCAAAATTATGTCCTGGGCAGGAATTCCTGCAACTTGTGCTAAATTCCTGTTGCACTTTGTTGGAGTGAGAAGACTCCTAAGTAAAACAAAATTAATTCCTGATCCTCAGAAATGTTCTTCATTGTACGAATATAAACTCTTTCTCAAGTCACACTGAATTACTCAGTAGTGAACATCACTCCAGTTCTCTAAAAGTGTGTTGATAGTTAAAGAAATAATGAAAGTCAGATGCTTATATCAAGCACAGAAGGAAGAGACAAGGAAGACAAAGATATTGGTTGGTTGTTAAATGACTTATGCACAAGAGTTTTAATTGCACAGCGTAATAAGAAGATAACCCCCTCATTGCCAGCAGCTCTTCTTAGAGGCAGAATTACTGTGTTGCTGGACATCACAGTGTCTTAAGTGGCAAAAGCAAGAAATAACAAGACTGGAAGAAGGAGGTTATAAAACCACTCAGTCTATCAGCATTAATTAATATTAATTTCCCTGCAACAATGAGATATTGTAAGATTGCGCCTATGTATAAAGTAGGATTGTCAGATTATAATTGCATTTGGTAAATGGTTTAAAATGACCTCTAGAGAAGAAAACTACAACATCCAGAAAATCCTTAGTTAACAGATTAGAAGAAACAATTGGAACGTGTAGTCTGACTGCTGTAGAGCGATTTAAGAACTTCTCATATCCCCTCAGTGTGAGGTCTATGACTTTCATCTAGTTAAAACAACAAATAGGGATATTTTTCATGTTAAAAGGTAGATGCAGGACAACCAGACTTGAAGTACAGCAACCACCAATACTAGAGTATGTTGGTGTTGGTTTTGACAAACCAAATCTTGTAAACTTCCAAGGGTGAAGATCGCCCACCTCCACAGGAACCTGTCCCAGAGCTGTGCCATCTCCTTGAGAAATAAGTGTTCCTTAATGGCCAAACAGAATCCTTGAATAAATGTAGATTTGTTACCCTTCTTCCCCTCTAGTCAGCACTTGTGAGGCCACATGTGGAATCTCATGTCCAGTTTGGGGCTCACTAGTACAGGCACAACATGGACATACAGGTGGGAGTCCAGTGGAGACCACCACGATGGTCAGGGGCTGCTTTGAGTAGGTCATCCAGATCAGAGACCAACAAACGATCCTTTCAACCTAAATTATTCTACGATTCAATGACTCAACAAGCACTGACAAAGCCTGGCATGCTCACCCACTCAGAGTGCAGCTGTGAAGTTCATAGTGATGGATGCTTTTCTCCAAACTGTAGATATCTAAAAGCAAGCTGTCAAAATTGCAGCTGGTTGTGCTGGTTCCTTCTCCAGTCAACAGAGAAGAACAGGCACATGTGGGAGGTTACTTTTCATTGCATTCCATGAAAAGCACCTGAGACTGGAGGTTGACCCACCTGCACTGATGCCTCATCAATCAATTCATGTTGAGAAGATGGCTGGCATAGTGAACTAACCCTTCGGTGTCCCCATTATGGCCATCTCCACCTACGCAGGTCACTCAGGTTCCCTTCATAACAAATGAGGAAAATCATGTGCTTTAAGAACATGATGCACTGACCTGTTTTACCTGTTTAGCTCTCGATGAGGTTCTCTGGACTGCAGTCTAGACATGTGGTCCAGACACTTGGTTTTAAATTGTGCCTACACATCTGGCTCAGATGGCACTTGCTGACTTTTCATCCCCAACAGAGCTGGATGAGACTGCAAGCACAAACCATGAAGGGTGCATTATCTTTTCAAAAGGCAGGGCAGGAGAAGCCAATATGCTGTTAGAAAAGCCACAGAGAAGTTTCTCCCACAAGCTAGCACAGGAACGTGTACCTTATCCACTGCAATGCCCTGTGAAAGCCAGAATCCTGCCCACTATTCACAGAGCAACTCAGAAAATCTTGATGGTCATGGGCTGTGCTGTTGATGTCTCATTGCTCAGAGAGGGTTTGACTATAACAGAAATAACAATGCCCAGAGGACAGACTTGCCCAGGGATGAACTGGGTCCCACTATTGGTGGTACCGCTGTGAGATCCACCACAGTGCACCTTCCTCTGCACACACAAGTGCTTGTGCAGGGCAATTATGTCAGTAAGTGAGGTGGCGCTTGAGCTTCTGGGCAAGAAGGAGCTTTTCTATTAAGACGAGCAGATTTAGAGGATGACACAAGGAATGAAAGGAGTTAGAGTCCAGGCAGTGAACATTTAGCTCTGCCTTGCAATCCTAGATACAGTGTGGGCAGGTGAGAGGACTATGGAGCATTTAAATAATGTAACTGGCCTGCGCGGAGCAGTGAAACATCTGTACAGCTGATGGAGGAACAAAGATGTTTTGGGATTGGAGCATCTGACATACGAGGAGAGGCTGTGAGAGCTGGGACTGTGTAGCTGGGAGAAAATAAAGCCCTGGAGAGATCTTGTCAAGTGGTGGGAGACAGAGGAGAAGATGCAGCGAGACGCCTCTGAGTCGAGTGATGGGGCAATGGGGACAAACCGAAACACATTAAATTCTGTCTGAACATATGAAAATTCTTTTTTACTGTGAGGGTGTCTGAACAATGGAACAGGTTACATGAGAGCTTGGTGGAGACTTCATCCTTGGAGATACTCGTAACCCAACTGGACACAGTCCTGGGCAACCTGCTCTGTTTCACCTTGCTTTGAGCATGTGGGTTGAACTAGGTGATCCCCAGTGGCCACTTCCAACTTCAGCTATTCCCTGATTTGATGACTAAATACTTAATTCTTTAGCGTCACACCACAGGTTTAATGCTGAAGGACCAAAAGCATTGCTGTGGGGCTTTTGGGACAAATCTGACTGATACACTCCTGGGACTCATCATGCTATGAGGTGAGGATGGAGAGACACATAGTGGGGTGGCAAGGAGAAAGACCACAAAGAGAAAAAGGATATACTAGATGGTTTGAATGCCATTGCCACAAAGACAATAATTCTTGCAATCACTCCTACCCATTTGCCTGGTTGAGATTTCTCAGGCAGTTGGGAGCTGGAGTTGTCATGTGCCAGCCCAGAGCCAGCACAACTGCTAGGGCAGTTCTTACCCCCCTCCCCATCTCTCATTTCTCTTCTTTCCTCCCTGTGTCCTCCCTGATCACTCCTGAGATGGGAACTGCCAAGGCAAAAATCTCAAATGTCCTAACCTCGTGCTTTTTCAATACCTGACCTAGAAAGGTTCCTGTGTCCAATTTGGGAACTGTTGAAAATCCCACCCTAAAAGACATTATCTTTCTGATGGGAGAAGGTCTCACCCCAAAGATGTCTTCCATTCACTCAGTCACAGCTTTCTTCCTCCACAAACCTCCCAGCCCTGGACTTTCCTCCTTCCCTTTGATCTGTTACTCATTGCAACCCTCTTGCCTCCTATTCCAATCTTAACTATCCCTTCACATGTCACCTACACCTCTGCTTTGCTTTCCCAACCATCCTTTTCCCTCCTTCTCTGCCTCCAAGCCATATTTCAGGTACTGAAGTGTTTCTGTCTCCTGGTCTTCATGCACCTCTTGCCGTTTTTGTCATGAGCATTGTCCCCTCTCTTTATTCTCAGCTGGCCTGCCCGCATCCTTGAAGGGACAACCTGGCCACATGTCCTTTGCTACTGTCAACCCTCTTTGCAGCGTCCGTATTGCCTTTACTCCCCTGAAGCCCATCTCTTTCTGCATGGTCCATCCACATCCATCATGCTTGGTGTCTCCACACTAACACATCACCAGCCACTCTGTTCTTAGGATTCTTTTTCGTTATTGTTGAGTGACTGCCGCTTCCTCCCCAGACCTGCTTCTGCTTTCTGAGCTGGGCAGGTCTGAGCCCTGGCAAAGTCCAGTTCCAGCCCCACTGGTGTGACAAATGGCTTTAACGCCCTGCTTGACCATGGGGTGAGTGAGCAGGCAGCAAGAGGCACAATTAACCCACCTCCAAATCTTGTGGAACTTCCTGAGGTGTTTCCTCAATTGACCCAGTCAGCCAATGTTCACATTTGCGTATGTTTTTCGTATTACCCCACTTATCAGGATCTGGTGGCAGTGACCACACTGCCTGCCTGGCCCTAGAAGGACCTTTGGAGCAGAGCAGGACAGGAGCGTCAGCAGAGAGGGGTCATGGCTGTAGCACTGGTGGCCTTGGAGCCTGCTGGTGACGTGAGTGATTGCTGGGGGGATTCCAGGACAGGACCTGAATGCTCCTCAGATCAGAGTGGATATGATTCACAGTACAGCTGAGACCTTTGGGCCTCAAGTGGCCTTGTGGAGAATTTCCTCTCCCAACCCAGATAGAGGAGGGAACTTTGTCAAACTGACAGAGAAGGCTCTGGAGACACCTTATCGTGGCCTTTCTGGTACTTGAAAGGGACCGATAAAAAGATGGGGACAGACTTTTAAGCAGGGCCTGTTGTGATAGGACAAGGGGTGATGGTTTTAAGCTAAAGGAGGGAAATTCAGGTTGGCCATGAGGAAGGAATTGTCCCTGAGGGTGGTGAGAGCCTGGCCCAGGTTGGCCAGAGAGGTGGTGGATGAACCATCCCTGGAGACATCCCAGGCCAGGCTGGACGGGGCTCTGAGCAACCTGAGCTGGTGAAGATGTCCCTGCTCATGGCAGGGGTGGCACTGGGGGGGCTGGGAAGGTCCCTTCAACACAAACCCTCCTGTGATTCTAAATCCCCCTCTCATTTTTGTGGGATTGCCCAGCCAGAGATTGGGGTCAGACCTGAGCTGTTCACCTGCACCAAGACCAGTTCCCTCCAACGTCAGAAACCCTTTGCCCGGGGAGTCCCCACAACAAAGGGCTTCACAGCAGGGCAAGCAGATCCCTCTAAATTACTATAATTTCCCCTTGTCTAAGCACGGCGTTGAGCAAACGAATCTGCTGTTGCATCCCTCGCATTATCTCTCTGCCCACCGGCGTGTGGATTAGTGTTGCTGCAGCAACAGCACTTTTGTAAGATGAGCCCATTCTGGGAGAGCTGCTCCAGTTTGGGTGACTCAGGGCTCTGTCATGGGCTTGAAAGTGATTTGGCATCTGCCTCCACCCCTTTGTCTTGGCATCGCACACGGTTCGGCTCTGGCTTATTTTGCCAGCAAATGCTGGAAAAATGGGGGGGGCAGGGAGGAACGGGGCTTGGGAGCTGGAGTCTGCTTTTCCTCCTAACAAACACAGCCTGAATAAAGTTGCTGACAAGGGTGTGTGTCCGGGAACAGGGCTCCTTTATTGTCCTGTGTATCAGATATAAATGTTATGTTCAGTAATGCCTGGTCAAAGCAATGTCACTCTCAGTTTAGAAAACACAATCAAGTGATTTGCCATGGGAGAGAACCTATTCGGCAGGGACTGTGATAATATTATTCGCCCAGGAATTTACATAAATGCATATGATTTGCATATGCAAATGGAGGTTTCCAGGCTGTGACCGCAATAAACACAGCAAGATTTTCAGCCCTGAAAAATCTTTCCTCTAAAGAGAGCTGCTGAAATTCGTTTGCAGACTTGCTCGCTCCATACCAGCGAGTCCTGGCAGGACGGTAGATTTGTTTATGCACCACGAGCAACCAAGGCCACTGCATTTGTCAGTGCTGCTACCCCTTCACCATCCCTTCTGCTGCCAGTCCTGCCTGCAAGGCATTCCCAGCAAAGCAATAACCCCCACTCAGATTCGCCTTCCTCTCCTGCCTCCTTCCCCAAAGCTGGCACCGATGGAGGGAAACGTTTCCTACCAGGAAGGAGGAGGTGATGGGACACTCAGTGCAGAATGGAGCATCACAGAAATTGAGGGGAGGAAAGGAGACCTCCCCACCCAGGCCAGTGGGGATGCTGGTCAATCCCTGTTGGTCAGCCAAGCCCTCTCCACATGCCTCCAGTTTGGGGAGTTGTTTTGGAGACACCTTGGTGGCGGCTAACCTCAATAAATAGCTAGTGCCAACTGTCTGGAAATTACCCACTACGAGCGAACAACTTTGGCACTGGAAAGCATCTGCCCAGTGCTCAGTTGCTATGGGAACATCCAGTTGAACACCGTGGATGAGAATGACTACATCCACCCAGCCGTTCCATAGTTTGGGGTGTGATCTAAGGTGGACGCCGTGGCTGCCTCTATTTGCAGAGTCCTTCACTGTGCCCTGAGACCATGACTGAAGATAACAGGGGTGATTCTGCTCCTATAGGCAGCCTGAGGTTACCCCAAGAAGGATGTGCCCTGACCTAGGAGGAGACAGCGGGTGCCATGGTCTCACACTGAGCTTGGCTCTACCCATCCTGGGCAGCAGAGCTGAAATTAAGGCACCCAGTTCTGTCTCACCTGGATGAACTGGATCTTAAAGTGTTTTGTGTCAGATACAACATGGAAAAGCCAAATTGTATATTCTGGAAGCCAGATCTAGAACTAGTCCTGTTGGTTTATTGTGGTGAAAAGTTATGTCTTTGCTATCCTCTTTCTACAGAGAGCAAAGTAGCACTCAGAGTTGGGGATGCTGGGCTCTAGAAAGACGTGAGACACAAACTGCCGTGAATATTACAGAAAGTATTGAACTGTCTGACACGCTCAGTCTGCTCCAAAGGTCACTGTAGCCAGTGTTCTACTTCCTTCACAAGCCATCTCAGCCATGTAGGGAAACACCATGAGAAACAAGGCAAGGGTAAAAGGTGGCTTTACCCCATATGTGCAGGTTCCAGCCGTGATGGGCTGTGGGATTTCCTGAGTTGAAGGTTATCCCTGGAATATTGTGCTTAAGCACCACCAGTGGAGTGATTCTCAGTAATTGTCTTCAAACCACGTCTCACCCCATGGTACATATAACCTCCACAGTCTTTACTCTGAAAAAGTTCCACAATTTATTTACACACTTTTCTGTCTTAATTTTAAACTCAATGGCAAATAATTTCACCGGGAAGCAGCAATAAGCCTTTGAATAAATTAAACAGGGGACAGTTTGTGCAGTAGGGCTACTGACTACTTTGACCGGTCCAGACAGGACAAGATGTGAGAAACCTGATTTACACTCTCCAAATGAAAAAGAGACTTTAGCAAAGCATTTTTAGCCATTTCAAAAGTGTCTGGTGCTGAAGCACAGTTGCTCTTGGCACCTCAATTGCTGGGCTGGATGTTCAATGGGAGGGTCCCCTCTGCACCGTGCAGCTGGCACTACATGGAGTCGGTGGGTCACACGGATCACGGGCTTGAAACCCTGGTGACCCAGGAATCCTGGAAGCGATCACGGACTGTCAAGAAGGCAGAAATGTGGAGCATCAGCTGGGGAGGTGATTCATGCTGAAGAGGTCCCACTGTCTGATAAACTAACCGAAAAGCCGGGGAAAGGAGGAGGAAGTGAGGGACGTTTGGAGTTATGGAATTTGTCTTCCCAATTAACCACAATGACTGCTTTCCTGGAAATGGCTAAACATCTGCCTGCCAATGGGAAGTACTGAATGAATTCATTATTTTGCTTTGCCTGTGCGTGCAGCTTTTGCTTTATCTTTTAAACTTTCTCGCAACCCATGAGTTTTTGTAGTTTTACCCTTCCGATTCTCTCCCCATCCCGTTGTCAGGGAGCGAGCGGCTCTGTGGTGCTTGGCTGCCTAAGGTTAACCCACAACAGGTTCTTATATCCTGAGAAATAAACATCTTTTCCTAGGCACACTCTTATCATCATTCATTATCTGCAAGGTCTGTATTGTATTCACTTTCTCAAAGATGCATATCTAAATACTCTATCCTCATAATGAAGGCCCTTCTAGTTCCTTGTTGCTGTTGGCTTTTTTGTGTGCTTTTCTCATTTTATCACAATTTTGGGAAATGCAATGATCGGATTGCAAACAGACTCCAGGACGCAACAATAAAATGAACAATGGCATGCTGATATTTTCTATTTTGAGAACAAATCCAACAACAGCTCCTAACAGACCTTTTCTATCACCTTTCAACAACCAACATGGTCCCAAAAATCTGGGCAAGGGAGAGAGCAGCCAGGTGCAAAGCTTGTGCAATTGTACAATTCTACATGTGGGTTACTGAGCACTGACCCATCAACTGCAAAGAACTGTTCATAATAATGTCTGTTTCCAAGGTGGTTGTAATAGAAAGTCTAACCTATATCAAAGCTGTGAAGATTTGTGATTGTTTTCCCAATTTGCAATGAATCTGCCTTTTTATTATCCGTTGAGTGTTGTCCATTTTTATCTTCTATGGTCACGTTTATGTTGGGCCATCCTGAGCAATGTGTTACATTTGCAAACTTCATCACATCACTGTTCCCCCACCACAGTCCTTTTCAATATATTGGACAGTGTGTGTCCTTGCAAAACTCTACTGTTAGCTCCTTACCAATGTAAAAAATTACATTTTCCATATCTTTTAACCAATAATCTGATTTGGAGTTATGGGAAATATCCTCTCCTCCTAGAGTAGAGGAGTAGAGAAGAATCAATATGAAAAATTATACCTTTTCTTGCGGAGCTGGGTGAAGGGATGGGGACCTTCTATTAGGTGATATAATGTGTAAGGCCATACAGAATGGGCTGTTGACTTATTACTGAAGGTTCATTCACTGGAGCCCCATATGACTCAAGAAACGAAGGCTAAAAACACCACCCCCAAGCAAACGTTATTTGAACATCTACATCCTTTCCTACAGAAAAGTTTTCTAATGTAAGTCATTCCAGTACTCAAAGGAGATTTTCTACGCCACGTTGTTAATTTTTCATGGGTTACCAGCAAGCCTTGAATTCACAATATTCAAAACCACAGCAGCAAGTTGTTTTTCCAGTTCGTGTATGGTTTCCACCCGTGCAGAAAAAACAACACACATTTAATAACCAAGGTCTCAAGGCTCAAAGTAGAACTCGAGTATTTTCTTCACCAAACCCATGGATAAGACTCCCCAGTTGTCACCAAGCCAGGACTCACGGTCCCGGGGTCACAAGGCTGCGGGGCTGAATGAAAGAAGAGAGAAGCACAACTAAACCTCAGGCAGGGCTGGACACCAAGGACTCAAGACTTGCAGACCATTAAGACCATGGGTACTGTATTGATCATTTTGTTATGAATGTAACTACAATCCATTGAGCTCAGCCCCTAGGGTGGGACTAAACAAAACCATTACTGCAGTCCAGGTAAGTGGATTAGCATTAGTATTGTGGTGGGAGACACCACCGTGGCCATGCTCTGGAAACAACTGTGTTAGAGTAACATCATTTCTGAACACCTGGGAAGACTCATCTGTGTCCTCTGGGTATAAAAGACTGATTTTAAAAGAACTTAAAGAATTAGACCACTTAGTGTGCAGGTGATAGCGCTATCACCAGTGTGTCTCCCTATAGTCTGGCTGTTCCTAATTCTCCTTGCACTGTCTTTGTGCAAACTCGTTTATCTGATCGAGGGTTGAATAAGGGTTGCCCCCAAGGCCACTGTTCATGATAAGACTGTGGAGACTGCAGACACGACCCCAGCAGACATGGGGTGAGACTCCTTCAGGGGTTTTGGTAGAACTTAACTCTCCAAAACCATGATCCTGAACATTGCACCACTGCTGCCTTAGTTTGAGGCAAAGGCTCCTTTTCCGTAAGGGCTTATATCAGCTCCCAGACTCTTTCAGCTTTCTCAACCAAACAGAAACAACAGGCTACGCCACACAAGCACCACAAATGAGATCTTAATTTCTGGAGATCTCATTTTTAGGAGATTTGCAGGGAAAAATGAGCAAACTGAAATGAAAAGTGAAGATAAACTGATGACCATAACTTGGTGTACTACATGAACTACTTGTCAAAAATAAATCAGATGGATTTCATGAAAAACTTATTAAAGGTGATTTGGTTGTTACCAGGGATAATTGGGCCAGAGGAAGTACAATGGAATCATCAGTTAGAATTTAAAAATACAATTGAAAATCTTCTGCAGCACAAAAATATGAAAGAAAAACAGAACTATTGAAAGCATCAGCGATCATGGGAAGCACATATTAGGAAATCAGGTGAAAACCAGATCAGTGATGAGGAAACTGCACATCTGAAGCATGAAGTTCCTGTGCTATTGGCTGAAATCTGGGTTGGAGGCTGAAATGGTAAATCCTACAAGAAAACAAGTAATTTTGTGGGTTTGCAGTCCAGACCCAGCGGTGTTGTACATACAGATGATGGGATTAATCTGATGGACTGCAGACATTTCAGCTGAGACCATTGTCCTGGTCTGCCAGTGTAGTCCAAGGAGCAAAATAGGCACTTATTTTAGACTTCTGCAGGTAAAACCTGTCCTGAAAATGTGCCGTTGTCAGTAAGGTAACTATCCAAGATGGAGCGACCTGTTGTGCAGACATCTCCAGTGGGAAGAGAGCAATAGGGAGTAAATAGTTGAGTGGCGCTTGTCAGGACTGAACTGAAACTGCAAAAAAGCCCCTGGGACAGTTTTCAGGGATCACTGTGAATTTCTTATTTATAACTCTTCACAGTTGCCAGAAAGAAACTGCAGGGAAACTGGATGACTACGAGACATAGAAATGGGGCCAGAACAAAAAAATCAAGTTTATCAGCTAACGCTAACCCCTTTGGTTTTAAACTCTATTTGCTGAAAAGGTAGAGGAAGAGCTTCAGTATCTGAGCAAATGTGATGCTGAGTGACTCAAAGAAAGTGTTTCTCATTTAAAAATTTAAGGTGTAAGTACTGGGAGAGGTGCCAGTTAGACTTGATCAGATTTGTAGGATTAATTAAAACCAGACAGGTTCAGAGAATAGTGAAAAAGACAAATTAGCAAATCAGCAGATCAGGAACCCCATCTCTAGAAAAGGAATTAGAAGGAGTTTGGCTCCTTTATCATGCCAAATTTGCTCACCAAAGCATCGTTCTTTCACGTTTTCAAACATGGCAAAGTGACTACACTAACAGTCCTGGTAAATAGTTCAGGGTAAATAGTAAGAAACACAGTGCTCCTGGACTGTGAAAATGGGGACTTTTGAGATATGTCTTGTCCTAAGATTTCTTTCCAGATATTATAATAGGAAAAGCTGTAAATTCACATGCACAGACACTGTTAAAAAGGTACTGTTAACTATAACACAGTGTTTCTCAGCCTGTGCCCCATAGTTGGTCTTAAGATGTGGTTTCCACCATATAACACTCCTGATACGGTCTTTATCCTGAAACTGCCACTAAACAGACTTAAATAATATCACCTGATACCCCTCTATGTCAGCAGCTTTTCACTACATTCTGTATCACGATAATATTGCCTCCAAACTTGAGTAGTATTTAAAGACTTCCATTTGTAGATACAAAATGAATCTCAGATCAGGTCAGCAAAAATAAGGTTGTATCTGCCAACAGAATGCTAAAATTAAACTTTGAGTATAAATAATATGAGCTAGAACTGTCTATATATGGGATACGTAAATTACCCAGCCAAGTTCCTAACACACCCTTCCCATTTCAGATCCTTTAGGAAAATCACTGATCCACTGAGTGGCATTGAGCACTGAAGAAGAATGAGATTATGGATTTACTCAGGAGCTGGTCAGCATCAGATTTGTCTCATCCCAACAACAGCCTGTGGAAAATAGGTGTCTAGTCTGCAGTATTGGGGGGCTCCATGTACCAACAGAGGAAAGGGACCAGGTTATTTCATTGTTCCCTAGGTCGGACCTAAGATAGACTTTCCACAGGTCTGCCTCATAGAGAGGTAGTGTGTTTCCATCAGATGTAGATGGTGCCTTGGTGAGGCGCATACAGCAGGATCCTACCCAACTGGGAGACAAATCCCATTACAATTCTCTTGCCATAGATTATTATTTTGAGAAGCACCTTATGATCTTTCAGAACTATGCCAGGATGGGCACAATTTCCACTACAAGCTCCATTTAGAACCATTGCTCATTGCTCAGTTGAGCGTAAGAGTGTGTTTAAAGAAGGAATGTCAGCCTACTGGATTTTTATTTCCATGTTTGACTGTATCTCTTGAGACAAGGTCCTGTCCATATGGACACAAATAAAATCCATGAATCTATCATCTTCAAAAAGCCTCCAGTATGATCTTCACAATGTTATAAAATCGACAATAACTACTCAGAAGTATTCATTGGATGCACAAAGGCCTTGACTTTCATGGAGGACTTTGGGTGTGCTCACATTGCTGAATGGCTGGACTCTGAATCCAGAATATTTTCTATTTTAATGCTCAAAAATATTCTGTATTTTATGTGCCATCACATTTTAAAGCCAGCCAAACACCGGTCCACAGGAAGACAGTAACTAGCAACTGCTAAGATTCCTACTAGATGTGCCTAGGATCTTTCACTCAGGCCTGGCAAAAATTTCAGAGCAGGCTCAAGTTGAGCCAAATTGCCATAGATACTGCTTTGGCTCAACACAACTCATGCAAATTGGATCTACAAGGCTGAGAGTGTCAGCAGTGAGACATATCTAAAATACCATTGCTAATCCAATTGATTATGATTTTTGTATGATAAGCATACATTGATTTAGACAGCTTGCTTCTCATGGTGAAAGAGGGGTGTTGCACTCTTCTTCACACCGAGATTTCTGTCGGCAGATGGACCAACAGCTTCTCTGAACAGTAGATGACACGTATTTCTAGGTGATTGGCCTAACACTGGAAAGCCTTAGAAACTGAGATTGTAGTACACCTCAGATGAAGACATTTTTCAGTTGAATACCTGACAGAGATAATTGAAAGTGCTGTGCATTTTATCAGCATATTTTCAACACACAGCACAATTCTTCAATCTTTATTATTTCATATTTAAGGTTTGCTTTTTAGTTCTTTAAAATGGGCTACTTGGATATTTTCCTGCCTTTCCATACAGAATCCAACCACTAGTTTATGTTGAACTGTTTGACGTGGCAGCTGAAAGGCCTGATGAGCATCACCAAGACCCTGTCACCAATGTCAGGTGGAAGACAACCTTCTACCTCCTGGATACCAGCCCTGGTGGGCATGTGGGCAGTGTTCACGGGGTCTCTGGGACATCAGGGCAAATCAAATGCCTTCAGAGTGTTAACTAAATAACAGAAATATATTTTAAAAGTCAGAAGTGATTTAGTGATGTTAGAGTCATGTCCTCTGAGGGTTCAAGCTGCCCAGGTCCGTGCTGTGCCTCCAGGGAGGAAGGGCTGAAGGCTTTCTTGCAGGTCTCCTTGGCTCACACACACAGCCGAGCAGTGACTGTGGTGCAGGAGCTGGAGAGCAACAGAGCCAAGACAAATGCAGTGAGAAAGCATTAGCTAAAGACCTGTAATGAACTCGCTGGAGTGACAATGACTCGTATCTGGACACAGAAGATGTGTAGCATATAGCAGGGGTGACATGAGTGACCATCACGTTTCTCCTTGGTATGTGTGTGTTGGGCTGTATGTTGCCATCTGTCACATGGATGAGAGTTCACACAATCACAGGATGGTTTGTGTTGAAGGGACGTTCCCAGCGCCCCCAGTGTCCCCCCTGCCATGACAGGGACATCTTCACCAGCTCAGGTTGCTCAGAGCCCCGTCCAGCCTGGCCTGGGATGTCTCCAGGGATGGTTCATCCACCACCTCTCTGCCCAACCTGGGCCAGGCTCTCACCACCCTCAGGGACAACAATTCCCTCCTCATGTCCAGCCTGAATCTCCCTCCTTTAGTTTCAAACCATCACTCCTTGTCCTCTCACAACAGGCCCTGCTCAAAAGTCTGTCCCCAATAGTTGCTTAGTTGTGTTCAGGGTGCTAATGAAGGTCCCATTGCCCATTAGACACACACTGTGGACTGAGTAATCCAAGACCTGTCTAATACTTTACATCTTTTGTAGCACTGCTGTTGGTCTCAGCAAAGGGTATCTCACAAAAATCATGGCTGAGAGGTTCCCTGGAGGTCTCTGGTCCAAGCAGCTGCTCAGCGTAGGACACTGCCCAGCACCAGCCATGGTGGCCTGGACTTGTGCAGTTGAGTCCTGAAAATGTCCAAGCAGTGACCCTCCTCACCTCCACAGGCACCTGACTCTGGACACCCTGGAGCAAGCAGTGTCCTCATGCAAGCACCAACATTTGAAGTCCCAGCCTGTGGCAATTGCCCTTTTCTATATTGTTTGGCACTACAGAGGAAATATTTGCTCTATCGTATTTGTAAGATCCTTTCAGGAATCCATAGGTTGCTGTTGAACAGCCCTCAGTCTCCTCTTGGCCTGACTAAATGAGCTCAGGTCCCACCGCCTTTCCTGGTGAGCCATGTGCCCCAGGCTCTTGCCATCTCGGAAACACCCACTGGCTGCTCTCACGTTTCTCTACATCCTTCTTGAGATGAGGACAGGGGAGAGCCACTTCTCAACACAGTATTACAAGTGCCCCAAATGCCAAGCAGAGGGTGACAGCTCCCCTCAGTCTGCTGAGCACACTCCTCCCAGCACACAGTTCATTTTCTTTGGGCTGAGCACAACGGTGGGTTCATATTCCCCCTGGGAACCACTGTCACTGCTTCCCCCCCTGCATATACACGGCTGTGCCGCCGGGGTGTGAAGTGTCTACCTGGCCACCTGAAGATGTGTGTTTACATACAGCTGGGGAAGCAAGCCAGCATTCACCGTGGCTGGTATGTGAATTTACTTGTTGGTGGCCTCCAGTATCTCCAACACCCCACAGCCAGCCCTGGGCTAAGAGTACCAGGTGGCCAGAATCACAGAATCACAGAATCCCAGAATGTGAGGGGTTGAAGGGCCCTGGAAAGCTCATCCAGTGCAATCCCCCCATGGAGCAGGAACACCCAGCTGAGGTTCCACAGGAAGGTGTCCAGGCGGGTTTGAATGTCTGCAGAGAAGGAGACTCCACAACCTCCCTGGGCAGCCTGGGCCAGGCTCTGACACCCTCACCCCCAACAAGTTGCTTCTCCTCTTTCAGTGGAACCTCTTGTGTTCCAGTTTGCACCCATTGCCCCTTGTCCTGTCACTGGTTGTCACCCAGAAGAGCCTGGCTCCATCCTCCTGACACTGCCCCTTTCCATATTGATCCCCAGGAATGAGTCCCCCCTCAGTCTCCTCTTCTCCAGCTCCAGAGCCCCAGCTCCCTCAGCCTTTCCTCACACGGGAGATGCTCCACTCCCTTCAGCACCCTCCCTCAATTTGCAGTGCTCTTGCGAGGGTTCCCTTAGGCAGGTGCTTCACTTCGTCAAATGCTGCTGTTAATGAAGGATTCAAATTAAAATCAATCACTTTGCAACAACCTCTTAAAAACTCATTGTGACAACTTAAATTTACTTCTAAATTTAGTTACAAGAATGGTAACAGATTTCTGGCTTAATGGCATAAACACTTTTAAGTCTTTATGTGAATTGAAGCTTTTCTCCTTACGTTCATCTGTCTCCAGGCTTGTGCTGGCCCCGCAGGACAGAGCGTATCCCTGGGGCTGGGACGCTCCAGGAGATGTGAGTGTTTAGTTTTCATAGAATGATAGAATCATTCCAGTTGGAAGGCACCCTCAAGATCATTGAGTCCAAACATAACCCAACTCTAGCACTAAAACATGTCCCTAAGATCCTTGTCTATACACCTTTTAAACCCCTCCAGGGATGGTGACTCCACCACTTCCCCAGGCAGCCTGTTTCAGTGCTTCACAACACTTTCAGTGAAGAATTTTTTCCTAATATCCAATCTAAACCTCCCCTGGTGCAACTTAAGGCCATTTCCTCTTGTCCTATCACTTGCTACTTGGGAGAAGAGACCAACACGGTTCATGCTACAACCTCCTTTCAGACAGCTGTAGACAGTGATAAGATCTCCCTTCAGCATCTTTTTCTCAAGGCCAAACAGCCCCAGTTCCTTCAACCTCAGCCAAAGGAATGAGGCTTCCTGACGTTTAGGGAGATGTGCAGATTTCTTACTGCTCTTTACTGTTGTGTTCTAGCAGCATTTTGAAGCTGTCGCTGATCTCAGGACTCCCCTTCACTGCACTCTGCCATGCAGGGGAGAGGGAAAACCAGCCAGAGATGCTGGCTGGCCAAGCTGACACTGCCAAGAACCGGCGCACATTGAGGTTCACCAGGCTCTACATCCTCAGAAGCTCCCTTGGCAATGACTGGGGCTGCCCACATGTGTCTGCTGTACAGGACAGACAATGAATCTCAATTTCAGCTTGACTGTGGAAAGCTCTTGCTTTCATGGCATGGACTAACCATCCCATCCCAATTTCAGGTTGACTGTGGAAAGCTCTTGCTTTCATGGCATGGACTAACCATCCCATCCCAATTTCAGGTTGACTGTGGAAAGCTCTTGCTTTCACGGTGTGGACTAACCATCCCATCCCAATTTCAGGTTGACTGTGGAAAGCTCTTGCTTTCACGGTGTGGACTAATCATCCCATCCCAATTTCAGGTTGACTGTGGAAAGCTCTTGCTTTCATGGCATGGACTAACCATCCCATCCCAATTTCAGGTTGACTGTGGAAAGCTCTTGCTTTCACGGTGTGGACTAACCATCCCATCCCAATTTCAGGTTGACTGCTGTACAGGACAGACAATGAATCTGAATTTCAGGTTGACTGTGGAAAGCTCTTGCTTTCATGGCATGGGCTAACCATCCCATCCCAATTTCAGGTTGACTGTGGAAAGCTCTTGCTTTCATGGCATGGACTAACCATCCCATTTGGCAAGGTAGGCATACAGATTCCCACAGACCATGCCTGGCTGTGGAAAATGCTGAAGACAGCCTTTGAAACCACAAGATCCTGAATGTTGGCGGCTATTTGTTTGTTGACAGCTGTTTCCATGAGCAGTCGCACGTCACCCCAGCATCTCTCCTCATCGCCTCTGCCGTCACTGCGTCCCCAGGCAGCTTCACCCGCCGCTGCGGCCGGCAGAGCTCCGTCAGGTCTGGGGCAGCAGGCTGTGACACCCTCCAGCGGCGCCAGCAGAAGGGGACGCCCGCTCTGTGCGTCAGCTCTTCCAGTTCAGAGCTTCACGTGCCAGCGCAGGCTGCTGGTGGAGCAGCTTTGGCTCCGTGTGCCAGAGCAGCACCTCTGGGCTTGCATGGCAAGTGCCGTTGGCTCTGCCACTGACAAACTCCATCATTAACTTAGTCATCTTTCTCCAGAACTGGCTACATTTTAAGCTGCAGGAAATCTCTACGTGGGATTGTTTTCTTCTTTTGTAGTGATAGAGCAGCTGGATTTGCATCAGGAAATCCACTCTCATAGTCTGATGCCTCACTGCAATTTTATTCCTTTTGAATAAAGCTTTAAGGGGCACATGCCTATGAAAAAGCAAAGGCTACAGGATATAAATGTTTTCAACCTTCAGAAAATGAAAAATAAAGACTGCCAAGAGAATCGAGTCTCCCGTTCATCCCAGCAAGGTGAGGCAAGGAGAGCTAAAGAAGATGAGTTACATGTCAACTCAGACTATTTCTACATGCAAATGGTTTTCACATACAGGTTTTTCCTAATGAGGACGCTGCTGTGAGACCAGTGAGAACATGTTTTTAAGTTTCTATCTGCCTCTTGCTAGGGGCCCAAGGCCACTGGGATCCTCAGTCAGCTGCCAAAGCCTCCAGCTTCCCCTGAAAACATTTCTGAGGGATAGAAGTAAAATTTAATAATATATGATGGACAAAACCATTCTTCCAGTTGCCAAATTGTCTGCTTAGATGCCAACGAATGCTGGATGGGAAGATGCACTTGGTGAGAGTCACAGTTATGGGCAGTGACCTGTTAATACTATGTCTTGAGGAATGATGAGAGAAGTGGGGCTGAATGTTTTAGTCCCTGTTTACACTAAGGACTTCAAATCTGTCTCCTTTCTCCAGACCAGTGACACACCAGAGGTTTTCAAGACTTCTTGGTGAATTATGTTTACGGAAGAAGAAAGCATTTGGTGTTTCTTCTCAGTTCATGGGTGGAGTAGTCTCCCTGATTGTCTTCTTCAGCCCCTGCACATGTATTATCATCCTGGGAGTGGTTTCAAGCTGTTTCCCAGGCCACAATATCTCTGTTGGCCTGCACTGACACGGCTCTGGCTGTGAGCTAGATTTTCATCTGAATTGAGGAGGTTACCAGAAAGCTCTGGGCCCATCCATCAGTCTGTCTATATGCTGCTTTGACCAGTCCTTCACACCTTGATTCCCCCCGACCCCATGACTCACACGTGTTCTGTTGTCCATTCTGTAATTAGAGTATTTGGGATTAAAAAAATGGGTGCGGGTGTGATTGGTGTCACCACCATCCCCTCTGCCTGGCACTGACAAGGGTTGTTGGCATGGCCCATCACTGCTGCCTACTTTGCTTCCACCCACGCCATCCCTGAAGGGTCAGGAGCAGCAGTCCTGGTCTCCATGGCCTCACCACATCTCTCCATCCCCTCCTCCTCTGATGCTCTTCTAGCAGTAGTAACCCAGAAAGAATAAGCGTTGGACACAGATCTGAGGAAGCTTTTGTTGGCTTCGACTGCTCTTGCCAGCACTCTCGCAGGCAGCATTTAGATGACCTTTTCCCATCTGTGCCCTGTTTGTTCCTTTTCACTGCTGTAATAAGACAGAAGCATGTGAAGAAGGGCTGCACCTATGGCAGAACACCAGCCCTGCTCACTGAAGGTTACATCTGCAGTCTGTGCCACCCTGGGCCATGCGCAGGCATTGCCTGGGAAGGTGCTCGTTGCTCAGGGACAGGACGATGCCAAGGAGCTGCCAGCAACCCAACAGGCTGGACTGCAACCCCCTGTCTCGGCTTTGCAGCCCGGTGGTTCCACCTTCCCGCTGCCAGCACCAAGCCTGGATGCTGCAGAGCTGTGTTTGCACCCTGAAATCTGTTCCTTCGCAGGTGTTGGTCCAGACTGTTCCCCATGCCAAGAGCTGGTAGCTTGAGCCTCACTGCCGGGTATATAACATTTCACCACTGAGGCCAAGGTCAGGATCCACCCTCCAACATGACAGCGTGCAAGCTGGAGGGTTGCTGTCACATTACGCTCTCTCCAGGTAACATAACCGGATGGCCAGCGTCCTTCCCTGGCGCCTCAATAAAAATACAACTTAGTGCAAACCCTCGGCAGCTTCGTCTTTTTGCTTTTATCCCTTGCACTGCACTGTCATCGATGTTGTGCTTGCAACTATTGTCTGACTGCACTGTGGGGCGGCTGGATTATTCCAGCCACCCCTAAACCCATTTACAAGGTGATGAGACCCTGTTTTCATTGGATTTCTTTCCCTTCTGTGCATTCAGACACTTTTTTCTCCACTACAGGAACAACCCTTTTTCCAATTTATGCCCCAAAGCAGAAATGGTCTGTTTTGATTTTGCTGACAAATTATTCCCCATTACAGTAGAAAAACACTCAGGATGGTTGCACCAGCAGGACCAAGCACTATCTGTCAGCAGCCTTGGGATCCTGCAAGACAAATATTCTTCCTGAAGGTCTCATGTTTAGGAGAGATGGGTTTAGCTGAGGGTAAAGAAGCACTGGTTGATCTCAGGTCCAGCCTGGCCTGGAGAAGTGCAGGAACCCAGCACAGGGCACTGGGCCGATGCTGTGCCCCACATTTGCTTCCCTCCCTCTGTTCCACAGTGTGTTTAACCCTGGAAGGGGGACTCATCCCCTAAAGTCTGCCTGAAGATCAGAGAATCAGGAGGACAACCAGAAGAGGATGCTTTTTTCTTAAGTGTATGGATCACATTGTAGGTGAGACCTCAGCTCCACAGAGCAGATATTCAAGACCTCCAGCAGGATAAAAGAGATATTTGATTTTGTGTGCCATGGGAAGCGCTGTCTGCCTGCGCAGTCGGGGAGCCCTGCCCCAGGTATTTCTGCCCTTCTGGTCCCTCGGCCTTCAAGAAGCCCCTAACACCCCTTGATATTTCTGATGCCTATGTGGGGCATCTTGTCACATCCCTTCGGCGTGACAGAGACCCTCTGGAATCTTGGTATTGACAGAATCTCCGAAAAATATGCAAGGCGCGGATCTACTGAATGAAATTCTGCGAATAGCTTGTTCAGCTCCCTCCTTTCCCATGGATGCTTGCCATGCCCCTGCTATTTGTGTCTGACGTATCCTCTGTATTGTTCATTTTGGGTGAATTTGAAGGGATCTTGGACAAGGCAAGGACATGGGGCAGACACTTGCCTCAGCATCTTCTCCTGAAAACAGGGAGGGACGTTTTGCCCACGGGGATATTTTCGCTTTTTTGTCAAGATTTTGGTTCCTCACTCCGAGAGTCAAAACCTTCCTTGATTCAGGCATTAAATCCCGATCTATACCAAAGCCTGAGGCAGGTCAGGAGCTGGTGAGACCCTGGGAGAGCTGGTGTCACCACCAGGTACCGTTGCCCCATGCAGATCCTTGTCCTCAGACCCTGACCTGTTCCACAACCCAGCCCCGTTCAGACCCGCTGGTGCCCAGATGAAGAAGAAAAGGGACACAAGGAATCAAAGTGACGCTGTCTATATTTCGGGTGGCTCAGCTGCCCCAGGCGTGGATGCTGAAGTTACGCAGCCACGCTCAGGGCGAGGAGATAATCTAATTCTTCGGGAAAACATGCTGTGATTTAGCCATTTCATGAACCTGGGTAGCTTTTAAATGCTTCCTGAGCATGGACTTCTCATTGTGTTCTCAGTCTTTCTCTACTGGAATGGCACATTTTCATTCTCAAAGTCCACGGTGATAAGTGAATTATTAAAGAAAATGCTGCTTCTCCCTTCTGATTTCTAAATATTCCCAGACATGGCAGTCCATTTCCAAGTTCACTCCCACCTTTCCATCTCCATGTTGGCACTGAAAGGATCTAATTCAATCATAAAAAGAAGAGACTTTTCTGGAAAGGTGAAAATAACCCAAGAATCGCAGTAGCACCGAATTCCAACATCTCCCTCTTTGCCCTACGGATCATGAGGCTACACAGCCCCTACCTGGCACGTACAGAAACTCAACAAGACAGATTCCAGCGAGAAATCCTACATGATAAACCGACAAATCAACTGAAATATTCTGTTATGCAACTCGCTGTCTGCTGCTTTTAAATGACATGAAATGTTTTATTCTGTATTTTTTGTTCTAAAGTGCTTCCAGTCGTATTTTGTTAATGTAGTTGTTTATGTACTGTTATATTTATTTTTAAAATAAGAAACTCGGGTTTCTTACCAGCCACATTATAGGATACAACCAATTCTTTTAAAAATTATTTTTATTGTTGGTGCAAGGATTCAAGTGACATTTCCGTAATTAAAAACAACAAAATCCATGATTTGAGGGATTTTACCAATGCATATTTTCTCAGGTGCCATTTGCGTTCTCAGCTTATTTGCCAGACTAAATTCACAAGACAGAATACAACAAAAGAAGAGAAAGAAGTCCAAAAACTGCAGCAGCCAAAAAGAAAATAGAATTAAATGTTTTCTTTAAAGGATTGATCACAGTTTAGTGGAAAGGAAGAAAATACCTGCTACACAGCCATGCAACAGACAGAATTCCTATTGCACAAGGAAATAAATACGCATCCTTTCACATCGAAAACAAATGCCTATTGCTACACTGACGAAAATGGAGAAATTAAGAGTGGTGGGGAAGACTCCATTTGTGCAAAGGGAAGCCTAGACATTGCCCTTTAAAAATAACCCCCAAACTTGTCATTAATTACCAGCCAAATCTGAAGAAATTATGCTAAGAATCAAACATTCAGTCGTGGCCAGCTCAGCAGGGCGAAGGGTGAAAAGGAAGAAACACGCATACACACAAATCCCATAGCTAATAATTAATTAATTCATTAATCAATCATAGAAAGAGGGAAGGGGGGGGAAGAAATCTTACCACCAAATTGGGTAACCGGCTAAGACCTTTGTGCCATTGAAGAGAAAAGATAAAATTAGTCCAAGCAGGTGGTAATCCATTAGTCCAAGGGGAAAATCTCAGCGAAGTTTGCAGAAAAACATCAAGTGCGAAAAATGAAGAATCCCCCTCCTTACAGAAAAAAAAAAAACCAAAACCAACAACAACAAAAAAGAGTTAAACAAAGTCCCTCGTAGTGCGGGTGACTTTCTGGCTTGTCAGAAACACACCTCTCCAAGCCTTTTCCCTGTAGATCACCCAAAAGCGTCTATTAAAAAGTGCAGGGCTCGGGGATGTCAGCAGGCAGCCAATCAGACCGCATGGCCCAAGGTGAGGGATGAGTCTCCGCTCAGGGCTGTCAATCACGCTCTCCTCCCCCTCCACCCCACAACTTTGTTCCTAACCCTCGCTAGCACAGACAAACCCTCTTTGCAGGAGACTTCGCTGGGGCAGTGAGATTTTTGGAGTTTTGTGTTTGTTTTTTTTTTAATATATCTATCTATATTTATATATTTTTCCTAAATTTCACTTAGAAACCCAGGACGCACAGACCCTGCTTCTGGCTTGGCATGCCAAGACTTTGCAAGGTAAGGACGAAGGGTGAATGCGATTGTGCTTAATCTCACGGTGGGGGTGAGATAGGCAACTTATTCTTTAGATGGAAAAGGAGGTGAACATTAACCCTTGCTGGAGACGGGGATAATCGGAGCACCGAAGAGGCAGAACAACCCTCTGAAAGTGTTGATGTGAGCCATGTGGGCAAAGCCGGTTATAAACTTGAAATGAAATCTGCACTGCCCAGGTTTTTGAAAGCGTGTGAGTGGGATGGATGGATGGATGGATGGATGGATGGATGGATGGATGGAGGGGGGAAACAGTGGTAACAGGGTTTTCTACTGAGGAAAGAATGCCATGTCATGGTGAGAGTGGAGCAGGCAGATGGGAAGATGTCCTGTTAATGAATTTCTTGTGAAGTACATCTTTGGGTGCCAAAAAGATGAAAATATTATCAAAAAACACACACACATAATAATAATAATAAATCACAAGCATTGTCACTTATAGAGGTTGCATATTGCAAATAGACCCAACAAAGATTTTCCCTGAAAACCCTTGTTACTGCACAGAGATGCTGTTTTTGCAGGAGCTGTGGTGCCAGAGTAGCAGACCTAGGGGACGACTCCACAGAACAGGACAAAGAGAAGTCCAAAAAGGTGCTTTTGCTCGTGAAGCACACTTGACAGTCCCGGTTCTGTTGCCTGCAGTGGAACTGCCCAGTTGGCAGCCACCAGCAGATGAGGTGCTTTAGGGGTAGCCAGCAAATGGATTTATTACAGATCAATGGCTCTAACAGAGGCCCAAGGTCCCATCTTGGGCAGCTTGGTGCATCTCTTGGTTTTGAAAGTTCTAGACTTTCTCCTGATATTAAAGCCCTGAGTACAAACACATTCCTTGTTGCTCTCTAATTACTGGGATGCCTCACGCGTCCGTCTTTCTGGATTCCCAGTTCTTATGGATTTTAGTGTATTTGGACACTCAGCGCGGAGCTGTTTTCATAAATGGTAACTGGTTTCCTGGCCATCATGCCTCCAAGAGATGAAATCCCCCAGCTGGTCCCTCTGCACCTCTTCATCAGTCTCTGCATCTGCTGCAAGGACTATGAGGTCAGGCTTCTCCAGGCTTAGTGCAATGGGTTTCCCAGCTACCTGTGACCCGTCATAGATGTTAAACGTGGCTTGTTCTTCTGGTGTGATTTCAAACCCCAAGAGGTATGCTTGGTGTAGTCTATCCTGGGAAATCTCTTACCTGACACCCAACTATGTTTTATTGAAACAATCACTTGGGTTTAAGAAAGTGATGGTTTTCAAACGAGCATTTGGAGACAGACTTTATTTGTTCCACTAAATTAAGCCCTACCTGGGAATCTTCCGCAGATCTTGAACTTGTTGTCCATGTTTTTGGCTATGAAGCACAGAACCTGGCATGGGCTTGGCCTGGCCAACCTGAAGGAATATTGCTCACAATTCAGGGTTAGTGTGTAACAGAAACTGTTCCAAATAGGCTCTTAAGATGGGATCCACCCCTTCTGGAGGTTGAGTTTAGCAGGATGGATGAAGATGGTCCTGTGTCCCTGTCTCTCTGGGTCCAGTGCCAGGGAATGATCATAGGCATTTTTAACTCACCGGTTAAAGTGATGGAATACGTGAGTTGCCACTAAAGAACCTGTAAGTCTGTCTAGAAAAAGCAGACTTTAAATTGCTACACAGACTTCTGTCTCTATTGGGTAACTTTTTGGAGCTGCACAAACAGAATAAGGATTAAAAGCACTGAGCAAAAACATTTTCATCATTAAAGTGTTGAACTGTGAAAGAGACAGCAAAGGAAGGACTGAAGATATCCGAGGTGATACTACAGCTGGCTGGCATCCCATGGAAAAGGACAAAAAAGCCCCAACACTGCAGAAATCCTACTGAGGAGAGCTTTTGAATTCTGAATTGAATGGCTGGTTGGACCGTGCATGGCAACAGAGAAAAAGGATTTCTCCATCATCAAGGTCTTGGTGGTTGGGGTGTTCCTGTACATCAGATGCTGAGGAGCACTGCAAAGCGCTCTTTATCCACTTCTGGATGCTAGGATTTATAACTCAAGCCAAAAACGAGCTACAAAATGCTGCTCCTGCAGACAACCAAGTGGGGGAAAGTGACCCAAGACCCAAACCCCAGAGATTTTAATTGCTGTTGTGCCTTGGGCAGAGATCTCAGTGTTTGTTGCCTCAGGAAGTGCTGCAGAGATGCTAAAGCACCCAACCCACACCCCAGTAACCTCCCAACATTGTACTGAGGTGGCCACAGACAGGTTCTGAAAGATGAGCAGCTTGTTGGTAAAGATTTGATCCCAAGCAGACTGAAATCAATGGGAAGCTCTCAATAGGCTGTGACAGGTATCTGATGAAGTTTCACAAGTCCCCTGTCCTCCCATACCTTTTAACTTCTCCCACCCATTGCTCTTTTATCTGATCTGGACATCATGGTCTGTTTGTCCCAGCATCACGAGGAATTCTTCTTGTCCTAACTTTTGGGAAGAGATGGTGACCTGAGTGTGTCTGCAGTTGCTTTGGTGTGGAGATCCTGTGGGATCCTGTGAGTGGAATCGTACAATTATGGAGTCATAGAATGTCCTGAGCTGGAGGGACCCACAGGATCATGGGTTCCAACTGCTGTCCCTGCACAGGACACCCCACAGCTCACCCCGTGTGTCTGAGGACGTTGTCCAGTCTCTTCTTGAACACTGTCAGGTTGGGCCGTGACACCTCCCTGGGAGCCTGTTCAGTGTCCAGCACCTCTGGGTGCAGAACCTTTTCCTCATGTCCCACTGACCCTCCCTGGCACAACTCCTGCCATTCCCTGGGCTCTGTCACTGTCACAGAGAAGAGCTCACCCTGCCCCTCCTGCTCCCCTGCTGAACCTGCAGCCCATGAGCTCTGCCCTCAGTCTGCTCTGCTCCAGCTGAGCAAACCCAGGGACTGCAGCCGCTCCTCATACGGCTTCCCCTCCAAACCTTCACCAACTTCGTAGCCTCCTATGGACATTGTCCAGCAGCTAAGTAGAAGATACTTGTTGTCTCCAACCCTGTTCATGTGTGACTTGCAGTGACTCCTGTCTCTAAATTTCTCCAACTGAAATGAGTAGAAAGATGAATAGAAAAACAATGTCAGGTTTCAGCTGTATCTTCGGTTGTGTCAGCCTAGATCCCCGAAACCTTAAAATGGCAGGCATATCTCACCCAGGAGTACGACGCATCTCACGGGGATGAAGACTAGGTTGCCTATGGAACGGACAGACTTACTTTCAGCCTTCTCTGCTGCAAAATGAAAATCTGATGCGTACATGCTAAAATTATCCTGGGGATATTTCATGCTAGCCTGAACAAATATTTATGGGTTCTACAGCAAACATTAGTTTTAAATGTAATTTCTAAGAGCAAATGACAGTTACCCAAAAGAGTGTGATTTCAAAATTTCACACATAGATACCTTCTTGTGCTGCTGACTGACAGTTTTATTTACTGAAGGTCTTTTCAATCACATTGGTCTGTCTAGCTTGGCAATATTGACTCTTATAGATCATTTCAATATACCCAGAAATGAAAAAAAATGAGGAAACTAGAGGTTTGGCCGCTCAAGAAAAGTCTTGTTGCCTTTACAATGTCAGTATAAAGGTCTTTCTGTATTGTGCTAACACACAAACCACTGCAAACTCAACCACTGTAGGTGCCAAAGTGTCCGAAGGGATCCTTTGGTTTATTCTAAAGACACTCCAGCAAAGGAGCATTGTAGTTACACTGGAAACATGCCTCCCCTTCCCCTCGGTGCTCTAATTTTTCTCACTTTTCTTTCTTTTAGCCTTTCTTCCTTTCTCCATCAGAATCCACCAGCAGGAAGAAATGGGGTGCCTGGGGAAGGTGATGGGACCATGGAGTCTCCTGGGTTTGTTCTCACTGTGTGTTTTACCAATGAGTGTGAGCTGACCTTCCCTGGGTGGAATCACCCCGTGGTCAACGTGATGTGAAGATAATGGCTCAAACCACACAGCAAAGGGCAATAGATGGATGACTTGGGATGACATGACAGAGGAGGTTTAGATGCCTGATTCTGTGTGTTGGGAAGGCATGGAACGTGCGTGACCTGTGGTCCATTGGTGCAGCACTAAGCAATGGTATCAGAGCACTTGATTTGCAGATTGACTCCGGTTCAGTGGTGGAGGGTGGCTTAGCTGTGTGCTAGATGTTGAACTGCATATTCGGGAACTGCTGGGCATGGCCAGAAACAGAAACTGAGAAGGTGGGTCCCTCCAGACCATGGTCCTTTAGGGGGTTTCAAGTCTTAGAAGCAGCTGAGTTTGCTGTTTTGAAAACCTAAATTTTGGTCTTAGTATCTAAAGTGGAGACAAAATAGCAAATTTCTTCTTTGATGTCTCTAGCCAACAGTCCTGAAGTAAACCATTACAAAAGAGTGATGTAAAGAGCTGAAGAAATCCTTCCCAAAAGCATGAATGAGCTGTATGAGTCCCATCTTAAACTACTCAAAACCTGCATGTTGCTGAGAGTTGTGTTTGTTGCTAACGTACAACTGATAGCACTAACATTTCTGTCTAAACTTACCTGTTCCATAGCTTTCTTGGCCAAATCTCCTGTCTCCTAGATCCTTATGTTCCCTCTGGCTCCAACAGACTGTTCTCCTCTGTGCTTTTTGCTTCTTCACGTCTCAGTTCACGTTAGCTTGGCACACCAAGGCAGTCATTATGGGGCAACAGCAATCCCATATTAACACCTGAGCCGTGTGACGTAAAGAAGGACCTCAATGAGTATTCCATGACCTCTGATCTTCTTTGGACAGGATTATTTCCAGGTATCTTCTTGACATGCTCGATCACCAATGATTGGGGGGGGTAGGCTCCAGCACGTTGACATTGCACGGACAAGCCTGCATACCTCTCACTCCTGTTAGGTACCTCATGTCCATGTTTAGTCCAAAAAAACTTTAATACTCTCATGTATTAAAGCTCGCGGCTGATGAGGGGTGGAGGGAATGTGCCTCTCATGTTTGCCTACCTGTGCGTCCGGTGGAGCAGTTGATGTGTCAGGCTGGTAGGTTCCTACAGGAGAGGTGGCCACAGGGGAGAAGTATCCACTGTCATAGGAAAACGGATCTTCAGCTGTTCAGATGAGCACCATGATGTTGTTTTTACTGGATTTTTTTTTTAATTCGACTTTGCTAAAGACACAGCGATGAAGCAAAGTCAGGTTTTAGCAGGAGGTCTAATGGTTGTGGAGGGGATGGTAACAGAAAGCTCTGAGTTCAGCATAACCCTTTAGCATTGTTTTTAGTGTTTTAGGAATAGCTTTATGGCTTTTTTTTTTTCCCCTGCAAATATCCTTACATCACTCTTTTTATATATATATATATATATATATTTTTCAAAATAGTCTAAGCTCACAGTTTAGAAATCCTGCACTCAGGATATTTTTGTCTTCCAGTGATGACAGTAACTCCTTCGAATCAAACTTTTGCTGCTATATCCCAGAAGATCTTGTGGTTAAGGACTGGGACTTCTCATTTTACGTTTTTGCAACTCTGGTGGAGTAAGCTGCTGTAGTACCTGATGTCATATCCAAACTCAGGAAACCTGAGCTGTGTTCTCAACTTTACCAATGACTCCTCATATGATTTTGATGGCTCAGGTTCCTTATCTGTTCCTGTGTTTCTTGCTTGTAGAACATGGGAAATAACTGCTTCTATGTGTCTCCTGTTGTTTCCTTCGGGAGGGAACTGTCTCTCCTTCTGTTTGTGCAGACCTGAGCTAGAACATCAAGGGACAGCTATGAATCACAGACCTAATAATCAAAACATTTCTTATTATTAACAGCACCGCTACTACTGAATGTATGAGCAGAACTGGAATTCCTGTCCTTGTATGTGAAGGGCAGAGTGAATGATAAACAGTACCTCTCATGGTTTCATTTTTCTTTTTTTTTTTTATTCATATATATCTTGTTCTATGGCCAAGGGATCACAGGAAATATGTGAAGTGAGATGCTGAGTGCTGGTTCCTCCACCATTGCCAATAAGTCAGAAATTCTCTAAGGACACCTTGTCTCAGTGCCGGGTGCCACTGAACTGGAACTGCCACAGACTTTGAATAAAAACTTCTTTCTTTCACTGGAACCTGCTTGAATTACTTTAGCACCCCACAGTTCGAACTCTGGTTAGATTTTCAGATCACTCTGTCTTGCCATGGAGATGTTGAGAAAGTCGGCTAATGAAGCCCTGAGATGCATTTTCGTTTAGTGACTATGACAACTTGGAACACAGAGCTAGCAATGAAGCCCATTTCAAACTTCAGTAAATAAAACTACATAAATATTATGTTTGATTGGCACAGTTTTGCCTGAAATAGTGTTGTACCATGTTGCAGCATGTGGGGACACTACTTCATCAATAGACTTTAAAAGAGGCAGTACTTGTGATGAAGCTTTGAAGTCTTGTCTGTTAACCTTCTATTCCTCTGTCCAAGTCATCCCTTCTTGTCTTCTGAAGTAAAGGGATATCCGAGGCTGGTAGAGTAGAGCACCTGTCCCATCAGCCATCAGTTATCAGTGGGAAAATCACTTCCAGACAACTTCTAGGGTTCCATTCAGTCTTCACCTGAGCAGCTTTGCCAGGCTAACGCCCAGTGGAAAAGGTCTCAGAAGGGTTTCTTGCACATGGATGTAATTTTTTTTCATCATTATGAAGCAATAGGCAAGGATACAGATGAAGTATGAGTAGGATGGCTGGGTATGTGTAAAGCCATTGTATCTGTATGTGGTCTACACACAGGTGTATGTGAGCAAGACTAGATGGTTGAGGGTGGCTAAGCATGTGTAGACCAGTGGTCACAGGTAGACAAGGCTTTGCTGGTGGGGAAGCAGCCTCAAGGCAAGTCCAAGAGACTTCTGGGAAACGGGTCCATTATAAAAAGCGCTGTATGGTAAGTGCACATTGCCTCTCTGAAGTTCTGTAGCACAGGGCAATTTTACACCTTGTGTTTGAGGCCAGCCTTGCTCTAAGGGAGAGGCAGAGATGCCTTTCACAACTGCAGTAAATCTGACTAATTGGACTAGTTGAGCATATGAAGAAACTATGCCCCAGGTCTTGGGCTTGTTTGAAGACAGCTCTGTCTACTTTGACACCTGCAGGAATGCATCCCAGGGACGGGGGGAAGGAATGGAGAGCAAAGAGAGCAGAGTCATTCCTCTCCCTTCCTTCCTCCCCGGGACTCCAGCCTAGCAATACCCTGGAGGCTGGAAAACACATGGTAAAAAATGAGACCAGATATTTTTTGCTTCAGGCTATGACTTGCCATGATGTAGCTGGAAATCATGGGGCCCTCTGATGCGGGCAAGTGCTTGTGCTGTTGGAGCCCTTTTGCTGCATGCACTCATGCCAACGCTGTGTACCTCCTGGGCTGTTTGGTGAGCCATGCCAGGGGGGCACTGCTGCACTGGAGACCTTCTTCCTACCGGGACTTTTCCACCTGAGCAGGCTGCAGTGCCCATTTGTAATGTCCCCATCTACTCACACCCCAGTCCTGAGCATGCCAACAGGGAAGTGTCATAGTCCAGCACAACCAACAAAAAGCACAGATAAACAATATATTTTTGCATTTTTACGCAGCTCCAAGGAGATGCACCCCAGGTACTCGTTATCCTGCCAAAGGTCGGGATTGATGGCACAGACCTCAGTCTTCCTTGCATCTTGGGTTGTCACCTGCATTCATAGGGTGGGTATGAGACGTGTGCTGGATCTGGCACCGCTGTGTGTGGCCAAGACTTTGACTGTCCATGGGCACAGTGTTTGACAGGTCCCTGGAAGCCCTCGCTGTGCCTGAACACTGGATGCAAGAGGAGCTCTGCTCAGACTTGGCCTGGTTCAGCTACGTGTGGGCACGGCAGAGCAGCGATGCCAGGTCTGGATTGTCCTGAGCCCCTTCTGAGACAGCTCAGCCTGAAATATCAGGGATCCACAAGTTTTGCTTGATCACCATGAGGATGTTGGGCTGAACTGTAAGAAGATGAAATACTGGGGAGGGATGAATGGGGGAGAAGCTGGGCTGGGCTTTGCTGAGCTGGGGCTGGGACTGGGCTTTGTTGGGCTGGGGTTGAGTTTGGACCGGGCTGAGTCTGAGCTGGTCCAGGGATGAGAAAAGGCCAGGGCAGCTGGCTGGAGGCAGGCAGGAGGTCTGGAGCTCTGCCTGCAGAGCAGCCTGGTGGGGATTCAATCCGGGAAGTTTTAATGACACAACAACAACAACAACAAAAGAGGAAAGAGGGGAAAGGAAGAAAAGGCTCCTGCAGGGCTGGTTGCCACGGAGACCCCAAGGAAGTTTGAACCAGTCCTGCTCTTTTCACAGCCGCCTTTGAGCCAAGGAGGGAATTATGGCTGGCGATAAAAGGAGACATGTGGCCCTTTGCTCACAGGGACCGGCCTCTGCAGTTACGAGTCTTCGGCTCATTTTCCCCCTTGTCCCCTCCTGCAATTATACATTTGAATCTCAGGAAAAAAAAAAAGAAAAAAGAAAAAAAAATCTAGGACAAGTTGTGCACCCTTTGCCCTGGGGACCCGTCCCTACAGGGCAGACCGCTGCCTCTTTCAGCCCATTATCCCCCCATTCCACAATGCGCCGCCCCCGTTTCCTCTGTAGTTATGAAATTTCGACGTGTTCAGAGCTGATAAGCAGCTCATGCCGTCCGCCGTCCCCACAGCACCCGCGACGACGCTGCCTCCGCAAGGAAGGGGCGCTGAGGACCTTTTCCAGGGGAGCTGGAGGCACTTTTCTTGCTTGTCATGGGTTTTGGGGAGGGATCTGGCTGACCAAATGGCAGAAATTAAAGAGAAAGGGATAAATTCAGCTCTGTGCTGCCTCCTCTGATTTCTCAGTGACAGCTGCATAACACAAGCCCCGAAGCTGCGATGTGCTGCTCTGGTTACAGTCTTGGGTCTTCCTCATCGTGGAATTAGAGCTGGATACTTGCCCTTCCAGTCCATGGTGTCATGTGCTCCAAGAAAGCCCTCTCTGGCCCACTTGGTGTTATACACCAGGGACAAAAAGGCGAAGGGAGGGCAGAGGTGCCAGCAGAAGTGAGCGTCCTGTGTGCACAGCACAGCACGGAGGGCGAAGCAGATCTCAGCCTGCAGCACTCACCTCCTGGCCAGCTGGACTCAGCTGGGTTAACAGGCCCCAATTCTCCTTTTCATGTGTTGTCAGGGGTATTCAGGTCATCTTGGACCTTTGGTGCTGAGAGTGTCCTGGTGAGCTATGAAAGAGCAGATCTGGCTGGGCTCTGCTCTCCGTCCCAACCCTTAGGACGTTGCTCCACAGTCTGTTTCCCCCTCTTGTGCCGGGCTGAGGTGTTGGACGCCGTGACAGGAGTCACAGAGGGACAGAGGGGACAGGCCAAGATGTTTAACCGGCTCTGATCCTACAACAGCCTGTGCTGCTGACACCAGAGCTGCTTCTGGAGCCAAACACTGGATGGAACTGGAGGGTCAAAGTGCCAATGCGGGGGCTGGACTGATGGAGCTGAGATGATAGTGCAGATCTTGGTTGGTTTTCTTCAGCTTCTTGGGCTTCTTTTTGAACCCAAAACTTTGTTTAAAGAAATCTTATTACCTGGGCACGTGGTGTGGTCTCCATCCTTGGAGGTTTTGGAGACTCAGGCAGACAAAACCATGGGAAATCTTTTGGCATAAGTCTTGTTTCGGCAAGAGGATGGATTGGAGACCTCCAGAGGTTCCTTCCACCAGCACTTCTATGAGTTGATGAAGATGCTGTATTGCTTCACAAGTTAATTAACTAGTTAGTCTAGGTTTTGTGCATGATAATAACAAACAACACAAATATTCCAGAACACCTTCAGAGGAGTCATCCGACCGATGGGTTACAAAGCTACGATGCTGCTTTCTTGTTCTCCCAGGCTCCATGCAACAGGTAAGGTGTGTGGCTGGCCAGCTAAACACTGTGCATGGTGCAAGCAGAATTATGTCCCCTGGAAGCTGTCCTGAAAGCAGGCACGTCCGTGGGATCACAGCAGAAAGTCTGCCATGAACCCTGCCTGCTCACCAGCAGCTCAGTGATGTCTGATTCCATTCCCAGCGATGGACTTCACTGCTCAGGAGGCCCTTAATGAAGGGAAGTTAATGGGATTAAATGGAGAACAGCTGGAACAACTGAGAATTATTTAGACAAGTGTTTGCTTTTGCCTGTCTTTGACAGGTTTTAGTGTCTCCCATTCCCACAGCTGCTCACTGAACACAAAGCCATGCATCCCATATTTCTCAGCTCCTGCAGTGGCCCTGCTTTGCAGAGCAGCTGATAATTTCCAAGCTCTGCACTTAACACTTCCACAGTGTCTGAGGGCACTCTGCCTGCTGTCTTTGGACAAAAACAAAAGGAACTTGCATCCCTCAGAACGTGTGAGCATCATCTCTCCTGTTGTGTAGCTTGGCAAGTGAGCCACCATTGGAGATCTCTTTGCCAGAGGCAGCTGGAGCTTCCTGGAGCTAAAAGTCACTGGATCCTCACTTTTTATCCCCATAAATACACTTCTGTTCCATAACAAAGCAAAAAGAGACAAAAGGAACATCCCCCAGACAGTGTGGTCCTCTTTGTACCCACCCCACAGTATCCTTAGTCCGGATAGAGTGGTGAGGGCTCTTCAGGCTCCTCTTGGTGGCTGCTCTGGCTTAAATTTCTCTGTCACAGTGTCACCACAGCCACATGTTCCCCTCCTGGGGCTGGCCCTCAGCTATCCTGGCATCCTGTTTGTGGGGCTAAGTGGCGAATCACAGCTGGGGACTGAGCTACTGTAAAAAGAACCTGTTTTGGGGGGCAGTGGGGGAGAGAGCTTGTGATCTCTGTATACATCAGTGCCACCTTCATATAGTTCTCCTTTTGTTTCGTTGTCACGTTTTTGATGGAAAGTGCCTACAGGAATGAGCAGGTTTTCTGTGTATTGGAGCAGGAGCACTGTCTCTATGATCAGGAGGGCATCAGAACTCAGATGTGGCTGTGTGTCCTGCTCACACTTTTGCAGTCAGTGACTGATTCTCTATTGCTAGTGTTTATCAAAGGCCACCTTTATTTTAAAGGAAGGCTGTCCTAAATGCAACACAGGAGGTGCAGTAACCGCTGCTGACCTGCAGACCAGCTGCACCCCGCCTATGTGGAATGTGGGGAATACACACATAGATGGAGATGACTTGCCAGGAGAGGCTGGGAGTGTGGGACACAGTGCCATCCGGTGGACCTACCAAGCTGACCATGTGGCACCATAATGTAGCATGTTCCCCCGTGATGTGGGTCGAGTCATTGGGTTGTGTACAATGATTTTCTGACTCAGCCACAAACAAACCTGGGTTGTTGAGCAATGCACGGGTAGCAGATTACAGCCCTGAAAACACCTTCCTCAAGGCCTTGGGTACCCGGCGGCGCCCATCGCCTGGGTGTCCCCGCTGTGAGGATGCAGGAGGAACCATACATGGGGCACCGGCCCATTGCACCCCCATGTCCCCTCGCTCTCTGGGATGGAGCTGCTCCAGGTGATGGAGGGGAAGCAAAATCCAAGTCAACCCTCAGCTGTGTGCTCAGCGTCACTGAGGAGTGACGGGAGCTCCCCTGCGAGCAGCCATGGCTGCGCTCCGTGTGCCTCAGCTCAGCAGCACCAGGCAAGAGCGGTTTGGAGAGGAAAGGGCTCCCAGGGTGGCAGGGTGAGTAGGCAGGGCAGAAGAAAACTAGCGACCACTTTTCTCAATTTCTTGGTGAGATTTCTGCTGGAAAAGCCCCTCCAAAGGAGGCCTTGGTCCTTGCGCGATCCTTTGGGGCACAGTACCACCTGCTGGCAATGAGATGGCAGCGGAGTGAGAGAAGGGACATGGGGAGAAAGAACAGCCCTGGTGGTTTGCTTTTCCAGAATTCGAGCAGGAATCATGTTTGCAAAATAGTCCCGTTTTAAATATTTAGGTTGCGAATTTAGACCTCAAAGTCAAGCCATTGTTTCAGGGGACAGATTTCCCCCTCAGTCAGAATCACTGATGTTCGGGCCGCAATGTTTTTTCATCTGCAAAAGGAAGGCAATGAGAATCTTGAAATAAAGCCCAGTTTACCAAATCTGTGTGAAGAGTATATATGGGTAGATTATTATAGCTTTTTCTTTGATTTCTTATTAAGTCATAGCTTGCACAGTAATGTTTTCAACCCCTCCCCTCTTCTTCCCGGGGCTGTGCATGGCATCAGTGCTCCCCACCTCCCCTCGCAGCCCAAATTTATTTCTGTCCTGTTTTTTGCTGTTCACCTCAGCAAAGTGTTCAGCCTCTAAGTCTCCTAGGCTCTACCCCACTTACATTTATTTGCTTAAGAAATAGCAGATGATCGATGTGAGACTGCTAGTAATCTGTTCCTGTCCTCAGAACCCTCAAGTCTAGCAGCCACGTTCACCCTTTATTTCCCTTCAATTATCCCTCGCTCCTGTGCTTTGCTGTTTGTCTCCTCGGCTGTTTCACAGGGCAGTTTCTGGAGCGCGCAGCTGGCTGCAAAAGGAAGCTCTGTGCACTGAGCCGCTGGCCCACACAATGTGGCCAGGAAACTGTGGTTTAAAGCAAACCCATAGGATCCAAAACACAACTCCTGAAAGTATTTGTTAAGCTATATGGGTTCAAATACAATCGAGGACTTGGTCTCACGCTCGGAACGTGGTCTCACTGGTTGAGGATGAGGAAGGGGTAGGACAGTCCCTGCTTAGCTGCACTCCCTAGAGTTTGTTTTCCTAAACCTGACTTATATATCAAAATGCACCTGACTGATGAGGTGTGTAAACTGCTTTGGAAGTAACAATTTGTTCATAATGGCAAAATTATCAGGTTGTACCAAGGCAGCACCTGGGAGTTGCAGACACACGTGGGTTAGCTGGAGAAAGGACCAAACTGAACACTCTAGAGTTGAATTCAAGATGCTTTGGGTAAGGTTCAGCTCGCCTGGGGCCAGATGCTGACAGTGCAGGGCTCAGGGCTGAAGGTCTGGCACCTTGTCCATGCTGTGCCTGAAGGGTTTGGGTACCAGACCACACGTTGTCCTGGATGTCCTCAGGGGAAGCTGCATGAGATGGTGCGAGCTCAGCTGACTACTGACGAAAGTAGGTGTCTGCTCACCACAACTTTTCTGCCTCTCCACCAAGGGCTGTGTTCTCATAAATGCCACCTGGGACCGGCTCGGTGCCTACAGAGCTCTCCATTGATCAGTTCAGCTCACTGATTATGCATAAAAGGTCAAAAAAGAGCCTGTGCAAAATAGTGGTCAGGACTGCTACTGGGAGCAGATCGAGGATGGAGACAGGAGGGGGACAGTGATTCCTCGTTAGCTGTTAGACTGGCTTAGTTCATAATTTATCAACGTCCTCAGATTCCTCTGTTGGAGCCCAGCAGCTCCACATGGACTGCTTGAATATTAATTATGATCAACAGCTCTTTTCCATCCATTCAAGATACCTCCTTGGAGGCCTCTCTGAGCTGTTGACCTTTCCCTAGGACCTTAGCAAGACTGACCATGTTTTGGCATGACCGGGGATGGATGACATCCCCTCTGCTCTCCCATTTTCTCCAGGATGCAAAGACCACCTTGACCCTGCTCTTCAGTCTTGCGCAATCATTCAGCTGTGTAGTCTCTGCTGACCCATCATTTTGACTTCACGTGCTTCATTGTTGGACCTCAGTTCCATCAGTCTTCCTGGCTGGCCCATCTCAGTGTTTTAACTGAGTGGATAAGACCAAGATGACTCACTCCAAACTGCGTCTGAAGAACATCTGATCACTCCATCTCCTTGTCCAGGTTTGCTGGACAGACGTAGAGCAGCAGCACCTTTTGCTAGCAAAAGAAGGTGGAAATCCAGGATTCCAGTTTATATCAGGCCCAGACTGGGACTTGGCTTGGAAAAGCCACACGGCACGGAGAAGGTGGGTGTGCTCACAGGGCAGTTCATAGCACCCCTCACACAGTTTCTTTTTGTGGTCAGGGGTAGACCCTGGTGAACAGGTGCTTCAAGGCTGCAAGCCACCCTTCAGGTCCCTTAGAGACTTCTGCTGATGCTTCCTCTCTAACCATCTCACCTGAGGGCTCGCAAGGTCACTGGATTGCTTATCAGTGTCTCCTTGTCCTGCCCAAGCTCCTGCCCATGGCACAGGTGTCTGTGCCTGTCCACTGTCACGGGTGCTCGTGGATTCAGCTACTGGTCCCTGGCCCCATTGCCTCTCCGGACAAGACTACATCGGGAGGGGTTCACCAACTGCTTGGGTGCCCCCAGGGAGCAGTGGCCATTTCCAGAGAAGTTTCATCAGTTTCCTTCTGCCTTTCTTCTTTTAAAGTTTTGCATGTTTCTGATCCTTTGACCTGTACCTTGTTTTCCTTTTTAACGTCTTTGTAATTTGATTTTGCTTTTGATCTGTTTCCCAATTTTCCCGATTTTCTGTTTAGAGTTTCAAATTTGGTTCGTGCACAGCAGTGACACTGTGCAAAAAGCAGATTCCTTGGGGAAAGTACCAGAACAGAATGTGCACGTAGAAACTCTTCCCCTGAAAAATTTCCCAGACACCAAGAATTCGCAGCTCAGGGACTTCCCCAGCCCAGGGTAGTGTTGATGGTTTTAGTAACAGTGTTTTTTCTCTTCCATAAATCTACCGAGTTGCTCCTCAAACTGCAAGAAAACATTTGGCTTCCGTGACGTGGTGTAGCCTGCAGCCCCACAGCTCCTGGTGACAATAACTTGGTTGTGTGAAAAACAGCATCCAGCAGTGGCTTTTTGGTTTGGTTTTGGTTTGTTTTGGTTTTTGTTTGTTTGTTTTTGTTGTTGTTTGTTGGTTTGTGTGTGTGTGTGTGTGTGTGTGTGTTTTAAATGCCACCAGCTGGTTTAATTTGATACCTCAGCAACTGTAAGTTCTTGTTCACTCTCCGTCTGCCACTTGGTCTGGGAGACCTCCGCTGTATCCCATCAGTTGTCTCTTTTCTGAACTGAAGAATCCCAGACCTACTCAGTAGCTCCTTCTAGAGATGCCCTTCTCTGTACTTGGTCAGTGCTGCTGTAATTCTCTAAATCTTAGTTCTAATCCTAGTTCTATTGCACTCATATTTGAGGTGGGAAGGGGGCTGACCTATGCCCGAATCTCATCTTAAAGTGCCATGAAATCAGCCTGCTCACAGACAATAGTTGCTATTTCTTGCCGTTCCTGCTGGTATGAGCTAAGGGAGAACAGAAGCCATCCAGATACATGATCAGATGAGTGTTAGTGAAGCTGCAGAGCAATGCTCAGGTCAAGAAGTACAGGAGACCTTGAAGAGCTACTCAGCTCTAGAAATCGGTGCTCCAGAAGATTACTTGTAATGAGCTGAGGATTTATTTACTCCTTATATGATATCTGGGGGAAAAAAGCATCATTTTCACAGGATTATGCAACACAATGGGACATGGGAGGAGAGAGCTGTCTGAGGAGAGAAGGATGTCTACAATATGATTGTCTGTGCAACTGTACATCGGAGCTAATTCACCACTTTCTCTTTATGGACAGTGAGTTTCCCATAGACAACAGGTCACAGAATCCCGGAATCCCAGAATGTCAGGGGTTGAAGGGCCCTGGAAAGCTCATCCAGTGCAATCCCCCCACGGAGCAGGAACACCCAGCTGAGGTTCCACAGGAAGGTGTCCAGGCGGGTTTGAATGTCTGCAGAGAAGGAGACTCCACAACCTCCCTGGGCAGCCTGGGCCAGGCTCTGCCACCCTCACCAGGAACAAGTTGCTTCTCATCTCTAAGTGGAACCTCCTGTGTTCCAGTTTGCACCCATACTGGTAATAATTAAGTAGAGTCATCTATAAAAATACCATCTTGAATCTCCTGGGTGGTCGTCATAGAGAACAGAACATCATGAATCACAGCCAGAGACCCAGACAGGAAATGTATCTGGGATACTTGTTATTCTGCTTTCCTTGTTGACAATGGTGATCCAGGAGAATCAGAGGAGGTACTGTGAAATGTGATGAAGACAATCAAGGGCACCAAATGATGGTATCACTAAAGGAGGGTTAGGACTCTTCAGCTGGAAGACCTGGGGTCTGTCAGAAGGATGAATGCCACTCTTGCTTGGGCAGTGGTGAAGCTGCCTGTGTTTGTAGTTCTTAACAACATGGAAAAGAATACTCACAACTTGGGCAGTCCAGACATGCAGTACGCCCCATGGCCTGGATTTAGGATGTTTGGCACAATCCAAGGATGTCATTGCTGTGAGGAGGAGATCAGCAGAAGCAAGAGAATAATTCAAAGGTACACCAGGAGAAGTCTTTTAAGGGCAGGCACACCACATGACACCTCAAACTCAGAGGATGTCACGATATCAGCTCACATGCCTCATTCCTAATTTTTGTCTTTTGTTACAATGAATATCTTGCTTAATCCCTGTAAAATGCTGTGGGCAAGCCAGAGTTATTAGCACTAACTATACAGTTCAGAAGAAGATTCTGAAGTCTTGCAGAAGTTATGATCTGTCTCTTGGGATGAATGAACTTCCTATGAGCACGACAGAAAGATGTAACGTCACTTAGGTCTTGAGGATACGACATGTTAACTCTGTGCTCCACAGAAACCAATAGAACATTGCATCTGAATTAGAGGAGGTGGCTTGATGGTGGTCCCACTTCGTCATCCATCTCCTCTTCTTTGATATCATTGTCCCCCAGCAAGGTCCTTGAAAGCATTTGTGGTGGCCCATCTCAAAGCTTCCTTTTGCTGAGAAAAGAAGCAGCTTTTGTTTGGTGGACTAAGACACGTGCACAACCCATGGTCATTTCATGGGGTCCTGGACACCCTCTCCAAAGCATGGGACCTGCTGCCAGGGTCTCTGATCAGGATATGGTTGGATGGACTAATTTATAACTTTGAAGAGTGGGGTGGGTTTTGCAAAGCCCCTGTATGGGAAAGTGTGAGTATTGTTTTTGCCAATACATATGATCAATATCTGAGTATCAGAAATTCCTATGAAGCCAAACTCCAGCAAATAGAAACCTTGGGTGAGGATTTTCCTTTGGCTCTCGTGCATCCCTCAAAACGCCCTTTCTGCAAACCCTTACAATGTGTGTCTCTTTCTTGTGAATCAAGTAAAGTGGCAACTGAAATTCAATTAAAAGCCCCTTGAAATTCCATAGATAAAAAACTAAAGACCGTACGTATGAAATAAATACTCATATAGACGCTTGTTCAGATGGCTATAGGACAGCAAATCGAGCAACAAGCTCTTGGCTTAGAAAACTATCAAGTTTAGAAAATATATGACCATTGTGCCTTGGCAAATGTCCCTAAAACTGCTTTGGAAACAGAACAGATAAAATCAGCTCTGAAATAAAATAATTTAACTGGAGAGAGATCTACAATGACAAATACTGAAGCATCCCTACCAGGAACTGGGTTAGAGTAACGTGTCAGGGCAGAAAACAGCTGGTTTTCTTTCTCCAGTGTTTTATAGGTTTCACTGACTTACCACCTCCATGACACGACCTGAACCTTGCACTGTGCAGCGGAACGAGCGGAGCAGGTAGAACAGTCTTCTCACCCATACACACAGACCCTCTCAGATACCCTAGCTGGCTCCTATTTTCCTCAGTTTTCCTTCTCCTGATGTCTTGTGCCCTTTTCTTCCCGAGTCCTCAGCACATCTGAGCCTCATCCTTGCCTCTGACAAAGGCTTTTCCATTCCTGCTGTCAGCACAAAGTGTCACTCGGCCCATGTGCTAAGCCACCCATATCCCTACTGTTGGGCTTTCTTCATGCCCACCTCCACCATCACCTTGTCCTCCTCCAGGTCTGCTCAGTGTGTCTCCTGACACCTTCTTCTCTGCTTCAGACACCAATTTGCTGGTTGCTTTATTCTCCCTCTGACCCAGCTCTTCACTGATCAGCCAAACTCCTCTAGGTTCACTGCATTTTTCCCCAAGACCATCTCTATAAATGGACTCCTCACTCCCTGTGTGAGACACCTTCCCTCCCCAGACTTGGCTCTGTTAAACCTCATAAACCTGTTAAACCCAGAAATTCTGGGAAGGGACCCTGCTACAGTGGCTCCCCAGTAAGCCAAGATGGAAAAGAGGTCTGGGGACAAGATAACCTCTCATGCTGCCCCCATGCTATCTCTTTGACACCCTCTGCTGAAGACTTCATCTTCAGTTGTTCTGCCACTGTGGCTTGGGATGAGAAAAGCAATAGTTGCAGCTAGAGTTGTCCTTCCTTAGCACACCGCCTCTTGGGTTTCCCTTTGCTGACAGAAGGGAGCCGGACCAAGAGGACAGGGTGCCTGTGTGTAAGACTCCCCCAGGGCATAGGAGCATGTTCAGCTTTCCCAGAACCTTGACTCCTGAGAGGTCTTTGCTGCGGACATTGTCTCAGCATGACTGCAACGTGCACAGCCATCTGCGGCTTTGTAGCCCCAGCTCTAGCACCATGAAGCATGGCTGTTCCCTCCATCTACCCCACAGTTCCCATCTCCTCCCCAGGTGCCCACATACCATTTGAAATTCCCCACTTCGCACCAGACAGAAGGCAAAATGTCTTCTGCCTACTGTAACTTTCCCAATATAAATAGATACTGTCGAGGATATAAAATTCTGGCTGTAATTGTTGTCTCCAAACCATATGGAAAGTTGCCTTCCTCACATCAGTGACACTTTCCAAGAGGTACAAGAGAGGTGTTTGTCTCCTCTTCCCCACCACTGCTTGTCTACCTCCCTTGGCAGCCTGCAGTCTTTCCTTATGTATTGTCTCTCTGGGGTTGAAAGATTTATTACATCAACATGTAACGGTCTTCTGCTGGCACTTCATTGCCTGGATCCTGGCCTGTGCTTTTCACCCTTCCTCAGCAGGTCCCTGTGGAGTTGCATAGACCTATGGGGTCTATGCCTCTTCGGTTCCTCTGCTAGTCTTCCTGGCATGCCTGCCATGTCCACATTTGGACTTCCAAGAACTGATAGAACTGCTAGAAGCACCTCATCTGCCACAGCTTTGTCCAGGAGCCACCACCCCTCCCATTCCCTCTGATCTCTTGGCAGAGGTTCTGCGTGGTCTGCTCTGCTCACCGGTGTTCACAAAGTGGACTTCCCTAAGCCAGCTCACTCGGACTGAAGCAGGACAGGAACAAACATCCAGGCAGCTTCTCTGATATCCTGAAGGCTACAGGCAGTGCTGGGCACCTAGAGATGGCTTGATGGTATCACAGCTTCCCCAAGAGTCTGGGAGAAGGCACCTTGGCTGCTTTAGAACTCAAGGGTTTGGGCCTCTGGTGCACCAGATCACCCAAATTTGAAAGAGGACAACAGAGTCTGCACTGTAGCCTTCTTCGCTAAGGATATCAGGACTTGATTGTGACACTGGTGAGCATGGCATGGTGTTCTCCATGTGTTTCCACTCTCAGATTTGGAGGCAGGTGGCTGCCTTCTTCCTCAACTGTGCCCATGGTCTGCTGGTGCCTGGCTGGGGACACCGTGGCACTGTGGCTGAAGACTGTATGTGAAGAACATTCTACGATGCAGAATTGCACTCTCTGATGTGCTCTCAGCAAATACTGATATCCATGCCTCCTTGATGCCCAGACCTGTATCTTCTGAATATTGTCACGGCAACAAGAAGCGATTCAAGTCATTCCCATTCAATTGGGTGAAAAGTAGCATTAAAAGAGATCCTTATGCAAACACCCCTGAACAGGGGTAAGAAAATCAGCAGGTCTCTGCATGGCACCCAACGAGCCCTGCCAAGAGCAGAACCAGAGAAAAGCTTCTCAGAGGTGTAGACAAAATGGAACTTTCCTGCTCCTTGAACATTTAGGCAACAAGGTTTAGATTTGAGGCTGCAGCAGAGCAGATTTGAAAGGAAGGTGATGAGGAGACAGTAGTGTCCTAGAACAGTACTGGGTGTTGGGGAGCTCTGTAAGGGGTGAAGATAGCTGGGTTGCCCTTCTTTACATTTTTCATTGTATCTTACCCCCTTCATGAAGACACAGACTTTTCTGACACTCAGACACATACCTTCCTCTACTTCCCTTCCCAGACAACCATATTCAACCTCCTGTGTCTCCATGGCTCAAGACAGAGCAAGGGGGAATATCAGAGTCTTCTTACTGTAGTAGGACTGCTGTGAGATGGTGACTGTTCATGTTGACCCTGCTTACCTTAGTACACCTCAAAACACCAGTCCTTGCAGCAGGGTTGTGCAGGCAGGAGGTGGGACAATCTGTTTTTTACAATTAAAGTGGTGAGAGTCTGGCCCAGGTTGGCCAGAGAGGTGGTGGATGAAGCATCCCTGGAGACATCCCAGGCCAGGCTGGACAGGGCTCTGAGCAACCTGAGCTGGTGAAGATGTCCCTGCTCATGGCAGGGGGTTGAACTAGATGAGCTTTGAAGGTTCCTTTCAATCCGAACCATTCGTTCAGTGATTCATCCAGACAGAGGCAAGTTATAGAGATGCTCTGCCCTGGGAATCTGCCATGAGCTACCATGTAGGAAAACAAAAAGAAACAGCCCAAATTACATACTAGAGAAAACCACTGGTCTCAGTAGTAGAGAAGGGCTCTCAGTACTACGCTCCCCATCATGAGATGTTTGAGGACACTGCTGCAGGGATAGGAATAACTGCAGATTCAGCTGGAGTTCTTTATGTTTTGGACATTAGGAAAAGGTTCTTCAATGAGAGGGTGGTTGGTCACAACAGGCTCACCAGGGATGTGGTTACAGTACCAAGTCTACAGAGTTCAAGGAGCATCTGGACAATCCTCTTAGTGATATGGTTTAGTGTTACGTAGTGCTGGAAGGAGGAGGGATTTGGACTCAATGATTCCTATGGGCCCCTTCCAATTTGAGATATTCTCTTTTTCTAAGTTTCTGTATTCTAAGATTCTAAATTTCACTAGGAAGCGCTCCAGTTCACAACCTTGCACACACCTTTACACCGTTTACAAAGCAAACTTCCCAGATACACAACCTGATGTAGGAGTGTGCATCACCAGCTTGGCAAAGTTGCCGTTCTCATTTATTGGCTGGGTAGGTCGGTTTCAGACTGCTGCATCTGGCTGTGTGCCTATCTCGAGCCCTATCACGTATGTGTCTCCACAGCCCTGTGATGTTATGGGAGCATTTCCAGAGCGTGGGGGTTGCACCTCGCTAACATCTGTCCTTGTGGTGAATCTTGGGTTCTGGAAATTTGTTACTGAGTTGCCCTATGACAGTTTGTGTAATTGCACTTGGGAGGATCAGGCTGGACGTTAAGCAGTCCTTCCCCTTGAGGGTCCTGCATCCATAGCACAAGTGCCCAGAGAGGTGTGGGAATCTGCCTCCTTGGAGGGCTGCAGGACTTGGTTGGATGGAGTCACGGACATTCTCATCTAAATTTGACAACAGCCTGCCTCAGGATGGGAGACTGGTCTGGAGATCTCCAAGGGATCCTTCCCATCAACATTTGTATGAGATGTCTGTTTGTCCAATGTTTGGTTATTGGTGTCTGTGGAACTGTGCTTCAAGCCATGCCTTGAGATCTGCCTCTCATGTCCATGAGCATCAGAACCATGGGCAGTGTGTCCAAGCAGAAGGGAAGTGTTAGGTGAATGCTGGGTGCCTGGCACAGCAGGTTCTTCATCTTTTCCTTGATGCATCAGTTCACCTTCCTGCACAAACTGCTGCCCGCAGGCGTGCTGCACCTCCAAAGGCAGCAGTAAGGCTTGGAGGCGGGATGTCCCCCTACTGCATCCACCGTAATTATTCTATATGGCACCGCCGAGCATCCCGGAGCCTGGTTTGGAGACCGCGGCTGCCCCGCCGTGCTCTGCGAACCCAGAGAGCCCCAGGGGTTGCAAGGACGGAGGGACCTGGTGGGACGCGACCCGGCACGGAATCCCCGAGGGGCCGGCGGGTCCCCAGGGAGCCCCGGGGGTGCCCGGCGCCGTCTTGCCACGGCGTCGCCGGCGGCTGTGGGACGGGACGGGCCGGGACGGGAGGAGGGGGCTGTCCCGCCTCCCGCTTAAAGAGCCGCGGCGCCGGGCGGCCGCGCAGCGACCTGCGGAGCGGCACCGCCCGGCACCATGCGCTCCGCCGCCGCCCTCTGCCGCATCCTCCTCCTCCTCATCCTCCTCCTCCTGCCGCCGCCGCCGCCCGCCGCCGCCTACTTCGGGTCAGCGCCGCCTGCGGGGCTCGGCCTCTGGCGCCGCCTCCGCGCCGGGGCAGCGCGGGGAGGGAGCGCGCAGTGTCCGCGGGGCAGAGATGGGGAACCCCAGGAGGGAGGTCGCATGGTCACTCCGGGAGGGAGCGCGCAATGTCCGAGGGGCAGCGACGGGGAAGTCCGGGAGGCAGCGCGGATTCTCCGCGGGTGTTCTGCTGAGAGGAGGCGCGGAGGCTCCGCGGTGTCTCCCGGCCCTTGGGCAGGTCCTGGCCGGAGCGCAGGGACCCGGTGCCGCCCGGAGGCCGGGGCGGTGCGGGCGGTCCCGGCGCGGCCGCGCACCTGCAGCCCCCGGCGCATCCCCGCAGCCTTCGGGCCGCGCTGCCACCGCGGGGGCGGCCCCGGGCGCTGCGGCCGGCGGGGATTTGTGGGGGAGAAGGGTGGGAGGAGGGGGCGAGGTGCTGGTGTCGACAGGAGAACCCACCGTACTCCCGGACACCCCGGAGAAAAGGGACGGGAAAGGATCAACTTGTGCGAGAGGGGAACGGAGAAACGGGGTGGAAGATGCTGCTAGCTGGGAGCAATAGGGAGAAAACCCGGCTTTCTGATCCTCCTTGAGTTGTGCTCTGTTTCTGTTCAGGGTGTCACTTCAGCCCCGGACAGTTGCCGGCTTTGATACCTCTCTCCAGGCTGTGTCGGTGGGAGGAGGGGGCTGGCAGAGGTCTGGGTGACATGCGGGTGCTGTGGGGCTCCATGGGGTGACAGGGGCACAAAGCCAGCCCGGGGACAGAGGGTGCGCTTGGGCACAGAGGGGCAGAGCTGATGCTTCAGCCTGGGATACTGCGCAGGATCCCGTGGGTGCGATTGCCTTGGGTGTGTGTCCTCCCCTCGCGTTTTTGTTTTCTTGGGTTAAAAGCAAAAGTGGATTTTTAAGAGGTTGAGTCAACGCAGAATTTGCCGTGGGGAAATGTTTTGGTTTGTTTTCCGAGTAAGCTGCTCTTCAGGCAGGTTTTCAGACTCCCTCATGGTAACCAGAGCTGTTTGTGCATATATCACAGTGAGTGTAGGAGAGACACAGACATTAATACATCCAGACACTGCTGTGAGGGATCGTAATGGTCAGGACAGAGCTGTAATGGTGAGGCTTGTGAAGGGTCTTGGTCCCTCTCTATTGATCCTCTCATTGCATACACTTCTTCCTACACCTGCTTGCAAGTGTCTGCTTGTAGGACAATGATTGGTATTTCATTTCTGTTGGAAAACTTCCTTAAAACAGCTGGATTTTAAGTTTATTGGTTTTATCATTTAGCCTAACTCATATCTAAGCACTCGCTGACGGGGAGGACTCTATCTTTCTTGGTTATTCATGGTGTGTATTTACACCTACTCCCTGAAGGAGCTGGGTTGCAGCAAGTATTTGGTTTTTCAGCTACAGGGACACGTGTGCATGGTTGTAGTCAGAGGAAGTCAATGTGTTTGTGCTCCCCTTTCAGATAACTCACACAAAACAGTAATTATCGCTCAAACTGGACTCTGTTGTTAAAGCAACCTGAATGATTCTTCGTTTTGTGACAATGATCTGTTTGGTATAAGTCGCTTTCTGGGCACACGAAATCTGGATGCGCTGCCTTTTGACGATGCATAGCTTAGGATCTCAGGCTGTAGTTTCACTTTTTAAGGTGTTTTTCCTCGAGCGGTTTGACGCAGGCGTGTCCTGCGTATTCTCACCTCATCATTTAAAAGTCACGAGAAGGAATACAAGAAGGAAACTGAAGTCTAACAACTCAGTGTTTGTTTGTGGTTAATAATGCAATACATTCATGCTTTCAAATACAATTTAGAGTTGATCGACTAGAGAGGAACTTGAGTATTTTAGAAGTCCCTATGTGAATGTTTGATATGGCTCAGTTTGGGAGAAAAACAATCTCACATCCAAATTACTACTGGATTGTAGGGAACCTTAGACCCTGGTTCAGTGGTTTACATCTAAGTTTTGCCAAATAGGAGAGTCCTAAGCAGACGAGGCAGATTTTTGCTTTCCAAACACTTAATTGAGAAAACCTTGCAAAGATGTAATAAAAAATGAAAGAGGCTTTTGGGTGGCTATCTTCAGACAGAGGACATGAGCCCTTTCTGTTGTGCACGGTGGATTTGGCAGAAGTGAAGTATTGCTGGTTGACAGTGGTGAAATATACAGCAAGTTTGATTCCGTCAGGACAAGAAATGTACACAGCAGTCCCACAAAAATAGTCTAAGGGCCTGGGAAAGAAGAAGATCTCTTACAAATGTACAAAGTGAAGTCTTGCCAGAGCGAACACAACCTTGCAATGGAGAAATAATGGCAGCTGTGGGCAGATCTCGGAGGGTCATGTTCTCAGTATCTGGGGTTGTTTGGCTGTCTGGTGTCAGTGCATTGGCCACACTTGAACAGACCTTGAGCTGCCTGTACTGGGTTCAGATAAGTGTAAATTATAGTCTGCTTTTAAGAGGAGGAGGAAAAAATAATCTCTGTATGACATGTGGTCCGGCTGTTGTTCAGGTTACGTTGGGCTTGCCTGGGTCGTTAGATGCAGGAATCCAGGAGTGGCCATCTCCCTCGCATACAGACAGCGCACACCTCTGAAGTTCCTTCTTGCTTCTTTTGTTTTCACTCTACTACAAACTCCGCCGTGCCACAGCCTCCTGGAAGGGGTTCCCTCCTCGTCTAGGCCATGCTGCTGCTTTCAGATGTACAACTCCTTGGGTGGGTGGGAGTCTCTCTAGCCTTCACTAAAAGGTCTCAGCCTCCTGTTGCCCTTTTAGGGGCTGCGTTTCACAAAGTGAGTAGTTTTGGAGTTGCTGGAAGGCAAAGAGCTCCTCACAGAGCCTCAGAAGGCAGCAGTTGCACTCCTCCTGTAATACAATTAGGTCAGGGCAGAATTCAGAAGAGACCCACCTCAGGTAGGATGTTGTGGAGTAGGCAGAAGTAACGAACTTGTTCAAAGTCTTCTCCTGGGGAGACCTCCAGAGAGCAGGCTGCAACACGTCCCGTTCATGGGCCACTTCGGCCTGTGCTCTGTGGGCAGCAGCATCTGCTGGGGTGTTTCTGTATAACTCAGCCTGAAATACCTGTGGTAGGTACAGAGGCGCCAGGCGTCCTGGAATCTCGCATGGTGTGCTGTCTTGATTTGCAGCTCCCCTTAACTCGGCCTACGTGTGTCCTCTGTACTTACCCTTAGTTTCGCTCCCATCAAAGTCTGTGTCACAACTGTTGCTTATTTCATGATGGAAGAATTATTTGGGGGCCCTTAGAGAGAAAAAACAACATGTGACTTCAAGGTCTATTGGAAATAGCACAGAATGTCAAATGACATCTTAATGTAGATATGAGTACCCATATCTTTCTAGAGATCATAGAATCACAGATTTGTAGAATGCCAGGTTGGAAGGATCATCTGGTCAGCTTTGGTTTTCATCTGGTTAGCACAGTTACCCACATTCCTATGTTTTCTTTGGTAATTGTTGCAGCCTCTCCTCTGGTGAATTGAATGGACCAGACCTACTACAAACAGGGACTCTGCTGCCCAGTTCTGAGAGCTCCTGGAAAGATTTCTGAAGATGTTTCTTTTCCTGTTCAGTTGATAAATTAAATGCTTGCTTACTTACAGGCTGCATAATAATTCCTCAAAGTACTCTATATCAGGAGGGTTTGTTACAGCATTTTTATTTGCATTGTCAGTCACACAGAATACTGGGATAGTTTAAGAGTGTATTAGCAGAAAGGGTGCAGAAATGGAGAGGGAAGCCAGGTTTCAGCTGAAACTTGAAGAGGTGTAGTCCGTAGATAGAGTCTGTAGTGACTACAGAGTTGATGTGGGACTACAGATACAGGGCTTTTCATGGATTCTCTTTGATGATCTTCAGCTCCCATTTAGACCATGTCATTTAGTCAAGGCTGCTGCTGGACATCCATTTGTCCAGGGACAAATATTGAGGATTAAGTAGTGTTTCTTCACTATTAAACTTATTAAAACTCTGTTCCATGGAGGTGCCAGGGAGAGAGGAAAGCTGAGGGGGTCATTGTGAACCATAGTGGCCTTGATTTGATCTTCAGCTCCCATATTTTCTAAAACATCTTCCCACTGGGTGTTGAGTGTTTCATGTAGGGAATGCTCCAGGGAATGTGGCCAGTCCAGGGTTAGACTGAAAACCTGACCTCCCACACAGTGATTGACCGAAGTGCTGGCCTGGGCTGGACGGTCAGAAGTGGGGACCACACTGCCCCCAAAATCATGGAGATATTTCATATGATTGAGTTGAGAGGTGGAAGGGTTTAAACCAAGTGTGTCCAGACCGTGGGAGCCCAGAGCAGATCCGAATGACCCGAGTCGATCAGTGCATAGGCACTAATTGCAACAATTCCCAGCTAAATCCTCACACCAAGTCGCACACACCTCTTATCCCAAAACACCCAGCTCTTCCGATGTGAGATTTTTATAGGCTGTGGAGAATTCTTTGTAAAAAACCAGTCTGTATCTGGACAGATTGCCTGTTGGTCTTCCCAAACAGGGCTGGCAGCAAGCAGAAAAGCCCATTTCCAAGGACTCCAACTCAAAATCTTCCTTAAACCTCACTTGAGTTTTTAATTCAAGATCTTTTTCTTTGTGAGGAGCAGTAAGCTTGACAGGAAACCCAGAGAACAACAGGTATAAAAACACCTGCCAGAGGGTCTGAAATGACAGCTCTGATGGACAAGAGTAAAAAACCTTTGTTCATCGCAAGATGCTGCTTTGGAGATTCCTGCCACGTTCTCTGTAGACAGTGGGCGGTACAAAGCATGGGGGACCATCCCATTGACTCATGGCTGCCGCTGGCCATCTATTTGTCCAGGGACAAATATTGAGGATTAAATAGTGTTTCTTCACTATTAAACTTATTAAAACTCTATTCCATGGAGGTGCCAGGGAGAGAGGAAAGCTGGGGGGCCATTGTGGACAGTAGGGGCCTTGATGTGGTCTGTCATTGTCCCATATTCTCTTAGCCTTTCCTGGGTGCTTGTTGCAGCTACCTGGGGGGTGTAGATATTTGTGTGTAGCATGAAAGGCCCATGAAATCAGATATGGAATATTGTTGTGGCTCCCTTTGATTTTTCTCTTTGCTTGGGAGAGACAGAAAAGGTGCATTTTTAGGGGTTTTTGAGACCTTTCAGATCCAGAGGACGTTGGGCACCGCACAGGAACCGACTCTCATTAAAAGTCTCTTAAGCAGCTGGAATGTGGCTGGAAGGAGATTAAAGGAAATAGATGAATTTAGCAAAGTGCTTAGGCAGAAAAGGAGAGAGAAATAAAAGTTTGAGATCATTATTGTTCTTTCAGATCGCTAGCAGGTGTGCATTAATTCAAAGAGTTGGTTTTTTTTTTACTGTATGATCTGTAGATAATAAACTCTAAATAATCTAAAAATGACGTGAAGTTTGCCTAACTGCAAATATCTGCATATTTTATATTTAATTTTGTAAGAGTGATCTCTTACCATGATCTTGATCTGACCAAATGTTAGTTTTAGCCTAATAAAACACAGTTATTGTTAATATAATCAGAGCCTGCAAACCTCTACTAATAGGGGTAATTTTAGCTGTGTCTGCTATGACCCTGAGAGCGGCCTCTGCTCCCAGCTGTGCCACCGGTCACCTGCGCACCCTTGGGCCTGGCTTGGGCCTGCATGGCCTAACCGAACTCCTTTAGTTTCTCTGCCTGCTTATCTAAGTTGAAATTCGGTAGACACTCGTTTCGAGAGCTGTGTCTGCGCACCAATCTTGTGCAATGAATCCCAATCTCTGTAGGAGCTTCCAAGCACGGTGTTGTACTTTTTTCATGCTGACATTCACATGTCTTAGGTAATGAGTGCGGGACTTCACATGAGAAAGGCTTGCACAGAAAAGTATAATCCAGGTAGCTTTAGTTGCATGTCTTAGATTAGCCAATTAAGTGCTTATTTTGTTTACCCCTCAATGCAATATTTCCATCCTTCATTTCGAGAGGAAAACCAAGTTACACTGTGTGTTGCAACTTCAGCAATCCACAAAAAATAATAATGAAAAAGAAGTATTAAGTAAGTTTGTCTGGTCAATCATCAGCTATTTGTGTAGGATGCTGTATTACCTCTGTCAGAATCTGGGTCCAATTTTTGAAAGTGTTTTTCCCATTAAGCCTTTGCTTTGCATAGTGTAAAAGATTAATTAGACTTGGTATCTTCGCTCTGTGTGTAGTCCCAGACTGTTATGCGCTATTCAGATCTCTATGAAAATGGAATCAAATTCCTCAAAGGTTGTTTTCATGGTGCTATCATTATCTTCTTGGAGTTTTCCACAAATATTAACATCCAACATCCTTCAGGATCTGGAGAATGGCAATACCTTCCTTTTACACTTACAGAGTTTCAAGCAATAGCTTTTGCACCATGTTTTCCTTCCTGAGTCAGCACTCTGATGGGAACACTTAGACATCCAGTGGGCTACAGAAGAGCACACGATCTTGACTTTACAGTTGCTACTTAAGGAAACATGTCCAAGGCTCTGACAAACTTGCGGGAGCCTGATAGCCCTTAGTCAAATTGTGTCTGCTTAAGGTCTGATTTTCTGGCTTTAGCTTCCCCATCCTATGGGTCTTGTTTTGCTCTTTACCACTAGACTAAACCACTGTTTGTCATGACTTTTCCCTGTGAGAAAGAATTAACGGATTTGAGGCCAATATCCTAGCCCCTTGGGATGAACATGTATAATGACAAGAACAAAAAGCCATCAGTCATCTTTGCAACTCTCTGTTTTATCCCCAGTTGAGTTCATACTGTTGGACTCCTTTGGAAAGAGAGCCAACAAACCTGTACCCTAGAGCTCTTGCTGTTTCTGAAACCCCCATGGAAAGAAGGGGCTGAGAGCTGATCACATCTTTCATAGGAAGGAAATGGCAAGTCTAAATAGTCAGGGAAGCTACTACTGCTGTATCAAAAATATCTGACGAGGGATGAATGCTGTTTTAGCTGGGATGGAGGACACTAAAATGCAGATGGAGATGGCAGGAGGGGAGCTCTCTATGTTCTGAGGTGGGATTTTTGGGAGTTAGGATGCTTGGCAAGGGTGGTAGTTCTGTTGGTATGTGGACAATCAGTAGCTTGGCATCCAGGAGTTTACTAAAATTACATATGTGGCTTTCCAGCAGTGAGCAATTTCAGTATTTTCATATGAGGCTCTTAAACTCTTCTTTGCAGTGTCCGTTCCCTTTTTCTTATTTCTCCTCTCTGCACCATGAACTTGGGAAACTTTGTTGCATGGGAGCTCAGATACTGCACAGCAAATGGGGAATAACTTAACCTCACATTGAACTCATTGATGGGTGCGCTCTCCTGGGATGTGAGTGCTGGATTTCCAGGTAGGTACAGCCAGAACATCCCTAAAAAGTCAGACTTTTGCTGACATCTAAGGCTTTCCCTCACCATGCTGGAGTTGGCATATCTTGATCTTCTTGAGCGTCAGAGCTTGTGCAGACCATGTACTTATGCACCTGGGGAAATACCACTGCCATGAACATGTACATTGGTTTTTAATCACCACAGTGAGTCAGGCAAAGCAGTCAAGTTTGCTCATCCTGTGTTGGTCTCCCTTGGGTCAGTCTCATGTCCCTCACCACAGTTTCTGCAGCTGTGGCGTGGTGCCAGGGGTGGGGGAACGGTTGGACTTGATGATCTTGAGGGTCTCTTCCAACCGGAATGATTCTATGATTCCATGGTTCTGTGAAGATGACAGAGTGTCACTGCGCTGCTGGTGGGGTTGCCAGCATCTAGATAGTCTCTGTGGACACGCTTCAGAGGTTGCTCCTGATCATGTCCCTCCCTAATCAGCTTTGCTTGTCTGACTCCACACTCAATTTGTGGATAGTCCAGTTTGCTGACTGGCGGAGCAGAACAGAAACCAATTGGCTCATCTCTTTGTCTGAACTACACATTGGACTACATGCTGGATTTACCAAGAAAACAAGAGGGTTTCGTTGAGGGGAGATGTAGTCTGCAGATGATAATATTGGGGCTGAGATGTGCCCAAATGTAAAGGTTTAGGGGGTTTCCATTAATCTGTCTGGTTTTGGTATTTTGGGGGAAGGGTGGGGGCTGACGTGCTCTCTGATTCTTATCTGTTTGGTAATTAGGAGCGACACTCCTGGTCAGTGTTATGCAAACACATGGCTGTCCCCAGTTTGTTCGTACCCCTTTAATCTTGCGTCAATGTAAAATAATTCCTATGTGTTTCCAAGCATCCTAAAGACAATAAGGGAGATAATTTTTTTTCAAGAAAAGTATTGTCTTGCCATGAAAAGTGAAACCATTTGTCTCAAAAAAATTGTGAGATTTTTTAGATAAATTTCATATAAGCACATATAAGTGCATTGCTGTTACATTTGGCAATACATTTTTAGTTGACCCTTCCTTTACTTTTCGAGCAAGAAAATATTTTCCAGCAAAAGTCGCCCTTGCTTTAAAAAGGTGTTCGTTGGTAGTATCTCCCTATTGGTCTTTCCTAACTATGTCTAGTGGTTTGGCACCAGTGTACAGAAAACCTGAAATGACGTGGTTAATCAGATTGGACATCAGGAACAATTTCTTCCCCAAAGGGCTGTGGGGCGTTGGAACAGGCTGCTCAGGGCAGTGCTGGAGTCACCATCCCGGAAGGTGTTCAGAAGATGTATAGATAAGGATCTTAAGGACATGAGTTAGTGCTAGATTTATGTTATAGTTGGAGTCAATGACCTTAAGGGTCTCTTCCAACTGGAATGATGCTATGATTCTGTGCTTTACGGAGCTAGGACAGGGTTGTGACATACAACGACCTGCAGCACCATTGAGTAAAGCAAATCTCTGTGTGTGATGGTGAGTGTATTGTGAAGGAATCGAAGCTGGAGGGACGCAAACATGTCCTCTTCATGGAGTCAAGAAAACCTCCCACCTGAGGCTGCTGGTGACAACACACACATTTTTTCTCTCTCCTCACAGTGTTAGTTTGCTAATTTGCCTTGGTGTGTGGTGGAGATGGGATACTAGATCTAATCAATCTGTATTGATTAATCTTCTCAGCTGATAAAGCACCCTGAGCAGCGACTTTCTGACCATCTCCCCTCTGATCATATTTTCTCTCCCACGACTGCCATCTTCCATAACTCTCCACTTTTTCTGCTCTCTTTCAGCTTGACGGGGAAAGAAGCTCTGACCCACTTCCCATCCCTGGGACACTCCACAAGCTCTGCCCAGGGGAAGGTGCACGTGAAGCAGTGTGACTTGCTGAAGCTGTCCCGCAAGCAGAAGAGGCTTTGCCGGCGGGAGCCCGGCTTGGCGGAGACCCTGCGGGACGCCATCCGCCTGGGGATCATGGAGTGCCAGTACCAGTTCCGCAGCGAGCGCTGGAACTGCAGCCTGGAGGGACGGACCAGCCTGCTGAAGCGAGGTACAAGGTAGTCTTTTGTTTGCAGTATTGACTCTTGCTTGGTACTGGAGCCCTTGGAAATTGCATCTCAAATTAAGCAAAGTGGGGCAATAACCAGGGAATGCAAAGATTGTCTGTTTCACCTAAGAATGGGAGCTCTGCGATTTGGGCAGTTTTGTGTCACTCAGCAGTGGTGAGGACCCACCTTGAATCCTGGGGGCAGTTCTGGGCCCCTCACGCCAAGAAAACCCTTGAGGTGCTGGAGCGAGCGGAGAGAAGGGAACGGAGCTGGTGAGGGGCTGGAGCACAAGTGTGATGGGAGCGGCTGAGGGAGCTGGGGGGTTCAGCTGGAGAACAGGAGCTGAGGGGAGACCTTCTGATCTCTGAACTGCCTGAAAGGAGCTTGGAGCCAGGGGGGGTCGGGCTCTGCTCCCCAGGAACAAGCGCCAGGAGCAGAGGAAACGGCCTCAAGTTGCCCAGGGGAGGTTGAGGTTGGATGTGGGGAACAATTTCTTCCCCAAAGGGCTGTGGGGCATTGGAACAGGCTGCCCAGGGCAGTGCTGGAGTCACCATCCCTGGAGGGCTGGACAGACGGACATGAGGTTCTCAGGACATGGGGCAGTGCCAGGGGTGGGTTATGGGTGGACTTGATGAGCTTGAGGGGCTTTTCCAAACCAAAATGATTCTGTGATTCTATGATTCTAAAATATGCCTTATCTTCATCTTTCCTGCGTGGTTTGTCACACATTGAAAAGTAGAAGGAAGTTCATGCCTTTGACTTGTGGATATTTCTCCAAGAGCAGAGTTTTCTAGGCTGACCATCTTCCTTTTCTGGCAATCTACGATGAAAAATAAGGGTTAGTGTGTTATGTCAATGGACATTTTAAGAAAAGACGCTTCTTAGCTCTTTGGATATTTTTGTATGTAAATCCCCATTGTTCTCAGATATAGAATTTAATTCTAATTTACTGTTTGAAACCACTATTTATCATCATTAAGGCATTTCAGTGGATGTTTGCAAATGTCTCCTAAGACTATTTCACATATATTCGGAGTGTCTGCACAAGTTTGGACAGAGTGGACAGAAGACGCGCTGGCTTCTGTTTCACAGAAGGCTTTAGAGGAAGAAAATGGTCTGTAAGTTCTATATTTGAGGTAGGAGGGGGGATAATAAATCCTTCAAATTATAATAATTTGAGAAAAATAGAATGAAAACAGACTCTGAAACTATTTCACTATAAAAGTTCCCAGAGCTTGCACATACATGCTGCTGAACATGTCCTCATCCAATGCCTGACTGCCTACTACTGATTTTCAGCTCTTCAGTGATGTTTAGTAGCATTTACTGAGTTTTAATCTTTAGTATTATTGAGCTTCAGTCCTTCGACAATGTGTAGTAAGGTAAAGTCTTAAATAAAAGGGGCTGAATAAACCAATATTAACTTAGATCAGATTAAAATGTTGATTTTAATTAGCATTTGAAGTTTTTTAACATTTCCATTTAAAATTTTCAAATTTTACTAAACTAAACATTAAGTTAATATTTTAGTAAACCAGCACATAAAAGATGAGATTTACCTTATTTTAAGACTGCTGTGAATTTTTTAACCCACTGTGGAAGAGGCTGTTTGTGATAATTTTGAGTGACTTTCTGACATCTGTACCTTCATCAACCTCAAAGAACTTGAAAATGACAATTGAATAATCCTCATCTTGAAACAGCTTGAAAACATTTAATTATCTCGTGGTGGCATGCCTCAACATTTCCACGGACTCCCGACTGACAAAATAAAATATCACCTATAATTTAAAACCTGTTTTGGCAGATGGGGATAACTGTCTGAAAACCTTTATTACACAATCTTAAGGATCAAATGATGATTTAATACACAAAAGTATGCCAGATACCTCTCCTATATGAAAGGACAGTTCGCTGGAAGCAATTATTAGTTCTTATTTTCCTCTAAATTGCGAATAGGTTAGTTTCTTCCACAAAGCACATGAACACTTTCAGCTGCCACTTTTGATCTGTTTCTCACATATTCCTACTGCTGTTTTGCTGCTGCTGTGGAAATTGTTGGTCAGAGAACGGAGTAGGTCTCTTTCACCCAAGTAGTGATGAAGAGTATTTAGAAATTATTAAATCATTCCATATTGCCACAGTCCTGGAGGAACTGTAAAGAAAAACACACGCTTTTAACAGTCTTTAATGGTCTTAAGAATGCAAGAGGAGAAAAAATATCATGTCCCCACCATTTTTCTCCCTATATTTGCATGCTTCTGGTAAGTTTTTGGAATGCCAGATATATTTTCACAGTCTGCACCATTTCTTTTACACTGACACTCCTCTGGATACAACAGGGAATCTCTTTTTGCACAACCTACAATCCTCCTGTGATGACTGCAGTCACTTACGATGGCTATAACTCTTCACTGATCCATGCAAAACCCTTCTATATTCCTTCTCCACTTGTTTAAAACTCTGTGAATAGAGGTAGATTTAGAACTATTCTGGATGAATATTTCAAGCCGTCTTGTTGCAAAGTGACAGTTGTTGCCTTTCTAAAAGCTTGTAAAGCAATGATGATCTTCTGGTTTCCAGGGTGCACTGCAGGGGCAGTCAACTGCTGCTGGAGGTCAACTAAGCGGTATTTAATCTCAAACAACACGTCGATTCAGGGAAAATAAACACCTGTAGCAAAGACAGCACAGATCCAGCTACTCCGAAAAATCCTTCTTAGGAAATGAGTGCTCTACAATAATCCTTCCCTCCATCAGTCCGTTTCTTTGCGTCATGTTTGTCAGATTCTTTGACCTTGGAGCAGTGGTTTCACTGGTATTAAGAGGAACCTAGGAATGGGACAGCATGGGACCAGTGGCCCAGAGACACAGAATTTTCATCGTTGAAGGTTTTGAGAACTCAACTGTACAAAGCCCTGAGCTACATTGGCATTGAAGTTAGCCCTGCTTTGAGCAGGAGATTGGACTGAAGACCTTGAGAAGTCCTTCCATCCTAAACCTTTCTACAATTCTACAGCTTTCTGGTCTGCTCTATGTTTGTTTGTTTTCCCAGAGAGATGTGTCTTCAACTTGCTCTGAAATGCTCGCACTCTCTTTACTGTAGCACTGAAAAATCTTTGACCTTGAGCATCTTTCCTTTGGCAGAATCACCATATCGCTAAACTCCTCCTATTATAGTTTTCCTTGTGGTCTAGAGCACACCACACCACAGAATGATGTCTTGCCATTGCAGCAAACACTTTTCTGTTATTATAGGCTGCTGAGCTAGAGAAACAGTTCCAGAGAGCTCAGGGGAAGACTTGGACGTGTGCAAGGTCCTACCAGAGTAGAGCTGACTTGCTTCGGCATCTTGAAATTCAGTTCTGTGCTGGATGTTTGCAGTCAAACTGACGAGCAAAGACATCTGCATTTAGATGTTCCCCATTGCACTGAGTGCTTAAGATTTCATTATAATCACTGGCAACTCAGCCAATGAGGTCAGGAGAGTGACTCATCCCCAAACCAGACTCTGACAGACTGGTCATTGGCTCCAAGCTCCGCTGGCTGTGGTGACAAGAGCTGCATTGATGTAGTGGGAGGATAGATATGCAGGGCATATGGAGAAACCCCCACTTAGATCTTCTCAAGTCATGCTGTTGGAGATGATTGCTGCTCATTTGTGCTACGTCCTACTGAAAATCCAGTTTCAACAGCTGCTCTGTTGCTCTTTGTTATTCCACAAAGGCTTCAGGACCATCCACTTTTTCCTTTACTCATGGGATTAAACAATTAAATGGTGGCAAGTCCCTTATGACAAAGTAGAAGGAATCATCTTAGACTTTTCAGACAAACATTTGGCATCCTGGTGACCTTGAACCTTTGCCATGAAAGGAGGTGGGAGGTGCGGAGGAGAAGGAACCGATCTGAAAGTGTGCTCGTTATCTTCAGTTACTGCTGTCTGCAGTGGCCTGACCACAAGCAATGGTCTCTGATTTCAAGTGGCTTGAAATCTGGCCAGCATTTACGTGGAGTGCCACAGAAGAAACCAAACCATCACTGGTCAGAAATAGCAGAAGCAGTGTGGCATTCCACAAAGTCAGATTTAGCAGGGTATGTGGAGCTGACTTTATATGGTGGCTTTATATGGTGTGGGAAAGTGCTTCTAAAATGCTCTCCTCTCTTCTGGTATCAGTATGTTGGAAAGGATATTGGAAATCTGGTAAGCAATTGGAGACAAGCTACTGAATATTTTTTTCAGATTTAGGATGTCAAATGTATCTTATCCTCTCTCAGATACTTCTTTTGGGTTAGCTACTGTTCAAAAACACGTGAGCATCATGTTGCTAACCACAACCTGTACTGACCGTGTTCCATATCAGCTTTTCCAAAACTTTTGATGGATTTGGTGACGTTTTTTCATTACTCTTCCAGTACCTTGGAAGATTTTACAGACCATCATCAACCAGAAAGCTTAGTTGTAAGTTACTTGTCCCAGTGATACAGCAACTAAAATGGTGAGATAGGAAGCACTTTGTTGATTGATCTCCTTGACCTCCTCCACATTGTCTTGACTCTCATCTCTGTCCGTACCGTTGCTAGATCTTTCATTTAAATTCTGGAATTCCAATGAACTCCCGTGAAGTATGTACTGAAGTTCCTAATGCAGCCTTTCCGTTATGTTCATGATTCGTCAAATTTTCATTCTTCTCACTGATAGCTATCAGAAGAGCTCTTTGTCCTGTTGTCTGGTCGGATTTATGGTGACTTCACCCGGATCTCTGCAGTCAGCGGTCTGATCTATTATTACAGCTGGATGGGAGTTCTTTGAGGGAACAAAATGATGGAAAGATTTGAGGTTGGACTGGATGAATTCTAGAGGTCCCCTCCAACCTCTGCTCAAATCAGGGTTAACTGCAAGACTAGATCAGGTCTCTGTGGTTCTCCCTCTCTCTTCCATTTTTGGGGAAAACAAATCTGTTTCCTTCTGATGTGGAAGGAAATTCAGCATTTTCCACTATGCAATATTGGTTTGCTTCAATGTGTTTCTTTCCACGTGAAAGTGTTCTATTTTTCATAAACTGAAACATTTTGTTTTGGCCAATCTTATCCATACCCATACTCTGAGCTATTGATCAGTCAGTTGCCTTTCTCTTCCTTGCTCTGCTTCCTAAGTTATGGACTAGTTAAGGAATTTCTTATTAAAAGTTTGATATACTGTGAATAAACTCTGGAAGAAATGTTAAGATTTTCCCGCGGATTAAATAGGAGGGGAAGTAAATAATCAAATGAAAATATTTTGGGGTTTGGGACAGGTTTGTGTCAGTCTGTGTTTTCTGGAGCTTCTGTTGAGCCCATGGGTGCCATATCACAGAATCACAGAATGGTTGGGGTTGGAAGGGACCTCTGGAGACCATCCAGTCCAACCCACCTGCTCACGCAGGGTCCCAGAGCAGATCACACAGGTGGGTCCAGGGGGTTTGAATGGCTCAGAGAAGGAGACTCCACACCCGCTCTGGGCAGCCTGGGCCAGGCTCTGGCACCGCAAAGGAAAGAAGTTTCTCCTCGTGCTCAGATGGAGCCTCCTGTGTTTCAGTCTGTGCCCGCTGCCCCTCACCCTGGCGTTGGGCACCACTGAACAGAGTCTGGTCCATCCTAACACCCACCCTGAGATATTGATCCACTGATCAGATCCCTCTCAGCTTCTCTTCTCCAGCTCAACAGCCCCAGCTCTCTCAGTGTCTCCTCATCACAAAGATGCTCCAGACCCCTCAGCATCTTTGTGTCCCTCCCTGGGCTCTCTCCAGTGATTCCTTGTCCTTGTTAAACTGGGGAGCCCAGCCCTGGCCCCAGTTGTGCAGATGTGGCCTCCCCAGGCAGAGCAGAGGGGGAGGATTCCCCTCCCTGACCTGCTGCTCACACTCTTCCTCACACGGCCCAGGTCCCATTGGCCTCTTGGCCACACGGGCACATTGGTGACTCACGGTCACCCTGTTGTTGAGCAGAGCTCCCAGGTCCCTCTGCAGAGCTGCTTCCCAGCAGGTCCCCCAACCCGTGCTGGTGCCAGGGGTTGTTCCTCCCCAGTGCAGGACCCTGCACTGGCCCTTGTTGAACTGCATCAGGTTCTTCTCCACCCCATCCAGTGTCCCAGGTCTCAGTGAATGGCAGCGCAGCCTTTAACTGTACCAACACAACCCATCCCTATCTGATCCCATGTCTTCAGACTGAATTTCTATTCAGGTACTGTACTTTCTTTCCTGGTGTGTTATGGTCACATACCTCAGGGCAATTGTAGCCAAATTGAAAGCCTACTTTAGAAAGGAGAATAATTACAGAAAGCATCACCACAGTCATTCGGAGTAGGTAATTTACAGGGAAATCAGAAAATCCAGTCATATGTGGGAGAGTTCGTCCTTCTTGCCCAAGATGCCCTTTAACATAAGAACCTTTCCCAATGAAACCACCTGTGCTCTTTCCATATGAAACACTACTGTATTGTGCCAACACAGCTCCTGATAAGAACATTCCAAAACAATGGGTCAGATTTTAAAGATATTTTTTCATTCTCTACTAAATATTTCCTGAATTTAAGCCACAACATGATTTCAGTGGTGGTCTATTCACACCTACCAGTGGTGAGGATAAGGACAAATGGGGTTACACGACTCTTGGTTTTTTCAGTTGAATACTTTCCCAGGACTGTTCGGCTGTTGCCACCCATCCCTTGATTCATGAGTGGTCACCTGGGGTGTTACCACACCAGTTACTTCACTCATAATATTGAGTTTCTCTGCCAGGAATGGTGTGCAGGTAACAGAAGAGTTTCATCTCTTTGTGTTTTTAAGTATTGTGCTTGGTTTTAGTTCACAGATGGGTGGATGAACACCTTGTTCTGCCTTTCCTGCTCCTACCCTCTCCTAATCCTTCTCCTGTGCAGGTTTTAAGGAAACTGCCTTCCTGTACGCAGTGTCCTCCGCAGCTCTCACGCACTCCCTGGCCCGCGCCTGCAGCGCTGGGCGCATGGAGCGCTGCACCTGCGACGACTCCCCGGACCTGGAGAACCGCAAGGCCTGGCAGTGGGGCGTCTGTGGAGACAACCTCAAATACAGCACCAAGTTCCTGAAGAAATTCTTGGGTCAGAAGAGGATTGGCAAAGACCTGCGGGCCAAGGTGGACATCCACAACACCAATGTTGGCATCAAGGTGAGGAGCTGCGGCTGCAGACCTACAAAGAAGTTAAGACTCAGTGCAAGTCTTCTAACACATCCTTAGCCTTGACCTCATTAATGGTTATCAGTATGGAAAGGGGGAGTGTCAGGAGGATGGAGCCAGGCTCTTCTGGGTGACAACCAGTGACAGGACAAGGGGCAATGGGTGCAAACTGGAACACAGGAGGTTTCCCTTAAAGATGAGAAGCAACTTGTTGGGGGTGAGGGTGTCAGAGCCTGGCCCAGGCTGCCCAGGGAGGTTGTGGAGTCTCCTTCTCTGCAGACATTCAAACCCGCCTGGACCCCTTCCTGTGGAACCTCAGCTGGGTGTTCCTGCTCCACGGGGGGATTGCACTGGATGAGCTTTCCAGGGCCCTTCAACCCCTCACATTCTGGGATTCTGTGATTAGCCAAGGCTGTTTGTGACAGGGGTATCCAGTGCCCCTACGGACAAATCAGACATTTACCTGTGGGTTGTGGACTGCATGGTACTGAGAGCACCCTGGCAAGTCTCCTGCACTCTGGTGTGAGGATCTGCATGTTTGGAGGGGCAGAGTAGCATCCTGTGTCCTCTGCTGGTGTCAGGGGCTGAGTGGCAGCAATCAGCAGCCCAGTAACAGCTGTAAAATTCATTGGCTGAATTACTCCATGGGTTATGCCACGGCCACAGGGAGCTCTGAGAACAGCAAGAGCTTCAGAGCTGGTGTGACACGTGAAGCGGATTAAGGTTTGACTCTCTCAAGATCAATTATGAGTCTACTGGCGATTTACTTAAGGAACTGGTTCCGTCCCAAGTTTTGGTCAGGGAGACCATTAGAACAAGCATTTTGACCTCTATGTTGCAGGCTATTGACCTATCATTGTTTTCCATTTACTGAGTCTGATTACTTGTCTGATTATAGCACTGTCTTGATTTGAATGCACCAAAGGGATTCCATCATACTGGAGATACTCAGTTTCAAGGCTGACTATTCCTCCTATTCCAAATAGGCTTATTCAATATTCAATATTTGGCCATTTGTCCTCATTCAGCCTCTCAACTCTCTGGCTCACCAGTCAGCTCTGTAGCCATTCCCCTGTGTGTTGTGTTGTTTTTTTAATTACAGTTTCTTCTCCGTAAAATAGGGATAATACCGATAAAACTGAAGTACTTCCAGGCTGTCTGCAATCTGAGGGGTTACCTCTACCCAGGAGGGTAGGCTCATGGTCCTGGCAGATAATGACTACTACTTCTCTTCCTCATCAGGCTGTGAAAAACGGTCTCAAAACCACATGCAAGTGCCACGGTGTCTCCGGCTCATGTGCTGTCCGGACATGCTGGAAGCAGCTTTCTCCTTTCCACGAGATTGGACGACTGCTGAAGCTCCGCTACGATGATGCCGTCAAGGTCTTCAGCACCACCAATGATGCTGTGGGACACTCGGAGCTGGCTGGCCCACAGAGACACGGCCATTCGCCCAAGCACCCCGCTTCGCCCCGCTCTACAGACCTGGTGTACGTGGAAGACTCCCCCAGTTTCTGTCGTCCCAGCAAATACTCCTTGGGAACTGCTGGGAGGACCTGCTCACGGGAAGGCAACTGTGACAGTATGTGCTGTGGACGAGGCTACAACACCCAGAGCCGGCTGGTTACCTTCTCTTGCCACTGCCAGGTGCAGTGGTGCTGCTATGTTGAGTGCCAGCAGTGCATGCAGGAGGAGGTGGTCTACAGCTGCAAGCAGTAAAGTCAGGGCTGGAGGGTCGAGAGAAGTCCTGGACTACAAGAAAACAGCAGGACATGATTCTCTGCTGTGGGGTGAGGGCAAGAACCAAAGATGTCCAGTACTCCTATTATCTCAGTGTTGAGATCTTCCGATCCCTGTATGAGGGATGAAAACCCGAGGTTTTGTCAGGTGTCAAATCAGGAAGGAGGGACAGAGAGAGGAGGTAATGTGAGGACAGCAGAAACACTGAAACAATAAAAAATACCTCTGTTGAGCTAAAACTTGTGCTCTCATCTGCAGGAATAACCCCTTTCTCCATCCCTCACTTGCACTCGTGTAAATACATCAGGGTGGTGACACTGAAATACTGAGGACTTGTGCACTGGTTTTTGGAGAGAAGAGAATTGAGGGACTGGGGACGCCCCAAGCAGAGACCGGACCCTGGTGGAGCAGGGACAGCTGTGCTCCTGCACCGGGGCAAAGGACTCTGACAACAGGGGATTTTCAGTGCTGTTCTCTGGGAGCTGGTTGGATCCTTTCTGCCTTGAGCTCAAAGCTGCGCTGCTTAGTCCCGTCCTGAAGCAAGAACTGTGCCTCAGAAATACCAGTTTACAAACAAATGGATCTCATGTTCATCATCTCCCAGATCTGTAGTTTGGACATTAGACTCCAAGTCCATTTTAACCGCATTTTAACCTTGCTGTACACAGGAGATCTGGACATACCTCTCTTACGGTGTATGTATCACAGGAAATCAGCTGAGGTCTGTGAAGGTGCTGCTCTGCCGCTTGCTGCCTTGCAGGGGGTTATTTTATCGTGGTGGGTCGAGGGTGATAGTGCCCATTATGCATCTCTCCTCCCTCTCCCCTGGTCAAACCGTCAGTCACCTTTTTGTCTTACGCCCTGACTCCTGAGGTGCACCACATCCCGCAGGTTCGCCGTGTGCTAATGACAGGTAGAATTTCTGAAAGGGAATTAGGAACCACAGGAACTTGAGCATCTTAAAAATTTGCAAGTCGTGAGTGACGATCTCTGCACTGAGAAGTTAAATGTTTCTGGGCAGTGCAGGCATCTGGCAAGGCAGAAGGTGACCTGGGGGAAGGTGCACAGCCCGTTATAGAGTTGTGATCCCTTGACTTTGAGTCGTGTTTTCCTAGTTAACTTTAACTTTAACACAACAGAAACAGCCTGCTTTGTTTCTCTGGTTGCGTCTTAGGGAGCATCTTTGGGAATGGCAGTGAGGATGTCCCCGACCTGGTCACCAGCTGCACGTAGAGGGTGTAGCACAACCTGTTTGGGTGTTGAGCTGTGTTATGGAGCTTGGCAGTGTATTTCACCGTGCCAGGGCTCTTTCTGGTTAGTCCTGCATCAGCAGTTAGAGCATTTGTCCTGTGAGCAGCTCTGGAGAGTCCCTGAGATAACAAAGCTGCTGCATTTAGTCAGTCTCAGTAATGGCTATAAACCAGCGAGCAGGCTGACTGTGTGGAGATGGGCTGGTGCTGGAAAGAATGCTTAAATCCTTAAGCTCAGACCAAAATTCATTTGCAGTGTAATGAGTGAAGATGCTGGTTTGGGTTGTTTAGTTGATCCATAGGCTGAATTGGGCAGGATTTCAACGGGATCGAGTTCTCCTGACAAGTGTTGGGATCTAACCTGCGCGCTCTGGCTCTCGAGTACAGATGTGCTGCGGCCAGGCAGCTCGTCCGTTCATCTACATGTGCTTTGAACAACTGCTTCGCAGTGGTGAGTGTGCACTCACACTCTCTTTATCTTGACCTTTTTGCCCTTCTCTTTTTTACAAGTATTTTTGATTTATGTTTCGAAAAAGGATGGAAGAGAACTGTCTCAGAGCAGATCTAGCCTGCAACTGGCTATTTAGAGGCCACTAACACCTTCCCTCTGGCTAGCTACAGGTCTTTTAATGGGCTTATTCTTTCTTATCCTTTTTCTGGCTCAAGTTGACTTGAACTGAATTAAAGTGCTTATGATAGACATAATACTGCAAATTGGGTTAATTGGCCTTATTCTTTTACCTCCTAAATATCCAAGAACTTAACATTGAGCGGATCATTATTTACATGTTGCGTTTAATCTTTTTGGAGTTGAAATCTTCCCACGAGTCTCAGCGTTAAACACTCAATGAAAAAGCATCCAAATGAGTTAAAATTGTTATCATAGGTGAAGTGACAGAGGAGCTAGCTCTGCTCTACGCTACTGAGCTCAAGCCATCTGCCCCACTGACCTCCGGGCTTGTTCAGCGTTGGAGAGGAAGAGAATAGCACATCATAGCAGGGTTGTTTGGGGATCACATGCCCTTGCATGGAGAATTCTCATTTAAATAGGGATTAGGACAGTGGAAGGAGAGGAGAAGCACAACTGGATCCCATTCTTTGGGAAGCAAGTGGAGTCTTTCCTATTGCTTCTATCAAAGCTGCACTTCTCAGTTGCCCATTGGCCAGTAATTTTTAGGCATGTGCTCTCCACCACCACATGTCATAGTTGGAGCACAGCTAGGGTGCTCCTAGGTAGTGGAAAGTGCTCTTGATTATGTTGTTTTTCTTATTCCCTCTATGTTGTTGATGAACTAACGGGGTTCCAGCAGACACATCGCTGCAGGTTGGGATTCACACATTGTACAGATCAGGCAACAGGACTTGCCTAGGGTGGCTGCAGGCGAGAGCTCAGGATAGAACTGATTTTTTTACAGCTTAGTAAGTTCCATCTCCAGCTTTGCCATGAAGTCTTTTGAAGAAGGAAAAGTGCTTCTGTAACCAGCTAGTAATGTCACCTGGGCCAGTGTCACCTGTGTACAGCTGCGGCCAGTGAGGGGCTATGAATCTGCTCTCTCATTTCTTAAAAGAGCAGGCTGTTTATATTACTTTGAGTATTAGGTCTTCTCTTAAGGGCTTTGTGTTCGCTGAACTCCAAGTCCCCCTGCCGAGCACCGCTGTGTTTGACTCTTGCAGTAGGAACTGTCAGCCTGCACATTGAGAGCAGGTCTGTGAAGCTCTGGTGTGCTCCTGCCCTCCAAACCCAACGTGGAGCTGTTGGAAAGGATCCACCACCTCACACATGACTTGAAATCTGTCTTCTCCCCTTCCCAGTGACCCCAGTAGAGGTTGGAGCTTGTTTGAGTTGGCTGAACAGGAGCCTCCCCAGACCTTGCTGGTCTTTATAGAGCCCTTGGGTACCCTCCAGGTATCTGCAGAGCGCACTTATTTCAAAGTGGAGCTTTTTGTCTTGCTCAGACTCACCCTCCTGTTCTATTCTTGTAAAAGAGAGAGGAGAAAACACAAGAACAGACACGTAGATAAGTCTTTGATTCTTCTGCAATGCCCTGGTCTTGCTCTGCAGCAATGTGGAAGGAAATACATGTTACTAACTGCTTTCATTTTGCTATCAAAAGCATTTAAAACCTGTAAGCTAGTTCTTCTATCCCAAAGGCAAGCCTGACTCCCACATGGTGAAAGTATTATTTTAATAAAATCCTTTATCCGGCTCAAATTTGGCAATGCTTTGAGCAGTAGGTGAATGTGCTTCAGAGGCATGATATGTGCGTCACACAACATACGTGAAAACAAGACCAGAAGGATGGTGAGATGATTATTTAGGCAGAGACAAATATGGTCAGATTAGTAGAACTTGCAGATTTGGTTGTTCGTGTTCTTTGCAATTGAAACACTGATGTCAGTGGAAATTGAAGGACAAGTTTATGACCAGCAGACTAGACACCTTTATTTAGGCAACTAGATGAAGCTCCTTCAGTGTGGATATTTTGGGCTGAATTGGTCCTTTGGCACTCTTTCAAGCAAAGAAGACACATTTAAGGCAGCATTCGATACTGCTTTACAGCACTTGAAAAGTATCTTGGTTTTTGTGTGCATCGCCCATATAGTATGGTTATTCATACTTCTGAGGTGGTGTCACCAAGCCCCTTGCCACGGAAAACACTGGTATCTGTGAAATGTGCAGGGATTACCTCGAGGAATGGATGTTTTTAGTAGTGACCTGTGTTACCGTCTGAGCTGTGATCTGTTAAAACTGGCAGCATCTGTGCCACACCATGTTTTAGTCCAGTCTTACTGCCAGCAGCGATGAGGTGGAGCTGCCCTTTGCCTTGAGAGTTGGGTTAGCACAGTCCCATGGGGATCTCACAAGAACCTTATTAAAGTCAAAGAATAACATGAACAAAATAAACTGAAAAGTGACATTGTGCCTGAAAGCCCTGGGACCACACAAGGATTGTTGAATAAGAACTGGTCAAAAAGATATTTCAGGGGAAAATTAAGTACTTTTTTTGTTTTCCTGTACCATGGGGCATTTTGCACCTGCAGCTCCTTGCCCTGCTTGAGAAATGGTGAATATGGAGAAGAACTGAGTAAGAGATGGTTCATTCTCTGGTGTCCCTGGGGTAAGTGGAATACTGAGGTTTGGCGTTTGACTGAAGTAAATGTTGGTTGATAGTTGTTAAGCCAAGACTGGACAAGGAAGTCTGATCTGCTCTGACTTTGCTCTGCAAACTCATCTCAAACCTGTTTGAACCCCTCCCTGTCGCAGCTGAAAAGCTCTCCGTCCAACCCCTGCCGTCAGGACAGACAGCCTCCCTCAGCCTGCAAACCAGGCGATGAAAACTGATGGGAAATAAATTATTTTTAATGCCCCATATGAGGTTTGGGGAAAAGACCTGCATATATTTTGAGCTCGAGGCAATGCTGATATCACTCTTTTTGGTATCCTTCAACACTAAGCCTTTTAGAAATGGTACTACAGATAAGGGAGTGAAAAAGTTTGCTTCAGGCAAATAGCTTCCTTTTTTCTTGCCACATTCAGTTATCCAGCGCTGTTTTATCACCCAAACATGGGGTAAATTGGATTGATATTCAGAAATGTGATTTACTTCAACTGACAGCAACGGGAGTCTTTGTGTGACCAGGAAGCAAAACCTGGCTCTGTTTGCATTCAGTATTCTTAGGCTTTAATTGTATTTTCTTCAAGAATCAAGACCGAGCGTAATCTTCAGCAAAGCTCTTCCGCCACCTCCTGGAGATGTGGGATGTGAAGACTTGGGCCTCCATTTGATCTGTTTGTGAGCTTTTTCGTTATGCTGCACACCTTATGACATCCTACGAGCTCAGTGGATGTGTTGCCTCTTTGGTTTTAAGTGCAAAGAAGCTACTGGAATGACAGGCTGGAGATATAAGACAATCACACTTAAGTCTACATGGAAATATTTTCAGCAGCGAAGGTGAAAACTTACGCCCTGGATATAAAATTCCTTTCCCAAACACAAATGTACTTCAGTGTGACTATTGATGGTAAAGATCTGGGCTGCTCATGCTTTTCTGTGTAGTTTTTTTTGATTCAGATGAATCCTTTCCTCTGTACCTAAGATCCAAGTAAGCTGAGAACAGTGGTAGGTCTCATAGTCCTGTCTGGCTGGGGTCCTCACTGCCCACACGAGGGACACTCTGCAGATACAGGTGACTCCATGTCCCTGTGTGTATGTCCTAGTCCAGGTTTTATTGTCTGTCCTGTGTGTGGTGGTGCTGGTTTGGTGGTGGTGGATCCAGCACGAGGGAATAACAACCCATTGGAAGTTCTACTGAAGTGTATAAAGCTCTGGTGTAGATGGACCCACCATCCCCAAGTGAAGAGTTGAACCTGCTTGGGAAGGGATCATGTACCTGAATGCTGCCCCACAAAATGATAAGACATGAGTAATTTCTTGAGACTTAACCAGGGATCCATGCAGCACTGTGATGGAAGGGCAGTGCAATGCCGTGGTCACATCAGTAAATAGGGTCATGTAAACCAAGAAACACTAATGAGCAGAGTAACAAAACCCACTTGTACAACAGACACTTCTACACCTTCAGGTCTTGTGTAAGACTGGAAGGCCTCTTTGTGACAATATTACGTATCATGTGGAAAAAAAAAAGGCTGTGCTTTAAGGGAAGCAAACCATTTGTCTACCTCAACATGTACGATTTTTGTTACAAGAAGTATGGATGTTATTTATATTTCTTATGTATCCTCTAGAAAGAAAATGGTGCTATGGGTTTTAAGTTGCGTTACAGTCCTGCTTGTACCTTGTCCTAATTTTTATATAACCCTTTGATTATAACATGCATATTTGTGTATCTGGCTGTGTTGTCCAGTGTTGCACTAGTGTCTGCACTGCTGGTGTTCTTGTCAATTAATAAATACCAGTTGTTTTCTAAGAACGTACATTTCTGCCTTTCAAGGATCATCTCCAGTAAATAGCTTTGAATAACTCCATTCCTCCATTGGCACATAGATGCTATTCCTTTACTTCTCCTTTACCTGCACCCACTCCAGAAGATGATAATTAGAAATGTCCATTTCTGCCCACCCAACAGTCAGGGTTGCCCAGGTGGGCTGAGCTCAGGTATGTTTGTGTTAAGGAGGTGTGACAGTGACACTGCTGAGCCAAATCTCTTCAAGAGCACGTCGCAGGCATATTTCCTGTGGCAGCAAAACAAACTGGATCCTCATGTGCCTGGGTGCTCTGTTCTGCTGCTGGTGTCTCTGTGTCAGATGTTTGGATGTGGCCGTTTGTGGAACTTGGCAACTGAGCTGGTGCAACTGCTCAGCCTGAAAGGCTGCGGGTGCCCCGTGTTCCTCAGACTCTCCCAGGAGAGACAAGCGCAGTTCATAGAATCACAGAATAGTTTGGGTTGAAGCGACCTTCAAAGCTCATCCAGTGCCACCCCTGCCATGAGCAGGAACATCTTCACCAGCTCAGGTTGCTCAGAGCCCCGTCCAGCCTGGCCTGGGATGTCTCCAGGGATGGTTCAGCCACCACCTCTCTGGGCAACCTGGTTGTCGAAGGGAAACCTGCAGACATGTTGAGGAACACCAGATCAACCGTTTTGCAGGGACAGATGATGGGGATGTTCTTGTGCTGCAGTGATCACACCAGACTAGCGTCTCTTCTTGCCCTTCAGCTTGGGCACATGGGAGCTGCTGCCTCCAGTGGTCCTGAGCAATGGCTGAGAGTGGGTTTCCCAGATGATCCCCAATAGCTCCCCGAGACCTTGGTCTGGCACCAGACCACCACAGCACGGTGGCACCTCATCACACTGCGGTGCTCAACAGTGACCACACAAGGCCGGAGGGGGCCAAGGCTGTGTCTGATGCAATATGCCAACCTAAGTCCTATGGGAAGTGTGGTTAACTGTGGTGTCCAAAGCTCAGCACAGTGCACAGCCAATGTGTGCAATTGCCCAGGCACAACATGACCCGAGCTGCCAGTCGTGGGCCACAACAGAGCCACTTCACACTGTGGTTTGCTTTCTGGTCGGGAGCTTGCTGCCTCATCCCTCTTTCTCTGCCACCAGCTCCCTCCTCTGCCTTTGCACATAACTTCTGAGTTCCAATTCTGGCCAGTTACGAGGGACCGCGGTGCTGTCCAGCCCCCAAGGTCCAAACGAAGCTGTCCAGCTCCTTGGTATGTACTGAGCTGAAAGTGTGTCAGAAATACCATCCAGAGCAGTTGGGTTCGCCTAGGTAGAGCATGCCAGTGCACTGGGGACGATAAATGATTCAAGACTCTCATGGATCCTCTCTCAACCCTCTGCCCTAACCTGCTCTTCTAGCGATCCGTGTTGTCTCCTATGGTCTGCCTAGCTTGTTAACCGGTGCAATTGTGCAAAATCTTCTTTCCAAGAGCGATACAGCAATACGTCTCTATGGATCATCTCCACAAGGTCAGTGGCATTTTCTTGGGGACAGGGTGAGGCAAGGTCTAGCACCGCCCTCATGCTATGAGTGTCTGTCTGTCATAAGCACCAGCAGCCTCGAGCTTGGGTCAGCTTGGTGTCTCCAGAAGTGCTCCCCCCACCCCCAAACAGAACTGCTGAAGTGGGGTAACCACCATTGCTGGAAGTTTGAGGAGAGCCACACAGCTCCCATGTATCAGCCTCTTCAGCTTCTTCATTGATGAGCTTCATGTGGCCCCTTGTGGAGAAGCCTGTCAGCCTTTCCTGGGTCTTGTTTTGCAGCCACAGCTGCCACCAGCTAATGCTTCCCTTGCCCCACTGAGGCAGTGGTAGCTACTTAGCATCCTTTGCAGTGGATGAAGAGTGCTAGCTGGGCTTTTTTTTGGGCAGACTGTGTCAGGATGTGTTAAGAGCTGCTGCCCAGCGCGGCTCTGCTGTCTTATGAACAGCCAATGTCTACCACACTCTTCTGGATACTCAGCAGCTCAGCGGGGAGACAAGAAGAAATCAGCCCTCAGATCAGGAAGAGATGCTGAGGAGGGCAGACTTTGCCTGTGTGCTGGTTTGAATCATTTGCAGGCTGAATCTATCCCAGTACATCGCCTTAGTTATATCCTAACAGGCTACTTTTGCCTGTCTTCTGTTTCATGGCACCAAAAGGCAGCAAGGCTGTTAAATCCAGGGTCAGGGACTAAGCAAAAACCTCAGATATTGCTGTGAGAGGAAGCAGCCTTAGAAGAAAACAGCGTTGGTGGAGAACTGGGTGGCAGAAGGTGGTGAGATACGCCATCGTCCCTCGGCAGCGCCAGGCAGCACAAAGCCTGGCACACCTGGGGCCAGCCAAACCTCACCAGGCAAGTAGTTTTTCTGAGATCATCCGTTCCTGGGGTAATTGTGACCTGAGGATTTTGTTTTCTCAGCCCCACTGAGCGTATACAGAGGGGAGAGGGGCTGTGTGAGCGCTGGGTGGGTGCAATGAAACCTCCTCGTGCTGCTTGTTCCTATCGCAGTGGGATTAAAATGTCATGGGAAAGAGCTTCTGGCAAAGGAGGATGCCTGCTCATTTGTGCGACCAAGCTGAAAATCCCCTGCCTCGCTGGATGGAGAAAAGCTGGACCATCGGGGCTGGGCAGTCCTCCTGTCTGTTTTCGGGGAGGTGTGCTGGGTTTGGGGCAGAAGCTGTGACGGCTCCAGGCAGCCCTTCCGTCACCCTCCCAGGCAGTGGAGACCCCAGCAGGGTCTTTGAAGTCACAGCTCTCACTGGGCAAGAGAGCAGCGAGAGCCCCAGACACAGGGTAGTTTGCAGGTCACGTCTTAGATATGGGAAATGCTGGAGATACCTTTTCTTGACAGATTAGTGTCTTCTAGGCCATATTGCTTCTCTAAGTAACATCATGGATGGTCGATGTTCCATTGCTTTCAGGGAGCCAGCAGCTCAATGGAAGCACATCACAAACAGCACAAATCATATTCCTGTTTCATATCAAGGGTGTTACCATCACTGGGTAGGTCTGGCAATTCCCAACCAAGCGTTTTTCCCTCTCTTCCACAATTGCATCCAAACCATTGGGCAAATCAAATATCACCTACAGTGACAGCTGCAAAGTGTGAACCGTGTGTCCTCAGCATGGCTTTGCCACTGCCCACATTATCAACCTGGATGCTGAAATACCACTCGATACTCCGTCTTCTGCACTGCGAGCATTTGCTCTCACATGTGGGGTGCTGGGAGCAACCCCATGGCTGGAGATCAACCTGTATACACCCACCTAGAGAGCCTTTGCTGACCTGTGCTACTTCTGCAAGACGTCTTTTTGTGCTCTGGTTTCTGTAATGGCAAAGCCAGGACTCAAGACGTGCTTGCACATATTCTTGATTCAAGTTTTCTAAAACTGAATGCTTTAGGCATTTCTGACCTAACCTTAGATGTCTGAAAGCTTAAGCTGCAAATATGAGTCAGTCCATGGAAAGAAATAAGCACCTCCCAGAGCAGGCTGTCTATATTAAAAATTTAGGGCAAATGAACTCTGCTAGACTTTTCCCAGCTTATGATAGTTGTAAATCCCATAACTGTGCCTGGGACAACAGCCTCTGCAACCTGTGATGTGTTTTCTAATGCCTTTCATCTGCAATTTTCTGAAAGGCTTTGCATAAAGTTTCTGCCAGGACTAATTCTCTAAATGCAAAAAGCACGATACCTTCTGCAGGCTTCGCTGGGCCTAGTGTGACTCTCTTACCTCTCGCACCCCTGTTGTGACAAGGCTTGGATTAGAAACCTGAGTTGACGGTGTTGAATGGTATCTCTGTCAGCTCCTTGCTGAACTACCCATTCCTATCAACATCTCATGTTATACTGCACATTTGATATATTAATGCCAATAAAGAAGACATTTGGGTAGCCATACTGCATAGAGACTACTCATCAAAATATAAGTTTTGTATCTGTTTAGCCTGTGGATAGAGGCATGTCACTACTTTTCTGTACTTACTGATACTCCTCATTTCCTGTCAAGGTTCATATTTCTCCTCCTTAGCTTACATATCTCTGCTGGTTTTTAACCCAGTGTCACAAGTGTTTTCCAGAGCATTTTGAAGATTCTTCGTCTTTTTGTGTCAGTTTGTAGAACATCAGGTTGATGTTGATGCCGATGCCTCAGATCTATCAGATATTGTTGATATCTGTTGGTAAAACATTTTGGATGCAGAAATAAGTCCCAAGCCTATATAGGAAAAGTCCCTTCCAAATGGCATGTTAAAACTGGTCAGCTGCTAGGCCTGTTTTAGAGACTTTGCAGAACCAAGATATACTACCTACAGGGATGCTTTTAACTGAATGTTCAACAGGGCACTTAGATTTTGTCACCTTTGCTCTATCTGCTGCCAACTGCTTTCCTGTATCACCACAGGCAGCTGGGAACTGATATCAGGTGTTAGATCCAAGGCTCAGCATGTGTTGAGCTATAAGACATTTGCTTTAGCGCCAGGTGCAGCTCCATTTGTAGATGCATGTGTGTTCTCACATTACAACTGCTTTGCGCCTCGATAGACCCCTGCTTATGTAGAGAAATATTAGACGTCTGTGCAAAACTGTGCTTAACAGCTTTGTTGCGCTTCCCCTGCCCCACGCCACCTCCACAGGTCCCCAGCCGCACACACCGCTCCAGGTGCTTGTTCTTGGGAGTTTTGCAGGTTTCCCGTCTGACCCTGATAGGTCTGGTGACACAACTCTGTTTGCGGACGGGCTGCAGAAGCTGACCAAGACGACACTATGTGCTGCTGAAACATCCCCAGAGGGGGGTTTTCATGGGTTCAGCTCTTACCTATTAAATCAATTATTCTTCTGACTCACTTGTTGGTCCTTGGAAGGGCCCTGCTGTGAATCTAAGCTTGCCTTAATCCCATTTTAGAGATATAAATCCATGTCCTGGAGTTGCCTCCATACCACCTTCTTGACTGCTGCCTGACCCAATTTGCTGGCTTTCCCCCAATGCCCCTTACCTCAGTTTCCTTTATATCCAGTTTCTGTTCCCTCCTCCAAACCCTGATTCAACCCAGGTTCTTCATCCTTCCATCTGCGCCGCTCTTGCCAAAATCCACCCACCTCTTCCATTTCTCCATCAGCTCTTGCTTTCAGTAGGGAAGTTATTCATGGCATTGCACTGCCCCAGGCAAGCTCCAGTGCAAAAGTACCTCGGAGGCGTGGGGGCATGGCCGGGGTTAGCAGGGGAACCAGGGCCAAATCCAGACATACCTTGTGAGCAGGTGGCTCGGCCGTGCAGGTGAAAGACACATGTGGAAAGAGAGAACAGTTGCTGGTCTCCCACCTCCCTGTGTGGCTACAGCTGTGGTTTATGCTCATCTGAAGGGCACTTCTCTCCAGTTTTGGGGAATGGTGCTTGTTTTGAGAAGATCTGTCGGTAGGGCGTGAGCTGGAGTGCTCATTTGAATCCCCATCAGAAAGTCACCTGGTCTCAGAGATAGAAGATGCACAAAGGTACTTGTCCCCTTTCATGTATCTCAGTTACAGTCCAAAATCAGGGTTCGTTTTGATTTTCCTCTCCCTTGTTTAATTTTGGGGCAAATTCTCCTGGTGTTTACTTCTTTTAGCAGGTCTAGTGTTGGAGAGAAAGAAACAAAGGAAAGGAAAAAGAGCAGCAAGAACAGGACTAGGAAACCATAGTGTCACCCAGCTACAGGCACAAGTGGGCCACAGGGAGAGCAGAAGCTGGGACACAAGTACAGGTGAGGTGGGAAGCCCGTTCCCAACTATGTTTGCCCAGCAGATGTTTGCCTGGACAAGTCCAGCAGCATGGATGACAGAGAAACAAAGATCAACTACTTGTGCAGATCCAGGTTGTGTTACTGACTTGGGAGAGAGCAAGAACGATTCCCTCCCTGCTACCCAAAACCACCCTGAGGTCACTTGAAACCACCACAATTTATTAAAAAGGAAAAAAATCTCCTTAAGTGTGTTTCCCCCCGTGCTGAGCTGCTCTCCGGCTCACCCTGCGTGCCCAGAGGCTCCGGGAGCCGCAGCCCGCGCAGGTGTTGTGGAGGATGGAGAGGGCTCTTCTCCCACCCTGGCTCTGCAGGGGCTGGGGAATGGCTGGAGGGGGAAGGTGACACACATCAGGAACCAGAGCTGCCAGCGTCACGTCTCACGTTTCCTCCTGCTCGGGCTGTGGAAAGAGCTGGGTCAGGTTTGAACAGGAGGTTTAGTCTGTGGCTCATAGCCCAAGGTCAAATGAGATTTCTGCAAGACAGACAGCGACATGTCGTATTAGGTTGTTTTTACAGTGATAACCTCCCTAACCCTCAGCCCCCGGCATCCAAGCAAAGGTTTTTGGGGGGACGGAGCGGGATGTTCATCCCTTCCTCTGATGCGGGACTCCAACGTCATCTTCCCAGCTCTGTTGTCGATGTTCCTGTGATGGTGGGCACTCCCCATGCCCTCAACTATAACGTTTTGGGCAGCACAGTACAGAGATGCCCAGGCTGATACTACGCCTCCAGATGTTAACATAACACAAGTATTAATCAGTATTAACATTAGTAAGAAAGGCCACGCACATCCCTGTGAACGTTGGAGTCTGAATCCCAGACAAAGGAGTGATGTTGTCCCAGTCTGCCTCGGTGTGGAGGTAGAGTTCACTTTGACCTAAGAGCATCCTGGGGCTTGGGAAGAGTAAGGAACAACATAGGAACATTTATTCCTGGGCCATCTTCCATCACCATTGAGCTTTTTAAATAATTTCAATAAGAATTCATGTAAATCACCAAAAAGCTCAGCTTCCAGAGTGACGGAAGAGATTTTGATTGGGAAAGCAGACCACCTTGAGAGCATCGCCCACCCCCGTCACTCTGCTGTGAGCCAGCTCCCCACCCTGTGAATGAGACACGGCTTTCCAAACGCGTCTCCCTGGAGAGCTGAACTCTGTCTGGACCAGCTTGGCCGCCGGGCCCACCATGTCATCCGCTTACAGTCCTGCAGGACAAACCCTGAGCAGGTAAAGCCTCTCACACAGTCACAGACCTGTGGCTGGTCAGGTTAGTAACCTGACTGTGTCACACGTTAGCAAACCTGCCTGCATTACTAATTACTAATACCAAGGGATGAATTTGGTTGTTTAAAAAGCCAAAAAAATGTATAAGGAAAGAAAGGTCTAGATTCTAATGCATGAGACCAGAGAGGTTTGGAGTGACTGAAGGTTATTCCTTAATTCTCCTCTACTTCAATTTCTGCTTCTTTGATATGGAGAGAAGTGAATGAATACTGACTTCTAGACTGAAATTCTCTCTTAGATTGAAATGACTTACTAATACATGGAAATACAGCAATTCTACAGCCCCCTTAGAGGCCAGAGTTGCAGACTGGTGATGAAATGATGCAGTTATGTTCAACTGCAACAATCAGCTCCTTCCTATCCCTTTGGTTTCTACACATGATTTTCTAGTGACTGGGTCAAAAATGAAGTTAAAAGGAATTGGCTGTGAAGCCTGGAGTCATTAGCAATGATGTTTAACAAATCCTGCACTACTGCAGAAGGTATGGGGAGGAGGGAAAGAGGTCCTCCTGAATTGCGGGCTGGTTTCATTGGTGCCCAGAAAATGATGGAAAAGCTGACATGAGATGTAATATAAATCTGCCTGGCTTCAGCTGCAACCTGCCAACTCACATTGTCCATTACCTATTAGAATAAACAGATATCTGCTCTTGGAAGTCTCTTCCTTCCATGCCTGCTGTTTATCTCCCTCTTTGATGAATTAAGTAGAAAATGCTTCTCTTTTCCAGGTATGAAGGATGCTTTTTGTATCTGAAGTACATTTGTTTGACGCAGTAACAGAATATGTTCTGTTTCAAAAATCCAAAATAATTATTTCCCATTCTGAATCAATAAAAATTAGACCGATGAAGCAATTTCAAGGGAATTATTCTCTACAGGGATGTTCGTAGAGTAGTTTATTCCTGACATAGCCACCTTCAAAACATGCTGGTGATTGGACTAGGGTAAACTATTATCAGTAGAAGTTGCAGGAGACCTAAATAATCTCGTGTGATTAAAACCAGAAGCCAGGTTTAAAGAATACTCCACATTACATTGCAACCAATCTTAGTTAAACAGCATGGCTGGGACTCATCCACTTCGTGCAAACACTGTGCAGACCCTTTACTTTGAGCTCCTTGTCTAGGTCCCCAGCAGAGCAGAAGACACCTCCTGAACTCAACCCACTTGTTTTGCCATCAAGTGTAAGAAGTATTTAAAAGTGGGTTTTATCGAAGTGCAGGGGTGTGCGGAGGGGAATCCATCTCGCTGCTGCAGTGTTTATCCCCGCTCTGACTGCGGTGTGCACCGTGCAGGGATCTGGCTTGGTGTATCTCAGCTCCTCTTCTAGCTGAACCAGGACCTACTCGGTATAGTGATGACACCACCTGCCACTGTAAACCGCAAGACTAAAACTACAGCCAGGGCAGCGCTGTTAGGAATAGAGCCCTGTACCGGTGAAAAACTTTACCAAGACATCTTGAAAAAAGTGCCTGCCCTGTTTTTTCCCCGGTGAGCTGATAAAAGCACCAGCATTCAGACCAGGCTCTGAAGAAAAGCAGACACTGGGAACAGTTGTGCTTCAACCCCGGGTGGTCTTATCTCTCCGTTCCTCATGTTGCCTTTGGGGACTGACGCGGTGTCCTCCAGGCGAGAGGCTCTGCAGCCCATCCAGTGTCCAGAACTACCTGGGACCCCATTTCTCAGATCTCTGAGCAATCTGCTCTGCTCAGCCTCTTCCTCCCTGATTAATAATGTTGCTGTCACTTTGGATTACAGCCCTCTACTTTATTTGTCTCAGCTTAAAATACTTGTGGTTTCATATTCTGTCAGAAGAGATATATAAGACAAGGGCTTTGCTTGAAGTGCAGATGATGATGGAAAAGGAATGTGTTGCTACAAATTCCTGAAGAAGCCTTTATTGGATTCCTTGGGACTTATTGAAAGGCAAAAATATAGGGAGGGAGTGAGCAGGATGAGGGGAATGGAGAGCTCATGGGAGGTGCCTATTGTAGCATTGTAGGAAAGATAAGACAAGCCTGTGGCTTGAGCAGAGATAAAAGTGAAAGGGTTTCTGCAGTTATCTAGGCAATTTCTTTCATTGCTTCACTATTTGTGCTGTTAGGGAAAAAAACAACCAACCAACCAACCTAACAAATAAAACAACAACCAAAAAAAAAGCCCAAAGCCTGACTGCAGTTGCTTTCATGAAAATGTAAGTCCCTTGCTTCTTACTGTGTTTGTGATAGGAAGAAATTTCCTGTGGCTGGTTGACTGGACATGGTCCCTCCCATCCCACAGAGATCCCAGTTAACTTCTGCTAGATCAACACCTTTTACCCTGACTTCACAACATCAGCTGCCACTGCGACTCCTGCAGCTCAGCAAAACTATTTCAAAAAACTCAAGACTCACGAACTTGTCTCTACTTGGAGGCAGAACCAGTTCTCTGTAAATCATACATCTTGAAAAGCACCCACTCCACACATATCTCATGGGATCTATATCTTCCAGCTTCCTTAAAGGAGTCAACACAGATGTACTAACCTCTTTTTCATTTTTCTTTTTGAATATTCCTCCGTCTCTCAGACATATTTTCATATCAAGAATTTAATATTAATTTCACTATATCTGCTATCCGTTTAGACCTCTGTTCCCTGTAAATGTGGAACGCTGGTCTTAGCTCTGTTTCAGCTTCCCTTGCTAACTGAAACAATGGTTGTTCCACTTCTCAATCCAAGACTTTGATGTTGACTGAGACTGGTCACCCATGTCTAGCATAGCAAAACCACCTCTGATTTAAGCTAAGATCTCTGTATTTACTCTAGTGCATCCTCTATGAAATGGAGATTAACTTCTAGCTGGTAAATATTTGATGATGTGGTAATTATTCAAAGAAGATTAAATAAATAGAAAAGTATTGAATATTCTAGGAATGAAATATGAGACGTGAATTTGAGGCTGACAAAAACCATGGCGGGGCATGGAATTATCCATCTCTCTCCTATGCAATGCTGGGATGGATTGAAGATGCTCCTACCAAAGTAGGGCATACACAAAGAGGTGGTGATAAACAGAATTCTTCCCAGTTTTGGGAAGAAGGGTAAGTCATGACAATAAAATAAAACTCAACAGCTGATTTCAAAGTTGACGATGTAAGAATGGTTTTTGATACTCCATGCTCAGGGTGCATTCATTAAAAATTTCTTCCTTCTTTTGAGCTAGAGACTAGCGTGACTTAGACAGATGTCAAACCAAGAAACGGAAGGGAAAGATTGGAGATCCTTGTGTGAACTCCACAGTTGGAAGAGACGGTCAGATAAAGGAGGATAAAGCAATGGACAAGTTACATCACCTGGGCAAGCAGGTGGAGAGCAAAAGTAAGAAAATTCCTGTGCTGGTGGGCAGCACGGTGCCGTGGACATATGGGCAATGAAGTATCGTTCCCTCAACCTTCTTTCTGGCAGAGCTGAACCCCTGCCTTGTTCCTCCTCACTCCCTTATCTGCATCATCCACATCCAGGAAGATGTTTATGGAGTGCTGGTCATCCAAAATCATGCTAGATCTGGGTGGTTATATCACACCACCATTGAGTCCTTCGAGTGCCTTGCATGCCTTGAAACAAGCAGTGCCATGGAATAGAGAGAGAGAGGAAAAAAGTGATGTAGGTTTGTATATTTGATCTCAGCATTAAGCAAAGGATTTTGATGGAACATATAATTGAAGAAGTGGGATTGGCTAAAGCACTGGTTTATCAGGGGATGATTTGGACAGACTAGTTAAACAGCTTGGTAAAGCAACTGTTTTCCTAAAAAAACCCAGAAAGCTGAACTCATTTGAATTGAGTTATTACCTTGTATTTTAACATGCAGAAAGACCTTGCTTGATTGCCATTATCTCTAGGTTTAACAAAGGCGTTCCTTATTCCAGTGTCCTAATCATTAACTAATACAAATTCTCATAATACAAGAACCAGGACTGAACTGGGGGTATTGCATGAAGTTTCATAACGGAACTTTATAATCACTCCCTGAAACACATTACTGTCATTGGAGATAACCTGGGCTTTTCTAACCTACTTCAGTGACTCAAGTGAAAACAATAGATAAGAATCCACTTGCTTCTTTCTTAGCCACCAGGATATGACCCTCACACTGGAGCTGAGCTACTTTGATGTGATCTCTTCTTGAAAATCCATGTCAGTTTTGTCTTAACTTAATGTGTGAACAGCACAAATCTGGGAGGCATTGCCAAGACAGAAGTAATAGTGATATCCTGAGGCATGTATCTACATTCCTGACAATGTGTAATAGAAAACGGATGTAATTCAAGAGTATAGAATGGAAAGATGTACTTTTACAAACTCCTAACAACACCTTCTGCTGCAAATTTGGAATTTGCCGCTGTAAAGCATCAAGGGAGACAAAAAGCTTATGAGTCAGCCGCTGATTGGATCTGGAACTTTGTATGGTGTAGCCATGAAAATCGGAAGTGCAGCATTGAGAGAGTGGGAAGAGGAAGGGAGAAGAAGAGGAGAATTGCACAAACGTAGAAGGCGTGTTGCAATCAGGTAACTTCAGTCTGGTAGTGGTTAATAAGTTTGACACCCATCATGGTGAGATTGAGGAGGGTAATGTCTTATGTGTGGCTACTGCTTTCTGGTACAAGACAACTAGAACCCTGCAAGAAATCTTCTGAGCATACTGATTCTTGCTTGTCAGAAATTACAAAGAACAGACCTAAGTATTTTTAATCCAGTATGGTTGACCCTTTGGGTACTGATTGCTCTTCTGTGCTGCTGAATGAAAAATAAGGGCACAGCCACCACCAACCACCGTTTCCCAAATGGAAGAACAGAGGAGAAAATGAGAAATTCATCTGTGACCAATAGCTAGTGTGGAGAACCTGAAGATTATGGAGCGAACTAGAGAATATGCCCTGCATATCCTCAGGGCCGTCAGTGACTGCTGCTGGAATAGGCACTGATATATATATATATATAGGTCTGACATATATTGAAAATGTCAACCTCCCCATCCCAAGCTTGACTGCCTAAGGCTGCTTCGAGCATGATGATTTCTGGGTATTCAACTAATTGATTCATGTGTTACTGATATTGCTACTACCATACATGACTTCAGTAAGTCTTTCTCAATGAAGTTCTAGTTACTGCAGGCTCTTGCACTGGTGTCTTGAATTATAGTTTCAACTGGGTAATTTCTTCTTGCCTCATAAATCTGGTCTTGTACCACCACTGAGGCTTCATTCAGACACACAGCAGTGCCCACCAGATGGACCCTGGAGAGAACCTGGACAAAAAACATTTCCAGTATTGCTTAACCAGTTGCTTTCTCTTGTAAAAATTAGAAAATTAGGGGAATTTATCTTTATTCTAGTCTCTAGGAAGCCTTTGCACTGTTGCTATACAGCCCACAGCACATAATAGGAATGGAGGAATCCAGTTATCTTCCAAGCTCTCTCATCTCTTGATTTTCTTTCTGCTTTCTTCTTCCACAGTTTGATTCTCATCCCTTATTTGTTCTCCTGAAACACTCTTTTAATTCATTGGTCAAAGAGAATATCCCTTATTTCATGTGTTGGCCACAAACCCCTTTTCTTTGGCTATTTTCGGTTGTCTTTTCTGGTCTGAATTCTCACACTGTTGGTAATACCTGGAGGTTGGCTGTGGGAGATTTGAGGGGTTTTCTTGAGGTTGTTGTGTGGATGGGTTTCTATTAGATGGAGATTTATCTCTGAACTAGCCAAAGGAATCTCAAGGCCAGCGTGAAGACTGAAAAACAACACCTGTTATGGGAGTGAGGCAATTCCATAATAACAGGGCCTCAACAAGATGTAAATTAACAAGACCTATTAGCAGTGAGACTCGGGCACGTGGACAGCCCGTGAACATGGACAATATACAATCAACTAATGTATGCTTGGAGCGTGGACGCATGATCAGGAAATAACTGCATATATAAGGAGGCTTGTCTCTGTAATACATGGCTTTGCTTGAATTCATATTGGATTGTGTGGAGTCCATGATTTTTCACCCTTGCAGTTGGCAACCCCATCTTCTGTCTTATATGAGTTAGATCTTGGATTGCTCCAGCTTTGAGAAGTTTCTCTTTGGTGGGAGCCAGTGACTCTGATCCTTTTCCTCCTCTGTGTGTATCTATCTCCACTCTAGCACAGCCTTTCACCAAAACTGAGCATCAACATTAGGGGTTGGGTAAGCAGTGAAATGCAAATGTTTCCAGATTTGCACCTGGATTTTCTGGGATTTTTTTTGTTAGTGCCTGAACAGACATTGGGGTTGTGGACAGGCTGTAGATAGGACAGTTGTCCTGTTAGTGCGAGAGCTGGTTCCCCATGGCACAGGATGGGCATCACAGGATGAAAGAGTTAGGCAAGCACCGAAGGGGCTACGCACAGGGCACACTCATTCATCCCTCCCCCACTCCTTCTTACACCGGATACCTAAGAACAGCCAAACTGAGAGTCAGGGGAGCAGGAACAGGTAGGACAGGTCTGCTGTGCCTCTGGCTTTTTCATGTGCCTACACCCAGGAGAATGAGAGGCATTGCATGCCCCTCCATCATAAGCTGCTGCTAATGATTCCTTCTGCCCGGAGGACACGGTCGGGATCGATGGAGGGTCAGCCATTAGACATACATTTCCCAATGCCCAGCATAGCACGCGGGGTCAGGGAGCTAATCATCACTCCTATCTCGCCTGCCTTGCTGCGGTGTCCAGCCTGGGGCAATTGGAGGTGCATTAAAGATTAAACAAGAGGTGGGGGGGTCTGGCGAGAGTGTTGGAGTAATTCCAGGGTGGGTGGGCAGTGGTTGGCCCAAGCAAGTGGATTTCTGCGACCGCGGCCCCTACTTTAGATCTTTCAGCCGAACAAACCGGCGGCATCTCTGTTGAGGCAAAAAATGCCTCTAGCTAAAATTCCACTATCTGACCTCAGAAGGGCTCCAGCTGTTTCTGCCACCAACATAGCCGCTAGAAGAAGAGTTTTAAAAAGGTTGGCCATGCTGAAACAGAAACCCACTTCCTCAAAAGGCCTGGCAGGACAGAGCCTTCCTCTTCCTCACACAGCCCTTTCAGCATAAGAGCAAACGCAGTGTGGCCTGAGTGTTGGCTAATCCTAGAAATACTCTTCGACTCTATTCTCAGATGAGTGTCTGTCACTTGCCAGCACCGTGCCATGCAGATTTATTGCAGGACCTTGACACCTCTTCTAAGGTGGGAGGACTAAATGATCACCTTGCTTGACATATTAATTCCTAATGCCTCCAACCTCCAAAACCAGTGCATTGCAACTTATGTTCCTGTTGAAGCAAAGATATTTTCACAGGAGCAGGAAAACACCTTCCATTTGAGGTGTGTTAGTGGGACAGCGGCTCATCCCATGGCTCTGAATGCATCAGTGTCAGTCTTGGAGATGATTTATACAGGCCTGTCTGGTGCTTAGCGATACTGTCTGGAGCTGTGTGGGCTCAGGAATTGACAGTGGCTGATCGCACTCCTGCAGACCCTGCCCTTTGGTTCCCCAGTTCCATGGGTTTTTTTTGAACCTCAAATTCACAACCATAGAATCATAGAATCATTTCAGTTGGAAGAGATCAGGATCTCAGGATCCTCAGGATCATTGAGTCCAACCATAACCCAACCCCAGCACTAACCCATGTCCCTAAGAACCTCATCTAAATGCCTTTAAACCCCTCCAGGGATGGTGACTCCATCACTGCCCTGGGCAGCCTGTTCCAATGCCTGACAACCCTTCCCATTAAGAAATTTTTTTCTAATATCCAATCTAAACCTCCCCTGGTGAAACTTGAGGACATTTCCTCTTGTCCTATCTCTTGCTACTTGGGAGAAGAGACCAAAATCCTCCATGCTACAACCTCCTTTCAAGTAGTTGTAGACAGCAATAAGGTCTCCCTTCGACCTCCTTTTCTCCAGGCTAAACAGCCCCAGCTCCCTCAACCGCTCCTCATCAGACTTGTGCCCCAGGCCCCTCATGGTGTACTTAGCAGAAGAAGAGTAGAGAAAGAGATTTTTCAAGAGTAATGTGCGGAGTCAGAGTTACAGCCAGGAGGAAAAGGCATTAAAACCCATCCAGCTCAGAGATAATCTCTTTCAAGACTTGCCATCTTGTCAAAGACCCTTCCTAAGGCGTCCTGACATGGTGAGGGCTCTTTGTCAGAGCTTCCTCAACTAATAATTCAGTGTCCCCACCTGAGCTAGTTACTCTGTGCTCCCTTTATGGTCAGTGGAAGAATCATGCCCTCAAAGGATGAATGCTCTCTGAGAAGGGCCAGATGAATTGTCCTGAGCCTTTTTTTCTTCACTGAGTATGAGCAGAGCCTAAAGAAACCAGCCCACACTTGACATCTCACTTTACTGCTCCAGAACTGAGATGAATCCCATCTACGAGGTCTCAGGCCCTGAACACCCACCTGCATGCTCCTCTTGCTGGTCGGGGGTGATATATTCAGTGGCATTAGATGACATGAATTGAAACAATTTTTAGCTGTGATTATAGTCTAGGATTGTTTTTTGATCATGGGCCTTCATGCTTTTCAGCCAGACTCAACTGGAAAGCCTCCTCTCAACAGGTTCCCATCCAGGTTTGCCATTGCCAGAAGAGGAATTCAGAACATGGGCTGCAGTTGCTGTTCTTATGAACTGAGCATTATGTATTTCGCATGATACAAGGGAAGTGTTATTCATTTACTGGAATTATCCTTTTATCAAGTCAGTTTCCTATTGCATTTCACCCTTCATTGCACTGGCAGTTCATTCTTTTAACAAGGCTGTTTCTATTCTTGAAAGTATATTTAAGAGGTTTTGCAATTTTATTGTGAAATACAGAGTTTCCTTTTTTTCCTTAAATGAGTTCCAAGCATCTTTAAATTCTGGAGAACTCGGAGCAATAATGAACAAACCTATCATGAAATTAAAAGATAACACACAGGGCCTCATGAGAACTTTCCCTAAATTGTCTTTAAAGACAATCTGTTATTGTACTTTAATTTTAAGCACTTTCTGCTGTCAGATTTTGTTTTGTGTTTCCTGTTGTAACCTTTGTTTCCCCAGTCCTGACTTGTGCTGGAAATCTGCTCCTGGGTCCTTTTGTAAACTTTTGGTTAGACTCACGAGAGGGATTCAAGCGGTGGTGACCAAACTCTGCAATGCATGATTCGGGGTGTTTAGTCATGCACAATCCCAAGCTGGTGAGGACTGGATTGCCTACAAAGCAGGATAGCATGGGGTAGCTAATTAGGCTACAGGCAATGGTAGAGCAAAGAACTGAGGCTTAATCCTACCTGTCTGGGGTTACAAGCAGATCATGGGGACAGCACTGAAGCCATGAGCCAGGTCAGGCCAGGAATCAGGAACTGGAGTTGAAAACCAAGAGTAAAATCACAAATTACCTTGTCACTTCCCAGTAGCTCATAGTGAATTAGCAGCAATGCCCCTGCTGTGGGTGTTTGTTAATCAAGCATGGGAATAAAGTTTCAGGAAGAGCAAATTTGTCCCTAGTAAGATGAGGCCTCAGTAGCTCTGCTGGGTCCCTCTGAGTGGGCTCAGAGTGAAGAATGGGCACACATGTGGAAAGAGTTCTTTACCACAACTGCATCTTGACTAATTCATAGGAGTTTGTATGTCCACTTTTGGAGTTTTAGCTCTTCAGTCCTGGTCAGCTGGAGGTTGTAATTCCTATCAATGGGCACACAAATTGGGTCAATCCCAAGCACAAATACAGACTGAGAACAGCCCTGAGGTGAAGGACTTGGGGATGTTGGTTGATGAGAAGCTCAACATGAACTGGCAACGTGCACTTGCAGCCCAGAAAGCCAAACGTATCCAGGGCTGCACCAAAAGCAGCATGACCAGCAGGTTGAAGGTGATTGTCTCCTTCACTTTGCTCTCATGAGACCCCACCCGGGGCTCTGCATTCAGCTCTGGGGTCCCCAACATAAGGCAGACATGGATGTGTTGGAGCGAGTCTGGAGGAGGGCCATGAAGATGACCAGAGGGCTGCACCACCTCCCCTGTGAGGACAGGCTGAGAGAGTTGGGCTTGTTCAGCCTGAAGAAGAGAAGGGTCCAGAGAGACCTTACTGTGGCTTTTCAATGTATATGAAGGGGGCTCGTAAGAAAAGTGGGAGAGAGACTTTTTACCAGGGCCTGCAGTGACAGGACAAGAGGCAATGGTTCTAAGCTGACGCAGGGAAGGTTTAGATTAGATATAAGGAAGAAATTCTTCACCTTGAGGATGGTGAGACATGGAACAGGTTCACCAGAGAACCTGTGGATGCCCCATCCCTGGAAATGTTCAACGTAAGGTTGGATGGGGCTTCAAGCAACCTGGTCTCGTGGAAGGTGTTCCTGCCCACGTCAGAGAGGGTTGGAACTGGATGATCCTTCAGGTCCCTTCCAACCCACACCATTATATGATTCCATGATTCAACGAGATCAGTCAAAAAAATCTCTTCCAGGGCTCAACCAGTTGGCAGCCTGAGGTGGGTGAGTCAGTTTTGTGGGAAAAAGCTTATCAAAGGCTGACAAGAGAAGTTAGGTACATCTTCATGGAGGAAGAAAGGGGAAGAGCATCTCTTTTAAGCTAAGATTTTAAAATTCTACCAACACAGTGGAGAGCAGCATGTTGGAGATTTTGTGGGAGAGCTTCAGTTCCGGCAGCCAAGCTGTATTGGTAAATACATCCTGTGGCTCTTTACCTATTGTTTTACGGTTCTTCTTGGCCCATGTCTTGAGTTTCCCCATGCCTCTTCAAACGCTGTACCGTATAAGCAGAAGACAAAAACAAAACAAAAAAAAAGAGATGTTTTTAGGACATTTGAACCCATAGGTGAGAATTACACCCTATATAAAAACCTGGTTTGCAACACAGAGGAATAGTTGTAAGTAAATTCAGCTAGAAGAACTCAGCTGAGAATTCAATCTGTGACTTTCTTCTAAACTCAGTTAACCTAATCCAATAATGCCATCTGGATGGGATAATGAGATGTCATCAAATTTTCTCACAAGGACTAGAAATAACCTGCACATCTGTCTGTCAGAATGAGCCCTGTGAGTAAACAAAGCAAACAGAAGAAACTTCTTCAGTAAACATTAAAAATTGATCACTTTAGTCAAAAGATCAGACATGGGCAGGCAGGGTGAAATTGCCTGTGAAAGTTGACATTAAGAACTAAATTAATCATTTGCAGCAGTTTGTGTGGTTGTGGAGAAGGGCAATGTGGAGATGGTTTGTAGCAAGTTGAGCAACCACCACGCTGCACTTGTAGAAGTAGAGCGAGCGGTGTGTCACCCCTGGGTCATTGGAAGCTGTGAGTCGCCAGCCAGGCTGCTGATGAGACTGAAATGTTCAATCAGGGGACTCATGACACAAGGGGCTCCTACCTTGGTTCCTGAGGTGGCACCTGCCAGATTAGTTTCTTATCATGGACTTCCACTATACTGAGGAGATGTCTCAGGGGTGGACAGGCCACAACAGCTGGATAGTTCTCTCTTGAAACAACCACATGAAAGATGTGGGAGCTTCTTATAAAATATCAACGAGAAGTTTAATCTTGGTGCAAACAGCCAGCTCTCACTGTGTTAATTCAATTAGGGCAACGAAGGTGATTAAGGGAGTGGAACATCTCCCGTGTGAGGAAAGGCTGAGGGAGCTGGGGCTCTGGAGCTGGAGAAGAGGAGACTGAGGGGGGACTCATTCCTGGGGATCAATATGGAAAGGGGCAGTGTCAGGGGGATGGAGCCAGGCTCCTCTGGGTGACAACCAGTGACAGGACAAGGGGCAATGGGTGCAAACTGGAACACAGGAGGTTCCACTGAAAGAGGAGAAGCAACTTGTTCCTGGTGAGGGTGGCAGAGCCTGGCCCAGGCTGCCCAGGGAGGTTGTGGAGTCTCCTTCTCTGCAGACATTCAAACCCGCCTGGACACCTTCCTGTGGAACCTCAGCTGGGTGTTCCTGCTCCATGGGGGGATTGCACTGGGTGAGCTTTCCAGGGCCCTTCAACCCCTCACATTCTGGGATTCTGTGCTCTCATGGTGTGAAAGGATTGTGCAGAGTGCACCATGGGGTACATCACTTAGCCAGATAGCATCAGGTTTCCTCCATAACATTGGGATTGCCAGTTCTTCTCTGTCGTGGTTGAGATGGACAAACGACATAGACCAAGCTCTTCCAGGATGAAAGTAGTAGATGCCATTTATTGCCACAAGTGCATTTTTATACAGTTTTACCAATTCATGTGTCTCTTCACTGTTGGTTACAGGTTACAGCAGTAGCATCTCATTGGTTAATTTTGCTGTCATCAATGTTACTCTTCTACTCCCTTCTCTCCCACGGGTACATCCTTAACTTCTCCGGATACTCCTTTACTCCCATCATTCTCACAGGTAGGCCTTAATATCTTCAAGGCTAATTTCTGTTCCCATGCCCTCCGTCAGGGAATCCACGGACCCACCATAGTCCCCCACACTTCTCTGTGGGTATTTTGTGAGGGATGAGGTCCTGTCACCAGGGACAGGTTGATCTCTGCTGGCACATGGCTGTCCCTGTTCAGTGTTGGTCATTTCTCAAATACAGATTCACCACGTTTATGGAGGTCTCAGACTCCCAGGTACCTGGGAGCACCAGGTGCCCTGGTGCTACATTGCATTGGCTTCATTCTCTTTTTCCTGATGACCTTCTTCAGAGATTTCTTCTGGCCACAGCCAGAAACACAGCACTGAGCTAAAATAATCTGGGGCTTGATTCAGGTTTGGCAATGCTATGTCCACATGTCTTAACCAGGAGGGGTCTGTACAGTCTGTTCATCTCTCAGCTATGCTTAGGTAGACTGTTCACACTTCATGCACTTCTGGGAAGAAATAAGCAGCTGTCTTGCTGCTAAGGCATTGGATAAGAATGGCTTATAAAAATATATAATCAGTGATGTAGTTCAGCAAAGAAAAAGAGTGACCAGATGAAATACATTACATTTTTTCTAAATGGGAATGAATGGCTAGTCGGCAATGGAAGTGAAAGATGAGAGAAGAACCCTTCTAGTGAAATGCATCAGAAATTAAGAGTTAAAGAGAAAGTAGGTTCTTAGACAGGAAGACAAATTGAAGATTCCACATCTACATTTCAAAGACTTCATTGTCCCAAGGCAAGACAAACAAAATGGCATTTGCATATTCACTGACAATTGGAACAGTATCGAAAGGCATCAGCCAAATGGAAGAAACTGAGAAAAGGGAGGTGAAATTAGCTTACAGTGTATTTCCTCAAATTGAAAAATGAGATGGAAAGAGTAGGAGGGGAAGATCCTAAAATAGTCCTTTGATGCTTGTTTTTTCCCAAAAGTAATGAGTCCACGGGGAAGCTGTGATTTAAACCTGCAGTTCAGTGATAGGCTAAATCTAACTTGAGGGTTTTTACTGCTACAGCAGAAATACCAAAGCTTCACAACTCAACATGCTGATCCGAAATAAACTTTTTGTGTCAGTTGAGATTTGTTCAAATATGGATCTTTGGTTAAACTTTGTGCCAGCGTGTTTCACGTCAGGGACACCATCTGCACGTGAATACGAGTAGTGTTTTGCTGGACCTCTCTTGGCTCATCTGTAGGCCTTTTCATCAATCCCCTCTTGCTCTCTTCCCACCCATGTCATCTTCAAGTCGCTGCCTCCAGGCATCACCACACCCTCCAGACGTAGCTCAGAGCCTTATATGTGTCTTTCCACTTCAGACATTCGGTATTTTTGATCCTGTCCTTGTCATGGACCTTCACATGGGCCTTGCCTTGCTCATTGCCTCCACATCAGGCTTTGCTGTCACAATAACACTGACCTTCTGACACTGCAGTATCCTCCCCAAGCTGGATTCCCATCCCCAGCAATAGTGAGATGCTCTGCAAACAATATGTCCTCTTTTTGCCTTCTGCAGACATATTTCTGTTCACTGCAGTTCTGAAAACACCCAGGCACAGTCTCACGTAGGATGGCTGCTGTGCTGCAAGATTGAGAAAGCGTGGGACCGAGGTCAGAGCCCTGGAAGGCCAAGGATACTGGTGGCCCCTCATTACTGAAGAGAAATTCTGGCTGTACAACAAGGATCTTAGCTGGAATTTCTAACTGGGCAGAGATCTTGTGTGGAGTGTATGGGAAAATCTTGCAAAAGTAGCTTCTTCATGAAAAAGTAGCAATCTGAAGATGAGTGCACCTTCATGGGAAAGCAACTCTCAAAGAAACTGAACCACAGGAATCACAACAGTCCTGGTGGAAAGAGATTCTTGGAAGTCTCCAGCCCAGTCTTCCCTGGACCAGGATTAGATCAGGATAACCAGGTCTTTGTACAACTGAACCCTGTAAATACTGAAGGATAAGGACAGTCTTGGCATTTGGACCAAGGCTGTGTCACCCTCCTGGAGACCAAGTGTTTCCTAATGCCTAACCTGAACCTTCTAAGCTCCAGTTCACGTTTGTTGACCCTTGCTACGTTGTCCGGTGAGAACAGTTTGGCTCTGTCATCCTTGTAACGGCCTTTCAAAATTTTATAGGCTGTTTTTAGACACTGCTCAGTCTCCTTTCACCCAGCAGAAGAGGCACAGGCTTCTCACCACCCCTGCGCTAAAGCAGCTCTTCTTCCTTTACATCTCCTGGCAGATCTTGTGCCCCAGGCCTTGACCATCTTGGTTACAGATGGTATAATAGTAGTTGACTTTTCCTCTGTTAACCTCATGAGGTTTTTGCTTGGCCCAAGCATGAAGTTTAAGGTCCTTCTGCACTGGGGTTCAGCTATTCAGCTTGTCAAAAATGCTCCTCCCCTGCCCCCCCACTCTAATTTAGCATCATCCAGAAAGATGCTGGAAGTTTAAAGTCTGACGCAACCTGGTCTGATCTCATAGCTGGTGCTGCTTTGAGCTGGATGTTGAATGAGAGATCTCTGGAGAGCCCTTGCAACGCGAATGATCCTGTGGTTCTTGATGAGTTCATATCACAGTAGAAGTCACTGGTAAAGACCTTGATCCATATGTATCAACCCCTGAGGAGTGACCCCAGCACTGCCAGCCACCAGCTGCATGTCTTGTCATTGATGACCATCCTCTGAGTGCAGTAGTTGAGCTGAATTGTCTGCTTTTCCAGCCTACATATTCTCAGCCTGCCAATGAGACTGCTGTGCATGATGGTGCAAAAGCCTCTATAGTTTTTAATGACTAAATCATAGAACCATTTAAGTTGGAGAAGACCTTTAAGATCATCAAATCCAACTGTTAACCTAACACTGCCAAGTCTGCCACTAAACCATGCCCTGAAGCAACACATCTACATGTCTTTTAAGCACCTCCAGGGATATTAAACACCTCTATGACTGCCCTGGGCAGCCTGTTCCAATGCCCCACAGCCCTTTGGGGAAGAAATTGTTCCCCACATCCAACCTCAACCTCCCCTGGGCAACTTGAGGCCGTTTCCTCTGCTCCTGGCGCTTGTTCCTGGGGAGCAGAGCCCGACCCCCCTGGCTCCAAGCTCCTTTCAGGCAGTTCAGAGATCAGAAGGTCTCCCCTCAGCTCCTGTTCTCCAGCTGAACCCCCCAGCTCCCTCAGCCGCTCCCATCACACTTGTGCTCCAGCCCCTCACCAGCTCTGTTGAATTCTCCTTTGATACCTGTGTCTGGACTCTACAGGATACAGATGAACTGTCCCTGTGTGGATGCACAATCTGTGATGACAACATCTGAAGAGTAAGGAAGAAACTACTTGTGGTGATGAGTGAAAAGGAACATATGTACTCTGGAAAAAGTGAAGCATTTCACAGATGCATGAATCAGCCTCAGCCTGGCTTCTGACTATGAGACAGTCTGAAGCATAACATATGGGATATCTTCCGTAGGACTCGTCACCTAATGTCTTCCCAGTATCTCATGTTCCTCCTGCAGTCTGATCTGAGTTGGATTCATGAAGCAACGTCAGGCAACATGAAGCTCTGCACATTCATTACAGTGGCTCTTGTAGAGTGACCCTTCGAACACACTTTTCTCCTCTCCAGTCAACTTCTTCACATCACTAGCTTTGGTTCTAGCACTTCAGTGCCAGTAAATGCTTCAGTTTTCATGTGAATTGAGATTATTTCTGTGGCTGGGATTTTAAAAGTCACAAGGATTTAGTTGGCAGAACCTGCAGGGTTGATCCAGGGGTCTGCAAGGGAAAATACCACCTGCCAATAAGAAATATAGCAAAATCGTGGGCTTATTGTTTCTGTTCACTCTAGAAAATGTCAGGTTATAGTAAGCATTTATCTGGGATTCTCTGTAAATTAATCATGTTGATTTACCTTCCTGGTTCTCGAAGCAGTGACATCCAACCACAGCTTGTGTAGTTACTGTTAGTTTCAGGTGACCTCCCTGGCCCTAATCCAACCTCTTCTGCTAGTTGCTCATTTTTCTCCCATTCTCATGTGCAGGCAAACACTGTTGGGGAAAGAAAAGGATGGTCAACCTCAGATCTGACACTGAAGGTCTTCCATCTTAACTTCAGATCACCACACACACTGCACAGCCATGCAGAGCACCTGAGGTGACATTTAAGCAGATCCAAGGGACTGGGGCTACTGGTGGGCAGGATGACTGGTGTTGAAAGAAGCATGGTGGATCCATTGATCCAGGTGGGCTTAACAACAGTCGCTACTGGCATCACGCCCCATGTGTAAGGCTCAGTGACACCCTCATGTTACTTGATGTCAACACCAGGCACTCTGAAGAGCTCTGAGATATTTACTAAGCTGAAATATTGCTGATTTGTTCTGCAGTTTGGTGGCACTACAGAAGACTTCCAGAGGCTTCGAGCTTCCCAAGACGATGGACTGACAATAGGATCATGAAACCACATGCTGACCCTGCAACCACAGGGACAGGGCAAAGCCAGTATTTGCTTCAGGGAGTCTCCTGATGAACTGGCTCCAGGCCTGGAGCCTTTTGTCTGCTATTTCCTATTCGTTTAAATCAAGTTTCCTCCATGACACCTCATTATGGAATATGGTGCATTCTTTCCTACTCATAAGCCATTCACAATTCCTTTTTCTGTTAAATAATTTTTCCTGAAATTCCTAGTAGAACATACTGAACAGAAAGCCATGGAGGCTCCTGTCCTGTCAGTCCTCAGAGCAGAGCACTATAGATGAGACATCATTGCCCTGTGGGCAGCATGTAGCAGTAGGGTGAGGTCTCATTTTGTGTAAATGGCTTTGCATCAGGTTATCAGAATGATTTTTGTCATGCTGAACAAATCTTGAAAGTGTTTAAATCTTTAAAGAGGGAAAAATTTAAATGTTTGCCATGGAAGACGAGTGAAGGAGGTGCTGAAGTATGGCTGCGGTGAGCAATATTTACTGGGGGGCTCCGGGAGTTTCCAACCTGACAAAACCTGCTTGTGCAAACTCCTACAGTGAACATTTTCAGCGGATCAACACAAATGTCGATGCTGAATGTCCTCAAGTGTGAGATTCTTGTGGGAATTTGAGCCCAATGGTATATGCTAAGAACATGGAAAGCAAAATGTTTCCTTTCATGGCTTCCACAGAAAGACCAAGACAGGACCCATGTCCCAGACACTTGATTGCTTTCTTATTCTTGCCAGGAGCAGATGAAACTGCTGACGATGACCAAGGAGGAAACAAGTTTGGCTACTTTGAAAAATCAGGAAAAAAAGCATTTTTCGGAGGCACCAATGGTATTCTTGCATCTTCTCCAACTCAGCATAGTGCTCTGGACCACTTTGATGGTTGTACAGAACAAGCGCAATCCAAAGCCAGGCCTAACCCCCTTGATACCTGCTCAGTTACCACCTGACAAGCAGGAGAGCTCGCTGGGGGTTAAGCATCAAGGTTTGACAGTTATTGTCCGCTAAAGCGAACAGCCGAGCCTAATGCACGGCCATTCATTACGGACTTTCTGAATGGTCAGCTGCAGTATTAGAGGTGGTCAAAGGTCTCTCCAAACATTTACCATCCATTAAAAGCTAACCTTTCTGTGTGTATGTTTGAGCTTTGAGTTCTCGAATAGCTGCGGGCGATGCGCAAGGCTCGGTGCTTCTCGGGGGTCTGTTACACCGCCAGGCGCAGCTCAGCCTCGCTAGACGCCCAGCAGCATTCCTCAAGCGGACTCTCCCTCCCATCACTCCTCCCGGAGCCTGAGAGCCGTGAACAGCTTGCTGGCAGCTGGACATTCCTTATGGGCACTGTCAAGTTTGCTGGTCTTCTCCCTCTGAAAATAAACAGCAAAACGTATTTGAGATCGGAGCTTAGGAGAAAATGTGTGTGTGTTTTTTTTTTCCTTCCCAGGGCTAGTTTTCAAACATTTGGAATTTTTCCCATTATATACTGTGATCAAAGTGAGAATTGTGGAGTGGCGGGGTGAGCTGACAGTCTGAGTTTTCAACGCGGTCAATCAGATTTGTCATTTTGGGAAGGTTTTGAATGGAATGACAAGAGTTACCTCTTTTCAATACCTGGAGAGATGCTGCTCTAGGGACAGTGACTTTATCAACGCTTGTGCTTTCTATGCGCTCAGATGACACTTGGCTATTGACGCTATGTGCCAGGAAACCCCCTGCTTTTCTCCAAGTTCAAAGTTTCACCTCTCTCTCGCACTCAGCTTTGCATTGTTTTATTAAACCCTGCGTCAAAAGGCGCACTGTCCACTTCTACTCCGCAAATAGCATTTCTTATATCTTTCCCTTCCTCCCATTTTTGGTCTATTTTCTAGTTGTGCCTCAATCACCTCTTCCCCACCTCAAGGTTTTAGAGATGCTTCTGGCAAACAGATAACTCACTTTACTTTGCAGGCAGCCTTGTGATTTCATGGCTTCTAGTTTGGAACTAGCTCGGATTTGGCGATTTTAGCTTGAAGTGTTGGCACAGTGATCCAGCTTTTGCCTGAAAATAAAGCATCACGGATCTTTAGGAGTTCTTACTGTGAGAAAACAGGTTTTTTTCCTGGCACTTAGGAGTGCTGAAGTTATGGCTGCCTTTAAAGGGACAAGGATACCGTGAATTCACACACTATCTGATTTGCAAAATTTTTCCTGTCTAGATAGTCCTCAGACCCCTGAAACTGGTTGTTTTGGGTCTGGGTCTTTGAGCTGATTCTGTTTTTCTGGCTTTCAAAAGTTTTGGACTTAAAATAAAGCCCTTACATCTGTAAACAGAATCATAGAACAGTTTGGGCTGAAGGACCTTCCCAGCTCCCCCAGTGCCCCCCCTGCCATGAGCAGGGACATCTTCACCAGCTCAGGTTGCTCAGAGCCCCGTCCAGCCTGGCCTGGGATGTCTCCAGGGATGGTTCAGCCACCACCTCTCTGGCCAACCTGGGCCACTAGGAACAGGTACAGAAACATAAATATACTGTTTCAGCATAAATAGGCACAGAACAAATGTGTTTGAGTTTCAAAGATGCTGAAGGACACTGTCGCTACTAGTTTTATCCTCACAAGGGAAGTAGATGAATATGCCTACCAAATTCTTTCTACAGCCTTGTGTTGATATTGCTCTGGATGAAGTGAGTTTAAAAGGGGAAGAACATTTTTGCACCTAGGAAAATGGAAACTGAGAGGAACAGAAAGCTTTTCCCTATTGAGGAAGGTTCTTCCAGGGCACTAGTACCTCCCTGAACAAAGGAGGCATCAACCAGCACCAGCGTCTATCCAAGGTCTGGCCAGGAGAGATCAGCAGAGTTCAACTGCAGGGACAACCGAGACCAGCACAGCATTAAATCGGACTCACAAAATAAGCAGAAAGTATCTCAGAATGTCCCTATCAAAGCCTAATTATCTGCTGGCTTCTCAGACGTGAGAGAATTCTCTTTGTCTATTTAATTTCATGCTTATCATCAAACAAGTCATTAAATAGCTGAGTATTAGGGGAAAAATGCAAGGCTTTCTGGTCTGTCTTGTTTAATCCTTCAGTCCCTCCCTTCCCTCCTCCCTGTCCCGCTTTCTCTGTGGCACAGCCAGGCCAGGGAAAGCAGGCAGGGTGGCGCTGGGCAGTGTGGCACAATCCCTGTTCTGGTCTCAGAAGGGGCAGGATGTGAGGGTACAGGCTGGGATGGAAAATCCCCCAGCACCACCTCAGAGCTCAGTGGTGCAGCTCTGAGTGCAGCAGGAACTTTGCATCCCATGGGAAGTGGCAGAATCGCAGAGACCTCTAAGAGTGGGGTGAGACCCAAGGGTCTGATCATTTTAAGGAAAATTAACTGTCTGGGAGCCAGGTAGATGGTTAAAAACATAACTGAAGTTATTAAACGGCAAATGATACTGAGCTTTCCTGTCTCATAACGTATCACTGGGGGATATTACCTGAAATTGGAAAATGAAAAAAAATTTCAGCCACTGAAAAACTTTTGTATGTGGGATGAATCAAGGATGTAGAACTGCTGCCTTGGGCTATCTTTGAAAATGGGGACATAGAAGCATTTAAGCAGAAAACAGCTATTTAAACTGATGACAACACTATCCCATTAGAACAAATTGCTGGTTAGGGTCTCAGCTTCTCTTCAGCTGGTCTGTGTGGAGGCAATGGGGACAGGACAGGCTACTTGCAGCCTTGTTTGAAAAACCTTGTTCTGGCCCTGGCAGGGTTTTGACTTAGCTAGACCAGGACCCACCGAGTCAGGCAGTTCATAGGTTCTCAAGTGTTTGTGGCAATGTCCTGTTTGCTCCTCCAGTGCGATGTGTTTCCTTCTGAGGGGACATCACTGCAACACTCACTGTCCAACAGGACTGTACAGTGTCACAGCCCCATCAAAAGGATCCTTGATGAAGTGTTTTGCCTTGATGCCAACTACTGCTGCTTTCTGTAGTTCAGTTTCTAACGTCCAGGAGGAACCATTTCCCCAGCAGCAGCCTCCAAGCCTTAAACTTTTGACCTGAGCTAATTACTGAATTCACTTTATAGAAGTAATGAGGTTCTGAGCCTCTGCAATGCCTTGGAGGCTCTAGAGAGTCCGAGCCAAAACCTGAGCTCCCTAATCAGTTCTGACTCTGTTTTTTTATTCATTGACTGGGTGCCCCGAGGCGCTGCTGCTCCTGGAGGTCTTGGCAGGAGCTGCAGTGCTGCTTGTCCCCGCTCTGCAACTGGGCTAAACATCCCAGTTCATGGCTGCAGGAACACTCAGCACCCCAGTGATGAGAGGAGGAGACACCGGTGGGGACCGGTGGTCAGAGCAGCAGGGATGAGAGGGTCATGCTCTTCTCCTTCCTCAAGTCTGCAACTAGAAAACTCAGGTCTCCTCCTTCTGCCTCAAATTCTCCAACAAAAAACCATTAGCGCTTTGATATCTGTGGGCAGTATAATGATGAAGGAAGGTGAGGTGTTGCTGTGCAGGGCCTGGCAGCAAGACCTCAGCCAGGAACAGGCTCCCACACAGCAGAAATGTCTTCCTGTGCCCTGGCCAGCTTGTGCAGCCACCACCTTCCTCCTTTGGCTGAGTTCTTCCCACCCAGTATAGATGCCTTAACCAGCACTCCAAAATAGAGCCCATTCTGGGAACATCTAGGAGATGTCAGCAGCCAAAGAAGGGCTGGAGACCTGCGCCAAGTCCCTCAGTCTCCAGGTCCATCACTGAGCTCTAGTTGCCCGCAGAGCTACTGGTCCTGGCTTCCCCTCTCAAAAGATTTCTCTTGCCCTTGTGCTTATGCTCTTTCTCCCTCCAACTCTTACATGCAGCAGCACCCACCTGGCTGAAACCTGGCTGAGGGGCAGGAGAAGGTGACGGTGTCACCCAGGTAAGGATGCTGCTGGCCAAGTTCTAGCCTCAGCCCTCAGCTCAAGCAAGCAACCTCCCGCTCCGGGGCACCGTGGCCAAAACAGCATCCCCACTTCCCAAGAGGGTGACGGAGAGAGGAAGGCATGGTGTCACTGGCTACCCTCATGTCCATTTTGAGGGAAGAAATAGTTGATGGTTCTGCATGTAAATGTGACCTCCTGATGCTGAGTCAGCTGTATGAACATGGTGGCCTCCTGCAGAGCCTCAGTGAATCTCATCAGTGGGCAGCATGGGACCCCACGCCGAGCCACGTGCCACGTAGGGAGGTGTTGGACCACACGCTAAAACACCCATGGTCACGTCCCTTCTGCTCGTGGCAGAGCACAAGCAGACAGCGCCTGTGTCTGCCCGACAAATGCAGTGTTGGCTGGAGTGCACGTAGGGCAGGGCTCCCACATCACACCTGCCAGGATCAGGAATGGACCTAATGCTGCCATGGACAAATAACACAGTCCTGGTGAGGAGGAGGGAAAGAGATTCACACTGCAAATGTGTACAAGGTTGAGCGTCAGGCACTCAGGGCCAGCGCAGTCATTAATGTGGTCTTGGGAAACACAGCTCCCCTTGCTGAGAGCAATGTGTCTGGTAATTACATAATGACACCATTTTTTTCCCCCTGCTTTTCCTCTGTCTCATTTTAGACAGATGGATAGTGATTCAGGGAAAAAGTGGAGACTTTGTGAGCATCCTTATGTTCAGCATTACAACTGAAATAATGTTACGCTACCAGGCAGGTTTGGGCAATCACCTTGCTTGACACAGGCCAGAGGAATTAACCTCAGCATCTGTAATAAAAATGATAAGGTATTTTTCTTTCTGGTGTAAAGATTCCCCCCAAAATACATGTGATATTTATAGTTTTAACTCATAATCATGCAAATGAAGCTTGTGACATCTGAAATGCTCAAAAAGCGGGTGTTTAGAACAGCTTCAGCAAGGCAGTGAAGTGGGCCTGGGGAAGCACAAGTGGTTCCCCCAACCAGCTCGTGATACAGGCACCGAGGTCAGGAGTCTTGGCAGGTGGAAATGCACCAAAGTCTTTTGCCGTCATTGGAGTCGGGCTGATTTTGCATCGCTTGCTGCAAACAAAGAACTCTTCTGGTTTGGAGGCTGCAGGGAAGTCATGCAGAAAGATCTGTGGCTGGACAGGTAGAGATAAGCTGTGAATGCCGGTTACCAGCACAGTTTTATCATATTCTGTAATTCTATAATTATATAGTTGTAGAATATCGTATAGTTCATACAATTCATCAAATCATCCAGCAGGGGTTGAAACTATATTTTAAGAAATTCAGATCCACAAGGATAGTAAGCTACCACCAAGTCAGTGAAGGATATGACCAACAGAAAACTATCCTGAATTTCGTGTACTTTACCAAAAACAGGAAGAAAAAAGTGACAAAATTCATGTTAAAAAAATAATCTCTTAATAATACATTGATCTCCTTTTCCTCTGGTCACCTGTCATATTGAGCCCTCCCTCTTTCTCCATAGATTCCCCACCTTTCACTGGCACTTCATGCCCGGTTTATCTTGCTGGGCACATCGCTCGCTGTCAGCAGAGCCACCCGGCCAGAGGCGGCAGGAGCGGGGTGAGCACCCCTGACTGTCAGGAGACATTGGTTTACAGCGACTAAAGTAATCATGGATTCCTCCCAACATGGGCAACCTAAAATCACTGGAAGACTCAATGAATTCTGGAGCTCTTGGCCCAGCGTGTGCCACCCAGCACAGCCCCAACTGCTGCACTAAAACTGGAACGATACAGCATGGCCCCTGTGCAAGGATGGCATGCAAATTCCTGAAGCGTTCCATAGTTTAACTCAACTTACCGGAAAGTTTTCCTTCCGAATCACGTGGAAACCACCTCTGAAAACAAGCCCTGACTTTTTAAATTACTTTTTAATTACGCCTCAAAAACAGGCGTTCCAAGAGAGGCAGAGAAAACACACATCGGGCTTTAAATAGAAATAGAGGCTTTTACCTAAATATTGAGCTCTATCTCTGCTTCTAGAAAATATATCTCTGTTTTTTATAAAAACAGTATTGGAAAACTGGACGAGCCATAAAATAAATAAGTTTCATTAAAACAGGGAAGACATGTAGATGTAATTTTGCAGATCTCATTTGTTGTTAAATAAACCTGCCTGGTACTCGGGCACATAAGCCCCGGCTGCTGGTGCAGTCAGTGACTGGAGGGGACAAATGCGACTGAACCCGGAAGGAGACTGAATTGTAACAAAAGAGATGCAAGGTTGGTTGCTGGACATAGACCATCTAGTCTGGTCAGAAAAAGCAGATAAGCTTTAGGAAAAACAAGTCCTTGTTTGAATTTGAAATAGAAGTAGCAGATTGACAGATGGCTCAGGATAGCGAGCAGAGCAGGACAGCGGGGCCAAGCTAATCGTTGGAGATAAGATCTCCAAGGCCAACAGGCCCTGCCGTGGCACCTTCTCTCCCGTAAACACCCTGGCAAGCAGGTAAATGCCACCACAGCAGCGGAGTGTCCTCACCTCCCAGGGCACATCTGCAGCTCCAGCTGTGCCTGGGCCGCTCCTGCTGTCCAGGACGCTGAACCAAACTGAGCAAATGAGGCTTCTCTGCCTGTGCTCTGTGCCTCTCTCTTAAAGAATATAAAAGCTAATGAGATACAATCTGCTTCTCCAGCCCTTTTCAGGTACTTCCCAGGCTCAAATACAGTTTAAGTTACTTACAGGTACCAAATCTGTCTTGTGAGAAGACGTAAAAATTAAATTCCCATGGAGAAAGCCTGCAAAAGCAACTGAAGGTGTTAGGGCTGGATTTTCTACATAGTGGAGTGTGTTGGATGATGTTTTGGTGAGAAAAAAAAAATAACCTTTGAAGAGATTGCTGTCTGGAGCCTATGCTATAACGTTCCTGAATGCCACTAGAGTCCATAGTTTACTGGACAATAAGAAACTCCTGGGACCGCCTAAGCAAAACATCAGTCTCACCTGGGGACTGGAAAATGGCCTGAAAAGCACCAGACTGTCGTAAACACGCACCAGGTAACCCAGTCAAACCGACCACTATGGACCCTTCACCACCAGAACCACCAGGCTGGACCGATGGGCAAAAGCCATCTTTTATATCTGTGTTCAGTCCTCACACTTTCTCCTGGCCTCTGCTAATGGCAAAAGACTCGGTGAGGTTTTGTTCAGATTTTTGGAACGGGCTGCCCAGCGCAGTGCTGGAGTCACCATCCCTGGAGGGTTGGACAGACGGACATGAGGTTCTCAGGGACATGGGGCAGGGACAGGGGTGGGTTATGGCTGGACTCCATGATCCTGTGAGTCCCTTCCAACCGAAATGATTCTCTAATTCTATGGTTCTGTGATTACTGGAGAAGGTTTTCGGAAAATTCCTCTATGACATTCTTTAGAGGACTCTCCCCGCCCTCCCGTCGCCCGTACAGACAATCCTGTTTTCCCTCATGGGGGACTCCAGCTGGATTGACAGAAGAAGACATCTCTCCTGTGGGTGCACGCAGCTCCCGGGGCCTCTTTGTGTCAGGCTGTTTTAACAACAAACATTTCACAGCCCCTGGAGCATCCAGTCCAGCATGTGAGAAGCTCAGCACATCCATCTATTTATGCCTGGATTACTCAGTTGATGAAACTTGGACGAAAACAATTTTTACCTTTTTTTTTTTTTTTTTAAATTTTGAGATCATCCGTATTGACAAAACGTGAGTGTGAAGCAGATTGACACCCAAATTTGACTTGGGAAGCAATTAACCTATTAAACAACTGAACAAAGCAGGGTACTTATCTGGGTCGGTTTGCCAAAATTAGACCGAGCAAAAGGGCGCTTATTCAGTTTATTCAGCACATAAAAGAATTGCACTTAAAATTTCCCAAAGCAGCTGATGATTTTGTCTAATTCCAATGGAATTCTAAACCTGACACATTTCAGAGAGACTGATTGTCAGGGAACAGACCCCTGGAAATATCAGGATAATAGCAGACATTTTCCTATGTAAGTGTTAAATTATGCATACAGTTCAGGGCTACATTAGTGACAAAAGAGAATCTGTCCTAATACATTTATGTAGCAAACAGGGCTGCCCAGTAAATAAATTCAGATTCTCAAAGCCTGGATGCAGAGGTTGCAATGGGATTTGGGATTCAGGGGGAAAACCATCTCAGTGGAACACACCTGAGGCTCCCGATGAGTTCCTGACACTGGGCAAGTGGATGTGAGGTGCTACATTTCTTGGCAAGATTATTGCAATTTCATCTGCTCATTGATTGGGGAAGGCAGTGTTGTTTCTTGCCCCTTCTGCCTCCTTGGCTTTGTTGGAGGAGGTTCTTTTGTTCATATTTTCTGAATTTCATTGATAAGGTCAAACTGAGACGTGATCAGCAGGGAAAAGGCACAAGGATCTCGGTCCTGTGGGGAGAACTGAGCCACATTTAATCATTATTATGATACTATAACACATCATATCGCAATGGAGGTAGCAAACATACCCAACGTAGTGCGTGTACCAAAACCCCATCGAGGTCAGTATTTCATCTCTGGCAGTGATCTGTGGCTGTCACCCAGGGAAGAATAAATGTAAATATAAATATATTTGCCCAGGATATTCTGCGAACCTCCAGCCGTTTGTGTCTCAAAGATCCCCATGGCTGGGGGATGCTGCAGTGTTTTTTCTTCTATTTCTATCTTATTTCCCTGATGCCATTGCAGAAGGGAGGGAACTAGTGCAGTGATGGAGATGTTGCATGACTTCTTTTTCGCTTGTCCTGACCTTCCTCACACTTTCCTTACCCCTTTACCTGATACGTTTATGAAGGAGGGAATGACGATCCAAGCATTTGTGACTCTTCTGCCCACAGATCGGTCTGAAAACTGACCATGGCAGTTGTGCAGAAACACTCTTAATTTGGGAAAATGAGGAGGACAGCACAACGTGCCTTTAAAAAGCTTCCTGCCCAGGAAGACCTGGGTCTAGCACATCACCCAACAGTCCGAGAAATTTGATAGATGAGTCTCCAACATTCTTGTCGTGTCTCTCCTTCTCTTTTTCACCGCTTGCACAGCCTGGAGATGCTGGGAGGCGCGCTGTGAGGTCTGGCTTGTGTAAGGGCGTCTGTCAGAGCCGGGACGCACAGCCCATGGCCTGCAGCTGGGCTGAGCCAGGAGTCTCCATCAAGCATCCATCTAAATGTCTTGCCTCGGCGGCATGCCCTCAGGTTCGGCACTCCTTTGTTTTTAAAGACACAGTTATTAGTATCAAGCAAGCACGCAAAGAGCTGGGGAATACTTTGTGTGCTCGAAAAAGCGGGAGGGAGAGGAGGGGGAAAGAGTTTTTGTGTCTGTTGGTTAGAGAAACAGGGACGCACACATTATTAGGGTCTGGTTTTAAATGGAAAATCAGGGTATTTTTTTTTTCTTTAGCTATGAGGGGGAAACAGGCCAGTGCAGGCAAAACAAAGGGGACCCTGCAAGGATCCAGCCTGCCCCTGCTGCAAGGCTTCAAACTCCGAGCCAGAGGAGGACGACGGGGAATGCACCCATGGGGGTTTGAACGCACATGGTGTCTGCAGATTATCTGATAGAGAAAATCCCCACAGTTGGCTTGGGGATCCTGAGAGAGCACTGAATATGAAATCCTTTTCTTTTTTTCCAATAGGTGCTACACAGGAATGACCTGGGGACACATTAGACAGTGATAAGTGACTCTCTCCATCCCCTTTTATCCTGTTTACAATACAGAGGCTTTCCTTGAACAAAACACTTTTCTACTCTTCGTGCTCCTGGCTGTTGTGTCTAAATGAGCCAATTTGCTGAAGGACTCCTCCTGGAAGGTCTTGAAGTCTAGCAAGAACAGACACTTGGTTGCAGCATGTTGTTTCTGGCAAAAATCAATTTCTTCACAAAAGAACAGAAATTCATTCTTATATTTCAGAGCTTGCCACTTCATCAAAACTCTTGTGATACTTCTTAAAACCTTGGCCAGGAGGGAAATCCCAGCATCTATTTTCATTCAACCTCTCTATTTCCAGAAAGTGTTTGGAAACAGGTTATAATGACTCAGATAAGGGAGAGCAAAGAACAAGAACTGAATGTATTTCTTCCTGCTGCTTTACAGATATGCTGTTTATTCTCAGACTGATGTGATTTTTGTGACTCGAGTTGCTGTTAGACACCCAGGGGATAACCTTCTGCTCAAGACCTGGTTGGCTGAATGGCCGGGCATGAAAGACAAGGAAAGTTTCATGCATCATCTCAGATGCAAGTTAGACTTGGTTGAACTCGATCTTAAAGGTCATTTCCAACCTAAATAATCCTAAGACAATGTTTAAGAGAGAGAAGAAATAGTGGAGAAGGAAAGAGTCAAGTACCCTGCTTGCCTGGTTGGTGAGGGCAGAGGCTTCTCCTACTAATTTTTAAATGACCAATCTTGTGGTATTTAGTTGAATCCTTTAGAGAATATGTATGTTTCCCAATTTTTCCCAATCAAGCTCATTGTCTTGTTAGTGTGAAGTCATGTTCCGTGACAAGAACTATTCTCCATTAAAGTACACTGGCAAGAATGAATCATGGTCCTAATTTTAGCTTTTTAATCAATCAGTTTTTGCATTTGCATTTCTAATGTCCTGGTGCTCAAACTAACCGGCCCTTTTTTTGATAATTCACCTTCTCTCTTATTCTCTCGTAACATTAAAAGGTTGCAGGAGTTCAGGTGGTTCAGCAGCCTACGACCATAGAGCACGTCAGGTTTTGTCATCCAACACACACAAGAAAGCTTTGGAGCTTCAGCTGTGGTTGATTATCTGGTCAAAACAATTAAGGAACTACATAAAGATGAGCTAAATGAAAGCAGTCTTTCACAGAACCCCAGAGCAAGTCCTGAAGTGCCAGCCCTGTGAAAAACGACGGAGAAACCTGCTGTTACACGATGAATGGGTGATAATCTGGTGTGGGGAATTTAAGGTATGTAAAGATAAGGGGAAAAACAGGATTATTAAGAAAACATATATGCACAATAGATGCCCTGAGCTGACCATGGCCACTCATCAACAAGCTCTTGGAGTTAAATTAGTTCTGTGAAAATAAAAGACTGAATGGGGCAGCAAGGTGAGGTTCAGAGAAGATTATAATGGTGACTGAAGAACTGGAAGTGCTGTTTTAGGAGGGTTGGCTGACTCCTGGATACATCTTCCTGCTTGGTATCTGCATTTGCATGTGCACTACTCACCCAGACTTCTAGGTATGACCTGACTCCTGGAGACCCCACCACAAATACGGGGTCCAGTTGTGGGGCCCTCAGCATAAGGAAGGCATGAACATGTTGGAGCAAGTCCAGAGGAGGCCACAATGGTGATCAGGGGCTGGAGCAACTAACCTGTGAAGACAGACTGAGAGAGTTGGGGTTCTTCAGCCTGGAGAAGAGAAGGCTCTGGTGACACCCTAGAGCAGCCTGCCCATACCTAAAGGCGACTTGCAAGAAAGCTGATGAGTGACTTTTTACAAGTTTATGAACTGATAGGCTTTAAACTGAAAAGGCTTTAAACTGAGAGGAGATTTAGGTTAGGTTAGATTAGATTAGATTAGATTAGATTAGATTAGATTAGATATAGGGAAGAAATTCTTCCCCATGAGGGTGGTGAGGCCCTGGCACAGGCTGCCCAGAGAAGCTGTGGATGCCCCATCCCTGGATGTGTCCAATTTCAGGCTGGACGGGGCTTTGAGCACCCTGGTCTAGTGGAAAGTGTCCCTGCTCTTGCCAGGGGGATTGGAACTGGATGATTTTTAAGGTCCCTTCCAACCGAAACCATTGTCTCATTCTATGAAATGGATGGAGTTTATATGACCAAAGGCATCCAGATTGATTTGAATTGGAAGAGGCCTTTAAAGATCATCCAGTCCAACCCCTCTGCCCTGGGCAGGGCCATCTGTCACCAGACCAGGTTGCTCAAAGTCCTGTCCAACCTGAGCCTAAACACATCCAGGGATGGGGCATCCACAGCTTCTCTGTCAGAGTCACGGAGCAGTTCAGGTGCACTTCAGACACCCATGCTGGCCTGATCCCTTTCTCCTGGCAGCCTTGAGCCAGACGATGAGGCGATGTGGAGGCAAAAGGCGTGGGAAACACAAGCAATGGACAACTGCCCATTTCACCTGGACATCGAGGGAACCTGTCTGGTGTCAGGCTGAAAAAGGAGGCACAGAGACCTCCCCATGGAGACCTCAAATCCTGGGGTCAGTTCTGGGCCCCTCACACCAGGAAAACCCTTGAGGTGCTGGAGCGAGTTGAGAGAAGGGAACGGAGCTGGTGAGGGGCTGGAGCACAAGTGTGATGGGAGCGGCTGAGGGACCTGGGGGTTCAGCTGGAGAACAGGAGCTGAGGGGAGACCTTCTGATCTCTGAACTGCCTGAAAGGAGCTTGGAGCCAGGGGGTCGGGCTCTGCTCCCCAGGAACAAGCGCCAGGAGCAGAGGAAATGGCCTCAAGTTGCACCAGGGGAGGTTGAGGTTGGATGTGGGGAACAATTTCTTCCCCAAAGGGCTGTGGGGCATTGGAACAGGCTGCCCAGGGCAGTGCTGGAGTCACCATCCCTGGAGGGCTGGACAGACGGACATGAGGTTCTCAGGGACATGGGGTTGTGCCAGGGCTGGGTTATGGTCAGAATCAATGATCTTAATAGTGTCTTCCAACCAAAATGATTCTATGATTCTATACACGGACAGATTTCAGTCGCGAGTGTGTATCTGTGGGATCACAGGCAGCCTGTGTTCGTCTCTAGATCATGGGGAAAGTGTGGGCGGAACAGAAGGAGAACGGGGTACCACTGGCTGTGACCAGAGGACTGCACGACTTGTGGGTGAGCAACAAAGGGCCCAGAGACCTCAGCAGTGCAAACCAGAAGGGGCTGAAAGAACCAAATCCAGCCATCCAGACCTTGACCCTGAGAAGATGCCCAGCTGGGGACAGAGCTCCTCCTGCTTCCCCCAACACAGTGAAAAATACAGGAGTCTGCGTGCAGGCTTTGGCCATGCGAGGGGGAGGAAAGGGGCTTATCCCTTCCTCAGTGCTCTGGAAGTGGTGTGAGGGGAGGCTGGAGAGAGGCCGTGTCTCCCGTGGCAGTGGGGTGAGCTCGGCTGAGGGAAACAGCAGAGAACAGCGGGGGCAGAGCGGGAACCGGCAGGGGGCCGTTTGTGGAGGGACGTGAATGCTCCCCCCTGCCCTGGGGAGAACTGGGGCCAGTGCCGGGCTCCCCAGTTTGAGAAGGACAAGGAATCACTGGAGAGAGCCCAGGGAGGGACACAAAGACGCTGAGGAGACACTGAGAGAGCTGGGGCTGTGGAGCTGGAGAAGACAAGCTGAAAGGGATCTGATCCTCCAACACAGTGAAAAATAAAGGAGATGAGGTTCTCAGGGACATGGGGCAGTGCCGGGATGGGTAACGGTTGGATTCGATGTTCTTGAGGGTTTCCCCCCCGCTCACCCACATCCCGTCCGGCGGCGGGACCGCGATCCCGCAGCGCCCCCTGGTGGCGCCGCGTGGCGCTGCGCTCGGCGCAGGCGCCAGGAGCGCGGGCGGGGGCGGTGCCCGCGTCCGCCGGCGGAAGCGGAAGCGGAAGTTCGGCGGGGCCGGAAGTGAAAGCGGCGGCGACGTGTGCGGCGGAGTGGGGCCGGTCGGGCCGCACCATGGACGGGCTGTACCACCAGACCAACAAGTGCGTGAGGGGACGGGGGCTGGGGGGCCTGACCCCGCGGGGAGCCCGGGGCCGGGTGCAGCGGTTTCCCTGAGGGAAGAGCCAGAGGGCGGACATCCCACTCGCGGCATAGTGCCATTTAAAAGCTGCTTTTCCCTCATAAAAACTCTCGTTTTCCACCCGGGGCGTTGCTGTGGGTGTTTCAGCCGCGGGAGGAGCCCTCGGGGTGTCCCGGTGTCTGTCCGGGTTCAGCCACGTCAGCCCAAATCCAGCGGGATTTTCACAAGTGTTCATAGAAAACAAGGGATTCTGCTTTATATACCTGTCGTGCAGGCTGATTTAATTGGGGTTTTATGGCGTGTAGGGGTTTCGTGGCAGCAGACACAGTTTAAACCCCCTCGGGAAGTGTATGAGCAATAATAATCACTGGTCACAGATAATGTTGGTGAGGTAGAAGTGGTGTGAAAACTACAAAATAAGGCAAAAAGTCTGGAATGATATGGAGTAACTTGTGGGAAAGAGACCAAAGGAGGCAGTTAATCCAAATATTCCAGATTTCTGTGGTAATGGGTGTCCCTGCTGAGGTCTGTTGAGGGTTGTGTGGTAACTAAGAGACTTTCGTTGAATAATGACACAGAGTGACCCTGTGGGGAAGAGCTGGGAATCAGCTGTTGGTCTAGAAATGCATCCCCAGAACAGTGACGTATGGCATGGGAATCATCTCGTCTTGTTCCCGTTTCCACGTTGCCTTATTCTGTGATCGCAGAACAGTTTGGGTTGAAGGGACCTTGAAACATCACCCAGTGCCACCCCTGCCATGAGCAGGGACATCTTCACCAGCTCAGGTTGCTCAGAGCCCCGTCCAGCCTGGCCTGGGATGTCTCCAGGGATGGTTCATCCACAATTTCTTTGGGGATCGTAGTCACTGAGTTGTATTTTTGTTGTAGTTTCTGGTCAGTCTGGGGATACTCTGAATTTTTAAACTCTCCTCCCACTTTTTCCCAACCCTCCTGCCTTTTCTGGCAGGTGAAGTGTCCTGATGAGTGTGAGGTAGTTTTTGTGATCTGGTTGCACACGATGTGGTTTGGTTCCTACACCCGGGTTTCTAAACAGTCACTTTAAGAGCAGCACAAGTCTCAAGCTGCCTGGGGTGTCAGGAATGTATTGTAAACAGAACTGTAGAACCATTATGGATTGTAAGATACTGGGTATTGAATTTATTTGGGTAGTCAGGTGTCTGTGAATTGGCTGAAGGAAAGAAGCCAGAAAGCTGTGGTCAAAGGGAAAGAGTCCAGTTGAGGCCTGTATCTAGTGCAGTGCCTCAGGGATCAGTACTGGGGACAGTACTATTCGATATATTCATCAATGATTTGGACGAGGGAATAGAGTGACTGTCAGCCAGTTTGCTGATGACACCAAGCTGGGAGGAGTGGGTGACACTGGAAGCTGTGCTGCCATCAGAGACCTGGACAGGCTGGAGAGTTGGGTGGGGAAAAAATTAATGAAATAGAACAAGGGCAAGTGTAGAGTCTTGAATGTGGGCAGGAACAACCCCAGGTTCCAGTGTAAGTTGGGGAATGACCTATTAGAGAGCAGTGTAGGGGAAAGGGACCTGGGGGTCCTGGGGACAGCAGGGTGACCATGAGCCAGCACTGGGCCCTTGTGGCCAGGAAGCCAATGGTACCTGGGGTGGGTTAGAAGGGGGTGGTCAGTAGGTCAGAGAGGTTCTCCTGCCCCTCTGCTCTGCCCTGGGGAGACCACACCTGGAATCTTGTGTCCAGTTGTGGCCCCTCAGTTCCAGAAGGACAGGGAACTGCTGGAGAGAGTCCAGCGCAGCCACCAAGATGCTGGAGGGAGTGGAGCATCTCCCGTGTGAGGAAAGGCTGAGGGAGCTGGGGCTCTTGAGCTGGAGAAGAGGAGACTGAGGGGGGACTCATTCCTGGGGATCAATATGGAAAGGGGCAGTGTCAGGAGGATGGAGCCAGGCTCTTCTGGGTGACAGCCAGTGACAGGACAAGGGGCAATGGGTGCAAACTGGAACACAGGAGGTTCCATTTAAATTTGAGAAGCAACTTGTTCCTGGTGAGGGTGTCAGAGCCTGGCCCAGGCTGCCCAGGGAGGTTGTGGAGTCTCCTTCTCTGCAGACATTCAAACCCGCCTGGACCCCTTCCTGTGGAACCTCAGCTGGGTGTTCCTGCTCCATGGGGGGATTGCACTGGATGAGCTTTCCAGGGCACTTCCAACCCCTGACATTCTGGGATTCTCTGGTTAAATCTAAGTAATATGACGCTTGTGACATACTCAGTTATCTCTTTAGCAGCAGGGTGTCATGATTTGGAAGGTAACCCTGATAGTTATTAAAAACATCTCATATAATAACTAAAAAGAAATATTTTATCCCTCTGAAAGGTAAGTTGTTTTCAGAGCTCTGGCTTCATAAACATTTGTGCTGTAGATCATGATATTTTTGTAATTTTTAAGTGTATTTCTTGAAGTCTGAATCCAAGCTGCTGTGAGATTGTTTACCCCAAGTATGGCCAAAGCTCCATTTGTCCTTCTCTTCAGTTAGAAGTGATCTTTTAATTTCATTTAATGCCTCTGTAATTGATATGTTGTAAGAGATAGTGAAAGTCGTTTCTTATCCGCCTTCTCCTGTGCCTCTGTAATTGATATGTTGTAAGAGACAGTTCCACGTTCTCCTGTGCCGTTTGTGCTCTAGGACATCTCCTGCTGTCATCTCCAGTCCAGGCTGAACAACCATTTCTTGTATAAAAGCTGCTCTGTACTTTTCAAAACATTTCTTATCCTTCTCTGACCCTTTGCCAGTGCGTCTGGTTTTGAGAAGGGAGGGAGAAAACCTGTGTTTAGCGTGGAAGATGCATTACTGCCCATTTACGCAGTGATGTAAAGCTGTGGTGTCTCCTCAGCACTCCTGACTTTAGCGGCATACGTAGGTAGATTTCCCTGCAGAACTATCATTAGGGTCTCGCTTGCACCAACTCTTCTCCCAGTCACATCTTCCCTCTGCTCTGCTCGGAATTTGTGAGTTCCTGCTGTGAATCTGCTGTCTTGTCTCTGTGGTTCTCTTGGAGCAGGCAGATGTTATTGGCTCTGAGCCCTGGTTCATGTCATAAATATGAAAAGGGAGCTAGAACTGGATTGGAAATCTTTGAAATGAAAGATAAATAAAATACTAAATAAATAAATAAAACTTTCACCTTGATTTTTTGTTTTTAAACAGAATGTTGTTTTGTTAATGCATGTTAAGTGAAATCACATACTGAAGAGTTGGGCTGTATTTTTGTGTTCAGTGGTGGGCTGTCTGCACTGAATACCATGTGTCTGATTTCTGTTCTGTTCTGTTCTAAAAAGTAGTTTTAAGTAAAAGAAGATGAAAATTGAGGTATTGAAAAGTGATTGACTTCTCCTGTTAATTTACTCTTTACTTTCGATAGGCAAGTCCATGAGGTCCAATCTTACATGGGGCGCCTGGAGACTTCAGATAAAGAGTCAGTGCACTGTAAGTAATTTAATTTCATTTCATTTTAGTTGGAAAAGCCACTCAAGCGCATCAAGTCCAACCATTCCCCCAGCCCCGGTGCTACCCCATGTCCTGAGAACCTCATGTCCGTCTGTCCAACCCTCCAGGGATGGTGACTCCAGCACTGCCCTGGGCAGCCTGTTCCAATGCCCCACAGCCCTTTGGGGAAGAAATTGTTCCCCACATCCAACCTCAACCTCCCCTGGCGCAACTTGAGAATTAGTTAGAGAGAAAAGTCCCACTCTAGTACTGATGTATTTAACTCGCATCTTTAACCTTGCATAGTTTATCATTATATTTACAATCGTATTGGAACAAATTTGGCCCTTCAGTCACTGCGGTAACTGGTAAGACACTGGTTTGGAACGCATTAACATTATTTTACTATTTGATTTCACTAAGATGATGTTTTGTGTGAAGGACAGAGTGGAGAAGACAGAACAAGAGTTTCCTTCAAATCATCTTCATATTGCAATTCTTTAACTGACAGCGCTAACTGTGGGTGCTTCTGCAGTCACTTGATACGGGAATGCCCGATGTGCTCAATGTAAACAGGTTAAAAAGCCCCATTTTGATGTACTCATGGAGGTAAAACAAACACGTGGATGTGGACAGAACTGCAAATTTAACTCATCACCGGGCTAGTTTACTACAAACTCAAAGTTGAGAAGCGTGATTCTATTATCTGTCCTGTTATTTTGCTATTCCTTAAGCGTCCACTAATTGGCAGCATTCTCCCAAAGATGCATAGTCCATTTTCTGGGGAAAATGCTGTAATTTGGTGTGCAGGAATTCAAATAGAATGATTTGGCTGGTTTCTGCTTGCGTCAGAGTCAGAACCTGTATGAGAAATAAGTGGAACGGCTATGCCTGAAATGGCTTCAGTAAATTTGGACTGTGACCCCGGGCTCATAAAATGACCGTAATAAAACACCGTGACATTGGCAGGTGTATTTTGGACCTGTGTTTGAAGACTTAATTCCTGTGTGAGTAATTGCTAATGGGCCTCGGCAGAAACTCACGGGATAAGTTTATGCACATGTTGACAGACTTCTTACCCTAAACACATTTCTGAAGCATGACTTTGGCTGTGATAACTTTTCCTATCAAAAAATAACGACTTGTTTCTGGTTTTTGTGGTGTTTGTATTACTAGTACATTACCAGGCTGGCTGGGATGCTCTTCACTGGCTGCGATTTTGGAGCCCTTTGAAAATTAATGTAATTTGCCATCTTGCCTCTGCTACTTGAGACCATTTCTTGGGATAGGATTATGTACCATCTTCCATAGTCAATAGATTAACATAGTGTACTTACGTATGTATATATATAAAGGTATGTGTTCTAGATATTAGTATTTCCAAATTTATGGGAAAGAGGATTATCATTTGCCTGAAGAGCAGGAATAAGAGCCAAGAAATCACAGTTTCTGTTGCCGCTTTCTTTTTCCAACTTGGGCAAATCCCTTCTTGCTCAGAAAAGCAAAAGACGACCAAGATATTGCTGTTGGGACTGGCAAAACCTGTTGTAACTGTCTGTCTGCTCTCCCGGTTGCTTTCCTGTTAGTTTAGCTGTTCTAAATGCTGGAGAGATGAATTAGAACGATTTGATTTGTGTCTGTGTGTGTGAGTTGATTACTCTGTGTGAGATCAAAGGGCAAAGAAAAGGGTTGTATGTGCTATTTGCTTTTCCCGGTTCTGTAGAATGTGATTTTCTGGAAAGTTCTGAGACACTGTGAAGTGGTTAGTTGGTTAATAATATTTTTCTATATACTTCTTTAGTCTAAATGCAAAATAAGGACAAAGAGAGTCTGTAGGATTTAGTGATGATTTATGCTGGGTCTGACCGTGGCAGTTTGAGACGTCAGTACTGTCCTCACAGCTGCATGGACGTGATGGTGCTTCTGTCCTCGCACAATCAGCCTGCAGACGTGCTCTGAGGGTGCAGAGTGTCAGCTTACAGCTCACCTTCCTTACACAAGGGTGTCAGATAATTAATAGCGCTCCTTTTCTGTGCAATTTTGTTAGTTGTGACATGCTGGATTGTGACGTGGTCAGAAAACATGGTTGGCAGATGAGGAAGTTCTGGGTTCCCCAGTGTAAGGAGGACAAGGAATCACTGGAGAAAGTCTGGGGAGGGACACAAAGATGCTGAGGGGTCTGCAGCATCTTTGTGATGAGGAGACACTGAGAGAGCTGGGGTTGTTGAGCTGGAGAAGAGAAGTTGAGAGGGATCTGATCAGTGGATCAATATCTCAGGGTGGGTGTCAGGATGGACCAGACTCTGTTCAGTGGTGCCCAACGCCAGGGTGAGGGGCACCGGGCACAGACTGAAACACAGGAGGCTCCATCTGAACATGAGGAGAAACTTCTTTCCTTTGCGGTTCCAGAGCCTGGCCCAGGCTGCCCAGAGCGGGTGTGGAGTCTCCTTCTCTGAACCATTCAAACCCCCTGGACCCACCTGTGTGATCTGTGCTGGATTAGATGATCTGCAGAGCTCCCTTCAACCCCAACCAGGCTGGCATCCTGTGATTCTGTGAAGGGGGTTGTGGTTTGTACCAGTTTTGCTGCACAACCACTCCAGTAACCAAAAGCCTGTGCCTCCTTTTCTCCAGTTGTATCAGTTTCCCACCTCATTAAAGTACAATTAGGTGAGTCTGTGTCGTGTACTTTTGCCCCTCTGCTATTTCTACACACGTTATCAGGAACAATTGCAGTGTAGGTGATTAGAGGCAATTATTTTGTGGCCTTGTTTTTCCACCTGCCAGGGATATTAAACCTTTTTTTGGTTGTGTTTTTCTGAGTGATTTGTCCAATCTGCCAGTTCCTATCAACTCTTAATCCTTCCCATACTCTGTCAGTGTATCCTGCGATAGGAATGGGTGAGCTGTATCAGTTTGGAGGTTTAAATTGCCGTTGTTGTGAGAATCATCTTGTGTGAGCTAATCCTGCTGAGGCAACAAGAAGGGGCTGCAGGGGATAAGTGGGAGCTTTAAATCATAATACATGGAGCTGAGAGGGAAACGGGCTCAGATATCTTGAAAGAGCAGGGGCTTTCCTGGCTCACTTCTCAAAGGAGAAGGCAAGAGTGTCAGATTATTGAGTTAAATAAGTAGCTTTTTCATGGTATGTATAATTCTCAATTATCTGATTGTTTTTCATCCTGTAAGGATTTGCGGCTGCCAGGTTTTACATACTGGTTGGAATGCTTTTGAACTCTTACCTTCACTCAGATTGCAGGTCTTTAATTCAAATCACTTTTTTATTTCCTTGCAGTGGTAGAAAATGAGATTCAGGCAAGAATAGACAATATATTCAGCAACTTGGAGCGTCTGGAAATCCTGTCGAGCAAAGAGCCTCCCAATAAACGGCAGAATGCTAAACTGTAAGTTCACCTTCTTTGCTATGATAGTTTTGGCTTTGTAATTATTTTCATTAAAGTTGTTGAAGTCCTTTGCCTTTTGTTTTAAGTGAATCCTTTGCGTAACTTAACTCTGTAGCAAAATTGAGGCAGGGAGGCAAAGTCCCTTTCTTGCATTTCACCACAGGCTGGTGACGGAGCTGGATTCATGGCTCTGTTCTGAGAGGAGCAGAACCCATGTTCTGCTTGAATGCTTAATAAAATTTTACTTTAAATGGCATTTGATTTGGTGGCTTTTGTGGAAGTAAGGAGTAAAATTATCTCAATTGGTGTCATTTTCTCTGGACCGTTTTCCTGGCTGTTGGTGACTGACATAAGGAGGTTTGTGACGTGAGCGCTGGTTTGAGCAGGAGATCAGGCCAGAAACCTCAGAATCCTATGTCCTAATTTATTCTGTGACACTACTACTAATGTCGATGTGGCCGAATGGTGATATCTCCTGTATTGGCCACAGACTTTTATACCCCTTTTAATGAAAAACTTACGAACATGGTGTTAACTAATGAAAGTCCAAAGCTTAATCTTCTGTGTGAATGGGGGTCATAAAATGAAACTCTTTGAATATCTTTCCTTATCTGTGTTAAATAAGGAATGTGTATATAAAACTCCTGAAGAGACGTGGGATAAGATGTCCAAGCTCAGAAATTCTGCTCCACGTTCTGTTAAATATTCACCTCTTCAGTAGAAAAACAAGGCATGGAGGATATAAGTCTGGAATACAAGCCTAACATTGAATGTCCTTTATCTTCTAGATAAGTAGAACCCATCATTCGTTATTATTAGTTAATTTATAATGCTCCATTGTTTATATAAAACCACCAGAAACGAACAGTATTTTTATCCCTGGGAATGCCTCCCTGTCGTTGATCTTTCGTAGGCGGGTTGACCAGCTGAAGTACGACGTGCAGCACCTGCAGACGGCCCTGAGGAACTTCCAGCACCGCCGCTACGTCCGGGAGCAGCAGGAGCGGCAGCGGGAGGAGCTGCTTGCGCGTACATTCACTACTAATGTAAATACTCCTTATTATAGAGCTCTGTTCTAGATGCTGTAGCCTTTCAGAGAAGTTTCAGGCAGGACGTAGGTTTGAGTTGATTAAATTGCTGCTGTGAGATGTAAACGGAACAAAGACAGGGAAGTATAACAATACACGTTGAAAAAGTGCAACTTCCTCATGAGGAGAAGTTTGTCTATTAGAGGCAGTGGTAAAAATGCCAGAAACTGCTGCTCTGTTTTATCCAGCGCAGTTCTGCCTGACTTACATAGCAATTTCAAAATGAGGTAGGTACCAAAGTGTACATTTTACTTTGATTTGTGTCAAATATCTTCATCAAATCCTGAGATTTATAAAATACCTGGCTTTTATACACTCTGCTGTCAGTAGATGTCAGCAAGCTTTCATTTATCCAAGTATAAATCACACTGCTGGGGAAAAAAACCCTTCCTTTTAACCTATAAACAATTCAAAAGTTTTTAATGACGGGAATCTGTTTCCACTTGTTCTTGTTAATTTTTAGTTCTGTCAAGGTTTAAGGCAAGGCGGCAATAAACCGTGGCAGACGCTCCCTGTTATCCCCTCACTTCCTGCCACCCCTTCCTTTAGATCAGAAAGGTGATTGGAAACATAAGAGGAAAGGGAGAGAGACTTAGACTTCAAGTTGGAGAGTTTTAAAGGGTTTTACTAATGCTACTAATAAATAGAGAATGTATACAAAATATACAAACCCAGTCTCAAGTGCTGGATGCGGAGCTGGGTCACTCAGCAGAGCTGGGTGTGCGGGGCTGGCAGCTCCAGCAGCTGCAGCTCAGGCCCCGGAAGTCACGGACGGGACTGCACAGCAACCGGAACCTGGGTGCAGGACGCAGGGCCTGAGGCCTGTGGGTCACAGACAGACAGACAGGGGCCTCTCTGGATGCCGGGCATGGTCAAAGAGAGCGTGACCCTCGTGATCACTCTCTTATATAGGGGGTATGACAATTATGGGATGGAATACTTGTGTTGGTCAGTTCTAGTAACCTGTTCCATCTACCCCTCCTCAAACACGCCCCTCTCACAGCGGAACGGGGGAAAACTTATCAGTCTTTCTGAGCTACCATAGTAATAAATCTAAACACGAGCTTCTTCAGCACTCTGTTGGTCTCTTATCAGCACTAAGTGCAGCATCCTAGGAAAAACATGCAGCTAAAACTCAGAGAAGTACGGACACCTGGGAGAACTGAGCTGAAAGAAAAATCACTAAAAGAGAACCGGTCTTGTTTGTAACAAAACCAGGACAAGTTCCTGCATTGGGAATTCCCCCCAGTGCATATTCCTAGAGGAATTTTGCTCTGAATAATGTAGGTTTGCTTTCAGATTTTGCTTTTGTGTAACTCAAAAGCTAGTTTATTTGTTTGTTCATTTAGGTTTTTTTGTTAAAAGCATATCATCTACCATTCCCTTTCTGTGTTATCATTCACTGTTAGGGCAAGAAAGAGCGAATATAAGCAGTCCTATTTCCTTGACATTGGGCAATTTTGATGTACTTCACAAAGATGACATTTTGTTGGCCATTTCAAAATTACAAACAAGGCTTGAAAGGAACACTGCTATTTGAAACTTGATTTCTTTTCAAAACACTGTGGTGTTCCTCTGCAAACATGGAAGAAAGTTCCTGTAGGAAATCTTATTGTCCAGAAATAAAACACGTGTAAGCGGAACAGTTTTGAAGAGCAGTCGCAGGCTTGGAAATACAAAATAGATGGTGAGTTATTTTTTTCCTCCTTTAGATGCTGAAAGGTGCCTGAAGATAAAAAAAAGCAAACCTCATTGTTATAAAAATGTGACTTTTAAAGTACAATATCCTTTAATTGGAAAATGATGATTTATTTGTCAGTTATTGGCCAGTCTGTTTACACAGTTTCAATTTACATACTACCCTATTCTATTAAATAGAAAAGTCAGCTGAGCATGTCAGCAACCTGAATAAATCACTGTAACATCCTAACAGCTTTTGAAAGCTGTAGCGGTGTTCTGGACATTGTGCTTAATTTGAAGATAAATATGGTCTTTCTGTAATGCCTTCTCTTGTATCATTCTGGAGAAAACCACTGACAGCAAATGAAATGGATGGTGAGGAGGATCAAAAATCTGCTTTGCTACTTTGCTTGCTGCTTTGTGGTCTCTTAAAAGCCCTTGCAAACGCTTCGTAAAGGAAATGGAATCCCTGATGATTTGAAGTTTAATAAATATCTGAAAGAATAGCCATTCAGAAGCAAATCCAAGTGCTTCTGCTCTGCAGACTCATGTAAAACAAGTCACTTGTTTGAAGTTTGGGGCTTCGTGACCGTTTGATCAGAGATCGTTGTGCTGTGGTGGCTTCTTCATCAGCTCTGACCCCACAGCTGCTGACAGCTCTGCCCTTTATTCTTCATCCTTCTACGGAGCGCAGACAACACACCCAGGCAGTCCAGCATCTGACACTGGACCGTGCACATCATTCCTATATTAATATTGTTTTACAATTTGGTGTTGTGACATGCACGTAACCTAGAGCTGACAGTCAGCTGCAGGGTGTAAACCACCTAAATGTGAATTCCCTGTTTTGGTAGTTCTTGTTCTGAGCACGTGGACTCAGGTAAGCCAGTGTTTCCACTCTTACCAGTATCGTGAATCCTGTTTGTAAAACCATGTGGGAGCGATGAGCCGTTATCTTATCTCCCTCCATGGAATGGTGTCCAGGGGAGATTAAACCGGAGGCCTTTGAAGGACAAAAGCGATTGCATCCTCTGACCTCTTGTGCATTCCAGGTTCCAGAATTTTATCCAGTTATTTCCATTTCAAGACTCATAGCTTCTAGTTGAGTGAATGCATCTTCTCTGGAAAATAGTTAATTTATTTGATTTTTAGATAAGGCCTTGGGTGATGAGTGAGTCAGACCTCCAGGGAACTATGTTCATGTCTGCTTGCCCTCACCATCAGAAATGTGCACCATGTTGTAAATCTGTAGTTTGTCATCGCCCAGATGTTGTGTTTTGCAGGCCTTTTGTTGCTTAGAAATGTGGTATTAAAACTTCCAAGAGTCTTTCACTTGCAATGGTCAATAGATTCCTTGCTAAACACCTCCTCTTAATGTTCTCTCTTGTAACACCCTTTCCTACATATATTATAAACTGAGATTATAAAAAAATCTCCACTTTTAATCTGACCTGTTATTCCTTGAGTTCTAATTGCAGATGAACTTTGCCTTTTGGCTTGCTTCCTGTAGGCTTCTCTAAATTACTTTTTCCCCTCAAATATCACTGCTGTACTTACTATCCTTATGGAAAAAAAACGGTTTAAAACATCCTTCCAAACCCTGTCAAGTGTTTGCCACGTTTGTTTCTGCATGTTCTTTTCTCTGGATCTGTGTGAGCGAGCAGGCGAGGTAACCGAGACCCTGCGTTTCCCCCACAGGACTCTGACACCACCATCCCGATCGACGAAACGTTACAGTTTAATGAATCCCTCCAGAATGCCCATCGTGGCATGGATGATCTTATTGGCAGTGGGACCAACATCCTGCAGGGCCTGAGGGACCAGAGAGTCACGTTAAAGGTGGGGGCATCACGTTTTACCAAAAAGACCCCACGTTTTTCTGCGTTTATGATGACCAGGATAAGTAAAATAAATCCATGAGTTTGTTTCAGTACCACTGCTTTGAGCTGAGAATACCGGGAAAGGCCCAAACTCCATTTTAACTAAACCTGAAATATTCTTTGAAATTATTTTATCATCTTATTAGGAACATCTTTAAGCTCTTTTTGTGGCTGGATAGCCAAGAGGTCTTCACCTGCACAGCAGTTAAAATCTTAATGTTATGTTCTGTTGTGTTATGGGGTTTTGGTTTGTTTGTTTGGGGTTTTTTTGTTCAAATGCAGAATGGGAAATAATGGTTAACTTGCAGATAGATGTTAATTCAGCTGAACATCACTCAGAACAACCCCAAAACTGGCATAAAGTGCTTGTGTTTAAGATTAGTAATAAAGATAATACTCCCTGAGGTGCACCTCAACAATATTATCTTTCCCCAAATACTGTTAGTGACAGCTGTATTTCTTCATGTGTCTTAAATATGTGACTTTTATCTTAAAGACCATTCAAAGTGGTGTTAAATTTTAAGGAAATAGCTCAAAGATATAAAAAGCTTTTTTAATAAGAAGTAGCTGTTGGGGAAAAGTTTGATCTCTGAAAAAATGTGGGGAGATTCTGTGTTGTATTTATCTTCTGAGGAGGATAATGATCGTTGTCTGTTTTATGATATCGCTTTGGTTTGAGAGGTAGCTGCCAGAGGATTTAGACGTTTTAATTGAGAAGATAAATGCCTACATTTGCTGAGACGAATCGCACGTTAAGCCCCGTGGATTGCGTTCAGCCAGCCACACACAGCTGAGTCGTGCACACGTGTGGGTCTCACCCCTAATGCGCAGAGACATTTTCCTGGGGCAGCTTTTAGTACCTGTGGTGCCCTTTCTTAGGAGTTACCAGAGCTGAGTGTTCACAGGGCAGAGTTGACAGGTGCTTATTTTAATCCTGATGTTGCAATGCACAAGCCAGGTGCATCCTGTCCTGGTCACAGAGGACCAGGCTGCCCAGTGTCCCCACTCAGGGGACAGGACCACCACAGGGCGCAGTGGCAGAGGACATTTGTGTGCTGTGCATGGCACTGCGTGGCTTTGGTGGCTGGTCACGTTGATTTGGGACATCCAGTCATTAAAGTGCATGAGGGTACGTGCAGTTCACACAAGGAATGGGAGGTTGGTGGTTCTACACGACAGTCACCGAGTCAGGGTGATCTCTGCTGAAGGACAAGGAATCACTGGAGAGAGTCCAGGGAGGGACACAAAGGTGCTGAGGGGTCTGCAGCATCTTTGTGATGAGGAGACACTGAGAGAGCTGGGGCTGTTGAGCTGGAGAGGAGAAGCTGAGAGGGATCTGATCAGTGGATCAATATCTCAGGGTGGGTGTCAGGATGGACCAGACTCTGTTCAGTGGTGCCCAGCGCCAGGGTGAGGGGCACCGGGCACAGACTGAAACACAGGAGGCTCCATCTGAGCACGAGGAGAAACTTCTTTCCTTTGTGGTGCCAGAGCCTGGCCCAGGCTGCCCAGAGCGGGTGTGGAGTCTCCTTCCCTGAGCCATTCAAAGCCCCTGGACCCACCTGTGTGATCTGCTCTGGGACCCTGTGTGAGCAGGTGGGGCTGGGGATCTACAGAGGCCCCCTCAGCCCCAACCATCCTGTGATTCTGTGAATGACAGAAGCACTTGGTGTCTGGAGGGTTCCTGAGAAGGAAGGGTGGACATCACAAGTCAGAACTTCACCACGGCTGGCACATATGAGAAGGGAACACTTGCAGGACCTGCTGCCTCAAAAAATGCTATTTCTTGTTGTGGTCAAAACTCCTGACTTGCTGCTTCTGCTGGTTAGATCGCAGTAGCATGTCTGGACTCCTGTTAGATTGCGATGGGCCTCCTGCAGATGTGATTGCCCTCAGCTTGGGGCACAGAGAGAGTGGTCAGCATTGGAATGGCTGCCCAGGGAGGTGCTGGACTTGCCGTCCCTGGAGGTTTTTAAACTGAGATTGGACATGGCACTGAGTGCCATGATCTGGTCAATGGACTGGAGTTGGACCAAGGGTTGGACTGGATGATCTCTGAGGGCTTTTCCAACCCAGCCAATTCTGTGATTCTGTGTGATTCTGTGATAGTTTGGGTCAGAACTATAATAGTGCATGGTTGATGTCTCTGCCCACTGCTGCTGATACTCTGATTTTGGGAGTGCCATGTACCTCTGCTTTCAGGGGATATTTCTTCTGACTCACAAATGAGGAAACATCTGTTCATATTCATTTTCCCCTCAGCTTTTCTTACACTATCAAAGACTTTGTTGCCCGTTTATAAATCCGGCAGAAGCAGCTAGCATGGAGAGAGCTTCTAAAGATAAATGGGTTAATTTGGAAGCATGTTAATCTATGTAACTTTTTTGGTGTTGGATATAAATAGAGACAGGCATGAACAAGTATTCCCAAATTGTCATGAGTTTTAATTATTCCAGTTGTACAATTCCACTGTTCCACAGACTGCAAGAATTGAAGAATCTTCACTTTCCTGTGGTTTGCTTTCATTATAAAACTTAATATTTGTTTTTTCTTCTCCAAGCAAGCTTTTCTTTTATTCTGATGTAGTGTGAAAAGATTTCCCTGGAAACAGGAAAAGTGCAGATCATGAATGTTTAGTATCCAGGGGTTTAACGTGAGGTGTATGAAATGAAGGTGAAAAATGCCAAGGACCCGAATACCAACACAGTGTTCTACAGAAAAAACCACTTATCTCTTTTGGTATCGCAAATTTTATGGATTGAGAAACCGTTTGTGCACGTATGTCCAATGTAGTTGATATGAATTCTGTCCTCGGCTTCTCTGATCATAAGTCAGGTTGATATTCAAAACAACTCCCAAATTTCACCTTTTTATTCTTTTGCGACCAAAGATACAGTGGACTGTGAGAACAGAAACCAGAGCGTTTTTAAAGTGTACTAATAGAGTATTGTGATGGGAATCTGTGCTGTTGATGAGGTCAGAGAACAAATAGCTGAAGTCTTGCAGCTTTCTGGAGTGGGGTGTTCTGTAAGGACTTGGACCAGAATTCGGTTTGAGAGAGACCACAGGTCCGTTACTGTCACCGTGATGTGACAAGGCTGCTCTCTAGCAGAACCCACCTTGGTGCACGTCATAGAATCACAGAATCATTTTGGTTGGAAAAGCCCCTCAGGATCATCGAGTCCAACCGTTCCCCACCCCTGGCTCTGCCCCATGTCCTGAGAACCTCATGTCCGTCTGTCCAACCCCCCAGCGATGGTGACTCCAGCACTGCCCTGGGCAGCCTGTTCCAATGCTTCATGACCATCCCAGAGGGGACGATCCAGCTCCAAACTGTGCCCAGGGTCCATCTACGTGTCTGTATTTCTGTCTTTGACCATTGCCCAGAAACAGTTGGACTGTTCCTGTTGCACCGCAGTGCTGACTCCCCAGGTTGTTTCCTGGCACCTACAGTTCTGCAGCTCGCTGGGTTCATCTCTTTTGTGGTTACTGCTGATGTGGTGGGAATCCACGTTATTAACGATACCAGCTGTGTCAGCAGTGAAACCAAATCGAGGTGTGTCCCTGCCTGCAGTTCCCCTGCTAGCGGTCTATGTTCAGTGCTTTTCTCCAGAAGTATTTCTTGCAATTGCATTAATTACACTTTTTTATGCCTTTTCATTGAACTCTATCATTAGCCTTACAAGTTTCTGGACAACCTTTTCAGTCTCTTGTTGGTATGAACTGGACTCCAGCAGTTCTGCAAGAAAGGTCTGATCAGGAAGCTCCAAGCTCTTGTTAGACTGAATGCCTGAAAAAGGGCCAGAAAACTCTTAATGCCTTTTCTGTGAGCCACTCTTTGTGATCTCTGTCCAGCCAGATGTTTTGTATCTTTAACCACATTCCTGTTTATGTGTGATTTATTAGTCTCATCATCTAGCTGTTAATATTTGCAGGGTCCTGTGGGCATCTCCTCCTAAATTGTATTGGCTGATGGCAAGTTCCATCAATCAGAGTTCATCACTTGACACCCCGATGAAATATTCTTGGACTGTGGCATAAGAAGCGATGGACCATGAGGTTAATTGTTTCTTTGCTTTTTCTTCTTAGGGTACTCACAAGAAGATCCTGGATGTTGCCAACATGTTGGGTTTATCCAATACAGTGATGCGGCTGATTGAGAAGCGAGCCTTTCAGGATAAATACTTCATGATCGGGGGAATGATTTTGACTTGCGTAATTATGTTTCTGGTCGTGCAGTATCTGACATGAGCTCCTGAACTATTGCCAGAGGAGATCGTCCTTTGGAGCAAGATGGACTATCCTCCAGACCCTTCTTTCCTCTGGGTCCTGCTTTGGATGAGCCCCTCCTGTGACCTTCAGAGTTTACAAATCACACTCGGACACGCGTCTTGTGGAAAGCACGTAGGGAAAGACATTGCTCTGGGGACACTGTAGTTGAGAATAGCCCTATAAAAATAACCCTGGCCTTACTGCTCTCACCTGGTTGTCTGCAAGTTTGCAAATCTGGTTAAGTAGGAAGCAGAAGTGAAAATTCAGCCCCACTGTGTTGCAAGGTAGGAGTGTCCTTTGGGGTAGAGAGGGATGAGACGGTGCAAAGGCCGAGTAGAAGATGTAGTGAGCCAGAAATGGCCCTAATCACAGTGTTTTGCAACAAAAGAACGCCGTGCAGGAGAATTCCGCAGTGTTTGTGGGCACGGTCCTGCCTAAGCGTGCAAAAAGAGGCGGGAAGGGAAGGGTTCCCATCTGCAAACTCACCGCTTGGCTTGGAGGGAGAAGGATTTGTGGGGAAGGGTCTTAACTCTCAAAGCACAGTTATAACCTCAGCTTCCTTTTTTATTTGCACGTACAGTGTTAACCAGCGCAAATCTTCCCATTTTATGCTGAAATGCTTCTCATCTGAGGTGTGTTTTGGTACCTTTTAATGCCGCGCTGCTTCCCAGTGGAAGCTGATCGCTACACTCTGCTGCTTCCAGGCTGATGCACATCAGGCCTGTGTCGTCTTGCTGTGCCTAGTACCAAATCCGGCCTCCGAAAACTGTAAAACTGCCATTTTTAATGCTAGCACATCACGTTTTGGTGAGTTATATTCATTTTCCGAGTTGGCTGGTTTGGGTTATGCTCTGTAGCTGGTATTTCTTGCATTGATGAAGCAGGCAAGTCCCCACCGTGCTCAAGTTCACCTTTGTGACTTTTACATTCATGGAACTGGAAAGGGCTCTCTCTGCCGTTCTTTATGTTCAAAATCACAGTGGGATCAGGGCAACGAACCTTTCACTTAAAATCAGTTGTTAGAAGAGTTTCCTGAAGTTACGTGCCTTGGGGTGGTGAACATCCCTCATCCTCGGGAAGGGTTTCTTTGCGTTATCCTTTGTACCTGCAGAATTACTGTGAAAGACGTTGTAATTCGCGTCACCCCGCGGAGGTTGTGGGTGTCTGTCCACACGTGAACACTCGCAGTTGTGAAACGCCTCGGTGTTTAAACGTGCTGCCGCTTTCCCTGCAGACTGAATGGCCAGCCTGAGATTTTGGGCATCACCCATTTCCATCAGCCTTCAGAGACATTCCCATCCCCATTTGTGTGCAAGTCTGGAGCATTTCCAGATGTGTGACAGTGGCACAGAAGTGTCGCATTTAGATGATGTGGCATAATGCTGGCAATCCCTTCGTTTTTCTTTTTGTCCGGAATGGCTCTTTTAATGAGTAACAGATAACGAGTTCTGCATTCTGTCTTTGCTGCAATAAGCTTTGCTTTTATTATGTAGCCTGTTGCAAACTTGGAGAAGCGGTATGAATAGCTGTAAAAAATGGATTTCGGTTAATATGGGTGGGTGGGATGGTCAGGATCACACCTGGAGCCCAGGGCAGGGAAATGAGCCAACAGCGCTGCCTGCACCGCAGACACCAGGAGAGAGGCCAGGATACCATCAGCACCTAAATAATCCTGTTGGGTGGTTTGGCACAAGGAACCAGGAAAGCCTCAGAGCTCGTCGAGTATCTTTAATCTAAATCTTATCTCTAAGTTTACCTTAAATTTATTTAAAATACAAAATCTGATAGATTTAGGATACTACGCGCTTGAGAGGGCACCTTCTATGAGATCACCTGGTTACCTTGCCAGGGATCCTGGGCAGATCTTCTTCTGTTCTGATAAACTGGTCCAATTCCACGTTGATTTTACAATTTTACGGTTTAGTGCTTAAAGGATGGCGTTAGGCAGTGTTTAGAGTTTATAACGTTGTGACCCGGCGTAGCAGGATTTGTCTTGTACCAAAGTGAGACTCTGGCCTATTTGTTTCCTTTCTTGACTTGTGGTAGGAGCCATAAAATAATTGGAACTGGATTTTGTTGTTGTTGTTGAGACTATCTGGACATTTTCATACGTGTCTCTGTGTTCATTTATTTTGCCCTTTTAGAGTCTTCTTTTTAAGCAGCGTCCTTGCTCTTCGCTCTGTCTCAAGGTGAGATGTGGGGCTCGAAGGAACCACTTGGGTAAGTGGATTTGATGATGTGCAACTTCAGACGAATCCGTACCAGATGTTGAGTCCAAAATGATCTACAAGAGCATCTACTCTCAGACGGTTGGTGTAAAACCCTCAAACCATTGCGGTTGGTCACAGTGGGATCACAGGTGGGATCAAGATCTCCACTGACATGAGACAGTGCTGAAGCCCCGGTGGTTTTACTGTTGCTGCTACAACTCCGTGTAAAGTTCCTTGTCTTACTAAAGGCCACATTTCCTTCGACAGAGCTGTTTTGCTTCCGAATGTCTGTGGCACAACAAGCGTTTGAGCTGTTGGATGCACTCATGGGGGGACACTGTGGAAGCTAACTTGCCTCTGGAAAAGAAAAACAAAAGCAAACCAAACATTTTACCAGTATTTTATACATAAAGGGGCAAGGGTGGGACACGCTGTGATTCATACAATGTGTTACGTGAATAAAGATTTTTCAACCAAAATGAAGGTTTTTTTACCGTGATTCAGGAGGAGGCACCAGCAGGGAGAGGTTGCGGCTGTGGAACTGCCTGTGTGTGTCTGTCTGTCTGTCTGTTGGGAGGATGTGGGTCCCACCGCACTCCCAATGGTGGGACACGTGTCGTGGTTTATCCTAAACTTCAATACAACCGTGACAGCCGCCCACCCACCTGAAACGGGAGAGAATGGGAAGGGAAGGGAGAAACTTGGATTGAGATAAACACAGCTTAATAAAATAACAAAATACTGATACACTACTAGTAAATACATATATATGTGTATATATATATAATAGAAATAAAAGATACTCAAGGCAATTCCTCACGACCTCTGTCCACACCGAGCAGCCAGTCCCAGGAACCAGCACCTGGTCCCCAACGGCTGATCCCAGAGAGAGAAAAGAGGAAAAAGGCAGAAAGACCCAGGGGCCTCTGTGAAACAGTAAAAGGCTGAACTGAACGTCCCAAACCAAACTGCGCTGGCTCTGATAAAAAAGCGAAGAAGAACGAGAGTGAGACAGAGAGACCGGAAGGTCCCAACTCTCCTTATATCTTAAGCCTGACACTAACGGGCTGGAACACTCTGATTGCTCAGTGTGGGTGTCAGTGCGGCTCTGTCTGTCCATCCCCTTCCTCGCTGCCTCCCCGCTGCGGGCAGAGCTCAGTGTCCTTGGCTCTCAGACCGGAGCGATTCAAAACATTAACTCTGTGCTGGGCTGGTATCTCTTGTTCTCAAAGTCCAACAATGACCGTGCTAGCTGGGAAACAGGAAGGTTTCTAACTGCATGAAGAAAATGAACCTGTTTTCAGTCAAACCAGCACAACACAGCAGGTGTGGTAGAAATGGTGGTGGGTCTCTGGCTGGGTGATGCTGCGGGGATGACACCCAGGACCTGGGGTTGCTCTGCCCCGTCCCTCTTTGTCACCGGAGAGGGGACAGACCTTCCCGTCCTGCCCTCGGCCAGCTCGTGGTGCAGGTGGCTGGAACCCCCATGTCCTGCTCAGCCCTCCTACGTTCTAGTTAAGGAAGAACTTGAAGGGCAGAATGTGGCTGTTGATAAAGAGAACATGGATTTAAAATGCGAGATCAAGGGGTTAGATTATCTTTCTCTTGCAGTTATGTATTGTTTTGCAGTAATTCAAGTTCCCCACAGCTACAAAACACTTATTAAATCAGAGAATATCAAGCGAAGAATGCGAAAACTTTAAAATTCATCCAGTGATGCAGGTATTAACTAGATAAATAGATCAGAGCAGCCTTTGGCAGCCTGGTAAGCAAGGCCTTCAAGGTTTATCTTCCCAGGTGGTCCCCTGAAGGACTTTAAATGATGAGCAGCAGCTCAAGCCTGGTGTCCTGGTTTTGTTACAAACCAGACCAGTTCCTCTTTTATTGAATTTTTCTTTCAGCAAAGTTCTTAGTAACTGCACTTTTCTGGAGTTGGATACGTGTTTTGGTAGACACAGCGATGGAATGCGAGGTCGCTGATAAGGATGTACGTCCTGTAAGTGAGAGGGGCAAGGAGGAGAGAACTGAACAGGTGACTAAAACTAAGTATTCCATCCCATCATAACACCATATAAAATGGGAGATCATGAGGGTCTCAGCCCCTCTTCAACTATGGCCAACATCTGGGCAGGACCCTGTGATCTGAGGCTTAGTGACAGCCCCTGCATCCTTGAATCCAGCTCCAGTTTGCTGCAGGGTCCAGGCCAGGACTTCCAGGTGCCTGCCCTGCAGTTATTGGAGCAGCTCTGAGCTTTGCCAGGGAATTCAAGATTGGTTTTGTATATTTTGTATAATTTTCTCTATTTTATTAGTAGCATTAATAAAACATTTTTAATTCTTTCCAACTTGCAAGTCCTCTCTGGTTTTGCCTCTCTCTGCTCTCCTATCGCCTTTCCTCAGCGGGGGGTTAACAAAGCACCTGCCAGGGTTTATTGTCACCCTGCAATCAAACCTTGACACCTCCAAACAGCATCGTTGACCCATCACTGTGCTGTATGGTGTGCCCGCGTGTGCCAGAGAAATCTGCGAGGGTCTAAAAGAGATGGTAGAAGTTTTGACTAAAAGTGCAGTCAGTATTTTAGCAGTTAAAACAGAGTGAAATGTGGCCAACGTATACACAGATTGGAGGGGGAGATAATGGATTATAAGATGATTATGACTTGGTGGGGAAAAATTAATTTAGAAGGAAGACAGTAGAGATAAGTACTAGAGGGTGTGTGTACTTGTCTAATAACCAAAGCTTAATATGTATGCATATGTACGTATACTGTTGCCAAATGTTAACCATATAATGCACAATTACAACAGCGTTGTGTTAAAAATCAACACGTCCTTTAGCGTAGAACAAAAGCAATGGCAACGCTGCCTGTGACTATAATAATGTTGAATGTTGCAGCTGTAGGAGTAAAAAGGTGTCTCTTTGTGAGCTGTGACACAAGCCGGTGGTGATGGTGTCGTGTTTTCACAATAAGGCTGTGTGAGCATCATGGGTTTGGCAGCTGCTCTGCAGGGGGTGCTGCTGCCTCGTGCTGTCCTGTCCTGCCCGGGGTGCTGAGCCATCCTGGCCCAGCTCCAGTGCCGCCAGCACCACCAACTCCACAGTCCTGGGTGGGCTCCTGTTCTACCACCCTCCATTGCCTTTGTATCTTGATGTAGGGAGGTGAAAAGCCAAGAGCAGAAGAGACGGGGGGGGGGAAGGGGAATGAAACAGTGACGGGATGAGAGAACAGTTCAGTCATGTCAGTGTTCTGGAGATGGGCAGCAGAAATGACAGCCTGGCTGGACTTTGCGCTGGGGCGGCCTCACCTGGAGCATTCGCTGTGTGCAGGGCTGGGGACACCGGAGAAAAGGAGATAAAGCTACAGGAGAGTGTCCATAGGAGGCTATGAAGTTGGTGAAGGTTTGGAGGGGAAGCCGTATGAGGAGCGGCTGCAGTCCCTGGGTTTGCTCAGCTGGAGCAGAGCAGACTGAGGGCAGAGCTCATGGGCTGCAGGTTCAGCAGGGGAGCAGGAGGGGCAGGGTGAGCTCTTCTCTGTGACAGTGACAGAGCCCAGGGAATGGCAGCAGATGTGCCAGGGAGGGTCAGTGGGACATGAGGAAAAGGTTCTGCACCCAGAGGTGCTGGACACTGAACAGGCTCCCAGGGAGGTGTCACGGCCCAACCTGACAGTGTTCAAGAAGAGACTGGACAACGGCCTCAGACACACGGGGTGACCTGTGGGGTGTCCTGGGCAGGGACAGCAGTTGGAACCCATGATCCTGTGGGTCCCTCCAGCTCAGGACATTCCCTGATTCTATGTGTGAGTGGGGCTGCATAAGTCAGACCACTGTAAAGAATATGAAATAAGGAATACAGAGGATGCCTCAAAGAAAGGATACAGAGTATGATCCAAGCATCAGATGCCCTCAAAAGGTGCTCTCAAGGAGGCAGGTGTTACACACCACCCCTCTGGTTCATGCCGTGGTGGCCATGAAGCAACGGGGCAGCCAGAGGTGTCAGCAGCTGTCACCACCTGCAGAAGTCACTTGCAACTCAGGTCATTCTATGATTCTATATGGTATCAGACTCAGAATATATGGCAGGTATTATACACTGTCAGACACACCAGTTGTGCTGGGCCCAGCAAAGTGGAGCTGCTGCCCTTGGCTATCGCGGTGTCTCCACAGTAACCCAGGTGCTGGTGTGGTGCATCCCCCAGGCTGGCTGGGGCGTTGGGAAGAGCCCCAGGCAAATCCTCAGGAACCCCGTTTGTCTGCAGGGCCCGGGGTCCCGCCCGGTTTGGTGACGGGGCTCTGGGATGGGGTTGGACGTGCCCGTCTGCCTCTGGAACCCAAGCACAGGTGCCAACTGGAGCAGAGGCATGGACGTCATGGAGCAGGTGACACCCAGGGGCTCGCGGCAGTGTTCTCAGGACAGGGATGTCACAGCAGCAAGGATGGGACGCGATGGCCATGGTCCTTCCCACGGTGACCTGGGCACCCCAGGGAACAGGAGCAGCTGCCACAAGACACTCAGACATCAGCGGGGCTGGGAGCTCCGAGTAGGAAGGTCCTTCCCAAACATGAGGTGAATGGGTTGGTCCCATATACCTGCTCTGGATCGTGCGTGTCTGAGCTGCCCATGGAGACACCTCGTCTGCACTGTTTGGTCAATGCTTCTGAAGAAACACTCAGCTCTGCAGCTGCTGCAGCCCAGGCAGCCACCATTGATTTCCAGCCTGTTGCTGAGCTTGTAAATCATCTCTGAGCTGAAACTGGGCTTGAGTTACAACCTGGACTAACAGCCAGGAAAAGGGAACTGGCTTCTTAAATGTGGTTTGGTTGTGATGTTGAGATCTGGGGCCAGAGCCTGATCTCCCATAAAAAGGAGACTTTGTGCTGCCTCCAGTAACCCCAGGTGGTCTCACCTGCTGGAACCTGAAGTTCAGTAGCAAGAGGTGGTTCCCTGGGGAGTTAAAGGAACCCCCACATACAACTAATCACTATAACTCAGGCTGAACTACCGCTGCAAAGCGAGAGGTAAACCCAAAACACAACGGGTGTGGTCTGGAGAGAGCCCCCAGGCAGCCGGGTCTGCACCACCATCCAGCTCTTCTCCTCCAGCCTTCCTGACCACAGCATAAAGGAGCTGAACACCAAACTCCAGAGGCAAAACGACGCTCGGAGCCTGTTCACCCTCCACAACAAAAGTGATGGGGCATTTTTGCAGCTGGTGTTTCCTCGCCCCACCAGGTAGATCTGTTCCCTTTTCTCTCTCCTGCCTCCAGCACTTTGTTTGCTCATAAACACCCCCATGATGGAAAGTCTTCCTTGTTCCCTCTTGTTTTCTCACCCTCTTCCATTGTGCACTGGGTAGGAGACAAGGCAGTTCAGGACCCTGTATTTATCCGTGGGCTCAGGCTGATTGCATGAGGTTCAACAAGGGCAAGTGCCAGGTCCTGCACTTGGGTCACAACAACCCCATGAACACTGCAGGCTCAGGGAAGAGCGACTGGAAAAGGCCCTGGGGGTGTTGGTGCCAGCGGCTGAACATGAGCCAGTGTGTGCACAGGTGGCCAAGAGGCCACAGGACCCTGGCTGGGACCAGCACTTGTGTGGCCAGCAGGCCCAGGGCAGTGACCGAGCCTGTGCTGGGACCTGGGGAGGACAAACCGTGAATCCTGGGGGCAGTTCTGGGCCCCTCACACCAAGAAAACCCTTGAGGTGCTGGAGCGAGTGGAGAGAAGGGAACGGAGCTGGTGAGGGGCTGGAGCACAAGTGTGATGGGAGCGGCTGAGGGACCTGGGGGGTTCAGCTGGAGAACAGGAGCTGAGGGGAGACCTTCTGATCTCTGAACTGCCTGAAAGGAGCTTGGAGCCGGGGGGGTCGGGCTCTGCTCCCAAGCGGAGAGCTCCCTGGGAGGCCAAAAGGGGCTGATATTTCATAGAATCAGAGAATCATTTTGGTTGGAAAAGTCCCTCAAGATCATCAAGTCCAACCGTTCCTCTCCCTTGGCACTGCCCCATGTCCTGAGAACCTCATGTCCGTCTGTCCAACCCTCCAGGGATGGTGACTCCAGCACTGCCCTGGGCAGCCTGTTCCAATGCCCCACAGCCCTTTGGGGAAGAAATTGTTCCCCACATCCAACCTCAACCTCTTCACATCCCATCAGCTTCTCCTGGCAGGGACACATTCAGCCTCTTGGGAAGGGGGTGAAAAGAGAGTGAGGATTTAACAGAGGAATATGTGGCTGTGGCCACAGTGACTGTCACATGAAAGTCCTTGCTCTGCCACATTGGACTAGGTGCCATTTGACATAATTTTAAAAACATTCCTTGTGGTAAACAGAAAACAATCGGAGCTCCATCCCAACAGCCCCATGACAGACAATACTGGGAGCTGAGATAGTCACACTGCTGGAGGTGAATCATCTTTCTGTTTTACATCCCTACAACCTGTTAATCTTCCACACTGAAATGGCCACAGGGAACAGTCAAATTGTGGGTCTCCCACTCTTCAAAGGGTGGTGGCACATGCAGGACGTGCTGGGAGAAGCTGCCCAGAAAGACATGGGACTCCAGCTCTCAGAGCTCCGTCATATTGGCTGCACCTACCCTGCGAGACAAATCCACTTCTCGTGGTCCCTGTCCCCTGTTTACTGTGGCCAGGGGATGTTTTGAAGGCACAACTGTCACCTTTCCGAGACCACATGGTCCCTTTGAGGACAGCAGAGCTGTTGGACAAGAGCTCATGCTGACAGCGGGCTGGGGAACGGGACAAAGGGCCTCCTGGGAGGAGGTGCACCCGAAGTTCATCTCTGCGGCGCAGGAAAGCGGTGACACCCAACAAAAGCAGGTAGTTACTGCACTAATTACCGCCAGTATTCCATCAACTGGCAATTATATGAACTTACAGTAATGGGCCCAATTATGGCACCTATCTAAAATTATACTGCTCAGGCCCATTAATCCTGCAAATAAGCTACTGCAGTTATACCAGAACCAATCAAGCAGCTGATATTTGTCACCACTTTCCTTCAAAGTGACAAAAACAATAATTAAATGAAGGTAGAATGGAGGGTTTACTGTGTAAGCATTTATGTATTCAACAGGAGTACCAATCACTACAGATACCTTTCAGAAATATAAAATGAGTCCAACAGCATTCGTAACATTTTTATTCTAAATTGCCAACAAGAACTTTTGACAGAACCTAACTTGAAAATAATCCTAATTTTGCACAGTAGTCAACATGTATTTTACATTGGTGAAAGTTCAGTATTTCGAGGAACATTCTTTTCACAATGTGAAAGGCATTTATTTCTTTCTAGACAGACACCATACCTGGTTTCTTAAGTGTTTTGTGTTTGTACATTTAGATCCCATTTGTACTTTGCACCCATTTTTGGAAACAAACCGCTTGATCCAAACATTTACACGGTCCCAAACATGTATTTTCTGTGATTCAAACCATTCCTACCTCCGCAACAAAGAACAGTTACATTAGAGCTCTCATATTTTAAGTGTTAGAAAACTACTAAACCCTGCTGGAAACTACACAAATACTTAAGTACACCCTTTAAACTTCACCTGTGTGGCATTATGTGCGTTGTAGTGAATTCACAGAGGATTCCTCGTTACCATATGGCTCAAAGCACCAGGCACCCACATGACAGGGGTTCAGGTTTGAAGTTGCAAAGGTGCAATTGGGGCATTTTCTAGGAAGAAGACAGAAACCTCTATAGATGACAAATGTAGTTTAAAACCCAAACTGTCCACTTTACACACCCTACGTGGATAAACTCAGACACTGACAAAATGTACATGCGCATAGAAACACTTCTAGGTTTGGCTGATCCAGATGATATTAATTAAACATTATGCAGTAGGAAGTCTCAGCTGCTTTACATACCAGCGAAACTCTCAGAATTTACCCTCTCCAGGCTCTAACAGGCCCTCAAACGTGAGTTCACCAGCTACAGATGTTGTGACCACAGCTCACCGCAGTGAACATTTTCTGCACCTCCCCAGCAAACCACCAAATGTTCTCACAAACGTCCCGTAAAGGTCCCACAGAAATCGCTCCAGACACCCTATAATTATACCTGAAAGCAGGAATATGTAGGGCTGCTTTGTAGGTGCAGGGCTGAAACCCCTAGAAACTCCTCTGGTGTCTGGTTCCTGACCTTCACTGAAACGGGACTGTAAGAGTTCCTACTGCACCAAGGCCTGAATTCACACAAATCTGCCATTTTACAGGGCATCGCAATCCCTAGGCATAATTGCAACCATTCGTTTAATTAGCACAAAACATCTTAAGTACAAACTCTGAAGGGGCCTCATTTGCACACGCACGTGCTAAGGGACAAGATTTTAGTGATACATGCAACCTCATGCTGTTCTGCTCCCCACTATCATTTCTATGATTAGGAACCTAATCAGACCCCACCTCCTCTACTTAAAATCACCCCACCTGCCACTTAAAACTGATCCCGACTTCAAAAGAGTTCTGATCACTGCAGCAAACAAACAACTTTGCAGATCATCGGCGCTGCCATTTAAGAAGTGACCTGAGCTGACCTGCCAATTCCTGTCCAAGGAATGAGGATTTCCAAGTTGGTGCTGTGTAAATTTATCAGCCCGCTTACTCAACAACAGTAACAATGCTCACCAAATGAAGATTAGGTTAATTTGTGAAACAAATGCTTGGGAAAAAGACCTGGCAAACAAGGATAGTTTTTAAAACTCAAGTTTTGCAAAAACATGTCATGCAGCAACAGCCAATTCACAGAGTCCGGCCATTAGGTCCAGGGAATATCTGCTGATTGCAGGAGCTCTGTGGTCTTGGGAAGGGAGTCACCGAGTCCTGGGAGGGAACGAACTCCAGGGAGAAGAGACACTCGCACTCCAGACTCTGAAAAGGGCAAGACACATTTTTAGCACGAGATGGAGAAAAATACAAGAATTTCTTCCAGTGCCCCAAGCAAGAGCGGCCTTTGCTGATGTAGCACTTGGCAACAACCCTTCTCAACAACTGACATTTCAGTTTGGTTTGGCAAATTCAACCTGACCCTATGGCAATTACACAATTGTGCAGAAGCCCTGACTGCAAAGCCCAGGAAGTACCGGGTTTAGTTGCTCCAACTGGCAAACAAGACAGTCATTCCTCAAAGCACCTTTAAGTTTTTGCTTTGCAGTTAACAGCAAATAACAGTCTGTGATTTCAGCATCAGGGACTTCAGCAGAAGAAGCTCCCTCCCTCCCACCCACCTCCAGATGCAGCCTGATCGGTTTTCCCCAGTGGTGCAGGTTTAAGCAGCCCTAGTTCAGCCCTGCTCTGAGCTGGCTGTGTCTGACACTGAGCAGAGCTGCACAAAGCAAGGAAATAATGCAGTTAAGTGAGGGGGTGGGTACATGGAGGTGAAAGGGGTTAGCGAGGGTGGTGTGCAGGACTTGCTTAGAGAGACAAAGTGGCTCTACCCTGCACTGGAGCAGCCTCACCTAGAGCACTGTGTGCAGGGCTGGGTGCCACAGCATAAAAAAGATATAAAGCTACAGGAGAGTGTCCAGAGGAGGCTATGAAGTTGGTGAAGGTTTGGAGGGGAAGCCGTATGAGGAGCGGCTGCAGTCCCTGGGTTTGCTCAGCTGGAGCAGAGCAGACTGAGGGCAGAGCTCATGGGCTGCAGGTTCAGCAGGGGAGCAGGAGGGGCAGGGCTGAGCTCTTCTCTGTGACAGTGACAGAGCCCAGGGAATGGCAGGAGATGTGCCAGGGAGGGTCAGTGGGACATGAGGAAAAGGTTCTGCACCCAGAGGTGCTGGACACTGAACAGGCTCCCAGGGAGGTGTCACGGCCCAACCTGACAGTGTTCAAGAAGAGACTGGACAACGTCCTCAGACACACAGGGTGACCTGTGGGGTGTCCTGGGCAGGGACAGCAGTTGGACTCCATGATCCTGTGGGTCTCTCCAACTCAGGACATTCCCTGATTCTATGTGTGAGCGGGGCTGCATAAGTCAGACCACTGTAAAGAATATGAAATAAGGAATACAGAGGATGCCTCAAAGAAAGGATACAGAGTATGATCCAAGCATCAGATGCCCTCAGAAGGTGCTCTCAAGGAGGCAGGTGTTACACACCACCCCTCTGGTCTGTGCAGCGGTGGCCATGAAGCAACGGGGCAGCCAGAGGTGTCAGCAGCTGTCACCACCTGCAGAAGTCACAGTGCCAACGCCACACGTGTAGTACTTACAGCCTTTCCATGATGCGGCGTACGGGAAGGACCCAGGGGCACGGACTCTCAAAGGCAAGCAATTCTTTTTTTCAAAGGTGGCACTGGAACTGAAAGACTTCAGTTACTTCTCCTGACAAATGCACTTGCTCAAATTTATGCATTCTGCTATAGGGTTGGGGGGAGCAGGGACACAAGGGGACGGCACTTTGCTACTTGGAGGTGGTGGTGCTTAGAAGAGCGACGCACGCTCTAAACACTAGAAAGCTTTCCAAAAAGTGTAACAAGTGAAATCAGATGTCACTGTTGCTGTGGAAGGAGAGGTTTATCATGTTTGAGCCCATACAGAACTGCAGAGCTGTCAGGTGCATGATGGTCGCTGCATATGGGCTTAGACGGACCCTAAAACACGCTGTGGCAACTCTGGTTTTGTCACCACATCTCGTGCACAGCCTGCAACCACGATCCACTGTCGGATCAGTGCAACCAGCCACGACAGCTCCATTCAGTTCACTGCTGGCCATTAAGCTCCTCGCTCCCCCAAACCCAAACTGTATTTATGCTTTGCAAACGGCAAGAGGAGGGGATTTCTGCTCACACAGGCCCCTAATGACAGCACAGTCTAATGTGACTGGAGCTCCCGAGGGACTGCTTGCTGACCAGAGAAGCTCAGTGACTGTTTGAAAAGGCTCCAGATGGAGGCTCCTGGCCACATTTCCAAAGCCAGCAGAAAGGCTCAGCACGTTTCTCCCCTGTATATTGGCCAGATACCAGCAGGAGTTGAACACAGGCCACAGTCAGGAAGGGCACCCTGCCACATGCATACGGGAGCACAGGGTATCTGTGTTCCTAAACGCTTCCGTCTGTTGCACAGGGCAGTCATATCCGAAAATGAGTGACACGGAACCAGCACCCTAAGAATGTTCCCTGTTCATCAGCATCCCCTCCACCCAGGGTTCGTACAGCAGCAAAGTCAGCCCGTGTCCGGCCATCCAGGCTGGGAGGAGGCTGCAGCATTCCTCTACACAAAACATTGCTGTAAAGAATCAAACTCACACTCCTTACCTGTTTATGGCAGAATTGGTCATGCCCCAAATAAAAGGAGGATCTGATTGTTCCAGTGACTCTGCAGAAGGAAACAGATGTTGTGGCTCAGAACTAAGAAACTCCAGCAACCACCATCAGATTGTGTCATATTTGCACATGAGTACAAGTTGATCTAATGATGAATGTGTCGGCCTCACTTGTTATTTAACTGAGGAACATAAACATTGTCATCATTGCACATAAAGGACAAAAGCCTATATTGGAAGGGCAGGTGTTTAGAAAGATATAGCAGGGAATGGCAGGAGATGTGCCAGGGAGGGTCAGTGGGACATGAGGAAAAGGTTCTTCACCCAGAGGTGCTGGACACTGAACAGGCTCCCAGGGAGGTGTCACGGCCCAACCTGACAGTGTTCAATAGACTGGACACTGTCCTCAGACACACGGGGTGACCTGTGGGGTGTCCTGTGCAGGGCCATGAGTTGGAATCCATGATCCTGTGGGTCCCTTCTAACTCAGGACATTCTATGATATACTTCCATGTCACTTATGACAGGTATGTTGAATAGTCCTCTACATCAAAAATAGCCCGCTGGATGCAGAGATCTGTTTTTTCAGGAATGAGCATACACAAGGTGTTCTACAAGTGAGACCTCCATGAACAGCATTCCTGGACTCACGCTGTCCCAAGTGGAGTTGAAAGACACGACCAGGGAGAAGGCAGCAGTGTGGCAGATGGAGAAGTGCCTCACCTGTTTCCCAGTCTTCATCGCAGGGAGGTGCCTGCCATGTGCTCACAGCATTCATCTGCTCTCTCTGGGAGCCAGAGGACTCATTCACTTCAGGAAGAGAGAAAACGCAGTGATTAGCAGTCAACTCCACTTCAGAAGCATTACAGAATCATAGAATGTTAGATCATCCAGTGCAATCCCCCCATGGAGCAGGAACACCCAGCTGAGGTTCCACAGGAAGGGGTCCAGGCGGGTTTGAATGTCTGCAGAGAAGGAGACTCCACAACCTCCCTGGGCAGCCTGGGCCGGCTCTGCCACCCTCACCAGGAACAAGTTGCTTCTCCTCTTTCAGTGGAACCTCCTGTGTTCCAGTTTGCACCCATTGCCCCTTGTCCTGTCACTGGTTGTCACCCAGAAGAGCCTGGCTCCATCCTCCTGACACTGCCCCTTTCCATATTGATCCCCAGGAATGAGTCCCCCCTCAGTCTCCTCTTCTCCAAGCTCAAGAGCCCCAGCTCCCTCAGCCTTTCCTCATAAGGGAGGTGCTTTAAGTGCTTTCAATCCAGCTGCAAAACAGCTCTTGGGTTTAGAGGAAACCCCGCATGATGCAAACACATTAGGTACACCCAGGAGTCAGATACTGATCTGAAACTGAGCAACTTTGAGTTCCTCTTTTTCAAAGAACAGGAGAAGACTCTGCACCCTGGAACTCTGTGGCACGAACACTTGAGTTTAGAGGACACCTACTCACACAGACACAGGCATTGCTGCCAGCCCTGGTGCAACTCTACAGAAGACAGAAAACCATCTATCTGCTCTGCAGTGTGGCAATAAAGAACCATTACAGGGGATGGAGAGACACTACGTAGCACAGGATACCTTCCTAAATATTTTGGGGGTTTGGGGCAGCCCCCTCACTTTGTCTCACTGGGCAGGAGACTGCAATCTGAATTGTATGACAGATGAAGCAAGTTCAGCAGCAGAGCACCCTGGAAGAAGAGCTGCCCCATCTCTTGGTGGGAGAGAAGTGCTCAGGTTGCCCAGGAGGAGAAGAGCTGCAGGGGTTTCCAGAGCCTAGACACGTGTTTGGCAGAAACCAACTCTCCCCATGGCACCAGTGGTCAAGCCCCAAAGGGACATCAGCTCTACAAAAAGAAGAGCCTGTCCTAGTCATCAAAGCATCCCAGCTCCTGCTGTAAGAACTTCAGTGTGCACAGTCTAGGGTACAACCCTTTTATTCAATAAGCCTGGTAACAAAATATCTACAAGGCTTTCCAGGAGCACCTGCAATATTCTCATGAACCTACCCAGTGAATTAAAGCAGGACTCAAATTTTCCCAAAGCTGCTGTGTCACACAAAACTACAGGCAATAATTTGACTCTCACTTCTTGTTTGTTCTATGAGCAATACTTACCAACAGGAGACCTCAGTCCCCAGGATGAACAAACATCTCAGAGCACGGGCGCTTCTCTTACCTATGTCTTGCTCAATGAACCCTTTGTCATTGCACTTCTTTATGTGATCGCTGAGGTCAGCTTGATGAACTAGATGGCGAGCATTGAAGGGGCATGTGGCCAATTCCTTTGCAACTTCAGGGTAGCTCTAGACAAGGGAAAACCAAAAATCATGTGCTATATCTCTCCAGTTCACTTAACTTTTGCTAATCCATAGGAAAAAAAAAAAATCCAAGGATAATCCTGATGTTGCTTTAAATAAAAAGAAGTAAACAAAGAATGGCAATACATTGTTCAGATGCTTACTAAAAACGCAAAGGAAATAAAAAATTACTGTTCTTTAAATCACAATTCAGTGAAAAACTGAGCCAACTGAGCCAGCCTTGAGCTGGCTGAAATGAAATACGCCCTCAGCCAAACTCCCTACGCTGGCAATATGGCTGCATGGTTTAAAGCACAGACGAAACTATTTTAAACACACCAGGAGAGAGATGTTAGGCAAATCCAAACCGTTCAGGTATTTTAAAAACAGGCACAAAGGCAGAGAAATTCCTTAAACCTTTCGAAACAGCTAGGGAGATGGTAGCATTCCACCTGCAGGCTTTGGTACTACAGGTACCAAGTAAAACTTGATCACACAGGTTCTACTGGCAGCGCTCAGCTGTCCCTACGGTAATTTATTAAGAGCTGACCCGCTGTAAATGATGCAGCATTTACTGGGAAAGGCACAATCTACCACTGTCCCAGTGCTGACCTGGTTCTGGCCGACGCGGCTCCGCCGGTCAGGGACCAGATTTGCACCCGAGGCAGAAATGCCTCATACAGACGCTGCCCGAGGCAGCGGCTCCTCCGCCACCGATACACGACTGCTGCACTAAGCGATGGGAAGCTGAGGCAGGAGGAAGCATTTAATTGGATTTTATGCAAAAGGAATGCAAAGGGAATTCAACAAACCACCAAGCAAAAAGGATAATCTCTGTCTAGGTGCTTGCCACTGTGAATAATTATGCAGTGGCGCCTTCAGATGGATCAGATGATAATCCTCAAAACCTTCTGCTAATTACTTACAGACACCAACTGTGCCTGACCACTCACCTCACCCTCCTAACCAGGTAAACATGCCAAAACTGTCTGGTCATCAGTTATGCACGATAAGGACAAAACCAACATAGTTAAAAGTTTACTTGCCAACATTGTTCACCCAGCTCATTCTTGCCAAAATTTGCAGAGGGTCAACAAGGAAACTTTCAGCCCCTCATATGCTGGAAAGGTGGAGGTACTTGTCACTTAGCTCACCACTTTCACTAGTTACTTAATGTTTTTTAAGGCTCTAATATCATCAAAATGAGTTGTTTGCAAGTACTGATAGCAGGACACAAACCCTACAAGGGCATCTTGGAAGGTGCAGCGCTGCTGTACTGTTTTAAAAACACATTGGCAAACTTGTTGGTAACAAGTGGGTTTTACGAGGTCTCAGCAAAAGCCCAAAGCTCAGTCAGGTGCTAACACTTGACAGGTTTAAATAAAACAAACCATTAGGACAAGAGAGGAGAAGAAAGGAAGGGCTGCTTCCTACTGAATTATTTGTACTGAGATTCTGGATAAAAGATGGACAGGGGAAAAGAAACAAACCTCTCCCATATGTGCTGAGCTCAGGATGTGCAGTTTCTGCCAAATGCACATTAAACAGTCACACAGGAGAAAAACCAACACCACCATCAAACAAACTAAACCAACCAAACAACACCAGCCCCCTTGCTCCCCCCAAAAACCAACAAACCCAAACCCTGCTATGCAGTTGCATTTCCAGCACTTCAAGAATGAATTGCAATATCACAACATGAGCAAGAATGGATGCTCATAACTCAGACCGAGTTCTCTTTTCAACTTCAAGAGGAAAAATTAATGGATCTGAACTTGTGTGAGCTTCTGGAAGAGACCAGAATTTCCTCCCTGACCTACCATGAACAATCTCTATCTCCTTTCAACAGGGCCAAATTGATCTTGGGTGAATGAACACGTACTTGAAGCTATTACTAAACAAATAAAAAGGTGATATGAAATAAAGGCCAAACAAGGCTATTTGTCAGGAACTTGTTCCAGCCAGAAAATGCAACAAGACTGAGAACGTGCATGTCACATTTATGTGCACAGAACTCCTCCCGTTTGGTGCCTTGTCCTGCAGTCCCGCTTACCTTCCGGCACTTCACAAGGTGGTAGGGGAACCGACAGGCTCGGATTTGATGATACTTATTATATGGACACTGTATTAATCGCTCTGGGTCCAAAGCATCTAGTAGAATGGAAGAACAGAGAGAAGGGAAAAAAAATAATGAACAAAACAATTAAGAGACAAGATCGAGCATCAGCAGCACAGCAAAGTTGGAAAAAAACCACCTCACCACCACATCAGGGCTGTTAAACCAGTTGTTCTTATTTTGAAACCATTCAATAAGGCCGGTACCTGTTTTGCATAACCAAACAAATTCATTTTGAAGTTTGCAGTGACTGGGATGTTGCTCAAAACAGAGAACAGCCAGCAGCACCGAGCGTAACAACTCTTTAGGTTACCGTGTTCGGCAGGTCACCACGCTTACTCCGAGCCAACGAGGACAGCAGAGCCATCCCAGAGGAGAATCAGTGGGACGAGCACACACCCACCAGTGCCCTCAGGAGCATCCTCAGTCTGAACCAAGTCTGGTTTTGACCAACAGCTGGTTTTGCTGGAGAAAGAACACCAGGCAATTTAGTGTGTCCGCCACGGTGACTTCGAAGTGAGATTTTTCATAAGTCGTGCAATTATTTAAGAGCTGAGGAGTTACTAAACTGGCTAAACCACCTAGGAATCCAGTCACTGAACCCTGGAGCAGCATGAGTGCATGCATACATTATATAAATTCTTATTCATCTATATTTTAACATATTTTACCTATACATGTTAATATATATATAAAACCCCCCACATTTCCATACTCTCAGTGAGGCAGCCAGGAGACACTGGTCTCTGCCTCCTGTGGGTCTGTTTGTGGGGTACATGTAAGGAGCTATTGAAGGAGGAATGTTGGTTTTGCAACCGTCCATTTGAAACCTGATAAAGACTGAGAGACATCCGGCGACCAGACCTTGAATGTAAAACAAAGCGTCTTAGCGCTAATTACAGAATGCAAATTGATTCCTGTGGTTAGAAGTTAAGCTGGGGGAAGGTTTGCCAGAGCGCCAAGAAACCACACCTAAAATGGAAATAAATACGGGGAGGAGGTGGTTGGAATTGGAGTAGTGGGATAGGTAAACTGAGGCAGGACATCTGGGAAGCGTCGGATAGTCTGCAAACCCTGCAGTACCCAGCCAGCGGGGAACAGGGAGGGAATCTGCAGCCGGGATTTGGGGGGGATACAAGGAGCGGCTGTTTGCCCTGTTTCATGTGCCCACCGTTAGGTAGAACACCTGGTCCTGCAAAATCGTTACTAAAATTTGCTTTATTGAGAGATCCTGCCTGAGCCTGTTATATTGGCAGGGTGATCGCTCCCTACAGTACACAGGGAGCCAGCCTGGCTTCTCCCATCCTTTCTGCTCTGCCCATCTTTTTGCAGCAGCTTTTAGGGCATTTAGGATTAGATTACACAGCAGCTTAAAGAGATCTCAGTACCAGCTGCTGCTGTTCAGCCTCTCTCCTGCCATCACGCCCCCTTCTCCTACCCATGCAGTGGTGCTCAACACCCAGGTCGAGAAACCCTGTTTCCCTGAAAATAACCATGATTTCTCAGGAGTTTTGAGGACACTCGAAATATAAGCCCTGCTCCAAAAATAAGCCCTAGTTAAGTTCATCAAAAAAATCAATTTAAATAGTGTCCAGGCAGCTATACACGTAAAAAAGCACCTTTTGGAGCAAAAAATTGTCTTATTTTCAGTGAAACAGGGTACGTCCCAGCTGCTGCTGTTTGGCCTCTCTCCTGCCATCACACCCCGTTCTCTTACCCATCCAGTGCTGCTCAGCCCCAATGACCACGTCAGGGACAGATATGAACCCAGAGGCTGAGGGCTAGTTAAGATGTTCCTCCACAAGTCACAGCCTGACACTGTGAACCCCTAAGAAAGAAGGATGGAAGGAAGGACAGACTTCATCCTTCTTTCATCTCAGCTGTTCAGCGCTGTCAGCTTTATGAGCACCTCTCACCTCCATTAGCCAGCTCAGGCCATTAAAACAGCCAAAAACTAGAGAATTCTTCATTATGAAGAAGGATTGACAAGCTTTGGACTGGTTCAGCCATCGCAGAGGATTCAGAGGAGTTTCCTCTCTCTGAACTGACTCAAGACAAGATCAGACCAAGCGTGTTATCAATAAAAGGCAACAGAAATGAGCAGTAGAGCAAGGGGAAAGCCCTCGCCACAGTATATAAACCAGCGAACACAAAAATAAGTTAACAGATGCAGTTAACACACGGCTGCAATGTGCAAAGTCTCCAAGACACCACAGCAAAGCCCTGTGGACCAGAGACCGGCCCCCGGCCACACTTCATGGAGATACAAACCCACAACTGCCCCAAGCGTGTGCGGGCGGCCGAGGCACCAGCCCCGGGCGGGAGGAACGCTTGGGACAAGCTCAGCTGCTTTATTCCGATACTTCCTAAACGCCAGACCCCATCCCCACACCTGCTGTGGTAACCACCTAAAACACCGGCCCGCTTCAAATAACCAGAAACCCGCTGGAGCTTTCTTGAGTCACATGGAGATGGAGACGCACGCACTGCAGGCGGCGGCCGCCATTCTTCTTCCCCCTTCCTCCCGCGACATCGCACCCCGAGCCTCACCGAAGTCATCCTCCAGCTCCATGGCGGACGAGGGCTCGGAAGGGGCTCGGAAGGGGTTCGGAAAGGGCTCGGACAGGGCTCGGGGCAGCGCTCGGCGGGCCCGGGTCTGAGACGGGGCCGCCCCCACAGCGCAGGGTCCGCACGCCCCTCAGCGCCCCCGCGGCCGTTTCCTGCCAGCCGCCCCACCCCCGGGAGCCGCCGCTCGCCCCGCAGCGGTTGCCGGGGCAACGCCAGGGGCGCCATCTTGTGCGGGCCGGGGGCCCCGTCCCTGCAGGATGAACTGCGCGTGGCGTAGTTTGGGCTGAAGAGACTTTCCCAACTCCTCTAGTGCCACCCATGCCGTGAGCAGGGACATCTACACCATGTCCAGTTCTGGGCTGCTCAGTTCCAGAAGGACAGGGAACTGCTGGAGAGAGTCCAGCGCAGCCACCAAGATGCTGAAGGGAGTGGAGCATCTCCCGTGTGAGGAAAGGCTGAGGGAGCTGGGGCTCTGGAGCTGGAGAAGAGGAGACTGAGGGGGGACTCATTCCTGGGGATCAATATGGAAAGGGGCAGTGTCAGGAGGATGGAGCCAGGCTCTTCTGGGTGACAACCAGTGACAGGACAAGGGGCAATGGGTGCAAACTGGAACACAGGAGGTTCCATTTAAATTTGAGAAGCAACTTGTGCCTGGTGAGGGTGTCAGAGCCTGGCCCAGGCTGCCCAGGGAGGCTGTGGAGTCTCCTTCTCTGCAGACATTCAAACCCGCCTGGACACCTTCCTGTGGAACCTCAGCTGGGTGTTCCTGCTCCGGGGGGGGATTGCACTGGATGAGCTTTCCAGGGCCCTTCCAACCCCTGACATTCTGGGATTCACCCAGCTCAAGTTGCTCAGAGCCCCGTCCAGTCTGGCCTGGGATGTCTCCAGGGATGGTTCATCCACCACCTCTCTGGCCAACCTGGGCCAGGCTCTCACCACCCTCAGGGCCAACAATTTCTTCTTCATGTCCAGCCTGAATCTCCCTCCTTTAGTTTAAAACCATTGTAAGGAACATTTAATGAAGAACTGTTGTTTTTACGTAACTGAGGACCTGGGCCTGACCCCAGCAGGGGGGAAGAACCAAGAGACATCAGACTATGAATCCTTAATGTAAAACAAAGTCTCTTCAGGGAATATATACTGATACCTGTATGCATACTGATATCTGTATTTACAAGTTAATTTAGGGGGAAGGGTAGCCAAATTACCAGGAATCCATATTTTAAATAGATTGATAAGGGGAAGGGTATTGTACGTGTCAGGGTAGTCTGTAAACCCTGAAGTACCAACCAATGGGGAACAGGGGAGGGAAATTGCGTCTGGCGTGCTGCAATAAAACTGCTGCTTTTTAGAGCTTTCAGAACAGTGTTAAGGAGTCTTTTTGCCAACTTTTCAGAATAATTTCCTGGCAATCCAGGATGGCCAATCTGCCTAACCCTCCATGGATCCCAGGATCTCTGGAACGTTATGCTGGCACCAGGGAATTCCTGGAAGGGACCACAGATCCTCGGACCAGCCTGGAATGCGGGTAAGACCCCATCAGTAGAGATAAGGCACTTTTAAAAAAATTTAGGTTGGTTTAGATGCTGCCTACATAAGATGTGTGGCGACAGCAGTGCTATAGGTGAGCTAGTCTATTCCGGAATTTGGTGTATCGATACTTGTGACCGAAGAGAGATGTGTGGATTTGTCTACCTCTTGGGAGAACGCCAGTGCATTCGGTCTATGCTAACTTTCAAAAAAATAGAAAAGAGAAAGAGAGAAAAAAGGAAAAAAAAAAAAAAGGAGGAAGAGAAAAACGAGAAAACAGTAATTTGATAAAAGTACCTTTAGTGATTTTGCTGTTATTTGTGCCCTTAGTGATTTTGTTGTTTGTGTCTTTAGTGATTTTTTTGTTGTTGTTGTTGGGGGTGGTGGTGGTGATTTTATTGTCCAATACTTATGGTTAACCAATTGTCTGCCTCATGATTGCATCGTTTTGCAACCAAAATGTAAATGTTCAGTGGGTGTAGAAATCAGCAGAGAGATACTTTATCAAAGCAGATGGCTAATGATGCAGGGACTTGGATTCTGCAAACTCAAGTCCCTCTGGCTACAGGACGGGGGTGCAGTCCAGCAGTTAGAGCGCAGCATCCGATCGAGCGCTGTCTCGTGTGGGCTGCGTCCAAGAGCAGGTCCCAGACCTGCCTGTGCGGCTGTGGAGTGGGACACACAGGCCGGGAGAGCGTGGATGCACATGGAAGATGTGCTGGTTGCAGGGTTCCTGGGCTCCCCAGGGACACAGACATGCTCTGCTCAGTGAGGGGATCCCTGCCCTGGTGATACCTGCTGCCTTTCAGGGATGAGGGAAGGAAAGGTGAGTGACTGGAAGAAGAGGTGTGTTTTCCATTGCAGCATGGTCTTGGTGTCTCCCTACAGTCCCTCATTTTCCAGGGCAAAAAGAGACAGCTGAAACAAAGAAATAAACTCAACAGCAAAGTCAATTATACTGTTAAGCAGGCATTCTTTATTAACAGTGCTGGGGATCATCCACCACAAGTACTCCAATGTCTGGACACTCTTGAGTTGCTTATTTTCACACAATTATTGCATACTGTTAAGTTTTGACTGCAGGGTGACAATAAACCATGGCAGATGTATTGTTAACCCCCTCTCCCCACCTTTCCCTCTTTAGCTCCTCCCTCTTCCCCTTTCCCACTAAGGACAGGTGATTTGGAGGGAAAGAAGGACCAAGAGAAGAGAGCTGGAAAAATTAAAAATGTTTAACTAATGCTACTAATAAAAATAGAGAAAATAATGCAAAATATACAAAACCAATCTTGAAAGTCCCAGCAACTGCTCTGGCAGATGTAGGGCCGGCACCCGGAAGTCCTGGACTGGACTCTCCAGCCAACCAGAACTGGATTCAGTCTGTCACTAGGCCTCAGTTCACAGGGACGACTCGCAAGGTCCTCTCCTAATGTCAGCCATAAGGAAAAAGGGACGAGATCGTCATGATCTCCCACTTTTATATGAAGTATCATGTGAATGGGATGGAATACTTAGTTGGTCAGTTTCAGTTCACTACTTCTCGTTGCCCCTCTTGTGGGATGTGCATCCATCCTTATCAGTCCAGTGACCTTGCATACCATTGCTATGTCTACCAGAACATATATCTAACTTTCAGAAAAGTGCAGTCAGTAAGAAGGCTTTAGCTGACAGGGAAATTCACTAAAAGAGAAACTTATTTTTGACAAAACCAGGACACATATTTATTACAATTTTTGAAAATTTTTAACATACATCTACTCTAAGAAATAATTGCATAAAGTTAGTATGAAGTTCGTTATCATTGATTAGTTTATTACTTACAATACATCTGTTAATTACTAGTCAAATATAAGATAAGCACTCTGCTTCTAAACAATGTATCACTTCATTTTCTGTCTCCCTCTTCTCATGCAGAAGGACCTAAAACTTGAAAAATATCCCCTCATTCTGCAGGTGGTTAGAAGGCATTTACAATGTTGTTGGTTAATGATGGGTACATCTTTTGTAACTTAATCACAGTATATATTAATTTAGCAGCTTCTCTTCACAGCTAACACCTAAAAAGTTTGCTGCTCTTTGGAGATCAGTGTAGATTCCACTGTGTTGCTCCGTTGAAAAAGGCAAAGAAGAATCGAACAGGCCAAGAACATCACAGGCCGGTGGCACAAAACTCATCCGTTCCCATCCACCATGCAGATGCTACCCAAGAAGCACATCTAGAGCAATTTGGCTTCCAGGGCTGCATCTCTGCCATGACCTTTCACTGATTCCAGCAGGACTCTGAGCTGGAAAGTCCCTCTCGAGGGACACATTTGCAGCTGGTTCAGGTGAATGTAGGACCCAAGGATTGAAGGCATATCCACGGAAATGCATCCTGTTAGTCTGCCTGCTGACACAAGGAGCCCTCCCTCCAGGCTTCGTGAAATCTCTCCAGGAGGCCTAGACAGTCAACAGCCTCAAGCAAGTTGTTGCTCTCCCAGGATCCCAGTGGGGTGCCCCCAGCTCTCCTATGCCTGTGAATTTGCCAGCCTGGAGGGAGATTTTCAACTGAGAGATCACAGAATCACAGAATGTCAGGGACCTCAAAAGCTCATCCAGTCCAAACCCCCGCCGGAGCAGGAACACCCAGCTGAGGTTCCACAGGAAGGTGTCCAGGTGGGTTTGAATATCTGCAGAGAAGGAGACTCCACAACCTCCCTGGGCAGCCTGGGCCAGTGTTCTGATACCCTTACTGAGAAGTTTCTTCTCAAATTTAAGTGAAACCTCTTGTGTTCCAGTTTGAACCCGTTACCCCTTGTCCTAGTGTTGTCCCCATCCTGCCTCCCCTTGGCCACTGGAAAATCTCCTGCCACTGTCCCCACTGTCATAGCCTCATAAGCATCCCCTGGAGCTGCAGGATCTGGAGTCCCTACTGAAGGTGAGTCACTGCTGTGCTGATGCTCCTAAGGCCCACTGAAGCCACTGTTTACTTTCTGACTGACTGTCCCCTCTGGTCCCCTCTGAGATGCCTTTTCATCTTCTGTTTGGTTGTCCATGAGAAAACAAACTCCTCTACCCATGTTGACTGAGTGCAGCAAATCTGCTGTAGATGCTACATTAGGGGACACAGCTACTCTGGTCAGGTACAAGTACTTCAGGAGAAAGGGCAAACTGGGAGATTACAGAGCCTGTGGAGAAAGCTGACTTGTACTTGTGATGCGAGGTAAGTCACACACACGGAATACTTTTACTGCATAGTTGTGCGGGAATAATGGAAGATTGTCAAGGAGGAAAACTGTAAACATGCTCAAGTGACTTGCAGCGGGGGTGTAGAAAAACACATATTACACTAATTGTTTTTTGGCCTTGTGTGCTTGACAAGTAGAACCTCTGTGTTTATATAACATAGGGCTGTGAGAAACTCCAAGAGATCTTATCAGCGTGCCTGAGATTCCTTCTTTGTTGTGAGAAAGATCAAAGCACAGCCTGCTTGAATCCTTCGAAGGTGAACACAGCAGGTTGCGTGATCTTCAACAAGGGCTGAATTCTGCAGCTCCTAGGTGACCTCTGCTTGGGAGCTTAAGGGCTTTTTTGGAGAGCCTAAGTTAGCAAGGTAATGAAAATAAATTTGCTCTTTGCATTGCATCTCTGGCTTGTGGTTCTTCGTGCGACCTGCCTGCGTTGGCTCATGTGATAGTCCTCCTGACATTCATCATGCTGTGAAGATTATATCCATGACAGTGATATTTGTGATCGCCGCTATGTGCTGTGCCAGCACTCAAGCCTGGCCAGCAGCAAGGCCAGCGGCTTCTTACAAAACTTGCTTTGCATTGGTATGGCCTCCTACACATCCCCACTCCATCTAAACTGAATTCCTCTTGCAGCTGAACAGGTTTTCTCGGGAGGACAGGCAGGGGCTGGGAGGGTGGATTTAGAAACTATGTGTTTTTTTTCTGGAAAGAAAACAACAGTTTTTAATTCTCTCCCTCTAAATGCCATTTTGGGAAGCATTTGCTATAGACCTGAAAACATTTTCTTCTCCTCCATTATTCTACCTCTCCTTCTATCCTTCCTGGGCAATTTATGCTCTCAGCCCACATCTCCTTAAGGCAAAAGCCCTTTCTTGGAACTGACTTCAAATGAGAAGACTCATCCAGATGTGAGCAGCTGGAACGGACCTTCAATCCTTGAGGGGAAGAAGATAAGATACACTAGAGGGTTTTCCACTGTTTTAGTTGGAAGTTACCAGACAAGGTTTTATGGCAATAGGTCTTGCCCTGCCTAATTTAATTCCATGAGGTAACTGAAGACTTGCCAACGCTCTCTAATAGTAGCAACAACAGAATTGTCTTAAGGTACGAGAGATAATGTATATAGAATATAACAGTGGATCAGGAGAATTGTGTAGGCTTCTCTTGAATGGAAATAATAACAGCAGACATTTTCAAGCACAGAGAGATTTGCCTCTTCCTGTCCTTTTATCTGCCAAAGTATCTTATATTGTTTCCAGGAGCCTGAGATGGACTAAACCTGTCAAAGGATTGAGATTTCACCCTGCATATATGGTCTTGCAGTGTCATATTTCTCATCTGCACTGATGCAGATCATAAAACAATCCTGACCATTACATAAACCTAAGGGTTCGCATGCAGGATTGACTCTTTTTTTCCCCATTTCCAGAATGTACCCCAGTCAGGGAATGATTGACTTGTGTCTTGAGTGCCTGTCCTAAGCTGTCTGTTGGGATGCAGAATCTGAAGTGGCCATTACTGAAACAAAGATGGGCTCTGCTGCTTTTTCAAAACAACTGGGAGAACTTCTGACAGGAAACTATCTCTTCCCAGTCCATAGGTCGCTCAGTGATGGAACATGTGTAACTTCTGCAAAACTCACACTGAGCAGCAATGCATCTTGCCTTGTTTGTTTCCACATTTGACCTTAATCTCTTTTGTTGAAGAAAGGGCAAGCAACAGGGAAAGCAGCTCCTTGATTGCTGTCTGTCCCAACAAGCCTTGAAGTGTGAATACTATGTGCTGCTCTCCAGCCATGGGGCTAGTGAAAAGGCTCTCTCAAATTCAGAGGTATGTGGTGGTATGAATTCAGGAGATGTCATGAGCATGGCCACCCTCTTTGGCAAGGAAGCTGAGCCACATGTGTCCGTTCCCTTCTTACATTGATTAGCACCTGCCCCTACAGCAGTGGGAAGATCTCTCCAGTTGGAGATGTGTTTATATTTATGTAGTTCTCCAGCAGAACACATTTTCTGGTCTCGCATTTGAGCAAAAGCGTGCAAGAGGTTGGAAGATGTATGTGGAGAAAGTTGGCAGTGTCTCTGCTACGAAGCCATCTGGCGATTAGGGCTCTGGGAAGTTCCTGCGTCATCATGCTCAGGAATGTCCTGAAGCAGTTCAGCAGCTCCCCTTCCTCAGCTTTAATCCTCTATGCCGGGAGCGTCAAACTTATTTTCACCGGGGGCCATATCAGCCTCACGGTTGCTTTCAAAGGACTCCTTAACAGTCCTTAACATTTTGGGATTCAAATTGTTTTACCAAAGATGGTATGGTCTACCACCTAAGTAGAAGACCAAGATGTCCTTTAGGGCCAGGCTCACCTTTCCTTCAAACTCCCTTCCCCGTGTGGCCGAGCTGGCTGTATCCACAGAAAACAATGTCAAATTCATGAATGGGACCCTGGCTGCTGGTTACAAAATATCTCTTTGCAGGTACTTTTTAAAAATAAGATGTAATTGCTAAAGTTCATGTACCTGGCTAATTTATTAAAAAATATTTGCCCAATTGAGAGTACCCCTTTAAGCCCCCCCTCACTACCCCCCACGTAATTCTTGTCTGTCTTGTCTTCCAGTGCCCCAAGGCAGTTATTTATGTCGCCCATCAGTCTCACCTGTTACTCTTCTTACACAGGCTCATTGCTCTCCTGTAGCTACAGCTGCATCTCCCTCCGTTCTGCTCCTGCAGTGCAACATGTGTCACACACGCTACGTGTGTGACAAGCTGGCAGGAGCCTGAGAACAAGGAGCTCAGCACTGCCACTGGATAGAAGCAAAGTACTGGGCCAGGTAAAACAAGGTGGCGAGCTGGATCCCACCCGCAGGCCGGGTGCTTCACACCTGTGCTCTATGCAGTCTTTCTTGCTGGTGACAACAGTGCTTTGGGGACCTTCCAGACTCCTCTTCAAGAATGATCGGCCACAACCCTTTGCCTCATTCCCTGCCTTTCAGAAACTTTGCCCAGGAAACCCACAGCATAGATGGAAGTAGAAGGATGACATGCACTGTGAGCCTGTTCACATCATTCTCACTCCTGCTGTTCTCTGGGAACAGCCTTCCCCCCAACAGAACAGTGGCATCCTGAGCAAGAGGAATTCCCTTTCCTTCCCTCCTCAAGACCTTGAGGGATGCTGTCCTTCCGCAGCTGAGGCTCCTCAGCCAAGCTTGGGAGTAGCCACACACCTCTTCCATAGAACGTGCACTGAGGCCAAGAGGACACATCTGGGCAGAGGCTCCAGAAAGCTGGGTCTGATGGCCAGGGGCTCTGCAGGAGTCATGGATGCCTTCCTCACCTCCAAGTGACAGTACCTGAAGTGATCCCACTGCACTGTGTCCCACCCTCCTCTCCTTTGGGAATGGTGAAGGCTCCCATGTGCCCCATGCACCCCTAACTTCCCCAGAGAAATGCCATTCCTCCTGATGGTGTGTGTCTGGAGTGTCCACAGAGGGAAGTACCACACAGTGACAGTTAACAATCATTGTGTTAACAACCACTGCACAAATATCCCTGAAATCCACCTCCCAGAACTACCTCTGAGAAATGCCTCTCTCACTGGGCATCTTGGGAAAGAGTCTGCAGGGAAAAGGATGAGACACAGGCTGGGATGCAGCAGAACTTTAATGAGTCAAAAGACAGAAACAGGCTTGCTCTGAGAGGAGATCCCGCTCAAAGGAGCACCAGGGACAGACAGGAGTCTGCTTCCTGTTGCTGTGGTGCAGATCCAGCCAGGTGTCCATCTGCCGGTCCCACAGAGGGAGCAGGGCCAGCAGGTCCTCCATAGGCTAACTTTGTGGGGCTCACAGCCCAGGAGAGCACAAGAGAACAAGGACACAAAAAGGAAGAGGAGACACTGGAAGAGGGGAAAGACAACATGGACCGTGCTTTCTGAGAGCTCAGGCTGGCCCCATCCTTTTGCAAAGGGTGCTGGGGTTGCTCAAACCCTCTGAAACCAACAACCCGATGCTCTGTCCCCAGTCCAGTATCATCTTGTGTGTCCCTGGTTTCCTTTCCCAGGGCCATCACCAGCAGCTTTAACAGGGGAAACTCCTCGTGCCACAGATGCCGCTGCCCAAGCCAGAGAGACCAAAGCCCCCGGAGTTGATGGGCACTCCCTGAGAGCTGAGGATGCTGCCAACAGCAGCAGAGGTGGAGGATCCCACGGCGGTGTTCTGCGGGAAGGAGGTGAGGATGGGGCCGGGCAGGGTCACCACCACAGCTGGGGGCTCAATGACAACTCTGGAGTCCTGGCACTGCTGGACACAGGGCTCATTGCAGCTGTTGGCCAGCGGGGTTGGGCCACAGGGCTGGTAGGGCAGGCACGGGTTGTAGCAGGACATATCTTGTGGCTGGAGCTGCACCTGGGAGAGAGGGCAGGGGGAAGAAGAGCAGGGGACACGGGTGAGGAGCAGCTTGTCACCCCACAACGAGGGAGACAAGGTACATGCTGGGTGGGGAGCTGAATGCTGCTCAGAGCAGGGGAGAAAGGAAGAGAAAGGGCTTCAGACTCACCTGATCCTCAAGGAGAAAGTGTTGAGAGAACGGGATGAGAGACTGGGTATTTGGGCTGGCTTTTATACTGCTCCAGCACTGCCCCAGGTTCACAGTGACGCTATATACAGGCAGTAATTTTCCAACAGACTCTCTAATTGAAGACATCCCAGCCAATGGCACAGGTTCTTTTGTTTTTGCACAGCTCAGTGCTTTCATATTGTGATTTATGCCATGGCCATTTCCATTTGGGTCTCCTTTCAAGTGTTGAGATGAGAGACCCAAGCATTTTCAGGTCAGGAATGTATCATTGTGGGCTGAGTATCTGACCCAGTTGCTGGATGGAGATCCAGTGTAGGCAAGTAACAGTGGCCTGAGGTTTTTCTGTGAAGTTGTTTGTCACCCTGTTCAAAATAAGGGGACCAGCATGCTCTGATGGTCACTGGTCTACTTTCCAGTGAGTGGGCTGCAGTTCTCATTTTGTATCTTCTCCTCCTGATGCTCTTGTTTTGGGAATAGATCTGTCCATCGATTTTGCTATTTTCTCTCTCTTAGGAGAATCCCTTGGGGTCTCCAACCAGTGCCTTCAGCATATTAGGGTTGTTTCTCTGTCCAATCTATGTGCAAGCACCATCTGTGTAACTTCATATATATGCACGCATGCATATAAATGTTCTCTCACTTGTGTGTCTGTATTCTTTATTGTATTGAAATAATTTGTTTTCCCTAAAATCTGCGTATATAAGCATGCTTAAGTGTGTGCCTGCACACAGGTGTGCATTAGCACCTGTCTGTGTGTCCCTGCATACGTCTCCTCCTCATGAGGGGATGTGCTGGTCATGGCAGGGGTACTTCCCACTCCTCTGACCATGAGCACCACAGAACGGGCCTAAAGGAGCCAAGTGGCAGCTGAACAGCAATGGCATGGACTCGATGGAGACCTGCCCTGAGCGCTGGCACTGAACACAACCCTTGTCTCCTGAGCTCTCTTTTTCATGCTCCTCTGAAGTCATACTCTGGTACTGCAGATTTCATAACCTAGTGAAGACAGTTTCACACCAGTTTGGAAACAGAGTATAATTCAGTGTATCAACATTCAAAGTATCTTAGCATGACTTTCAGTCACCTCTCTCTGCCTCCCCAGGTCAGGACGCATCTTCTCCTCCAAGTGCTAAGGAGCTGAGAACAATGAGGTTAACTTCATGTACAGGGAGAAAAGCCAGGAAATCCTGCCCACTTTCTGAAATGCACTCATGGGTGAATCTGATTCTGTTGCAGTGTGAACAGTGTCTGGGATGGGACACCGGCCCCTCGTGTCCAAGTCAAAGCCTTGGTCACCTCTGCAGCTAGTTGACCTGACACTGATTCAGGGAGGGGCTGATGCCTTGAGTCACTGCCAAACACGAGGACAGGTGACCTAGTGTCACTGTGCTTTGAGAAGAAGGATGAACTGTTGAGGCTGCAAAGGGAGAGCCAAACAGCTGACAGCTCATTTGCTCTTCAGCCACAGGGAGCTTTTATGTCTTGCACTGAAATCCTGTTTTGCCAGGAGCTGCCTGGGAGGGAGAGAAGGATTGTCTAATTCATGACCACAATCCCCAAACACTACTATGAGGAGTGTCAGGAGAAGAACTCTTTCCCTCAGAGACTGCTGGCAGTGAAAGGAAGAGCTCTGCAGGAGAGGGGGAAATGCTCTCCCTATGAGAACTGCTTCTGCAAGAAACCTCTCCTTTGCGTTTCACCTTGAGCTGCTCTCAATAACCTTCTTCCTCTCTTCCACACAAGCCTTCCATGTCTCTAGTCCTTGCCCTGTGGTACTTCCTGGTGGGGAATGGGGTCTGCAGCAGCAGAGAAAAATTGTCTACCTGTGACTGAATCCCCTTTTGTCCCATTCCTCCATGTCCCCTGAATACTCCTGAACACATTTCTGCCCACACCTCCTTCACCTTGGCACAGGTCAGAAGCAGTGGCTTTGGGCTGCTGAGAGGCTCCAAGAGACAGGCTCTTGCTCTGGTGATTCCAATCTCGAAACATTTTATCCAGTCCCTGAGATATGGAAGTGAGAAACCTGTTGCCTCTGAGTGCTACAGCCACTTAGATGTCCCAGGCTGGGTTGCACAGACAGAGAGAGACCAGAGAGGAAAGGAGGCCAAGAAAGCATTGAAATTTCTCTTCAAACCAAGCAGTATAAGGAGAAAAAGAGCTGAAGCCAAAAACACAGCCCAGCAGCCTGAGGAGTGATTACCACTGACAGACTGATCCGGGACAGAGGGAGAGAAAAGGAGAGAGCAAGTCCTTGTGCATAGGAACGTGTGGATCTACAACTGAGGACTGCAACACTTGGAGTACCTGGGACCATTCCTGAAAAAAGAGTTGCAAATGAGCCCACTACCATAACCCGAGATGGTGTCCCCTGCCAGCATGGGATGTCTTCAGCACTTCTCTCTTTTGCAGTGTTGCATTCCTGCCTCGAAAGTCCTTGGGCCACCCATTCCAGCATTTGGCAGAAGCGTCTCTGGAACAAAGGGCGTTTCAGAAATGTGGAAATGAAAAGGAGGCAATGAAGGAAATGCAATTACGAGCTCTGTGATTAGGAAGGCTATTCTCCATTAAACATGAGTCTGTTGGAAAATTACTGCCTACACAAAAACAGCCTCAGCGCCTGGGGCACTGCAAGAGCAGTATAAAAGTGAACCCAAAACCTTGTTCTCTCATCCACTTCTCTTGCCTTGCTCTCCTTGGGAACCAGGTGAGTCTGCAGGTCTTTCTGCTTCTCATCCTTCTCTTCTTACACCAATGGACACTTCAGATGGTGCCTGCTCTATCGTACTGCAGAAGTACTTGTAGGTGCTTGTCATAGAAGCAGGAAGGAGGGAGAAGGTCTAGCATGGAGAGAGGCTGGGGCTTGGCTAAAGTGTCTCCCAAGCTATGGACTAGGTGGGGACCTCCCTGGGCTTGGTTGCTTGTGATGGCAATTTTGGGCTGATGGGAAGGAGAGGCCCATGGGTATCCCTACAGAAACTCCAGCTCTCCACATTGGCATCCTTGTGGTGGGGTGACAAGCTGCTCCTCACCCGTGTCCCCTGCTCTTCTTCCCCCTGCCCTCTCTCCCAGGCGCAGCTCCAGCCACAAGACATGTCCTGCTACAACCAGTGCCTGCCCTACCAGCCCTGCGGCCCAACCCCACTGGCCAACAGCTGCAATGAGCCCTGTGTCCAGCAGTGCCAGGACTCCAGAATTGTCATTGAGCCCCCAGCTGTGGTGGTGACCCTGCCCGGCCCCATCCTCACCTCCTTCCCGCAGAACACCGCCGTGGGATCCTCCACCTCTGCTGCTGTTGGCAGCATCCTCAGCTCTCAGGGAGTGCCCATCAACTCCGGGGGCTTTGGTCTCTCTGGCTTGGGCAGCGGCATCTGTGGCACAAGGAGTTTCCCCTGCTAAAGCTGCTGGTGATGGCCCTGGGAAAGGAAACCAGGGACACACAAGATGATACTGGACTGGGGACAGAGCATCGGGTTGTTGGTTTCGGAGGGTTTGAGCAACCCCAGCACCCTTTGCAAAAGGACGGGGCCAGTCTGGGCTCTCAGAAAGCACGGCCCATGCCGCCTTTCCCCTCTTCCAGTGTCTCCCATTCCTTTTGTGTCCTTGTTCTCCTGTGTTCCCCTGGGCTGTGAGCCCCACAAAGACAGCCTAGGGAGGACCTGCTGGCCCTGCTCCCTCTGTGGGGCAGGCAGATGGACATCTGGCTGGATCCACAGCCACAGGTAGCAGACTCTCATGTCCTCTGGTGCTCCTTGCACCAGGATCTCCACTCAGAGCAACCTTGTTTCCATCTTTTTACACTATTAAAGTTCTTCTGCATCCCAGTCTGTGCCTCTGTGTCATTTCTTTCCCTGCAGACATGATCCAAAGATGCCCGAAAAGTGTTCCTCGCGGTGATTCTGGGAAGGGGTTCTTGGGATTTGTTGGGCAGTGTTTGTTAACACAATGATGGCTAAATGAACGACTGTGGCCAGTCTTTTTAAAGGAGCCGTTCTTCAGAGGCTGGTGAGGCATCACAGAATCACAGAATGTCAGGGATTGGAAGGAACCTGGAAAGCTCATCCAGTCCAGTCCCCCCACGGAGCAGGAACACCCAGCTGAGGTTCCACAGGAAGGTGTCCAGGTGGGTTTGAATGTCTGCAGAGAAGGAGACTCCACAACCTCCCTGGGCAGCCTGGGCCGGGCTCTGACACCCTCACCAGGAACAAGTTGCTTCTCAAATTTAAATGAACTTCCCGTGTTCCCGTTGATACCCATTGCCCCTTGTCCTGTCACTGGTTGTCACCGAGAAGAGCCTGGCTCCATCCTCCTGACACTGCCCCTTTCCATATTGATCCCCAGGAATGAGTCCCCCCTCAGTCTCCTCTTCTCCAGCTCCAGAGCCCCAGCTCCCTCAGCCTTTCCTCACACGGGAGATGCTCCACTCCCTTCAGCATCTTGGTGGCTGCGCTGGACTCTCTGCAGCAGTTCCCTGTCCTTCTGGAACTGAGGGGCCACAACTGGACACAATATTCCAGCTGTGGTCTCCCCAGGGCAGAGCAGAGGGGCAGGAGAACCTCTCTGACCTACTGACCACCCCCTTCTAACCCACCCCAGGTACCATTGACCTTCCTGACCACAAAGGCCCAGTGCTGGCTCATGGTCACCCTGCTGTCCCCCAGGGCCCCCAAGTCCTTTTTCCCTACACTGTTCTCCAACAGCTCGTTCCCCAACTTATACTGGAACCTGGGGTTGTTCCTGCCCACATTCAAGACTCTACACTTGCCCTTGTTCTATTTCATTAATTTTTTCCCTGCCCAACTCTCCAGCCTGTCCAGGTGTCTGGATGGCAGCACAGCCAGCACAAGCTCTCCAAATGAACCCTGCTAATTCCTGTCCCAGCATCCTTTTGGCCCGTGAGATAAAACTTTCCCACTTACCACTTTCTGGACTGGTGTCTTATAAAACCAGCTGTTATCAAAGAATCCAAAGCCCTGCCTGTAGGATCAGTCCTGTAGCTAATAATTTATGGACTGAATTTTTCTATTCCATCCCACATTATCACCTGAAAATGGAAGGAGGGAAGAGATAAATCACTTGTGCCCCAGACTCTTTCACCAATTGTCCCAAGGCCTTGAAGTCTTTCTTCATTCCCCTCAGACTACGGGATGCAGCTGCCTCCCCACCTGTCTGGAAGATCAGCAGTGGGTAGTCTGTCAAGTGCACCAGGTTCGGGAATGCCCTGGTGATATCCCTGATCCAGGCTCCAAGTAGACTACACACTTCCCTATGATGGAAGTCAACTCTGCATATGGGGCCCTCTGTTCCTCTCAGAAGGGAATCACCTACTACAATTACCCTTCTTTCTTTATTATCGGAGGCAGTCTTGAGGTGTGGAATCAACCGCCTCTTCCTATGTGACCTCATAGGTGGGCCTTGCACCACATCCTCACCTACCTCTTCTTCAAGATCCAGGGCCTCATACCTATTACGGAGGGGGACCTGGGGAAGCAAGGCAGATAGGGAGGGCGGTTGGCCATGATGCCAGACTAAAACTTGCTTCCAACCCTTCTCATTTTTTTGGTCCCCTGCCTCTGTCTGACAGCGGCAGGGTAGGGGCTGTCTTGGGTCTCCCCACTCTGTCCGACAGGGCGGGGGGTCCATCACCTTTTGGAGGGCATCTCCCTAGGACCTTCCTGACTGGCACACCAGGGAGTTACTCCACCAGTTGATCACCTTTTCACACTCGCTTGTACTCTTCAGTCTCTTGACCTCCTCCTTAAGTTTCACCACCATACTGAGCAGAGCCTCCACCTGCTCACACCTCACACAGGTGGATGCCAGCCTCCCTCCCCTGGCAGCAGCAGGCTCTGGCACTCCCTGCAGCCGGAGACCTGAGCAGCCATGGTTCGGGAAAGGCCTTCCATCTGGGTTGCCACAGTCTTTTTGCGACAAGGTCTGGAGGAGACCATAGTCAGATGCAGTCTGGGACACAAGCAAGGAGTGACATCCTCTACACCCTGCTGCTCAGCCTACCACACCTGCTGCTGCAGCACAGTATGGGTGGCACTCACTCGCTTCACAAACTGGTTGTCCCTCCCAGAACCTGGTGGGCAGTGACGCATCTCTGCCCTCTCTGAGACTTTTTCAAGGCAAGGGCTGGGGGTGTGATCACCCACGCCACATCAGCTGCTCTCTCAAGGGCTGCCGGGGGCTTCTGGGTCGCAAAGTCAAAACCCAAAAACCCCCCTGTACCATGCGATCTGCTGATCTGCAGCTCCGGCTGAGCTGGCTCTGATCACCTGACCTCGTGGACTGATCTGCTGGTGAGAGATGGTGGGTAATTGTGTTTGCATCACTTGTTATTTCTGTTTTTTTGCCCCTTTTTGGCTTCCCCTGTTAGAGTGTCTTAATCTTGACCCAAGGGTATTTTGCTCTCTTCCTCTTCTAATTCTCCCCCATACTATTGGGATATTGGATTGAGAGAACAGCTGGTAGGTGCTTAGTTCTGACCGGGTTTCACACACCACAGAGACCAACAGACTGATGCCAAAAATCAGAAATTAGTAATAATAAGAATAAGGTTCATAAATGTTAGGCACTTAAAAAGAATAATGTTCACAGATATTACCTGTTAGGCACTTATTAGGTGTTAGGGTACAAGAATGGTATTAGTTAATATAAGCAAGAGAAGGCTAGGAGACCATGGGCTTGCTCTTAGAAGATGAGGACATGCGATCAGAGCAAGAAATGGTTCAGACTGTCTTTGCAGTTAAAAGGTGAAAAACAAGGGAACCATTCTTGCCCAAGACTTCGGTTCAACAGGGGGCAGCATGACAAAGGCTACTTTCTTCCTCCCAAGACCCTCAGAAACCCCGACTCATTGAAACATGCTTGTGCAGGGGACATTTACATATACTAAGTGGTTTCAAGCTCAGGTTCTCAGTCAAGAAGACAGGCAGTGTGCAGGAGCTGTCCTGAATGCTCTAAGGTAAGAAAAGATGGCAGAAGGCATCTCTGCAGCAACCAGAAGATCATACGATCTGTGCACCCCAGGTCATGGGACAAGGTTTCCCAAAGATGGTGTGGCAGTATTTTCCCTTCCTGTTCTCCAGCTTTTCTTTTCCTCCTGGTCCTTCCCTCACCCCAAAATTCTGCATCTCAAGGCTGGGGTTAGGACAGGTTCTCCTGGGCTTTCCTGGGACAGTATTGCCTCTGCCTTGTCAATAACACATGAATTCCTCCTTCTCCTGACCACTTGCTTCACAATGTTAGGCTTCACAAGGGAAAAAAGTAAAGGTGTATTCAGCAAAGTGATGGTAGTGACTGAACTACCTTGTGTTGCTCTACCCGAGTATACCCCAGATAGGCAGAGATGTTTAGAAACCACCCAAGTCAAGACTAAGTATAGTCAATACCAAAGTAGTTGACAATCACTGCACAACCTTCCCAAACAACCCTATCCCAGAACCAGGCCTGAGCAACATCTCTCTCCCAGGGCATCTTGGGAGAGCATCAGTAGGGGAAAGGATGAGACAAAGGCACAGACTGGGATGCAGAAGAACTTTAATGAGTCAAAAAGAAAACAAAACTAGGTGGCTCTGAGGGGCAGCTCCAGTCCCCAGAACACCGGGGGCAGACAGGAGCGTGTGAGCCATGGCTGTGGTGCAGATCCAGCCAGGTGTCCATCTGCCTGTCCCACAGAGGGAACAGGGCCAGCAGGTCCTCCCTAGTCTGGCTTTGTGGGGCTCACAGCCCAGGGGAGCACAAGAGAACAGAGACACAGGAGGGAGAGAAGACACGGGGAGAAGGGAAAGGCGGAATGGGCCATGCTTTCTGAGAGCCCAGTCTGGCCCTGTGTTTTTGTAAAGGGTGCTGGGGTAGCTCAGCCCATCTGAAAGGAACAACCTGATGATTTGTCTCCACTCCAGCACTATCTGGAGGGTCCCTGCTTTCCTTCACCAGGGCCATCACCAGCAGCTTTAACAGGGGAAACTCCTCCTCGTGCCGCAGATGCCACTGCCCAAGCCAGAGAGACCAAACCCCCCGGAGTTGATGGGCACTCCCTGAGAGCTGAGGATGCTGCCAACAGCAGCAGAGGTGGAGGATCCCACGGCGGTGTTCTGCGGGAAGGAGGTGAGGATGGGGCCGGGCAGGGTCACCACCACAGCGGGGGGCTCAATGACAACTCTGGAGTCCTGGCACTGCTGGACACAGGGCTCATTGCAACTGTTGGCCAGTGGGGTCGGGCCAGAGGACTGGCAGGGCAGGCACGGGTTGTAGCAGGACATGTCTTGTGGCTGGAGCTGCACCTGAAAGACAGGACAGGCGGAGGCAGAGCATGAGGGATTGCATAGTATCAGCCTTTCTCCCAACCATGGAGAGCCAAGGAACAAACTGGAGATGAGAGTTGGAGGCTGTGTAGGTGACCCACAGGCTTCTCCCTCAGAAGAGCCCTGGCAAGAGTGACCAGGGAGATCCCCACCTAACCCATAGCTCAGGACACACTTCAGCCACACCCCAGAGTCTCTCCTTGTCACACGTTCTGCCCCTTTCCCCTCCCATGGTGAGCAGCCTCAAGACCCTGCATGGTAGAAAGGGGCAGTTACTCCTTGAGAAATCCTAGAGGAGGAGTAGGCAGAGGAGGAGAATGGTTGTCCAACTCACCTCAGTCCCAAGGAGATGGAGGCGAGAGGAGTGGATATGAGAGTGAGGTGCAGGACCCACTTTTATACTGCTCCTGCACCGCCCCAGGCCCACAGTCACTGCACGCGGGCAGTAATTTTCCAACAGACTCACTTCCAAAGCAAAATATCCTAATTAACGACATAGGTTGTGTTTTTGTTTCTGTCAATGCTCCCATTTAATTTCCGCATTTCTGCCATGCCCTCTAGGCCATGGGTACTCATTTCACGCACCATATGAGAAGCGCAAGGATTTCCTGTGCAAGAAAACATCAGAACCTGCCCAAAATATGCTCTATGTAGAGCCCCATGTTGGAGGTTTTTTCCTCACCAATGAGGGGCGGTTAGGGGCTCAGGACAATGCCTTATTCCTCCCACTCTCCTCACACCACAGTGCACTTTGGCTGCACACTGGACCTGACCAGCTAGAGACACAATGGCTTGGGCACATTTCCAAACACTCTGACCACCCTTTGAGCCCCTTGAGCTGTGGGAGTGCCGGCAAGAATGTCACACTGAGACCAAAGGCCATTAGGGCTTCCAGGAGCTGTGTACTCGGGTCCAGCCCAGTGGTCAGAGCTGTTTTTTTTCCTGGGGCTGGGATGGAGCTGCCCTGGCCTCAGGGGAATTTATCGCTGTGTGGGATCCAGAACTGCAGACAGCACTCACTCCTGGCTTGGACTCACTCCAGAAGCCTGACACACGGCCAATCGAACATTAGAGTGCGACTCACCATGGGTAGGGAGAGTCGATCCCAGGTAGCTTGCCTGCTGAAGGCACTCCCTTGGCCTGCTGGGATGCGTCCCAGCTGACTCCATGTCTGCAGAGCAGGGAAATGCTTTGCCTCTTTGAAGTTGTCCCAGAGCTGCTTTTCTACCCAGGTCCCTTCTGATCCCGTCCAGTCCCTGAGCATCCCCTAGTACACAGCACTGCAGGGTCCTGGCAGCCCTCACTCACTGGGTAGTTTGGGGAGGTTTCTTTGCCTCTCCAATGGTACTGGTAGGTTCTCCAGCAAAAGGAGGCTTTGGAGCAGTGGAGGGGAGACCTGCTGATACCCTAATGCCAGGCGATGTTTTTCCTGGTGATACAGGGAACTGACAATTAACTAATTAACACTTAAAGAACTGACACTTGAGAACTAACCCTACCCCACTTCACTAAAGACACTTAGAGAGCTAACCCTTTAACCCACATCACTGTTGCCTAGCCTTGCTTAACTCTGTGTAACTTATTGTATGAAAACCAGGACTTCTCTGATGCCTTGCAAAAATGATTATCCTTGGGTGCATCCTTGATGCATCCTTGGGTGAACTAGGTAACAGAATCCTGGGCACAGGACAGGAGCTACACCAGTTTTAAGCAACTCAGCAGTCTGAGTCCTAACCAACTCATCACAGTGGACCAAAGGTGACCGTGTACAGAGAAAGAGGACCCGGGTTCATGATCATTACGCAGTGGCAACCAGGAGGAGCCAGAGGTGGAGACTATGGGAATGGTCTCCCGGAACTCATTGTAATAAGAACCACCTTCTCGGGGACATGTTATAAATATGTACAGGTGTTCCTAAAACTTTCATGAATATGTAACACTTCACTGCATTTAACCGAGTTCACAGCTACTGTAATTTTACACACATATTAGCAGAAATGATTCCCCGTTTGTCCGGCGTCGTAAATAAATGCGTAACTTCCTTATAACCTCAAGGGTTGTGCGTTCATTCCGCGCCTCACTGGGACCCAGGGATGAGTCCCAGGTGGAGTGGAGATTTCTGCAATGCTTTTGTTCCTTCTTCTTACTGACTATTCAGGAGAACTCCTCAGCACCGCCCAGTCTGTTTGGCCAGGACGATGAAGTTTGTGTGTTTGTTCTCTTACACCCTTCAAGTCTTTTCCTAATGCTGATCCCTGGCCCTTTGGGCAAAACTATCCAAAGGAGTTCTGTTTTCAGAGAACCCCCACGTATTTCTTGAACAATCCGCTTATTTAGCATGAAGGACGAGCAGAGGGAGGAGATGAGCCTCCCACTCTTCTCTTGGATGTGAATGGACTGAAGCATAAAACTCCTAACTCGAGACAACTTTGTGCAGTGTGCTGCGTGGCATTAATGAAGTTTCATCGCACTCACCACCAAGACAACTACAGAGACTGTCAGACTGACAAGTGGAGAAATCTTCCCTTCCTTCTGATATTCAAATCTTTCTGTTTCTGTTTCTGTTTCTGTTTCTGTTTCTGTTTCTGTTTCTGTTTCTGTTTCTGTTTCTCTTTCTCTTTCTCTTTCTCTTTCTCTTTCTCTTTCTCTTTCTCTTTCTCTTTCTCTCTTTCTCTTTCCTTCTATCTGTATTCTGGACACTTAAAGGTAACATTGTTTTGACTTTTGTTGTTGAAGTCTTGTGAAGTTTTATGATGTAGATAGAAACTTTTGCCAACCCACTGTTTGCTGTAATTCCACTCAGGCATCTCAAGCCAGCGCATGAAAGAAGCCTGCATGGTAGAGCAGGCATGTCAGAAATGAGGAAATGAAACGACAGCATTGATGGCCCCAAAATAGAAACTTTACATATGATACTCTGCTTTGGAAGTGAGTCTGCTGGGAAATTACTGCCTGCGTGCAGTGACTGTGATCCTGGGGCGGTGCAGGAGCAGTATAAAAGCGGGTCCTTCTCCTGACTCTCTCATACACTCCTCTTGCCTCCATCTCCTTGGGATCAAGGTGAGTATGAAGCCCTATCTCCACCTCCTTCTCCTCCTCCTCCTTTAAGATTTCTCATTGCATTCCTGCCCTTTAGTCCCATGCAGGGTCTTGAGGATATTTGTACTGTGCGAGGGAATCGGTCAGAAAGTGTGACATGGTGGTATATTGTTTGAGGTGTCTCCTTGAGCTGTGGGCAAGGTGGGATCCCCTTGGGCTTCATCGCTACTGGCAGGGCTTGCCTGAGAGGAAGGAGAAGTGCGTGTGATCCCTACACAGTGTCCAGCTCCTGTCTGCAGGCTGTACCTTGTCTTACTCATGCTGGGGTGACAAGCTGCTCCTCACCTGTCTCCCCTGCTCTTCTTCCCCCTGCCCTCTCTCCCAGGCGCAGCTCCAGCCACAAGACATGTCCTGCTACAACCCGTGCCTGCCCTGCCAGCCCTGCGGCCCAACCCCGCTGGCCAACAGCTGCAATGAGCCCTGTGTCAGGCAGTGCCAGGACTCTAACGTTTACATCCAGCCCTCCCCCGTGGTGGTGACCCTGCCCGGCCCCATCCTCAGCTCCTTCCCGCAGAACACCGCCGTGGGATCCTCCACCTCCGCCGCTGTTGGCAGCATCCTCAGCTCTCAGGGAGTGCCCATCAACTCCGGGGGCTTTGGTTTCTCTGGCTTGGGCAGCGACATCTGCGGCACAAGGAGGAGTTTCCCCTGTTAAAGCTGCTGGTGATGGCCCTGGTGAAGGAAACCAGGGACACACAAGACGGGACTGGACTGGGGAGGGAGATTTGGGTTGTTGGTTTCAGAGGGGCTGAGCAACCCCGGCATCTCTTGTAAAAAGACGGGGCCAGTCTGGGCTCTCGGGAATCTTGGCCCATGCCGCATTTCCCCTCTTCCCGTGTCTCCCGTTCCTCTTGTTTCCTTGTTCTCCTGTGCTCCCCTGGGCTGTGAGCCTCACAAAGTCAGCCTAGGGAGGACCTGCTGGCCCTGCTCCCTCTGTGGGACAGGCAGACGGAGACCTGGTTCAGTCTCTCCACAGCCATGAGTCGCAGACTCCTGTCTGCCGCTGATGCTTCCTGCTCCAGGATCTCCACTCAGATCGATCTCTTTCCCTCTTTTGTCTCATTAAAGTTCTTCTGCACCTGAGCTCATGTCTCTGTGTCGTCTTTTCCTCTGCAGATGCTTTCCCAAGGTGCCCAGGAAGAAGAATGGTCTTCAAGAATTATGCTGGGAGGGATGTCTTTAGTGTGGTTGTGTGGTGGTTCTTGGCACAATTGTGTTTATTCTGACTGGGATGGAATTCTCTTTCCCTACAGCAGTGTTCATAATGCTGTGCTTTGCAGCTGTAGCTGGAACGGTTCTGATGACAGCACATCTGTGTTTTGGCTTTTGCTGAGCAGTGCTTGCACAGCAGCAAAGTTGTGTCTCCAGCCACACTCCAAAAGTCCAGTAGGCTGGTGCTTAGACCAGAGCCTGGGAGGGGACATAGGCAGGACATCTGCAGGACAGCAGATTCAGAGTGACCAAAGGGACATTCGATACCATATGACATTGTGGTCAGCAAGAAATGTGAGACAAATAAGGAGGAAGTGGAGGGGCCATTCAATATTTGTCCATTGATTTTCAAAGCAACCACTACACGTACTCTGGTCTTCCTTTGCAGGAATTGGCTGAAAATCCGCTCCTGATAGAAAACAGGGAAGAAATCTTTTTTACTATGCTTTGCTTGTCTACATGGCCCCTGCATTTCTTCCTCACACTGCATGTATCTCAGCCTACAACTCTGTAATGTCTGTAATTCTCCATGACTTGCTCAAGGAGATGGAAGTGATAGAGCATCTTGGTGGACATCTGGTGATCAGACAAGGTCACCTCACTCCAGTCTTTTTGGTGCTTCCTGTGGGGTTTGAGACAGCAGCAGTTTTGATTTGAGCAGGTGTTAGCTGTAGCAGTTACCAATTTACAGGCCTCTGTGCAGTGCAGGCAGTTTGCTCGCGGAACTGCTTATCTCTCGATTTTGCTGATGTTTGGAACATGTTAATAGAACCAAACGCTCTGGGCTTTGTCCTGGCATTGGGACCCTTACAGTGCTGGGGAGCTGTCTAGTGGAGATGCTGAGGGAATTCAGCTCCCTCTTCCCAGAGAAACCGACGTGGGGGTGTTTTCTTGTGTGTACCCCCGGGGTCCTTGCTCATCCTTAAGTGAGATGTTTACTGCTATTAATTAAAACCGTTGATTTAATGTGAGGTTTGTGGCCTCTGGTGTAATGCTGGGGATAACTGCAAGTTCTTCTGCATCCCAGCCCAATCCTCTGTGTCATCCTTTTCCCTGCAGACACTATCCCAAGATATCCATTGAGAGAAATGTTCCTCACGGTGATTCTGGGAAGGAGTTCTTGGGGATGGTTGGACAATGGTTGTTAACACAAAGATTTTTAAGTGAACGACTGTGGCCGGTGTTTTCAAAGTACTTGTTCTTCAGAAGACGGTCAGGCATCGATCTGGTGCTGCGAAGTGGTGGGTGATCACGTTTGCATGACTAGTTATTTCATTTATTTTTTTTTCTCATTTTTTCCCTTCTCCTCTAGGAGTGTCCTTATCTTGACCCAAATGTATTTTGTCTCCTTGTCTTCCAAATCTGTCCCCATACTACTGGAACAGTGAATGAAGAGAACAGTTGGTAGGTGATTAATGCCGACTGGGTTCTATACACCACAGAGACCAACACGCAGTGCATGTCATCCTCATCTTGCTCCTTACGGTTCTCTGCTCAGAGCTTCCTAGGAATGTTTCTGGAGGGATGGAGCAGGGAGAGGCACTGGCAGGAGAAGAGGCAACAGGTGGAGGCTGAGTGTCTTTAAGGGCTCTTCATAATGTCTCTAAAGCAGAATGGTGAGCAGCAGCATGGCTGCAGAAACGGTTGCAGATGAGGAAAGGGAGCTGCCCAGCTGCTCTAGGACACAGGTGGGCAAGATGATGCATGTCCAGATAGAGCCAGCCCTGTTTCCCCATGAATCCCTCATGCCCTGAGAAGCAGCAGCCCAGCAGCAGGGCCAGGGAACGGTGCTTTTGCAGTAAGGTCAGTAAAGAGGTGCAACTCCAGCACTGTTCCTGGGGACCAAGAACACTCATCAGCATCCTGGCCAAGGTGATCAGCACCTCAGCTAGGAGATCTAGGGTAGTGACTATCCGAGTCTTCTGAGTACTCACCTGAAAGCACCTACAACAATGCTGCAATGCAAGAAAGATGTGTTGCAAGAAACACCTGGGCCAAGTGGACTGTGTTCAGCAGCCGGTGTTCGAGGATGGTGAGGAGCTGGAGCACTTGTGTGGGGAGCAGTGTGTGGGGGCACGGGGCTTGCTGAACATGAAGAAAATATATGGTGTGAGAATGAAAAGCAGCTTTGGAGTAGCAATGGTGACATCCTGCAGAAGACAGATCCAGGCTCAACACTGGCAGTGTGTGGTTGGAGGACTAGAGACAATGGGCTCATGTTCAGACATGAGAGGTTTGTACCTGGTAGGAAGAAAATGGTTTTCTGCAAAAGGTGGGTCAAGCAATGAAAGAGGTTTCCCGGGGACATTGTCCGGTCACCCTCCTTGGACATGGTCACCGTTTATTGCAGGGCAACAATAAACTGTGGCAGATGGTCTCTGTTAACCACCCTACCCTCTCTGCTAAGGAATGTTAATAGGAGGAAAATGGAGAGAGATTTACAAGTTGGAAAAGTTAAAAATGCTTTACTAATGCTGCTAATAAACAGAGAAAATAATACAAAATATGCAAAACCATTCTTGAATTTCCTGAGGTAGTACAGTGTTTCCCACCATGGAGCTGGTGTCACTCCAGTGGCTGTATGTGGGAGATTTGAGGGATTTTCTTGAAGTTAATGTGTGGATGGGTTTCTCTTAGATGGAGATTTGTTACTGAACTAGCCAGGCCCAAAGGAATTTCAAGACCACCTCAGAAAGCTGAAAACAGGAGCTGCTGTGAGAGTGAGGCAGTTCTACAATCACAGGGCCTCAAGAAGACGTAAATCAACAGACCTATGAGCAGTGAAACTGGGGTGTGTGGACAGCTCATGAACATAGACAATATACAATCAGCTAATGCATGCTTGAAGCGTGGATGCGTGATCAGGAAATAACTGCATATATAAGGAGGATTGTTTGTGTAATAAATGGCTTTGCTTGAATTCATATTGAATTGTGTGGAGTCCATGAGTTTTCTCCCTTTCAGCTGCAGGGCAGGCACCCGGAAGTCCTGGGCTGGACTCCTCAGTAAACCAGAACTGGATTCAGAGATGCAGGGTCTGGAACCAGGCCTAGGATCGCAGGCACAAGAGGCAGGGTCCTCTTCAGATGCCAGCCATGGTCGAAGAGAATGAGACCCTTGTGATCTCTCACTCTTGGGGACGTGCAAAATTTATCAGTAAACTTGACTGACATAGCAATAGGTCTAAACCTGGGACTCTTCTGCATATCATTGCTACCGTTATCAGCTCCAGAGTGAAGAGTGTCTGAAAAAACATGCAGCCAAATTCAGAAAAGTGCAGTTACTTAGAAGAACTTAGGTGAAGGGAAAATTTACTAAAAGAGAAACTGGTCTTGTTTTTAAAAAGACCAGGACAGACACTCATGGCTTGAGACCAATGATCTCTGAAGGTCATTTGCAACTTGATTATGCTCTGATGCTACGGTGCCAAGACAGCCTTTTTGTGCCTTCTTGGCCCTCTGGATACAGGGCCAGCAATGAGGAAGAGGAGCTCAGGTTCTCAGGCAAGAAGACAGGCATTGTGCAGGAGCTGACCTGAATGCTCTAAGGTAAGAAAAGATGGCAGAAGGCATCATCTATGCACCAACTAGAAGATCGTACGATCTGTGCACCCCAGGTCATGGGACAAGTTTTCCCAAAGATGATGTGGCAGTATTTTCCCTTCCTGTTCTGCAGCTTTGTGGATTAGTCTTCCCTGCCCCAGATGTTCCAAGGAATGTCAGGAGCCCCCTGGTTCTGACAGCAAATCCTGCCTGTAAAGACCAAGTCAGGGAAGCCTTGGAGCATCTCCACCTTTCCTGTAAGCCTTGTTCTAAGGGAAGCTGCCCTGTTAACACTGGGGTGGCCTTTACTCGAGCTTTGCTTTTGCTGCCGACCTACCTGGAAGAAGAACTTCTTCCTGACCTCCATGTGCTGTGCCTGACTCAACACCAGGTGATTTGTGGCTTTCCTGACCCCTACCCTGCATTCCCAGCCTGCAAACACTATTCCCACAGCAGAGGTCATAGAATCATTGGGTTGTTTTGGTTGTAAGAGACCCTGAGGATCATTGAGTCCAACCATAAGCTAACTCAAGCGCTAAGTCATGTCCCAAGAACTTCTTCTATACGACTTTCAAAGACCTCCAGTGATGTTGACTCCACCACTTCCCTGGTCAACCTGTTCCAATGCCTGACAACAGTTTCCATTAAGAATTTTTTCCTAATATCCATTTTAATCCTCCCCTGGTGCAACTTGAGACTGTTTCCCTTTGTTCTCTCACTTGCCACTGGGAAGAAGAGACCAACGGAACCTGGGGCTCATCTTCTGCCCAAAATGAAATGATTCTGATTAGGACATCCTTTGGCATCTCATCCCAGCACATGAAAGAAGCCTTTTTGTGCCTTCTTGGTCCACTGGATACAGGGCCAGCAATGAGGAGGAGGAGCTCAGGTTCTCAGGCAAGAAGACAAGCAGTGTGCGGGGGCTGTCCTGAATGCTCTAAGGTAAGAAAAGATGGCAGAAGGCATCTCTGCACCAACTAGAAGATCGTATGATCTGTGCACCCCAGGTCATGGGACACGTCTTCCCAAAGATGGTGTGGCAGTATTTTCCCTTCCTGTTCTCCAGCTTTTCTTTTCCTCCTGGTCCTTCCCTCACCCCAAAATTCTGCATCTCAAGGCTGGGGTTAGGACAGGTTCTCCTGGGCTTTCCTGGGACAGTATTGCCTCTGCCTTCTCAATAACGCATAAATTCCTCCTTCTCCTGACCACTTGCTTCACAATGTTGAGCTTTACAAGGGAAAAATGTAAAGGTGTGTTCAGCAAAGTGATGGTAGTGTCTGAACTACCTTGTGTTGCTCTACCCGAGTATACCCCAGATAGGCAGAGATGTTTAGAAACCACCCAAGTCAAGACTAAGTATAGTCAATACCAAAGTAGTTGACAATCACTGCACAACCTTCCCAAACAACCCTATCCCAGAACCAGGCCTGAGCAACATCTCTCTCCCAGGGCATCTTGGGAGAGCATCAGTAGGGGAAAGGATGAGACAAAGGCACAGACTGGGATGCAGAAGAACTTTAATGAGTCAAAAAGAAAACAAAACAAGGTGGCTCTGAGGGGCAGCTCCAGTCCCCAGAACACCGGGGGCAGACAGGAGCGTGTGAGCCATGGCTGTGGTGCAGATCCAGGCAGGTGTCCATCTGCCTGTCCCACAGAGGGAACAGGGCCAGCAGGTCCTCCCTAGTCTGGCTTTGTGGGGTTCACAGCCCGGGGGAGCACAAGAGAACAGAGACACAGAAGGGAGAGAAGACACGGGGAGAAGGGAAAGGCGGAATGGGCCATGCTTTCTGAGAGCCCAGTCTGGCCCTGTCTTTTTGCAAAGGGTGCTGGGGTAGCTCAGCCCATCTGAAAGGAACAACCTGATGATTTGTCTGCACTCCAGCACTATTTGGTGGGTCCCTGGTTTCCTTCCTCAGGGCCATCACCAGCAGCTTTAGCAGGGGAAACACCTCCTCGTGCCGCAGATGCCGCTGCCCAAGCCAGAGAGACCAAAGCCCCCAGAGTTGATGGGCACTCCCTGAGAGCTGAGGATGCTGCCAACAGCAGCGGAGGTGGAGGATCCCACGGCGGTGTTCTGCGGGAAGGAGGTGAGGATGGGGCCGGGCAGGGTCACCACCACAGCGGGGGGCTCAATGACAACTCTGGAGTCCTGGCACTGCCTGACACAGGGCTCATTGCAGCTGTTGGCCAGCGGGGTCGGGCCAGAGGACTGGCAGGGCAGGCATGGGTTGTAGCAGGACATGTCTTGTGGCTGGAGTTGCACCTGAAAGACAGGACAGGGGGAGGCAGAGCATGAGGGATTGCATAGTATCAGCCTTTCTCCCAACCTTGGAGAGCCAAGGAATAAACTGGGGATGAGAGTTGGAGGCTGTGTAGGTGACCCGCAGGCTTCTCCCTCAGAAGAGCCCTGGCAAGAGTGACCAGGGAGATCCCCACCTAGCCTATAGCTCAGGAGACACTTCAGCCACACCCCAGAGTCTCTCCTTGTCAAATGTTCTGCCCCTTTCCCCTCCCATGGTGAGCAGCCTCAAGACCCTACATGGTAGAACAGAGCAGTTACTCCCTGAGAAATCCTAGAGGAGGAGGAGGAAGAGGAGGAGAATGGTTGTCCAACTCACCTCAGTCCCAAGGAGATGGAGGCGAGAGGAGTGGATATGAGAGTGAGGTGCAGGACCCACTTTTATACTGCTCCTGCACCGCCCCAGGCCCACAGTCACTGCACGCGGGCAGCAATTTTCCAACAGACTCACTTCTAAAGCAAAATATCCTAATTAACGACATAGGTTGTGTTTTTGTTTCTGTCAATGCTCCCATTTAATTTCCGCATTTCTGCCATGCCCTCTAGGCCATGGGTACTCATTTCAAGCACCATATGAGAAGCGCAAGGATTTCCTGTGCAAGAAAACATCAGAACCTGCCAAAAATATGCTCTATGTAGAGCCCCATGTTGGAGGTTTTTTCCTCACCAATGAGGGGCGGTTAGGGGCTCAGGACAATGCCTTATTCCTCCCACTCTCCTCACACCACAGTGCACTTTGGCTGCACACTGGACCTGATCAGCTAGAGACACAATGACTTGGGCACATTTCCAAACACTCTGACCACCCTTTGAGCCCCTTGAGCTGTGGGAGTGCCGGCAAGAATGTCACACTGAGACCAAAGGCCATTAGGGCTTCCAGGAGCTGTGTACTCGGGTCCAGCCCAGTGGTCAGAGCTGTTTTTTTTCCTGGGGCTGGGATGGAGCTGCCCTGGCCTCAGGGGAATTTATCGCTGTGTGGGATCCAGAACTGCAGACAGCACTCACTCCTGGCTTGGACTCACTCCAGAAGCCTGACACACGGCCAATCGAACATTAGAGTGCGACTCACCATGGGTAGGGAGAGTCGATCCCAGGTAGCTTGCCTGCTGAAGGCACTCCCTTGGCCTGCTGGGATGCGTCCCAGCTGACTCCATGTCTGCAGAGCAGGGAAATGCTTTGCCTCTTTGAAGTTGTCCCAGAGCTGCTTTTCTACCCAGGTCCCTTCTGATCCCGTCCAGTCCCTGAGCATCCCCTAGTACATGGCACTGCAGGGTCCTGGCAGCCCTCACTCACTGGGTAGTTTGGGGAGGTTTCTTTGCCTCTCCAATGGTACTGGTAGGTTCTCCAGCAAAAGGAGGCTTTGGAGCAGTGGAGGGGAGACCTGCTGATACCCTAATGCCAGGCGATGTTTTTCCTGGTGATACAGGGAACTGACAATTAACTAATTAACACTTAAAGAACTGACACTTGAGAACTAACCCTACCCCACTTCACTAAAGACACTTACAGAGCTAACCCTTTAACCCACATCGCTGTTGCCTAGCCTTGCTTAACTCTGTGTAACTTATTGTATGAAAACCAGGACTTCTCTGATGCCTTGCAAAAATGATTATCCTTGGGTGCATCCTTGATGCATCCTTGGGTGAACTAGGTAACAGAATCCTGGGCACAGGATAGGAGCTACACCAGTTTTAAGCAACTCAGCAGTCTGAGTCCTAACCAACTCATCACAGTGGACCAAAGGTGACCGTGTACAGAGAAAGAGGACCCGGGTTCATGATCATTACGCAGTGGCAACCAGGAGGAGCCAGAGGCGGAGACTATGGGAATGGTCTCCCGGAACTCATTGTAATAAGAACCACCTTCTCGGGGACATGTTATAAATATGTACAGGTGTTCCTAAAACTTTCATGAATATGTAACACTTCACTGCATTTAACCGAGTTCACAGCTACTGTAATTTTACACACATATTAGCAGAAATGATTCCTTGTTTGTCCGGCGTCGTAAATAAATGCATTCCTTCATTATAACCTCAAGGGTTGTGCGTTCATTCCGCGCCTCACTGGGACCCAGGGATGAGTCCCAGGTGGAGTGGAGATTTCTGCAATGCTTTTGTTCCTTCTTCTTACTGACTATTCAGGAGAACTCCTCAGCACCGCCCAGTCTGTTTGACCAGGACGATGAAGTTTGTGTGTTTGTTCTCTTACACCCTTCAAGTCTTTTCCTAAGGCTGATCCCTGGCCCTTTGGGCAAAACTATCCAAAGGAGTTCTGTTTTCAGAGAACCCCCACGTATTTCTTGAACAATCTGCTTATTTAGCATGAAGGACTAGCAGAGGGAGGAGATGAGCCTCCCACTCTTCTCTTGGATGTGAATGGACTGAAGCATAAAACTCCTAACTCGAGACAACTTTGTGCAGTGTGCTGCGTGGCATTAATGAAGTTTCATCGCACTCACCACCAAGACAACTACAGAGACTGTCAGACTGACAAGTGGAGAAATCTTCCCTTCCTTCTGATATTCAAATCTTTCTGTTTCTGTTTCTGTTTCTGTTTCTGTTTCTGTTTCTGTTTCTGTTTCTCTTTCTCTTTCTCTTTCTCTTTCTCTTTCTCTTTCTCTTTCTCTTTCTCTTCTCTTTCTCTTTCTCTCTTTCTCTTTCCTTCTATCTGTATTCTGGACACTTAAAGGTAACATTGTTTTGACTTTTGTTGTTGAAGTCTTGTGAAGTTTTATGATGTAGATAGAAACTTTTGCCAACCCACTGTTTGCTGTAATTCCACTCAGGCATCTCAAGCCAGCACATGAAAGAAGCCTGCATGGCAGAGCAGGCATGTCAGAAATGAGGAAATGAAACGACAGCATTGATGGCCCCAAAATAGAAACTTTACATATGATACTCTGCTTTGGAAGTGAGTCTGCTGGGAAATTACTGCCCGCGTGCAGTGACTGTGATCCTGGGGCGGTGCAGGAGGAGTATAAAAGCGGGTCCTTCTCCTGACTCTCTCATACACTCCTCTTGCCTCCATCTCCTTGGGATCAAGGTGAGTATGAAGCCCTATCTCCACCTCCTTCTCCTCCTCCTCCTTTAAGATTTCTCATTGCATTCCTGCCCTTTAGTCCCATGCAGGGTCTTGAGGATATTTGTACTGTGCGAGGGAATCGGTCAGAAAGTGTGACATGGTGGTATATTGTTTGAGGTGTCTCCTTGAGCTGTGGGCAAGGTTGGATCCCCTTGGGCTTCATCGCTACTGGCAGGGCTTGCCTGAGAGGAAGGAGAAGTGCGTGTGCTCCCTACACAGTGTCCAGCTCCTGTCTGCAGGCTGTACCTTGTCTTGCTCATGCTGGGGTGACAAGCTGCTCCTCACCTGTCTCCCCCGCTCTTCTTCCCCCGGCCCTCTCTCCCAGGCGCAGCTCCAGCCACAAGACATGTCCTGCTACAACCCGTGCCTGCCCTGCCAGCCCTGCGGCCCAACCCCGCTGGCCAACAGCTGCAATGAGCCCTGTGTCAGGCAGTGCCAGGACTCTAACGTTTACATCCAGCCCTCCCCCGTGGTGGTGACCCTGCCTGGCCCCATCCTCAGCTCCTTCCCGCAGAACACCGCCGTGGGATCCTCCACCTCCGCCGCTGTTGGCAGCATCCTCAGCTCTCAGGGAGTGCCCATCAACTCCGGGGGCTTTGGTTTCTCTGGCTTGGGCAGCAACATCTGCGGCACAAGGAGGAGTTTCCCCTGCTAAAGCTGCTGGTGATGGCCCTGGTGAAGGAAACCAGGGACACACAACACGGGACTGGACTGGGGAGGGAGATTTGGGTTGTTGGTTTCAGAGGGGCTGAGCAACCCCAGCAACTCTTGTAAAAAGACGGGGCCAGTCTGGGCTCTCGGGAATCTTGGCCCATGCCGCATTTCCCCTCTTCCCGTGTCTCCCGTTCCTCTTGTTTCCTTGTTCTCCTGTGCTCCCCTGGGCTGTGAGCCTCACAAAGTCAGCCTAGGGAGGACTGCTGTCCCTGCTCCCTCTGTGGGACAGGCAGACGGAGACCTGGTTCAGTCTCTCCACAGCCATGAGTCGCAGACTCCTGTCTGCCGCTGATGCTTCCTGCTCCAGGATCTCCACTCAGATCGATCTCTTTCCCTCTTTTGTCTCATTAAAGTTCTTCTGCACCTGAGCTCATGTCTCTGTGTCATCTTTTCCTCTGCAGATGCTTTCCCAAGGTGCCCAGGAAGAAGAATGGTCTTCAAGAATTATGCTGGGAGGGATGTCTTTAGTGTGGTTGTGTGGTGGTTCTTGGCACAATTGTGTTTATTCTGACTGGGATGGAATTCTCTTTCCCTACAGCAGTGTTCATAATGCTGTGCTTTGCAGCTGTAGCTGGAACGGTTCTGATGACAGCACATCTGTGTTTTGGCTTTTGTTGAGCAGTGCTTGCACAGCAGCAAAGTTGTGTCTCCAGCCACACTCCAAAAGTCCAGTAGGCTGGTGCTTAGACCAGAGCCTGGAAGGGGACATAGGCAGGACATCTGCAGGACAGCAGATTCAGAGTGACCAAAGGGACATTCGATACCATATGACATTGTGGTCAGCAAGAAATGTGAGACAAATAAGGAGGAAGTGGAGGGGCCATTCAATATTTGTCCATTGATTTTCAAAGCAACCACTACACGTACTCTGGTCTTACTTTGGAGGAATTGGCTGAAAATCCGCTCCTGATAGAAAACAGGGAAGAAATCTTTTTTACTATGCTTTGCTTGTCTACATGGCCCCTGCATTTCTTCCTCACACTGCATGTATCTCAGCCTACAACTCTGTAATGTCTGTAATTCTCCATGACTTGCTCAAGGAGATGGAAGTGATAGAGCATCTTGGTGGACATCTGGTGATCAGACAAGGTCACCTCACTCCAGTCTTTTTGGTGCTTCCTGTGGGGTTTGAGACAGCAGCAGTTTTGATTTGAGCAGGTGTTAGCTGTAGCAGTTATCAATTTACAGGCCTCTGTGCAGCGCAGGCAGTTTGCTTGCTGAACTGCTTATCTCTCGATTTTGCTGATGTTTGGAACATGTTAATAGAACCAAACACTCTGGGCTTTGTCCTGGAATTGGGACCCTTAGAGTGCTGGGGAGCTTTCTAGTGGAGATGCTGAGGGAATTCAGCTCCCTCTTCCCAGAGAAACCGACGTGGGGGTGTTTTCTTGTGTGTACCCCCAGGGTCCTTGCTCATCCTTAAGTGAGATGTTTACTGCTATTAATTAAAACCGTTGATTTAATGTGAGGTTTGTGGCCTCTGGTGTAATGCTGGGGATAACTGCAAGTTCTTCTGCATCCCAGCCCAATCCTCTGTGTCATCCTTTTCCCTGCAGACACTATCCCAAGATATCCATTGAGAGAAATGTTCCTCACGCTGATTCTGGGAAGGAGTTCTTGGGGATGGTTGGACAATGGTTGTTAACACAAAGATTTTTAAGTGAACGACTGTGGCCGGTGTTTTCAAAGTACTTGTTCTTCAGAAGACGGTCAGGCATCGATCTGGTGCTGCGAAGTGGTGGGTGATCACGTTTGCATGACTAGTTATTTCATTTATTTTTTTTTCTCATTTTTTCCCTTCTCCTCTAGGAGTGTCCTTATCTTGACCCAAAGGTATTTTGTCTCCTTGTCTTCCAAATCTGTCCCCATACTACTGGGACAGTGAATGAAGAGAACAGTTGGTAGGTGATTAATGCCGACTGGGTTCTATACACCACAGAGACCAACACGCAGTGCATGTCATCCTCATCTTGCTCCTTACGGTTCTCTGCCCAGAGCTTCCTGGGAATGTTTCTGGAGGGATGGAGCAGGGAGAGGCACTGGCAGGAGAAGAGGCAACAGGTGGAGGCTGAGTGTCTCCAAGGGCTCTTCAGAATGTCTCTAAAGCAGAATGGTGAGCAGCAGCATGGCTGCAGAAACGCTTGCAGATGAGGAAAGGGAGCTGCCCAGCTGCTCTAGGACACAGGTGGGCAAGATGATGCATGTCCAGATAGAGCCAGCCCTGTTTCCCCATGAATCCCTCATGCCCTGAGAAGCAGCAGCCCAGCAGCAGGGCCAGGGAACGGTGCTTTTGCAGTAATGTCAGTAAAGAGGTGCAACTCCAGCACTGTTCCTGGGGACCAAGGACACTCATCAGCATCCTGGCCAAGGTGACCAGCACCTCAGCTAGGAGATCTAGGGTAGTGACTATCCCAGTCTTCTGAGTACTCACCTGAAAGCACCTACAACAATGCTGCAATGCAAGAAAGATGTGTTGCAAGAAACACCTGGGCCAAGTGGACTGTGTTCAGCAGACGGTGTTTGAGGATGGTGATGAGCTGGAGCACTTGTGTGGGGAGCAGTGTGTGGGGGCACGGGGCTTGCTGAACATGAAGAAAATATATGGTGTGAGAATGAAAAGCAGCTTTGGAGTAGCAATGGTGACATCCTGCAGAAGACAGATCCAGGCTCAACACTGGCAGTGTGTGGTTGGAGGACTAGAGACAATGGGCTCATGCTCAGACATGAGAGGTTTGTACCTGGTAGGAAGAAAATGGTTTCCTGCAAAAGGTGAGTCAAGCAGTGAAAGAGGTTTCCTGGGGACATTGTCCGGTCACCCTCCTTGGACATGGTCACTGTTTATTGCAGGGCAACAATAAACTGTGGCAGATGGTCTCTGTTAACCACCCTACCCTCTCTGCTAAGGAAAGTTAATAGGAGGGAAATGGAGAGAGATTTGCAAGTTGGAAAAGTTAAAAAAGATTTACTAATGCTACTAATAAACAGAGAAAATAATACAAAATATGCAAAACCATTCTTGAATTTCCTGGGGTAGTGCAGTGTTTCCCACCATGGAGCTGCTGTCACTCCAGTGGCTGTATGTGGGAGATTTGAGGGATTTTCGTGAAGTTAATGTGTGGATGGGTTTCTCTTAGATGGAGATTTGTTACTGAACTAGCCAGGCCCAAAGGAATTTCAAGGCCCCCTCGAAAGTAGAAAACAGGAGCTGCTGTGGGAGTGAGGCAGTTCTACAATAACAGGGCCTCAAGAAGACGTAAATCAACAGACCTATGAGCAGTGAAACTGGGGTGTGTGGACAGCTCATGAACATAGACAATATACAATCAGCTAATGCATGCTTGAAGCGTGGATGCGTGATCAGGAAATAACTGCATATATAAGGAGGATTGTTTTTGTAATAAATGGCTTTGCTTGAATTCATATTGAATTGTGTGGAGTCCATGAGTTTTCTCCCTTTCAGCTGCAGGGCAGGCACCCAGAAGTCCTGGGCTGGACTCCTCAGTAAACCAGAACTGGATTCAGAGATGCAGGGTCTGGAACCAGGCCTAGGATCGCAGGCACAAGAGGCAGGGTCCTCTTCAGATGCCGGCCATGGTCGAAGAGAATGAGACCCTTGTGATCTCTCACTCTTGGGGACGTGCAAAATTTATCAGTAAACTTGACTGACATAGCAATAGTTCTAAACCTGGGACTCTTCTGCATATCATTGCTACCGTTATCAGCTCCAGAGTGAAGAGTGTCTGAAAAAACATGCAGCCAAATTCAGAAAAGTGCAGTTACTTAGAAGAACTTAGGTGAAGGGAAAATTTACTAAAAGAGAAACTGGTCTTGTTTTTAAAAAGACCAGGACAGACACTCATGGCTTGAGACCAATGATCTCTGAAGGTCATTTGCAACTTGATTATGCTCTGATCCTACGGTGCCAAGACAGCCTTTTTGTGCCTTCTTGGCCCTCTGGATACAGGGCCAGCAATGAGGAGGAGGAGCTCAGGTTCTCAGGCAAGAAGACAGGCATTGTGCAGGAGCTGACCTGAATGCTCTAAGGTAAGAAAAGATGGCAGAAGGCATCATCTATGCACCAACTAGAAGATCGTACGATCTGTGCACCCCAGGTCATGGGACAAGTTTTCCCAAAGATGATGTGGCAGTATTTTCCCTTCCTGTTCTGCAGCTTTGTGGATTAGTCTTCCCTGCCCCAGATGTTCCAAGGAATGTCAGGAGCCCCCTGGTTCTGACAGCAAATTCTGCCTGTAAAGACCAAGTCAGGGAAGCCTTGGAGCATCTCCACCTTTCCTGTAAGCCTTGTTCTAAGGGAAGCTGCCCTCTTAACACTGGGGTGGCCTTTACTCGAGCTTTGCTTTTGCTGCCGACCTACCTGGAAGAAGAACTTCTTCCTGACCTCCATGTGCTGTGCCTGACTCAACACCAGGTGATTTGTGGCTTTCCTGACCCCTACCCTGTATTCCCAACCTGCAAACACTATTCCCACAGCAGAGGTCATAGAATCATTGGGTTGTTTTGGTTGTAAGAGACCCTGAGGATCATTGGGTCCAACCATAAGGTAACTCAAGTGCTAAGTCATGTCCCAAGAATTTCTTCTATACGACTTTCAAAGACCTCCAGTGTTGTTGACTCCACCACTTCCCTGGTCAACCTGTTCCAATGCCTGACAACAGTTTCCATTAAGAATTTTTTCCTAATATCCAATTTAATCCTCCCCTGGTGCAACTTGAGGCTGTTTCCCTTTGTTCTCTCACTTGCTACTTGGAAGAAGAGACCAACAGAACCTGGCGCTCATCTTCTGCCCAAAATGAAATGATTCTGATTAGGATATCCTTTGGCATCTCATCCCAGCACATGAAAGAAGCCTTTTTGTGCCTTCTTGGCCCACTGGATACAGGGCCAGCAATGAGGAGGAGGAGCTCAGGTTCTCAGACAAGAAGACAGGCAGTGTGCGGGGGCTGTCCTGAATGCTCTAAGGAAAGAAAAGATGGCAGAAGGCATCTCTGCACCAACTAGAAGATCGTACGATCTGTGCACCCCAGGTCATGGGACACGTCTTCCCAAAGATGGTGTGGCAGTATTTTCCCTTCCTGTTCTCCAGCTTTTCTTTTCCTCTTGGTCCTTCCCTCACCCCAAAATTCTGCATCTCAAGGCTGGGGTTAGGACAGGTTCTCCTGGGCTTTCCTGGGACAGTATTGCCTCTGCCTTGTCAATAACACATGAATTTTTCCTTCTTCTGACCACTTGCTTCACAATGTTGAGCTTCACAAGGGAAAAAAGTAAAGGTGTATTCAGCAAAGTGATGGTAGTGACTGAACTACCTTGTGTTGCCCTACCCCAGTATACCCCAGATAGGCAGAGATGTTTAGAAACCACCCAAGTCAAGACTAAGTATAGTCAATACCAAAGTAGTTGACAATCACTGCACAACCTTCCCAAAGAACCCTATCCCAGAACCAGGCCTGAGCAACATCTCTCTCCCAGAGCATCTTGGGAGAGCATCATAGGGGAAAGGATGAGACAAAGGCACAGACTGGGATGCAGAAGAACTTTAATGAGTCAAAAAGAAAACAAAACAAGGTGACTCTGAGGGGCAGCTCCAGTCCCCAGAATACCGGGGGCAGACAGGAGTGTGTGAGCCATGGCTGTGGTGCATATCCAGCCAGGTGTCCATCTGCCTGTCCCACAGAGGGAACAGGGCCAGCAGGTCCTCCCTAGTCTGGCTTTGTGGGGCTCACAGCCCGGGGGAGCACAAGAGAACAGAGACACAGGAGGGAGAGAAGACACGGGGAGAAGGGAAAGGCGGAATGGGCCATGCTTTCTGAGAGCCCAGGCTGGCCCTGTCTTTTTGCAAAGGGTGCTGGGGTAGCTCAGCCCATCTGAAAGGAACAACCTGATGATTTGTCTCCACTCCAGCACTATCTGGGGGGTCCCTGCTTTCCTTCACCAGGGCCATCACCAGCAGCTTTAACAGGGGAAACTCCTCCTCGTGCCGCAGATGCCACTGCCCAAGCCAGAGAGACCAAAGCCCCCGGAGTTGATGGGCACTCCCTGAGAGCTGAGGATGCTGCCAACAGCAGCAGAGGTGGAGGATCCCACGGCGGTGTTCTGCGGGAAGGAGGTGAGGATGGGGCCGGGCAGGGTCACCACCACAGCGGGGGGCTCAATGACAACTCTGGAGTCTTGGCACTGCTGGACACAGGGCTCATTGCAGCTGTTGGCCAGCGGGGTCGGGCCAGAGGACTGGCAGGGCAGGCACGGGTTGTAGCAGGACATGTCTTGTGGCTGGAGTTGCACCTGAAAGACAGGACAGGGGGAGGCAGAGCATGAGGGATTGCATAGTATCAGCCTTTCTCCCAACCATGGAGAGCCAAGGAACAACTGGAAATGAGAGTTGGAGGCTGTGTAGGTGACCCGCAGGCTTCTCCCTCACAAGAGCCCTGGCAAGAGTGACCAGGGAGATCCCCACCTAGCCTATAGCTCAGGAGACATTTCAGAGTCTCTCCTTGTCACACTTTCTGCCCCTTTCCCCTCCCATGGTGAGCAGCCTCAAGACCCTGCATGGTAGAAAGGGGCAGTTACTCCCTGAGAAATCCTAGAGGAGGAGGAGGAAGAGGAAGGAGAGTGGTTGTCCAACTCACCTCAGTCCCAAGGAGATGGAGGCGAGAGGAGTGGATGCAAGAGTGAGGTGCAGGACCCACTTTTATACTGCTCCTGCACCGCCCCAGGCCCACAGTCACTGCACGCGGGCAGTAATTTTCCAACCGACTCACTTCCAAAGCAAAATATCCTAATTAACGACATAGGTTGTGTTTTTGTTTCTGTCAATGCTCCCATTTAATTTCCGCATTTCTGCCATGCCCTCTAGGCCATGGGTACTCATTTCAAGCACCATATGAGAAGCGCAAGGATTTCCTATGCAAGAAAACAGCAGAACCTGCCAAAAATATGCTCTATGTAGAGCCCCATGTTGGAGGTTTTTTCCTCACCAATGAGGGGCAGTTAGGGGCTCAGGGCAATGTCTTCTTCCTCCCAACCTCCTCACACCACAATGCACTTTGGACCTGACCAGCTAGAGACACAATGGCTTGGGCACATTTCCAAACACTCTGACCACCCTTTGAGCCCCTTGAGCTGTGGGAGTGCCGGCAAGAATGTCACACTGAGACCAAAGGCCATTAGGGCTTCCAGGAGCTGTGTACTCGGGTCCAGCCCAGTGGTCAGAGCTGTTTTTTTTCCTGGGGCTGGGATGGAGCTGCCCTGGCCTCAGGGGAGTTTATCCCTCTGTGGGATCCAGGACTGCAGACAGCACGCACTCCTGGCTTGGACTCACACCAGAAGCCTGACACACGGCCAATCTAACATTGGAGTGTGACTCACCATGGGTAGGGAGAGTCGATCCCAGGTAGCTTGCCTGCTGAAGGCACTCCCTTGGCCTGCTGGGATGCGTCCCAGCTGACTCCATGTCTGCAGGGCAGGGAAATGCTGCCCCTCTTTGGAGTCGTCCCAGAGCTGCTTTTCTACCCAGGTCCCTTCTGATCCCGTCCAGTCCCTGAGCATCCCCTAGTACATGGCACTGCAGGGTCCTGGCAGCCCTCACTCACTGGGTAGTTTGGGGAGGTTTCTTTGCGTCTCCAATGGTACTGGTTTGTGCTCCAGCAAGAACAGGGCTTTGGGGCAGTGGAGGGAGGCCTGCTGATAATCTAATACCAGGAGATGTTTTTCCTGGTGATACAGGGATGAGTCCCAGGTGGAGTGGAGATTTCTGCAATGCTTTTGTTCCTTCTTCTTACTGACTATTCAGGAGAGCTCCTCAGCACCGCCCAGTCTGTTTGACCAGGACGATGAAGTTTGTGTGTTTGTTCTCTTACACACTTCAAGTCTTTTCCTAATGCTGATCCCTGGCCCTTTGGGCAAAACTACCTAAAGGAGTTCTGTTTTCAGAGAACCCCCACGTATTTCTTGAACAATCCACTTATTTAGCATGAAGGACGAGAAAAGGGAGGAGATGAGCCTCCCACTCTTCTCTTGGATGTGAATGGACTGAAGCATAAAACTCCTAACTCGAGACAACTTTGTGCAGTGTGCTGCGTGGCATTAATGAAGTTTCATCGCACTCACCACCAAGACAGCTACAGAGACTGTCAGATTGACAAGTGGAGAAATCTTCCCTTCCTTCTGATATTCAATTTCTTCTCCTTCTCCTTCTCCTTCTCTTCCTCTTCTCTTTCTCTTTCATGGCAGAGCAGGCATGTCAGAAATGAGGAAATGAAACGACAGCATTGATGGCCCCAAAATAGAAACTTTACAAATGATACTCTGCTTTGGAAGTGAGTCTGCTGGGAAATTACTGCCCGCGTGCAGTGACTGTGATCCTGGGGCGGTGCAGGAGCAGTATAAAAGCGGGTCCTTCTCCTGACTCTCTCATACACTCCTCTTGCCTCCATCTCCTTGGGATCAAGGTGAGTATGAAGCCCTATCTCCACCTCCTTCTCCTCCTCCTCCTTTAAGATTTCTCATTGCATTCCTGCCCCTTAGTCCCATGCAGGGTCCTGAGGATATTTGTACTGTGCGAGGGAATCGGTCAGAAAGTGTGACATGGTGGTATATTGTTTGAGGTGTCTCCTTGAGCTGTGGGCAAGGTGGGATCCCCTTGGGTTTCATCGCTCATGGCAGGGCTTGCCTGAAAGTAAGGAGAAGTGCGTGTGCCCCCTACACAGAGTCCAGCTCCTTTCTCCAGGTTGTACCTTGTCTTGCTCATGCTGGGGTGACAAGCTGCTCCTCACCTGTCTCCCCCGCTCTTCTTCCCCCTGCCCTCTCTCCCAGGCGCAGCTCCAGCCACAAGACATGTCCTGCTACAACCCGTGCCTGCCCTGCCAGCCCTGCGGCCCAACCCCGCTGGCCAACAGCTGCAATGAGCCCTGTGTCAGGCAGTGCCAGGACTCTAACGTTTACATCCAGCCCTCCCCCGTGGTGGTGACCCTGCCCGGCCCCATCCTCAGCTCCTTCCCGCAGAACACCGCCGTGGGATCCTCCACCTCCGCCGCTGTTGGCAGCATCCTCAGCTCTCAGGGAGTGCCCATCAACTCCGGGGGCTTTGGTTTCTCTGGTTTGGGCAGTGGCATCTGCGGCACGAGGAGGTGTTTCCCCTGCTAAAGCTGCTGGTGATGGCCCTGGGGAAGGAAACCAGGGACACACAAGACAGGACTGGACTGGGGAGGGAGATTTGGGTTGTTGGTTTCAGAGGGGCTGAGCAACCCCGGCATCTCTTGCAAAAAGACGGGGCCTGTCTGGGCTCTCAGGAATCTTGTCCCATGCCGCCTTTCCCCTCTTCCAGTGTCTCCCGTTCCTCTTGTTTCCTTGTTCTCCTGTGCTCCCCTGGGCTGTGAGCCTCACAAAGTCAGCCTAGGGAGGAACTGCTGACCCTACTCCCTCTGTGGGACAGGCAGACGGAGACCTGGTTCAGTCTCTCCACAGCCATGAGTCGCAGACTCCTGTCTGCCGCTGATACTTCCTGCTCCAGGATCTCCACTCAGATTATCTCTTTCCCTCTTTTGCCTCATTAAATTTCTTCTGCACCTGAGCTCATGTCTCTGTGTCATCTTTTCCTCTGCAGATGCTTTCCCAAGGTGCCCAGGAAGAAGAATGGTCTTCAAGTATTATGCTGGGAGGGATGTCTTTAGTGTGGTTGTGTGGTGGTTCTTTGCACAATTGGATTTATTCTGACTGGGATGGAATTCTCTTTCCCTACAGCAGTGTTCATAATGCTGTGCTTTGCAGCCGTAGCTGGAACGGTTCTGATGACAGCACATCTGTGTTTTGGCTTTTGCTGAGCAGTGCTTGCACAGCAGCAAAGTTGTGTCTCCAGCCACACTCCAAAAGTCCAGTAGGCTGGTGCTTAGACCAGAGCCTGGGAGGGGACATAGGCAGGACATCTGCAGGACAGCAGATTCAGAGTGACCAAAGGGACATTCGATACCATATGACATTGTGGTCAGCAAGAAATGTGAGACAAATAAGGAGGAAGTGGAGGCGCCATTCAATATTTGTCCATTCATTTTCAAAGCAACCACTACACGTACTCTGGCCTTCCTTTGCAGGAGTTGGGTGAAAATCACCTCCTGATAGAAAACAGGGAATAAATCTCTTTTACTATGCTTTGCTTGTCTACATGGCCCCTGCATTTCTTCCTCACACTGCATGTATCTCTATCTACAACTCTGTAATGTCTGTAATTCTCCTTGTCTTCCTTAAGGAGGTAAAAGTGATAGAGCATCTTGGCATCTTGGTGGACATCTGGTGATCAGACAAGGTCACCTCACTCCAGTCTTTTTGGTGCTTCCTGTGGGGTTTGAGACAGCAGAAGTTTTGATTTGAGCAGGTGTTAGCTGTAGCAGTTACCAATTTACAGGCCTCTGTGCAGCGCAGGCAGTTTGCTCGGTGAACTGCTTATCTCTTGATTTTGCTGATGTTTGGAACATGTTAGTAGAAACAATCGCTCTGGGCTTTGTCCTGGCATTGGGACCCTTACAGTGCTGGGGAGCTGTCTAGTGGAGATGCTGAGGGAATTCAGCTCCCTCTTCCAAGAGAAACCGACGTGGGGGTGTTTTCTTGTGTATACCCCCCCGGGTCCTTGCTCATCCTTAAGTGAGATGTTTACTGCTATTAATTAAAACCGTTGATTTAATGTCAGGTTTGTAATGCTGGGGATAACTGCAAGTTCTTCTGCATCCCAGCCCAATCCTCTGTGTCATCCTTTTCCCTGCAGACACTATCCCAGGATACCCATTGATGAAATGTTCCTCACGGTGATTCTGGGAAGGAGTTCTTGGGGATGGTTGGACAATGGTTGTTAACACAAAGATTTTTAAGTGAACGACTGTGGCCAGTCTTTTCAAAGTACTTGTTCTTCAGAAGACGGTCAGGCATCGATCTGGTGCTGCGAAGTGGTGAGTGATTGCGTTTGCATGACTAGTTATTTCATTTTTTTTTTCTCATTTTTTCCCTTCCCCTCTAGGAATGTCCTTATCTTGACCCAAAGGTATTTTGCTCTCCTTGTCTTCCAAATCTGTCCCCATACTACTGGGACAGTGAACGAAGAGAACAGTTGGTAGGTGATTAGGTGATTAATGCTGACTGGGTTGTACACACCACAGAGACCAACACGCAGTGCATGTCATCCTCATCTTGCTCCTTGCGGTTCTCTGCCCAGAGCTTCCTGGGAATGTTTCTGGAGGGATGGAGCAGGGAGAGGCACTGGCAGGAGAAGAGGCAGCGGGTGGAGGCTGAGTGTCTCCAAGGGCTCTTCAGAATGTCTCTAAAGCAGAATGGTGAGCAGCAGCATGGCTGCAAAAAGGCTTGCAGATGAGAAAAGGGAGCTGCCCAGCTGCTCTAGGACACAGGTGGGCAAGATGACACATGTCCAGATAGAGCCAGCCCTGTTTCCCCATGAATCCCTCATGCCCTGAGAAGCAGCAGCCCAACAGCAGGGCCAGAGAATGGTGCTTTTGCAGTAATGTCAGTAAAGAGGTGCAACTCCAGCACTGTTCCTGGGGACCAAGGACACTCATCAGCATCCTGGCCAAGGTGACCAGCACCTCAGCTAGGAGATCTAGGGTAGTGACTATCCCAGTCTTCTGAGTACTCACCTGAAAGCACCTACAACAATGCTGCAATGCAAGAAAGATGTGTTGCAAGAAACACCTGGGCCAAGTGGACTGTGTTCAGCAGACGGTGTTTGAGGATGGTGATGAGCTGGAGCACTTGTGTGGGGAGCAGTGTGTGGGGGCACGGGGCTTGCTGAACATGAAGAAAATATATGGTGTGAGAACGAAAAGCAGCTTTGGGGTAGCAATGGTGACATCCTGCAGAAGACAGATCCAGGCTCAACACTGGCAGTGTGTGGTTGGAGGACTAGAGACAATGGGCTCATGCTCAGACATGAGAGGTTTGTACCTGGTAGGAAGAAAATGGTTTCCTGTAAATGTGGGTCAAGCAGTGAAAGAGGTTTCCTGGGGACATTGTCCGGTCACCCTCCTTGGACATGGTCACTGTTTATTGCAGGGCAACAATAAACTGTGGCAGATGGTCTCTGTTAACCACCCTACCCTCTCTGCTAAGGAAAGTTAATAGGAGGAAAATGGAGAGAGATTTGCAAGTTGGAAAAGTTAAAAATGCTTTACTAATGCTACTAATAAAAAGAGAAAATAATACAATATATGCAAAACCATTCTTGAATTTCCTTAGGTAGTACAGTGTTTCCCACCATGGAGCTGGTGTCACTCCAGTGGCTGTATGTGGGAGATTTGAGGGATTTTCTTGAAGTTAATGTGTGGATGGGTTTCTCTTAGATGGAGATTTGTTACTGAACTAGCCATGCCCAAAGGAATTTCAAGACCACCTCAGAAAGCTGAAAACAGGAGCTGCTGTGGGAGTGAGGCAGTTCTACAATAACAGGGCCTCAAGAAGACATAAATCAACAGAGCTATGAGCAGTGAAACTCGGGCGTGTGGACAGCTCATGAACATAGACAATATACAATCAGCTAATGCATGCTTGAAGCGTGGATGTGTGATCAGGAAATAACTGCATATATAAGGAGGATTGTTTGTGTAATAAATGGCTTTGCTTGAATTCATATTGAATTGTGTGGAGTCCATGAGTTTTCTCCCTTTCAGCTGCAGGGCAGGCACCCGGAAGTCCTGGGCTGGACTCCTCAGTAAACCAGAACTGGATTCAGAGATGCAGGGTCTGGAACCAGGCCTAGGATCGCAGGCACAAGAGGCAGGGTCCTCTTCAGATGCCGGCCATGGTCAAAGAGAATGAGACCCTTGTGATCTCTCACTCTTGGGGACGAGCAAAATTTATCGGTAAACTTGACTGACATAGCAATAGGTCTAAACCTGGGACTCTTCTGCATATCATTGCTACTGTTATCAGCTCCAGAGTGAAGAGTGTCTGAAAAAACATGCAGCCAAATTCAGAAAAGTGCAGTTACTTAGAAGAACTTAGGTGAAGGGAAAATTTACTAAAAGAGAAACTGGTCTTGTTTTTAAAAAGACCAGGACAGACACTCATGGCTTGAGACCAATGATCTCTGAAGGTCATTTGCAACTTGATTATGCTCTGATGCTACGGTGCCAAGACAGCCTTTTTGTGCCTTCTTGGTCCACTGGATACAGGGCCAGCAATGAGGAGGAGGAGCTCAGGTTCACAGGCAAGAAGACAGGCATTGTGCAGGAGCTGACCTGAATGCTCTAAGGTAAGAAAAGATGGCAGAAGGCATCATCTATGCACCAACTAGAAGATCGTACGATCTGTGCACCCCAGGTCATGGGACAAGTTTTCCCAAAGATGATGTGGCAGTATTTTCCCTTCCTGTTCTGCAGCTTGGTGAATGAGTCTTCCCTGCCCCAGATGTTCCAAGGAATGTCAGGAGCCCCCTGGTTCTGACAGCAAATCCTGCATGTAAAGACCAAGTCAGGGAAGCCTTGGAGCATCTTCACCTTTCCTGTAAGCCTTGTTCTAAGGGAAGCTGCCCTCTTAACACTGGGGTGGCCTTTACTCGAGCTTTGCTTTTGCTGCCGACCTACCTGGAAGAAGAACTTCTTCCTGACCTCCATGTGCTGTGCCTGACTCAACACCAGGTGATTTGTGGCTTTCCTGACCCCTACCCTGCATTCCCAGGCTGCAAACACTATTCCCATAGCAGAGGTCATAGAATCATTGGGTTGTTTTGGTTGTAAGAGACCCTGAGGATCATCGAGTCCAACCATAAGCTAACTCAAGCGCTAAGTCGTGTCCCAAGAACTTCTTCTATACGAGTTTCAAAGACCTCCAGTGATGTTGACTCCACCACTTCCCTGGTCAACCTGTTCCAATGCCTGACAACAGTTTCCATTAAGAATTTTTTCCTAATATCCAATTTAATCCTCCCCTGGTGCAACTTGAGGCTGTTTCCCTTTGTTCTCTCACTTGCTACTTGGAAGAAGAGACCAACGGAACCTGGGGCTCATCTACTGCCCAAAATGAAATGATTCTGATTAGGACATCCTTTGGCATCTCATCCCAGCACATGAAAGAAGCCTTTTTGTGCCTTCTTGGTCCACTGGATACAGGGCCAGCAATGAGGAGGAGGAGCTCAGGTTCTCAGACAAGAAGACAGGCAGTGTGCGGGGGCTGTCCTGAATGCTCTAAGGTAAGAAAAGATGGCAGAAGGCATCTCTGCACCAACTAGAAGATCGTACGATCTGTGCACCCCAGGTCATGGGACAAGTTTTCCCAAAGATGATGTGGCAGTATTTTCCCTTCCAGTTCTCCAGCTTTTCTTTTCCTCCTGGTCCTTCCCTCACCCCAAAATTCTGCATCTCAAGGCTGGAGTTAGGACAGGTTCTCCTGGGCTTTCCTGGGACAGTATTGCCTCTGCCTTGTCAATAACACATGAATTCCTCCTTCTCCTGACCACTTGCTTCACAATGTTGAGCTTCACAAGGGAAAAAAGTAAAGGTGTATTCAGCAAAGTGATGGTAGTGACTGAACTACCTTGTGTTGCTCTACCCGAGTATACCCCAGATAGGCAGAGATGTTTAGAAACCACCCAAGTCAAGACTAAGTATAGTCAATACCAAAGTAGTTGACAATCACTGCACAACCTTCCCAAAGAACCCTATCCCAGAACCAGGCCTGAGCAACATCTCTCTCCCAGGGCATCTTGGGAGAGCATCAGTAGGGGAAAGGATGAGACAAAGGCACAGACTGGGATGCAGAAGAACTTTAATGAGTCAAAAAGAAAACAAAACTAGGTGGCTCTGAGGGGCAGCTCCAGTCCCCAGAACACCGGGGGCAGACAGGAGTGTGTGAGCCATGGCTGTGGTGCAGATCCAGCCAGGTGTCCATCTGCCTGTCCCACAGAGGGAACAGGGCCAGCAGGTCCTCCCTAGTCTGGCTTTGTGGGGCTCACAGCCCGGGGGAGCACAAGAGAACAGAGACACAGGAGGGAGAGAAGACACGGGGAGAAGGGAAAGGCGGAATGGGCCATGCTTTCTGAGAGCCCAGGCTGGCCCTGTCTTTTTGCAAAGGGTGCTGCGGTAGCTCAGCCCATCTGAAAGGAACAACCTGATGATTTGTCTCCACTCCAGCACTATTTGGTGGGTCCCTGGTTTCCTTCCCCAGGGCCATCACCAGCAGCTTTAACAGGGGAAACTCCTCCTCGTGCTGCAGATGCCGCTGCCCAAGCCAGAGAGACCAAAGCCCCCGGAGTTGATGGGCACTCCCTGAGAGCTGAGGATGCTGCCAACAGCAGCGGAGGTGGAGGATCCCACGGCGGTGTTCTGCGGGAAGGAGGTGAGGATGGGGCCGGGCAGGGTCACCACCACAGCGGGGGGCTCAATGACAACTCTGGAGTCCTGGCACTGCTGGACACAGGGCTCATTGCAACTGTTGGCCAGCGGGGTCGGGCCAGAGGACTGGCACGGCAGGCACGGGTTGTAGCAGGACATGTCTTGTGGCTGGAGTTGCACCTGAAAGACAGGACAGGGGGAGGCAGAGCATGAGGGATTGCATAGTATCAGCCTTTCTCCCAACCTTGGAGAGCCAAGGAATAAACTGGGGATGAGAGTTGGAGGCTGTGTAGGTGACCCGCAGGCTTCTCCCTCAGAAGAGCCCTGGCAAGAGTGACCAGGGAGATCCCTACCTAGCCTATAGCTCAGGAGACACTTCAGCCACACCCCAGAGTCTCTCCTTGTCACATGTTCTGCCCCTTTCCCCTCCCATGGTGAGCAGCCTCAAGACCCTACATGGTAGAAAGGGGCAGTTACTCCCTGAGAAATCCTAGAGGAGGAGGAAGAGGAGGAGAATGGTTGTCCAACTCACCTCAGTCCCAAGGAGATGGAGGCGAGAGGAGTGGATGCGAGAGTGAGGTGCAGGACCCACTTTTATACTGCTCCTGCACCGCCCCAGGCCCACAGTCACTGCACGCGGGCAGTAATTTTCCAACAGACTCACTTCCAAAGCAAAATATCCTAATTAACGACATAGCTTGTGTTTTTGTTTCTGTCAATGCTCCCATTTAATTTCCACATTTCTGCCATGCCCTCTAGGCCATGGGTACTCATTTCAAGCACCATATGAGAAGCGCAAGGATTTCCTGTGCAAGAAAACATCAGAACCTGCCCAAAATATGCTCTATGTAGAGCCCCATGTTGGAGGTTTTTTCCTCACCAATGAGGGGCGGTTAGGGGCTCAGGACAGTGCCTTATTCCTCCCACTCTCCTCACACCACAGTGCACTTTGGCTGCACACTGGACCTGACCAGCTAGAGACACAATGGCTTGGGCACATTTCCAAACACTCTGACCACCCTTTGAGCCCCTTGAGCTGTGGGAGTGCCGGCAAGAATGTCACACTGAGACCAAAGGCCATTAGGGCTTCCAGGAGCTGTGTACTCGGGTCCAGCCCAGGTGTCAGAGCTGGTTTTCCTGGGGCTGGGATGGAGCTGCCCTGACCTCAGGGGAATTTGTCGCTGTGTGGGATCCAGGACTGCAGACAGCACTCACTCCTGGCTTGGACTCACACCAGAAGCCTGACACACGGCCAATCGAACATTAGAGTGCGACTCACCATGGGTGGGGAGAGTCGATCCCAGGTAGCTTGCCTGCTGAAGGCACTCCCTTGGCCTGCTGGGATGCGTCCCAGCTGACTCCATGTCTGCAGGGCAGGGAAATGCTTCGCCTCTTTGAAGTCGTCCCAGAGCTGCTTTTCTACCCAGGTCCCTTCTGATCCCGTCCAGTCCCTGAGCATCCCCTAGTACATGGCACTGCAGGGTCCTGGCAGCCCTCACTCACTGGATAGTTTGGGGAGGTTTCTTTGCCTCTCCAATGGTACTGGTTTGTGCTCCAGCAAGAACAGGGCTTTGGGGCAGTGGAGGGGAGACCTGCTGATACCCTAATGCCAGGAGATGTTTTTCCTGGTGATACAGGGAACTGACAATTAACTAAGTAACACTTAAAGAACTGACACTTGAGAACTAACCCTGCCCCACTTCACTAAAGACACTTAGAGAGCTAACCCTTTAACCCATATCACTATTGCCTAGCCTTGCTTAACTCTGTGTAACTTATTGTACGAAAACCAGGACTTCTCTGATGCCTTGCAAAAATGATTATCCTTGGGTGCATTCTTGATGCATCCTTGGGTGAACTAGGTAAGAGAATCCTGGGCACAGGACAGGAGCTACACCAGTTTTATGCAACTCAGCAGTCTGAGTCCTAACCAACTCATCACAGTGGACCAAAGGTGACCGTGTACAGAGAAAGATGACCCGGGTTCATGATCATTACGCAGTGGCAACCAGGAGGAGCCAGAGGCGGAGACTATGGAAATGGTCTCCCGGAACTCATTGTAATAAGAACCGCCTTCTCAGGGACAGGTTATGAATATGTACAGGCGTTCCTAAAACTTTCATGAATATGTAACACTTCACTGCATTTAACCGAGTTCACAGCTACTGTAATTTTACACACATATTAGCAGAAATGATTCCCCGTTTGTCCGGCGTCGTAAATAAATGCATAACTTCCTTATAACCTCAAGGGTTGTGCGTTCATTCCGCGCCTCACTGGGACCCAGGGATGAGTCCCAGGTGGAGTGGAGATTTCTGCAATGCTTTTGTTCCTTCTTCTTACTGACTATTCAGGAGAGCTCCTCAGCACCGCCCAGTCTGTTTGACCAGGACGATGAAGTTTGTGTGTTTGTTCTCTTACACCCTTCAAGTCTTTCCCTAATGCTGATCCCTGGCCCTTTGGGCAAAACTATCCAAAGGAGTTCTGTTTTCAGAGAACCCCCACGTATTTCTTGAACAATCCACTTATTTAACATGAAGGACGAGCAGAAGGAGGAGATGAGCCTCCCACTCTTCTCTTGGATGTGAATGGACTGAAGCATAAAACTCCTAACTCGAGACAACTTTGTGCAGTGTGCTGCGTGGCATTAATGAAGTTTCATCGCACTCACCACCAAGACAGCTACAGAGACTGTCAGACTGACAAGTGGAGAAATCTTCCCTTCCTTCTGATATTCAAATCTTTCTGTTTCTGTTTCTGTTTCTGTTTCTGTTTCTCTTTCTCTTTCTCTTTCTCTTTCTCTTTCTCTTTCTCTTTCTCTTTCCCTCTCTCTTTCTCTCTCTCTTTCTCTCTCTCTCTCTCTCTCTCTCTTTCCTTCTATCTTTATTCTGGACACTTACAGGTAACTTTGTTTTGACTTTTGCTGTTGAAGTCTTGTGAAGTTTTATGATGTAGATAGAAACTTCTGCCACGCCACTATTTACTGTAATTCCACTCAGACATCTCAAGCCAGCACATGAAAGAAGCCTGCATGGCGGAGCAGGCATGTCAGAAATGAGGAAATGAAATGACAGCATTGATGGCCCCAAAATAGAAACTTTACATATGATACTCTGCTTTGGACGTGAGTCTGCTGGGAAATTACTGCCCGCGTGCAGTGACTGTGATCCTGGGGCGGTGCAGGAGCAGTATAAAAGCGGGTCCTTCTCCTGACTCTCTCATACACTCCTCTTGCCTCCATCTCCTTGGGATCAGGGTGAGTATGAAGCCCTATCTCCACCTCCTTCTCCTCCTCCTCCTTTAAGATTTCTCATTGCATTCCTGCCCCTTAGTCCCAGGATATTTGTACCGTGCGAGGGAATCGGTCAGAAAGTGTGACATGGTGGTATATTGTTTGAGGTGTCTCCTTGAGCTGTGGGCAAGGTGGGATCCCCTTGGGCTTCATCGCTTCTGGCAGGGCTTGCCTGAGAGGAAGGAGAAGTGTGTGTGCTCCCTACACAGTGTCCAGCTCCTGTCTGCAGGCTGTACCTTGTCTTACTCATGCTGGGGTGACAAGCTGCTCCTCACCTGTCTCCCCCGCTCTTCTTCCCCCTGCCCTCTCTCCCAGGCACAGCTCCAACCACAAGACATGTCCTGCTACAACCCGTGCCTGCCCTGCCAGCCCAGCGGCCCAACCCCGCTGGCCAACAGCTGCAATGAGCCCTGTGTCAGGCAGTGCCAGGACTCTAACGTTTACATCCAGCCCTCCCCCGTGGTGGTGACCCTGCCCGGCCCCATCCTCAGCTCCTTCCCGCAGAACACCGCCGTGGGATCCTCCACCTCCGCCGCTGTTGGCAGCATCCTCAGCTCTCAGGGAGTGCCCATCAACTCCGGGGGATTTGGTTTCTCTGGCTTGGGCAGCGACATCTGCGGTACAAGGAGGAGTTTCCCCTGTTAAAGGTGCTGGTGATGGCCCTGGGGAAGGAAACCAGGGACACACAAGACGGGACTGGACTGGGGAGGGAGATTTGGGTTGTTGGTTTCAGAGGGGCTGAGCAACCCCAGCATCTCTTGTAAAAAGACGGGGCCAGTCTGGGCTCTCGGGAATCTTGGCCCATGCCCCATTTCCCCTCTTCCCGTGTCTCCCGTTCCTCTTGTTTCCTTGTTCTCCTGTGCTCCCCTGGGCTGTGAGCCTCACAAAGTCAGCCTAGGGAGGACCTGCTGGCCCTGCTCCCTCTGTGGGACAGGCAGACGGAGACCTGGTTCAGTCTCTCCACAGCCATGAGTCGCAGACTCCTGTCTGCCGCTGATGCTTCCTGCTCCAGGATCTCCACTCAGATCGATCTCTTTCCCTCTTTTGTCTCATTAAAGTTCTTCTGCACCTGAGCTCATGTCTCTGTGTCATCTTTTCCTCTGCAGATGCTTTCCCAAGGTGCCCAGGAAGAAGAATGGTCTTCAAGAATTATGCTGGGAGGGATGTCTTTAGTGTGGTTGTGTGGTGGTTCTTTGCACAATTGTGTTTATTCTGACTGGGATGGAATTCTCTTTCCCTACAGCAGTGTTCATAATGCTGTGCTTTGCAGCTGTAGCTGGAACGGTTCTGATGACAGCACATCTGTGTTTTGGCTTTTGTTGAGCAGTGCTTGCACAGCAGCAGAGTTGTGTCTCTAGCCACACTCCAAAAGTCTAGTAGGCTGGTGCTTAGACCAGAGCCTGGGAGGGGACATAGGCAGGACATCTGCAGGACAGCAGATTCAGAGTGACCAAAGGGACATTCGATATCATATGACATTGTGGTCAGCAAGAAATGTGAGACAAATAAGGAGGAAGTGGAGGGGCCATTCAATATTTGTCCATTGATTTTCAAAGCAACCACTACACGTACTCTGGTCTTCCTTTGCAGGAATTGGCTGAAAATCCCCTCCTGATAGAAAACAGGGAAGAAATATTTTTTACTATGCTTTGCTTGTCTACATGGCCCCTGCATTTCTCCCTCACACTGCATGTATCTCAGCCTACAACTCTGTAATGTCTGTAATTCTCCATGACTTGCTCAAGGAGATGGAAGTGATGGAGCATCTTCGTGGACATCTGGTGATCAGACAAGGTCACCTCACTCCAGTCTTTTTGGTGCTTCCTGTGGGGTTTGAGACAGCAGCAGTTTTGATTTGAGCAGGTGTTAGCTGTAGCAGTTACCAATTTACAGGTCTCTGTGCAGTGCAGGCAGTTTGCTCGCGGAACTGCTTATCTCTCGATTTTGCTGATGTTTGGAACATGTTAATAGAACCAAACACTCTGGGCTTTGTCCTGGAATTGGGACCCTTACAGTGCTGGGGAGCTTTCTAGTGGAGATGCTGAGGGAATTCAGCTCCCTCTTCCCAGAGAAACCGACGTGGGGGTGTTTTCTTGTGTGTACCCCCGGGGTCCTTGCTCATCCTTAAGTGAGATGTTTACTGCTATTAATTAAAACCGTTGATTTAATGTGAGGTTTGTGGCCTCTGGTGTAATGCTGGGGATAACTGCAAGTTCTTCTGCATCCCAGCCCAATCCTCTGTGTCATCCTTTTCCCTGCAGACACTATCCCAAGATATCCATTGATGAAATGTTCCTCACGGTGATTCTGGGAAGGAGTTCTTGGGGATGGTTGGACAATGGTTGTTAACACAAAGATTTTTAAGTGAACGACTGTGGCCGGTGTTTTCAAAGTACTTGTTCTTCAGAAGACGGTCAGGCATCGATCTGGTGCTGCGAAGTGGTGGGTGATCACGTTTGCATGACTAGTTATTTCATTTATTTTTTTTTCTCATTTTTTCCCTTCTCCTCTAGGAGTGTCCTTATCTTGACCCAAAGGTATTTTGTCTCCTTGTCTTCCAAATCTGTCCCCATACTACTGGGACAGTGAATGAAGAGAGCAGTTGGTAGGTGATTAATGCCGACTGGATTCTATACACCACAGAGACCAACACACAGTGCATGTCATCCTCATCTTGCTCCTTACGGTTCTCTGCCCAGAGCTTCCTGGGAATGTTTCTGGAGGGATGGAGCAGGGAGAGGCACTGGCAGGAGAAGAGGCAGCGGGTGGAGGCTGAGTGTCTCCAAGGGCTCTTCAGAATGTCTCTAAAGCAGAATGGTGAGCAGCAGCATGGCTGCAGAAACGCTTGCAGATGAGGAAAGGGAGCTGCCCAGCTGCTCTAGGACACAGGTGGGCAAGATGACACATGTCCAGATAGAGCCAGCCCTGTTTCCCCATGAATCCCTCATGCCCTGAGAAGCAGCAGCCCAACAGCAGGGCCAGGGAACGGTGCTTTTGCAGTAATGTCAGTAAAGAGGTGCAACTCCAGCACTGTTCCTGGGGACCAAGGACACTCATCAGCATCCTGGCCAAGGTGACCAGCACCTCAGCTAGGAGATCTAGGGTAGTGACTATCCCAGTCTTCTGAGTACTCACCTGAAAGCACCTACAACAATGCTGCAATGCAAGAAAGATGTGTTGCAAGAAACACCTGGGTCAAGTGGACTGTGTTCAGCAGACGGTGTTTGAGGATGGTGATGAGCTGGAGCACTTGTGTGGGGAGCAGTGTGCGGGGGCACGGGGCTTGCTGAACATGAAGAAAATATATGGTGTGAGAACGAAAAGCAGCTTTGGAGTAGCAATGGTGACATCCTGCAGAAGACAGATCCAGGCTCAACACTGGCAATGTGTGGTTGGAGGACTAGAGACAATGGGCTCATGCTCAGACATGAGAGGTTTGTACCTGGTAGGAAGAAAATGGTTTCCTGCAAAAGGTGAGTCAAGCAGTGAAAGAGGTTTCCTGGGGACATTGTCCGGTCACCCTCCTTGGACATGGTCACTGTTTATTGCAGGGCAACAATAAACTGTGGCAGATGGTCTCTGTTAACCACCCTACCCTCTCTGCTAAGGAAAGTTAATAGGAGGAAAATGGAGAGAGATTTGCAAGTTGGAAAAGTTAAAAATGCTTTACTAATGCTACTAATAAACAGAGAAAATAACACAAAATATGCAAAACCATTCTTGAATTTCCTGGGGTAGTGCAGTGTTTCCCACCATGGAGCTGCTGTCACTCCAGTGGCTGTATGTGGGAGATTTGAGGGATTTTCTTGAAGTTAATGTGTGGATGGGTTTCTCTTAGATGGAGATTTGTTACTGAACTAGCCATGCCCAAAGGAATTTCAAGGCCCCCTCGAAAGTAGAAAACAGGAGCTGCTGTGGGAGTGAGGCAGTTCTACAATAACAGGGCCTCAAGAAGACGTAAATCAACAGACCTATGAGCAGTGAAACTGGGGTGTGTGGACAGCTCATGAACATAGACAATATACAATCAGCTAATGCATGCTTGAAGCGTGGATGCGTGATCAGGAAATAACTGCATATATAAGGAGGATTGTTTGTGTAATAAATGGCTTTGCTTGAATTCATATTGAATTGTGTGGAGTCCATGAGTTTTCTCCCTTTCAGCTGCAGGGCAGGCACCCGGAAGTCCTGGGCTGGGCTCCTCAGTAAACCAGAACTGGATTCAGAGATGCAGGGTCTGGAACCAGGCCTAGGATCGCAGGCACAAGAGGCAGGGTCCTCTTCAGATGCCGGCCATGGTCGAAGAGAATGAGACCCTTGTGATCTCTCACTCTTGGGGACGTGCAAAATTTATCAGTAAACTTGACTGACATAGCAATAGGTCTAAACCTGGGACTCTTCTGCATATCATTGCTACCGTTATCAGCTCCAGAGTGAAGAGTGTCTGAAAAAACATGCAGCCAAATTCAGAAAAGTGCAGTTACTTAGAAGAACTTAGGTGAATGGAAAATTTACTAAAATAGAAACTGGTCTTGTTTTTAAAAAGACCAGGACAGACACTCATGGCTTGAGACCAATGATCTCTGAAGGTCATTTGCAACTTGATTATGCTCTGATCCTACGGTGCCAAGACAGCCTTTTTGTGCCTTCTTGGCCCACTGGATACAGGGCCAGCAATGAGGAGGAGGAGCTCAGGTTCACAGGCAAGAAGACAGGCATTGTGCAGGAGCTGTCCTGAATGCTCTAAGGTAAGAAAAGATGGCAGAAGGCATCATCTATGCACCAACTAGAAGATCGTACGATCTGTGCACCCCAGGTCATGGGACAAGTTTTCCCAAAGATGATGTGGCAGTATTTTCCCTTCCTGTTCTGCAGCTTGGTGAATGAGTCTTCCCTGCCCCAGATATTCCAGGGAATGTCAGGAGTCCCCAGGTTCTGACAGCAAATCCTGCATGTAAAGACCAAGTCAGGGAAGCCTTGGAGCATCTCCACCTTTCCTGTAAGCCTTGTTCTAAGGGAAGCTGCCCTCTTAACACTGGGGTGGCCTTTACTCGAGCTTTGCTTTTGCTGCTGACCTACCTGGAAGAAGAACTTCTTCCTGACCTCCATGTGCTGTGCCTGACTCAACACCAGGTGATTTGTGGCTTTCCTGACCCCTACCCTGCATTCCCAGCCTGCAAACACTATTCCCACAGCAGAGGTCATAGAATCATTGGGTTGTTTTGGTTGTAAGAGACCCTGAGGATCATTGGGTCCAACCATAAGGTAACTCAAGTGCTAAGTCATGTCCCAAGAATTTCTTCTATATGACTTTCAAAGACCTCCAGTGTTGTTGACTCCACCACTTCCCTGGTCAACCTGTTCCAATGCCTGACAACAGTTTCCATTAAGAATTTTTTCCTAATATCCAATTTAATCCTCCCCTGGTGCAACTTGAGGCTGTTTCCCTTTGTTCTCTCACTTGCTACTTGGAAGAAGAGACCAACGGAACCTGGGGCTCATCTACTGCCCAAAATGAAATGATTCTGATTAGGACATCCTTTGGCATCTCATCCCAGCACATGAAAGAAGCCTTTTTGTGCCTTCTTGGCCCACTGGATACAGGGCCAGCAATGAGGAGGAGGAGCTCAGGTTCTCAGGCAAGAAGACAAGCAGTGTGCGGGGGCTGTCCTGAATGCTCTAAGGTAAGAAAAGATGGCAGAAGGCATCTCTGCACCAACTAGAAGATCGTATGATCTGTGCACCCCAGGTCATGGGACACGTCTTCCCAAAGATGGTGTGGCAGTATTTTCCCTTCCTGTTCTCCAGCTTTTCTTTTCCTCCTGGTCCTTCCCTCACCCCAAAATTCTGCATCTCAAGGCTGGGGTTAGGACAGGTTCTCCTGGGCTTTCCTGGGACAGTATTGCCTCTGCCTTGTCAATAACACATGAATTCCTCCTTCTCCTGACCACTTGCTTCACAATGTTGAGCTTCACAAGGGAAAAAAGTAAAGGTGTATTCAGCAAAGTGATGGTAGTGACTGAACTACCTTGTGTTGCCCTACCCCAGTATAACCCAGATAGGCAGAGATGTTTAGAAACCACCCAAGTCAAGACTAAGTATAGTCAATACCAAAGTAGTTGACAATCACTGCACAACCTTCCCAAAGAACCCTATCCCAGAACCAGGCCTGAGCAACATCTCTCTCCCAGAGCATCTTGGGAGAGCATCATAGGGGAAAGGATGAGACAAAGGCACAGACTGGGATGCAGAAGAACTTTAATGAGTCAAAAAGAAAACAAAACAAGGTGACTCTGAGGGGCAGCTCCAGTCCCCAGAATACCGGGGGCAGACAGGAGTGTGTGAGCCATGGCTGTGGTGCATATCCAGCCAGGTGTCCATCTGCCTGTCCCACAGAGGGAACAGGGCCAGCAGGTCCTCCCTAGTCTGGCTTTGTGGGGCTCACAGCCCGGGGGAGCACAAGAGAACAGAGACACAGGAGGGAGAGAAGACACGGGGAGAAGGGAAAGGCGGAATGGGCCATGCTTTCTGAGAGCCCAGGCTGGCCCTGTCTTTTTGCAAAGGGTGCTGGGGTAGCTCAGCCCATCTGAAAGGAACAACCTGATGATTTGTCTCCACTCCAGCACTATTTGGTGGGTCCCTGGTTTCCTTCCCCAGGGCCATCACCAGCAGCTTTAGCAGGGGAAACACCTCCTCGTGCCGCAGATGCCGCTGCCCAAGCCAGAGAGACCAAAGCCCCCGGAGTTGATGGGCACTCCCTGAGAGCTGAGGATGCTGCCAACAGCAGCGGAGGTGGAGGATCCCACGGCGGTGTTCTGCGGGAAGGAGGTGAGGATGGGGCCGGGCAGGGTCACCACCACAGCGGGGGGCTCAATGACAACTCTGGAGTCCTGGCACTGCCTGACACAGGGCTCATTGCAGCTGTTGGCCAGCGGGGTCGGGCCAGAGGACTGGCAGGGCAGGCACGGGTTGTAGCAGGACATGTCTTGTGGCTGGAGTTGCACCTGAAAGACAGGACAGGGAGAGGCAGAGCATGAGGGATTGCATAGTATCAGCCTTTCTCCCAACCTTGGAGAGCCAAGGAATAAACTGGGGATGAGAGTTGGAGGCTGTGTAGGTGACCCGCAGGCTTCTCCCTCAGAAGAGCCCTGGCAAGAGTGACCAGGGAGATCCCTACCTAGCCTATAGCTCAGGAGACACTTCAGCCACACCCCAGAGTCTCTCCTTGTCACATGTTCTGCCCCTTTCCCCTCCCATGGTGAGCAGCCTCAAGACCCTACATGGTAGAACAGGGCAGTTACTCCCTGAGAAATCCTAGAGGAGGAGGAGGAAGAGGAGGAGAATGGTTGTCCAACTCACCTCAGTCCCAAGGAGATGGAGGCGAGAGGAGTGGATGCGAGAGTGAGGTGCAGGACCCACTTTTATACTGCTCCTGCACCGCCCCAGGCCCACAGTCACTGCACGCGGGCAGCAATTTTCCAACAGACTCACTTCTAAAGCAAAATATCCTAATTAACGACATAGGTTGTGTTTTTGTTTCTGTCAATGCTCCCATTTAATTTCCGCATTTCTGCCATGCCCTCTAGACCATGGGTACTCATATCAAGCACCATATGAGAAGCGCAAAGATTTCCTGTGCAAGAAAACATCAGAACCTGCCCAAAATATGCTCTATGTAGAGCCCCATGTTGGAGGTTTTTTCCTCACCAATGAGGGGCGGTTAGGGGCTCAGTACAATGCCTTATTTCTCCCACTCTCCTCACACCACAGTGCACTTTGGCTGCACACTGGACCTGACCAGCTAGAGACACAATGGCTTGGGCACATTTCCAAACACTCTGACCACCCTTTGAGCCCCTTGAGCTGTGGGAGTGCCGGCAAGAATGTCACACTGAGACCAAAGGCCATTAGGGCTTCCAGGAGCTGTGTACTCGGGTCCAGCCCAGTGGTCAGAGCTGTTTTTTTTCCTGGGGCTGGGATGGAGCTGCCCTGGCCTCAGGGGAATTTATCGCTGTGTGGGATCCAGAACTGCAGACAGCACGCACTCCTGGCTTGGACTCACACCAGAAGCCTGACACACGGCCAATCTAACATTATAGTGCGACTCACCATGGGTAGGGAGAGTCGATCCCAGGTAGCTTGCCTGCTGAAGGCACTCCCTTGGCCTGCTGGGATGCGTCCCAGCTGACTCCATGTCTGCAGGGCAGGGAAATGCTTCGCCTCTTTGAAGTCGTCCCAGAGCTGCTTTTCTACCCAGGTCCCTTCTGATCCCGTCCAGTCCCTGAGCATCCCCTAGTACATGGCACTGCAGGGTCCTGGCAGCCCTCACTCACTGGGTAGTTTGGGGAGGTTTCTTTGCCTCTCCAATGGTACTGGTAGGTTCTCCAGCAAAAGGAGGCTTTGGAGCAGTGGAGGGGAGACCTGCTGATACCCTAATGCCAGGAGATGTTTTTCCTGGTGATACAGGGAACTGACAATTAACTAATTAACACTTAAAGAACTGACACTTGAGAACTAACCCTACCCCACTTCACTAAAGACACTTACAGAGCTAACCCTTTAACCCACATCACTGTTGCCTAGCCTTGCTTAACTCTGTGTAACTTATTGTATGAAAACCAGGACTTCTCTGATGCCTTGCAAAAATGATTATCCTTGGGTGCATCCTTGATGCATCCTTGGGTGAACTAGGTAACAGAATCCTGGGCACAGGACAGGAGCTACACCAGTTTTAAGCAACTCAGCAGTCTGAGTCCTAACCAACTCATCACAGTGGACCAAAGGTGACCGTGTACAGAGAAAGAGGACCCGGGTTCATGATCATTACACAGTGGCAACCAGGAGGAGCCAGAGGTGGAGACTATGGGAATGGTCTCCCGGAACTCATTGTAATAAGAACCACCTTCTCGGGGACATGTTATAAATATGTACAGGTGTTCCTAAAACTTTCATGAATATGTAACACTTCACTGCATTTAACCGAGTTCACAGCTACTGTAATTTTACACACATATTAGCAGAAATGATTCCCCGTTTGTCCGGCGTCGTAAATAAATGTGTAACTTTCTTATAACCTCAAGGGTTGTGCGTTCATTCCGCGCCTCACTGGGACCCAGGGATGAGTCCCAGGTGGAGTGGAGATTTCTGCAATGCTTTTGTTCCTTCTTCTTACTGACTGTTCAGGAGAACTCCTCAGCACCGCCCAGTCTGTTTGGCCAGGATGATGAAGTTTGTGTGTTTGTTCTCTTACACCCTTCAAGTCTTTCCCTAATGCTGATCCCTGGCCCTTTGGGCAAAACCATCCAAAGGAGTTCTGTTTTCAGAGAACCCCCACGTATTTCTTGAACAATCCGCTTATTTAGCACGAAGGACGAGCAGAGGGAGGAGATGAGCCTCCCACTCTTCTCTTGGATGTGAATGGACTGAAGCATAAAACTCCTAACTCGAGACAACTTTGTGCAGTGTGCTGCGTGGCATTAATGAAGTTTCATCGCACTCACCACCAAGACAACTACAGAGACTGTCAGACTGACAAGTGGAGAAATCTTCCCTTCCTTCTGATATTCAAATCTTTCTGTTTCTGTTTCTGTTTCTGTTTCTCTTTCTCTTTCTCTTTCTCTTTCTCTTTCTCTTTCTCTTTCTCTTTCCCTCTCTCTTTCTCTCTCTCTTTCTCTTTCTCTTTCTCTTTCTCTTCTCTTTCTCTTTCTCTCTTTCTCTTTCCTTCTATCTGTATTCTGGACACTTAAAGATAACATTGTTTTGACTTTTGTTGTTGAAGTCTTGTGAAGTTTTATGATGTAGATAGAAACTTTTGCCAACCCACTGTTTGCTGTAATTCCACTCAGGCATCTCAAGCCAGCGCATGAAAGAAGCCTGCATGGTAGAGCAGGCATGTCAGAAAGGAGGAAATGAAACGACAGCATTGATGGCCCCAAAATAGAAACTTTACATATGATACTCTGCTTTGGAAGTGAGTCTGCTGGGAAATTACTGCCTGCGTGCAGTGACTGTGATCCCGGGGCGGTGCAGGAGCAGTATAAAAGCGGGTCCTTCTCCTGACTCTCTCATACACTCCTCTTGCCTCCATCTCCTTGGGATCAAGGTGAGTATGAAGCCCTATCTCCACCTCCTTCTCCTCCTCCTCCTTTAAGATTTCTCATTGCATTCCTCCCTTTAGTCCCATGCAGGGTCTTGAGGATATTTGTACCGTGCGAGGGAATCGGTCAGAAAGTGTGACATGGTGGTATATTGTTTGAGGTGTCTCCTTGAGCTGTGGGCAAGGTGGGATCCCCTTGGGCTTCATCGCTACTGGCAGGGCTTACCTGAGAGGAAGGAGAAGTGCGTGTGATCCCTACACAGTGTCCAGCTCCTGTCTGCAGGCTGTACCTTGTCTTACTCATGCTGGGGTGACAAGCTGCTCCTCACCTGTCTCCCCCGCTCTTCTTCCCCCTGCCCTCTCTCCCAGGCGCAGCTCCAGCCACAAGACATGTCCTGCTACAACCCGTGCCTGCCCTGCCAGCCCTGCGGCCCAACCCCGCTGGCCAACAGCTGCAATGAGCCCTGTGTCAGGCAGTGCCAGGACTCTAACGTTTACATCCAGCCCTCCCCCGTGGTGGTGACCCTGCCCGGCCCCATCCTCAGCTCCTTCCCGCAGAACACCGCCGTGGGATCCTCCACCTCCGCCGCTGTTGGCAGCATCCTCAGCTCTCAGGGAGTGCCCATCAACTCCGGGGGATTTGGTTTCTCTGGCTTGGGCAGCGACATCTGCGGCACAAGGAGGAGTTTCCCCTGTTAAAGCTGCTGGTGATGGCCCTGGGGAAGGAAACCAGGGACACACAAGACGGGACTGGACTGGGGAGGGAGATTTGGGTTGTTGGTTTCAGAGGGGCTGAGCAACCCCAGCATCTCTTGTAAAAAGACGGGGCCAGTCTGGGCTCTCGGGAATCTTGGCCCATGCCGCATTTCCCCTCTTCCCGTGTCTCCTGTTCCTCTTGTTTCCTTGTTCTCCTGTGCTCCCCTGGGCTGTGAGCCTCACAAAGTCAGCCTAGGGAGGACCTGCTGGCCCTGCTCCCTCTGTGGGACAGGCAGACGGAGACCTGGTTCAGTCTCTCCACAGCCATGAGTCGCAGACTCCTGTCTGCCGCTGATGCTTCCTGCTCCAGGATCTCCACTCAGATTATCTCTTTCCCTGTTTCGTCTCATTAAAGTTCTTCTGCACCTGAGCTCATGTCTCTGTGTCATCTTTTCCTCTGCAGATGCTTTCCCAAGGTGCCCAGGAAGAAGAATGGTCTTCAAGAATTATGCTGGGAGGGATGTCTTTAGTGTGGTTGTGTGGTGGTTCTTGGCACAATTGTGTTTATTCTGACTGGGATGGAATTCTCTTTCCCTACAGCAGTGTTCATAATGCTGTGCTTTGCAGCTGTAGCTGGAACGGTTCTGATGACAGCACATCTGTGTTTTGGCTTTTGCTGAGCAGTGCTTGCACAGCAGCAAAGTTGTGTCTCCAGCCACACTCCAAAAGTCCAGTAGGCTGGTGCTTAGACCAGAGTCTGGGAGGGGACATAGGCAGGACATCTGCAGGACAGCAGATTCAGAGTGACCAAAGGGACATTCGATACCATATGACATTGTGGTCAGCAAGAAATGTGAGACAAATAAGGAGGAAGTGGAGGGGCCATTCAATATTTGTCCATTGATTTTCAAAGCAACCACTACACGTACTCTGGTCTTCCTTTGCAGGAATTGGCTGAAAATCACCTCCTGATAGAAAACAGGGAAGAAATCTTTTTTGCTATGCTTTGCTTGTCAACATGGCCCCTGCATTTCTTCCTCACACTGCATGTATCTCAGCCTACAACTCTGTAATGTCTGTAATTCTCCATGACTTGCTCAGGGAGATGGAAGTGATAGAGCATCTTGGTGGACATCTGGTGATCAGACAAGGTCACCTCACTCCAGTCTTTTTGGTGCTTCCTGTGGGGTTTGAGACAGCAGCAGTTTTGATTTGAGCAGGTGTTAGCTGTAGCAGTTACCAATTTACAGGCCTCTGTGCAGTGCAGGCAGTTTGCTCGCGGAACTGCTTATCTCTCGATTTTGCTGATGTTTGGAACATGTTAATAGAACCAAACACTCTGGGCTTTGTCCTGGCATTGGGACCCTTACAGTGCTGGGGAGCTTTCTAGTGGAGATGCTGAGGGAATTCAGCTCCCTCTTCCCAGAGAAACCGACGTGGGGGTGTTTTCTTGTGTGTACCCCCAGGGTCCTTGCTCATCCTTAAGTGAGATGTTTACTGCTATTAATTAAAACCGTTGATTTAATGTGAGGTTTATGGCCTCTGGTGTAATGCTGGGGATAACTGCAAGTTCTTCTGCATCCCAGCCCAATCCTCTGTGTCATCCTTTTCCCTGCAGACACTATCCCAAGATATCCATTGAGAGAAATGTTCCTCACGGTGATTCTGGGAAGGAGTTCTTGGGGATGGTTGGACAATGGTTGTTAACACAAAGATTTTTAAGTGAACGACTGTGGCCGGTGTTTTCAAAGTACTTGTTCTTCAGAAGACGGTCAGGCATCGATCTGGTGCTGCGAAGTGGTGGGTGATCACGTTTGCATGACTAGTTATTTCATTTATTTTTTTTTCTCATTTTTTCCCTTCTCCTCTAGGAGTGTCCTTATCTTGACCCAAAGGTATTTTGCTCTCCTTGTCTTCCAAATCTGTCCCCATACTACTGGGACAGTGAATGAAGAGAACAGTTGGTAGGTGATTAATGCCGACTGGGTTCTATACACCACAGAGACCAACACGCAGTGCATGTCATCCTCATCTTGCTCCTTACGGTTCTCTGCCCAGAGCTTCCTGGGAATGTTTCTGGAGGGATGGAGCAGGGAGAGGCACTGGCAGGAGAAGAGGCAACAGGTGGAGGCTGAGTGTCTTTAAGGGCTCTTCAGAATGTCTCTAAAGCAAAATGGTGAGCAGCAGCATGGCTGCAGAAACGCTTGCAGATGAGGAAAGGGAGCTGCCCAGCTGCTCTAGGACACAGGTGGGCAAGATATCACATGTCCAGATAGAGCCAGCCCTGTTTCCCCATGAATCCCTCATGCCCTGAGAAGCAGCATCCCAGCAGCAGGGCCAGGGAACGGTGCTTTTGCAGTAATGTCAGTAAAGAGGTGCAACTCCAGCACTGTTCCTGGGGACCAAGGACACTCATCAGCATCCTGGCCAAGGTGACCAGCACCTCAGCAAGGAGATCTAGGGTAGTGACTATCCCAGTCTTCTGAGTACTCACCTGAAAGCACCTACAACAATGCTGCAATGCAAGAAAGATGTGTTGCAAGAAACACCTGGGCCAAGTGGACTGTGTTCAGCAGACGGTGTTCGAGGATGGTGAGGAGCTGGAGCACTTGTGTGGGGAGTAGTGTGTGGGGGCACGGGGCTTGCTGAACATGAAGAAAATATATGGTGTGAGAATGAAAAGCAGCTTTGGAGTAGCAATGGTGACATCCTGCAGAAGACAGATCCAGGCTCAACACTGGCAATGTGTGGTTGGAGGACTAGAGACAATGGGCTCATGCTCAGACATGAGAGGTTTGTACCTGGTAGGAAGAAAATGGTTTCCTGCAAAAGGTGAGTCAAGCAGTGAAAGAGGTTTCCCGGGGACATTGTCCGGTCACCCTCCTTGGACACGGTCACTGTTTATTGCAGGGCAACAATAAACTGTGGCAGATGGTCTCTGTTAACCACCCTACCCTCTCTGCTAAGGAAAGTTAATAGGAGGGAAATGGAGAGAGATTTGCAAGTTGGAAAAGTTAAAAAAGATTTACTAATGCTACTAATAAACAGAGAAAATAATACAAAATATGCAAAACCATTCTTGAATTTCCTGGGGTAGTGCAGTGTTTCCCACCATGGAGCTGGTGTCACTCCAGTGGCTGTATGTGGGAGATTTGAGGGATTTTCGTGAAGTTAATGTGTGGATGGGTTTCTCTTAGATGGAGATTTGTTACTGAACTAGCCAGGCCCAAAGGAATTTCAAGGCCCCCTCGAAAGTAGAAAACGGGAGCTGCTGTGGGAGTGAGGCAGTTCTACAATAACAGGGCCTCAAGAAGACGTAAATCAACAGAGCTATGAGCAGTGAAACTGGGGTGTGTGGACAGCTCATGAACATAGACAATATACCATCAGCTAATGCATGCTTGAAGCGTGGATGCGTGATCAGGAAATAACTGCATATATAAGGAGGATTGTTTGTGTAATAAATGGCTTTGCTTGAATTCATATTGAATTGTGTGGAGTCCATGAGTTTTCTCCCTTTCAGCTGCAGGGCAGGCACCCAGAAGTCCTGGGCTGGACTCCTCAGTAAACCAGAACTGGATTCAGAGATGCAGGGTCTGGAACCAGGCCTAGGATCGCAGGCACAAGAGGCAGGGTCCTCTTCAGATGCCAGCCATGGTCGAAGAGAATGAGACCCTTGTGATCTCTCACTCTTGGGGACGTGCAAAATTTATCAGTAAACTTGACTGACATAGCAATAGGTATAAACCTGGGACTCTTCTGCATATCATTGCTACTGTTATCAGCTCCGGAGTGAAGAGTGTCTGAAAAAACATGCAGCCAAATTCAGAAAAGTGCAGTTACTTAGAAGAACTTAGGTGAAGGGAAAATTTACTAAAATAGAAACTGGTCTTGTTTTTAAAAAGACCAGGACAGACACTCATGGCTTGAGACCAATGAGCTCTGAAGGTCATTTGCAACTTGATTATGCTCTGATCCTACGGTGCCAAGACAGCCTTTTTGTGCCTTCTTGGCCCACTGGATACAGGGCCAGCAATGAGGAGGAGGAGCTCAGGTTCTCAGGCAAGAAGACAGGCATTGTGCAGGAGCTGACCTGAATGCTCTAAGGTAAGAAAAGATGGCAGAAGGCATCATCTATGCACCAACTAGAAGATCGTACGATCTGTGCACCCCAGGTCATGGGACAAGTTTTCCCAAAGATGATGTGGCAGTATTTTCCCTTCCTGTTCTGCAGCTTGGTGAATGAGTCTTCCCTGCCCCAGATGTTCCAAGGAATGTCAGGAGCTCCCTGGTTCTGACAGCAAATCCTGCATGTAAAGACCAAGTCAGGGAAGCCTTGGAGCATCTTCACCTTTCCTGTAAGCCTTGTTCTAAGGGAAGCTGTCCTCTTAACACTGGGGTGGCCTTTACTCGAACTTTGCTTTTGCTGCCGACCTACCTGGAAGAAGAACTTCTTCCTGACCTCCATGTGCTGTGCCTGACTCAACACCAGGTGATTTGTGGCTTTCCTGACCCCTACCCTGCATTCCCAGGCTGCAAACACTATTCCCATAGCAGAGGTCATAGAATCATTGGGTTGTTTTGGTTGTAAGAGACCCTGAGGATCATTGAGTCCAACCATAAGCTAACTCAAGCGCTAAGTCATGTCCCAAGAACTTCTTCTATACGACTTTCAAAGACCTCCAGTGATGTTGACTCCACCACTTCCCTGGTCAACCTGTTCCAATGCCTGACAACAGTTTCCATTAAGAATTTTTTCCTAATATCCAATTTAATCCTCCCCTGGTGCAAATTGAGGCTGTTTCCCTTTGTTCTCTCACTTGCTACTTGGAAGAAGAGACCGACGGAACCTGGGGCTCATCTACTGCCCAAAATGAAATGATTCTGATTAGGACATCCTTTGGCATCTCATCCCAGCACATGAAAGAAGCCTTTTTGTGCCTTCTTGGTCCACTGGATACAGGGCCAGCAATGAGGAGGAGGAGCTCAGGTTCTCAGTCAAGAACACAGGCAGTGTGCGGGGGCTGTCCTGAATGCTCTAAGGTAAGAAAAGATGGCAGAAGGCATCTCTGCACCAACTAGAAGATCGTATGATCTGTGCACCCCAGGTCATGGGACAAGTTTTCCCAAAGATGGTGTGGCAGTATTTTCCCTTCCAGTTCTCCAGCTTTTCTTTTCCTCCTGGTCCTTCCCTCACCCCAAAATTCTGCATCTCAAGGCTGGGGTTAGGACAGGTTCTCCTGGCTTTCCTGGGACAGTATTGCCTCTGCCTTGTCAATAACACATGAATTGCTCCTTCTCCTGACCACTTGCTTCACAATGTTAGGCTTCACAAGGGAAAAAAGTAAAGGTGTATTCAGCAAAGTGATGGTAGTGACTGAACTACCTTGTGTTGCTCTACCCCAGTATACCCCAGATAGGCAGAGATGTTTAGAAACCACCCAAGTCAAGACTAAGTATAGTCAATACCAAAGTAGTTGACAATCACTGCACAACCTTCCCAAACAACCCTATCCCAGAACCAGGCCTGAGCAACATCTCTCTCCCAGAGCATCTTGGGAGAGCATCAGTAGGGGAAAGGATGAGACAAAGGCACAGACTGGGATGCAGAAGAACTTTAATGAGTCAAAAAGAAAACAAAACTAGGTGGCTCTGAGGGGCAGCTCCAGTCCCCAGAACACCGGGGGCAGACAGGAGTGTGTGAGCCATGGCTGTGGTGCATATCCAGCCAGGTGTCCATCTGCCTGTCCCACAGATGGAACAGGGCCAGCAGGTCCTCCCTAGTATGGCTTTGTGGGGCTCACAGCCCGGGGGAGCACAAGAGAGCAGAGACACAGGAGGGAGAGAAGACACGGGGAGAAGGGAAAGGCGGAATGGGCCATGCTTTCTGAGAGCCCAGGCTGGCCCTGTCTTTTTGCAAAGGGTGCTGGGGTAGCTCAGCCCATCTGAAAGGAACAACCTGATGATTTGTCTGCACTCCAGCACTATTTGGTGGGTCCCTGGTTTCCTTCCCCAGGGCCATCACCAGCAGCTTTAGCAGGGGAAACACCTCCTCGTGCCGCAGATGCCGCTGCCCAAGCCAGAGAGACCAAAGCCCCCGGAGTTGATGGGCACTCCCTGAGAGCTGAGGATGCTGCCAACAGCAGCGGAGGTGGAGGATCCCACGGCGGTGTTCTGCGGGAAGGAGGTGAGGATGGGGCCGGGCAGGGTCACCACAACAGCTGGGGGCTCAATGACAACTCTGGAGTCCTGGCACTGCTGGACACAGGGCTCATTGCAGCTGTTGGCCAGCGGGGTCGGGCCAGAGGACTGGCAGGGCAGGCACGGGTTGTAGCAGGACATGTCTTGTGGCTGGAGTTGCACCTGAAAGACAGGACAGGGGGAGGCAGAGCATGAGGGATTGCATAGTATCAGCCTTTCTCCCAACCTTGGAGAGCCAAGGAATAAACTGGGGATGAGAGTTGGAGGCTGTGTAGGTGACCCGCAGGCTTCTCCCTCAGAAGAGCCCTGGCAAGAGTGACCAGGGAGATCCCTACCTAGCCTATAGCTCAGGAGACACTTCAGCCACACCCCAGAGTCTCTCCTTGTCACATGTTCTGCCCCTTTCCCCTCCCATGGTGAGCAGCCTCAAGACCCTACATGGTAGAACAGGGCAGTTACTCCCTGAGAAATCCTAGAGGAGGAGGAGGAAGAGGAGGAGAATGGTTGTCCAACTCACCTCAGTCCCAAGGAGATGGAGGCGAGAGGAGTGGATGCGAGAGTGAGGTGCAGGACCCACTTTTATACTGCTCCTGCACCGCCCCAAGCCCACAGTCACTGCACGCGGGCAGTAATTTTCCAACAGACTCACTTCCAAAGCAAAATATCCTAATTAACGACATAGGTTGTGTTTTTGTTTCTGTCAATGCTCCCATTTAATTTCCGCATTTCTGCCATGCCCTCTAGGCCATGGGTACTCATTTCAAGCACCATATGAGAAGCGCAAGGATTTCCTGTGCAAGAAAACATCAGAACCTGCCCAAAATATGCTCTATGTAGAACCCCATGTTGGAGGTTTTTTCCTCACCAATGAGGGGCGGTTAGGGGCTCAGGACAATGCCTTATTCCCTCCACTCTCCTCACACCACAGTGCACTTTGGCTGCACACTGGACCTGACCAGCTAGAGACACAATGGCTTTGGCACATTTCCAAACACTCTGACCACCCTTTGAGCCTCTTGAGCTGTGGGAGTGCCAGCAAGAATGTCACACTGAGACCAAAGGCCATTAGGGCTTCCAGGAGCTGTGTACTCGGGTCCAGCCCAGGTGTCAGAGCTGGTTTTCCTGGGACTGGGATGGAGCTGCCCTGACCTCAGGGGAATTTATCGCTGTGTGGGATCCAGGACTGCAGACAGCACGCACTCCTGGCTTGGACTCACACCAGAAGCCTGACACACGGCCAATCGAACATTAGAGTGCGACTCACCATGGGTGGGGAGAGTCGATCCCAGGTAGCTTGCCTGCTGAAGGCACTCCCTTGGCCTGCTGGGATGCGTCCCAGCTGACTCCATGTCTGCAGGGCAGGGAAATGCTTCACCTCTTTGAAGTCGTCCCAGAGCTGCTTTTCTACCCAGGTCCCTTCTGATCCCGTCCAGTCCCTGAGCATCCCCTAGTACATGGCACTGCAGGGTCCTGGCAGCCCTCACTCACTGGATAGTTTGGGGAGGTTTCTTTGCCTCTCCAATGGTACTGGTTTGTGCTCCAGCAAGAACAGGGCTTTGGGGCAGTGGAGGGGAGACCTGCTGATACCCTAATGCCAGGAGATGTTTTTCCTGGTGATACAGGGAACTGACAATTAACTAATTAACACTTAAAGAACTGACACTTGAGAACTAACCCTGCCCCACTTCACTAAAGACACTTAGAGAGCTAACCCTTTAACCCACATCACTGTTGCCTAGCCTTGCTTAACTCTGTGTAACTTATTGTACGAAAACCAGGACTTCACTGATGCCTTGCAAAAATGATTATCCTTGGGTGCATTCTTGAGACATCCTTGGGTGAACTAGGTAACAGAATCCTGGGCACAGGACAGGAGCTACACCAGTTTTATGCAACTCAGCAGTCTGAGTCCTAACCAACTCATCACAGTGGACCAAAGGTGACCGTGTACAGAGAAAGAGGACCCGGGTTCATGATCATTACGCAGTGGCAACCAGGAGGAGCCAGAGGCGGAGACTATGGAAATGGTCTCCCGGAACTCATTGTAATAAGAACCGCCTTCTCGGGGACAGGTTATGAATATGTACAGGCGTTCCTAAAACTTTCATGAATATGTAACACTTCACTGCATTTAACCGAGTTCACAGCTACTGTAATTTTACACACATATTAGCAGAAATGATTCCCCGTTTGTCCGGCGTCGTAAATAAATGCATAACTTCCTTATAACCTCAATGCTTGTGCGTTCATTCTGCGCCTCACTGGGACGCAGGGATGAGTCCCAGGTGGAGTGGAGATTTCTGCAATGCTTTTGTTCCTTCTTCTTACTGACTATTCAGGAGAGCTCCTCAGCACCGCCCAGTCTGTTTGGCCAGGACGATGAAGTTTGTGTGTTTGTTCTCTTACACCCTTCAAGTCTTTCCCTAATGCTGATCCCTGGCCCTTTGGGCAAAACTATCCAAAGGAGTTCTGTTTTCAGAGAACCCCCACGTATTTCTTGAACAATCCACTTATTTAACATGAAGGACGAGCAGAAGGAGGAGATGAGCCTCCCACTCTTCTCTTGGATGTGAATGGACTGAAGCATAAAACTCCTAACTTGAGACAACTTTGTGCAGTGTGCTGCGTGGCATTAATGAAGTTTCATCGCACTCACCACCAAGACAGCTACAGAGACTGTCAGACTGACAAGTGGAGAAATCTTCCCTTCCTTCTGATATTCAAATCTTTCTGTTTCTGTTTCTGTTTCTGTTTCTGTTTCTGTTTCTCTTTCTCTTTCTCTTTCTCTTTCTCTTTCTCTTTCTCTTTCTCTTTCTCTTTCCCTCTCTCTTTCTCTCTCTCTTTCTCTCTCTCTCTCTCTCTCTCTCTCTTTCCTTCTATCTTTATTCTGGACACTTACAGGTAACTTTGTTTTGACTTTTGCTGTTGAAGTCTTGTGAAGTTTTATGATGTAGATAGAAACTTCTGCCACGCCACTATTTACTGTAATTCCACTCAGACATCTCAAGCCAGCACATGAAAGAAGCCTGCATGGCAGAGCAGGCATGTCAGAAATGAGGAAATGAAATGACAGCATTGATGGCCCCAAAATAGAAACTTTACATATGATACTCTGCTTTGGACGTGAGTCTGCTGGGAAATTACTGCCCGCGTGCAGTGACTGTGATCCTGGGGCGGTGCAGGAGCAGTATAAAAGCGGGTCCTTCTCCTGACTCTCTCATACACTCCTCTTGCCTCCATCTCCTTGGGATCAAGGTGAGTATGAAGCCCTATCTCCACCTCCTTCTCCTCCTCCTCCTTTAAGATTTCTCATTGCATTCCTGCCCCTTAGTCCCAGGATATTTGTACCGTGCGAGGGAATCGGTCAGAAAGTGTGACATGGTGGTATATTGTTTGAGGTGTCTCCTTGAGCTGTGGGCAAGGTGGAATCCCCTTGGGCTTCATCGCTTCTGGCAGGGCTTGCCTGAGAGGAAGGAGAAGTGCGTGTGCTCCCTACACAGTGTCCAGCTCCTGTCTGCAGGCTGTACCTTGTCTTACTCATGCTGGGGTGACAAGCTGCTCCTCACCTGTCTTTGCTGCTCTTCTTCCCCCTGCCCTCTCTCCCAGGCACAGCTCCAGCCACAAGACATGTCCTGCTACAACCAGTGCCTGCCCTGCCAGCCCTGCGGCCCAACCCCACTGGCCAACAGCTGCAATGAGCCCTGTGTCAGGCAGTGCCAGGACTCTAACGTTTACATCCAGCCCTCCCCCGTGGTGGTGACCCTGCCCGGCCCCATCCTCAGCTCCTTCCCGCAGAACACCGCCGTGGGATCCTCCACCTCCGCCGCTGTTGGCAGCATCCTCAGCTCTCAGGGAGTGCCCATCAACTCCGGGGGCTTTGGTTTCTCTGGCTTGGGCAGTGACATCTGCGGCACAAGGAGGAGTTTCCCCTGTTAAAGCTGCTGGTGATGGCCCTGGGGAAGGAAACCAGGGACACACAAGACGGGACTGGACTGGGGAGGGAGATTTGGGTTGTTGGTTTCAGAGGGGCTGAGCAACCCCAGCATCTCTTGTAAAAAGACGGGACCAGTCTGGGCTCTCGGGAATCTTGGCCCATGCCGCATTTCCCCTCTTCCCGTGTCTCCCGTTCCTCTTGTTTCCTTGTTCTCCTGTGCTCCCCTGGGCTGTGAGCCTCACAAAGTCAGCCTAGGGAGGACCTGCTGGCCCTGCTCCCTCTGTGGGACAGGCAGACGGAGACCTGGTTCAGTCTCTCCACAGCCATGAGTCGCAGACTCCTGTCTGCCGCTGATGCTTCCTGCTCCAGGATCTCCACTCAGATCGATCTCTTTCCCTCTTTCGTCTCATTAAAGTTCTTCTGCACCTGAGCTCATGTCTCTGTGTCATCTTTTCCTCTGCAGATGCTTTCCCAAGGTGCCCAGGAAGAAGAATGGTCTTCAAGAATTATGCTGGGAGGGATGTCTTTAGTGTGGTTGTGTGGTGGTTCTTGGCACAATTGTGTTTATTCTGACTGGGATGGAATTCTCTTTCCCTACAGCAGTGTTCATAATGCTGTGCTTTGCAGCTGTAGCTGGAACGGTTCTGATGACGGCATATCTGTGTTTTGGCTTTTGCTGAGCAGTGCTTGCACAGCAGCAAAGTTGTGTCTCCAGCCACACTCCAAAAGTCCAGTAGGCTGGTGCTTAGACCAGAGTCTGGGAGGGGACATAGGCAGGACATCTGCAGGACAGCAGATTCAGAGTGACCAAAGGGACATTCGATACCATATGACATTGTGGTCAGCAAGAAATGTGAGACAAATAAGGAGGAAGTGGAGGGGCCATTCAATATTTGTCCATTGATTTTCAAAGCAACCACTACACGTACTCTGGCCTTCCTTTGCAGGAGTTGGGTGAAAATCACCTCCTGATAGAAAACAGGGAAGAAATCTTTTTTACTATGTTTTTCTTGTCTACATGGCCCCTGCATTTCTTCCTCACACTGCATGTATCTCAGCCTACAGCTCTGTAATGTCTGTAATTCTCCATGTCTTGCTCAAGGAGGTAAAAGTGATAGAGCATCTTGGTGGACATCTGGTGATCAGACAAGGTCACCTCACTCCAGTCTTTTTGGTGCTTCCTGTGGGGTTTGAGACAGCAGCAGTTTTGATTTGAGCAGGTGTTAGCTGTAGCAGTTACCAATTTACAGGCCTCTGTGCAGCGCAGGCAGTTTGATCGGTGAACTGCTTATCTCTCGATTTTGCTGATGTTTGGAACATGTTAATAGAACCAAACGCTCTGGGCTTTGTCCTGGAATTGGGACCCTTACAGTGCTGGGGAGCTGTCTAGTGGAGATGCTGAGGGAATTCAGCTCCCTCTTCCCAGAGAAACCGACATGGGGGTGTTTTCTTGTGTATACCCCCCGGGTCCTTGCTCATCCTTAAGTGAGATGTTTACTGCTATTAATTAAAACCGTTGATTTAATGTCAGGTTTGTGGACTCTGGTGTATTGCTGGGGATAACTGCAAGTTCTTCTGCATCCCAGCCCAATCCTCTGTGTCATCCTTTTCCCTGCAGACACTATCCCAAGATATCCATTGAGAGAAATGTTCCTCACGGTGATTCTGGGAAGCAGCTCTTAGGCATGGTTGGACAATGGTTGTTAACACAAAGATTTTTAAGTGAACGACTGTGGCCAGTCTTTTCAAAGTACTTGTTCTTCAGAAGACGGTCAGGCATCGATCTGGTGCTGCAAAGTCGTGGGTGATTGCATTTGCATAACTAGTTATATAATTTTATTTTTTTTCTCGTTTTTTCTCTTCTCCTCTAGGAGTGTCCTTATCTTGACCCAAAGGTATTTTGCTCTCCTTGTCTTCCAAATCTGTCCCCATACTACTGGGACAGTGAACGAAGAGAACAGTTGGTAGGTGATTAATGCTGACTGGGTTGTACACACCACAGAGACCAACACGCAGTGCATGTCATCCTCATCTTGCTCCTTGCAGTTCTCTGCCCAGAGCTTCCTGGGAATGTTTCTGGAGGGATGGAGCAGGGAGAGGCACTGGCAGGAGAAGAGGCAGCGGGTGAAGGCTGAGTGTCTCCAAGGGCTCTTCAGAATGTCTCTAAAGCAGAATGGTGAGCAGCAGCATGGTTGCAGAGAAGTTTGCAAATGAGGAAAGGAGCTGCCCAGCTGCTCTAGGACACAGGTGGGCAAGATGATGCATGTCCAGATAGAGCCAGCCCTGTTTCTCAATGAATCCCTCATGCCCTGAGAAGCAGCAGCCCAACAGCAGGGCCAGAGAACGGTGCTTTTGCAGTAATGTCAGTAAAGAGGTGCAACTCCAGCACTGTTCCTGGGGACCAAGGACACTCATCAGCATCCTGGCCAAGGTGATCAGCACCTCAGCTAGGAGATCTAGGGTAGTGACTATCCCAGTCTTCTGAGTACTCACCTGAAAGCACCTGCAACAATGCTGCAATGCAAGAAAGATGTGTTGCAAGAAAGATGTGTTGCAAGAAACACCTGGGCCAAGTAGACTGTGTTCAGCAGACGGTGTTTGAGGATGGTGAGGAGCTGGAGCACTTGTGTGGGGAGCAGTGTGTGGGGGCACGGGGCTTGCTGAACATGAAGAAAATATATGGTGTGAAAACGAAGAAGAGCTTTGGAATAGCAATGGTGACATCCTGCAGAAGACAGATCCAGGCTCAACACTGGGAGTGTGTGGTTGGAGGACTAGAGACAATGGGCTCATGTTCAGACATGAGAGGTTTGTTTGGTAGGAAGAAAATGGTTTTCTGCAAAAGGTGGGTCAAGCAGTGAAAGAGGTTTCCCGGGGACGTTGTCCGGTCACCCTCCTTGGACATGGTCACCGTTTATTGCAGGGTGACAATAAACTGTGGCAGATGGTCTCTGTTAACCACCCTGCCCTCTCTACTAAGGAAAGTTAATAGGAGGAAAATGGAGAGAGATTTGCGAGTTGGAAAAGTTAAAAATGCTTTACTAATGCTACTAATAAACAGAGAAAATAATACAAAATATGCAAAACCATTCTTGAATTTCCTGAGGAAATACAGTGTTTCCCACCATGGAGCTGGTGTCACTCCAGTGGCTGTATGTGGGAGATTTGAGGGATTTTCTTGAAGTTAATGTGTGGATGGGTTTCTCTTAGATGAAGATTTGTTACTGAACTAGCCATGCCCAAAGGAATTTCAAGGCCCCCTCAAAAGTAGAAAACAGGAGCTGCTGTGGGAGTGAGGCAGTTCTACAATAACAGGGCCTCAAGAAGACGTAAATCAACAGACCTATGAGCAGTGAAACTCGGGCGTGTGGACAGCTCATGAACATAGACAATATACAATCAGCTAATGCATGCTTGAAGCGTGGAAGCGTGATCAGGAAATAACTGCATATATAAGGAGGATTGTTTGTGTAATAAATGGCTTTGCTTGAATTCATATTGAATTGTGTGGAGTCCATGAGTTTTCTCCCTTTCAGCTGCAGGGCAGGCACCCAGAAGTCCTGGGCTGGACTCCTCAGTAAACCAGAACTGGATTCAGAGATGCAGGGTCTGGAACCAGGCCTAGGATCGCAGGCACAAGAGGCAGGGTCCTCTTCAGATGCCGGCCATGGTCGAAGAGAATGAGACCCTTGTGATCTCTCACTCTTGGGGACGTGCAAAATTTATCAGTAAACTTGACTGACATAGCAATAGTTCTAAACCTGGGACTCTTCTGCATATCATTGCTACCGTTATCAGCTCCAGAGTGAAGAGTGTCTGAAAAAACATGCAGCCAAATTCAGAAAAGTGCAGTTACTTAGAAGAACTTAGGTGAAGGGAAAATTTACTAAAAGAGAAACTGGTCTTGTTTTTAAAAAGACCAGGACAGACACTCATGGCTTGAGACCAATGATCTCTGAAGGTCATTTGCAACTTGATTATGCTCTGATGCTACGGTGCCAAGACAGCCTTTTTGTGCCTTCTTGGTCCACTGGATACAGGGCCAGCAATGAGGAGGAGGAGCTCAGGTTCACAGGCAAGAAGACAGGCATTGTGCAGGAGCTGACCTGAATGCTCTAAGGTAAGAAAAGATGGCAGAAGGCATCATCTATGCACCAACTAGAAGATCGTACGATCTGTGTACCCCAGGTCATGGGACAAGTTTTATCAAAGATGTTGTGGCAGTATTTTCCCTTTCCATTCTCCAGCAAATCCTCCATGTAAAGACCAAGTCAGGGAAGCCTTGGAGCATCTCCACCTTTCCTGTAAGCCTTGTTCTAAGGGAAGTTGGCCTGTTAACACTGGGGTGGCCTTTACCCGAGCCTTGCTTTTGCTGCCGACCTACCTGGAAGAAGAACTTCTTCCTGACCTCCATGTGCTGTGCCTGACTCAACACCAGGTGATTTGTGGCTTTCCTGACCCCTACCCTGCATTCTCAGCCTGGCAAACATTATTCCCACAGCTGAGGTCATAGAATCATTGGGTCGTTTTGGTTGTAAGAGACCCTGAGGATCATTGGGTCCAACCATAAGCTAACTCAAGCGCTAAGTCATGTCCCAACAACTTCTTTTATACGACTTTCAAAGACCTCCAGTGATGTTGACTCCACCACTTCCCTGGTCAACCTGTTCCAATGCCTGACAACAGTTTACATTAAGAATTTTTTCCTAATATCCAATTTAATCCTCCCCTGGTGCAACTTGAGGCTGTTTCCCCTTCTTCTCTAACTTGCTACTCGAAAGAAGAGACCAACAGAACCTGGGGCTCATGTTCTGCCCAAAATGAAATGGTTCTGATTAGGACATCCTTTGGCATCTCATCCCAGCACATGAAAGAAGCCTTTTTGTGCCAGCAATGAGGAGGAGGAGCTCAGGTTCTCAGTCAAGAAGACAGGCATTGTGCAGGAGCTGTCCTGAATGCTCTAAGGAAAAAAAAAAGATGGCAGAAGGCATCTCTGCACCAACTAGAAGATCGTACGATCTGTGCACCCCAGGTCATTGGACACGTTTTCCCAAAGATGGTGTGGCAGTATTTTCCCTTCCTGTTCTCCAGCTTTTCTTTTCCTTCCCTCACCCCAAAATTCTGCATCTCAAGGCTGGGGTTAGGACAGGTTCTCCTGGGCTTTCCTGGGACAGTATTGCCTCTGCCTTGTCAATAACACATGAATTCCTCCTTCTCCTGACCACTTGCTTCACAATGTTAGGCTTCACAAGGGAAAAAAGTAAAGGTGTATTCAGCAAAGTGATGGTAGTGACTGAACTACCTTGTGTTGCTCTACCCGAGTATACCCCAGATAGGCAGAGATGTTTAGAAACCACCCAAGTCAAGACTAAGTATAGTCAATACCAAAGTAGTTGACAATCACTGCACAACCTTCCCAAAGAACCCTATCCCAGAACCAGGCCTGAGCAACATCTCTCTCCCAGGGCATCTTGGGAGAGCATCAGTAGGGGAAAGGATGAGACAAAGGCACAGACTGGGATGCAGAAGAACTTTAATGAGACAAAAAGAAAACAAAACTAGGTGGCTCTGAGGGGCAGCTCCAGTCCCCAGAACACCGGGGGCAGACAGGAGTGTGTGAGCGATGGCTGTGGTGCAGATCCAGCCAGGTGTCCATCTGCCTGTCCCACAGAGGGAACAGGGCCAGCAGGTCCTCCCTAGTCTGGCTTTGTGGGGCTCACAGCCCAGGGGAGCACAAGAGAACAGAGACACAGGAGGGAGAGAAGACACGGGGAGAAGGGAAAGGCGGAATGGGCCGTGCTTTCTGAGAGCCCAGGCTGGCCCTGTCTTTTTGCAAAGGGTGCTGGGGTAGCTCAGCCCATCTGAAAGGAACAACCTGATGATTTGTCTCCACTCCAGCACTATTTGGTGGGTCCCTGGTTTCCTTCCCCAGGGCCATCACCAGCAGCTTTAGCAGGGGAAACACCTCCTCGTGCCGCAGATGCCGCTGCCCAAGCCAGAGAGACCAAAGCCCCCGGAGTTGATGGGCACTCCCTGAGAGCTGAGGATGCTGCCAACAGCAGCAGAGGTGGAGGATCCCACGGCGGTGTTCTGCGGGAAGGAGCTGAGGATGGGGCCGGGCAGGGTCACCACCACAGCGGGGGGCTCAATGACAACTCTGGAGTCCTGGCACTGCCTGACACAGGGCTCATTGCAACTGTTGGCCAGCGGGGTCGGGCCAGAGGACTGGCAGGGCAGGCACGGGTTGTAGCAGGACATGTCTTGTGGCTGGAGTTGCACCTGAAAGACAGGACAGGGGGAGGCACAGCATGAGGGATTGCATAGTATCAGCCTTTCTCCCAACCATGGAGAGCCAAGGAACAACTGGAAATGAGAGTTGGAGGCTGTGTAGGTGACCCGCAGGCTTCTCCCTCAGAAGAGCCCTGGCAAGAGTGACCAGGGAGATCCCCACCTAGCCTATAGCTCAGGAGACACTTCAGAGTCTCTCCTTGTCACACGTTCTGCCCCTTTCCCCTCCCATGGTGAGCAGCCTCAAGACCCTGCATGGTAGAAAGGGGCAGTTACTCCCTGAGAAATCCTAGAGGAGGAGGAGACAGAGGAAGGAGAGTGGTTGTCCAACTCACCTCAGTCCCAAGGAGATGGAGGCGAGAGGAGTGGATGCAAGAGTGAGGTGCAGGACCCACTTTTATACTGCTCCTGCACCGCCCCAGGCCCACAGTCACTGCACGCGGGCAGTAATTTTCCGACAGACTCACTTCCAAAGCAAAATATCCTAATTAACGACATAGGTTGTGTTTTTGTTTCTGTCAATGCTCCCATTTAATTTCCGCATTTCTGCCATGCCCTCTAGGCCATGGGTACTCATTTCAAGCACCATATGAGAAGGGCAAGGATTTCCTGTGCAAGAAAACATCAGAACCTGCCAAAAATATGCTCTATGTAGAGCCCCATGTTGGAGGTTTTTTCCTCACCAATGAGGGGCGGTTAGGGGCTCAGTACAATGCCTTATTCCTCCCACTCTCCTCACACCACAGTGCACTTTGGCTGCACACTGGACCTGACCAGCTAGAGACACAATGGCTTGGGCACATTTCCAAACACTCTGACCACCCTTTGAGCCCCTTGAGCTGTGGGAGTGCCGGCAAGAATGTCACACTGAGACCAAAGGCCATTAGGGCTTCCAGGAGCTGTGTACTCGGGTCCAGCCCAGTGGTCAGAGCTGTTTTTTTTCCTGGGGCTGGGATGGAGCTGTCCTGGCCTCAGGGGAATTTATCGCTGTGTGGGATCCAGGACTGCAGACAGCATGCACTCCTGGCTTGGACTCACACCAGAAGCCTGACACACGGCCAATCGAACATTAGAGTGCGACTCACCATGGGTAGGGAGAGTCGATCCCAGGTAGCTTGCCTGTTGAAGGCACTCCCTTGGCCTGCTGGGATGCGTCCCAGCTGACTCCATGTCTGCAGGACAGGGAAATGCTTCTCCTCTTTGAAGTCGTCCCAGAGCTGCTTTTCTACCCAGGTCCCTTCTGATCCCGTCCAGTCCCTGAGCATCCCCTAGTACATGGCACTGCAGGGTCCTGGCAGCCCTCACTCACTGGGTAGTTTGGGGAGGTTTCTTTGCCTCTCCAATGGTACTGGTAGGTGCTCCAGGAAAAGGAGGGCTTTGGGGCAGTGGAGGGGAGGCCTGCTGATACCCTAATGCCAGGAGATGTTTTTCCTGGTGATACAGGGAACTGACAATTAACTAATTAACACTTAAAGAACTGACACTTGAGAACTAACCCTGCCCCACTTCACTAAAGACACTTAGAGAGCTAACCCTTCAACCCATATCACTATTGCCTAGCCTTGCTTAACTCTGTGTAACTTATTGTACGAAAACCAGGACTTCGCTGATGCCTTGCAAAAATGACTATCCTTGGTTGCATCCTTGATGCATCCTTGGGTGAACTCAGTAACAGAATCCTGGGCACAGGACAGGAGCTACACCAGTTTTATGCAACTCAGCAGTCTGAGTCCTAACCAACTCATCACAGTGGACCAAAGGTGACCGCGTACAGAGAAAGAGGACCCGGGTTCATGATCATTACACAGTTGCAACCAGGAGGAGCCAGAGGCGGAGACTATGGAAATGGTCTCCCGGAACTCATTGTAATAAGAACCGCCTTCTCGGGGACAGGTTATGAATATGCACAGGCGTTCCTAAAACTTTCATGAATATGTAACACTTTACTGCATTTAACCGAGTTCACAGCTACTGTAATTTTACACACGTATTAGCAGAAATGATTCCCCGTTTGTCCGGTGTCGTTAATAAATGCATTCATTCATTATAACCTCAAGGGTTGTAAGGTCATTCCGCGCCTCACTGAGACCCAGGGATGAGTCCCAGGTGGAGTGGAGATTTCTGCAATGCTTTTGTTCCTTCTTGTTATTGACTCTTCAGGAGATCTCCTCAGCACCGCCCAGTCTGTTTGGCCAGGACGATGAAGTTTGTGTGTTTGTTCTCTTACATCCTTCAAGTCTTTCCCTAATACTGATCCCTGGCCCTTTGGGCAAAACTACCTAAAGGAGTTCTGTTTTCAGAGAACCCCCACGTATTTCTTGAACAATCCACTTATTTAGCATGAAGGACGAGAAAAGGGAGGAGATGAGCCTCCCACTCTTCTCTTGGATGTGAATGGACTGAAGCATAAAACTCCTAACTCGAGACAACTTTGTGCAGTGTGCTGCGTGGCATTAATGAAGTTTCATCGCACTCACCACCAAGACAACTACAGAGACTGTCAGACTGACAAGTGGAGAAATCTTCCCTTCCTTCTGATATTCAATTTCTTCTCTTTCTCTTTCTCTTTCTCTTTCTCTTTCTCTTTCTCTTTCTCTTTCTCTTTCTCTTTCTCTTTCTCTTTCTCTTTCTCTTTCTCTTTCTCTTTCTCTCTCTTTCTCTTTCTCTCTTTCTTTCTCTTTCTCTCTCTTTCCTTCCATCTTTATTCTGGACACTTAAAGGTAACTTTGTTTTGACTTTTGCTGTTGAAGTCTTGTGTAGTTTTATGATGTAGATAAAAACTTCTGCCAACCCACTGTTTGCTGTAATTCCACTCAGGCATCTCAAGCCAGCGCATGAAAGAAGCCTGCATGGCAGAGCAGGCATGTCAGAAAGGAGGAAATGAAACGACAGCATTGATGGCCCCAAAATAGAAACTTTACATATGATACTCTGCTTTGGAAGTGAGTCTGCTGGGAAATTACTGCCCGCGTGCAGTGACTGTGATCCTGGGGCGGTGCAGGAGCAGTATAAAAGCGGGTCCTTCTCCTGACTCTCTCATACACTCCTCTTGCCTCCATCTCCTTGGGATCAGGGTGAGTATGAAGCCCTATCTCCACCTCCTTCTCCTCCTCCTCCTTTAAGATTTCTCATTGCATTCCTTCCCCTTAGTCCCATGCAGGGTCCTGAGGATGTATGTACTGTGAGAGGGAATCGGTCAGAAAGTGTGACATGGTGGTATATTGTTTGAGGTGTCTCCTTGAGCTGTGGGCAAGGTGGGATCCCCTTGGACTTCATCGCTCATGGCAGGGCTTGCCTGAGAGTAAGGAGAAGTGCGTGTGCCCACTGCACAGAGTCCAGCTCCTTTCTCCAGGTTGTACCTTGTCTTACTCATGCTGGGGTGACAAGCTGCTCCTCACCTGTCTCCCCCGCTCTTCTTCCCCCTGCCCTCTCTCCCAGGCGCAGCTCCAGCCACAAGACATGTCCTGCTACAACCCGTGCCTGCCCTGCCAGCCCTGCGGCCCAACCCCGCTGGCCAACAGCTGCAATGAGCCCTGTGTCAGGCAGTGCCAGGACTCTAAAGTTTACATCCAGCCCTCCCCCGTGGTGGTGACCCTGCCCGGCCCCATCCTCAGCTCCTTCCCGCAGAACACCGCCGTGGGATCCTCCACCTCCGCCGCTGTTGGCAGCATCCTCAGCTCTCAGGGAGTGCCCATCAACTCCGGGGGCTTTGGTTTCTCTGGTTTGGGCAGTGGCATCTGCGGCACGAGGAGGTGTTTCCCCTGCTAAAGCTGCTGGTGATGGCCCTGGTGAAGGAAACCAGGGACACACAAGACAGGACTGGACTGGGAGGGAGATTTGGGTTGTTGGTTTCAGAGGGGCTGAGCAACCCCGGCATCTCTTGTAAAAAGACGGGGCCTGTCTGGGCTCTCGGGAATCTTGGCCCATGCCGCCTTTCCCCTCTTCCAGTGTCTCCCGTTCCTCTTGTTTCCTTGTTCTCCTGTGCTCCCCTGGGCTGTGAGCCTCACAAAGTCAGCCTAGGGAGGACCTGCTGGCCCTGCTCCCTCTGTGGGACAGGCAGACGGAGACCTGGTTCAGTCTCTCCACAGCCATGAGTCGCAGACTCCTGTCTGCCGCTGATGCTTCCTGCTCCAGGATCTCCACTCAGATTATCTCTTTCCCTCTTTTGTCTCATTAAAGTTCTTCTGCACCTGAGCTAATGTCTCTGTGTCATCTTTTCCTCTGCAGATGCTTTCCCAAGGTGCCCAGGGAGAAGAATGGTCTTCAAGAATTATTCTGGGAGGAATGTCTTTAGTGTGGTTGTGTGGTGGTTCTTTGCACAATTGTGTTTATTCTGACTGGGATGGAATTCTCTTTCCATACAGCAGTGTTCATAATGCTGTGCTTTGCAGCTGTAGCTGGAACGGTTCTGATGACAGCACATCTGTGTTTTGGCTTTTGTTGAGCAGTGCCTGCACAGCAGCAAGGTTGTGTCTCCAGCCACACTCCAAAAGTCCAGTAGGCTGGTGCTTAGACCAGAGCCTGGGAGGGGACATAGGCAGGACATCTGCAGGACAGCAGATTCAGAGTGACCAAAGGGACATTCGATACCATATGACATTGTGGTCAGCAAGAAATGTGAGACAAATAAGGAGGAAGTGGAGGGGCCATTCAATATTTGTCCATTGATTTTCAAAGCAACCACTACACGTACTCTGGTCTTCCTTTGCAGGAGTTGGGTGAAAATCACCTCCTGATAGAAAACAGGGAATAAATCTTTTTTACTATGTTTTTCTTGTCTACATGGCCCCTGCATTTCTTCCTCACACTGCATGTATCTCTGCCTCCAGCTCTGTAGTGTCTGTAATTCTCCATGTCTTGCTCAAGGAGGTAAAAGTGATAGAGCATCTTGGTGGACATCTGGTGATCAGACAAGGTCACCTCACTCCAGTCTTTTTGGTGCTTCCTGTGGGGTTTGAGACAGCAGCAGTTTTGATTTGAGCAGGTGTTAGCTGTAGCAGTTACCAATTTACAGGCCTCTGTGCAGCGCAGGCAGTTTGCTCGGTGAACTGCTTATCTCTTGAGTTTGCTGATGTTTGGAACATGTTAATAGAACCAAACGCTCTGGGCTTTGTCCTGGCATTGGGACCCTTACAGTGCTGGGGAGCTTTCTAGTGGAGATGCTGAGGGAATTCAGCTCCCTCTTCCCAGAGAAACTGACGTGGGGGTGTTTTCTTGTGTATACCCCCCCGGGTCCTTGCTCATCCTTAAGTGAGATGTTTACTGCTATTAATTAAAACCGTTGATTTAATGTCAGGTTTGTAATGCTGGGGATAACTGCAAGTTCTTCTGCATCCCAGCCCAATCCTCTGTGTCATCCTTTTCCCTGCAGACACTATCCCAGGATACCCATTGATGAAATGTTCCTCACAGTGATTCTGGGAAGGAGTTCTTGGGGATGGTTGGACAATGGTTGTTAACACAAAGATTTTTAAGTGAACGACTGTGGCCAGTCTTTTCAAAGTACTTGTTCTTCAGAAGACGGTCAGGCATCGTTCTGGTGCTGCAAAGTGGTGAGTGATTGCGTTTGCATGACTAGTTATTTCATTTTTTTTTTCTCATTTTTTCCCTTCTCCTCTAGGAGTGTCCTTATCTTGACCCAAAGGTATTTTGCTCTCCTTGTCTTCCAAATCTGTCCCCATACTACTGGGACAGTGAACGAAGAGAACAGTTGGTAGGTGATTAATGCTGACTGGGTTGTACACACCACAGAGACCAACACGCAGTGCATGTCATCCTCATCTTGCTCCTTGCAGTTCTCTGCCCAGAGCTTCCTGGGAATGTTTCTGGAGGGATGGAGCAGGGAGAGGCACTGGCAGGAGAAGAGGCAGCGGATGGAGGCTGAGTGTCTCCAAGGGCTCTTCAGAATGTCTCTAAAGCAGAATGGTGAGCAGCAGCATGGCTGCAGAAACGCTTGCAGATGAGGAAAGGGAGCTGCCCAGCTGCTCTAGGACACAGGTGGGCAAGATGACACATGTCCAGATAGAGCCAGCCCTGTTTCCCCATGAATCCCTCATGCCCTGAGAAGCAGCAGCCCAACAGCAGGACCAGAGAATGGTGCTTTTGCAGTAATGTCAGTAAAGAGGTGCAACTCCAGCACTGTTCCTGGGGACCAAGGACACTCATCAGCATCCTGGCCAAGGTGATCAGCACCTCAGCTAGGAGATCTAGGGTAGTGACTATCCCAGTCTTCTGAGTACTCACCTGAAAGCACCTACAACAATGCTGCAATGCAAGAAAGATGTGTTGCAAGAAACACCTGGGCCAAGTGGACTGTGTTCAGCAGACGGTGTTCGAGGATGGTGAGGAGCTGGAGCACTTGTGTGGGGAGCAGTGTGTGGGGGCACGGGGCTTGCTGAACATGAAGAAAATATATGGTGTGAGAACAAAAAGCAGCTTTGGAGTAGCAATGGTGACATCCTGCAGAAGACAGATCCAGGCTCAACACTGGCAATGTGTGGTTGGAGGACTAGAGACAATGGGCTCATGCTCAGACATGAGAGGTTTGTACCTGGTAGGAAGAAAATGGTTTCCTGCAAAAGGTGAGTCAAGCAGTGAAAGAGGTTTCCCGGGGACATTGTCCGGTCACCCTCCTTGGACATGGTCACTGTTTATTGCAGGGCAACAATAAACTGTGGCAGATGGTCTCTGTTAACCACCCTACCCTCTCTGCTAAGGAAAGTTAATAGGAGGGAAATGGAGAGAGATTTGCATGTTGGAAAAGTTAAAAAAGATTTACTAATGCTACTAATAAACAGAGAAAATAATACAAAATATGCAAAACCATTCTTGCATTTCCTGGGGTAGTGCAGTGTTTCCCACCATGGAGCTGGTGTCACTCCAGTGGCTGTATGTGGGAGATTTGAGGGATTTTCGTGAAGTTAATGTGTGGATGGGTTTCTCTTAGATGGAGATTTGTTACTGAACTAGCCAGGCCCAAAGGAATTTCAAGGCCCCCTCGAAAGTAGAAAACAGGAGCTGCTGTGGGAGTGAGGCAGTTCTACAATAACAGGGCCTCAAGAAGACGTAAATCAACAGACCTATGAGCAGTGAAACTGGGGTGTGTGGACAGCTCATGAACATAGACAATATACAATCAGCTAATGCATGCTTGAAGCGTGGATGCGTGATCAGGAAATAACTGCATATATAAGGAGGATTGTTTGTGTAATAAATGGCTTTGCTTGAATTCATATTGAATTGTGTGGAGTCCATGAGTTTTCTCCCTTTCAGCTGCAGGGCAGGCACCCAGAAGTCCTGGGCTGGACTCCTCAGTAAACCAGAACTGGATTCAGAGATGCAGGGTCTGGAACCAGGCCTAGGATCGCAGGCACAAGAGGCAGGGTCCTCTTCAGATGCCAGCCATGGTCGAAGAGAATGAGACCCTTGTGATCTCTCACTCTTGGGGACGTGCAAAATTTATCAGTAAACTTGACTGACATAGCAATAGTTCTAAACCTGGGACTCTTCTGCATATCATTGCTACTGTTATCAGCTCCAGAGTGAAGAGTGTCTGAAAAAACATGCAGCCAAATTCAGAAAAGTGCAGTTACTTAGAAGAACTTAGGTGAAGGGAAAATTTACTAAAAGAGAAACTGGTCTTGTTTTTAAAAAGACCAGGACAGACACTCATGGCTTGAGACCAATGAGCTCTGAAGGTCATTTGCAACTTGATTATGCTCTGATCCTACGGTGCCAAGACAGCCTTTTTGTGCCTTCTTGGTCCACTGGATACAGGGCCAGCAATGAGGAGGAGGAGCTCAGGTTCTCAGGCAAGAAGACAGGCAGTGTGCGGGGGCTGTCCTGAATGCTCTAAGGTAAGAAAAGATGGCAGAAGGCATCTCTGCACCAACTAGAAGATCGTATGATCTGTGCACCCCAGGTCATGGGACAAGTTTTCCCAAAGATGGTGTGGCAGTATTTTCCCTTCCAGTTCTCCAGCTTTTCTTTTCCTCCTGGTCCTTCCCTCACCCCAAAATTCTGCATCTCAAGGCTGGGGTTAGGACAGGTTCTCCTGGGCTTTCCTGGGACAGTATTGCCTCTGCCTTGTCAATAACACATGAATTCCTCCTTCTCCTGACCACTTGCTTCACAATGTTAGGCTTCACAAGGGAAAAAAGTAAAGGTGTATTCAGCAAAGTGATGGTAGTGACTGAACTACCTTGTGTTGCTCTACCCGAGTATACCCCAGATAGGCAGAGATGTTTAGAAACCACCCAAGTCAAGACTAAGTATAGTCAATACCAAAGTAGTTGACAATCACTGCACAACCTTCCCAAACAACCCTATCCCAGAACCAGGCCTGAGCAACATCTCTCTCCCAGGGCATCTTGGGAGAGCATCAGTAGGGGAAAGGATGAGACAAAGGCACAGACTGGGATGCAGAAGAACTTTAATGAGACAAAAAGAAAACAAAACTAGGTGGCTCTGAGGGGCAGCTCCAGTCCCCAGAACACCGGGGGCAGACAGGAGTGTGTGAGCCATGGCTGTGGTGCAGATCCAGCCAGGTGTCCATCTGCCTGTCCCACAGAGGGAACAGGGCCAGCAGGTCCTCCCTAGTCTGGCTTTGTGGGGCTCACAGCCCAGGGGAGCACAAGAGAACAGAGACACAGGAGGGAGAGAAGACACGGGGAGAAGGGAAAGGCGGAATGGGCCGTGCTTTCTGAGAGCCCAGGCTGGCCCTGTCTTTTTGCAAAGGGTGCTGGGGTAGCTCAGCCCATCTGAAAGGAACAACCTGATGATTTGTCTCCACTCCAGCACTATTTGGTGGGTCCCTGGTTTCCTTCCCCAGGGCCATCACCAGCAGCTTTAGCAGGGGAAACACCTCCTCGTGCCGCAGATGCCGCTGCCCAAGCCAGAGAGACCAAAGCCCCCGGAGTTGATGGGCACTCCCTGAGAGCTGAGGATGCTGCCAACAGCAGCGGAGGTGGAGGATCCCACGGCGGTGTTCTGCGGGAAGGAGGTGAGGATGGGGCCGGGCAGGGTCACCACCACAGCGGGGGGCTCAATGACAACTCTGGAGTCCTGGCACTGCCTGACACAGGGCTCATTGCAGCTGTTGGCCAGCGGGGTCGGGCCAGAGGACTGGCAGGGCAGGCACAGGTTGTAGCAGGACATGTCTTGTGGCTGGAGTTGCACCTGAAAGACAGGACAGGGGGAGGCACAGCATGAGGGATTGCATAGTATCAGCCTTTCTCCCAACCATGGAGAGCCAAGGAACAACTGGAAATGAGAGTTGGAGGCTGTGTAGGTGACCCGCAGGCTTCTCCCTCAGAAGAGCCCTGGCAAGAGTGACCAGGGAGATCCCTACCTAGCCTATAGCTCAGGAGACACTTCAGCCACACCCCAGAGTCTCTCCTTGTCACATGTTCTGCCCCTTTCCCCTCCCATGGTCAGCAGCCTCAAGACCCTACATGGTAGAACGGGGCAGTTACTCCCTGAGAAATCCTAGAGGAGGAGGAGGAAGAGGAGGAGAATGGTTGTCCAACTCACCTCAGTCCCAAGGAGATGGAGGCGAGAGGAGTGGATGAGAGAATGAGGTGCAGGACCCACTTTTATACTGCTCCTGCACCGCCCCAGGCCCACAGTCACTGCACGCGGGCAGCAATTTTCCAACAGACTCACTTCTAAAGCAAAATATCCTAATTAACGACATAGGTTGTGTTTTTGTTTCTGTCAATGCTCCCATTTAATTTCCGCATTTCTGCCATGCCCTCTAAACCATGGGTACTCATTTCAAGCACCATATGAGAAGCGCAAGGATTTCCTGTGCAAGAAAACATCAGAACCTGCCAAAAATATGCTCTATGTAGAGCCCCATGTTGGAGGTTTTTTCCTCACCAATGAGGGGCGGTTAGGGGCTCAGGACAATGCCTTATTCCTCCCACTCTCCTCACACCACAGTGCACTTTGGCTGCACACTGGACCTGACCAGCTAGAGACACAATGGCTTGGGCACATTTCCAAACACTCTGACCACCCTTTGAGCCTCTTGAGCTGTGGGAGTGCCGGCAAGAATGTCACACTGAGACCAAAGGCCATTAGGGCTTCCAGGAGCTGTGTACTCGGGTCCAGCCCAGTGGTCAGAGCTGTTTTTTTTCCTGGGACTGGGATGGAGCTGCCCTGGCCTCAGGGGAGTTTATCGCTGTGTGGGATCCAGGACTGCAGACAGCACTCACTCCTGGCTTGGACTCACGCCAGAAGCCTGACACACGGCCAATCGAACATTAGAGTGCGACTCACCATGGGTAGGGAGAGTCGATCCCAGGTAGCTTGCCTGTTGAAGGCACTCCCTTGGCCTGCTGGGATGCGTCCCAGCTGACTCCATGTCTGCAGGGCAGGGAAATGCTTCTCCTCTTTGAAGTCGTCCCAGAGCTGCTTTTCTACCCAGGTCCCTTCTGATCCCGTCCAGTCCCTGAGCATCCCCTAGTACATGGCACTGCAGGGTCCTGGCAGCCCTCACTCACTGGGTAGTTTGGGGAGGTTTCTTTGCCTCTCCAATAGTATTGGTAGGGGCTCCAGGAAAAGGAGGGCTTTGGAGCAGTGGAGGGGAGGGCTGCTGATACCCTAATGCCAGGAGATGTTTTTCCTGGTGATACAGGGAACTGACAATTAACTAATTAACACTTAAAGAACTGACACTTGAGAACTAACCCTACCCCACTTCACTAAAGACACTTAGAGAGCTAACCCTTTAACCCATATCACTATTGCCTAGCCTTGCTTAACTCTGTGTAACTTATTGTACGAAAACCAGGACTTCACTGATACCTTCCAAAAATGATTATCCTTGGGTGCATTCTTGAGACATCCTTGGGTGAACTAGGTAACAGAATCCTGGGCACAGGACAGGAGCTACACCAGTTTTAAGCAACTCAGCAGTCTGAGTCCTAACCAACTCATCACAGTGGACCAAAGGTGACCGTGTACAGAGAAAGAGGACCCGGGTTCATGATCATTACACAGTTGCAACCAGGAGGAGCCAGAGGGGGAGACTATGGAAATGGTCTCCCGGAACTCATTGTAATAAGAACCGCCTTCTCGGGGACAGGTTATGAATATGTACAGGCGTTCCTAAAACTTTCATGCATATGTAACACTGTATTGCATTTAACCGAGTTCACAGCTACTGTAATTTTACACACATATTAGCAGAAATGATTCCCCGTTTGTCCGGCGTCGTAAATAAATGCGTACCTTCCTTATAACCTCAATGCTTGTGCGTTCATTCTGCGCCTCACTGGGACCCAGGGATGAGTCCCAGGTGGAGTGGAGATTTCTGCAATGCTTTTGTTCCTTCTTGTTATTGACTATTCAGGAGAACTCCTCAGCACCGCCCAGTCTGTTTGGCCAGGACGATGAAGTTTGTGTGTTTGTTCTCTTACACCCTTCAAGTCTTTCCCTAATGCTGATCCCTGGCCCTTTGGGCAAAAGTATCCAAAGGAGTTCTGTTTTCAGAGAACCCCCACATATTTCTTGAACAATCCACTTATTTAGCATGAAGGTCGAACAGAGGGAGGAGATGAGCCTCCCACTCTTCTCTTGGATGTGAATGGACTGAAGCATAAAACTCCTAACTTGAGACACCTTTGTGCAGTGTGCTGCGTGGCATTAATGAAGTTTCATCGCACTCACCACCAAGACAGCTACAGAGACTGTCAGACTGACAAGTGGAGAAATTTTACCTTCCTTTTGATATTCAAATCTTTCTCTTTCTCTTTCTCTTTCTCTTTCTCTTTCTCTTTCTCTTTCTCTTTCTCTTTCCCTTTCCCTTTCCCTTTCCCTTTCCCTTTCTCTCTCTCTCTCTCTCTCTCTTTCCTTCTATCTTTATTCTGGACACTTACAGGTGACTTTGTTTTGACTTTTGCTGTTGAAGTCTTGTGAAGTTTTATGATGTAGATTAGAAAGAAACTTCTGCCACGCCACTATTTGCTGTAATTCCACTCAGGCATCACAAGCCAGCACATGAAAGAAGCCTGCATGGCAGAGCAGGCATGTCAGAAAGGAGGAAATGAAACGACAGCATTGATGGCCCCAAAATAGAAACTTTACATATGATACTCTGCTTTGGAAGTGAGTCTGCTGGGAAATTACTGCCCGCGTGCAGTGACTGTGATCCTGGGGCGGTGCAGGAGCAGTATAAAAGCGGGTCCTTCTCCTGACTCTCTCATACACTCCTCTTGCCTCCATCTCCTTGGGATCAAGGTGAGTATGAAGCCCTATCTCCGCCTCCTTCTCCTCCTCCTCCTTTAAGATTTCTCATTGCATTCCTGCCCTTTAGTCCCATGCAGGGTCTTGAGGATATTTGTACCGTGCGAGGGAATCGGTCAGAAAGTGTGACATGGTGGTATATTGTTTGAGGTGTCTCCTTGAGCTGTGGGCAAGGTGGGATCCCCTTGGGCTTCATCGCTACTGGCAGGGCTTACCTGAGAGGAAGGAGAAGTGCGTGTGCCCCCTACACACTGTCCAGCTCTTGCCCTGCAGGCTGTACCTTGTCTTGCTCATGCTGGGGTGACAAGCTGCTCCTCACCTGTCTTTGCTGCTCTTCTTCCCCCTGCCCACTCTCCCAGGCGCAGCTCCAGCCACAAGACATGTCCTGCTACAACCAGTGCCTGCCCTGCCAGCCCAGCGGCCCAATCCTGTGAAGGGGTTTCGTTAGAAGGACATATGTTGTTGAATTAGTCAGGCCCAAAGGAATCTCAAGGCCACTTCGAGAAGCTGAGAACAGAATCTGCTGTGAGAAAGAGGGGCTTTTCTTCATTAACAGGGCCTCAGCATGGTGTGAGTCGTTGGACCTATCATCGGTGGGGCTCCAGCGTGTGGACTGCCCATGATACTCCTTTAGCGAATCCATGCTTGGAGCGTGGTTCATGATTAGAGAATAGTTGCATATATAAGGAGACATGCTTCTGTAATAAATGGCTTTTGCGTGATTCACATTGAATCGGAGTGCTGAGTCCTTTATCGTTCCAACACAACCCCGCTGGCCAACAGCTGCAATGAGCCCTGTGTCAGGCAGTGCCAGGACTCTAATGTTTACATCCAGCCCTCCCCCGTGGTGGTGACCCTGCCCGGCCCCATCCTCAGCTCCTTCCCGCTGAACACCGCCGTGGGATCCTCCACCTCCGCCGCTGTTGGCAGCATCTTCAGCTCTCAGGGAGTGCCCATCAACTCCGGGGGCTTTGGTTTCTCTGGCTTGGGCAGTGGCATCTGTGGCACGAGAAGGTGCTTCCCCTGCTAAAGCTGCTGGTGATGGCCCTGGGGAAGGAAACCAGGGCTACACAAGCTGGTACCGGACTGGGGAGGGAGATTTGGGTTGTTGGTTTCAGAGGGGCTGAGCAACCCCGGCATCTCTTGCAAAAACACGGGGCCAGTCTGGGCTTTCAGAAAGCACAACCACCTTTCTCCTCTTCCAGTGTCTCCCATTCCTTTTGTGTCCTTGTTCTCTTGTGCTCCCCTGGGCTGTGAGTCCCACAAAGCCAACCTAGGGAGGACTGCTGTCCCTGCTCCCTCTGTGGGACAGGCAGATGGACACCTGGTTCAGTCTCTTCCACAGCCATGAGTTGCAGGCTCCTGTCTGCCGCTGGTGCTTGCTGCTCCAGGATCTCCACTCAGATCGATCTCTTTCCCTCTTTTGTCTCATTAAAGTTCTTCTGCACCTGAGCTCATGTCTCTGTGTCATCTTTTCCTCTGCAGATGCTTTCCCAAGGTGCCCAGGAAGAAGAATGGTCTTCAAGAATTATGCTGGGAGGGATGTCTTTAGTGTGGTTGTGTGGTGGTTCTTGGCACAACTGGGTTTATTCTGACTGGGATGGAATTCCCTTTCCCTACAGCAGTGTTCATAATGCTGTGCTTTGTAGTTGTAGCTGGAACGGTTCTGATGACAGCACATCTGTGTTTTGGCTTTTGCTGAGCAGTGCCTGCACAGCAGCAAGGTTGTGTCTCCAGCCACATTCCAAAAGTCCAGTAGGCTGGTGCTTAGACCAGAGCCTGGGAGGGGACATAGGCAGGACATCTGCAGGACAGCTGACTCAGAGTGACCAAAGGGACATTCGATACCATATGACATTGTGGCCAGCAAGAAATGTGAGACAAATAAGGAAGAAGTGGAGGGGCCATTCAATATTTGTCCATTGATTTTCAAAGCAAACACTACACGTACTCTGGTCTTCCTTTGCAGGAATTGGCTGAAAATCCCCTCCTGATAGAAAACAGGGAATAAATCTTTTTTACTATGCTTTGTTTGTCTACATGGCCCCTGCATTTCTTCCTCACACTGCATGTATCTCAGCCTACAACTCTGTAATGTCTGTAATTCTCCTTGTCTTCCTCAAGGAGGTAAAAGTGATAGAGCATCTTGGTGGACATCTGGTGATCAGACAAGGTCACCTCACTCCAGTCTTTTTGGTGCTTCCTGTGGGGTTTGAGACAGCAGCAGTTTTGATTTGAGCAGGTGTTAGCTGTAGCAGTTACCAATTTACAGGCCTCTGTGCAGCGCAGGCAGTTTACTTGCTGAACTGCTTATCTCTTGATTTTGCTGATGTTTGGAACATGTTAATAGAACCAAATGCTCTGGGCTTTGTCCTGGCATTGGGGCCCTTACAGTGCTGGGGAGCTGTCTAGTGGAGATGCTGAGGGAATTCAGCTCCCTCTTCCCAGAGAAACCGACGTGGGGGTGTTTTCTTGTGTGTACCCCCGGGGTCCTTGCTCATCCTTAAGTGATGTGTTTACTGCTATTATTTAAAACTGTTTTGTCAATGTGAGGTTTATGGAGTCTGGTGTAGTGCTGGAGGTATCTCCAAGTTCTACTGCATCCCAGCCCAATCCTCTGTGTCATCCTTTTCCCTGCAGACACTATCCCAGGATACCCATGTTGAGAAATGTTCCTCCTGGTGATTCTGGGAAGGAGTTCCTAGGGATGGTTGGGTAATGGTTGTTAACACAAAGATGTTTAAGTGAACAACTGTGGCCAGTCTTTTCAAAGTATGTGTTCTTAAGAGACTGGCCACGTATCCATCTGGTCCTGCGAAGTGGTGGGTGATTGTGTCTGCATCACTTTTTTCATTTTTTTCCATTTTTTCCCTTACCTTCTAGGAGTGTCCTTATCTTGACCCAAAGGCATTTTTCTCTCTTTTCCTTTCAAATGTCTCCCCACACTATTTGGAAAGTGGATGAAGAGAACAGTTGGTAGGTGATTAATGATGACTGGGTTCCACACACTACACAGAACAACAAGCAGTGCATGTCATCTTATCTTGTTCCTTCCGGTTCTTTGCCCAGAGCTTCCTGGGAACGTTTCTGGAGAGATGGAGCAGAGAGATGCACTGGCAGGAGAAAAGGCAGCAGGTGCAGGCTGAGTGTCTCCAAGGGCTGTCCAGTATGTCTCTAAAGCAGCGTGGTGAGCAGCAGCAAAGGCTGCAGAGAAGCTTGCAGATGGTGAAAGGGAGCTGCTCAACTGCTGTAGGACACAGCTGGGCAAGATGGCTCATGTTCTGGGGACTAAGGACACTCATCAGCATCCTCGTTGAGGAGATCTAGGGTAGTGACTATCCCAGTCTTCTGAGTACTCACCTGAAAGCACCTACAACAATGCTGCAATGCAAGAAAGATGTGTTGCAAGAAACACCTGGGCCAAGTGGACTGTGTTTAGCAGATGGTGTTCGAGGATGGTGAGGAGCTGGAGCACTTGTGTGGGGAGCAGTGTGTGGGGGCACGGGGCTTGCTGAGTGTGAAGACAATATATGGTGTGAGAACGAAGAGCATCTTTGGAGTAGCAATGGTGACATCCTGCAGAAGACAGATCTAGGCTCAACACTGGCAGCGTGTGGTTGGAGGACTAGAGACAATGGGCTCATGTTCAGACATGACAGGTTTGTACCTGGTAGGAAGAAAATGGTTTTCTGCAAAAGGTGGGTCAAGTAGTGAAAGAGGTTTCCCGGGGACATTGTCCAGTCACCCTCCTTGATCACTGTCACTGTTTAATGCAGGGCGACAACAGACTGTGGCAGATGGTCTCTTAACTCCCCTGCCTTCCCCACTAAGGAAAGTTAATAGGAGGAAAATGGAGAAAGATTTGCAAGTTGGAAAAGTTAAAATGCTTTACTAATGCTACTAATAAATAGAGAAAATAACACAAAATATGCAAAGCCATATACTGCCATAGCAGTAACTCTAAACCTGGGCCCTTTCTGGATATAATTCTTACCATTATCAGCTCCAGACCGAAGAGTCTGAAAAAACATGCAGCCAAAATCAGAAAAGTGCAGTTCCTTAGAAAAGCTTAGCTGAAGGGAAAATCCACTAAAAGAGAAACTGGTCTTGTTTTAAATAAAACTGGGACAGACACTCATAGCTAAACTCAATGAGCTCTGGAGGTTCTTTCCAGCTTGATCCTATGGTGCCAGGACAGTATTTTTGTGCCTTCTTGGCCCACTGGATACAGAGCCAGCAATGACGAGGAGGAGCTCAGGTTCTCAGGCAAGAAGACAGGCAGTGTGCGGGAGCTGTCCTGAATGCTCTGAGTAAGGCAAGACAAGATGGCAGAAGGCATCTCTGCACCAACTAGAAGATCGTACGATCTGTGCACCCCAGGTCTTGGGACAAGTTTTCCCAAAGATGGTGTGGCAGTATTTTCCCTTCCAGTTCTCCAGCTTTTCTTTTTCTCCTGGTCCTTCCCTCACCCCAAAATTCTACATCTCAAGGCTGGGGTTAGGACAGGTTCTCCTGGGCTTTCCTGGGACAGTATTGCCTCTGCCTTGTCAATAACACATTAATTCCTGCTTCTCCTGACTACTTGCTTCACAATGTTGAACTTCTCAAGGAAAAAGAAAAGGCGTATTCAACAAAGTGATGGTAGTGACTGAACTAACTTGTGTTGTTCTACCCCAGTATACCCCACATGGTCAGAGACGTTTAGAAACCAGAGGCTGCAACTTATTCATACCTAAGTGTAGTTGATACCAAAGTAGTTTACAGTCAGTGCACAACCTTCCCCAACAACCCAATCCCAGAACCAGCTGTGAGCAACATCTCTCTCCGTGGGAATCTTGGGAGAGCATATGCAGGGGAAAGGATGAGACAAAGGCACAGACTGGGATGCGGAAGAGCTTTAATGAATCCAATAGAAAATAAGGTAGCTCTGAGTGGAATCCCCAGTACAGGGACCACAATGGGTAGACAGGCATGTGTGAACCAAGTCTGTGGAAGAGATTCAACCAGGTGTCTATCTGTCTTCCCCACAGAGGGAGCAGGGCCAGTAAGTCCTCCCTAAGCTGGCTTTGTGAGGCTCACAGCCCAGGGTAGCACAAGAGAACAAGGACACGAGAGGAACAGGAGACACTGAAAGAGGGGAAAGGCAGCATGAGCAGTGCTTTCTGAGAGCCCAGGCTGGCCCCATCCTTTTGCAAGGGGTGCTGGAGTTGCTCAGCCCCTCTGAAACCAAAAACCTGATGCTCCATCTCCCGTCCTGTACCATATTGTCTGTCCTTGGAGGCCATCCCCAGGGCCATCACCAGCAGCTTTAGCAGGGGAAACGCCTCCTCGTGCCACAAATGCCACTGCCAAAGCCAGAGAGACCAAAGCCCCCGGAGTTGATGGGCACTCCCTGAGAGCTGAGGATGCTGCCAACAGCAGCGGAGGTGGAGGATCCCACGGCGGTGTTCTGCGGGAAGGAGCTGAGGATGGGGCCGGGCAGGGTTACCACCACGGGGGAGGGCTGGATGAAGACTCTGGAGTCCTGGCACTGCTGGACACAGGGCTCATTGCAGCTGTTGGCCAGCGGGGTTGGGCCACAGGGCTGGCAGGGCAGGCACGGGTTGTAGCAGGACATGTCTTGTGGCTGGAGTTGCACCTGAAAGACAGGACAGGGGGAGGCACAGCATGAGGGATTGCATAGTATCAGCCTTTCTCCCAACCATGAGAGAGCCATGGAACAAACTGGAGATGAGAGTTGGAGGCTGTGTAGGTGACCCACAGGCTTTTTCCTCAGAAGACCCCTGCCAAGAGTGACCAGGGAGATCCCCACCTAGCCCACAGCTCAGGAGACACTTCAGCCAAACCCCAGAGTCTCTCCTTGTCACACGTTCTGCCCCCTTCCCGCTCCCATGGCAAGTAGCATGGACCCTGCATGGGACATAGAGGCAGTTACTCCCTGAGAAATCCTAGAGGAGGAGGAGGCAGAGGAAGAGAATGGTTGTCCAACTCACCTCAGTCCCAAGGAGATGGAGGTGAGAGGAGTGGATGAGAGAGTGAGGAGAAGGACCCACTTTTATACTGCTCCTGCACCGCCCCAGGCCCACAATCACTGCACGCAGGCAGTAATTTTCCAATCGACTCACTTCCAAAGCAAAATATCTTAATTACTGACATAGGTTGTGTTTTGGTTTCTGTCAACGCTCCCATTTCATTTCCTCATTTCTGCCATGCCACCTAGGCCATGGCTGCTCATTTCAAACACCGTATGAGAAATGCGAGGATTTCCCATGGAAGAAAACAGCAATACTGGCTGAAAACTTGCTTCAGCTGGAGCCCTGTTGAGCAGGCTTCTTCCACACAAAAAAGGGTTGTTTTGGGGCTCAGGACAATGCCTTATTCCTCCCACTCTCCTCACACAACAATGCACTTTGGCTGCACACTTTGGACCTGACCAGCTAGAGACACAATGATCTGGCCACTTTTCCAAACACTCTGACCACCCTTTGAGCCCCTTGAGCTGTGGGAGTGCCGGCAAGAATGTCACACTGAGACCAAAGGCCATTAGGGCTTCCAGGAGCTGTGTACTCGGGTCCAGCCCAGTGATCAGAGCTGGTTTTCCTGGGGCTGGGATGGAGCTGCCCTGGCCTCAGGGGAATTTATCCCTATGTGGGATACAGGACTGTAGACAGCATGCACTCCTGGTTTGGACTCACACCAAAAATCCTAACACACGGCCAATCCAAAGTTAGAGTGTGACTCACCATGGGTAGGGAGAGTCGATCCCAGGTAGCTTGCCTGCTGAAGGCACTCCCATGGCCTCTTGGGATGTACCCCAGCTGACTCCATGTCTGCAGGGCAGGGAAGTGCATTGCCTCTGAAGTTTTCTCAGAGCTGTTTTTCTACCCAGGTCCCTTCTGATCCCGTCCCCTCCCTGGGCATCCCTGGCATGTTGAACTGCAGAGTCCTGGCAGCCCTCGCTCACTGAGGGGATGAGGGAAGCTTCATGCCTCTCCAATGGTATTGGGATGTGCTCCAAGCTGAGAAGGTCTTGGGAAGCTCAGGACAAGATATAGTGTGAGACCCAGGAATGAGTCCCAGCTGGTGGGACATCCATTTTGCAACCCTTTCTTTCCCTCCATGGAGCATTCAGGGAAGTCCCCTACCACAGCCTGGTCTCTGGTCATGAATATGAAACCTTTGCTTCCATTCCCTTCCACCACTGAGTCTCTGCTCAGAGATGATCAAGCCCCAAAGGCACACCTACCCTAAGGAGGTTTGAGGCCTCTAAGATCACAGTTCAGTCCGCAGTCCATACTGATGCACGACATTCTTATTCTTTAGATGCAGGACTTGCTTTTCGTCCTGCTTGAATGCCAGGAGCCTCCGGTGGCCCTGTCCTCTAGATGGTTTTAGATCAGGGTGTCCAACTCATTTTCACCAGGGTCCACATCAGCCTTGCAGTTACCTTACAAAGGGCCAAATGGAATTTTAGGGCTGTATAAATGTAATTACTCCTACTAAGGGGCTCTTGGTGCCCCTTGCAAGACTCCAAGCATGCTGAACTTTGGTTTTTCTAGCAGTGGCCCAACATACGTAGGAATTATTTCCACATTCCTCCTTAGCAGCTTTTGCCTCCTTCCACCTCTGGAATTTTGCCTTTTGATTGTGGTGCATCTTCTTGACTACCTGTCATGGTTTATCCCAAGCTTCAACACAATGATAGCTGCTCACTCACCCCCTTTCCCCTACACTCCAGTAAGGGAGAAAATCGAAAGAGAAGGGAAAAACTTGGACTGAGAAAAACACAATATAATAAAATTATACAATACTAATATGCTACTAGAAAATTTATATATAAAATAGAAATAAAAGATAATCAGCGCAATTCCTCAATGAATTCCTTGCACACTGAGCAGCCAGGCCCAGGAAGCAACTCGGTCCCAACAGCTGATCCCAAAGAGAGGAGAAAGAGGAAAATGCCAGAAAGGCTCAGAGGCCTCTGCAAAACAGCAAAATGCTGAACTAAACTTCCTGAAGCAAACTGCCCTGGCTGTGCCCCAGGGTAAGGAAGAGAGAGAGAGAAGCCAGAAGGTCCTGACTCCTTGAGTATGAAGCCTGACACTAATGGGCTCAAATACTCTTAGTGTACAGTCTGGATGTCAGTCAAGCTCTGCCCCATCCATCCCCCCTTCCTCGCTGCCTCACACCCATGGCCAGAGTGCTCAAAATGTCCTTTGCTCACAGACCAGAGCAATTAAAAACATTAACTCTGTGCTGGGATGTTATCTCTTTTTCTGAAACCAAGTCCAAGTAATGACTGTGCTACCTATGAAGAAGAAAGTTTTCTAACTGCATGAAGAAAGTTAACTCATTTTCAGTCAAATCAGCACACTAACCCACTTAGCCAAAGCCAGTCTGCTGAGGTGTCTGCTTGTTTTCCTGAATAAGTGGCTGAACACTTCTTGCTCTTGGACCACGAGGTCCCTAAGGTGCTGCCAGCTTTTCTGAGCTCTTTTGTGCTTCAGAGTTGCCACCATGGCATCCTCCCTACCAGCTGCCTAACTAGGCTGAAGTCAGTATATCTCAAGTCCAAGGGGTCTATTCTGCTACTTACTTTCCTCCCTGCCATCAAGTTGTGAACTCCAGTGTTTCCCCACTCTGAAAATCAAGGTTTCCCTTGATTCCAATGTTCCTGATCACTCCTTCCCCCTTAAGGGCAGCTGTGCATCACCCATCCTTTCCCCATGACAGACTCACAGGATCCTTGACATTAGAAAGGGCCTCAGGAGATCACTTAGTCCTACCAGTCCTGGTCAAAGCAGAATCAGCCTTTGGAGGATGCTCAGGTACAAGTCCTGTCAAGCTCTGAATATCTACAAGGATGCAGAAGCCATAACCTGTCTGTGGCAAACCCAGACGGTGCTTGACCACCCTCACACTAACAAAGTATTTTCTGATGTTTCTGTGGAATTTCCTGTATTACAAGAGGTGCTCATGACCTCTCATCCATCCACTGGCTATGACTCAGGAGTGTCTGGCTCTATGTTCTTGACTCCTTCCCATCAGCTCTTTTACCTATTGCTAGGAAGCATGTCCTGGGGACTTCTCTCTCCTCCAGGGTGAACAACCCCACCTCTCACAGTTCCTCCTGCCTCGGGGGCTCCAGTCACTTCATGGGCTCTGTGGCTCCTTGCTGGACTCTTACCAGTATGGCTGTGCGTGTCTCATACTGGGGAGCCATGAACTGGACACTCGTCATGGCAGCTGTGGTCTCAGCAGTGCTGAAGCATAAAAAGGGATCAACTTTGGAAGCTTGACAAGTGGGTCCATGTGAAACTCATGAGGTTTAATAAGGCCCATTGCAAGGTTCTGCAAATGGGGTGGGCCAGCCCCTGGTATCAATGCAGGCTGGGGGATGAAAGGATTCATTGTAGCCCTGTGGAGAAGGAATTGGGGGTACTAGTGGATGAAAACCTGGACATCAGCAAGGAATCTGCTCACAGCCCAGAAAGTCAATTGTACATTGGGCTGAAAAAAAAAAAGTGAGGCCAGAGGGAGGTGATTCTGCCCTTCTCTGCTTCTCTTTGTACCCTTGCACTAACCTCAGACAGGCCTTTGTTTTGTTTCGCTGTAGATATTTTTTACAGTCTCTAGTCACTTCATGCCAGCCTTGAAGGCATTATTTTGCCAGAATAAATTTGGTTCTTGCCAGTAAAGTGTAAACTTGGCCTTTTCTTGCAGATGTCCATGATGTTCTGTAGCTGCTTTTGTTTTCATTAAGTAGAAAAAGGAGCAGTGGGTGTGCGAAGACTCTCCTCCTTAGACTGGCCATCTAAGGAACATTCCTTGGGGACTGAGACACCTCTACAAACTGGAAAACAATCTGGATACTCTTGAGAGTCCTCACTTTCTAATGGATTGGGAAGATGCACATTTTGAGTTATCACTCTAAAGTATTGGGATCTGACATCCTTGAGTTAGAGTCTGCTGTGTAGTAATCAATTCCTAACTGGTATTCAAAGCAGTTTTATGATGTTGTGGGAGTGCTGGAAAATTTTGGATGAGCCCCATTTGTTGTTGTTGTTCTGCAAACAGTTCTGGTTAGAATAAAATCTGTTTGGAGCTAATTGCCTGACTAAACTTATTTTTGGGATGCCTCTGTGACACAACCTTCCTGCTGTGGGCATGGATATCTGTCAGTACATCATGTTACTCGAAGTTCCTTCTAAAAACCTAACCTCCCAGTCTGCTTAGCACTCATCAGATGACATCTCTCATGCAAGAAAGACCTTGACCAAGTGGTACAAGCTGCGGAGCCAGGATGGTGTGAAGGCTGGAGCAATGCTCTGAAGAGCAGAGGCTGAGGGAACAAGGCTCACTGAACGTGGAGTAAGGAATGTTTTGGTGGGAGGTATAAAATCATTCTACAGAAGCAATGGACACTGAACTATGTCATACAATTCTATCAAACCCCAGAAGGGTGGTGAAGTTTAGAAAGCAGAGGGTCACCCCAAGTAAGGTTAAGCACACTCACAGCAAGCCTGTGTTAACAGTCACTGCAAAACCATTTTCAACAACCCCTTCCCAGAACCACACCTGAGGACCAGGTCTGACCCTGGGCATCATGTGAGAGCATCTGCAGGGGAAAGGAAGACACACAGGCATGAGCTGGGATGCAGCAGAACTTTAATGGGGCAAAAGAAGAAAATTAGGTTGATCCAAGTGGAGACCCCAGTGCAATGAACACCAAGGGCAGACAGGAGTCTGTGACCCAAGGCTGTGGTGGAGACCCTGCCAGATATTTATTTGTCTGCCCCACTGAGGGAGCAGGGCCAGCAGGTCCTCCCCAGGCTAGCTTTGTGGGACACAGCCCAGGGAAGCACAAGAGAACAAGAACACAAGAGGAACAGAAGACACAGGAAGAGGGGAAAGGTGGCATGGCCCATGCTTTCTGAGAGCCCAGGCTGGCCCCATCCTTTTGCAAAGGGTGCTGGAGTTGCTCCAGCCTCTCTGAAAGCAACAACCTGATGTTCTGTCTCCAGTCGAGTATCATCTTGTGTGTCCCTGGGGGCCTTCCCCAGGGCCATCACCAGCAGCTTTAACACGGGAAACACCTCCTCGTGCCACAGATGCCGCTGCCCAAGCCAGAGAGACCAAAGCCCCCGGAGCTGATGGGCACTCCCTGAGAGCTGAGGATGCTGCCAACAGCAGCGGAGGTGGAGGATCCCACGGCGGTGTTCTGCGGGAAGGAACTGAGGATGGGGCCAGGCAGGGTCACCACCACGGGGGAGGGCTGGATGTAAACGTGGGAGTCCTGGCACTGCAGGACACAGGGCTCATTGCAGCTGTTGGCCAGTGGGGTTGGGCCAGAGGACTGGCAGGGCAGGCACGGGTTGTAGCAGGACATGTCTTGTGGCTGGAGCTGCACCTGTGAGAGGAGGCAGGGGAAAAAAATCACAAGGGATGATGAAGAGCAGCTTGTCACCCCAAAACATTGGGAACCACAAGCTGGAGAACAGAGCTGGAGGCTGTGTAGGGAGGTCTATCGGATTCACCTTCCTTTTTAGCCCAAAAGAATCCTGTCAGTAGCGACCAAGCCCAGGGAGATCCCTTCCTAGCCCACAGCCCAGGAGACACCTAACTAAGCACAGCCTCTCTCCATGTCACACCTTCTCAGCCTTTCCCTCTGCCATGATAATCCGTTCTTGGACCCACTGTAGGACAAATGGACACGTAAACTTGAGATGGGAGGTGGAAGCGTTGCAGAGGTGAGGTTCACAGTTTTCACCTTGCCCTCAACCCAAAAGATCCCTTCTAAGGGCAACTAAGCCTAGGGAGTTCACCACCTAGATGATAGCTCAGCTTGTCCAAACCCTATCCCATTTCTGTGTTCCATTTTCTGCTCCTATACCTCTCCTGTGATAAGTAGTCCCATGACACAGCATAGGACAGAGAGTGTGCGTTGAAATCCAGGAGGGAGGACAGGGAGGAGAAGAAAGAGCTTTAGACTCACCTTGTTCCCAAGGAGATGGAGGCAAGAGAAATGGATGAGAGAGTGAGGAGAAGGACCCACTTTTATACTGCTTCTGCACCCCCTTAGGCCCACAGTCACTGCATATGGCAGTAATTTTCCAACAGACTCACCTCCAAAGCAAAATATTCTACCTAACTGAACTGGTTGCGTTTGAGTTTTCATCAATGATGCCATTTAACTTCCTCATTTCTGACATGCTTATTCTACCACACAAGTCCTTTCATGTGGTGGGATTCCGGTTCGAGTATATCCTCGGCAGTGTCTTGTCAGTGCAGGATGCCTCCTAAGTTCTGCAGGGGTCCATTGCTGGCAGGGGATGTTGTCTTGAGCTGGCAAATTGTTTGCAACTCCCTTTGCAGGAAGAGGCCCAGCTCTGGCCTGTGCTGCACATGTCTGCAGAGGAACCAACAACTCCACTTCACTAAGGACATTCAACTCACATCTCTCTCCTCCCTCTCCCTGTGCTTGATCCAACACTCAGTGGCCATTGTATCTGCTGGTAGACAGTCTGTGCCAACGATTTCTTCTGTCTTCCCTTTGATGCTCTTTGCTCTGGGGACAACATTTGCGAGGTTGTCTGAATGTGCATTTCAATGTCCACATGGCATTGAACCAGACAGATAATGCGGAATGTAAGAAGAAGGTCTTTCACTGGATATTCAACAACAAAAGGGAGGTTGGTGCAAAGGCTGCTTCAGTGGGGGCAGGGGTTATAGGAAAGGCAGAGGTACTCCAAGGGTTCTTGGCATTGGTATTTACTTACAGGATTTGCTATCTAAACATCCAGCTCCTGAACAAAGAAACAGAGTCTCCTGAGTCCTGCTCCAGTGAAAGAAAAAGTGGTAATAGGCCCCGATTGCAATATGGGAAATTCCAGAGAAACGTCAGAAAATACTTTGCTAGTGTGAGTGTGGTCATGCACCGTCTGGTGTTGTCACAAACAGTTTATGGCTTCTGTATCCTTGTAGGTATTCAGAGCTTGACAGGACTTGGCCCTGAGCATCCTCCAAAGGCTGACTGTGCTTTCAGTGGGGATGGTTGGACTAGAAGATCTACTGAAGTTCATTCCAACCTCAATATCCCTTGATTCCATCATGATGAAAGGACGGGTGATGCACAGCTGCCCCTAGGAGGGAAGAATTGGTTGGGAATATTGGAATTAAGGATGGTCATAGCTATCACACTGAAGAAACTGAGTGTTCAAGACCTGATGACAGGGAGGAAAGTGAGTAGCAGAGTAGAGTCCCTGGATTTCAGGTACGCTGACTTCAGCCTCATGTGTCAGATGGTGGGGAGGATGCCATGGTGGCAGTTGTGAGAAGCAAAATGGCTCAGAACATCTGGCCTTCTCCTGGGCGTTAGGGCTTAACTTCACATCCTTTCCTATAGCTCAAATGCCTCCTCGGACTGGATAAAAACCCAGCACCATGAAAGAAGCAAGGACACTTCCTTAATTTCCCCAACATAATAGAACTCTCAGGATCCTGCAGTGCCATGTCCCTGAGGATGCCCAGGGCGGGGATGTGCCCAGAAGTGCCCGGGGTACAAAACCAGCTCTCAGACCACATCAAACAGGCAATTCACTTCCCTGCCCTGCAGACACAGAGATAGCTGTGACACATCCCAGAACGCCCAGGGAGTGCCTTCAGCAGACAAGCCTCGTGGGGTAGACTCTATTCCACCCATGACAAGTCACACTCTTATTTTAGATTGGCTGTGCGTCAGGATTTTGGTCAAGTCTGGAGTGTGTGCTGTCTGTTCATCCATGACTCATGGAGGGCTGAATTCCCTGCCAGGGCAGCTCCATCCCTGACCTAGGAAATTCATCTCCAAGCACTGGGCTGTACATCAGTGCACAGCTGCAGGCAGCACCAATGGCCATTGCCTTCAGCATGACCTTCCCTCTGGCACTGCCACAGTTCAGGGGGCTCACAGCACAGTCTTTGTGCTTTGGAAAAGTGTCTCCTGCTGGTCAGTGTCTAGAGCGTATAGCCAAAGTGCACCATGACGTGAGGAGAATGGGAGGAACAAGGTGTTCTCCCAAACCCGAACACATCCCTCATGTAGTCAGGTGGTACGTGACTCCGTGTGGATTGTTGAGGAAACATGGGGAGCGCAACATTCTCATTCCGTAAGCCTACTGAAGCCACTGGTTGAGAACCCTCAGAGATTACCTTGAGAGGGGACAACACTGCCAAACAAATAGACGGAAAGAGGAGAGGACTATATTTGTGAGAACTTATGTGCACCTTGGTGCAAATTAATCCGATTTCCCTAGATCCATGCCCTCTACCTGCACAGATCCTCCAGCACTCATGAAGTGGTCCTACCAGGGAAATCCTCAGGTTTTTCATCTGGATACTTGAAAGGAGTCACTGAGACCTAGTGGCCATGCCAGAAATGAGGAAATGAAATGGCGGCATTGACAGAAACAAACCTGAACCTGTGCCATTAGGTAGGATATTTTGCTTTGGAGGTGAGTCTGTTGGAAAATTACTGCCCACGTGCAGTGATTGTGGGCCTGGGGCAATGCAGGAGCAGTATAAAAGCAGATCCTTTTCCTCACTCTCTCATTCACTCCTCTCATCTCCATCTCCTTTGGAACAAGGTGAGTCTGAAGCTCTTTCTCCTTTCGCTCCTCCTCCTCTTCTGCTTCTAATTTTCTCAGCCCATTCCTGCTCCTTTGTCTTATGCTGGTCCATGGTATTCTTCTTTGGGGTGACAAAAGGGGTCAGACAATGTTGCATGACGAGGCGCTGGGACTTTGATGAAGTGATAGGCTATGCAAGGATTACCCTGGACTCCGTTTCTCTAGGCAGAGAGTTCTGGGCTGAATGGAGCAAGAAATCTGTGGGGCACCTACACAGCCTCCAGCTCTCACCTCCATCTTGCCGTGGCTTGTCTCCCTTGTAGTGCAGAGACAGGCTGCTCCTCATGCACCTCTTCATTTTGTTTCCCCCTGCTCTCTCTCTTTCCCAGGCGCAGCTCCAGCCACAAGACATGTCCTGCTACAACCAGTGCCTGCCCTGCCAGTCCTCTGGCCCAACCCCGCTGGCCAACAGCTGCAATGAGCCCTGTGTCCTGCAGTGCCAGGACTCCCACGTTTACATCCAGCCCTCCCCTGTGGTGGTGACCCTGCCTGGCCCCATCCTCAGCTCCTTCCCGCAGAACACCGCCGTGGGATCCTCCACCTCTGCTGCTGTTGGCAGCATCCTCAGCTCTCAGGGAGTGCCCATCAGCTCCGGGGGCTTTGGTCTCTCTGGCTTGGGCAGCGGCATCTGCGGCACAAGGAGGAGGTGTTTCCCCTGTTAAAGCTGCTGTCGATGGCCCTGGGGAAGGCCCCCACGGACACACAGGATGATACTGAACTGGGGAAAGAGCATCGGGTTGTTGGTTTCAGATGGGCTGAGCAATCCCAGCACCCCTTGCAAGAGAACAGGGCCAGCCTGGGCTCTCAGAAAGCATGACCCATGCCGCCTTTTCCCTCTTTCAGTGTCTCCTGTTCCTCTCGTGTCCTTGTTCTCTTGTGCTACCCTGAGCTGAGAGCCCCACACAGCCAGCCTAGGGAGGACCTGCTGACCCTGCTCCCTTTGTGACTCCAGCAAATAGACCCCTAGTGGGATGTGCATCACAGCCATGAGGCACAGACTCTCATCTACCCCTGGTTCTCTCTCCACTCACAGTGACCTTGTTTCCATCTTTTGAATCATTAAAGTGCTGCTGCACCTGAGCCCATTTCTCTGTGTCATTCTTTCCCCTGCAGATTCTCTCCATAGGATTCCAGGAGACACATGTTTCTTGGGATTTAGGAGGGGGTTGTTGGGGATGGTTTTGCACTGACTGTTAACAGAGGTTTGCTTTGGGTATGCTTAGTCATGCTTTAGGTTGTCCTCTCCTTTATAAAGTTCACTTCCTATCTTTGGCTAGATAGAATTATCCAATGCAGTTCAATGACCATAGCTACTCAGGAGATGTATTTAGCTCTCCTATAAAAGCCTTCCCTAAACCACGCTCAGAAAGCCTTGTTCCCTCAAACTCTTCTCCCAAGCCACATAAATTGGACTCTGCTCCATCCTGGTCCCCCTGTGTTTAGTTTAGTCCTGTCGGTCAAGTTCTTTCATCGAATCACCAGGCTGGAAAAGGCCTTTAAAATCACTGGGTCATTAGTTGCGCTAAACCATGTCCCTAAGCACCACAGCTACATGTCTTTCAAACACCTACAGGGATGGCTACTCAACCACTTCCCTGGGCAGCCTGTTCCAATGCTTGGTAACCTGTCCTGTGAATAAATTTTTCCTAATTTCCAATATAAACCTCAGCTGGGGAAACCTGAGGCCATATCTTCTTGTCCTATTACTTGCTGCTTAGAAGAAGAGAGCAACAACCTCCATGCTACAACTTCCTTTCAGGCAGTTGCAGAGAGCAATGTCTCCCCTCAGCTCCTGTTCTCCAGCTGAACCCCCCAGGTCCCTCAGCCGCTCCCATCACACTTGTGCTCCAGCCCCTCACTCACTCCATTCCCTTTTCTCAACTCGCTCCAACACCTCAAGGCCTTTCTTGGCTTGAGGGCCCCAAATTGACCTGAGGATTTGAGAGGTGGTCTCACCAGTTCCCAATCCAGGGACACAATCAGTACCCTGGTCCTGCTGGCCACACCAGTGCTGATACAAGCCAGGATGCTGGTGGTCTTCTTTCCCATTTGTCACACACTGGGCAGCTATTTTCTAACACCCTACGTCCTTTTCTGCCAGTCAGCTTTCCAGCCACTGTTTCCCAAGACTGTAGCATTGCATGAGGTTGCTGCAGGACCGGCGCTTGGTCTTGTTGAACCTCAGACAATTAGCCTCAGCCCAACAATCCATCCAGTCCATATACCTCTGTAAAGACTTTCTGTTCTCAAGTAGATCAACAGCCCCACTCAACTTCGTGTCATCTGCAAACTTTCTGAGGATGCACTTGATCCTCTCCTCCAGATCATTTATGAAGAGGTTAAACCCAACTGGCCCCAAAACTGAATCCTGGGGAGCATCACTTATGACCAGCCACCAACTCGATTTGACTCCGTTCACCAAAACTCTTTTGGTCTGGCCATTCACCCAGTTTTTTACCCCAGTGTAGAGTGTGCCCGTCTGAGCCATGTGCAAGCAGCTTTTCCAGCAAAATGCTGGAAAAGGCTTTACTAAGTGCAGCTAAACAACATCCACAGCCTTTCTCCAATGCACTAAATGGGTCATCTTGTTGTAGAAGGAGTTCAGGCTAGTCAAGCGTGACCTGCCTTTCATAAAGCCACGCTGACAGGGCTGATCATGTGATTGTCCTGTACATGTCATGTCACGTCACTCAGGATGATATACTCCAATCCTTCCTGGATCCGAGGTCAGACTGTCAGGCCTGTTGTTCCATAGATTCTCCTTCTTCCCTTATTGTAGAAGAGTTTTTCTTGCATTAGAGCCCTAAACTCCACAAAGTGTTCTAGATGTCATCAGCTGAGCATCAGCAGAGTGGGACCATCTGTCCCACTGATCCCCTGGCTACAGTCCTGCTCATATAGTCCAGGATGTTGGTGATAGAGCAGTGCTGGGAGTCTTGTTCTCACACTTGACAGGACACATTTTCAGAGACTACAGTTAAAAATCAGAGAATCAAAGAATGATTGGGGTTGGAAGGCACCTCTGGAGATCATCTAGTCCAACCCACCTGCTAAAGCAGGTACACCTAGAGCAGATTGTACAGGAATGTGTCCAAGTGGGTCTTGAACATCTCCAGAAAAGGAGATTCCACTATGTCTCTGGGCAGCCTGTTCCAGGCTCTGTCACCCTCAAAGTAAAGACGTTTCTCCTCATATTCATCGCCCCTCATCCTATCACTGGGGCATCACTGAAAGGAGTCTGGTCCCATCCTCTTGACATCCATTCTTGAGATATTTATAAACTTTGATGAGATTCCCTCTCAGCTTCTCTTTTCCAGACTGATGAGACCCAGCTCTCTCAGTCTCTCTTCATAAGAAAGGTGCTCTAGGAACCTAATCATCTTTGCAGCTGACCACTGGACTACCTCCAGTAATTCCTTATCCTTCCTCAACTGGGGAGCCCAGAACTGGACACAGACTGGAGATGCAGCCTCCCTAGGGCAGAGCAGAGATGGAGGATCCACCTCTCTCGGCTTCCTGATCACACTCTTCTTAATGCATGCCAGGATATCTTTGGCGTTCTTGGCTGTTCTCGACCAAATCATTTCTGCAGAGCTGCTTTCCAGTAGGTCTGCCCCAACCTGTACTGGTGCCTGGGGTTATTCCTTGTGTGTCTCAGGGAGGTCAGGGCTTGATCACACCGGACTATTTCTCTTTCTGCCTCCCTGATACTTCGCAGCCTTTCTCCCTCCTCTTTTAGCTCCACCACCATACTGAGCAGGTCATCTACCTTTTCGCACCTCACAGAGCTCTTCTCTCTCTTACCATTCCGTGCCACTGAGAGACTCTGGCATTCCTCGCAGCTGGAAGTCTGGACAGCTGCATGTTCCTTGGCAGCACTGTCTGTGTCACTGCCTCCTTTGTGGCAAATGCAGGGCATTTACCTTTCTTCTGAGTGGCTACCATACTTAGGCTCCACCTGTGAGGCTGATAGCTATTAACTGCATTAATGTCTGGAGCTGACAGAGCTTCCTCGCCCTTTCCACTCGCCATTCCAGTCAAAGTGCTGCTCTAACTGCTCTAACACCTCTGTGTGCTGACCCTGTTCACAAGGCTCCTGGTCACCTGCGCTCCCTAGGGGCTGTTTAAATATCTTTCTACTGCTTCGGGTTTCCCAGTGTTTAAATCTCCCACTGTTGCACTGGGAATGCCCCCTCCATGTCAGCCTGGCTCTGAGATCCAGAATGCCAGAACCGCCTCTTCCTCAGGTTTCCTTGCCTACAGTTCTACTGTTAACTCCCTGGTCCTTAGCAATGGATCTCCGCTGTTGTCCTTCCTTACCTTCCAGTTCCTGACTTGTGGCCCTGCTCTCTCTGCAGACTTCCTGGCTTCCTGATTGGACTCTTCTGCCTCCTCACTCATGAATCCATGATTGACATGTGGAAAAACTTTACAACCTGTAAGGCTATTAAACTTTACAACCTGCGAGGTTATAAAGAAGGTATGTTTATTCAGCGCTGGATGCAAGAAGGATCTTTCCTTTAATCTTGTGCAATTGATCTCGGCATGACGAGTGCTTAAATGTAGTGAGGTGATACATATTCACAGTAATCCCAGGAATGCCTATACATATTAGTAACCTTTCCTTGAAAAGCCAGTTCTTATTGAAATAAATTCCAAGAAATAATTTCCATAGACTTCTCCTCCAGCTCCTCCTTGTTGCACCCGTGCAGTGCCTCCTGGTGGTTGTGGGCTGGAGTCTGGGGATGAAGGTTGCTTGTTGACTTTCTGACTTTTGGCCTAGTATGCTGAGTTGGCTGGAGCTCACACTTCTGTACTGGTTTTAACTGGATCATTGTCCTCCCTGTGCTGAAGACTCTAGTTATCTCGTCCACTCAAGGATGCTGCTGGGTACTGCAAAACTTCCTATCTTTGCAGAGTTTGCTTTCTTCAGTGAGGCTCTGCTTCTTAACAGAATAGGTTACACAAGGCTCTAAGCTAGACACTTGCTACGTGGTAAACCCTTTAAGTGTTAGTTCCCTCTATCATGATAAGGACACGTTCACCTCCTTGTCCACTAATTCTTTTCCAATACTGGGGTGATTACTGTAAATGCTGTTTGAGTCCCTATCTCAACAATGGTGTTTGCACATGTGGTTTTGGTCTCTACCTCAACTATCATGTTCTCAGATGTAGTTTGGTTGCCTGGCTCGAACACACATTCAGTGTTGTGATTTGGGTAGCTGTCTTAACTGTGGTCCACTGATAGCACTGAATCCTGGCTAAACACACCCAGCTCAAGGCCCAGTGGAGTGGAAGAAATTCCACCCAAAGATTGGCCACCACAGGGAATTTATCACTGTTTCTGCACCCAAAAATTGTCTCCTCTAATACCAGCATGACACCAGACTCTACATACACCACATTAAGCCAATAATGTAAATTAATAGCAGTGAATACCTCACCTAAGGGTGAGCGAAGACTTGGGATCCGGCAAAACAAAACACCCCTCATGGGTCCTACTGGGAAGAGGGAGGTGAATTCCCTCATCCTCTTCACTAGACAGCTCCCCCAGCACTGTAAGGACCTCAATGCCAGGACAAAGCACAGAGTACTTGGTCCTATGAACATGTTCCCAACCTTAGCAAAATTAAAAGATAAGCAGTGCAGTAAGCAAACTGCCTGCACTGCACAGCAGCCTGTAAATTGGTAACTGCTACAGCTAAAGCCTGCTCAATTGAAAACTGCCATTGTCTCAAACCACACGTTAAGAACCAAAAAGACTGGGGTGAGGTGATCTTTTCTGGTCACCAGCCTGTAAACCAAGATGCTCTATCACTTCCACCTCCTCAGCAAGACAGGGAAAAAAGAAGATTACAGAGTTGTAGGTTGAGACACATGCAATTTAAGCAAGAGATGCAGAGGCCATGTGCAGAAGCAAAGCAAAGCAAAAATATTTCTTCTCTGCTTTCCATCAGGAGGTGATATTCAACCAATTTCTTCAAAGCAGTGTTTACTTTATAAAATGAATGGATACATATTGAATGGACTGTATACCTCTTTGATATTTCTCTTACATTTCTTGCTGAGCACAATGTCATGTGGTATGAAATGTGCCTTTGGTCACTCTGAGTCAACTGTCCTGCAGATGTCCTACCTATGTCCCCTCCCAGGCTCTTGCCTAACCCCAGCTTATTGGCCTTTGGGAGTGTGGTTGGAGAGGCAGCCTGGCTACTGTGCAAGCACTGCTCAGCAAAAGCCAAAACACAGATGTTCTGTCATCAGAATCATTCTAGCTCCAACTGCAAAGCACAGCACTCTAAACACTGCTATGGGGAAAGAGAATTCCATCGCAGTCAGACACAACACAATTGTACCAAAAACCACCGCACCACCATCCTGAAGACAACCCTCCACGAATAATCCCTGAGGATCATCCTTCTCTCTGGACACCTTGGGAAAGCATTTACAGGAAAAGAATGACACAGAGACATGGTCTGTGATGCAGCAGAAGTTTAATGAGACAAAAGAAGGAAACAGGTTGTTCTGAGACACTAAAGCAGGGAGCACCAGGAGGCAACAGGAGTCTGTGACCCATGGCTGTGAAAGAGATTCAACCAGGTGTCCATCTGCCCTCCCCACAGAGGGAGCATGGCCAGCAGCTCCTCCCTAGGCTGGCTGTGTGGGGCTCACAGCCCAGGGGAGCACATGAGAACAAGGACACAAGAGGAACAGGAGACACAGGAAGAGGGGAAAGGTGGCATGGGACTTTCTGAGAGTCCAGGCTGGCCCCATCCTTTTGCAAGGGGTATTGGGATGGCTCAGTCCCTCTTAAAGCAACAACCTGATGCTCCATCCCAGTCCGGTACCATATTGTCTGTCCTTGGTTTCCTTCACCAGGGGCATCAACAACAGCTTTAACAGGGAAAACGACTCCTCGTGTCGCAGATGCCGCTGCCCAAGCCAGAGAGACCAAAGCCCCCGGAGTTGATGGGCACTCCCTGAGAGCTGAGGATGCTGCCAACAGCAGCGGAGGTGGAGGATCCCACGGCGGTGTTCTGCGGGAAGGAGCTGAGGATGGGGCCGGGCAGGGTCACCACCACAGCTGGGGGCTCAATGACAACTCTGGAGTCCTGGCACTGCTGGACACAGGGCTCATTGCAGCTGTTGGCCAGTGGGGTTGGGCCACAGGGCTGGCAGGGCAGGCACGGGTTGTAGCAGGACATGTCTTGTGGCTGGAGCTGCACCTGGGAGATGGCAGGGGAAAACAAAGCTCCACGGGTAGTTGAAGAACAGCCTATTAGCCCACCATAGGGGCCCACCTACCCTTAACCTCAAAGGAGCTTTTCTATGTGGCTCAAGCCAAGAGAGGTCCCCAGCTCACTCACAGCTCAGGAGGCATCTCAGCAAAGCCCCAGCCTCTCTCCTTAGTACGCTCTCTGCTCCCTTCCCCCTCCCAAGCCAAACATCTCCAAGACCCAGCACAAGACTAAGGGACAGGTAAGTCCAGAGAAATCCCAGAGGAAAAAGAGGATGAGGAACAGGAGGAGGAGAAAAGTGAGGAAGAGGACAGAAACAAGAAATGGCTCCAAACTGCATACAGGCAGTAATTTTCCAGTAGACTCACCTCCAAAGCAAAACACGCTACATAGCGGCACATGTGTTTTTGTTTCCATCATCAGTTTCATTTCATTTCCTCATTTATGACATGACCATTATGCCATGGGGGCTCTTTTGAAGTTTTGCAAGGAGAGACCCAAGGCTTTTTTTGAACAAGATCATGTCAGCACAGGCAGAAGATGTATCCCAGAGTGCTGGACAGGTCTGTGTGGACAAAGAGTATGGATCTGGGGATATCTGGTGAGGTCATTTTGAACTCCAAGAGAATGAAGGTGCACTTCTTCCCACCAATGCAGTCCTCTCCCTAGTGCACAAAGGCTCCTGTGATTGAGAACATGTCACATCTCCCCTCCTCCCTGACTGCTTCCCTGCTTGCTGCAGCAGTCACTGGTCATTGCCTCTACATACAGATGGGTTGCAATGCTGGTTTAAAATGCCTTTGACTAAGGAAAGCTCCTCTTGCTTGAGATATTTGCTGGTTTCTTTGGCCAAGTCATCCCCTCTTGTGGCAGTTTCTGGGAGTCTCCATCCAATGCTGTCATAAGGGAGGACTTTGTCATCCAAAAACTCCCTGATTCTTCAACAAGACCTGTGAAGTCAGGTCCTTCCTCACTACATGAGGAGTGCGACCAGGACTGCACCTTACTCCTCCCACTCATCGGTTTGGCCGTGTGTTTTGGACCCTGACCTGCAGGACACACAATGGTCTTGCTTGGAGATTCATAGCCAGGTAGAGGTCAGTACTCAGAGCTCTGGCCACAGGGGAATTTGTTCCTGTGTGGGACAGGGGCCTGCAGACAGCACGGACTCCTGGCTTAGCCTCACACCAAGAATGTGACACATGGCCAATTGTATCAGTGCTGTTTTTATACCCAGGGCCCTTCTGAGCCCAATCTCTGCCAGAGCATCCCCAGACAAGTAGTAGTGCAGGGTCCTGACAGCCCTGGCTCACTGAAGAGTTGGGGGAAGCTTCATGCCTCTCCAATGGCACCAGGTTGTGCTACAAGCTCTGGAGGCCTTTGAGGCATAGGAAAGAAGACATGCGTAAGCCCAGGAGAAGTTACATAGCATGAGACTCAGGGATGACTCCCAGTTCGTGGGGAAATGTGTTTCGCAACCCTTTTCCTCCACGGAGCATTCAGGGGAGCCCCCTACAACAGTCTGATCTCTTTGGCCATGAGGTCTGTGTTTTCATTCACTTCCTCCATCGAGTCCCTGCTCCAGGATGATTAAGCCCCAAGGGCACATTTACCTAGATGAGGTTTGAGGGCTCTATGATCATAACATAGTTCAGTCTCCAGTCCACACTGACGCAAGAGGTTCTTCCTCTCAAGGTGAAGAACTTTCCATTTACCCTCTTGAGTGCCATGACATTCCTGGGGGCCCATTCCTTGAGCCTGTCTAGATCTACCTGTATGCAGCCCTGCTCTGGAGCACATTAGTTGCCTTTTAGGGGTTGACTTTTCTCAGGCAGCCCTTGATTTGATGTCCAGCCACTACTGGGAAGGTTTTCCCTCCCTCATTCAACTCTTTCAGGGGGTGCAGCAGCCTGGGAGTCCTTGTAGGTGAATACTGAGAGAGAGAAAAGGCATTGACCATCCCCAACCTGTTCTCTGTCCACTCCTCAGGAAATCAGCTGCCACAGTCTGCAGCAAGCCCACGTTTTCCTCCATCAGTCTTTGGCTGCTCTTGTATGGGCTTGTGTTGCTCTTGATGACTCTTGCTGGTTGCTGTTGATGCCCCTTACAAGTCTCAAAGCCAGCTGAGCTTTGCTTTAATATTCTTTACTCATCTGTGTGACCCTTTGCTGGACTCGTGTATGGCAGTGCCTCTCTCGTACTAAAGAGTCGCAAGCTTCTCATGACAGCTGTGTCCTCAGCAGTGCTAAGCAGAGGAGAGGGTTAACCTTCCGCAATTTGATAGCAACCCTCTTCCTAATGCAGCCCAGGATGATGTTGGATACTGTTGATGCAAGAACGTGCGGCTGCCTCATAGTGTCCAGCAGGACCCAGATCCTCCACTACAAAACCGTTTTGCAGCCCATTGGCTCCAGCTTTTGGTGATGCATGAGATTATTTCTCCCACAATACAGGACTTCACATACAAAGGTTTTAGCATTTCCCTTGACTGAACCTCATGACATTTGTGTCTCCCCATGTCTCTACTCTCTCGACATCCCTCTGAACAGCAGCACAGCTATCTGCTGTATCAGTGCCAACCTCCCCCAGCTGTTGTGGCATCTGCAGACTTGCTGAGAGTTTGATCCTTCCAACCTTGCAAGTAATTATAAAAAAGGTTGAACAATAATGACTCTAGTCTGGACCCCTCCAGTGCACCAGGACTGAGTGACTGACCTCCACCTGGACTTTGTGCCATTCATCACAGCCCTTGCAGATCAGCAGCCATGCTGGATTTCCATGTCCTGCACTGCCCTCTTCCCCAGCCTGAATTTCATCAGTTGGTCTGTAAGGATTGTTACAGCAGACAGTGTCAAAAGCCTTGGTTAGATGAGATTTGTAACATTCGCTGCACTTCTCTTACCCACTGGAGCCAGACAAGTCATCAAAGAAATTTGTGAGGTTGGTCAGGCCTGCTTTCCCCTCCATAAAACTTTCCTGACCATTAACAATCAACATATTGACCCTTCATCTTGGGAAAGGACTTCCAGTCCCATCAGCTTTGCAGGTTTGAGGTGAGGCTGACTGGTCTGTCTATCCCAGCTACTCCTTTGTACCCTTCCTGAGGACACCCATTGGCTTTCTTCCACTCCTCACATGCATCCTGACCACCAGGACTTTCATACGTTATTGAGACTGGCCTTGTAGTGACACCATGTCAGTCCAATCTGTTTAAAAGTGCCCACACTTGATCCTTCTCTATTGCAAGTCTTCCCTGTTACAGATGCTCCAAGGAACGTCAGGAGCCCCCAGCTTCTGACAGCAAATCATGCCAGTGAGGGCCAAGGCAGGGAATCAATGGAGCATCTCCACTTTTCCTGTAAGCCTTGTTCTAAGGGAAACTGCCCTGTTTACACTGGGGTGGCCTTTACCCAAGCCTTGCTTTTGCTGCCGACCTACCTGGAAGAAGAACTTCTTCCTAACCTCCATATGTTGTGCCTGACTCAACACCAGGTGATTTGTGGCTTTCCTGACCCCAACCCTGCATTCTCAGGCTAGCAAACATTCTCCTCAGAGTGAAGGTCATCAAGAGCAAGAGATCTGAAACCACTGGCACAACCCGGCTGCCCAGGAATGCAATGGCAAGTGAATGCTGAAGTGAGCTGAACGAGAGGGAGGGGAGAGAAACATGTGACATGTCTTTAAAAAGAGGAGCCTGTGGGTGGTCTGTGGACATGTGCAACGTAAGGCAGAGCTGGGCCTATTCCTGCAAAGGGAACTGCAAAAAGTCACACTTCACTGCCCCAAGTATGGGGATGTCGGAACCACCAGAACTTGAGACTCATCTTCTGCTCAAAATGAATTGCTTCTTATTAGGATATCCCTTGGCCTCTCAACCCAGTACATGAAAGAAGCCTGCGTGGTAGAACAGGCATGTCAGAAATGAGGAAATGAAATTTCAACATTGGCAGGCAGCAAAATAGAACCTTGCCATTATGTAGGATATTTTACTTTGCATCTGCTGGAAAATTACTGCCCGTGTGCAGTGACTGTGGGCCTGGGGCAGTGCAGAAGCAGTATAAAAGTGGGTCCTTCCCCTCACTCTCTCATCCACTCCTCTTGCCTCCATCTCTTGGGGAACAAGGTGAGTCTGAAACTCTTTCTCCTCTTCCTGCTCCTCATCCTGCATCTTACTCCTGTCCAGAATTTCTCAGCACAAACTTACCTCTTTTTCTTATGCTGGGTCATGGTGTTGCTTGTCATGGGAGAAGTAAGTAGTAAGAGGTATACCATGTAGAGAAGTCAAGGCTTCACTGAGTTGTCTCCTGAGCTATAGACAAGGAAGTGATCACCCTGGACTTGGTTGCTGTTTGTAGGGCTCTTTTGGACTGAGAGGAAGGATTTCCACCATTTGGAGTAACAAGCTGCTCTTCAACCATCCCTCATAATCTGCTTCCCCCTGCCCTCTCTCTTTCCCAGGTGCAGCTCCAGCCACAAGACATGTCCTGCTACAACCCGTGCCTGTCCTACCAGCCCTGCGGCCCAACCCCGCTGGCCAACAGCTGCAATGAGCCCTGTGTCCAGCAGTGCCAGGACTCCAGAGTTGTCATTGAGGCCCCAGCTGTGGTGGTGACCCTGCCCGGCCCAATCCTCAGTTCCTTCCCACAGAACACCGCCGTGGGATCCTCCACCTCTGCTGCTGTTGGCAGCATCCTCAGCTCTCAGGGAGTGCCCATCAGCTCCGGGGGCTTTGGTCTCTCTGGTTTGAGCAGCGGCATCTGCGGCACGAGGAGGTGTTTCCGCTGCTAAAGCTGCTGGTGATGGCCCTGGGAAAGGCCCTCAGGGACACACAAGATAGTACCAGACTGGAGCATCGAGCTGTTGCTTTCAGAGGGGCTGAGCAACTCCAGCAGCCCTTGCAAAAGGATGGGGCCAGTCTGGGCTCTCAGAAAGCATGGCACATGCTGCCTTTCCCCTCCTTCAGTGTCTTCTGTTCCTCTTGTGTCCTTGTTCTCTTGTACTCCTCTGGGCTGTGAGCCCCACAAAGCCAGACTAGGGAGGACCTACTGGCCCTGTTCCCTCTGTGGGGCATGCAGATGGACACCTGGCTGGATCTCTTCCACAGACATGGGTCCAAGACTCCTCTCTGCCTCTGGCACTTCCTGCTCCAGGATTTCTACTAAGAGTGGCCTGTTTCCCTCTTTTTCATCAATAAAGTTTTGCTGATGCATCCCAGACAATGTCTCTGTTTCATCCTTTCCCCTGCAGATGCTTTCCCAATGTTCTCAAGGAGAAGGATGTTGCTTAGGCATTATTCTGGGAGGGCTGCATTCAGGATGGTTGTGCAGTACTTCCTAAAACATTTCTGTTGGGTCTGACTGAGATGGAATTCTCTTTCCACGTAACAGCCTTCAGAGCGCTGTGCTTTGTAGTTGTAGCTGGAACGGTTCCTATGACAGCGCATCTGTGTTTCGGCTTTTGCTGAGCAGTGCTTGCACAGCAGCAAGTTTGCCTCTCCAACCACACTCCCAAAGGCCAATAGGCTGGCGTTAGGCAAGAGCCTGGAAGGGGACATAGGCAGGACATCTGCAGGACAGCTGACTCAGAGTGACCAAAGGAACATTCGATATCATATGACATTGTGGTCAGCAAGAAATGTAAGACAAATAAGGAGGATGTGGAAGGGCCATTCAATATATATCATTCATTTTCCAAAGCTACCACTACACATATGCTGGCCCTGCTTTGCAGCAATTGGCAGAAAATTACTTCCTGATGGAAAGCAGAGAAGAAATCTTTTTGCTTTGCTTCTGCACATGGCCTCTGCATTTCTTGCTTGAACTGCATATATCTCAACATACGACTCTGTAATCTTCTTTTTTCCCTATCTTGCTGAGGAGGTGAAAGTGATAGAGCATCTTGGTGGACATCTGGTGACCAGACAATGTCACTTCAGTCTTTTTCGTGTTTCATGTGGGGTTAAAGACACCAACAGTTTTGAATTTAACATGGTTTAGCTGTAGCAGTTACTAATAGGCAGGCATCTGTGCAGCGAAGGCAGTTTGCTCACTGAACTGCTTCTGTCTTGATTTTGCTAATGTTGGGAACATGTTAATAGAACCAAATGCTCTGGGCTTTGTCCTGACATTGGGGCCCTTACAGTGCTGGGGGAGCTGTCTAGTGGAGAGGATGAGGGAATTCACCTCCCTCTTCACAGCAGGACTCATGGGGGTGTTTTCTTGTATATGCCCTCAAGGTCCTCGCTCACCCTTACGTGAGGTGTTCACTGCTATTAATTAACACTACTGAATTAATGTGGGGTTTATAGAGTCTGGTGTAACATTGGAGATAACTAAGTTTTTGGACTCATTAAAGTTCTTTTGCATTCCAGCCCAAGCCTCTATATCATCCTTTTCACGAAAGATACTGCCCAAGGATGCCCACAGAGAGAAATGTTCCTCAGGGTGATTGTTGGAAGGGTTTGTTCGGGATGATTAAGCAACAGTTTTTAACACAATGATTGTTTAGTGAAAGACTGTGGGTAGTCTTCGCATGTAACCATTCTTCAGATGGTGGTCGAGCATTGATCTGCTGCTGCAAGGTGGTGGTTGAATGTGTTTGGATCACCTGTTATTTTAGTTATTTTTCCTAGTTTTTCCTTCCCCTTTTAGAGTTTCCTGATCTTGACTCAAGGGTATTTTGCTCTCTTGCTATCCTTATCTCCTCCCATACCTTTGGGACAGTAAATCAAGAGATAAATGTGGGGGTGTTTAGTGCTGATCAGGTTCCACACACCACACAGACCGACACGCAGTGCATGTTCCTCATCCTGCTCCTTCACGTTCTGTGCCCAGAGCTTCCTGGGAATGTTTCTGGAGGGATGGAGCAGGGAGAGGCACTGGCAGGAGAAGAGGCAGTGGGTGCAAGCTGAGTGTCTCTACAGGCTGTCCAGAATGTCACCAAAGCCACATGGTGAGCAGCAGCAAAGGTTGCAGAGAGGCTTGCAGATGAGGAAAGGAGCTGCTCAGCTGCTCTAGGACACAGGTGGGCAAGATGATGCATGTCCAGATAGAGCCAGCCCTGTTTCCCTATGAATCCCTCATGCCCTGAGAAGCAGCAGCCCAGCAGCAGGGCCAGGGAACGGTGCTTTTGCAGTAATGTCAGTAAACAGGTGCAACTCCAGCAGGGTTCCTGGGGACCAAGGACACTCATCAGCATCCTGGCCAAGGTGACCAAGATCTCAGCTAGGAGATACAGGGTAGTGACTATCCCACTCTTCTCAGTACTCACCTTGAAGCACCTACAACACTGATGTAATGCAAGAAAGACGTGATGCAAGAAACACCTTGGCCAAGTGGAGTGTGTTCAGCAGAAGATGTTCCTGGATGGTGAGGAACAGAAGCACTTGTGTGGGAAGCCATGGCTGAGGGCACGAGGCTTGCTGAGCATGAAGACAATATTTGGTGGGAGAACAGAGAGCAGCTTAGTAGTAGCTATGTTGAGGTCCTGCAGAAGACAGATCCAGGTTCAGCACTATGGCAGTGCATGGTAGGAGGACTAGAGACAATGGGCTTACATTCAAACATGAGAGGTTTGTACCTGGTAGGAGTGCAAGGAGTGTCAAGCAATGAAAGAGGTTTCCTGGGGACATTGTCCAGTCACCCTTCTTGGACACTCACGGCTGATTGAGCACGGAGCAATGGCTTGGGCCCAGTGACCTCTGGAGGTCCTTTCCAACTTGATGAAGCTCTGATCCTATTGTCCAGGACAGCATTTTTGTGCCTTGGCCCAGTGGGTACAGGGCCAGAAATGAGGAGGAGGAGCTCAGGTTCCCAGGCAAGAAGACAGGCAGTGTGCAGGAGCTGTCCTGAATGCTCTGAGTAAAGTAAAAAAAGGTTGCAGAGGGCATCTCTGCACCAACTAGAAGGTCGTACGATCTGTGCACCCCAGGTCTTGAGATAATAACCTTTGCTGTTGGTCTCCACGCTGCTTTAGAAAGATCCTGGAGAGATCTTTGAGACACTCAACCCACACTTGCTGCTTCTCTTCCTGCCTTTAGTACCTCTTTGTCTCCCGCTCTCCAGAAACTTTCCCAGGAAGCCCTGGGCACAGACAGGGAAGGACCAAGATGAGGAGGATATTCACTGCCTGTTGGTCTGTTTGGTGTGTTGAGCCCAGCCAGTACTTACCAACCACTGGTCCTTCACACTCATTCCACTGTCCGAGTGGGACAGAGCAAGACTTGGAATCCAAAGAGAGCAAAATACCCTTGGGTCAAGAAAAGGACAGTTTAAGAAAGAAAATGCGGCAAGAGAAGCAAGTCATACATAAGTAATCACCAACCACCTTGCACCAGCAGAATGATGCCCACCCATTCTCCAGAAAAACACTACTTTGGAAAGACAGGGCACAGATTTCTTGCTGAGCATGATGTTACATGGCCTAGTGCAGCTCTTCTGTCAATTAGGGTAAACCCTTCTGAGGCCATTTTCTGCTTGAGCCTCCTCCCTCAGCACAGTAGCAGCCAGGGTAAGAATTGCTGCCCTGTCCCTCCTCTCCCATCTCTTCCTCTCCACCCTGGCCATATTGTAGGAACTGGTGGAACTGCTGCTCTCACAGAACCCCCACAGCCTCCTCAAGCACAATCATCAGTGCCCACATGTCCCCTCAGACTGGCTCCATGGGACACCACACACACCCATAGTGCTGGTCTGTGGGGACAAGCAGAGAGAGAGAATTTCTTCACAATTTCAGAGCAGGAAGATGCTCTCTCTGCAGCTGGTGTATCCAAATCTGGGTAATATGTTGTTACCAAGCTCCGAGATTATGACACTAGTGCTCTTTGGAATAGCTTTTTCATACGGCCCGTATACACAGAGCATTCTCCAGACCTTAGCAGACCACGTTGTAATTAAGGTCAACACAGATGTCTTGCGGCACTGCTAATTCTCTCAGGAACTGGATGCCTTCCTAAGCAGAAGTCCACTTTCCTTGCCAAATCATAAGGACTTTCTTGAACAGATATCTTACTCTCACATTTGACAGGACACACCGCCAGAGACTACAATTCATTCTCGTTTGTTCTTCCTGTTTCTTTGCTGAAGGACTGGCTTACATATCAGACTCTTCCTGTTCCTCACACACTTACTTATCAATGACAAGGACCCGTTCACCTCCTTGTCCGTTATTTCTTTTCCACTACTGGAGTGATAACTGTAGGTAGTGTTTGGATCCAGGACAGCCTTTTTGTGCCCTGGACCAGTAGGTACAGGGCCAGCAATGAGGAGGAGGAGCTCAGGTTTCCAGGCAAGGGGACAGGCAGTGTGCAGGAGCTGTCCTGAATGTTCTGTTGAAGGAAAGAAAAGATTGTGGAAAGTATCTCTTGCACTTGTTAGAAGTCCAAAAGATCTGTGGAGCCCATCTTTTGGAACAAGTCTTGCCAAAGATGCTGTGGCAGTATTTTCCTTTCCGTTCTCAAGCCTTTTGTTTCCACATGGTCTTTTCCTGACCCCACAATTCTGCGTCTCAAGGCAGGGGTTAGGACAGGTTATCCTGGGCTTTCTTGGGTAACTACTGGGTAACTATTCATTCCTCCTTCTCCTGATTACTTGCTTCACAATGTTGAGCCTCCCAAGGAAAGAGAAAACTCATATTCAACAAAGTGGTGGTTAGTGACTGAAATACCTAATGTTGTTCTGTCCCAGTATACCACACATGGTCAGAGATGTTTAGAAACAAGAGGCTGCACCTAATTCACGTCTAAGCATAGTCGATACCAAAGTAGTTTACAATCACTGCACAACCTTCCCAAACAACCCCATCCCAGAACCAGGCCTGAGCAACATCTCTCTCCCTGGACATGTTGGGAGAGCATCAGCAGCGGAAAGGACAAGACAAAGGCACGGGCTGGGATGCAGAAGAACTTTAATGAGTCCAAAAGAAAACAAAGTAGTTCTGAGTGGAATCCCCAGCACAGGGACCACAATGGGTAGACAGGAGTGTGTGACCCAAGTCTGTGGAAAGATTCAACCAGGTGTCCATCTGCCTGTCCCAGTGAGGAAGCAGGGCCAGCAGGTCATCCCTAGGCTGGCTTTGTGAGGTTCACAACCCAGGGGATCACAAGAGAACAAGGACAGATGAGGAACAGGAGACACTGGAAGAGGTGAAAGACATCATGGGTCATACTTTCGGAAAGACCAGGCTGGCCCCGTCCTTTTGCAAAAGGTGCTGGAGTTGCTCAACCCATATGAAAGCAATAACCCAGTCATCCATCCCCAGTCCAGTACCATCTTCTGTGTCCCTGGGGGCCCTCCCCAGGGCCATCACCAACAGCTTTAGCAGGGGAAACGCCTCCTCGTGCCACAGATGCCACTGCCCAAGCCAGAGAAACCAAAGTCCCCGGAGTTGATGGGCACTCCCTGAGAGCTGAGGATGCTGCCAACAGCAGCAGAGGTGGAGGATCCCACAGCGGTGTTCTGCGGGAAGGAGCTGAGGATGGGGCCGGGCAGGGTGACCACCACAGCTGGGGCCTCAATGACAATTCTGGAGTCCTGGCACTGCTGGACACAGGGCTCATTGCAGCTGTTGGCCAGCGGGGTCGGGCCAGAGGACTGGCAGGGCAGGCACGGGTTGTAGCAGGACATGTCTTGTGGCTGGAGCTGCACCTGAAAGACAGGACAGGGGGAGGCAGAGCATGAGGGATCGCATAGTATCGGCCTTTCTCCCAAGCAAGAAAGAGCCATGGAACAAACTGGAGATGAGAGTTGGAGGCTGTGTGAGTGACCCATGGTCTGTTCCCTCAGAAGAGACCTGCCAAGAGTGATCAGGTAGATCCCCACCTAGCCCATAGCTCAGGAGACACTTCAGCCAAACCCCAGAGTCTTTCCTTGTCACAAGTTCTGCCGCTTTCCCCTCCCATGGTGAGCAGCCTCAAGACTGTGTATGGGACTTAGGGGCAGGTACGCCCTCAGAAATTGCAGAGGAGAAGGAAGAAGAGGAGGACAATGGGCGTGAGACTCACCTTGTTCCCAAGAAGATGGAGGCAAGAGGATTGTATGAGGGAGTGTGGAGAAAGACCCGCTTTTATAATACTCCTGCACCGCCCCAAGTGCACAGTCACTGCATGCTGGCTCACTTCCAAAGCAAAATATCTTAATTAATGACCTAGTTTGTGTTTTGGTTTCTGTCAATACTCCCATTTTATTTTCTCATTTCTACCATGCCCTCTGGGTTGCTGAGTCTCATTTCAAGTACCATATGAGAAGGTTTCTTCCTCAAAATGAGGGGTGGTTAGGGGCTCAGGACAATGTCTTATTCTTCCCAATCTCCTCACACCACAATCCACAATCTTGAACAGCAAGAGAAACAATGGCCTGGCCACTTTTCCAAACACTCTGACTATCCTGTGAACCCCTTGAGCTGTGGGAGTGCCGGCAAGAATGTCACACTGAGACCGAAGGCCATTAGGGCTTCCAGGAGCTGTGTACACGGGTCCAGCCCAGTGGTCAGAGTTGGTTTTCCTGGGGCTGGGATGGAGCTGCCCTGGCCTCAGGGGAATTTATCCCTATGTGAGATATACAGGACTGCAGACAGCACGCACTCCTGGTTTGGACTCACACCAAAAATCCTGACACACAGCCAATCCAAAGTTAGAGTGTGACTCACCATGGGTAGGGAGAGTCGATCCTACATAGCTTACCTGCTGAAGGCATTCCCTTGACCTCCTGGGATGTGTCTCAGCTGCCTCCATGTCTGCAGGGCAGCGAAGTGGATTGCCTCTTTGAAGTCATCTCAGAACTGTTTTTCTACCCAGGTCCCTTCTGATCCCGTCCCCTCCCTGAGCATCCCCTGGAATGTTGAACTGCAGAGTCCTGGCAGCCCTCGCTCACTGAGGGGATGAGGGAAGCTTCATGCCTCTCCAATGGTATTGAGATGTGTTCTAAGCTGAGAAGGCCTTTGAGGCATAGGAAAGGAGACATGTGGAAGCCCAGGAAAAGATATATAGCATGAGACCCAGGGATGAGTCCCAGCTGGTGGGGACATCTGTTCTGCAACCCTTTCTTTCCCTCCATGGAGCATTCAGGAAAGTCCCCTACCACAACCTGGTCTCTCCGGCCATGAAGATGAGACCTGTGTTTCCATTCCCTTTCACCATTGAGTCTCTCCTTGGTGCCCCAAGGGCACATCTAGCCAGAGGAGGTTTGAGGGCTCTAAGAGCACAGTTGAGTTCCCAGTCCATACTGATGCAAGAGATTCTTCATCTCCAAAAGCAGGACTTGCTTTTTGTCCTGCTTGACTGCCAGGAGCCTCTGGTGGCCCTGTCTCCTAGATGGTCTAGATCAGGGGTATCAACCTCATTTTCACTGGGGGTCACATCAGCCTCATGGTTGTCTTCAAAGGGTCAAATGTAATTTTAGGACTCTATAAACGTAACTATTGTTATCAAGGGCTCTTGACGCCCCTTGCAAGACTCAAAGCACGCTAAACATTGGTTTTTCTAGCAACAGCCCAACATACCTAGGAAATATTTCCACATTCCTCCTTAACAGCTTTTCCCTCCTTCCACCTCTGGAATTTTGCCATTTGATGGTGGTACACCTCCTTGACTCCCCCACTTAGCCAAAGCCAGTCTGCTGAGATGTCTGCTTGTTTTCCCGAGTAATGGGCTGGACACTTCTTGCTCTTGGACCACAAGGTCCCTAAGGTGCCAGCTTTTGTAGACAGAAGTCAATGTGCCTGAAGTTCAGGGGCTCTATTCTTCTACTTACTTTCCTCCCTTCCATCAAGTTGTGAACTCCAGTGTTTCTCAGCTCTGAAAACAAAGGCTTCCCTTGATTCCAATGTTCTGATCGCTTCTTCCCTCTTAGGGGCAGCTGTGCACCACCCATCCTTTCCCCATGACAGAATCAACATGATCCTTGAGATAGGAAATGATCTCAGGAGATCACTTAGTCCTAACAGTGCTGGTCAAAGCAGAATCAGCCTTTGGAAGATGCTCAGAGCCAAGTCCTGCCAAGCTCTGAATATCTACAAGGATACAGAAGCCATAACCTGTCTATGGCAAACCTAGATGGTGCTTGACCACCCTCACACTAACAAAGTATTTTCTGATGTTTCTGTGGAATTTGCAGTATTACAAGAGGTGACCATAACCTATTGTCCATTCACTGAATGGGACTGAGGAATGTCTGTATGTTCTTGAGTCTTGACTCTTGGCGCAGAACCATGATGATGATTAAGGGAATGGAGCATCTCCCTTACAGGGAAAGGCTAAGGAAGCTGGGTCTCTTTAGCGTGGAGGAGACTGAGGGGTGACCTCATTAATGTTTATAAATATGTAACGGGCGAGAGTCAGGATGATGAAGCCATGCTCTTGTCGGTGACAACCAATGATAGGACAAGGGACAATGGATACAAACAGGAACACAGGAGGTTCCACTTAAATACGAGAAAAAACTTCTTCACACTGAGAGTGACAGAACCTGGCCCAGGCTGCCCAGGGAGGTTGTGGAGTCTCCTTCTCTGGAGACATTCAAAATGCGCCTGGTCACATTCCTGTGTAACCTCATCTGGGTCTTTCTGCTCCAGCAGGGGGATTGGACTCGATGAGCTTTTGAGGTCCCTTGCACTCTCTGACATTCTGTGATTCTGTGACTCTGTCCCATCAGGTCTTTTACCCGTTGCTAAGAAGCGTGTCTCGAACACCTCTCCCTTCCAGGGTAAACAATCCCACCTCTCACAGCTCCTCCCGCCTTGGCGGCTCCAGTAACTGTGTGGGCTCCATCCCTGCTTGCTGGACTCTCACCAGTATGGCTGTGTGTGTCTCATACTGGGGACCCATGACCTGGAGGAAATAGGCCTTTTCTTGCAGGATCCATGATGTTCTGTAGCTGCTTTTGTTTTCATTAAGTAGATACAACAGCAGTGGGTGTGTGAAGACTCTCCTCCTTAGACTGGCTGTCTAAGGAACATTCCTTGGGGACTGAGAAACCTCACCAAACTGATAAGCAATCTGGGTGCTCTTGAGACTCTTCACTTTCTAATGGATTGGGAAGAAGCACATTGCGAGTCATCACTCTAGAGTTTTTGGATCTGACATCTTTGAGTTTTAGTCCTCTGTGTAGTAATTAATTCATAACTGGTATCTAAACCTGTGTTTTATGATATTGTGGGAGTGCTGAAAAATTTTGGATAAACCCCATTTGTTCTTGCTTTTTACAAACAGTTCTGGTTAGAATGAAGTCCGTTTGGAGCTTACTTCCTGCCTAAACTGATTTTTGGGGTACCTCTTTGACACAACCCCCCTGCCATGAGCGGGGTCATCTCTCAATACATCATGTTACACAAAGTTCCTTCAAATATAAGCTCCCAGTCTGATTAGCACTCATCAGATGGCATCTACAGAACTGCTGTCATGCAAGAAAGACCTTGACCAAATGGTACAAGTTGGAAGCCAGGATGATGTAAGGGCTGGAGCAATTCTCTGAGGAGGAGAGACTGAGGGTGCAAGGCTCACTGAGTGTAAAGCAGAGAATGCTTTGGTGGGAGATATAAAATCATTCTACAGAAGCACTGGTTATTGGTCTCTGTCATTTAATTCTATCAAGCCCAATATATTCAGCAAAGTTTAGAAAGCAGAAAGTCACCTCAAGTTTGGCTAAGCAGAATCAAAGCAAACCCATATTAAGAGTCACTGCAAAACCATCCCCAACAACCCCTTCCCAGAACCACACCTGAGGACCAGGTCTGATCCTGGGCATCGTGTGAGAGCATCTGCAGGTGAAAGAATGACATACAGGTATGAGATGGGATGCAGCAGAACTTTAATGGGACAAAAGAGGAAAATTAAGTTAATACAAGTGGAGATCCCAGTGCAAGGAGCACCAGGGGCAGAGAGGAACCTGTTCCCATAGCTGTGGTGGACACCCTGCTAGATATCTATTTCTCTGCCCCCCTGAGAGAGCAGGGCCAGCAGGTCATCCCCAGGCTAGCTTTGTGGGGCTCACAGCCCAGGGGAGCACAAGAAAACAAGGACACAAGAGGAACAGGAGACACTGGAAGAGGTGGAAGGAGGCATGGGCCGTGCTTTCTGAGAGCCCAGGCTGGCCCCATCCTTTCACAAGGGGGTACTGGAGTTGCTCAGCCCCTCTGAAAGTGACAACCCGATGGACCATCCCCAGTCCAGCACCATCTTGTGTGTCCCTGGGGGCCTTCCCCAGGGCCATCACCAGCAGCTTTAGCAGGGGAAACGCCTCCTCGTGCCGCAGATGCCGCTGCCCAAGCCAGAGAGACCAAAGCCCCCGGAGTTGATGGGCACTCCCTGAGAGCTGAGGATGCTGCCAACAGCAGCAGAGGTGGAGGATCCCACGGCGGTGTTCTGCGGGAAGGAGCTGAGGATGGGGCCGGGCAGGGTCACCACCACGGGGGAGGGCTGGATGAAGACTCTGGAGTCCTGGCACTGCTGGACACAGGGCTCATTGCAGCTGTTGGCCAGCGGGGTTGGGCCGCAGGGCTGGCAGGGCAGGCACGGGTTGTAGCAGGACATGTCTTGTGGCTGGAGCTGCACCTGGGAGAGAGGGCAGAGGAAAACAAACAGAAGAGGTGGTGAGGAGCAGCTTGTCACCCCAACTTGATGGAACCATAAGCTGGAGAAAAGAGCTGGAGGCTGTGTAGGGAGGTTTACGGACTTCATCTTCTTCTTAGCCCTGAAGAAACCTGTCAACAGGGACTAAGTCCAGGGAGATCCCTTCTTAACCCACAGCTCAGGAGACACCCATCCAAGCCCGACCTCTGTCCTTGCCTGACCTTCTCTTCTCCTCCCTCTCCCATGATGACGGTTCCTAGACACAGGGCAGGCTAAATGGGGCACATAAGCTTGAGATGGGAGGTGGAAGGATCATAGAGGTGAGGCCCACAGTCTTCACCTTGTACTCAACCCAAAAGATCTCTGCTAAGGACAGTCAATCACAGAAAGGTCACCACGTAGATGACAGGTAAGCCCGGCCAAGCCCCATTCTCTTTCTGTGTTCTGCCCCTTTCCCTCTCCTGTGATAAGTAGCCCCATGACGCAGCACAAGACAGAGAGTGTGTATTGAAATCCTGGAGGTAAGATAAGGAGCAGGAGAAAGATCTTCAGACTCACCTTGTTCCCAAGGAGATGGAGGTGAGAGGAGTGAATGAGAGAGTGAGGAGAAGGACCCACTTTTATACTGCTCCTGCACCGCCCCAGGCCTGCAGTCACTGCACATGGCAGTAATTTTCCAGCAGACTCACCTCCAAAGTAAAACATGCTACCTAATTGAACTGGTTGCGTTTGGGTTTTCAACAATTCTGTCATTTAATTTCCTCATTTCTGACATACTTATCCAACCACGCAACCTCCTTTCATGTGGTGGAATTACAGGTCCAAGTATATCCTGGGCAATGCTTTGTCAGTACAGGAGAAGATGCCTCCTAAGTTCTACAGGGGTTCATTGCTGGCAGGGGAAGTTTTCTTGGGGTGGCGAATTGTTTGCAACTCCCTTGGCAGGAAGAGACCTAGCTCTGGCCTGTACTGAACATGTCTATAGAGGAACCAACAACTCCACTTCACTAAGGACATTCCACTCACATCTCTCTCCTTCCTCTCTCTGTGCTTGATCCAATGGTCAGTGGCCATTGCATTTGGTGTGCCAATGATTTCTTCTGTCTTCCCCTTGATGCACTTTGCTCTGGGGACAACATTTTGCAGGTTGTCTGACTATGCAGGATTGGAGTTAGGAAGGGCAAAGCCCACATGGCATTGAACCAAGCAAATCATGTGGAAGGCAACTTCTTCCAGTTATTCAGCAACAAAAGGGAGGCTTGTGCAAAGGCTGAATGGAGCAGCTTCAGTGGGGACAGGGGTTATAGGAAAGGCAGAGGTACTCCAAGGGTTTCTGGAGTTGGTATTTACCTACAGGATTTGCTATCAAAAGGTCCAGCTCTTGAACAAAGAGGCAGACTCTCCTGAGTCCTGTCCAGAGAAGGAAAAAGTGGTAATAGGCACTTGTTGCAGTACAGGAAATTCCATAGAAACATCAGAAGATGCTTTGCTAGCATGAGGGTTGTTATGCACTCTCTGACATTGTCACAAACAGGTTATGGCTTTTCTGTCCTTATAGGTATTTAAAACTTGATAGGACTTGGCCCTGAACATCCTCCAAAGGCTGCCTGTGCTTTGAGCAGGGCTGTTTCGACTTGAAGATCCCCTGAAATGCCTTCCAACCTCATGGATCCCGTGGTTCCATAATGGGCAGAAGATGGATGATGCACAGCTGCCCCTAAAAGGGAAGAATTAATTGGTACACTGAAATCAAGCGAAGTCTTAGCTATCACACCAGAGAAACTGAGTGTTCGAGACCTGGTGACAAGGAGGAAAGTGAATAGCAGAGTTAGTCCCTGGACTTCAGGCATGCTGACTTCAACCTAATGAGACAGCTGGTAGGGAAGATGACATGAAGGGTAGCTCTGAAGTGCAAAAGGGCTCAGAAAACCTGGCCTAATGCCTTCTTCAGTGCATTAGGGCTTAAGTGCCCATCCATTCCCATAGCCCGAAGGCCTCATCAGACTGGAGAATAACCAGCACCATCACAGAGGCACCATCACAGAGGCAAGGAATTACAGGAGAACTGTCAGGATCCTGCAGTGCCATGTCCCTGAGGGGATGTGCTCAGAGGGGCCCAGGATACAAATCCAGCTCTCAGACCACATCAAAGAGGTGATGCACCTCCCTGTCCTGCAGACATGGAGGCAGTTGGGACACATCCCAGGAGACCAAGGGAGTGCCTTCAGCAGGCAAACTTCCTGTGATAGACTCTCCCTACCCATGGCGAGTCACACTCTAATTTTGGATTGGCCATGTGTCAGGCTTTTGGTGTGAGGTCAAGCCAGGAGTGCGTGCTATCTGTACAGCCCATGTCCCACTCAGGGCTGCAGTCCCCTGTGGCCAGGCCAGCTCCCTCCCAACCCCAGGAAAATCATCTGCAAGCACCGGGCTGTACCTCAGTCCACAGCTGCAGGCAGTGCCAATGGCCATCATTCTCAACATGATCTTCTTGCTGTCACTTCCACAGTTCAGAGGGCCCACAGGACAGTGTGCATTGGATAAATTTCTCCTGCTGGTGAGTGTCAAAAGTGTGCAGTCAAAGTGAATCATGGTGTGTAGAGAATGAGAGCAACAGGGCACTCTCCCAGATGCCAAAACACCTCTCATGTTGTGAGGAGGTACCCGACCCCACAGGGACTGTTGAGGAAATGCAATGTATGGGCAGGCAATGTTCTCATTCTATAAACCTTCTTATGACATGGTTGAGAACCCCCAGAGATTGCCATGAAAGGGGACAACTTTGCTGAACAAATTGACACAAAGAGGAGAGGAATTAATTGGTGGCAACTTATGTACACCTTCATGTAAACTAATCAGATTTTCACAGTCCCATGCCCTCTGCCTGCACAGACACTCCAGTACTTGGAGCCTATGTTCTTCCTCCCCTGATTTTTTCCTGTCAGGGAAATCTTCGTGCCTTTAACCTTGATACTTGAAAGGAGCTTCTGAGACCTAGTGGTCATGCCAGAAATGATGAAATGAAATGGCAGCATTGGCAGAAACAAAACTGAATCTGTACCATTACGTAGGATACTTCACTTTGGAGGTGACTCTGTTGTAAAATTACTGCCCACGTGCAGTGACTGTGGGCCTGGGGCAGTGCAGGAGCAGTATAAGAGTGAGTCCTTCTCCTCGCTCTTTCATCCACTCCTCTCATCTCCATCTCCTTGGGAACAAGGTGAGTGTGAAGCTCTTTCTCCTTTCCCTCATCCGCTTCTGCCTCTAGTTTCGTCAGCCCCTTCCTGCTCCTTCGTCTTTTGCTGGTCTAGGGCATTCTTCTTCGGGGTGACAAAAGGGGTCAAACAGTATTGGATTATGAGATGACGGGGGTTTGTTGAAGCTATGCAAGAATTGCCCTGAGGTCTCTTTCTCTTGGCAGGGAGTTCTGGGCTGAAGGGAAGAAGAACCTGTGGGTCTCTGTACACAGCCTCCAGCTCTTACATCCATCTTGGCTTGGCTTAGTTTTTTCCCATGTGGTAGGGTGACAGGCTTGTGCTCTGCAACCCCTCATGCTCTGCTTCCCCCTGCCCTCTCTCCCTCCCAGGTGCAGCTCCAACCAAAAGACATGTCCTGCTACAACCCGTGCCTGCCCTGCCAGCCCTGTGGCCCAACCCCACTGGCCAACAGCTGCAATGAGCCCTGTGTCCAGCAGTGCCAGGACTCCAGAGTTGTCATTGAGGCCCCAGCTGTGGTGGTGACCCTGCCTGGCCCCATCCTCAGCTCCTTCCCGCAGAACACCACCGTGGGATCCTCCACCTCTGCTGCTGTTGGCAGCATCCTCAGCTCTCAGGGAGTGCCCATCAGCTCCGGGGGCTTTGGTCTCTCTGGCTTGGGCAACGGCATCTGTGGCACAAGGAGGCGTTTCCCCTGCTAAAGCTGCTGGTGATGACCCTGGGGAAGGAATTCAGGGACAGAGCATTGGGTTGTTGTTTTTAGAGGGGTTGAGCAACCTCAGCACCCCTTGTAAGAGGATGGTGCCACCCTGGGCTCTCAGAAAGCACAGCCCATGCCAACTTTCCGCTCTTCCAGTGTCTCCTCTCCCTCTTGTGTCCTTGTTTTCTTGTTCTTCCCTGGGCTTTGAGCCCCACAAAGCCACTCCAGGGAGAACTAGGTGTGCCTGTTCCCTCCATGTGATGGGCAAATAGAACCCTGGTGGGATGTTCAACACAGCCATGAGGCACAGACTCTCATCTGACCCTGAATCTCCCTGCACTCAAAGCAACCTTGTTTCCATCTTTTAACTCATTAAAGTTCTTCATCTGAGCCCATGTCTCTGTGTCATTCTTTCCCCTCAAGATGCTCTCCCAAGGCACCTAGGAGACAATGTTGCTCAGGATATGAGAGGGTATTGTTGTGGATGGTTTTGCACTGACTGTTAACACAGGTTTCTTTGGGTATGCTTAGTCATGCTCTAGGTTGTATTCTTCTTTATAAACTTCGCTGCCGATATGAGACTAGATAGAAATATGCAATGCAGTTCAATGACCATAGTTTCTCCAGAGACTCAATGATGTCTACTACAAGAGTCTTTCACAATCCACGCTCAGAAAGCCTCATTTCCTCAGCTTATTCTCCCAAATCACATAAACTAGACCCCTCTCCTTCCTGGCCCCAATCTGTTGAGTTTACTCCCTTGGTCAAGGTCTTTCATTGAGTCACAGAATCACTAGGTTGGAAAAGGCCTTTAAAATAATTGAGTCCAACCATTAGCCTACCTCTAAGTCGCTTTAAACTGTGTCCCTAATCACCACATCTACATGTCTTTTAAATACCTCCAGGAATGGCGACTCCACCACCTCCCTGGGCAGCCTGTTCCACTGCCTGACAACCCTTTCCAGGAAGAATTTTTTCCTAATATCCAATCTAAACCTCACCTGGGGAAACTTGAGGCCATATCTTCTTGTCCTATTACTTGCTGCTTAGGAGAGGAGAGCAACCACCTCCATGCTACAATCTCCTTTCAGGCAGTTCAGAGATCAGAAGGTCTCCCCTCAGCTCCTGTTCTCCAGCTGAACCCCCCAGGTCCCTCAGCTGCTCCCATCACACTTGTGTTCCAGCTTCTTCCCCAGCTCCATTCCCTTCTCTGAACTCAGTTCAGCACCTCAATGCCTTTCTTGGCGTGAAGGCCCCAAACTGACCTGAGGATTTGAAATGTGGCCTCACCAGTGCTGAGTATAGATGAAAGGTCACTGTCATGGTCCTGCTGGCCACACTAATGCTTCTATAAGCCAGGATACTGGTTATCTTCTTGATCACCTGGACACACAGTGGCCAGCTGTTTTCCAACACCCTAAGGTCTTTTTCTGCCAGCCATCTTTCCAGTCACTGTTTCCCAGGACTGTAGCATTGCATGAGGTTGCTGCAGGACCCAGCACTAGGACTTGTTGAACCTTGTATAAATGACCTCAGTCCAGCAATCCAGATGGTCCAGATTCCTCTGTAGAACTTTTCTACCCTCAAGCAGATTAACAGTCCCACCCAACTTGGTGTCATCTGCAAACCTGCTGAGGTTGCACTCAGTCCCCTCATCCCTATAACGGATAAAGGTATTAAACAGAACTAGCCCAAATACAGAGGCCTGGGGAACAACAGTCATGACAGGCCACCAAAACTCTCTTGACCTGGTCAACCAGACAGTTTTTTACTCAGTGAAGACTGCATGTATCCAAGCCATGAGTAGCCCACTTCTCCAGGAAAATGCTGTGGCAAAGAAGTGTCATAGGCTTTACTGAAGCCCAGCTGAACAACATCCACAACCTTCTCCTCTTCTGCTAAGTGGAAGTCGGGTTGTAGAAGGAGATCAGGCTAGTCAGGCATGACCCGCCTTTCATAAACCCATGCTGACTGGGCCTGACCACTCAGTTGTCCTGTACATGCTATGTCATGGAACTCAGGATGATCTACTGCCATCCTTCCCTGCCACTGAGGTCAGACAGACAGGCCTGTTGTTCCATGGATTCTCCTTCTGCCCTTGTTGTAAATGCGTTTTTCTTGCATTAGAGCCCCAAACTCAACACAATGTTCTAGATGTCGCCAGGTGAGTGTCAGCAGAGTGTCATCATCATCCCCACCGATCTCCTGGCTATGGTTCTGCTGATATAGCCCAAGATGTTGATGAGAGTCCTTAGTGTCTGGGAACAGTGCTAGGAGTCTTACCCTCACACTTGACAGGACATACCTCCAGATGCCTGAATTGATTGTGTCTTTTCTCCTGTTAACTTCCCAGTCCCTGAGAAGGGATCTCAGCTGTTGGGTTTCCTTACCTTCCAGTTCCTAACTGTTGGCCTTACTCTTCCTGCAGGCTTCCCAGTTTCCTGATCAGACTCTTCCTCGTTCTCACTCCTTTAGGAATCAATGATAAGGAGCCGTTCACCTCCTTTTCCACTAATTCTTTTTGACTACTGGGGAGATTACTGCAGGTGGTGTTTGGGTCACTGTCTCATCAATGGTGATCTCACATGTGGTTTTGATCTTTGCCTCAACTATCATGTTCTCAGATGTAGTTCAGATGCCTGGCTCAAACATGCATTCTGTGATGACTTTACCATGGTCTTTTGACAGTACTGAATAGTGGCTCAACAGATACAGGTCAAGACCCAGCAGAGTGGAAAAGCTGTCACCCAGGGACTGGCCAACTCAGGACATGTTTCACTGTTGCAACACACAAAAGTTTTCTCCTCTGATGCCAGCATGACACCAGACTCCACAAACCTCACATTAAGCAAATAGTCTTAATTAATAGAAGTAAACATGTCACGTAACGGTGAGCAAGGACCTCGGGGGCCTGCACAACAAAACACGACACACCAGTCCCGCTGGGAAGAAGGAGGTGAATTCCCTCATCCTCTCCACTAGACAGCTCCCCCAGTACTGTAAGGGCCCCAATACCAGGACAAAGCACAGAGTACTTGGTCCTATGAACATGTTCCCAACCTTAGCGAAATGAAAAGATAAGCAGTGCAGCGAGTACACTCCCTACGCTGCACAGAGGCCTGTCAATTAGTAACTGCTACAGCTATAGCCTGCTCAATTCAAAACTGCATTGTCTCAAGCCCCATGTTAAGCACCAAAAAGACTGGGGTGAGTTGACCTTGTCTGGTCACCAGATGTCCACCGAGACGCTCAATCACACCCACCTCCTCAGCAAGACAGGGAGAAAAGAAGGTTACAGAGTTGTAGGTTGAGATATACGCAGTTCAAGCAAGAAATGCAGAGGCCATGTGCAGAGGCAAAACAAAGCAAAAAGATTTCTTCTCTGCTTTCCATCAGGAGGTGATTTTCAGCCAATTCCTGCAAAGCAGAGCCACTGTACTTGTAGTGGATGCTTTGGAAAACGAATGGGTATATATTGAATGGCCCTTCCACATCCTCCTTATTTGTCTTATATTTCTTGCCGAGTACAATGTCGTGTGGTATGGAATGTCCCTTTGGTCACTCTGAGTCAGCTGTACTGCAGATGTCCTAACTATGTCCCCTCCCAGGCTCTTGACTAACCCCACCCTACCAGCCTTTGGGAGTGTGGTTGGAGAGACAGCCTTGCTGCAAAAGCTTTGCTCAGCAAAAGTCAAAACGCAGATGTGCTGTCATCAGAACCGTTCTAGATACAAGTACAAAGCATAGCACTCTGAAGGCTGTTATGGGGAAAGATAATTCCACCCCAGTCAGACCCAACAAAATGTTTTAACAACCACTGCACAACCATCCTGAAGACAACCTTCCCAGAATAGTGTGTGAATGACATCTTTCTCCCTGGGCACCTTGGGAAAGCATCTGGAGGGGAAAGGATGCAACAGAGACATGGTCTGGGATGCAGCAGAACTTTAATGAGGCAGAAGAGGGAAACAGGTTGTTCTCAGTGGAGATCTTGGAGCAGGGAGCACCAACTCAGGAACCTATATGCTATACCTGTAGAAGAGATTCAATGAGATGCCCGTCTTCCTGTCTTACAGTTGCGAGAGGACCATCAGGTCCTCCATAGGCTTTCCTTCTGAGGCTCACAGTCCAGGGGAGCACAAGAGAACAAGGACACAAGAGGAGCAAGAGACAAAGGAGGCATAGCACTGTACTTTCTGAGACCCCAGACTGGCCTCATCCTTTTGCAAGGGGTGCTGAGGTTGCTCAAGCCCTCTGAAAGCAACAACCCGATGCTCTTTCCCCAGTCCAGTACCATCTGGTGGGTTTTTGGGGGCCTTCCCCAGGGCCATCACCAGCAGCTTTAGCAGGGGAAACGCCTCCTCGTGCCGCAGATGCCGCTGCCCAAGCCAGAGAGACCAAAACCCCCGGAGTTGATGGGCACTCCCTGAGAGCTGAGGATGCTGCCAACGGCAGCAGAGGTGGAGGATCCCACGGCGGTGTTCTGCGGGAAGGAGCTGAGGATGGGGCCGGGCAGGGTCACCACCACGGGGGAGGGCTGGATGACAACTCTGGAGTCCTGGCACTGCTGGACACAGGGCTCATTGCAGCTGTTGGCCAGTGGGGTTGGGCCGCAGGGCTGGCAGGGCAGGCACGGGTTGTAGCAGGACATGTCTTGTGGCTGGAGCTGCACCTGGGAGAGAGGGCAGGGGGAAGAGGAGCAGGGGAGATGGGTGAGGAGCAGCCTGTCTCTGCACTACAAGGGAGCCAACCGAAGCCAAGATGGAGGTGAGAACTGGAGGCTGTGTAGGGCAGCCCACAGGTTTCTCCTTCCTTTCAGCCCAGAATTCACCTTCCAGGAGAAATCAGTCCCACGCATATCCCCACATAGCTCATAGCTTAATTCAGCAAAGCCCCAGCCTCTTCATGCAACAGTGTCTGACCCCTTCCCTCTCCAAGATTAGTAGCCCCATGGCCCAGCATAAGACAAAGTGGCCAGAATGCATTGAGAGAACTTGAAGAAGAAGAAGAAGAGGGGGAGGAAGGACAGGAAAAAAGGCCTCAGACTCACCTTGTTCCAAAGGAGATGGAAGCGAGAGTAGTGGATGAGAGAGTGAGGAGACGGACCTGCTTTTATACTGCTCCTGCACTGCCCCAGGCCCACAGTCACTGCATGTGGGCAGTAATTTTCCAACAGAGTCACCTCCAAAGCAAAATATCCTACCTAATTGAACTGGTTGGGTTTTGGTTTTGTCAATGCTGTTGTTTAATTTCCTCATTTCTGGCATTACCATTAGACCTTGGAATCTCCTTTGAGGTATCAAGATGAAAGACGCACTGATTTCCCTGCTATAGACACATCAGGCGAGGCAGAAGATTGCTCCAAGTACTGGAGGGTCTATGCAGGCAGGGGGGCATGGGTCTAGGGAAATCTGATCAGGTTTGTTTCCACACCTTGTGCAGGAAGGTGCTCATATCCTCCCCGCAATGCATTCCTCTCCTGCCTGTGTCAGTGTGTTTGGGAAAGTTGTTCCCTCTCAATGTAACCTCTGGGGTTTCTCAACCAATGGCATCCATAGACTTACAGAAGGAGAATATTGCCCTGTGTTTCCTGAAGAATCCCTGTGGAGTCTGGTTGTTTTTCACTACATGAGGGTGTGTTGGGGCTTGGAAGAGTTCCTAGTTCCTCCTACTATCTTTACACTGTGATGGACTTTGACCATGTTCTTTTGACTCTGACAATCATAGACAATGTTTCAAAACACACTGACTGTCCTGTGAACCCCTGAACTGTGGCAATGCCATGTGGTCATGCTGACGGCACTGGTCATTGGAGCTGCCTGCAGCTGTGCGCTGAGGTACAGGCAAGTGCTTTGAGATTGCTTTCCTGGGACTGGGATGGAGCAGCCCTGGCCTTAGGGGAATTATCCCTGTGTGGGACACAGGCCTGCAGACAGCACGCATTCCTGGCTTGGTCTCACACCAAAAACATGACACACAGTCAAGCCAAAATTAAGAATGTGACTCACCATGGGTAGGGAGAGTCTGTCCCAGAAAGCTTGTCTGATGAAGAAACTCTCTTGGCCTCCTGGGATGTGTCCCAGCTGCCTCCATGTCTACAGGGCAGGGAAGTGCATCACCTCTTTGATGTAGTCTGAAAGGTGGTTTTGTACCCTGGGCCCTTCTGAGCACATAACAGAATCACAAGATCCTTGACGTTGGAAGGGACTTGAGGAGATTGCCTAGTCCAACCAGCCCTGCTCGAAACACAGTCAGCTTTTGAAGGATGCTCAGGGCCAAGTTCTGTCAAGGTCTAAATACCTGCAAAGCTGTAGAAGTCACAACCTCGCTGTGACAACCCCAGATGGTGTTCGACAACACTCACACTAACAAACTATTTTCTGGCTTTTCTGTAGATCTTCCCATGTTTCAGTAGTGCCTATTACTTCTTGTTCCTTCACTGGATATGAACTGGGAGTGTTTGGTTCTATGTTTTTGACTCTGTCCCATCAGCTCTTTTACCCATTGCTAGGAAGTGTGTCCTGGGGACTTACATCTTCCAGGGTGAACAACCCCAGCTCCTGCAGCCCCTCCTGCCTCTGGGGCTCCAGTCACTTCATGGACTCTCCGGCTTCTTGTTGGACTTGCACCAGTATGGCTTTGCATCTGTCGTACTGAGGAGACATGAACAGGACACTCGTCATGGCAGCCATGGTCTCAGCAGTGCTGAAGCATGAAAAACAATCATCTTCGGAAGCTCAACAAATGGGTCAATGTGAAACTCATGAGATTGAATAAGGCCCAGGGCAAGGTTCTGCAAGCAGGGTGGGCCAGCCCCTGGTATCAATGCAGGCTGGGGGACCAAGGGATTCATTGTAGCCCTGTGGAGAAGGAATTGGGGGTATGGGTAGGTGAAAACATGACCCAACAAGTGTGTGCTTGCAACCCCAAAAATCAACCATAACCAGGGCTGAAAAGAAAGAAGTGTGGCCAGAGAAAGGTGATTCTGCCCTTCTAGTCTGCTTTGCTGAGGCCCACCTGCAGTGCTGCATCCAGCTCTAGAATCCACCGTACAAGTAAGACATGGATCTGTTGGAGTAGGTCCAGAAAAGGGCAACAAAAATGATAAGACGGATGAAACATCTCTCCTATGAGGAAATGCTGAGTGTGATGGGGTTGCTCAGACTGGAGAAGAGAAGGCTCTGGAGAGAACTTACTACAACCCGTCAATACTTAAAGGGGGTGTATGGGGATATAGCAGAAGATTTGGCGAGGAGGTTAGTTAAATGTAAATACGCTCAAGTGACTTGCACCTGTCTGTAGAAAAAGCACACACATCACACTAATTGTCTTACTGACCTTGTGTGCTTGATGAGTAGAAGCTCTGTGTTAGATAACACAGGTCTGGGAGAAACTCTGGGCACCTTATCACTGTGTCTGAGATTCCTGCTTTGTTGTGAGAAAGAGCGGGAGGCTGCGCCTGCCTGAAACCTTGAAATACAGGCGAGCTCAGCAGGCCCAGCGATCTTCCAGCAGGGCTGAACTGACCAGCGCCCGCGTCCCCGTTTGTGTCACCTCTGCCTGGGAGCTTAGGTGTGGCTTCGGAGATCCCCCAGTAGAGAGGTAACTAAAATAAAACTTGCTCTTTGCAAATGCATCCGTGGCCTCTGGCTCTTCTTGCGATGTGCCTGCGTATGTGCACACAGGGGGTTTAAAAGAAAGACGGGGACAGACATTTTAGTAGGGTCTGTTGTGACAGGACAGGGGGTGATGGTGTTAAACTAAAAGAGAATAGATTCAGACTAGATATAAGGATGAAACTTTTTTAGATGAGGATGGTCATACACTGGCCCAGGTTGCCCAGAGAGGTGGTAGGTGACCCATCCCTGCAAGGGGGTGTCAGTTTGGATGGGGCTCTCAAAAACCTGATCTAGTTGAAGATGTTCCTGCTCATTGCAGGAGGGGTTGGACTAGATGAGTTTTAAATGTCTCTTCCAATCCAAACTGTTCTATGATTCTATGCTTCTAACTTTCGTGATTGGATAGCAACCTTCTTCCTGGATGCTATTGGACGTGATTTCTGTAAGGGTGCAGGCTGCCTGACAGGGTCCTCTAGGACCTACATCTCCTGCTGCAAAGCTGTTTTGAAGCACACTCACCCCAGCCTTTAGTGGAGCAGGAGGTTTTTAACTCCTCCACTGCAGGACTTTGCATAAAGGCACTAGACACTATTGGTTCCAGTCTGGACATTTGTAATGCACCAGAAGAGAGTGGCCACCAGATGGAATTCATGCCACTCATCGTAATCTTTGGAGACCAGCAGCCATGCCAGATTTCAGTCCCCTGCACTCTCCTCTTCTCCACCCTCTGTTTTGTCAGTTGGTCTGTAAGGATTGTTACAGCAGACAGTGTCAAAAGCCTTGGTTACATGAGATTAACAACATCTGCTGCACTTACCTCACTCACTGGAGCCAGGCACATCATCAAAGAAGGCCATGAGGTTGGTCAGGCCTGCTTTCCCCTCCATAAATCCCTGCTGACCACTCACAAACACCCTGTCCTTTCATCATGGGAAAGGACTTCTAGGATCAACCATCTTTGCAGAGACTGAGGTGTTACTGACCTGTCATTCCCCATCTCCTCCTTTGTGCCCTTCCTGAAGAGAGGAGGCCCATGGACCTTCTCCAGCCCCTCAGATGCATTGCCTGACTGCCAAGACTTCCAAACGGAGTTGAGAGCAGCCTTGCAGTGACATCAGCCAGTAGCCCTGTGTCATAGTTTAACCTGAGCAAGCAATTCAAAACCACGAAAGCCACTTGCTCACTCTCTTATATCTACCCCTAAACAGGGGAAATAAGTGGAAGGGGAGAAACTCATGGACTGAGATAAACACAGTTTAATAAAACAACGAAATAATTCTAATATACCACTACCAGTACTAATATGTATAAAATGGAAAATAGAATATAAAAGATAGACAATGCAATGCCTCATGAACTCTGCATGTGCTGAGCAGCCAGTCCCAGGAAGAGAGAGTGCACCCTGGTCCTGAACAACCTGTAGCTGAGAGAACAGAGAAAAAGGCAGAAAAGCCCAGAGGCCACTGCAAAAATGGCAGGATGGCAAAAGGCTGGACTAAAAGAACTTCCAGACAGAACTACAATGAAATGCAGCAGAAAACAAAACAGGTCTCCATCTCTGTCTCCATCCTCCACCAACCAGAAAAATCCTGACTCACCTTAAATGTGAAGCATGACTCTAATGGAATGGAATATTCTAATTGATCAATCTGGATGTAAGTCAAGGTCTGCCCCTTCTATGTCCCGCTTCCCAACTGCACCACACCTGTGGGCAGAGAGCTCAGAAAAGTCCTTGGCTTCTATACAACAACAACTAAAAAAATCAACTCTGTCCCAGGGTGTTGTCTTCTTGTTATCAATAGATATCCAAACAATGATTGTGCTAACTATGAAAGAAAAGTTTCTAACTGCATGAGGAAAATTAACTTGCTTTCAGTCAAACCATGACACCCTGGGTACACAGCAACAAGTCATGTGCACTCACGTCAGTCCAACCTGTTTGAATGTTCCCACACCTGATCCTCCTCTATTGTGGGGAAGTTGTTCTTGCTCCAGGCTTTCCAAGGACTCTCAGGAGCCTGATCTTTGGACAACAAATCCTACCAGTCAAGACCAAGGCCAAGAACCTTTGGACTACATCTGCCTTTCCTATAACCACTGTCCCAGGTAAAGCTGCTCTATTCAACCTTCGCACAAGCCTCTCTTTTGCCCCTGACCTACCTAGAAGAAGACCTTCTTCTTGCCCTCCACATGATTTGCCTGATTCAATGCCATGTGGGCTTTGGCTTTTCTAACCCCTCAGACAGCCTGGCAAACATTGTCCCCAGAGCAAAGGGCATCTAGAGGAAGACAACAGAAACTTCTTTTTGCAATGGGAGTTGCAAACAATTGCACTCATTGCCCCAAGCCAACATGCCCTGCCTGCATGGGATCACTCCAAGTGTTGTGGCACATCTTCTCTATGCAGAGACATGATCTTCCCAGGGGTATCATTGGGTGTCTCATCCTGGCACATGAAACAAACTTGTACACCAGATCAGGCATTTTAGAAATGAGGAAACAAAATCGGAGGGTTGATGAAAACGCAAATGCAACTGGTGCCATTAGGTAAGATATTTTGCTTTGGAGGTGAGTCTGTTGGAAAATTACTGCCCATGTGCCCTGACTGTGGGCCTCGGGTGGTGCAGGAGCCACATATATGTGGGTCCTCCTCCTCACTCTCTCATCCACTCCTCTCATCTCCAGCTCCTTGGGACTCCAGCTCCTTCAGACTTGGTGAGTCTGAAGACTTTTCTCCTCCTCCTCCTCCTCCTCCTCCTCCTCCTCCTCCTCCTATATCTCCAGAGTATCTTAGCTCATACCTGGCCGTTTGTGCTATGCTGGATTTGGGAACTGCTTGTTGCTGGAGAGGGAAAGGCGCAGACAGCGTGGCATTGACACAGATAGGCTTTGATAGGTGTCTCCTGAGATATGGGCTAGTAAGGGAACTTCCAGGGTTTGATCAGTACTAACATGGTTCTTTCGGGCTAAAAGGAAGGGGAAGCCTGTAGACCTCCCTACACAGCCTCCAGCTCTGTTCTCCAGATTCTAACTTACATCATTCTTCATGGGGTGACATATTGCTCGTTATCCACTGCTTCTGCTCCTCTTCCCCCTGTCCTCTCTCCCAGGTGCAACTCCAGCCACAAGACATGTCCTGCTACAACCCGTGCCTGCCCTGCCAGCCCTGTGGCCCAACCCCACTGGCCAACAGCTGCAATGAGCCCTGTGTCCAGCAGTGTCAGGACTCCAGAGTTGTCCTCGAGCCCCCAGCTGTGGTGGTGACCCTGCCTGGCCCCATCCTCAGCTCCTTCCCGCAGAACACCGCCGTGGGATCCTCCACCTCTGCTGCTGTTGGCAGCATCCTCAGCTCTCAGGGAGTGCCCATCAACTCCGGGGGCTTTGGTCTCTCTGGCTTGGGCAACGGCTACTGTGGCACGAGGAGGCGTTTCCCCTGCTAAAGCTGTTGTAGACGACCCTGAGGAAGGCCCACAGTGATCCACAAGATTGTACTGGACTGGAGAGGGAGCATGGGGTTGTTGCTTTCAGAGGGGCTGTGCAATCTCAGCACCACTTGCAAAAGGACGGGGCCAACCTCTCAGAAAGCATGGCCTATGCCGCCTTTCCCCATTTCCAGTGTCCCCGCTTCCTCTTGTATTCTTTTTCTCTTGTGCTCCCCTGGACTGTGAACCTCAGAAGGAAAGTCTATGGAGGACCTGATGGTTCTCTCACAACTGTAAGACAGGAAGATGGACACCTTGTTGAATCTCTTCTACAGGCATGGGGCATAGGTTCCTGTCTGAGTTGGTGCTCCCTGCTCCAAGATCTCCACTGAGAACAACCTGTTTTCCTCTTCTGCATTAAAGTTGTGCTGCATCCCAGACCATGTCTCTATTGCATCCTTTCCCCTGCAGATGCTTTCCCAAGGTGCCCAGGGAGAAAGATGTCATTCACACACTATTCTGGGAAGTTTGTCTTCAGGATGGTTGTGCAGTGGTTGTTAAAACATTTTGTTGGGTCTGACTGGGGTGGAATTATCTTTCCCCATAAGACCCTTCAGAGTACCATGCTTTGCACTTGTATCTAGAACGGTTCTGATGACAGCACATCTGCGTTTTGGCTTTTGCTGAGCAAAGCTTTTGCAGCAAGGCTGTCTCTCCAACCACACTCCCAAAGGCTGGTAGGGTGGGGTTAGTCAAGAGCCTGGGAGGGGACATAGTTAGGACATCTGCAGTACAGCTGACTCAGAGTGACCAAAGGGACATTCCATACCATATGACATTGTGCCCTGAAAGAAACGTAAGAGAAATAATGAAGAGGCGGAAAGATCATTCAATATTTATCCATTCATTCTCCAAAGCAACCACTACGTGTATTCTGGCTCTGCTTTGCAGGAATTGGCTGAAAATCATCTCCTGATGGAAAGCAGAGAAGAAGTCTTTTTGCTTTGCTTTGTCTCTGCACATGGCCTCTGCATTTCTTGCTTGAACTGCGTATATCTCAACCTACAACTCTAATCTTCTTTTCTCCCTGTCTTGCTGAGGAGGTGGATGTGATAGAGCATCTCAGTGGATATCTGGTGATCAGACAATGTCACCTCACCCCAATCATTTTGGTGCTTAACATGGGGCTTGAGACAATGGCAGTTTTGAATTGAACATGCTATATCTGTACCAGTTACGAATTTACAGGCTCCCGTGCAGCACAGGCAGTTTGCTCATTGAACTGCTTATCTCTTGATTTTGATAATGGTGGGAACATGTTAATAGAACTAAACGCTCTGTGCTTTGTCTTGGGATTGGGGCCCTTACAGTGCTGGGTATCTGTCTGGTGGAGAGGATGAGGGAATTCACCTTCCTCTTCCCAGCCGCACTGATGTGGGAGTGTTTTGTTATGCAGGCCCCTGAGGACCTTGCTCACTCTTAAGTGAGTTAATTACTACTGTTAATTAATACTATTTGTTAATGGGAGGTTTGTGGAGTCTTGGTGTCATGCTGGCGTCAGAGGAGAAAGCTTTAGTGTGAGGCAACAGCGAAACCTGCCCTGAGTTGGCTGGTCCCTGGGTGACTGCACCTTGAAAACCAGCTCCTTTTAGCACTGTACTCTGGTTTGAGCTGTGCCTGTCCAGCCACAATTCAATACTGTCAAATGACCATGGTAAACACAGGAACCCAAATTGCCTCTGAGAATTCCATGTTTGGGCCGGGCATCTAAACTACATCTGAGAACACAGAGGTTGAGGCAGCTGCCAAAACCACATATGAGGAAAGATAAGGACCCAAACACTACCTACAGTTATCACCCCAGTAGTGGAAAAGAAATAATGGACAAGGAGGTGAACGAGTCCTTATCATTGATAAGCAAAGGTGTGAGGAGCAGGGAGAGTCTGATAGGTAAGTCAGCTCCTCAGCAAAGAAATAGGAAGAACAAGTGAGAGATATCACTGAAGAGACAGAGTCTCTGACCTCAAGTGATCTTTGAGATGTGTGTAAAGGTTACAGGTAGATGGCAGGTAGGTGGATTACTGCCTGGCAACACATGTGGGGATAGCAGGGTGAACAGTCAGTAACTGGAAGGCAAAGAAGCCAAACAACCAAGACCCCTTCCTAGGGACCAGGGACTTAACAGCGGAATTGGAAAAGAAGCAATGAATTGTAGTCTCTGGACGTGTGTCCTTTCACACGTCCAGTTCCTGAGAGGCATCCAGTTCCTGAGAGAATTAGCAGTGCCGCAAGACATTTATGTTGACCTCAATTACAACGTGGTCTGCTAAGGTCTGGAGAATGCTCTGTGTATACGGACCGTATGAAAAAGCTATTCCAAAGAGCACTAGTGTCATAATCTAAGAGCTTGGCAACAACATATTGCCCAGATTTGGATACACCAGCTGCAGAGAGAGCATCTTCCTGGTCTGAAATTGTGAAGAAATTATCTCTCTCTGCTTGTCCCCACAGACCAGCACTATGGGTGTGTGTGATGTCCCATGGAGCCAGTCTGAGGGGACATGTGGGTACTGATGATTGTGCTTGAGGAGGCTGTGGAGGCTCTGTGAGAGCAGCAGTTCCACCAGTTCCTACAATATGGCCAGGGTGGAGAGGAAGAGATGGGAGAGGAGGGACAGGGCAGCAATTCTTACCCTGGCTGCTACTGTGCTGAGGGAGGAGGCTCAAGCAGAAAATGGCCTCAGAAGGGTTTACCCTAATTGACAGAAGAGCTGCACTAGGCCATGTAACATCATGCTCAGCAAGAAATCTGTGCCCTGTCTTTCCAAAGTAGTGTTTTTCTAGAGAATGGGTGGGCATCATTCTGCTGGTGCAAGGTGGTTGGTGATTACTTATGTATGACTTGCTTCTCTAGCCGCATTTTCTTTCTTAAACTGTTCTTTTCTTGATCCAAGGGTATTTTGCTCTCTTTGGATTCCAAGTCTTGCTCTGTCCCACTCGGACAGTGGAATGAGTGTGAAGGACCAGTGGTTGGTAAGTACTGGCTGGGGTCAACACACCAAACAGACCAACAGGCAGTGAATATCCTCCTCATCTTGGTCCTTCCCTGTCTGTGTCCAGGGCTTCCTGGGAAAGTTTCTGGAGAGCGGGAGACAGAGATACTAAAGGCAGGAAGAGAAGTAGCAGGCGTGGGTTGAGTGTCTCAAAGATCTCTCCAGGATCTTTCTAAAGCAGCGTGGAGACCAACAGCAAAGGCTATTATCTCAAGACCTGGGGTGCACAGATCGTACGACCTTCTAGTTGGTGCAGAGATGCCCTCTGCAACCTTTTTTTACTTTACTCAGAGCATTCAGGACAGCTCCTGCACACTGCCTGTCTTCTTGCCTGGGAACCTGAGCTCCTCCTCCTCATTGCTGGCCCTGTACCCACTGGGACAAGGCACAAAAATGCTGTCCTGGACAATAGGATCAGAGCTTCATCAAGTTGGAAAGGACCTCCAGAGGTCATTGGGCCCAAGCCATTGCTCCGTGCTCAATCAGCCGTGAGTGTCCAAGAAGGGTGACTGGACAATGTCCCCAGGAAACCTCTTTCATTGCTTGACACTCCTTGCACTCCTACCAGGTACAAACCTCTCATGTTTGAATGTAAGCCCATTGTCTCTAGTCCTCCTACCATGCACTGCCATAGTGTTGAACCTGGATCTGCAGGACCTCAACATAGCTACTACTAAGCGGCTCTCTGTTCTCCCACCAAATATTGTCTTCATGCTCAGCAAGCCTCGTGCCCTCAGCCACGGCTCCCCACACAAGTGCTTCTGTTCCTCACCATCCAGGAACATCTTCTGCTGAACACACTCCACTTGGTCAAGGTGTTTCTTGCATCGCGTCTTTCTTGCATTACATCAGTGTTGTAGGTGCTTCAAGGTGAGTACTCAGAAGAGTGGGATAGTCACTACCCTGTATCTCCCATCTGAGATCCTGGTCACCTTGGCCAGGATGCTGATGAGTGTCCTTGGTGCCCAGGAGCAGTGCTGGAGTCACACCCGTTTTGCTGGTGTTACTGCAAAAGCACCGTTCCCTGGCCCTGCTGTTGGGCTGCTGCTTCTCAGGGCATGAGGGATTCATGGGGAAACAGGGCTGGCTCTATCTGGACATGCATCATCTTGCCCACCTGTGTCCTAGAGCAGCTGAGCAGCTCCTTTCCTCATCTGCAAGCCTCTCTGCAGCCTTTGCTGCTGCTCGCCATGTGGCTTTGGTGACATTCTGGATAGCCTGTAGAGACACTCAGCTTGCACCCACTGCCTCTTCTCCTGCCAGTGCCTCTCCCTGCTCCCTCCCTCCAGAAACATTCCCAGGAAGCTCTGGGCACAGAACGGGAAGAAGCAAGATGAGGATGACATGCACTCCATGTTGGTCTGTGTGGTGTGTGGAACCTGATCAGCACTAAACACCCCCACATTGATCTCTTGATCTACTGTCCCAAAGGTATGGGAGGAGATATGGAACAGCAAGAGAGGAAAATACTCTTGGGTCAAGATCAAGAATCTCTAAAAGGGGAAGGAAAAAATGGGAAAAAATAACAGGAATAACAAGTGATGCAAATGCAACCAGCCACCACCTTGCAGCATCAGATCAATGCCCGACCACCACCTGAAGAACAGTTACTTTGAAAAGACTGATCAACAGTCTACCACGAAATCGTCATGGTTTCAACAACCATTGCTTAACGATCCCGAACAACCCCTTCCCACAATCACCCTGAGGAACACTTCTCTCAGTGGGCATCTTTGGACAGTCTCATTCGTGAAAATGATGATACAGAGACTGGGGTTGGGATGCAAAAGAACATTAATGAGACCAAAAAATTGACTTATCTCCAACATTACACCACACTCCACAAACCCCACATTAACCCAATAGTGTTAGTTAATAACAGTGAACACCTCACGTAAGGGTGAGCAAGGATCTTGGGGGTGTACACAAAAAACCACGCCACATGAGTCCCTCTGGGAAGGGGGAGGTGAATTCCCTCATCCTCTTTACAAGACAGCTCCCCCAGCACTGTAAGGGCCCCAATACCAGGAGAAAGCACAGAGCATTTGGTTCTATTAACATGTTCCCAACCTTAGCAAAATCCAGAGATACACAATGCAGCAGCAAACAGCGTGTGCTACACAGAGGCCTGTCAATTAGCATCTGTTACAGCTAATGCCTACTCAAATCAAAGCTGTTGCTGTCTTGAATGCCACGTGAAGCACCAAAAAGTCTGGGGTTAGGTGACCTTCTCTGTTCACCAGATGTCAACCGAGACGCTCCACCACTTTCACCTCCTCAGCAAGATATGGAGAAAATAAGATTACATCCTCATTTGTCTTACATTTCTTGCTGAGCACAATGTCATGTGGTATGGAATGTCCCTTTGATCACTCTGAGTCAGCTGTACTGCAGATGTCCTGCGTATGTCCCCTCCCAGGCTCTTGACTAACCCCACCCTACCAGCCTTTGGAAGTGTGGTTGGAGAGACAGCCTTGCTGCGAAAGCTTTGCTCAGCAAAAGCCAAAACGCAGATGTGCTGTCATCACAACCGTTCTAGATACAAGTGCAAATCACAGCACTCTGAAGGGTCTTATGGGGAAAGATAATTCCACCTCAGTCAGACCCAACAAAATGTTTTAACAACCATTGCACAACCATCCTGAAGACAACCCTCCCAGAATAGTGCGTGACTGACATCTTTCTCCCTGGGCACCTTGGGAAAGCATCTGCAGGGGAAAGGATGCAACAGAGACATGGGCTGTGATGCAGCGGCAAAACTTTATTGATGAAAGAGAGGGAAACAGGTCACTCTGAGTGGAGAACTTGGAGAAGGAAACAAAAGGGACAGACAGGAGTCTCTGACCCAAGTCTGTGGAAGAGATTCAACCAGGTCTCTGCCTGCTTGCCCCACAGATGGAGTAGAGCCAGAAGGTCCTCCCTAGTCTGGCTCTGTGCGGGTTAAATCTCAGGGGAGCACAAGAGAACAAAGATGTCAGAGGGACAGGAGACACTAGACAAGGGGAAAGGCAGCACGGGCCATGCTTTCTGAGAGACCAGGCTGGCCCCGTCCTTTTGCAAGGGGTGCTGGGATTGCTCAGCTCCTCTGAAACAAACAACCCAATTATCCCTCCCCAGTCCAGTATCATCTTGTGTGTCCCTGGTTTCCTTCCGCAGGGCCATCACCAGCAGCTTTAGCAGGGGAAACACCTCCTTGTGCCACAGATGCCACTGCCCAAGCCAGAGAGACCAAAGCCCCCGGAGTTGATGGGCACTCCCTGAGAGCTGAGGATGCTGCCAACAGCGGCGGAGGTGGAGGATCCCACGGCGGTGTTCTGCGGGAAGGAGCTGAGGATGGGGCCGGGCAGGGTCACCACCACGGGGGAGGGCTGGATGATGACTCTGGAGTCCTGGCACTGCTGGACACAGGGCTCATTGCAGCTGTTGGCCAGCGGGGTTGGGCCACAGGACTGGAAGGGCAGGCACTGGTTGTAGCAGGACATGTCTTGTGGCTGGAGCTGCACCTGGGAGGGAGAGAGGGCAGGGGGAAGCAGATTATGAGGGATGGTTGAACAACAGCTTGTCACTCCAGATGATGGAAATCCTCCCTCTCAGCCCAAAAGAGTCCTACAAACAGTAATCAAGTCCTGGTGATCACGTCCTTGTCCATAGCTGACGAGACAACTCAGTGAAGCCCCAACTTCTCATCAAGGTATACCTCTTACTACTTACTTCTCCCATGACAAGCAGCCCCATGAGCCAGCATAAGAAAAAAGAGCAAGTTTGTTCTGAGAAATTCTGGAGAGGATGAAAGTGCAGGAGGAAGAGCAGGAAGAGGAGAACGAGTTTCAGACTCACCTTGTTCCCAAAGAGGTGGAGGTGAGAGGAGTGGATGAGAGAGTGAGGAGAAGGACCCACTTTTATACTGCTCCTGTACTGCCCCAAGCGACCAGTCACTGCACGTGGGCAGTAATTTTCCAGTAGACTCACCCTCACAGCAAAATATCTTACCCAATTGCACTGGTTGCATTTCCTGACACCCTCTCATTTTATTTCCTCATTTCTAACATACAAGGTCTGACATACAAGCTCCTTTCATGTGCCTGGATGAGACACCCAGTGATATTCCTGGCTGGATCATGTCTGTGCGTGGTGAAGATGTGCCCTCAGGGGCTGAGGGGTCCCGTGCAGCCAAGATGTGTTGGCTTGGAGCAGTTCAATTGTTTGCAATTGCCATTGCAGGAAGAGGTTTCTGTTGTCTTTCTCTTGGTGCCCTTTGCTCTGGGGACAACATTTGTCAGGTTCTCTGAGTATGCAGGGTGGGGTTAGGAAAGGCAAAGCCCACCTGATATTGAACCAGGCAAACCATGTGGGGGGCAAAGAGAAGGTCTTCTTCCGGGTAGGTTAGCAGCAAAAGAGAGGTTTGTGCAAAGGCTGAATGGAGCAGCTTTACCTGGGACAGGGGTTATAGGAAAGGTAGAGGTACTCCAAGGGTTCTTGGCCTTGGTCTTGACTGGCAGGATTTGCTGTCTAAAGATCAGGCTCCTGAGAGTCCTTGGAAAGCCTGGAGCAGGAATAAGTTCCCCACAGTAGTGGAGGATCAGGTGTGGGAACACTTAAACAGATTGGACTGACATGAGTGCACCAGGCTGAGCTGGTTTGACTGAAAGTGATTTGATTTTCTTCATGCAGTTAGGAACCTTTCTTTTCTGTAGATATTGTTTATAGCACACAGCCTTGAAGGCACTGTTTTGTCTGAATAAATCCTTCTATTTTCAGCAAAGTGCAGAACAAGCCCTATCTTGCAGATGTCTGTAATGTCTTTGTGTTAACCTTGAAGGCATCATTTTCTCCTCAGTCAATTCCATTCCTCCAAGCAAAGTGTGAACTAGACCTTATCTGACAAATGTTCAGTGTAGTGTGTAGCTGCTTTTGGTAAACAAGAGCAGAACTTTATATACGCAGTTTACTATGTAACATGAAGCAGACAGTATGTGTACACATACGCAGGCACATCATAAGAAGAGCCAGAGGCACGAATGCATTGCAAAGAGCAAGTTTTATTTTAGTTACGTCTCTACTGGTGGATCCCTGAAGCCGCACCTAAGCTCCCAGGCAGAGGTGACACCAGCGGGGACACAGGCGCTCATCAGTTCAGCCCTGCTGGAAGATCACCGGGACCACTGAGCTCGCCTGTATTTCAAGGCTTCAGGCATGTGCAGCCTTCCACTCTTTCTCACAACAAAGCAGGAATCTCAGACACAGTGATAAGGTGGCTGGAGTTTCTCACAGGCCTATGTTGTCTAACACAGAGGTTCTACTCATCAAGCACACAAGGTCAGTAAAACAATTAGTGTGATGTATGTGCTTTTTCTACAGACAGGTGCAACTCACTTGGGCATATTTACATTTAACTAACCTCCTCGCCAAATCTTCTGCTATATCCCCATACATTCCACCCCCTCGCTCATGTGAATTGCTTCTGCTGGGACCAACAAAGCCAGAGTTGTTAATTTGGGCTTGTGAGGTGTAGCACAGAGCAATTTACAGGGGCACACAATAAACATATGCAGAAAAAGGAAAAAACACATTTCTGCAATAATCAGGTGTCCCATTCATCTTGTCAAGGAGTTAAACGAGTCATTCAGCCGGGCATTAGTTCCAAAGATGCAAGATGTCCTCTTCCATGCCGGTTAGTTCATCCTCTGTGGTGAAGCAACACATGACTTCAAAAGCAAAGCAGCATTTGCAGCTACTACCTACTCAGAGAAACAACAATAAGAAACATTAATGTTAAAACCTTTTAGCATAGCACAATTCTGTAACTCAGCTATGGGGGCTGTCACCTTCCAGTAATACACACGCTGCTGCTCCAGTTCCTTCAGTTGGTATCACTGGGTTTAACAACCTGTTGTGGGCTAATTGCCTACACAGACTGGAAAGTCGTGGCCTGCACTTTTTTAGATTGGACTTCAGTTGGATGTTGAGTCTGTGACACCAATAACGTTGTTCCAGTGCTGCCTCCTCTAGATAGAACACCAGTGTTCACTGAAGATACCTGAAATACAAGAACTCAAGAATCTGATATTAGTAAAGGATGTAACATAAGAGGAGAAGTCAGGGTACAAAACCATACAGCATTCTCTGGAGTCATATGAATTTTTACATCTAGATCAATAGGCTGCAGTCCCACTTCACAAGCCATTGGTATGAATAATTTCATTTCCCCGGTAGTTAGTGCTGACACTGTATCCACAGAAGTGTATACATATTGCCACCCCCTAGATGGGGGTACGGGGCAAATATAATCAACCTGACAGGTACTCAAGGCCCACTGACCCCATTTTACCTTTCCCCATGCTCTTAAATGTAGCTGTATACAAGCAGCACAATGATGTGAGCATGTTTTACAAGTATATAACAGCAAAGGGGTTTGATTGTGACCAATGTCCCATGTGTGTGCAGCATAAGCTGATCCATGTCCACAAGCTATATGCACATTTAGAGCTTGAGCATGCAGCTCGGCAGAGGTCATATTATCTGCTTTCTTACTGTTTTGAGACTCAAATGAATCAACTTTATTGTGCTCTGCTATTAACCCTTCACAAGGGGAATCCTCCTCCACAGAAGATGTAGGGATGGAAATTCTCCAATGCCCTAAAAATCCTGAAAAGTCATGTAATTGTTTTATTGCAGCTGGTACAGAAAACTGCTGGACTGTGTGCTGTACTTTATCTGTGTTTCTCTAAGCTGCCTATGCCAAACTATTTCTAAAAATAGTACAGTAGCACAAGGGCCCTGTGTTTTCATCAGAGTAATTGCCCAGCCTTGGTCCTGCAAATGCACCTTCGAAAATTCAGCAGCTACTTCAGTTTCTTGTTGTGACACTGCCATAATCAACAGATTATCAATATCATGGCAATCAGTAACAGTACCTGACCATAGTGCTCTATCAACTACTATGATTTGGTAGCAAACGGAGGGACTGTGTTTGTATCTCTGAGACAATACTCGGCAAGTATATTGCTTTTGTTGCCAGATAAAGGCAAACTGGTCTCGCACTGAGATGGCAGGTGGGGTGGAGGGTGGGTGCAGTGTTGGCGAGGGGGCTAGGGCTGGTTGTCTTTTCTGCATAAGCATCAGCTTTTGCAAGCAGCAAAAAATTTGTGATGATATGATCCCGCTTGTTTCTGATTGTGGGATACCCGCTTGTACGAAATCATTCCACATTAGTGTTCTCATCACCTGTGCTGTAACTCTTCTCAGTTTTGCCAGATTTCCATTATCCACCACCCAAACAGAGGGTCCTGAAATTACAGCCCCAATTCCCCTCAAGGCATTTGCTAGGGTGCCTGCATTACCTGTAGCACTTGTCACTGCTATCCTGTCCGAATCAGATCCCATAATCAATGCATACACCACCCCCATCTGCTGCACTAAATCAATACTTTCCTCCAATGTGCACCAGTTTCCACGGGACAACACAGATTCAACAGGTTCAGCATATGCTGTTAAAACTGCTGCACACAAACATTGATACAGCATAGGTGCAATAATATTTTGCCTGTCCGGACCTCTGACAGTTTGCAGCTGAGCATATTGTTGTTGTATCTGATCATCATAGGCTATAGGGCTTAAGAAATCTTTTTCATCTGCTAATAAATGAATAGACACAGCTCCACTATCCCAAGCTGGCAAAATCTGTGCCGGAATTCCTTCCCCACTCGTTTGCTGAGAGATCTCTGAAAATGTTGTTAACTCCTTCGGAGAGTGAGTATGTGCTATCTGCCCTGCCTCCTCTGCTTGTTCCTGCTGCAGCATCATTTGTGTGGGGGGTTGTGCTCCCACCACTTCCCTGCCATTTAAGTCAGGATCAAATTCAGACTTAGTATTGGAGTCTGAGGATTCACTCCAAATATTTCCATCCCATTCCTTGGGATTCCAAGAGTGTTTTGTGGAAAGAGTACAAACCTGAGAACACAAAAACTTGCTTTTGGCGTATTTTTTCTTCTGTTCCTTAGCAATACATGCTAGCAGCCAGTCTACATTATCTTGCAGCTCACAGCACCGCTCTGCTTGAACAGTAATTACTTCTTGTGCAATCACCTTTGCATCCTGTAAAATCTCAACCTCCTTTTCCAATTCTCTTATTTTACTCTTCAATGCAACAACATCATGATCAAGAGCTCTAAGACCGGTAACAAATAACCATCCCAATCTCCCCGCTAATTTGCGAGAAGAAGTTGATGCCACTCTCCATGGAAGCTTTAGCATAGCTGCTTGAATTACCTGGGGGGTAACCACCACCCCATCATCAAGCTGAGGTCATGCCTCTGACAGAGCGAATTCAGACAGGAGAGCAGGGATGGGAACCCAGCGCTCGGTACTGGATCATCCTGGAATTTGGGGAGTCACCCTCGAGGCCTCCCCTGTCCCCGTTTTTTTTGCAAAGCACAGCATGGCTGGTTCTAGCGACCGCCAACTAACATCAAATGTGTGCGCATACGCAGGCACATCGCAAGAAGAGCCAGAGGCCATGGATGCATTTGCAAAGAGCAAGTTTTATTTTAGTTACGTCTCTCCTGGAGGATCTCTGAAGCCACACCTAAGCTCCCAGGTAGAGGTGACACCAGCGGGGACACAGGCGCTCATCAGTTCAGCCCTGCTGGAAGATCACCGGGACCACTGAGCTCGCCTGTATTTCAAGGCTTCAGGCAGGCGCAGCCTCCCACTCTTTCTCACAACAAAGCAGGAATCTCAGCCTTAGTGATAAGGTGGCTGGAGTTTCTCACAGGCCTATGTTGTCTAACACAGAGGTTCTGCTCATCAAGCACACAAGGTCAGTAAAACAATTAGTGTGATGTATGTACTTTTTCTACAGAAAGGTGCAAGTCACTTCAGCGTATTTACATTTAACCAACCTCCTCGCCAAATCTTCTGCTATATCCCCATATACAGTATATTTAAAATCACACAACCTTACAATTCCAGGTGATTCATTCTAATCAGTAGGCACTTACTTAAGCTAAGTGATTGCTATGAAACTTGAACTGGGCTCATGCAGTGATCTTTGAGCAGTAAAAGATCACCACCATTCAGCCACACTTGCTGAGCAGAGAGAGCTCACGGTAGCTTACCCAGGCTGTCATATTGACAGAATGAAGTTGTTGGCTCCCAGTCAAATCACACACAGTAAGAAAAGTATGGACAAGACTCTTTGCACTCACAACTTATGGGTGTTCAGTGTGATGTTCGCTTCCTTGTAGGTTTCCTAACATGAGTTCTTGGCCTGACTGCAGCTCAGGCCTTTCCCTCCTTTGGAGTCTGTATGAAACTGTTTCTGGTTTGGCTGGGGGAGTGTGGGGGGATGGTGGAAACATCAGAAAATACTTTGTTAGTGTGGTCAAGCACCATCTGGGATTGTCACAGACGGGCTGTGTCTTCTGCATCCTTGTAGGTATTCAGAGCTTGACAAGACTTGGCCCCGAGCATCCCCTAAAGGCTGACTGTGCTTCAAACAGGGTCACATTGACTAGAAGATCTCCTGAAGTCCCTTCCAACCTCAAGGATTCCGTGATTCTGTCATGGTGAACGGATGGGTGATGCACAGCTGCCTCTAAGAGGGAAGAACTGGTTGGGAACATGGGAATCAAGGACAGCCATAGCTATCACACTGAAGAAACTGAGTGTTCAAGACCTGATGACAGGGAGGAAAGTGAGTAGCAGAGTACAGTCCCTGCATTTCAGGTTCACTACCTAGTAGAGGCAGATGGTAGGTAGAAAGACATGAGAGCAGCTGTGAAGTGCAAATCAGCTCAGAAAAGCCAGCAGTATCTTTGGCATTTCTTGGTCCAAGAGCAAGAAAGATCCAGGCAATACTCAGGAAAGGAAGCAGAAACATTAGGGGTGGAAGGGAATGGACAGACAACCCTCATCTTTCTGACCAAAAAGGATGAGTTGTGATGACGAGGTCTCTGAATTCTCAGTAGAGGGAAAGAAAGGTTTGCAGAAAACATCTCCCTTTTGGCTGGGACTCATCCCTCAGTCCCATGCAGTGCGTCTTCTCCTGGGCATTAGGGCTTAAGCACCCATTCTTTCCCATAGGCCAAAGCCTCCTCAGGCTGGAGAAAAACCCAGCACCATCAAGAATGCAAGGAAACTCCCTTAATATCCCCGGTATATAAGAACTCTCAGGATCCTGCAGTGCCGTGTCCCTGAGGATGCCCAGGGAGGGGATGTGCTGAGAAGGGCCCAGGGTACAAAACCAGGTCTCAGACCACATCAAAGAGGTGATGCACTTCTCTGCCCTGCAGACATGGAGGCGGCTAAAACGCATCCCAGGAGGCCAAGGGAGTGTCTTCAGCAGGCAAGCTTCCTGGAATAGACTCTCCCTACCCTTGGCAAGTCACACTCTTTGGATTGGCCATGCCTTAGGCTTTTGTCGTGAGGATAAGCCACAGGTGTGTGCTGTCTGCAGGTCTGTGTTGCAGGCAGGGCTGAATTCCCCTGTGGCCAGGGCAGCTCCATCCCAACCCCAGGAAAATGGTCTCTTTCTCCAAACCTGCCGATGACATTGGTTGAGAACCCCCAGAGACTGCGTGAGAGGGGACAACTTTCCCAAACAAACTAACACGGGCAGTAGAGGGTGGGAGGACATGTGCAACTTCATGCAAAGGGAGTGGGAAACAACCTCATCAGATTTCCCCAGGCCCAAGTCCCCTGCCTGCACAGGTGTCTCCAGCACTCAGGGGGACATATTCTGCCTTTACTGATGTGTTCCTACCTGGGAAATCCTTGCCCCTTTCATGTCAACACTTCAAAGGTCCTTCTGAGGCCTAATGGTCAGGTCAGAAATGAGGAAATTAAATGGCAGCATTGATGAAACAAAATTTAACCTGTGCCATTAGGTAAGGTGTTTTACTTTGGAGGTGAGTCTGTTGGAAAATTACTGCCCACATGCAGTGACTGTGGGCCTGAGGCAGTGCAGTAGCAGTATAAAAGCAGGTCCTTATCCTCACTTTCTCATTCACTTCTCTCGCCTCCCTCTCCTCAGGAACAAGGTGAGTCTGAAGTCTCCTCTCCTCTCCTCTCCTCTCCTCTCCTCTCCTCTCCTCTCCTCTCCTCTCCTCTCCTCTCCTCTCCTCTCCTCTCCTCTCCTCTCCTCTCCTCTCCTCTCCTCTCCTCTCCTCTCCTCTCCTCTCCTCTCCTCTCCTCTCCTCTCCTCTCCTCTCCTCTCCTCTCCTCTCCTCTCCTCTCCTCTCCTCTCCTCTCCTCTCCTCTCCTCTCCTCTCCTCTCCTCTCCTCTCCTCTCCTCTCCTCTCCTCTCCCCTCCCCTCCCCTCCCCTCCCCTCCCCTCCCCTCCCCTCCCCTCCCCTCCCCTCCCCTCTCCTCCCCTCCCCTCCTCTCCCCTCCCCTCTCCTCCCCTCTAGTTTTCTCACCCTATTCCTGCTCCTTTCTCCAGTAGTGGGACATGGGCTGCTAATCTTGGGAGAGGGAAGGGTTGCAGGGAGAGAGCCTGGTGCTTTGCTGAAGTAAGCAAGGGGGTAGGCAGGAGTATTGCTGAGCTCAGTCACTTTTGATGGGGAATGTTTAAGCTGAAGTGAAGGAGAAATACGTGGACCTCTCTACACAGCCTCCAGTCCTAACCTCCATCTTTCCTTGGCTAGGCTTGGCTCTTTTGTGGTGAGGTGACAGACTGCTTCTGTACAATCGCTCATCTTCTGCTTTCCCCTGCCTTTTCTTTCTCCCAGGTGCAGCTCCAGCCACAAGACATGTCCTGCTACAACCAGTGCCTGCCCTTCCAGTCCTGCGGCCCAACCCCGCTGGCCAACAGCTGCAATGAGCCCTGCGTCCAGCAGTGCCAAGACTCCCATGTTTACATCCAGCCGTCCCCCGTGGTGGTGACCCTGCCCGGCCCCATCCTCAGCTCCTTCCCACAGAACACCGCCGTGGGATCCTCCACCTCCGCTGCTGTTGGCAGCATCCTCAGCTCTCAGGGAGTGCCCATCAACTCTGGGGGCTTTGGTCTCTCTGGCTTGGGCAGTGGCATCTGTGGCATAAGGAGGCGTTTGCCCTGCTAAAGCTGCTGGTGATGGCCCTGGGGAAGTCCCCTGGTGACCCACAAGACGGTACCAGACCCTCTGTGGGGCAGGCAGATGGACTCCTGGCTATATCTGCACCACAGCCACAGGGTGCAGACTCTGGTCTGCCCCTGGTGCTCTCTGTACTGAGGCCTCTATTCAGAGCCACCTTTTTTTCTTTCTGACTCAATAAAGTTCTTTTGCATCCCAGCACATACTTTTTTCTCGTCCTTTCTCCTGCAGATGCTCTCCAAGATGTCCAAGGAGACACATGTTATTCAGGCTTGGTTCCGGGATGGGGTTGTTAACAAGAGAACCGTTACCAACCATAACCTTTAGATACAGAGTTGTGAGTTGAGGAAAAGACCAGATGGAAAATAAAAGCCTGAGAAACGTGAGGGTCCTGCCACAGGACCTTTGGGAAAACTTGTGCCAAGACATGGTGTCCACAGATCTTGTACTTGTCTCCTCAGCCACAAAGCTGAGTTGATCTTCCGTGCTGTCCCTGTAACCAGTAGGTCAGGGCACAAAAAAGCTGTTCTGGACTATAGGATCAGAACATAATCAAGGTGGAATGGACCTCCAGAACTTGTTGGGCCCAAGCCCTTTTTCCACATTGTGAGCCACGAGTGTTCAAGGAGGTTGACTGGACAATGTCTCCAGGAAATCTCTTTTACTGCTTGACGCACCTTTTGCTGAAAACCGTTTTCCTCCTACCAGGTACAAACGTCTCATGTCTGAATGTGAGCCCATTTTCTCTAGTCCTCCAGCCACACAGTACCAGTGTTGAGCCTGGATCTGTCTTCTGCGGGACCTCACCACTGCTACTCCAAAGCTGCCCTTCATTCTCATAACAAATACTGTCTTCATGCTCAACAAGCCCCGTGCCCTCAGCCACTGCTCCCCACACAAGTGCCTCTGCTCCTCACCATCCTGCAATACCTGCTGAACTGTCTTGGCCAAGGTGCTTCTTGCATCACATCTTTCTTACATTACAGCAGTTTTGTAGGTGCTTTCAAGTGAGTGCTGAGCAGAGTGGGATAGTCACAACCCTGTATCTCCTGTATCTGAGGTCCTGCTCACCTTGGCCAGGATGTTGGTGAATGTTCTTGATGCCCAGGAACAGTGCTAGAGTTGCACTTGTTTTGCTGGTGTCACTGCAAAAGCACCTTTCCCTGGCCCTGCTGTTGGGCTGCTGGTTGATTTGGCACAGAATGTGAAGGAGCAAGATGAGGACGACATGCACTGCCAGTTGATCTGTGTGGTGTGTGGAACCCGAGCACAACTAAGCACCTACAATTTCTTCTCTTGATCCAATGTCCCAGTGGTGCGGAAAGATTTGCAACAGCAAAAGAGCAAAATACCCTCGGGTCACGGTCAGGAAGCTCCAAAAGGGTAAGGAAAAAGTGGAAAAAACAGAAATAACAAGTGATGCAAATGAAATCAGCCACCACCTCACAGCAGCAGATGGATGCCTGTCCAGCCTCTGAAGAATGACTACTTTGAAAAGACTGCCCACAGTCCTTCACTTAATTAGCTGTTAACAACCATTGTCCAACCATCCACAACAACTCCTTCCCATAATCACTGTGAGGACCATTTCTCTCCATGGGCATCTTGGGATATTGTTTGCAGGGAAAAGGATTTCACAGAGGCTTGGGCTGGGATACAGCAGAACTTTAATGAGCCAAAGATGGAAACGATGTTGTTATGAGTGTAGATCCTAGTTCAAGGAGCACCAGTGGAGATGAGATTTTGAAATCCACGCCTCTGGTAAACATCCAGGCAGGTGTCCAGCTGCCTACCTTACAGGGGGAGCAGGGCCAGTAGGTCCTCCCTAGACAGGCTTTGTGGGGCTCACAGCCCAGGGGACCACAAGTGAATAAGGACAGAAGAGGGAGAGGGGACACTGAAAGATGAGAAAGGCAGCATTAGCTGTGCTTTCTGAGAGCCCAGGCTGGCCCCATCCTTTTGCAAGGCGTGTTGGGGTTGCTCAGCCCCTCTGAAACCAACAACCTGATGCTCTGTCCCCAGTCCGATACCACCTTGTGTGTCCCTGGGGGACTTCCCCACGGCCATCACCACCAGCTTTAGTAGGGGAAACACCTCCTCATTCTACAAACGCTACTACCCAAGCCAGAGAGACCAAAGACCCTGGAGCTGATGGGCACTCCCTGAGAGCTAAGGATGCTGCCAACAGCAGCAGAGGTGGAGGATCCCACGGCGGTGTTCTGCGGGAAGGAGCTGAGGATGGGGCTGGGCAGGGTCACCACCATGGGCGAGGGCTGGATGAAGACTCTGGAGTCCTAGCACCGCTGGACACAGGGCTCATTGCAGCTGTTGGACAGTGGGGTCGGGCCAGAGGGCTGGCAGGGCAGGCACGGCTTGTAGCAGGACATGTCTTGTGGCTTGAGCTGCACCTGGGAGAGAGGTCAGGGAAAGCAGAACAGGGGAGATGGGTGAGGAGCAGCCTGTCACCTCACAAGTAGGGAGATAAGGCATGTGCTGGAGACAAAATTGGAGACTGTGTAGGGATGCACACATACTTCTCCTTCCCCTCTGGCAAACCCTGCCATGAGTGACCAAGCCCAGACCCACTGCCATTGCATGTGGGCAGTAATCTTCCAACAGATTCACCCCCAAGGCAAAATATTCTACGTAATGGAAAGCTTGTATTTTGATGACCATCAGTGCTGCCATTTCTTTTCCTCATTTCTGACATGCCTGCTCTGCCATGCAGGCTCCTTTCTTCTGCTGGGATTAGAGGCGAAAGGATATCCTCATCAGAATACTGTCATTTTGGGCAGAAGATGAGCCCCAGGTTCTGGGGGGACAGACATCCTCATTGTCGGGACAATAAAGTGTGATTTTTCCAACTCCCAGTGTAAGAATCGGTCTATCTCTGCCCTACTCTGCCCATGTCCTCAGAGCACCCACAGGCTCCTCTTTTTAAAGATGTACCGCGTGCTTCAATGGCGTATAGTCTGGTTGTAGGTCTGTAGTTAGTAGTGTTCCCCAGCAGTCAGTATTAGGTCCAGTCCTGTTCATGAATGACCTGGATGAAGAGACTGAGTGCACCCCTGGCAAGTTTGCTGACGATAGCAAACTGGATGGAAGGGTTGATACACCTGGCTGTGCTGCCATTCAGCAAGACCTGGACAGGTTGGAGGACTGGAAAGAGAAGAACCTGATGAAAATCAACAAAGGCAAGTGTAGGGTCCTGCACCTGATGAGGAATAATCCCAGGCATCAGTACAGGTCAGGGGTGGACCTGCGGGAAAGCAACATTGTGAGAAATACCAGAAAGTTCTGGTCAACAACAGGCTGACTGCGAACTAGCTATGTGTCCTTGTGTCCAAGAGGGCAAATGGTGCCTGGAAGCATGCGGAAGAGTGTGAGTAGCACGTTGACGGAGGTTGTCATCCCCCTCTACTCTGCCTTAGTGAGGCCACATCGGGAGTTTCTGGGTCCAATTCCCAATTTAAGAAGGACAAAGAATTACTGGAGGGAGTGCAGTGACAGGCTACAAAGATGATGAAGGTGAAAGAACGTTTTTCTTATGAGGAAAAATGAAGACATCTGGATTTTGATTGGCTAGATCTTTGGACTGAGACCAATTGTATGAGGTTTAACAAGGCCAAACTCTGGTGATACAGGGAACTAACTAGCTAACACTTCAAAAGCTAACACTGAAAGAGCTAGCCCTTAACCCACATGACAATTGCCTGGCCTTGCTTAGCTTTGTGTAACTTATTGTATGAGAAACAGGAGTTTGCTGACGACTTTGCAGGCCTTGTGAAGATGAAAAACCCTAGCTGCATCCTTGGGTGGACTAGATAACAGAATCTTGGACACATGACAGGAGATATACCAGTTCTAACCAACTCATCAGTTTGAGTCCCAGCTAACTCAGCACACCAGGCCAGAGGTAAAAGTGTACAGCAGAGAAGGCCCTGGCTCACGATCACTGTGCAGGCGAAACCAGGAGGGGTCAGAGGTGGAGGCTGTGGAAATGATTTCCCGGAACTCATTGGAATAAGAACCACCTTCTCAGGGACAGGTTATGAATATATATAGGCGTTTGTAGAATTTTCATGAATATGTAATACTTTACAACATTTAGCCAAGCTCACAGCTACTAGAAATTTACACACGTCTTGGGTAGAGCTAGCGCCCATGTGCACAGTGCTGAATAAACATACCTTCTTTACAATCTCACAGGTTGTAAAGTAATTTCCATGCCTCAGCGAGTCCTGAAGTTGGGTCACAACAACCTCATGAATGCTCCAGGCTCGGGGAAGAGTGGCTGGAAATCTGCCTGGTGGAAAAGGACCTGGGGATGTTGATTGACAGCTGGCTGAATATGAGACAGCATGTGTCCAGGAGGCCAAAAAGGCCAACAGCATCCTGGCTTGTATCAGGAACAGTGTGGTCAGCAGGAGTAAATTGATTGTGTCATTGTACTCAGTGACGGTGAGGCCCCACCTTGAACATTGTGTTCAGCTTTACGCCCCTCATCATAAGAGAGACACCTTGAGATATCAGAGAGAGAGTGCAGAGGAGGGTGATGGAGCTGATGAGGGACCTGAAGCACAAGTGTGATGAAGAGCGGTTGAGGGAACTGGGACTGTTTAGCCTGGAGAACAGGAGGCTGAGGGGAGACCTTATTGCTGTCTACAACTACCTGAAAAGAGGTTGTAGCATGGAGGGTGTTGGTCTGTTCTACCAAGTAGCAAGTGATAGGACAAGAGGAAATACCTCAAGTTGTACCAGGAGTGGTTTAGATTGGATATTAGGAAACATTTATACGTGGAGAGGGTGAAACAGTGGAACAGCCTGTCCAGGGAAGTGGTGGAGTCGTCATTCCTGAAGGTATTCAAAAAGCATATAGACGAGGTTCTTAGGGACATGGTTTAGTGCCAGAGTTAGATTAAGACACAACTTGATGATCAAGTTTCTATTCCAACTGAAATGATTCCATGGTTCTGTGTTCACCTTTGAAAAGAGAAGGCCAAGAGGGGATCTGGGAGCCCTCAAACCTCCTCTGGGTAGATGCGCCTTTGGGGCTTAATCATCCTTGAGGAGAGACTCAGTTGTGGAAGTAAACAGAAATACAGGCTTTGTCACCCTGGCGGAAAAGACCAGGCTGTGGTAGGAGGCTCTCCTGAATACTCCATGATGGAAACGAAAGGGTTGCAAAACACGTCTGCCCATCAGCTGGAACTCATCCCTGGATCTCATGCTATATACCTTCCTATGGACTTCCCCATGTCTTCTTTCCTGCGCCTCAAAGGCCTCCTCAGCTTGGAGCACAACGCAGTACCATTGGAGAGGCACGAAGCTTTCCTCATCTCCTCAGTGAGTGAGGGCTGTCAGGACCCTGCAGTGCAACGTGCCAGGGGATGCACAGGGAGGGGATGGGTTCAGAAGGGCACTGGGTGTAAAAACAGCTCTGAGACAATTTCCAAGAGGCGATGCACTTCCCTGCCCTGCAGACATGGAGGCACCTGGAATGCGTCCAAGGAGGCCAAGGGAATGTCTTTAGTATGCAGCCTTGCTGAGATAGTCTCTGTCAAAGCATGGCGAGTCACATTTTAATTTTGGATTGGCCATGTGTCAGGCTTCTGGCATGAGGCCAAGCCAGGAGTGTGTGTTGTCTGCAGGCCTGTGTCCCATGAGGGGACAGATTCCCCTGTGGCCAGAGCTCTGAGCACTGACCTCTACCTGACTACCAATCTCCAGGCAAACCATTGTGTGTCCTGCAGGTCAGGGTCCAAAACATGTGGCCAAACTGCATGATGGTGTGAGGGCAGTGGGAGGAATAAGGTGCAGTCCTGGTCACACTCCTCATGTAGTGAGGAGGGACCTGACTCCACAGGTCTTCTTGAGGAATCAGGGGGTTTTTGGAGGACCAAGTCCTTCCTTATGACTGCATTGGCTGGAGACTTCCAGAGACTGCCACAAGAGGGGATGTTTTGGCAAAAGAAACCAGCAAATGTATCAAGCAAGAGAAGCTTTCCTTAGTCAAAGGTGTTTTAGACCAACACTGCAACCCATCTGCATGTAGAGGAAATGATCAGTGACTGCTGGAGTGCAGCAGGGAGGCAGAAGGGAGGTGTGCAACGTCCAGTCACAGGAGCCTTTGTACACTAGCGAGAGGACTGCAGTGGTGGGAAGACGTGCACCTTCATTTCCTTGGAGTTGAAAGCAACCTCAGCAGATGTCCCCAGAGCCATATTCTCTGTCTGCACTGACCCCTCCAGCACTCTGGGGCACATCTTCTGTCTGTGCTGACATGATCTTGCTCAGAAAAAGCCTTGGTCTGTCACTGTAAGACTTCAAAAGACCCTCCATGGCATGATGGTCATGTAAGAGATGAGGAAATGAAAGTGATGACGGAAACCAAAGAGCAACCTGTGCAATTATGTAGGGTGTTTTGCTTTGGAGGTGAGTCTACAGAAAAATTACTGCCTGTGTGCAGTGACTGTGAGCCTGGGGCTGTGCAGGAGCAGTATGAAAGTGGGTCCTTCTCCTCACTCACTCACTCACTCACTCACTCACTCACTCACTCACTCATCCACTACTGTTGTCTCCATCTCCTTGGGATCAAGGTGAGTTTGGAGCCATTTCTTGTCTTCACCCTTCTCCTCATCTTCCTTCTTGTCTTCCTGCTCCTTGTCATCTTCTTCTTCTGGGTTTTCTTGGCACTTACCTGCCCCGTTGTCTTCTACTGCATCTTGGAGCTGTTTGACTAGGTGGAGGTAAGGGCACAGAGAGTGTGCCATAGAGAGAGGATGGGGCTTTGTTGCGATATCTCCTGAGCTATGAGCTAGGTAGGAAGCGCCCTCAGCTTGGTGGCACTTGGCAGAGCTCATTTTTGTGGAGGGTTAGGGTCTCCCTCATGGTGGGCTGACAGGCTGTTCTTCAGCAACCCAGGGAGCTTTGTTTTACTCTGACTTCTCTCTCCCAGGTGCAGCTCCAGCCACAAGACATGTCCTGCTACAACCCGTGCCTGCCCTTCCAGTCCTGCGGCCCAACCCCACTGGCCAACAGCTGCAATGAGCCCTGTGTCCAGCAGTGTCAGGACTCCAGAGTCTTCATCCAGCCCTCCCCCGTGGTGGTGACCCTGCCTGGCCCCATCCTCAGCTCCTTCCCGCAGAACACCGCCGTGGGATCCTCCACCTCTGCTGCTGTTGGCAGCATCCTCAGCTCTCAGGGAGTGCCCATCAACTCCAGGGGCTTTGGTCTCTCTGACTTGGGCAGCGGCATCTGCGGCACGAGGAGGCGTTTCCCCTGCTAAATTTTCCCTGCACTTGCATCCACCTTATTTCTTTTTTTTTTTTTATTGACTCATTAAAGTTCTTCTGCATCGTGGACTGCACTTTCGTGTCGTCCTTTCCCCTGCACCTGATCTCCAAGATTCCCAGAGAGACACATGTTTCTCAATGGTGGCTTTTGAAAGCGGGTTGTTGGGGATGATTTTGCAGTGACTGTCTAAATTAAGCAAGTTTCCTTAGTCTTGCACAATTCAGACACATGGTGTGAATTTTGGGGTTATCCTATGCAGGGACAAGAGTTGGACTCGATGATCCTTGTGCTCCCTACCACCTCAGGACACTTGGTGTTTCTAGGATTCTGTGGTAATTTCTATATTTGTCCACCTACAGAATCACCAAACAGAGTCTAGGGGCTGCCATCTGCTTCGCTGTGTATGCCTTTTCTTTTTCCTCGGTAAATCAACTGTGATGCAAGTAGCGAGGAGGGAATGTGGTATTGACAAGACACAGGCAGTGGCTTGCCAGGAGCAGACAGGAGAACCCACTGTAACCATAACATTCTGAAAGGAAGGGACACAGTGCAGCTGGTTGCCTTGATTGTGGTACCAGCGTAGCACAGAACCACAGAAAGACTTTTATATGGACAGGTCTATAAACATCCTCTGGTCCAACCTGTGGCAGTTGCCCATCCCCCTACAAGGTCTTGCTTTCAGTGGAGCAGATGATGGCTCCTTAGCGCCTTTTATGCCCCACTGTGCTTGCCCCTGTCCATGCACCTTGGTCAGTGCCAAGGCGCCGACAGTTACACCCCTCCTTTATGCCTACTCTGGGCATGGTGAGTCCTCACATTCACCTCCCCCCAGCTGGTGGAGCAGAAAAGTTGGGACCCTTGGTCAACAGGCAGGGTCCTCTGGCAAGGAGGTTCCCAGGTCTAGAGAGGCAGAGAAGCTTCTGGACCATGATCATAAAGACCACAGCCACACTCAGCCAGGCTATAAATCACTGGATGCACCCTTTGAGTTGGTCTTCTTTGGACTAGTGGGTATGCAGTCAGAGACTCTGTTCCTTACGCTGGCCATGTAAGGAACATTCCTTGGGGACTGAGACACCTTGCCAAACTGGTAAGCAATCTGGGCACTCTTGAGAGTCATCACTTTCTAACAGAGTGGGAAGGTACACATTTTGAATCATCACTCTAGATTTTTGGGATCTCATACCCTTCAGTTTGTCCCTGCTGTGTAGTAATTAATTTTTAGATGGTATCCGAACCTGTGTTTCATGGTGTTGTCGGAGTGCTGAATAAACCTCATTTGTAGCTGTTTATTTGCAAGCAGTTCCACTTAGATTAATGTTGCTTTGGAGCTAATTTTCCTTCTAAAATGATTTTTGGGGTTCTTCCATGACTCAGCCCTCCTGCTGTGGGCAGGGATGTCTGTCACTACATCAAGTTATTCAAAGATGCTTCAAAAAACCTATGCTTCCAGTCTGCTTAGCACTCATCAGATGGCATCTACGGAACTGCTCTCATGCAAGAAGGTTCTTACCAAGTGGTACAAGCTGGGAAACTAGGATGGTGTAAGGGCTGGAGCAATCCTCTGAGAAGGAGAGGCTGAGGGTACAAGGCTCACTGAACATGGAATAGAGAATGCTTTCATAGGAGGTATAAAATCATTCTAGTGAAGCAATGGTCATTGAACTCTATCATAGAATTCTATCAAACCCCAGATAGGCAGTGAAGTTTAGAAATCAGAGGGTCATCCCAAGTATGGCTAAGCATGCTCAAAGCAAAAATATCCTCAACAATCCCTTCTTAGAACCACACCTAAGGATCAGGTCTGACCCTGAGCATCTTGTGAGAGCATCTGCAGGGGAAAGGAAGACACACAGGCATGAGCTGGGATGCAGCAGAACTTTAATGGGACAAAAGAGGAAAATCAGGTTGATCCAAGTGGAGACCCCATTGCAAGGAGCACCAGGGGTAGACAGGAGTCTGTGACCCATGGCTGTGGTGGAGACCCTGCCAGATACTTATCTGCCTGCCCCACTGAGGGAGCAGGGCCAGCAGGTCCTCCCTAGGCTGGCTTTGTGGGGCTCACAACCCAGGGGAGCACAAGAGAACAAGGACACAAGAGGGAGAGGAGACACTGGAAGAGGGGGAAGGTGGCATTAGCTGTGCTTTCTGAGAGCTCGGGTTGGTCCCATCCTTTTGCAACGGGTGCTGGGATTGCTCAGCCCCTCTGAAAACAACAATCTAATGCTCCATCCCCAGTCCTGTCCCATCCTGTGTGTCCCTGGTTTCCTTCCCCAGGGCCATCATCAGCAGCTTTAGCAGGGGAAACGCCTCCTTATGCCGCAGATGCCGCTGCCCAAGCCAGAGAAACCAAAGCCCCCGGAGTTGATGGGCACTCCCTGAGAGCTGAGGACGCTGCCAACAGCGGCGGAGGTGGAGGATCCCACGGCGGTGTTCTGTGGGAAGGAGCTGAGGATGGGGCCGGGCAGGGTCACCACCACGGGGGATGGCTGGATGTAAACATGGGAGTCCTGGCACTGCTGGACGCAGGGCTCATTGCAGCTGTTGGCCAGCGGGGTTGGGCCGCAGGACTGGAAGGGCAGGCACGGGTTGTAGCAGGACATGTCTTGTGGCTGGAGCTGCACCTGGGAGAGAGACAGGGCAGGGGGAAGCAGATTATGAGGGATGGTTGAACAGCAGCTTGTCACTCCAGATGATGGAAATCCTTCCTCTCAGCCCAAAAGAGTCCTACAAACAGCAAGCAAGTCCTGGGTGATCACTTCCTTGTCCATAACTCAGGAGACAACTCAGTGAAGTCCCAAGTTCTCTCCATGGTATACCTCTTACTTCTCCCACGACAAGCAGCCCAATGACCCAGCAAAAGAAAAAGGGGCAAGTTTGTGCTGAGAAATTCTGGAGAGGATCGAAGTGCAGGAGGAAGAGCAGCAAGAGGAGAACAAGTTTTAGACTCACCTTGTTCCTGAAGAGGTGAAGATGAGAGGAATGGATGAGAGAGTGAGGAGAAGGACACACTTTTATACTGCTCCTGTACTGCCCCAGGCGACCAGTCCCTGCACATGGGCAGTAATTTTCCAGTAGACTCACCCTCACAGCAAAACATCCTACCCAATTGCACTGGTTGCATTTGGGTTTCCTGACACCCTCCCATTTTATTTCCTCATTTCTGACATGCCTGGTCTGACATACAAGCTCCTTTCGTGTCTCTGGATGAGACACCCAGTGATATTCCTGGCTGGATCACGTCTGTGCGTGGTGAAGATGTGCCCTCAGGGGCTGAGGGGTCCTGTGCAGCCAAGATGTGTTGGCTTGGAGCAGTTCAATTGTTTGCAATTGCCATTGCAGGAAGAGGTTTCTGTTGTCCTTCTCTTGGTGCCCTTTGCTCTGGGGACAACATTTGTCAGGTTCTCTGAGTATGCAGGGTGGGGTTAGGAAAGGCAAAGCCCACCTGGTATTGAACCAGGCAAACCATGTGGGGGGCAAAGAGAAGGTCTTCTTCTGGGTAGGTCAGCAGCAAAAGAGAGGCTTGTGCAAAGGCTGAATGGAGCAGCTCTACCTGGGACAGGGGTTATAGGAAAGGTAGAGGTACTCCAAGGGTTCTTGGCCTTGGTCTTGACTGGCAGGATTTGCTGCCTAAAGATCAGGCTCCTGAGAGTCCTTGGAAAGTCTGGAGCAGGAATAAGTTCCCCACAGTAGTGGAGGATCAGGTGTGGGAACACTTAAACAGATTGGACTGACATGAGTGCACCAGGCTGAGCTGGTTTGACTGAAAGTGATTTGATTTTCTTCATGCAGTTAGGAACCTTTCTTTTCTGCAGATATTTACAGCCCACAGCCTCGAAGGCACTGTTTTGTCTGAATAAATCCTTTCATTTTCAGCAAAGTGCAGAACAAGCCCTATCTTACAGATGTCTGTAATGTCTTTGTTTTAGCCTTGAAGGCATTATTTTCTCCTCAATCAGTTGCATTCCTCCAAGCAAAGTGTGAACTAGACCTTATCAGACAAATATTCAGTGTAGTGTGTAGCTGCTTTTGGTAAACAAGAGCAGAACTTTATAGCACACAGTTTACTATGTAACATGAAGCAGACAGTATATTTAAAATCACACAACCTTACAATTCCAGGTGATTCATTCTAATCAGTAGGCACTTACTTAAGTGATTGCTATGAAACTTGAACTGGGTTCATGCAGTGATCTTTGAGCAGTAAAAGATCACCACCATTCAGCCACACTTGCTGAGCAGAGAGAGCTCACGGTAGCTTACCCAGGCTGTCATATTGATAGAATAAAGTTGCTGGCTCCCAGTGAAATCACACACGGTCGGAAAAGTATGGACAAGACTCTTTGCACTCACAACTTACGGGTGTTCAATGTGATGTTCGCTTCCTTGTAGGTTTCCTAACAGGAGTTCTTGGCCTGGCTGCAGCTCAGGCCTTTCCCTCCTTTGGAGTCTGTACGAAACTGTTTCTGGTTTGGCTGGGGGAGTGTGGGGGGATGGTGGAAACATCAGAAAATACTTTGTTAGTGTGGTCAAGCACCATCTGGGATTGTCACAGACGGGCTGTGTCTTCTGCATCCTTGTAGGTATTCAGAGCTTGACAAGACTTGGCCCTGGGAATCCTCTAAAGGCTGACTGTGCTTTGAGCAGGGCCGCTTTGACTAGAAGATCTCTTGAAGTCCTTTCCAACCTCAAGGATTCCGTGATTCTGTCATGGTGAACGGACGGGTGATGCACAGCTGCCTCTAAGAGGGAAGAACTGGTTGGGAACATGGGAATCAAGGACAGCCATAGCTATCACACTGGAGAAACTGAGTGTTCAAGACCTGATGACAGGGAGGAAAGTGAGTAGCAGAGTACAGTCCTGCATTTCAGGTTCGCTATCTAGTGAAGCAGATGGTCGGTAGAATGCCATGAGAGCAACTGCGAAGTGCAAATCAGCTCAGAAAAACCAGCAGCACCTTTGGCATTTCTTGGTCCAAGAGCAAGAATGATCCAGGCAATACTCAGGAAAGCAAGCAGAAACATTAGGGGTGGAAGGGAATGGACAGACAACCCTCATCTTTCTGACCAAAAAGGATGAGTTGTGATGACGAGGTCTCCTGAATTCTCAGTAGAGGGAAAGAAAGGTTTGCAGAAAACATCTCCCTTTTGGCTGGGACTCATCCCTCAGTCCCATGCAGTGCGTCTTCTCCTGGGCATTAGGGCTTAAGCACCCATTCTTTCCCATAGGCCAAAAGCCTCCTCAGGCTGGAGAAAAACCCAGCACCATCAAGAATGCAAGGAAACTCCCTTAATATCCCCGGTATATAAGAACTCTCAGGATCCTGCAGTGCCGTGTCCCTGAGGATGCCCAGGGAGGGGATGTGCTGAGAAGGGCCCAGGGTACAAAACCAGGTCTCAGACCACATCAAAGAGGTGATGCACTTCTCTGCCCTGCAGACATGGAGGCAGCTGGAACGCATCCCAGGAGGCCAAGGGAGTGTCTTCAGCAGGCAAGCTTCCTGGAATAGACTCTCCCTGCCCTTGGCAAGTCACACTCTTTGGACTGGCCATGCGTCAGGCTTTTGTTGTGAGGATAAGCCACAGGTGTGTGCTGTCTGCAGGTCTGTGTTGCAGGCAGGGCTGAATTCCCCTGTGGCCAGGGCAGCTCCATCCCAACCCCAGGAAAATGGTCTCTTTCTCCAAACCTGCCGATGACATTGGTTGAGAACCCCCAGAGACTGCGTGAGAGGGGACAACTTTCCCAAACAAACTAACACGGGCAGTAGAGGGTGGGAGGACATGTGCAACTTCATGCAAAGGGAGTGGGAAACAACCTCATCAGATTTCCCCAGGCCCAAGTCCCCTGCCTGCACAGATGTCTCCAGCACTCAGGGGGACATATTCTGCCTTTACTGATGTGTTCCCACCTGGGAAATCCTTGCCCCTTTCACGTCAATACTTCAAAGGTGCCTCTGAGGCCTAATGGTCAGGTCAGAAATGAGGAAATTAAATGGCAGCATTGATGAAACAAAATTTAACCTGTGCCATTAGGTAAGGTGTTTTACTTTGGAGGTGAGTCTGTTGGAAAATTACTGCCCACATGCAGTGACTGTGGGCCTGAGGCAGTGCAGTAGCAGTATAAAAGCAGGTCCTGATCCTCACTTTCTCATTCACTTCTCTCGCCTCCCTCTCCTCAGGAACAAGGTGAGTCTGAAGTCTCCTCTCCTCTCCTCTCCTCTCCTCTCCTCTCCTCTCCTCTCCTCTCCTCTCCTCTCCTCTCCTCTCCTCTCCTCTCCTCTCCTCTCCTCTCCTCTCCTCTCCTCTCCTCTCCTCTCCTCTCCTCTCCTCTCCTCTCCTCTCCTCTCCTCTCCTCTCCTCTCCTCTCCTCTCCTCTCCTCTCCTCTCCTCTCCTCTCCTCTCCTCTCCTCCCCTCCCCTCCCCTCCCCTCCCCTCCCCTCCCCTCCCCTCCCCTCCCCTCCCCTCCCCTCCCCTCCCCTCCCCGCCTCCCCTCCCCTCACCTCCCCTCCCCTCCCCTCCCCTCTCCTTCCCTCCCCTCCTCTCCCCTCCCCTCCCCTCCCCTCCCCTCCCTTCCCCTCCCCTCCCCTCCCCTCCCCTCCCCTCCTCTCCCCTCTCCTCCCCTCTAGTTTTCTCACCCTATTCCTGCTCCTTTCTCCAGTAGTGGGACATGGGCTGCTAATCTTGGGAGAGGGAAGGGTTCAAACGGTGTTGCAGGGAGAGAGCCTGGTGCTTTGCTGAAGTAAGCAAGGGGGTAGGCAGGGGTATTGCTGAGCTCAGTCACTTTTGATGGGGAATATTTAAGCTGAAGTGAAGGAGAAATACGTGGACCTCTCTACACAGCCTTCAGTCCTAACCTCCATCTTTCCTTGGCTAGGCTTGGCTCTTATGTGGTGAGGTGACAGACTGCTTCTGTACAATCGCTCATCTTCTGCTTTCCCCTGCCTTCTCTTTCTCCCAGGTGCAGCTCCAGCCACAAGACATGTCCTGCTACAACCCGTGCCTGCCCTTCCAGTCCTGCGGCCCAACCCCGCTGGCCAACAGCTGCAATGAGCCCTGCGTCCAGCAGTGCCAAGACTCCCATGTTTACATCCAGCCGTCCCCCGTGGTGGTGACCCTGCCCGGCCCCATCCTCAGCTCCTTCCCGCAGAACACCGCCGTGGGATCCTCCACCTCCGCTGCTGTTGGCAGCATCCTCAGCTCTCAGGGAGTGCCCATCAACTCTGGGGGCTTTGGTCTCTCTGGCTTGGGCAGTGGCATCTGCGGCATAAGGAGGCGTTTGCCCTGCTAAAGCTGCTGATGATGGCCCTGGGGAAGTCCCCTGGTGACCCACAAGACGGTACCAGACCCTCTGTGGGGCAGGCAGATGGACTCCTGGCTATATCTGCACCACAGCCACAGGGTGCAGACTCTGGTCTGCCCCTGGTGCTCTCTGTACTGAGGCCTCTATTCAGAGCCACCTTTTTTTCTTTCTGACTCAATAAAGTTCTTTTGCATCCCAGCACATACTTTTTTCTCGTCCTTTCTCCTGCAGATGCTCTCCAAGATGTCCAAGGAGACACATGTTATTCAGGCTTGGTTCCGGGATGGGGTTGTTAACAAGAGAACCGTTACCAACCATAACCTTTAGATACAGAGTTGTGAGTTGAGGAAAAGACCAGATGGAAAATAAAAGCTTGAGAAACGTGAGGGTCCTGCCACAGGACCTTTGGGAAAACTTGTGCCAAGACATGGTGTCCACAGATCTTGTACTTGTCTCCTCAGCCACAAAGCTGAGTTGATCTTCCGTGCTGTCCCTGTAACCAGTAGGTCAGGGCACAAAAAAGCTGTTCTGGACTATAGGATCAGAACATAATCAAGGTGGAATGGACCTCCAGAACTTGTTGGGCCCAAGCCCTTTTTCCACATTGTGAGCCACGAGTGTTCAAGGAGGTTGACTGGACAACGTCCCCAGGAAATCTCTTTTACTGCTTGACGCACCTTTTGCTGAAAACCGTTTTCCTCCTACCAGGTACAAACGTCTCATGTCTGAATGTGAGCCCATTTTCTCTAGTCCTCCAGCCACACAGTACCAGTGTTGAGCCTGGATCTGTCTTCTGCGGGACCTCACCACTGCTACTCCAAAGCTGCCCTTCATTCTCATAACAAATATTGTCTTCATGCTCAACAAGCCCCGTGCCCTCAGCCACTGCTCCCCACACAAGTGCCTCTGCTCCTCACCATCCTGCAATACCTGCTGAACTGTCTTGGCCAAGGTGCTTCTTGCATCACATCTTTCTTACATTACAGCAGTTTTGTAGGTGCTTTCAAGTGAGTGCTGAGCAGAGTAGGATAGTCACAACCCTGTATCTCCTGTATCTGAGGTCCTGCTCACCTTGGCCAGGATGTTGGTGAATGTTCTTGATGCCCAGGAACAGTGCTAGAGTTGCACTTGTTTTGCTGGTGTCACTGCAAAAGCGCCTTTCCCTGGTCCTGCTGATGGGCTGCTGGTTGATTTGGCACAGAATGGCAAGGAGCAAGATGAGGACGACATGCACTGCCAGTTGATCTGTGTGGTGTGTGGAACCCGAGCAGAACTAAGCACCTACAATTTCTTCTCTTGATCCACTGTCCCAGTGGTGCGGAGAGATTTGCAACAGCAAAAGAGCAAAATACCCTCGGGTCACGGTCAGGCAGCTCCAAAAGGGTAAGGAAAAAGTGGAAAAAACAGAAATAACAAGTGATGCAAATGAAATCAGCCACCACCTCACAGCAGCAGATGGATGCCTGCCCAGCCTCTGAAGAATGACTACTTTGAAAAGACTGCCCACAGTCCTTCACTTAATTAGCTGTTAACAACCATTGTCCAACCATCCACAACAACTCCTTCCCATAATCACTGTGAGGACCATTTCTCTCCATGGGCATCTTGGGATATTGTTTGCAGGGAAAAGGATTTCACAGAGGCTTGGGCTGGGATACAGCAGAACTTTGATGAGCCAAAGATGGAAACGATGTTGTTATGAGCGTAGATCCTAGTTCAAGGAGCACCAGTGGAGATGAGATTTTGAAATGCACACCTCTGGCAAACATCCAGGCAGGTGTCCAGCTGCCTACCTTACAGGGGGAGCAGGGCCAGTAGGTCCTCCCTAGACAGGCTTTGTGGGGCTCACAGCCCAGGGGACCACAAGTGAATAAGGACAGAAGAGGGAGAGGGGACACTGAAAGATGAGAAAGGCAGCATTAGCTGTGCTTTCTGAGAGCCCAGGCTGGCCCCACCCTTTTGCAAGGCGTGTTGGGGTTGCTCAGACCCTCTGAAACCAACAACCTGATGCTCTGTCCCCAGTCCGATACCACCTTGTGTGTCCCTCGGGGACTTCCCCACGGCCATCACCACCAGCTTTAGTAGGGGAAACACCTCCTCATTCTACAAACACTGCTACCCAAGCCAGAGAGACCAAAGACCCTGGAGCTGATGGGCACTCCCTGAGAGCTAAGGATGCTGCCAACAGCAGTGGAAGTGGAGGATCATACGGAGGTGTTCTGCGGGAAGGAGCTGAGGATGGGGCCAGGCAGGGTCACCACCATGAGCGAGGGCTGGATGAAGACTCTGGAATCCTAGCACCGCTGGACACAGGGCTCATTGCAGCTGTTGGCCAGCGGGGTCGGGTCAGAGGGCTGGCAGGGCAGGCACGGCTTGTAGCAGGACATGTCTTGTGCGTTGAGCTGCACCTGGGAGAGAGGTCAGGGAAAGCAGAACAGGGGAGATGGGTGAGGAGCAGCCTGTCACCTCACAAGTAGGGAGATAAGGCATGTGCTGGAGACAAAATTGGAGACTGTGTAGGGATGCACACACACTTCTCCTTCCCCTCTGGCAAACCCTGCCATGAGTGACCAAGCCCAGACCCACTGCCATTGCATGTGGGCAGTAATCTTCCAACAAATTCACCCCCAAGGCAAAATATTCTACGTAATGGAAAGCTTGTATTTTGATGACCATCAGTGCGGCCATTTCTTTTCCTCATTTCTGACATGCCTGCTCTGCCATGCAGGCTCCTTTCTTCTGCTGGGATTAGAGGCGAAAGGATATCCTCATCAGAATACTGTCATTTTGGGCAGAAGATGAGCCCCAGGTTCTGGTGGGACAGACATCCTCATTGTCGGGACAATAAAGTGTGATTTTTCCAACTCCCAGTGTAAGAATTGGCCTATCTCTGCCCTACTCTGCCCATGTCCTCAGAGCACCCACAGGCTCCTCTTTTTAAAGATGTACCACGTGCTTCAATGGCGTATAGTCTGGTTGTAGGTCTGTAGTTAGTAGTGTTCCCCAGCAGTCAGTATTAGGTCCAGTCCTGTTCATGAATGACCTGGATGAAGAGACTGAGTGCACCCCTGGCAAGTTTGCTGACGATAGCAAACTGGATGGAAGGGTTGATACACCTGGCTGTGCTGCCATTCAGCGAGACCTGGACAGGTTGGAGGACTGGAAAGAGAAGAACCTGATGAAAATCAACAAAGGCAAGTGTAGGGTCCTGCACCTGATGAGGAATAATCCCAGGCATCAGTACAGGTCAGGGGTGGACCTGCGGGAAAGCAACATTGTGAGAAATACCAGAAAGTTCTGGTCAACAACAGGCTGACTGCGAACTAGCTATGTGTCCTTGTGTCCAAGAGGGCAAATGGTGCCTGGAAGCATGCGGAAGAGTGTGAGTAGCACGTTGACGGAGGTTGTCATCCCCCTCTACTCTGCCTTAGTGAGGCCACATCGGGAGTTTCTGGGTCCAATTCCCAATTTAAGAAGGACAAAGAATTACTGGAGGGAGTGCAGTGACAGGCTACAAAGATGATGAAGGTGAAAGAACGTTTTTCTTATGAGGAAAAATGAAGACATCTGGATTTTGATTGGCTAGATCTTTGGACTGAGACCAATTGTATGAGGTTTAACAAGGCCAAACTCTGGTGATACAGGGAACTAACTAGCTAACACTTCAAAAGCTAACACTGAAAGAGCTAACCCTTAACCCACATGACAATTGCCTGGCCTTGCTTAGCTTTGTGTAACTTATTGTATGAGAAACAGGAGTTTGCTGACGACTTTGCAGGCCTTGTGAAGATGAAAAACCCTAGCTGCATCCTTGGGTGGACTAGATAACAGAATCTTGGACACATGACAGGAGATATACCAGTTCTAACCAACTCATCAGTTTGAGTCCCAGCTAACTCAGCACACCAGGCCAGAGGTAAAAGTGTACAGCAGAGAAGGCCCTGGCTCACGATCACTGTGCAGGCGAAACCAGGAGGGGTCAGAGGTGGAGGCTGTGGAAATGATTTCCCGGAACTCATTGGAATAAGAACCACCTTCTCAGGGACAGGTTATGAATATATATAGGCGTTTGTAGAATTTTCATGAATATGTAATACTTTACAACATTTAGCCAAGCTCACAGCTACTAGAAATTTACACACGTCTTGGGTGGAGCTAGCGCCCATGTGCACAGTGCTGAATAAACATACCTTCTTTACAATCTCACAGGTTGTAAAGTAATTTCCATGCCTCAGCGAGTCCTGAAGTTGGGTCACAACAACCTCATGAATGCTCCAGGCTCGGGGAAGAGTGGCTGGAAATCTGCCTGGTGGAAAAGGACCTGGGGATGTTGATTGACAGCTGGCTGAATATGAGACAGCATGTGTCCAGGAGGCCAAAAAGGCCAACAGCATCCTGGCTTGTATCAGGAACAGTGTGGTCAGCAGGAGTAAATTGATTGTGTCATTGTACTCAGTGACGGTGAGGCCCCACCTTGAACATTGTGTTCAGCTTTACGGCCCTCATCATAAGAGAGACACCTTGAGATATCAGAGAGAGAGTGCAGAGGAGGGTGATGGAGCTGATGAGGGACCTGAAGCACAAGTGTGATGAAGAGCGGTTGAGGGAACTGGGACTGTTTAGCCTGGAGAACAGGAGGCTGAGGGGAGACCTTATTGCTGTCTACAACTACCTGAAAAGAGGTTGTAGCATGGAGGGTGTTGGTCTGTTCTACCAAGTAGCAAGTGATAGGACAAGAGGAAATACCTCAAGTTGTACCAGGAGTGGTTTAGATTGGATATTAGGAAACATTTATACGTGGAGAGGGTGAAACAGTGGAACAGCCTGTCCAGGGAAGTGGTGGAGTCGTCATTCCTGAAGGTATTCAAAAAGCATATAGACGAGGTTCTTAGGGACATGGTTTAGTGCCAGAGTTAGATTAAGACACAACTTGATGATCAAGTTTCTATTCCAACTGAAATGATTCCATGGTTCTGTGTTCACCTTTGAAAAGAGAAGGCCAAGAGGGGATCTGGGAGCCCTCAAACCTCCTCTGGGTAGATGCGCCTTTGGGGCTTAATCATCCTTGAGGAGAGACTCAGTTGTGGAAGTAAACAGAAATACAGGCTTTGTCACCCTGGCGGAAAAGACCAGGCTGTGGTAGGAGGCTCTCCTGAATACTCCATGATGGAAACGAAAGGGTTGCAAAACACGTCTGCCCATCAGCTGGAACTCATCCCTGGATCTCATGCTATATACCTTCCTATGGACTTCCCCATGTCTTCTTTCCTGCGTCTCAAAGGCCTCCTCAGCTTGGAGCACAACGCAGTACCATTGGAGAGGCATGAAGCTTTCCTCATCTCCTCAGTGAGTGAGGGCTGTCAGGACCCTGCAGTGCAATGTGCCAGGGGATGCACAGGGAGGGGATGGGTTCAGAAGGGCACTGGGTGTAAAAACAGCTCTGAGACAATTTCCAAGAGGCGATGCACTTCCCTGCCCTGCAGACATGGAGGCACCTGGAATGCGTCCAAGGAGGCCAAGGGAATGTCTTTAGTATGCAGCCTTGCTGGGATAGTCTCTGTCAAAGCATGGCGAGTCACATTTTAATTTTGGATTGGCCATGTGTCAGGCTTCTGGCATGAGGCCAAGCCAGGAGTGTGTGTTGTCTGCAGGCCTGTGTCCCATGAGGGGACAGATTCCCCTGTGGCCAGAGCTCTGAGCACTGACCTCTACCTGACTACCAATCTCCAGGCAAACCATTGTGTGTCCTGCAGGTCAGGGTCCAAAACATGTGGCCAAACTGCATGATGGTGTGAGGGCAGTGGGAGGAATAAGGTGCAGTCCTGGTCACACTCCTCATGTAGTGAGGAGGGACCTGACTCCACAGGTCTTCTTGAGGAATCAGGGGGTTTTTGGAGGACCAAGTCCTTCCTTATGACTGCATTGGCTGGAGACTTCCAGAGACTGCCACAAGAGGGGATGTTTTGGCAAAAGAAACCAGCAAATGTATCAAGCAAGAGAAGCTTTCCTTAGTCAAAGGTGTTTTAGACCAACACTGCAACCCATCTGCATGTAGAGGAAATGACCAGTGACTGCTGGAGTGCAGCAGGGAGGCAGAAGGGAGCTGTGCAACGTCCAGTCACAGGAGCCTTTGTACACTAGTGAGAGGACTGCAATGGTGGGAAGACGTGCACCTTCATTTCCTTGGAGTTGAAAGCAATCTCAGCAGATGTCCCCAGAGCCATATTCTCTGTCTGCACTGACCCCTCGAGCACTCTAGGGCACATCTTCTGTCTGTGCTGACATGATCTTGCTCAGAAAAAGCCTTGGTCTGTCACTGTGAAACTTCTAAAGACCCTCCATGGCATAATGGTCATGTAAGAGATGAGGAAATGAAAGTGATGACGGAAACCAAGGAGCAACCTGTGCAATTACGTAGGGTGTTTTGCTTTGGAGGTGAGTCTACAGGAAAATTACTGCCTGCGTGCAGTGATTGTGAGCCTGGGGCTGTGCAGGAGCAGTATGAAAGTGGGTCCTTCTCCTCACTCACTCACTCACTCACTCACTCACTCACTCACTCATCCACTACTGTTGTCTCCATCTCCTTGGGATCTAGGTGAGTTTGGAGCCATTTCTTGTCTTCACCCTTCTCCTCATCTTCCTCCTTGTCTTCCTGCTCCTTGTCATCTTCTTCTTCTGGGTTTTCTTGGCACTTACCTGCCCCGTTGTCTTCTACTGCATCTTGGAGCTGTTTGACTTGGTGGAGATAAGGGCACAGAGAGTGTGCCATAGAGAGAGGATGGGGCTTTGTTGCGATATCTCCTGAGCTATGAGCTAGGTAGGAAGCGCCCTCAGCTTGGTGGCACTTGGCAGAGCTCATTTTTGTGGAGGGTTAGGGTCTCCCTCATGGTGGGCTGACAGGCTGTTCTTCAGCAACCCAGGGAGCTTTGTTTTCCTCTGACTTCTCTCTCCCAGGTGCAGCTCCAGCCACAAGACATGTCCTGCTACAACCCGTGCCTGCCCTTCCAGTCCTGCGGCCCAACCCCACTGGCCAACAGCTGCAATGAGCCCTGTGTCCAGCAGTGTCAGGACTCCAGAGTCTTCATCCAGCCCTCCCCCGTGGTGGTGACCCTGCCTAGCCCCATCCTCAGCTCCTTCCCGCAGAACACCGCCGTGGGATCCTCCACCTCTGCTGCTGTTGGCAGCATCCTCAGCTCTCAGGGAGTGCCCATCAACTCCAGGGGCTTTGGTCTCTCTGACTTGGGCAGCGGCATCTGCGGCACGAGGAGGCGTTTCCCCTGCTAAATTTTCCCTGCACTTGCATCCACCTTATTTCTTTTTTTTTTTTAAATGACTCATTAAAGTTCTTCTGCATCGTGGACTGCACTTTCGTGTCGTCCTTTCCCCTGCACCTGATCTCCAAGATTCCCAGAGAGACACATGTTTCTCAATGGTGGCTTTTGAAAGCGGGTTGTTGGGGATGATTTTGCAGTGACTGTCTAAATTAAGCAGGTTTCCTTAGTCTTGCACAATTCAGACACATGGTGTGAATTTTGGGGTTATCCTATGCAGGGACAAGAGTTGGACTCGATGATCCTTGTGCTCCCTACCACCTCAGGACACTTGGTGTTTCTAGGATTCTGTGGTAATTTCTATATTTGTCCACCTACAGAATCACCAAACAGAGTCTAGGGGCTGCCATCTGCTTCGCTGTGTATGCCTTTTCTTTTTCCTCGGTAAATCAACTGTGATGCAAGTAGCGAGGAGGGAATGTGGTATTGACAAGACACAGGCAGTGGCTTGCCAGGAGCAGACAGGAGAACCCACTGTAACCATAACATTCTGAAAGGAAGGGACACAGTGCAGCTGGTTGTCTTGATTGTGGTACCAGCGTAGCACAGAACCACAGAAAGACTTTTATATGGACAGGTCTATAAACATCCTCTGGTCCAACCTGTGGCAGTTGCCCATCCCCCTACAAGGTCTTGCTTTCAGTGGAGCAGATGATGGCTCCTTAGCGCCTTTTATGCCCCACTGTGCTTGCCCCTGTCCATGCACCTTGGTCAGTGCCAAGGCGCCGACAGTTACACCCCTCCTTTATGCCTACTCTGGGCATGGTGAGTCCTCACATTCACCTCCACCCAGCTGGTGGAGCAGAAAAGTTGGGACCCTTGGTCAACAGGCAGGGTCCTCTGGCAAGGAGGTTCCCAGGTCTAGAGAGGCAGAGAAGCTTCTGGACCATGATCATAAAGACCACAGCCACACTCAGCCAGGCTATAAATCACTGGATGCACCCTTTGAGTTGGTCTTCTTTGGACTAGTGGGTATGCAGTCAGAGACTCTGTTCCTTACGCTGGCCATGTAAGGAACATTCCTTGGGGACTGAGACACCTTTGCCAAACTGGTAAGCAATCTGGGCACTCTTGAGAGTCATCACTTTCTAACAGAGTGGGAAGGTACACATTTTGAATCATCACTCTAGATTTTTGGGATCTCATACCCTTCAGTTTGTCCCTGCTGTGTAGTAATTAATTTTTAGATGGTATCCGAACCTGTGTTTCATGGTGTTGTCGGAGTGCTGAATAAACCTCATTTGTAGCTGTTTATTTGCAAGCAGTTCCACTTAGATTAATGTTGCTTTGGAGCTAATTTTCCTTCTAAAATGATTTTTGGGGTTCTTCCATGACTCAGCCCTCCTGCTGTGGGCAGGGATGTCTGTCACTACATCAAGTTATTCAAAGATGCTTCAAAAAACCTATGCTTCCAGTCTGCTTAGCACTCATCAGATGGCATCTACGGAACTGCTCTCATGCAAGAAGGTTCTTACCAAGTGGTACAAGCTGGGAAACTAGGATGGTGTAAGGGCTGGAGCAATCCTCTGAGAAGGAGAGGCTGAGGGTACAAGGCTCACTGAACATGGAATAGAGAATGCTTTCATAGGAGGTATAAAATCATTCTAGTGAAGCAATGGTCATTGAACTCTATCATAGAATTCTATCAAACCCCAGATAGGCAGTGAAGTTTAGAAATCAGAGGGTCATCCCAAGTATGGCTAAGCATGCTCAAAGCAAAAATATCCTCAACAATCCCTTCTTAGAACCACACCTAAGGATCAGGTCTGACCCTGAGCATCTTGTGAGAGCATCTGCAGGGGAAAGGAAGACACACAGGCATGAGCTGGGATGCAGCAGAACTTTAATGGGACAAAAGAGGAAAATCAGGTTGATCCAAGTGGAGACCCCATTGCAAGGAGCACCAGGGGTAGACAGGAGTCTGTGACCCATGGCTGTGGTGGAGACCCTGCCAGATACTTATCTGCCTGCCCCACTGAGGGAGCAGGGCCAGCAGGTCCTCCCTAGGCTGGCTTTGTGGGGCTCACAACCCAGGGGAGCACAAGAGAACAAGGACACAAGAGGGAGAGGAGACACTGGAAGAGGGGGAAGGTGGCATTAGCTGTGCTTTCTGAGAGCTCGGGTTGGTCCCATCCTTTTGCAACGGGTGCTGGGATTGCTCAGCCCCTCTGAAAACAACAATCTAATGCTCCATCCCCAGTCCTGTCCCATCCTGTGTGTCCCTGGTTTCCTTCCCCAGGGCCATCATCAGCAGCTTTAGCAGGGGAAACGCCTCCTTATGCCGCAGATGCCGCTGCCCAAGCCAGAGAGACCAAAGCCCCCGGAGCTGATGGGCACTCCCTGAGAGCTGAGGACGCTGCCAACAGCGGCGGAGGTGGAGGATCCCACGGCGGTGTTCTGTGGGAAGGAGCTGAGGATGGGGCCGGGCAGGGTCACCACCACGGGGGATGGCTGGATGTAAACATGGGAGTCCTGGCACTGCTGGACGCAGGGCTCATTGCAGCTGTTGGCCAGCGGGGTTGGGCCGCAGGACTGGAAGGGCAGGCACGGGTTGTAGCAGGACATGTCTTGTGGCTGGAGCTGCACCTGGGAGAGAGACAGGGCAGGGGGAAGCAGATTATGAGGGATGGTTGAACAGCAGCTTGTCACTCCAGATGATGGAAATCCTTCCTCTCAGCCCAAAAGAGTCCTACAAACAGCAAGCAAGTCCTGGGTGATCACTTCCTTGTCCATAACTCAGGAGATAACTCAGTGAAGTCCCAAGTTCTCTCCATGGTATACCTCTTACTTCTCCCATGACAAGCAGCCCCATGACCCAGCAAAAGAAAAAGGGGCAAGTTTGTTCTGAGAAATTCTGGAGAGGATTGAAGTGCAGGAGGAAGAGCAGGAAGAGGAGAGCAAGTTTCAGACTCACCTTGTTCCCGAAGAGGTGAAGATGAGAGGAATGGATGAGAGAGTGAGGAGAAGGACACACTTTTATACTGCTCCTGTACTGCCCCAGGCGACTAGTCCCTGCACATGGGCAGTAATTTTCCAGTAGACTCACCCTCACAGCAAAACATCCTACCCAATTGCACTGGTTGCATTTGGGTTTCCTGACACCCTCCCATTTTATTTCCTCATTTCTGACATGCCTGGTCTGACATACAAGCTCCTTTCGTGTCTCTGGATGAGACACCCAGTGATATTCCTGGCTGGATCACGTCTGTGCGTGGTGAAGATGTGCCCTCAGGGGCTGAGGGGTCCTGTGCAGCCAAGATGTGTTGGCTTGGAGCAGTTCAATTGTTTGCAATTGCCATTGCAGGAAGAGGTTTCTGTTGTCTTTCTCTTGGTGCCCTTTGCTCTGGGGACAACATTTGTCAGGTTCTCTGAGTATGCAGGGTGGGGTTAGGAAAGGCAAAGCCCACCTGGTATTGAACCAGGCAAACCATGTGGGGGGCAAAGAGAAGGTCTTCTTCTGGGTCGGTCAGCAGCAAAAGAGAGGCTTGTGCAAAGGCTGAATGGAGCAGCTCTACCTGGGACAGGGGTTATAGGAAAGGTAGAGGTACTCCAAGGGTTCTTGGTCTTGGTCTTGACTGGCAGGATTTGCTGTCTAAAGATCAGGCTCCTGAGAGTCCTTGGAAAGTCTGGAGCAGGAATAAGTTCCCCACAGTAGTGGAGGATCAGGTGTGGGAACACTTAAACAGATTGGACTGACATGAGTGCACCAGGCTGAGCTGGTTTGACTGAAAGTGATTTGATTTTCTTCATGCAGTTAGGAACCTTTCTTTTCTGCAGATATTTACAGCCCACAGCCTCGAAGGCACTGTTTTGTCTGAATAAATCCTTTTATTTTCAGCAAAGTGCAGAACAAGCCCTATCTTGCAGATGTCTGTAATGTCTTTGTGTTAGCCTTGAAGGCATTATTTTCTCCTCAATCAGTTGCATTCCTCCAAGCAAAGTGTGAACTAGACCTTATCAGACAAATATTCAGTGTAGTGTGTAGCTGCTTTCGGTAAACAAGAGCAGAACTTTATAGCACACAGTTTACTATGTAACATGAAGCAGACAGTATATTTAAAATCACACAACCTTACAATTCCAGGTGATTCATTCTAATCAGTAGGCACTTACTTAAGTGATTGCTATGAAACTTGAACTGGGTTCATGCAGTGATCTTTGAGCAGTAAAAGATCACCACCATTCAGCCACACTTGCTGAGCAGAGAGAGCTCACGGTAGCTTACCCAGGCTGTCATATTGATAGAATAAAGTTGCTGGCTCCCAGTCAAATCACACACGGTCGGAAAAGTATGGACAAGACTCTTTGCACTCACAACTTATGGGTGTTCAATGTGATGTTTGCTTCCTTGTAGGTTTCCTAACAGGAGTTCTTGGCCTGGCTGCAGCTCAAGCCTTTCCCTCCTTTGGAGTCTGTACGAAACTGTTTCTGGTTTGGCTGGGGGAGTGTGGGGGGATGGTGGAAACATCAGAAAATACTTTGTTAGTGTGGTCAAGCACCATCTGGGATTGTCACAGACGGGCTGTGTCTTCTGCATCCTTGTAGGTATTCAGAGCTTGACAAGACTTGGCCCTGGGAATCCTCTAAAGGCTGACTGTGCTTTGAGCAGGGCCGCTTTGACTAGAAGATCTCTTGAAGTCCTTTCCAACCTCAAGGATTCCGTGATTCTGTCATGGTGAACGGACGGGTGATGCACAGCTGCCTCTAAGAGGGAAGAACTGGTTGGGAACATGGGAATCAAGGACAGCCATAGCTATCACACTGGAGAAACTGAGTGTTCAAGACCTGATGACAGGGAGGAAAGTGAGTAGCAGAGTACAGTCCTGCATTTCAGGTTCGCTATCTAGTGAAGCAGATGGTCGGTAGAATGCCATGAGAGCAACTGCGAAGTGCAAATCAGCTCAGAAAAACCAGCAGCACCTTTGGCATTTCTTGGTCCAAGAGCAAGAATGATCCAGGCAATACTCAGGAAAGCAAGCAGAAACATTAGGGGTGGAAGGGAATGGACAGACAACCCTCATCTTTCTGACCAAAAAGGATGAGTTGTGATGACGAGGTCTCCTGAATTCTCAGTAGAGGGAAAGAAAGGTTTGCAGAAAACATCTCCCTTTTGGCTGGGACTCATCCCTCAGTCCCATGCAGTGCGTCTTCTCCTGGGCATTAGGGCTTAAGCACCCATTCTTTCCCATAGGCCAAAAGCCTCCTCAGGCTGGAGAGAAACCCAACACCATCAAGAATGCAAGGAAACTCCCTTAATATCCCCGGTATATAAGAACTCTCAGGATCCTGCAGTGCCGTGTCCCTGAGGATGCCCAGGGAGGGGATGTGCTGAGAAGGGCCCAGGGTACAAAACCAGGTCTCAGACCACATCAAAGAGGTGATGCACTTCTCTGCCCTGCAGACATGGAGGCAGCTGGAACGCATCCCAGGAGGCCAAGGGAGTGTCTTCAGCAGGCAAGCTTCCTGGAATAGACTCTCCCTGCCCTTGGCAAGTCACACTCTTTGGACTGGCCATGCGTCAGGCTTTTGTTGTGAGGATAAGCCACAGGTGTGTGCTGTCTGCAGGTCTGTGTTGCAGGCAGGGCTGAATTCCCCTGTGGCCAGGGCAGCTCCATCCCAACCCCAGGAAAATGGTCTCTTTCTCCAAACCTGCCGATGACATTGGTTGAGAACCCCCAGAGACTGCGTGAGAGGGGACAACTTTCCCAAACAAACTAACACGGGCAGTAGAGGGTGGGAGGACATGTGCAACTTCATGCAAAGGGAGTGGGAAACAACCTCATCAGATTTCCCCAGGCCCAAGTCCCCTGCCTGCACAGATGTCTCCAGCACTCAGGGGGACATATTCTGCCTTTACTGATGTGTTCCTACCTGGGAAATCCTTGCCCCTTTCACGTCAATACTTCAAAGGTGGCTCTGAGGCCTAATGGTCAGGTCAGAAATGAGGAAACGAAATGGCAGCATTGATGAAACAAAATTTAACCTGTGCCATTAGGTAAGGTGTTTTACTTTGGAGGTGAGTCTGTTGGAAAATTACTGCCCACATGCAGTGACTGTGGGCCTGAGGCAGTGCAGTAGCAGTATAAAAGCAGGTCCTGATCCTCACTTTCTCATTCACTTCTCTCGCCTCCCTCTCCTCAGGAACAAGGTGAGTATGAAGTCTCCTCTCCTCTCCTCTCCTCTCCTCTCCTCTCCTCTCCTCTCCTCTCCTCTCCTCTCCTCTCCTCTCCTCTCCTCTCCTCTCCTCTCCTCTCCTCTCCTCTCCTCTCCTCTCCTCTCCTCTCCTCTCCTCTCCTCTCCTCTCCTCTCCTCTCCTCTCCTCCCCTCCCCTCCCCTCCCCTCCCCTCCCCTCCCCTCGCCTCCCCTCCCCTCCCCTCCCCTCCCCTCCCCTCCCCTCCCCTCCCCTCCCCTCGCCTCCCCTCGCCTCCCCTCCCCTCCCCTCCCCTCGCCTCCCCTCCCCTCCCCTCCCCTCCTCTCCCCTCCCCTCCCCTCCCCTCCCCTCCCCTCCCCTCCCCTCTCCTCCCCTCCCCTCCTCTCCCCTCCCCTCTCCTCCCCTCTAGTTTTCTCACCCTATTCCTGCTCCTTTCTCCAGTAGTGGGACATGGGCTGCTAATCTTGGGAGAGGGAAGGGTTCAAACGGTGTTGCAGGGAGAGAGTCTGGTGCTTTGCTGAAGTAAGCAAGGGGGTAGGCAGGGGTATTGCTGAGCTCAGTCACTTTTGATGGGGAATATTTAAGCTGAAGTGAAGGAGAAATACGTGGACCTCTCTACACAGCCTCCAGTCCTAACCTCCATCTTTCCTTGGCTAGGCTTGGCTCTTATGTGGTGAGGTGACAGACTGCTTCTGTACAATCGCTCATCTTCTGCTTTCCCCTGCCTTCTCTTTCTCCCAGGTGCAGCTCCAGCCACAAGACATGTCCTGCTACAACCAGTGCCTGCCCTTCCAGTCCTGCGGCCCAACCCCGCTGGCCAACAGCTGCAATGAGCCCTGCGTCCAGCAGTGCCAAGACTCCCATGTTTACATCCAGCCGTCCCCCGTGGTGGTGACCCTGCCCGGCCCCATCCTCAGCTCCTTCCCGCAGAACACCGCCGTGGGATCCTCCACCTCCGCTGCTGTTGGCAGCATCCTCAGCTCTCAGGGAGTGCCCATCAACTCTGGGGGCTTTGGTCTCTCTGGCTTGGGCAGTGGCATCTGCGGCATAAGGAGGCGTTTGCCCTGCTAAAGCTGCTGATGATGGCCCTGGGGAAGTCCCCTGGTGACCCACAAGACGGTACCAGACCCTCTGTGGGGCAGGCAGATGGACTCCTGGCTATATCTGCACCACAGCCACAGGGTGCAGACTCTGGTCTGCCCCTGGTGCTCTCTGTACTGAGGCCTCTATTCAGAGCCACCTTTTTTTCTTTCTGACTCAATAAAGTTCTTTTGCATCCCAGCACATACTTTTTTCTCGTCCTTTCTCCTGCAGATGCTCTCCAAGATGTCCAAGGAGACACATGTTATTCAGGCTTGGTTCCGGGATGGGGTTGTTAACAAGAGAACCGTTACCAACCATAACCTTTAGATACAGAGTTGTGAGTTGAGGAAAAGACCAGATGGAAAATAAAAGCTTGAGAAACGTGAGGGTCCTGCCACAGGACCTTTGGGAAAACTTGTGCCAAGACATGGTGTCCACAGATCTTGTACTTGTCTCCTCAGCCACAAAGCTGAGTTGATCTTCCCTGCTGTCCCTGTAACCAGTAGGTCAGGGCACAAAAAAGCTGTTCTGGACTATAGGATCAGAACATAATCAAGGTGGAATGGACCTCCAGAACTTGTTGGGCCCAAGCCCTTTTTCCACATTGTGAGCCACGAGTGTTCAAGGAGGTTGACTGGACAACGTCCCCAGGAAATCTCTTTTACTGCTTGACGCACCTTTTGCTGAAAACCGTTTTCCTCCTACCAGGTACAAACGTCTCATGTCTGAATGTGAGCCCATTTTCTCTAGTCCTCCAGCCACACAGTACCAGTGTTGAGCCTGGATCTGTCTTCTGCGGGACCTCACCACTGCTACTCCAAAGCTGCCCTTCATTCTCATAACAAATATTGTCTTCATGCCTAACAAGCCCCGTGCCCTCAGCCACTGCTCCCCACACAAGTGCCTCTGCTCCTCACCATCCTGCAATACCTGCTGAACTGTCTTGGCCAAGGTGCTTCTTGCATCACATCTTTCTTACATTACAGCAGTTTTGTAGGTGCTTTCAAGTGAGTGCTGAGCAGAGTGGGATAGTCACAACCCTGTATCTCCTGTATCTGAGGTCCTGCTCACCTTGGCCAGGATGTTGGTGAATGTTCTTGATGCCCAGGAACAGTGCTAGAGTTGCACTTGTTTTGCTGGTGTCACTGCAAAAGCGCCTTTCCCTGGCCCTGCTGTTGGGCTGCTGGTTGATTTGGCACAGAATGGGAAGGAGCAAGATGAGGACGACATGCACTGCCAGTTGATCTGTGTGGTGTGTGGAACCCGAGCACAACTAAGCACCTACAATTTCTTCTCTTGATCCACTGTCCCAGTGGTGCGGAGAGATTTGCAACAGCAAAAGAGCAAAATACCCTCGGGTCACGGTCAGGCAGCTACAAAAGGGTAAGGAAAAAGTGGAAAAAACAGAAATAACAAGTGATGCAAATGAAATCAGCCACCACCTCACAGCAGCAGATGGATGCCTGCCCAGCCTCTGAAGAATGACTACTTTGAAAAGACTGCCCACAGTCCTTCACTTAATTAGCTGTTAACAACCATTGTCCAACCATCCACAACAACTCCTTCCCATAATCACTGTGAGGACCATTTCTCTCCATGGGCATCTTGGGATATTGTTTGCAGGGAAAAGGATTTCACAGAGGCTTGGGCTGGGATACAGCAGAACTTTGATGAGCCAAAGATGGAAATGATGTTGTTATGAGTGTAGATCCTAGTTCAAGGAGCACCAGTGGAGATGAGATTTTGAAATCCACGCCTCTGGCAAACATCCAGGCAGGTGTTCAGCTGCCTACCTTACAGGGGGAGCAGGGCCAGTAGGTCCTCCCTAGACAGGCTTTGTGGGGCTCACAGCCCAGGGGACCACAAGTGAATAAGGACAGAAGAGGGAGAGGGGACACTGAAAGATGAGAAAGGCAGCATTAGCTGTGCTTTCTGAGAGCCCAGGCTGGCCCCATCCTTTTGCAAGGCGTGTTGGGGTTGCTCAGCCCCTCTGAAACCAACAACCTGATGCTCTGTCCCCAGTCCGATACCACCTTGTGTGTCCCTGGGGGACTTCCCCACGGCCATCACCACCAGCTTTAGTAGGGGAAACACCTCCTCATTCTACAAACGCTGCTACCCAAGCCAGAGAGACCAAAGACCCTGGAGCTGATGGGCACTCCCTGAGAGCTAAGGATGCTGCCACCAGCAGCAGAGGTGGAGGATCCCACGGCGGTGTTCTGCGGGAAGGAGCTGAGGATGGGGCTGGGCAGGGTCACCACCATGGGCGAGGGCTGGATGAAGACTCTGGAGTCCTAGCACCGCTGGACACAGGGCTCATTGCAGCTGTTGGCCAGCGGGGTCGGGCCAGAGGGCTGGCAGGGCAGGCACGGCTTGTAGCAGGACATGTCTTGTGGCTTGAGCTGCACCTGGGAGAGAGGTCAGGGAAAGCAGAACAGGGGAGATGGGTGAGGAGCAGCCTGTCACCTCACAAGTAGGGAGATAAGGCATGTGCTGGAGACAAAATTGGAGACTGTGTAGGGATGCACACACACTTCTCCTTCCCCTCTGGCAAACCCTGCCATGAGTGACCAAGCCCAGACCCACTGCCATTGCATGTGGGCAGTAATCTTCCAACAGATTCACCCCCAAGGCAAAATATTCTACGTAATGGAAAGCTTGTATTTTGATGACCATCAGTGCTGCCATTTCTTTTCCTCATTTCTGACATGCCTGCTCTGCCATACAGGCTCCTTTCTTCTGCTGGGATTAGAGGCGAAAGGATATCCTCATCAGAATACTGTCATTTTGGGCAGAAGATGAGCCCCAGGTTCTGGTGGGACAGACATCCTCATTGTCGGGACAATAAAGTGTGATTTTTCCAACTCCCAGTGTAAGAATCGGTCTATCTCTGCCCTACTCTGCCCATGTCCTCAGAGCACCCACAGGCTCCTCTTTTTAAAGATGTACCGCGTGCTTCAATGGCGTATAGTCTGGTTGTAGGTCTGTAGTTAGTAGTGTTCCCCAGCAATCAGTATTAGGTCCAGTCCTGTTCATGAATGACCTGGATGAAGAGACTGAGTGCACCCCTGGCAAGTTTTCTGACGATAGCAAACTGGATGGAAGGGTTGATACACCTGGCTGTGCTGCCATTCAGCGAGACCTGGACAGGTTGGAGGACTGGAAAGAGAAGAACCTGATGAAAATCAACAAAGGCAAGTGTAGGGTCCTGCACCTGATGAGGAATAATCCCAGGCATCAGTACAGGTCAGGGGTGGACCTGCGGGAAAGCAACATTGTGAGAAATACCAGAAAGTTCTGGTCAACAACAGGCTGACTGCGAACTAGCTATGTGTCCTTGTGTCCAAGAGGGCAAATGGTGCCTGGAAGCATGCGGAAGAGTGTGAGTAGCACGTTGACGGAGGTTGTCATCCCCCTCTACTCTGCCTTAGTGAGGCCACATCGGGAGTTTCTGGGTCCAATTCCCAATTTAAGAAGGACAAAGAATTACTGGAGGGAGTGCAGTGACAGGCTACAAAGATGATGAAGGTGAAAGAACGTTTTTCTTATGAGGAAAAATGAAGACATCTGGATTTTGATTGGCTAGATCTTTGGACTGAGACCAATTGTATGAGGTTTAACAAGGCCAAACTCTGGTGATACAGGGAACTAACTAGCTAACACTTCAAAAGCTAACACTGAAAGAGCTAAGCCTTAATCCACATGACAATTGCCTGGCCTTGCTTAGCTTTGTGTAACTTATTGTATGAGAAACAGGAGTTTGCTGACGACTTTGGAGGCCTTGTGAAGATGAAAAACCCTAGCTGCATCCTTGGGTGGACTAGATAACAGAATCTTGGACACATGACAGGAGATATACCAGTTCTAACCAACTCATCAGTTTGAGTCCCAGCTAACTCAGCACACCAGGCCAGAGGTAAAAGTGTACAGCAGAGAAGGCCCTGGCTCACGATCACTGTGCAGGCGAAACCAGGAGGGGTCAGAGGTGGAGGCTGTGGAAATGATTTCCCGGAACTCATTGGAATAAGAACCACCTTCTCAGGGACAGGTTATGAATATATATAGGCGTTTGTAGAATTTTCATGAATATGTAATACTTTACAACATTTAGCCAAGCTCACAGCTACTAGAAATTTACACACATCTTGGGTGGAGCTAGCACCCATGTGCACAGTGCTGAATAAACATACCTTCTTTACAATCTCACAGGTTGTAAAGTAATTTCCATGCCTCAGCGAGTCCTGAAGTTGGGTCACAACAACCTCATGAATGCTCCAGGCTCGGGGAAGAGTGGCTGGAAATCTGCCTGGTGGAAAAGGACCTGGGGATGTTGATTGACAGCTGGCTGAATATGAGACAGCATGTGTCCAGGAGGCCAAAAAGGCCAACAGCATCCTGGCTTGTATCAGGAACAGTGTGGTCAGCAGGAGTAAATTGATTGTGTCATTGTACTCAGTGACGGTGAGGCCCCACCTTGAACATTGTGTTCAGCTTTACGCCCCTCATCATAAGAGAGACACCTTGAGATATCAGAGAGAGAGTGCAGAGGAGGGTGATGGAGCTGATGAGGGACCTGAAGCACAAGTGTGATGAAGAGCAGTTGAGGGAACTGGGACTGTTTAGCCTGGAGAACAGGAGGCTGAGGGGAGACCTTATTGCTGTCTACAACTACCTGAAAAGAGGTTGTAGCATGGAGGGTGTTGGTCTGTTCTACCAAGTAGCAAGTGATAGGACAAGAGGAAATACCTCAAGTTGTACCAGGAGTGGTTTAGATTGGATATTAGGAAACATTTATACGTGGAGAGGGTGAAACAGTGGAACAGCCTGTCCAGGGAAGTGGTGGAGTCGTCATTCCTGAAGGTATTCAAAAAGCATATAGACGAGGTTCTTAGGGACATGGTTTAGTGCCAGAGTTAGATTAAGACACAACTTGATGATCAAGTTTCTATTCCAACTGAAATGATTCCATGGTTCTGTGTTCACCTTTGAAAAGAGAAGGCCAAGAGGGGATCTGGGAGCCCTCAAACCTCCTCTGGGTAGATGCGCCTTTGGGGCTTAATCATCCTTGAGGAGAGACTCAGTTGTGGAAGTAAACAGAAATACAGGCTTTGTCACCCTGGCGGAAAAGACCAGGCTGTGGTAGGAGGCTCTCCTGAATACTCCATGATGGAAACGAAAGGGTTGCAAAACACGTCTGCCCATCAGCTGGAACTCATCCCTGGATCTCATGCTATATACCTTCCTATGGACTTCCCCATGTCTTCTTTCCTGCGCCTCAAAGGCCTCCTCAGCTTGGAGCACAACGCGGTACCATTGGAGAGGCACGAAGCTTTCCTCATCTCCTCAGTGAGTGAGGGCTGTCAGGACCCTGCAGTGCAACGTGCCAGGGGATGCACAGGGAGGGGATGGGTTCAGAAGGGCAGTGGGTGTAAAAACAGCTCTGAGACAATTTCCAAGAGGCGATGCACTTCCCTGCCCTGCAGACATGGAGGCACCTGGAATGCATCCAAGGAGGCCAAGGGAATGTCTTTAGTATGCAGCCTTGCTGGGATAGTCTCTGTCAAAGCATGGCGAGTCACATTTTAATTTTGGATTGGCCATGTGTCAGGCTTCTGGCATGAGGCCAAGCCAGGAGTGTGTGTTGTCTGCAGGCCTGTGTCCCATGAGGGGACAGATTCCCCTGTGGCCAGAGCTCTGAGCACTGACCTCTACCTGACTACCAATCTCCAGGCAAACCATTGTGTGTCCTGCAGGTCAGGGTCCAAAACATGTGGCCAAACTGCATGATGGTGTGAGGGCAGTGGGAGGAATAAGGTGCAGTCCTGGTCACACTCCTCATGTAGTGAGGAGGGACCTGACTCCACAGGTCTTGTTGAGGAATCAGGGGGTTTTTGGAGGACCAAGTCCTTCCTTATGACTGCATTGGCTGGAGACTTCCAGAGACTGCCACAAGAGGGGATGTTTTGGCAAAAGAAACCAGCAAATGTATCAAGCAAGAGAAGCTTTCCTTAGTCAAAGGTGTTTTAGACCAACACTGCAACCCATCTGCATGTAGAGGAAATGACCAGTGACTGCTGGAGTGCAGCAGGGAGGCAGAAGGGAGAAGTGCAACATCCAGTCACAGGAGCCTTTGTACACTAGCGAGAGGACTGCAATGGTGGGAAGACATGCACCTTCATTTCCTTGGAGTTGAAAGCAACCTCAGCAGATGTCCCCAGAGCCATATTCTCTGTCTGCACTGACCCCTCGAGCACTCTGGGGCACATCTTCTGTCTGTGCTGACATGATCTTGCTCAGAAAAAGCCTTGGTCTGTCACTGTGAAACTTCTAAAGACCCTCCATGGCATGATGGTCATGTAAGAGATGAGGAAATGAAAGTGATGACGGAAACCAAAGAGCAACCTGTGCAATTATGTAGGGTGTTTTGCTTTGGAGGTGAGTCTACAGAAAAATTACTGCCTGTGTACAGTGACTGTGAGCCTGGGGCTGTACAGGAGCAGTATGAAAGTGGGTCCTTCTCCTCACTCACTCACTCACTCACTCACTCACTCACTCACTCATCCACTACTGTTGTCTCCATCTCCTTGGGATCTAGGTGAGTTTGGAGCCATTTCTTGTCTTCACCCTTCTCCTCATCTTCCTCCTTGTCTTCCTGCTCCTTGTCATCTTCTTCTTCTGGGTTTTCTTGGCACTTACCTGCCCCGTTGTCTTCTACTGCATCTTGGAGCTGTTTGACTTGGTGGAGATAAGGGCACAGAGAGTGTGCCATAGAGAGAGGATGGGGCTTTGTTGCGATATCTCCTGAGCTATGAGCTAGGTAGGAAGCGCCCTCAGCTTGGTGGCACTTGGCAGAGCTCATTTTTGTGGAGGGTTAGGGTCTCCCTCATGGTGGGCTGACAGGCTGTTCTTCAGCAACCCAGGGAGCTTTGTTTTCCTCTGACTTCTCTCTCCCAGGTGCAGCTCCAGCCACAAGACATGTCCTGCTACAACCCGTGCCTGCCCTTCCAGTCCTGCGGCCCAACCCCGCTGGCCAACAGCTGCAATGAGCCCTGTGTCCAGCAGTGTCAGGACTCCAGAGTCTTCATCCAGCCCTCCCCCGTGGTGGTGACCCTGCCTGGCCCCATCCTCAGCTCCTTCCCGCAGAACACCGCCGTGGGATCCTCCACCTCTGCTGCTGTTGGCAGCATCCTCAGCTCTCAGGGAGTGCCCATCAACTCCAGGGGCTTTGGTCTCTCTGACTTGGGCAGCGGCATCTGCGGCACGAGGAGGCGTTTCCCCTGCTAAATTTTCCCTGCACTTGCATCCACCTTATTTCTTTTTTTTTTTTTATTGACTCATTAAAGTTCTTCTGCATCGTGGACTGCACTTTCGTGTCGTCCTTTCCCCTGCACCTGATCTCCAAGATTCCCAGAGAGACACATGTTTCTGAATGGTGGCTTTTGAAAGCGGGTTGTTGGGGATGATTTTGCAGTGACTGTCTAAATTAAGCAAGTTTCCTTAGTCTTGCACAATTCAGACACATGGTGTGAATTTTGGGGTTATCCTATGCAGGGACAAGAGTTGGACTCGATGATCCTTGTGCTCCCTACCACCTCAGGACACTTGGTGTTTCTAGGATTCTGTGGTAATTTCTATATTTGTCCACCTACAGAATCACCAAACAGAGTCTAGGGGCTGCCATCTGCTTCGCTGTGTATGCCTTTTCTTTTTCCTCGGTAAATCAACTGTGATGCAAGTAGCGAGGAGGGAATGTGGTATTGACAAGACACAGGCAGTGGCTTGCCAGGAGCAGACAGGAGAACCCACTGTAACCATAACATTCTGAAAGGAAGGGACACAGTGCAGCTGGTTGCCTTGATTGTGGTACCAGCGTAGCACAGAACCACAGAAAGACTTTTATATGGACAGGTCTATAAACATCCTCTGGTCCAACCTGTGGCAGTTGCCCATCCCCCTACAAGGTCTTGCTTTCAGTGGAGCAGATGATGGCTCCTTAGCGCCTTTTATGCCCCACTGTGCTTGCCCCTGTCCATGCACCTTGGTCAGTGCCAAGGCGCCGACAGTTACACCCCTCCTTTATGCCTACTCTGGGCATGGTGAGTCCTCACATTCACCTCCCCCCAGCTGGTGGAGCAGAAAAGTTGGGACCCTTGGTCAACAGGCAGGGTCCTCTGGCAAGGAGGTTCCCAGGTCTAGAGAGGCAGAGAAGCTTCTGGACCATGATCATAAAGACCACAGCCACACTCAGCCAGGCTATAAATCACTGGATGCACCCTTTGAGTTGGTCTTCTTTGGACTAGTGGGTATGCAGTCAGAGACTCTGTTCCTTACGCTGGCCATGTAAGGAACATTCCTTGGGGACTGAGACACCTTTGCCAAACTGGTAAGCAATCTGGGCACTCTTGAGAGTCATCACTTTCTAACAGAGTGGGAAGGTACACATTTTGAATCATCACTCTAGATTTTTGGGATCTCATACCCTTCAGTTTGTCCCTGCTGTGTAGTAATTAATTTTTAGATGGTATCCGAACCTGTGTTTCATGGTGTTGCCGGAGTGCTGAATAAACCTCATTTGTAGCTGTTTATTTGCAAGCAGTTCCACTTAGATTAATGTTGCTTTGGAGCTAATTTTCCTTCTAAAATGATTTTTGGGGTTCTTCCATGACTCAGCCCTCCTGCTGTGGGCAGGGATGTCTGTCACTACATCAAGTTATTCAAAGATGCTTCAAAAAACCTATGCTTCCAGTCTGCTTAGCACTCATCAGATGGCATCTACGGAACTGCTCTCATGCAAGAAGGTTCTTACCAAGTGGTACAAGCTGGGAAACTAGGATGGTGTAAGGGCTGGAGCAATCCTCTGAGAAGGAGAGGCTGAGGGTACAAGGCTCACTGAACATGGAATAGAGAATGCTTTCATAGGAGGTATAAAATTATTCTAGTGAAGCAATGGTCATTGAACTCTATCATAGAATTCTATCAAACCCCAGATAGGCAGTGAAGTTTAGAAATCAGAGGGTCATCCCAAGTATGGCTAAGCATGCTCAAAGCAAAAATATCCTCAACAATCCCTTCTTAGAACCACACCTAAGGACCAGGTCTGACCCTGAGCATCTTGTGAGAGCATCTGCAGGGGAAAGGAAGACACACAGGCATGAGCTGGGATGCAGCAGAACTTTAATGGGACAAAAGAGGAAAATCAGGTTGATCCAAGTGGAGACCCCATTGCAAGGAGCACCAGGGGTAGACAGGAGTCTGTGACCCATGGCTGTGGTGGAGACCCTGCCAGATACTTATCTGCCTGCCCCACTGAGGGAGCAGGGCCAGCAGGTCCTCCCTAGGCTGGCTTTGTGGGGCTCACAACCCAGGGGAGCACAAGAGAACAAGGACACAAGAGGGAGAGGAGACACTGGAAGAGGGGGAAGGTGGCATTAGCTGTGCTTTCTGAGAGCTCGGGTTGGTCCCATCCTTTTGCAACGGGTGCTGGGATTGCTCAGCCCCTCTGAAAACAACAATCTAATGCTCCATCCCCAGTCCTGTCCCATCCTGTGTGTCCCTGGTTTCCTTCCCCAGGGCCATCATCAGCAGCTTTAGCAGGGGAAACGCCTCCTTATGCCGCAGATGCCACTGCCCAAGCCAGAGAAACCAAAGCCCCCGGAGTTGATGGGCACTCCCTGAGAGCTGAGGACGCTGCCAACAGCGGCGGAGGTGGAGGATCCCACGGCGGTGTTCTGCGGGAAGGAGCTGAGGATGGGGCCGGGCAGGGACACCACCACGGGGGATGGCTGGATGTAAACATGGGAGTCCTGGCACTGCTGGACGCAGGGCTCATTGCAGCTGTTGGCCAGCGGGGTTGGGCCGCAGGACTGGAAGGGCAGGCACGGGTTGTAGCAGGACATGTCTTGTGGCTGGAGCTGCACCTGGGAGAGAGACAGGGCAGGGGGAAGCAGATTATGAGGGATGGTTGAACAGCAGCTTGTCACTCCAGATGATGGAAATCCTTCCTCTCAGCCCAAAAGAGTCCTACAAACAGCAATCAAGTCCTGGGTGATCACTTCCTTGTCCATAACTCAGGAGATAACTCAGTGAAGTCCCAAGTTCTCTCCATGGTATACCTCTTACTTCTCCCACGACAAGCAGCCCAATGACCCAGCAAAAGAAAAAGGGGCAAGTTTGTGCTGAGAAATTCTGGAGAGGATCGAAGTGCAGGAGGAAGAGCAGCAAGAGGAGAACAAGTTTCAGACTCACCTTGTTCCTGAAGAGGTGAAGATGAGAGGAATGGATGAGAGAGTGAGGAGAAGGACACACTTTTATACTGCTCCTGTACTGCCCCAGGCGACCAGTCCCTGCACATGGGCAGTAATTTTCCAGTAGACTCACCCTCACAGCAAAACATCCTACCCAATTGCACTGGTTGCATTTGGGTTTCCTGACACCCTCCCATTTTATTTCCTCATTTCTGACATGCCTGGTCTGACATACAAGCTCCTTTCGTGTCTCTGGATGAGACACCCAGTGATATTCCTGGCTGGATCACGTCTGTGCGTGGTGAAGATGTGCCCTCAGGGGCTGAGGGGTCCTGTGCAGCCAAGATGTGTTGGCTTGGAGCAGTTCAATTGTTTGCAATTGCCATTGCAGGAAGAGGTTTCTGTTGTCCTTCTCTTGGTGCCCTTTGCTCTGGGGACAACATTTGTCAGGTTCTCTGAGTATGCAGGGTGGGGTTAGGAAAGGCAAAGCCCACCTGGTATTGAACCAGGCAAACCATGTGGGGGGCAAAGAGAAGGTCTTCTTCTGGGTAGGTCAGCAGCAAAAGAGAGGCTTGTGCAAAGGCTGAATGGAGCAGCTCTACCTGGGACAGGGGTTATAGGAAAGGACCTTAGACCTTATCAGACAAATATTCAGTGTAGTGTGTAGCTGCTTTTGGTAAACAAGAGCAGAACTTTATAGCACACAGTTTACTATGTAACATGAAGCAGACAGTATATTAAAAATCACACAACCTTACAATTCCAGGTGATTCATTCTAATCAGTAGGCACTTACTTAAGTGATTGCTATGAAACTTGAACTGGGTTCATGCAGTGATCTTTGAGCAGTAAAAGATCACCACCATTCAGCCACACTTGCTGAGCAGAGAGAGCTCACGGTAGCTTACCCAGGCTGTCATATTGATAGAATAAAGTTGCTGGCTCCCAGTCAAATCACACACGGTCGGAAAAGTATGGACAAGACTCTTTGCACTCACAACTTATGGGTGTTCAATGTGATGTTTGCTTCCTTGTAGGTTTCCTAACAGGAGTTCTTGGCCTGGCTGCAGCTCAAGCCTTTCCCTCCTTTGGAGTCTGTACGAAACTGTTTCTGGTTTGGCTGGGGGAGTGTGGGGGGATGGTGGAAACATCAGAAAATACTTTGTTAGTGTGGTCAAGCACCATCTGGGATTGTCACAGACGGGCTGTGTCTTCTGCATCCTTGTAGGTATTCAGAGCTTGACAAGACTTGCCCCTGGGAATCCTCTAAAGGCTGACTGTGCTTTGAGCAGGGCCGCTTTGACTAGAAGATCTCTTGAAGTCCTTTCCAACCTCAAGGATTCCGTGATTCTGTCATGGTGAACGGACGGGTGATGCACAGCTGCCTCTAAGAGGGAAGAACTGGTTGGGAACATGGGAATCAAGGACAGCCATAGCTATCACACTGGAGAAACTGAGTGTTCAAGACCTGATGACAGGGAGGAAAGTGAGTAGCAGAGTACAGTCCCTGCATTTCAGGTTCACTACCTAGTGAAGCAGATGGTCGGAAGAATGCCATGAGAGCAACTGCGAAGTGCAAATGAGCTCAGAAAAACCAGCAGCACCTTTGGCATTTCTTGGTCCAAGAGCAAGAAAGATCCAGGCAATACTCAGGAAAGGAAGCCAAAACATTAGGGGTGGAAGGGAATGGACAGACAACCCTCATCCTTCTGACCAAAAAGGATGAGTTGTGATGACGAGGTCTCCTGAATTCTCAGCAGAGGGAAAGAAAGGTTTGCAGAAAACATCTCCCTTCTGGCTGGGACTCATCCCTCAGTCCCATGCAGTGAGTCTTCTCCTGGGCATTAGGGCTTAAGCACCCATTCTTTCCCATAGGCCAAAAGCCTCCTCAGGCTGGAGAAAAACCTAGCACCATCAAGAATGCAAGGAAACTCCCTTAATATCCCCGGTATATAAGAACTCTCAGGATCCTGCAGTGCCATGTCCCTGAGGATGCCCAGGGAGGGGATGTGCTGAGAAGGGCCCAGGGTACAAAACCAGGTCTCAGACCACATCAAAGAGGTGATGCACTTCTCTGCCCTGCAGACATGGAGGCAGCTGGAACGCATCCCAGGAGGCCAAGGGAGTGTCTTCAGCAGGCAAGCTTCCTGGAATAGACTCTCCCTACCCTTGCCAAGTCACACTCTTTGGACTGGCCATGCGTCAGGCTTTTGTCGTGAGGATAAGCCACAGGTGTGTGCTGTCTGCAGGTCTGTGCTGCAGGCAGGGCTGAATTCCCCTGTGGCCAGGGCAGCTCCATCCCAACCCCAGGAAAATGGTCTCTTTCTCCAAACCTGCCGATGACATTGGTTGAGAGCCCCCAGAGACTGCGTGAGAGGGGACAACTTTCCCAAACAAACTAACACGGGCAGTAGAGGGTGGGAGGACATGTGCAACTTCATGCAAAGGGAGTGGGAAACAACCTCATCAGATTTCCCCAGGCCCAAGTCCCCTGCCTGCACAGATGTCTCCAGCACTCAGGGGGACATATTCTGCCTTTACTGATGTGTTCCTACCTGGGAAATCCTTGCCCCTTTCACGTCAATACTTCAAAGGTGCCTCTGCGGCCTAATGGTCAGGTCAGAAATGAGGAAATTAAATGGCAGCATTGATGAAACAAAATTTAACCTGTGCCATTAGGTAAGGTGTTTTACTTTGGAGGTGAGTCTGTTGGAAAATTACTGCCCACATGCAGTGACTGTGGGCCTGAGGCAGTGCAGTAGCAGTATAAAAGCAGGTCCTTATCCTCACTTTCTCATTCACTTCTCTCGCCTCCCTCTCCTCAGGAACAAGGTGAGTCTGAAGTCTCCTCTCCTCTCCTCTCCTCTCCTCTCCTCTCCTCTCCTCTCCTCTCCTCTCCTCTCCTCTCCTCTCCTCTCCTCTCCTCTCCTCTCCTCTCCTCTCCTCTCCTCTCCTCCCCTTCCCTCCACTCCTCTCCCCTCCCCTCTCCTCCCCTCTAGTTTTCTCACCCTATTCCTGCTCCTTTCTCCAGTAGTGGGACATGGGCTGCTAATCTTGGGAGAGGGAAGGGTTCAAACGGTGTTGCAGGGAGAGAGCCTGGTGCTTTGCTGAAGTAAGCAAGGGGGTAGGCAGGGGTATTTCTGAGCTCAGTCACTTTTGATGGGGAACGTTTAAGGTGAAGTGAAGGAGAAACACAGCCTCCAGTCCTAACCTCCATCTTTCCTTGGCTAGGCTTGGCTCTTTTGTGGTGAGGTGACAGACTGCTTCTGTACAATCGCTCATCTTCTGCTTTCCCCTGCTTTCTCTTTCTCCCAGGTGCAGCTCCAGCCACAAGACATGTCCTGCTACAACCAGTGCCTGCCCTTCCAGTCCTGCGGCCCAACCCCGCTGGCCAACAGCTGCAATGAGCCCTGCGTCCAGCAGTGCCAAGACTCCCATGTTTACATCCAGCCGTCCCCCGTGGTGGTGACCCTGCCCGGCCCCATCCTCAGCTCCTTCCCGCAGAACACCGCCGTGGGATCCTCCACCTCCGCTGCTGTTGGCAGCATCCTCAGCTCTCAGGGAGTGCCCATCAACTCCGGGGGCTTTGGTCTCTCTGGCTTGGGCAGTGGCATCTGCGGCATAAGGAGTCATTTCCCCTGCTAAAGCTGCTGGTGATGGCCCTGGGGAAGTCCCCTGGTGACCCACAAGACGGTACCAGACCCTCTGTGGGGCAGGCAGATGGACTCCTGGCTATATCTGCACCACAGCCATAGGGTGCAGACTCTGGTCTGCCCCTGGTGCTCTCCGTACTGAGGCCTCTATTCAGAGCCACCTTTTTTTCTTTCTGACTCAATAAAGTTCTTTTGCATCCCAGCACATACTTTTTTCTCGTCCTTTCTTCTGCAGATGTTCTCCAAGATGTCCAAGGAGACACATGTTATTCAGGCTTGGTTCCAGGATGGGGTTGTTAACAAGAGAACCGTTACCAACCATAACCTTTAGATACAGAGTTGTGAGTTGAGGAAAAGACCAGATGGAAAATAAAAAGCTTGAGAAACGTGAGGGTCCTGCCACAGGACCTTTGGGAAAACTTGTGCCAAGACATGGTGTCCACAGATCTTGTACTTGTCTCCTCAGCCACAAAGCTGAGTTGATCTTCCCTGCTGTCCCTGTAACCAGTAGGTCAGGGCACAAAAAAGCTGTTCTGGACTATAGGATCAGAACATAATCAAGGTGGAATGGACCTCCAGAACTTGTTGGGCCCAAGCCCTTTTTCCACATTGTGAGCCACGAGTGTTCAAGGAGGTTGACTGGACAATGTCCCCAGGAAATCTCTTTTACTGCTTGACGCACCTTTTGCTGAAAACCGTTTTCCTCCTACCAGGTACAAACGTCTCATGTCTGAATGTGAGCCCATTTTCTCTAGTCCTCCAGCCACACAGTACCAGTGTTGAGCCTGGATCTGTCTTCTGCGGGACCTCACCACTGCTACTCCAAAGCTGCCCTTCATTCTCATAACAAATACTGTCTTCATGCTCAACAAGCCCCGTTCCCTCAGCCACTGCTCCCCACACAAGTGCCTCTGCTCCTCACCATCCTGCAATACCTGCTGAACTGTCTTGGCCAAGGTGCTTCTTGCATCACATCTTTCTTACATTACAGCAGTTTTGTAGGTGCTTTCAAGTGAGTGCTGAGCAGAGTGGGATAGTCACAACCCTGTATCTCCTGTATCTGAGGTCCTGCTCACCTTGGCCAGGATGTTGGTGAATGTTCTTGATGCCCAGGAACAGTGCTAGAGTTGCACTTGTTTTGCTGGTGTCACTGCAAAAGCGCCTTTCCCTGGCCCTGCTGTTGGGCTGCTGGTTGATTTGGCACAGAATGGGAAGGAGCAAGATGAGGACGACATGCACTGCCAGTTGATCTGTGTGGTGTGTGGAACCCGAGCACAACTAAGCACCTACAATTTCTTCTCTTGATCCACTGTCCCAGTGGTGCGGAGAGATTTGCAACAGCAAAAGAGCAAAATACCCTCGGGTCACGGTCAGGAAGCTCCAAAAGGGTAAGGAAAAAGTGGAAAAAACAGAAATAACAAGTGATGCAAATGAAATCAGCCACCACCTCACAGCAGCAGATTGATGCCTGCCCAGCCTCTGAAGAATGACTACTTTGAAAAGACTGCCCACAGTCCTTCACTTAATTAGCTGTTAACAACCATTGTCCAACCATCCACAACAACTCCTTCCCATAATCACTGTGAGGACCATTTCTCTCCATGGGCATCTTGGGATATTGTTTGCAGGGAAAAGGATTTCACAGAGGCTTGGGCTGGGATACAGCAGAACTTTAATGAGCCAAAGATGGAAATGATGTTGTTATGAGTGTAGATCCTAGTTCAAGGAGCACCAGTGGAGATGAGATTTTGAAATCCACGCCTCTGGCAAACATCCAGGCAGGTGTCCAGCTGCCTACCTTACAGGGGGAGCAGGGCCAGTAGGTCCTCCCTAGACAGGCTTTGTGGGGCTCACAGCCCAGGGGACCACAAGTGAATAAGGACAGAAGAGGGAGAGGGGACACTGAAAGATGAGAAAGGCAGCATTAGCTGTGCTTTCTGAGAGCCCAGGCTGGCCCCATCCTTTTGCAAGGCGTGTTGGGGTTGCTCAGCCCCTCTGAAACCAACAACCTGATGCTCTGTCCCCAGTCCGATACCACCTTGTGTGTCCCTGGGGGACTTCCCCACGGCCATCACCACCAGCTTTAGTAGGGGAAACACCTCCTCATTCTACAAACGCTGCTACCCAAGCCAGAGAGACCAAAGACCCTGGAGCTGATGGGCACTCCCTGAGAGCTAAGGATGCTGCCAACAGCAGCAGAGGTGGAGGATCCCACGGCGGTGTTCTGCGGGAAGGAGCTGAGGATGGGGCTGGGCAGGGTCACCACCATGGGCGAGGGCTGGATGAAGACTCTGGAGTCCTAGCACCGCTGGACACAGGGCTCATTGCAGCTGTTGGCCAGCAGGGTCGGGTCAGAGGGCTGGCAGGGCAGGCACGGCTTGTAGCAGGACATGTCTTGTGCGTTGAGCTGCACCTGGGAGAGAGGTCAGGGAAAGCAGAACAGGGGAGATGGGTGAGGAGCAGCCTGTCACCTCACAAGTAGGGAGATAAGGCATGTGCTGGAGACAAAATTGGAGACTGTGTAGGGATGCACACACACTTCTCCTTCCCCTCTGGCAAACCCTGCCATGAGTGACCAAGCCCAGACCCACTGCCATTGCATGTGGGCAGTAATCTTCCAACAGATTCACCCCCAAGGCAAAATATTCTACGTAATGGAAAGCTTGTATTTTGATGACCATCAGTGCTGCCATTTCTTTTCCTCATTTCTGACATGCCTGCTCTGCCATGCAGGCTCCTTTCTTCTGCTGGGATTAGAGGCGAAAGGATATCCTCATCAGAATACTGTCATTTTGGGCAGAAGATGAGCCCCAGGTTCTGGGGGGACAGACATCCTCATTGTCGGGACAATAAAGTGTGATTTTTCCAACTCCCAGTGTAAGAATCGGTCTATCTCTGCCCTACTCTGCCCATGTCCTCAGAGCACCCACAGGCTCCTCTTTTTAAAGATGTACCGCGTGCTTCAATGGCGTATAGTCTGGTTGTAGGTCTGTAGTTAGTAGTGTTCCCCAGCAGTCAGTATTAGGTCCAGTCCTGTTCATGAATGACCTGGATGAAGAGACTGAGTGCACCCCTGGCAAGTTTGCTGACGATAGCAAACTGGATGGAAGGGTTGATACACCTGGCTGTGCTGCCATTCAGCGAGACCTGGACAGGTTGGAGGACTGGAAAGAGAAGAACCTGATGAAAATCAACAAAGGCAAGTGTAGGGTCCTGCACCTGATGAGGAATAATCCCAGGCATCAGTACAGGTCAGGGGTGGACCTGCGGGAAAGCAACATTGTGAGAAATACCAGAAAGTTCTGGTCAACAACAGGCTGACTGCGAACTAGCTATGTGTCCTTGTGTCCAAGAGGGCAAATGGTGCCTGGAAGCATGCGGAAGAGTGTGAGTAGCACGTTGACGGAGGTTGTCATCCCCCTCTACTCTGCCTTAGTGAGGCCACATCGGGAGTTTCTGGGTCCAATTCCCAATTTAAGAAGGACAAAGAATTACTGGAGGGAGTGCAGTGACAGGCTACAAAGATGATGAAGGTGAAAGAACGTTTTTCTTATGAGGAAAAATGAAGACATCTGGATTTTGATTGGCTAGATCTTTGGACTGAGACCAATTGTATGAGGTTTAACAAGGCCAAACTCTGGTGATACAGGGAACTAACTAGCTAACACTTCAAAAGCTAACACTGAAAGAGCTAACCCTTAACCCACATGACAATTGCCTGGCCTTGCTTAGCTTTGTGTAACTTATTGTATGAGAAACAGGAGTTTGCTGACGACTTTGGAGGCCTTGTGAAGATGAAAAACCCTAGCTGCATCCTTGGGTGGACTAGATAACAGAATCTTGGACACATGACAGGAGATATACCAGTTCTAACCAACTCATCAGTTTGAGTCCCAGCTAACTCAGCACACCAGGCCAGAGGTAAAAGTGTACAGCAGAGAAGGCCCTGGCTCACGATCACTGTGCAGGCGAAACCAGGAGGGGTCAGAGGTGGAAGCTGTGGAAATGATTTCCCGGAACTCATTGTAATAAGAACCACCTTCTCAGGGACAGGTTATGAATATATATAGGCGTTTGTAGAATTTTCATAAATATGTAATACTTTACAACATTTAGCCAAGCTCACAGCTACTAGAAATTTACACACGTCTTGGGTGGAGCTAGCACCCATGTGCACAGTGCTGAATAAACATACCTTCTTTACAATCTCACAGGTTGTAAAGTAATTTCCATGCCTCAGCGAGTCCTGAAGTTGGGTCACAACAACCTCATGAATGCTCCAGGCTCGGGGAAGAGTGGCTGGAAATCTGCCTGGTGGAAAAGGACCTGGGGATGTTGATTGACAGCTGGCTGAATATGAGACAGCATGTGTCCAGGAGGCCAAAGAGGCCAACAGCATCCTGGCTTGTATCAGGAACAGTGTGGTCAGCAGGAGTAAATTGATTGTGTCATTGTACTCAGTGACGGTGAGGCCCCACCTTGAACATTGTGTTCAGTTTTACGCCCCTCATCATAAGAGAGACACCTTGAGATATCAGAGAGAGAGTGCAGAGGAGGGTGATGGAGCTGATGAGGGACCTGAAGCACAAGTGTGATGAAGAGCGGTTGAGGGAACTGGGACTGTTTAGCCTGGAGAACAGGAGGCTGAGGGGAGACCTTATTGCTGTCTACAACTACCTGAAAAGAGGTTGTAGCATGGAGGGTGTTGGTCTGTTCTACCAAGTAGCAAGTGATAGGACAAGAGGAAATACCTCAAGTTGTACCAGGAGTGGTTTAGATTGGATATTAGGAAACATTTATACGTGGAGAGGGTGAAACAGTGGAACAGCCTGTCCAGGGAAGTGGTGGAGTCATCATTCCTGAAGGTATTCAAAAAGCATATAGACGAGGTTCTTAGGGACATGGTTTAGTGCCAGAGTTAGATTAAGACACAACTTGATGATCAAGTTTCTATTCCAACTGAAATGATTCCATGGTTCTGTGTTCACCTTTGAAAAGAGAAGGCCGAGAGGGGATCTGGGAGCCCTCAAACCTCCTCTGGGTAGATGCGCCTTTGGGGCTTAATCATCCTTGAGGAGAGACTCAGTTGTGGAAGTAAACAGAAATACAGGCTTTGTCACCCTGGCGGAAAAGACCAGGCTGTGGTAGGAGGCTCTCCTGAATACTCCATGATGGAAACGAAAGGGTTGCAAAACACGTCTGCCCATCAGCTGGAACTCATCCCTGGATCTCATGCTATATACCTTCCTACGGACTTCCCCATGTCTTCTTTCCTGCGCCTCAAAGGCCTCCTCAGCTTGGAGCACAACGCAGTACCATTGGAGAGGCACGAAGCTTTCCTCATCTCCTCAGTGAGTGAGGGCTGTCAGGACCCTGCAGTGCAACGTGCCAGGGGATGCACAGGGAGGGGATGGGTTCAGAAGGGCAGTGGGTGTAAAAACAGCTCTGAGACAATTTCAAAGAGGCGATGCACTTCCCTGCCCTGCAGACATGGAGGCACCTGGAATGCATCCAAGGAGGCCAAGGGAATGTCTTTAGTATGCAGCCTTGCTGGGATAGTCTCTGTCAAAGCATGGCGAGTCACATTTTAATTTTGGATTGGCCATGTGTCAGGCTTCTGGCGTGAGGCCAAGCCAGGAGTGTGTGTTGTCTACAGGCCTGTGTCCCATGAGGGGACAGATTCCCCTGTGGCCAGAGCTCTGAGCACTGACCTCTACCTGACTACCAATCTCCAGGCAAACCATTGTGTGTCCTGCAGGTCAGGGTCCAAAACATGTGGCCAAACTGCATGATGGTGTGAGGGCAGTGGGAGGAATAAGGTGCAGTCCTGGTCACACTTCTCATGTAGTGAGGAGGGACCTGACTCCACAGGTCTTCTTGAGGAATCAGGGGGTTTTTGGAGGACCAAGTCCTTCCTTATGACTGCATTGGCTGGAGACTTCCAGAGACTGCCACAAGAGGGGATGTTTTGGCAAAAGAAACCAGCAAATGTATCAAGCAAGAGAAGCTTTCCTTAGTCAAAGGTGTTTTAGACCAACACTGCAACCCATCTGCATGTAGAGGAAATGACCAGTGACTGCTGGAGTGCAGCAGGGAGGCAGAAGGGAGCTGTGCAACGTCCAGTCACAGGAGCCTTTGTACACTAGTGAGAGGACTGCAATGGTGGGAAGACTTGCACCTTCATTTCCTTGGAGTTGAAAGCAATCTCAGCAGATGTCCCCAGAGCCATATTCTCTGTCTGCACTGACCCCTCCAGCACTCTGGGGCACATCTTCTGTCTGTGCTGACATGATCTTGCTCAGAAAAAGTCTTTGTCTGTCACTGTGAAACTTCAAAAGACCCTCCATGGCATAATGGTCATCTAAGAGATGAGGAAATGAAAGTGATGACGGAAACCAAAGAGCAACCTGTGCAATTATGTAGGGTGTTTTGCTTTGGAGGTGAGTCTACAGAAAAATTACTGCCTGCATGCAGTGATTGTGAGCCTGGGGCTGTGCAGGAGCAGTATGAAAGTGGGTCCTTCTCCTCACTCACTCACTCACTCACTCACTCACTCACTCACTCACTCACTCATTCATCCACTACTGTTGTCTCCATCTCCTTGGGATCTAGGTGAGTTTGGAGCCATTTCTTGTCTTCACCCTTCTCCTCATCTTCCTCCTTGTCTTCCTGCTCCTTGTCATCTTCTTCTTCTGGGTTTTCTTGGCACTTACCTGCTCCGTTGTCTTCTACTGCATCTTGGAGCTGTTTGACTTGGTGGAGATAAGGGCACAGAGAGTGTGCCATAGAGAGAGGCTGGGGCTTTGTTGCGATATCTCCTGAGCTATGACCTAGGTAGGAAGCGCCCTCAGCTTGGTGGCACTTGGCAGAGCTCATTTTTGTGGAGGGTTAGGGTCTCCCTCATGGTGGGCTGACAGGCTGTTCTTCAGAAACCCAGGGAGCTTTGTTTTCCTCTGACTTCTCTCTCCCAGGTGCAGCTCCAGCCACAAGACATGTCCTGCTACAACCCGTGCCTACCCTTCCAGTCCTGCGGCCCAACCCCGCTGGCCAACAGCTGCAATGAACCCTGTGTCCAGCAGTGTCAGGACTCCAGAGTCTTCGTCCAGCCCTCCCCTGTGGTGGTGACCCTGCCTGGCCCCATCCTCAGCTCCTTCCCGCAGAACACCGCCGTGGGATCCTCCACCTCTGCTGCTGTTGGCAGCGTCCTCAGCTCTCAGGGAGTGCCCATCAGCTCCAGGGGCTTTGGTCTCTCTGACTTGGGCAGCGGCATCTGCGGCATGGGGAGGCGTTTCCCCTGCTAAATTTTCCCTGCACTTGCATCCACCTTATTTCTTTTTTTTTTTTTATTGACTCATTAAAGTTCTTCTGCATCGTGGACTGCACTTTCATGTCGTCCTTTCCCCTGCACCTGATCTCCAAGATTCCCAGAGAGACACATGTTTCTGAATGGTGGCTTTTGAAAGCGGGTTGTTGGGGATGATTTTTCAGTGATGTCTAAATTAAGCAGGTTTCCTTAGTCTTGCACAATTCAGACACATGGTGTGAATTTTGGGGTTATCCTATGCAGGGACAAGAGTTGGACTCGATGATCCTTGTGGTCCCTACCACCTCAGGGCACTCGGTGATTCTAGGATTCTGTGGTAATTTCTATATTTGTCCACATAGAGAATCACCAAACAGATTCTAGGGGGCTGCCATCTGCAGATGGGCATCCTGGGAGAGCATCTGCAGATGAAAGGACAAGGAAAAAGTATGTGCTGGGGTGCAAAAGAAATTTATTGAGTCAAAAAGAAAACAAGGTGGCTCTGAATAGAGGCCCCAGTACAGAGAGCACCAGGGGCAGACCAGAGAGACTTTCATATGGACAGGTCTTTAAACATCCTCTGGTCCAAAGTGTGGCAGTTGCCCATCCCCCTATAAGGTCTTGCTTTCAGTGGAGCAGATGATGGCTCCTTAGCGCTTTTATGCCCCACTGTGCTTGCCCCTGTCCATGCACCTTGGTTGGTGCCAAGGCGCCGACAGTTACTCCCCTCCTTTATGCCTACTCTGGGCATGGTGAGTCCTCACATTCACCTCCCCCCAGCTGGTGGAGCGGAAAAGTTGGGACCCTTGGTCAACAGGCAGGGTCCTCTGGCAAGGAGGTTCCCAGGTCTAGAGAGGCAGAGAAGCTTCTGGACCATGATCATAAAGACCACAGCCACACTCAGCCAGGCTATAAATCACTGGATGCACCCTTTGCGTTGCTCTTCTTTGGACTAGTGGGTATGCAGTCAGAGGCTCTGTTCCTTACGCTGGCCATGTAAGAAACATTCCTTGGCGACTGAGACACCTTGCCAAACTGGTAAGCAATCTGGGCACTCTTGAGAGTCATCACTTTCTAACAGAGTGGGAAGGTACACATTTTGAATCATCACTCTAGATTTTTGGGATCTCATACCCTTCAGTTTGTCCCTGCTGTGTAGTAATTAATTTTTGGATGGTATCCGAACCTGTGTTTCATGGTGTTGCCGGAGTGCTGAATAAACCTCATTTGTAGCTGTTTATTTGCAAACAGTTCCACTTCGATTAATGTTGCTTTGGAGCTTATTTTCCTTCTAAAATGATTTTTGGGGTTCTTCCATGACTCAGCCCTCCTGCTGTGGGCAGGGATGTCTGTCACTACATCAAGTTATTCAAAGATGCTTCAAAAAACCTATGCTTCCAGTCTGCTTAGCACTCATCAGATGGCATCTACGGAACTGCTCTCATGCAAGAAGGTTCTTACCAAGTGGTACAAGCTGGGAAACTAGGATGGTGTAAGGGCTGGAGCAATCCTCTGAGAAGGAGAGGCTGAGGGTACAAGGCTCACTGAACATGGAATAGAGAATGCTTTCATAGGAGGTATAAAATCATTCTAGTGAAGCAATGGTCATTGAACTCTATCATAGAATTCTATCAAACCCCAGATAGGCAGTGAAGTTTAGAAATCAGAGGGTCATCCCAAGTATGGCTAAGCATGCTCAAAGCAAAAATATCCTCAACAATCCCTTCTTAGAACCACACCTAAGGATCAGGTCTGACCCTGAGCATCTTGTGAGAGCATCTGCAGGGGAAAGGAAGACACACAGGCATGAGCTGGGATGCAGCAGAACTTTAATGGGACAAAAGAGGAAAATCAAGTTGATCCAAGTGGAGACCCCATTGCAAGGAGCACCAGGGGTAGACAGGAGTCTGTGACCCATGGCTGTGGTGGAGACCCTGCCAGATACTTATCTGCCTGCCCCACTGAGGGAGCAGGGCCAGCAGGTCCTCCCTAGGCTGGCTTTGTGGGGCTCACAACCCAGGGGAGCACAAGAGAACAAGGACACAAGAGGGAGAGGAGACACTGGAAGAGGGGGAAGGTGGCATTAGCTGTGCTTTCTGAGAGCTCGGGTTGGTCCCATCCTTTTGCAACGGGTGCTGGGATTGCTCAGCCCCTCTGAAAACAACAATCTAATGCTCCATCCCCAGTCCTGTCCCATCCTGTGTGTCCCTGGTTTCCTTCCCCAGGGCCATCATCAGCAGCTTTAGCAGGGGAAACGCCTCCTTATGCCGCAGATGCCGCTGCCCAAGCCAGAGAAACCAAAGCCCCCGGAGTTGATGGGCACTCCCTGAGAGCTGAGGACGCTGCCAACAGCGGCGGAGGTGGAGGATCCCACGGCGGTGTTCTGCGGGAAGGAGCTGAGGATGGGGCCGGGCAGGGTCACCACCACGGGGGATGGCTGGATGTAAACATGGGAGTCCTGGCACTGCTGGACGCAGGGCTCATTGCAGCTGTTGGCCAGCGGGGTTGGGCCGCAGGACTGGAAGGGCAGGCACGGGTTGTAGCAGGACATGTCTTGTGGCTGGAGCTGCACCTGGGAGAGAGACAGGGCAGGGGGAAGCAGATTATGAGGGATGGTTGAACAGCAGCTTGTCACTCCAGATGATGGAAATCCTTCCTCTCAGCCCAAAAGAGTCCTACAAACAGCAAGCAAGTCCTGGGTGATCACTTCCTTGTCCATAACTCAGGAGACAACTCAGTGAAGTCCCAAGTTCTCTCCATGGTATACCTCTTACTTCTCCCACGACAAGCAGCCCAATGACCCAGCAAAAGAAAAAGGGGCAAGTTTGTGCTGAGAAATTCTGGAGAGGATCGAAGTGCAGGAGGAAGAGCAGGAAGAGGAGAGCAAGTTTCAGACTCACCTTGTTCCCGAAGAGGTGAAGATGAGAGGAATGGATGAGAGAGTGAGGAGAAGGACACACTTTTATACTGCTCCTGTACTGCCCCAGGCGACCAGTCCCTGCACATGGGCAATAATTTTCCAGTAGACTCACCCTCACAGCAAAACATCCTACCCAATTGCACTGGTTGCATTTGGGTTTCCTGACACCCTCCCATTTTATTTCCTCATTTCTGACATGCCTGGTCTGACATACAAGCTCCTTTCGTGTCTCTGGATGAGACACCCAGTGATATTCCTGGCTGGATCACGTCTGTGCGTGGTGAAGATATGCCCTCAGGGGCTGAGGGGTCCTGTGCAGCCAAGATGTGTTGGCTTGGAGCAGTTCAATTGTTTGCAATTGCCATTGCAGGAAGAGGTTTCTGTTGTCTTTCTCTTGGTGCCCTTTGCTCTGGGGACAACATTTGTCAGGTTCTCTGAGTATGCAGGGTGGGGTTAGGAAAGGCAAAGCCCACCTGGTATTGAACCAGGCAAACCATGTGGGGGGCAAAGAGAAGGTCTTCTTCTGGGTAGGTCAGCAGCAAAAGAGAGGCTTGTGCAAAGGCTGAATGGAGCAGCTCTACCTGGGACAGGGGTTATAGGAAAGGTAGAGGTACTCCAAGGGTTCTTGGCCTTGGTCTTGACTGGCAGGATTTGCTGTCTAAAGATCAGGCTCCTGAGAGTCCTTGGAAAGTCTGGAGCAGGAATAAGTTCCCCACAGTAGTGGAGGATCAGGTGTGGGAACACTTAAACAGATTGGACTGACATGAGTGCACCAGGCTGAGCTGGTTTGACTGAAAGTGATTTGATTTTCTTCATGCAGTTAGGAACCTTTCTTTTCTGCAGATATTTACAGCCCACAGCCTCGAAGGCACTGTTTTGTCTGAATAAATCCTTTTATTTTCAGCAAAGTGCAGAACAAGCCCTATCTTGCAGATGTCTGTAATGTCTTTGTGTTAGCCTTGAAGGCATTATTTTCTCCTCAGTCAGTTCCATTCCTCCAAGCAAAGTGTGAACTAGACCTTATCTGACAAATGTTCAGTGTAGCGTGTAGCTGCTTTTGGTAAATAAGAGCAGAATTTTATAGCACACAGTTTACTATGTAACATGAAGCAGACAGTATATTTAAAATCACACAACCTTACAATTCTAGGTGATTCATTCTAATCAGTAGGCACTTACTTAAGCTAAGTGATTGCTATGAAACTTGAACTGGGCTCATGCAGTGATCTTTGAGCAGTAAAAGATCATCACCATTCAGCCACACTTGCTGAGCAGAGAGAGCTCACGGTAGCTTACCCAGGCTGTCATATTGATAGAATAAAGTTGCTGGCTCCCAGTCAAATCACACACGGTCGGAAAAGTATGGACAAGACTCCTTGCACTCACAACTTATGGGTGTTCAATGTGATGTTCGCTTCCTTGTAGGTTTCCTAACAGGAGTTCTTGGCCTGGCTGCAGCTCAGGCCTTTCCCTCCTTTGGAGTCTGTACGAAACTGTTTCTGGTTTGGCTGGGGGAGTGTGGGGGGATGGTGGAAACATCAGAAAATACTTTGTTAGTGTGGTCAAGCACCATCTGGGATTGTCACAGACGGGCTGTGTCTTCTGCATCCTTGTAGGTATTCAGAGCTTGACAAGACTTGGCCCTGGGAATCCTCTAAAGGCTGACTGTGCTTTGAGCAGGGCCGCTTTGACTAAAAGATCTCCTGAAGTCCCTTCCAACCTCAAGGATTCCGTGATTCTGTCATGGTGAACGGACGGGTGATGCACAGCTGCCTCTAAGAGGGAAGAACTGGTTGGGAACATGGGAATCAAGGACAGCCATAGCTATCACACTGGAGAAACTGAGTGTTCAAGACCTGATGACAGGGAGGAAAGTGAGTAGCAGAGTACAGTCCCTGCATTTCAGGTTCGCTACCTAGTGAAGCAGATGGTAGGTAGAATGCCATGAGAGCAGCTGTGAAGACAAACCTCATCTTTCTGACCAAAAAGGATGAGTTGTGATGACGAGGTCTCCTGAATTCTCAGTAGAGGGAAAGAAAGGTTTGCAGAAAACATCTCCATTCTGGTTGGGACTCATCCCTCGGTCCCATGCAGTGCATCTTCTCCTGGGCAATAGGGCTTAAGCACCCATTCTTTCCCATAGGCCAAAAGCCTCCTCAGGCTGGAGGAAAACCCAACACCATCAGGAACGCAAGGAAACTCCCTTTATATCCCTGGTATATAAGAACTCTCAGGATCCTGCAGTGCCATGTCCCTGAGGATGCCCAGGGAGGGGATGTGCTGAGAAGGGCCCAGGGTACAAAACCAAGTCTCAGACCACATCAAAGAGGTGATGCACTTCCCTGCCCTGCAGGCATGGAGGCAGCTGGAACGCATCCCAGGAGGCCAAGGGAGTGTCTTCAGCAGGCAAGCTTCCTGGAATAGACTCTCCCTACCCTTGGCAAGTCACACTCTTTGGATTGGCCATGCGTCAGGCTTTTGTTGTGAGGATAAGCCACAAGTGTGTGCTGTCTGCAGGTCTGTGTTGCAGGCAGGGCTGAATTCCCCTGTGGCCAGGGCAGCTCCATCCCAACCCCGGGAAAATGGTCTCCGAGCACTGGATTCTACCTGAGTACACAGCTGCAGGCGACGCCAACAGCCATTGTCCTCAGCATGACCTACTTGCCAGCACTGCCAGAGTTCAAGGGACTCACACCACAGTCACTGTGCTTTGGAAAGGATTCTCCTGCTGGTTAGTGTTCAAAGCGTATGGCCAAAGTGCGTGGTGGTGTGACGGGAGTGGAAAGAACACGATGCTGTCCTGAGCAGCAGCACAACCCTGGTGTAGTGAGGAGGTACCCAACTCCACAGGGTTCGTTGAGAAATCACGGGGATTGTGAGAGCAATGTTCTCTTTCCCCAAACCTGCCGATGACATTGGTTGAGAACCCCCAGTGACTGCATGAGAGGGGACAACTTTCCCAAACAAACTAACAGAGGCAGGAGAGGAATACATTGGTGGGAGGACATGTGCACCTTCATGCAAAGGGAGTGGGAAACGAGCTCATCAGATTTCCCCAGGCCCAAATCTCCTGTCTGCACAGATGTCTCCAGCACTCAGGGGAACATATTCTGCCTTTACTGATGTGTTCCTACCTGGGAAATCCTTGCCCTTTCATGTCAACACTTCAAAGGTGCCTCTGAGGCCTAATGGTCAGGTCAGAAATGAGGAAACGAAATGGCAGCATTGATGAAACAAATTTAACCTGTGCCATTAGGTAAGGTGTTTTACTTTGGAGGTGAGTCTGTTGGAAAATTACTGCCCACACGCAGTGACTGTGGGCCTGAGGTAGTGCAGTAGCAGTATAAAAGCAGGTCCTTATTCTCACTTTCTCATTCACTTCTCTCGCCTCCTTCTCCTCAGGAACGAGGTGAGTCTGAAGTCTCTCCTTCTCTCCTCTCCTCTCCTCTCCTCTCCTCTCCTCTCCTCTCCTCTCCTCTCCTCTCCTCTCCTCTCCTCTCCTCTCCTCTCCTCGCCTCGCCTCGCCTCGCCTCGCCTCGCCTCGCCTCGCCTCGCCTCGCCTCGGCTCTCCTCTCCTCTCCTCTCCTCTCCTCTCCTCTCCTCTCCTCTCCTCTCCTCTCCTCTCCTCTCCTCTCCTCGCCTCGCCTCGCCTCGCCTCGCCTCGCCTCGCCTCGCCTCTCCTCGCCTTGCCTCGCCTCCCCTCCCCTCCCCTCCCCTCCCCTCTCCTCCCCTCCCCTTCTCTCTCCTCTACCTATTCCCCTCTCCTCAAGCTATTCCTGCTCTTTTCTCAGGTAGTGGGACATGGGCTGTTAATCTTGGGAGAGGGAAGGGTTCAAACAGTGTTGCAGGGAGAGAACCTGGTGCTTTGTTGAAGTAAGCGAAGGAGTAGACAGGGTTATTCCTGAGTTCAGTCAATTTTGATGGGGAACGTTTAAGCTGAAGCAAAGGAGAAACACATGAACCTCTCTACACAGCCTCCAGTTCTAACCTCCATCTTTCCTTGTCTAGGCTTGTCTCTTTCGTGGTGAGGTGACAGACTGCTTCTTTACAATCACTCATCTTCTGCTTACCCCTGCCTTCTCTCCCTCCCAGGTGCAGCTCCAGCCACAAGACATGTCATGCTACAACCAGTGCCTACCCTTCCAGTCCTGTGGCCCAACCCCACTGGCCAACAGCTGCAATGAGCCCTGTGTCCAGCAGTGCCAAGACTCCCATGTTTACATCCAGCCCTCCCCCGTGGTGGTGACCCTGCCTGGCCCCATCCTCAGCTCCTTCCCGCAGAACACCGCCGTGGGATCCTCCACCTCTGCTGCTGTTGGCAGCATCCTCAGCTCTCAGGGAGTGCCCATCAACTCCGGGGGCTTTGGTCTCTCTGGCTTGGGCAGCGGAATCTGTGGCACGAGGAGGCGTTTCCCCTGCTAAAGCTGCTGATGATGGCCCTGGGGAAGGCCCCTGGGGAACCACAAGATAGTACCAGACTGGGGATTGACCATCAGGTTGTTACTTTCAGAGCGGCAGATCAACCCTAGCACCCCTTCCAAAAGGACGGGGCTAGCCTGGGCTCTCAGAAAGCACTGTTCATGCCACCTTTCCCCTGTTTCAATGTCCCATGTCCCTCTGTGCCCTTGTTCTCTTGTGCTCCCCTGGACTGTGAGGACCTTCTGCCCCTGTTCCCTCTGTGGGGCAGGCAGATGGACTCCTGGCTATATCTCCACCACAGCCACGGGGTGCAGACTCTGGTCTGCCCCTGGTGCTCTCTGTACTGGGGCCTCTATTCAGAGCCACCTTGTATTCTTTTTGACTCAATAAAGTTCTTTTGCATCCCAGCACATACTTTTTCCTCATCCTTTCACCTGCAGATGCTCTCCCAGGATGCCCAAGGAGACACATATTATTCAGGGCTGGTTCCAGGATGGGCTTGTTAACAGGAGAACCGGTACTAACCATAACCTTGAGATGCAGAATTGTGAGTTGAGGAAAAGACCAGATGGAAAATAAAAGCTTGAGAAACGCAAGTGAAAATCCCCATGACCTTAGCCACTGCTCCCCACACAAGTGCTTCTGCTCCTCACCATCCCACAATTCATGCTGAACTGTTTTGGCCAAGGTGCTTCTTGCATCACATCTTTCTTACATTACAGCAGTTTTGTAGGTGCTTTCAAGTGAGTGCTGAGCAGAGTGGGATAGTCACTACCTTGTATCTCTGATGTGAGGTCCTACTCGCCTTGGCCAGGATGTTGGTGAATGATCTTGGTGCCCAGGAACAGTGCTAGAGTTGCACTTGTTTTGCTGGTGTCACTGCAAAAGCACCTTTCCCTGGCCCTGCTGTTGGGCTGCTGGAAGATTTGGCACAGAATGGGAAGGAGTAAGATGAGGACGACATGCGCTACCGGTTGATCTGTGTGGTGTGTGGAACCTGAGCAGAACTAAGCACCTACAATTTGTTCTCTCGATCCACTGTCCCAGTGGTATGGAGAGATTTGGAACAGCAAAAGAGCAAAATACCCTTGAGTTATGTTCAGGAAACTATAAAAGGGGAAGGAAAAGGTGGAAAAAAAACCAGAAATAACAAGTGATGCAAATGAAATCAGCCACCACCTCACAGCAGCAGATTGATGCTTGCCCAGCCTCTGAAGAATGACTACTTTGAAAAGACTGCCCACAGTCCTTCACTTAATTATCTATTAACAACCATTGTCCAACCATCCACAACAACTCCTTCCCACAATCACTGTGAGGACCATTTCTCTCCATGGGCATCTTGGGATAGTGTCTGCAGGGAAAAGGATTTCACAGAGGCTTGGGCTTTGATACAGCAGAACTTTAATGAGTCAAAGATGGAAACGATGTTGTTATGAGTGTAGATCTTAGTTCAAGGAGCACCAGTGGAGATGAGATTTTGAAACCCATGCGTCTGGCAAACATCCAGGCAGGTGTCCAGCTGCCTCCCTTACAGGGTGAGCAGGGCCAGCAGATCCTCCCTTGCTGGCTAGACACTGCCATGGGATCCTCCGCTTCTGTTGCCATTGGTAGCATCCTCAGCTCTCAGGGAGTGCCCATCAACTCCAGGGGCTTCGGTCTCTCTGGCTTGGGCAGCTGCTATTGCGGCATGAGAAGGTGTTTCCCCTGCTAAATCTTCTCCCTGCACTTGCATCCATCTGATTTGTTGGGGTTTTTTTTAACTCATTAAAGTTCTTCTGCATCCTGAACTGCACTTCTGTGTCATCCTTTCCCCTGCACATGATCTCCCAAGATGCCCATGGAGACACGTGTGTCTCAGAGGTGGCTTTTGAAAGGGGGTTGTCTGGGATGATTTTGCAGTGACTATCAACACAGCCTTGCATTGAGTCTGCTTAATCTTGCACAATTCAGACACATGGTGTGAATTTTGGGATTATCCTATGCAGGGACAAGAGTTGGACTCGATGATCCTTGTGGTCCCTACCAACTCAGGACACTCAGTGATTCTAGGATTCTGTGGTAATTTCTATATTTGTCCACCTAGAGAATCACCAAACAGAATCTAGTTGGTGCTACCTGCTTCGTTGTGTATGTCTTTTTTTCCTCGGTAAATCAACTGTGATGCAAATAGTCAGGAAGGAATGTGGTATTGACAAGACACAGGCAGTGGCTTGCCAGGAGCAGACAGGAGAACCCACTGTAACCATAACATTCTGAAAGGAAGGGACACAGTGCAGCTGGTTGCCTGGATTGTGGTACCAGCATAGCGCAGAACCACAGAAAGACTTCTATATATGGACAGGTCTTTAAACATCCTCTGGTCCAACCTGTGGCAGTTGCCCATCCCCCTACAAGGTCTTGCTTTCAGTGGAGCAGTTGATGGCTTCTTAGAGCCTTTTGTGCCCCACTGTGATTGCCCTTGTCCATGCACCTTGGTCAGTGTCAAGGTGCCAACAGCTACACCCCTCCTTGATGACTCTCGACTCCTCACATTCAGCTCTCCCCAGCTGGTGGAGCAGAAGAGTTGGGACACTCGGTCAACAGACAGGGTCCTCAGGCAAAGAGGTTCCCAGGTCCAGAGAAGCAGAGAAGCTTCTGGGCCATGTTCATTATGACCACAGCCAGATCCAACCAGGTTATAAATCACTGGACGCACCCTTTGAGTTGGTCTTCTTTGGGCTAGCAGATATGCAGTCAGAGGCTCTGTTCCCTAAAGTGGCCATGTCAGGAACATTCCTTGCGGACTGAGACACCTTGCCAAATTGGTAAGCAATCTGGGTGCTCTTGAGAGTCATCACTTTCTAACAGAGTGGGAAGGTACACATTTTGAATCATCACTCTAGATTTTTGGGATCTGATATCCTTCAGTTTGTCTGTGCTGCAGAGTAATTAATTTCTAGATGATATCCAAACCTGTGTTTCATGGTGTTGTTGGAGTGCTGAATAAACCCCATTTGCAGCTGTTTGTGAACAGTTCCACTTAGATTAATGTTGCTTAGTTCCCATGACACAACCTTCCTGACGTGGGCAGGGATATCGGTCACTACACCAAGTTACTCTAAGCTCCTTCCAAAAACCTAAGGTCCCAGCCTTCTTAGCACTCATTAGATGCTATCTACAGAACTACTCTCATGCAACAAAGACCTTGACTGAGTGGTATGAGCTGGGAAGCCAGGATGGTGTGAAGCCTGGAGCAATTCTCTGAGGAGGACATGATGAGGGCACAAGGCTCACTGAGCTTGGAGTAGAGACTGCTTTGGTGGGTGTTATCAAATTATTCTAGAGAAACAATGGACACTGAACTATGTCATACAATTCTATCAAACCCCAGATGGGCAGTAAAGTTTAGAAATCAGAGGGTCATCTTAAGTATGGCTAAACACACTCAATGTAAGTCTGTGTTAACAGTCACTGCAAAAGCATCCCCAACAACCCCTTCCCAGAACCACACATGAGGACCCCATCTCTTCCTGGGCATCTTGAGAGATCATCTACAGGTAAAAGAATGGCACAAGAAATAGGAGCTGAGATGCAGCAGAACTTTAATGAGGCAGAACAGAAAAACAAGTTTGTGACCCTTGGTTGCGGTGAAGATCGAGTCAGATATTTATTTGTCTGTCCCACAGAAGTTAGCAGGGTCATCAGGTCCTCCCTAGGCTGGCTTTGTGGGGCTCAAAGCCCAGGGGAGCTCAAGGGAACAAGGACATAATAGGAAGAGGAGACATGGGAAGAGAGGAAAAGCCCAGGGCATGGGCATGGGCCATGCTTTCTGAGAGCTCAGGCTGGCCCCATCCTTTTGCAAGGGATACTGGGGTTGTTCAGCCCCTCTGGAAGCAACAAGCCTATGCTCTGTCCCCTGTCCTGTCCCATCTGATGTGTCCCTGGGGGCCTTCCCCAGGGTCATCACCAACAGCTTTAGCAGGGGAAACACCTCCTTGTGCCACAGATGCCGCTGCCCAAGCCAGAGAAACCAAAGCCCCCGGAGTTGATGGGCACTCCCTGAGAGCTGAGGATGCTGCCAACAGCAGCAGAGGTGGAGGATCCCACGGCGGTGTTCTGTGGGAAGGAGCTGAGGACGGGGCCGGGCAGGGTCACCACCACAGGGGAGGGCTGGATGTAAACATGGGAGTCCTGGCACTGCTGGACACAGGGCTCATTGCAGCTGTTGGCCAGCGGGGTTGGGCCACAGGGCTGGCAGGGGAGGCACTGGTTGTAGCAGGACATGTCTTGTGGTTGGAGCTGCACCTGGGAGAGATGGCAGGAGAAAAAAAGTTCTATGGGAGCCAAGGCAAGAGCTGAAGACAAGAGCTGGAGACTGTGTAGGGGGAACAAACACTTCTCATTCCCCTGAGGCAAGCCCTGCCATGAGTGTCCCAGCCCACGGGGATCTCTGCCAGGCCCATAGCTCAGGAGACACCTCAACCAAGATCCAGCCATGTCACACCTTCTGTCTTATTCTGCATAACATGACAAACAGCTTCAAGACCCTGCATGGGACTAAGGTGCAGGAATGTACTGAAAAATCTTAAAGAAGAAGGAGGAGAAGGAGGTGGAGAACGGGATTCATACTCACCTGGATTCCAAGGAGATGGAGGCGAGAGGAGTGGATGAGAGAGTGAGGAGTAGGACCCGCTTTTATATTGCTCCCACACTGCCCCGGGTCCACGGTCACTGCACGTGGGCAGTAATTTTCCAACAGACTCACCTCCAAAGCAAATTGTAATGGCAAGGTTGTAATTTGATGTCCATCAATGCTGACATTTAATTTCCTCATTTCTGACATGCCTGCTCTGCCATGCAGGCTTCTTTCTTTTGCTGGGATGAGAGACCAAAGCATATGCCATCAGAATTGTGTCATTTTGGATAGAAGATGAGCCCCAAGTTCTGGTAGGACGAACATTCCTGTGCTTGGTGCAGTGAAGTGTGGTTTTTTGCAACTCCCAGTGCAAGAACAGGCTCTGCTTTCCCCCATGCTGCACATCTCCACAGAGCACCCACAGGCTCCTGGTTTTAAATGTGTGCCACGTGCTTCTCTCACTTCTCTCTCTCACTTGCTTCAGTGTTCACTTGTCATTGCATCCCTGGGCAGTCAGGCGTGTACTTAGCACTCATCAGATGGTATCTACCATCTGTACCCATGTCTTCAGCTGTCTTCTTCCTGATGACCTTTGCTGTAAGGAGAACTTTTGCAGGCTGAAAGTGCAGGGTGGGGGTCAGGAAAGCCACAGATCACCTGATGTTGAATCACGTAAAGCACACAGAGGTCAAGAAGAAGTTCTTTTTCCAGGTAGGTTGACAGCAAAAGCAAGGCTTGGTTAAAAGCCACCCCAGTGTTAACAGGGCAGCTTCTTGAGAACAGGGCTTACAGGAAAAGTAGAGATACTACAAAGTTTCTTGGCCTTTGACTTTACTGGAAGGATTTTTTGTCAAGAATTGGAGTTCCTGATGTTCCTTGGAACGTTTGGAGCAAGGAAGACTTACCATAGAGAAGGATCAAGTGTGGGCACTGTTAAACAGATTGGACTGACATGGTGTCACTACAAGACCACTCTCTATAATGTATGAAAGTTCCAGTGGTCAGAGAATGCATGTGAGCAGTGGAAGAAAGCCAATGGGTGTCCCCAGGAAGGGCATGAAGGAGGAGTTGGGGAATGACAGGCCAGTCAGCCTCACCTCAAACACTGCAAAGATGGTGGAGCATATAATCCTGGAAGCCCTTTCCCAAGATGAGAGGACATGACGGTGAGGAAAGATTTAGGGAAGTAAAAAAAAAAACTGATGAACCTCATGGCCTTCTTTGATCACGTCTGGCTCTGTTGGGTGACAGAGCTGCAGCAAATGTTCCAAATCTCATCTAACCAAGGCTTTTGATGCTGTCTGCTGTAAGAGTCCTTACAGACCACTTGATGAAATTCAGGCTGGGGAAGAGGGCAGTGCAGGGCATGGAAATCCAGCATGGCTGCTGGTCTGCAAGAGCTGTGATGAATGACACAAAGTCCAGGTGGAGGTCAGTCACTCAGTCCTGGTGCACTGGAGGGGTCCAGACTAGGGTCATTATTGTTTGACCTTTTTTATAATTACTTGCAAGGTTGGAAGGATCAAACTCTCAGCAAGTCTGCAGATGCCACAACAGCTGGGGGAGGTTGGCACTGCTACAGCAGACAGTTGTGTTGCAGTTCAGAGGGATGTTGAAAGGATGGAGACATTGGGAGATATAAATATCATAAGGTTCAGTCAAGGGAAATGCAAAAACCTCACTATGCAAAGTGCTGAAGTGTGGGAGAAATAACCTCGTGCATCACCACAGGCTGAAGCCAATGGACTGCAAAACAGTTTTGCAGTGGAGGATGTAGGTCCTACTGGACACTATGAGGCAGCCCTACGCTCTTGCATCAACAGTATCCAACATCATCCTGGGCTGCATTAGGAAGAGGGTTGCTATCAAATTGCAGAAGGGTGAACCCTCTCCTCTGCTTAGCACTGCTGAGGACACAGCTGTCATGAGAAGCTTGCGGCTCTTTAGTATGAGAGAGACACTGCCATACACGAGTCCAGCAAAGGGTCACACAGATGAGTAAAGAATATTAAAGCGAAGCTCAGCTGACTTTGAGGCTTGCGAAGGGCAGCAACAGCAACTGGCAAGAGGCATCAAGAGCAACACAAGCCCATACAGGAGCAGTCTAAGAACAGGCTGATGGAGGAAAACATGGGCTTGCTGCAGACTGGGGCAGCTGATTTCCTGAGGAGTGGATAGAGAGCAAGGTTGTGGGGGAGTTAATACCTTCTCTCTCAATATTCACCTACAAGGACTCCCAGGCTGCTGCACCCACTTAAAGAGTTGAATGAGGGAGGGGAAACCTTCCCAGTAGTGGCTGGACATCAAATCAAGGGCTGCATGAGAAAAGTCAATCCCTAAAAGGCAACTAATGTGCTCCAGGGCAGGGCTGCATACAAGTAGATCTAGGCCGGCTTGAGGAAGGACCTTCAGGAGTCTCATGGCATTCAAGAAGGGCAAATGGCAAGCTCTTCACTTTGAGAGGAAGAACCTCTTGCATCAGTAATGAGTGGGGACTGATACATGCTGTGATCAAAGAGCCCTCAAACCTTCTCTGGGTAGATGTGCCCTAGGGGCTTGATCATCCCTGAGCAGGGACGGGATGATGGAAGTGAACAGAAACACGAGCCACATATTCATGGCTAAAGAAACCAGGCTGTTGTAGGGTTCTCTCCTGAATGCTCTGTGGAGATAAAGAAAGGATTGCAGAATGGACTTGTCCCTGGGTCTCACACTATATATCCTCTCCTGGGCTTCTGTGTGGTCTCCTTCCCTATGCCTCAAAGGCCTCCTCAGCTTGGAGCACAACACGGTATCACTGGAGAAGCATGAAAGCTTCCTCCAGCTACCCAGCGAGCAAGGACTCTCAGGACCCTGCAGTGCAATGTGCTGAGGGATGCTCAGGGAGTGGATGGGATCAGAAGGACCCTGGATATAAAAACAGTTCTGAGAAGATGTCAAGAGGTGATGCACTTCCCTGCCCTGCAGGCATGGAGTCAGCTGGGATGCATCCCAGCAGGCCAAGGGAGTGTCTTCAGCAGGCAAGCTTCCTGGGATAGACTCTCCCTACCCATGGTGAGTCACACTCTAATTTTGGATTGGCCATGTGTCAGGATTTCTGTGTGAGTCCAAGCCAGGAGTGCGTGTTGTCTGCAGACCCATGTCCCACAGAGGGATAATTCCCCTGAGGTCAGGGCAGCTCCATCCCAGCCCCAGGAAAACCAGCTCTGACCATTGGGCTGGACCCGAGTACACGGCTCCTGGAAACCCTAATAGCCTTTGGTCTCATCATGACCTTCTTGTTGGCACTCCCTCAGCTCAAGGAGCTCACAGTATGATCCTTGTGTTTGGAAATGTGCCCAAGTTGCCGTGTCTATTGCTGGACAGGCTCCAAAGTGTGTGAAGTCCACGGTGGTGTGAGGAGAGAGGGAGCAATAAAACATTATCCTGAGCCCCAGCACACCCCTTATACTGAAGAAGAAATCTGTCTCATGGGACTCCAATTAAGGCAGGTTTTCAGTCTGCACCAGTGTGTTCCAGCATGGAAAACACTTGTGCTTCTCATACTGGAATTGAAATGAGCCTCCATGGCCTAGAGGGCATGTCAGAAATGAAGAAATGAAATGTCAGCATTGTCAGAAATCAAAATACAACCTATGCTATTAATTAGGATGTTTTACTTTGGAGGTAAGTTTCTTGGAAAATTACTGTCCATGTGAAGTGACTGCGGGCCTGGGGTGGTGCAGGAGCAGTATAAAAGTGGGTTCTTCTCTTCACTCCCTCATCCACTCCTCTTGACTCCATCTCCCTGAGAAAGAGGTGAGTCAGACACCTGTTCTCCTCCCTCTCCACCTCTGGGATTTCTCAGTGCCTTCCTTGCCCCTTTGTCACCTTGAGTTGAGGGATCTCCCTGGGCTTCATTGCTCTTTACTGGGTTCTTCTGAAGGAAAGGAGAAGACTGTGGGCCCCTGACACAGCCTCTAAATCTCATCTCCAGTTTGTACCTTGGCTCCCTCATGGTGCAGTAGACAGACTGCTCCTCTGCAAGCCCTCATATTCTGCTTCCCCCTGCACTGTCTCCCAGGTGCAGCTCCAGCCACAAGACATGTCCTGCTACAACCCGTGCCTGCCCTGCCAGCCCTGTGGCCCAACCCCGCTGGCCAACAGCTGCAATGAGCCCTGTGTCCAGCAGTGCCAGGACTCCAGAGTCTTCATCCAGCCGTCCCCTGTGGTGGTGACCCTGCCTGGCCCCATCCTCAGCTCCTTCCCGCAGAACACCGCCGTGGGATCCTCCACCTCTGCTGCTGTTGGCAGCATTCTCAGTTCTCAGGGAGTGCCCATCAACTCCGGGGGCTTTGGTCTCTCTGGCTTGGGCAGCGGCATCTGCGGCGCGAGGAGGTGTTTCCCCTGCTAAAGCTGTTGGTGATGGTCCTGGGGAAGGCCCCCAGGGACCCACCAGATGGGACCGGACTGGGGACAGAATCAGGTTGTTGCTTTCAGAGGGGCTGAGCAACCTCAGTACCCCTTGCAAAAGGACGGGGCCAGCCTGGGCTCTGAGAAGGCACAGCCCATGCCGCTTTTCCCTCTTTCAGTGTTTCCTTTTCCTCTTGTGTTCTTGTTCTCTTGTGGTCCCCTGGGCTGTGAGCCTCATAACACCAGCCTAGGGAGGACTTACTGACCCTGCTTCCTCTGTGAGGAAGGCAGATGGACACCTGGCTGGATCTGCACCACAGCCACAGGGAGCAGACTCCTGTCTGCCCATGGAACTCCCTGCACTGGGCAGATACTCCCTGCACACCGCTCATAACAACCTCATTTCCCTCTTTTCATCCATTAAAGTTCTCCTGCATCCCAGTCCTTGATCTGTGTCATCCTTTCCCCTGCACACACTCTCTCAAGATGCCCAAGGAGAGAAATGTTTCTGATGGCTGTTTGTTGGAAGGTGCTGTTGGGGATTGTGCAGTGATTGGTAACAGAATTGTATGGGGATCTTCCTGGGCTGTTGTTAAGTTTCATCACATTAGCCCTCCTATTAGTTCTTCATAGTTGTTGCAAGAATGGTATTGATAGTACATAAACATTTTCTTTTTATTAGCAGTGCTTGCCCAACAGAGAGATCATCTCTTCAGCTCCCTCTCCAAGAGGCCAGTAGGCTGGCGGTAGTCAGAGGCTTTGAGAAGACATAGTCAGGATAGATGACCCAGAATGTCAAAACTAATATTTCATATCATATGACATCACAGTCAGCAATAAATGCTGAAAAAAAGAGAAGTAGGGTGGGGATGCATTCAGTATTAAGGCATTTGTCTTCTGAAGCAACTACAGTGGAAACCTTTGCCTTGTTTCCTGGGAGTCTTTGGACATTGCCTCTTGAGGGGAAGTAGAGAATAAATCTTTTTGTTTTGCTTTGTTTGCATACAGTTTTCTTTGTTTTTCTTCACAGAGCTGTATTTAACATGAGCTGAGAGTTTTTAATCTTATTTTGTCCCCAGTTCTCACTCAGAAGGATGAGTGATGGAGCATCTTGGTGCACACCTGACAACCAAACAAAATCACCACTCTCCAGTCTTTTTGATGCTTAATATGGGGCTTGAGACAACAGCAGTTTCAAATTGAACATATCATAGCTGTAGCAGTTACTGATTTACACGCCTCTGTGCAGTGCACCGAGTTTGCTTGGTACACTGCTTATCTCTTGATTTTGATAAGGTTGGCAACATGTTAACCAAACCAAATGCTCTGTGCTTTGTCCTGGCATTGGGGCCCTTACAGTGCTGGGGGAGCTGTCTAGTGGAGAGGATGAGAGAATTCACCTTCCTCTTCCCAGCAGGACTGGTGGGGCATGTTTTGTTGAGCAGGCTCCTGAGGTCCTTGTTCATCCTCACATGAAGTTTATAATAGTACTAATAAACACTGTTGGGTCTTTTGTGGGTTTTTTTGAATCTGGTGTCATGCTGGCATAAGAAGAGGCAACTTTTGGATGCGGCAACAGTGAAACATGCCCTGAAGTTGCCGGTCCCTGTTTGGCAGCTGCTTGAATACCAGCTGCTTTTACCACTGTACTGGGCCTTGACCTGTGCTTGTTGAGCCACAGTTCAGAAGACAATCATTAAAACTGGAACCCAGATCACCCCTGAGAATGCCATTTTTGAGCCAGACATCCAAACTACATCTAAGAACAGAGTAATTTTTCCCATTTACCTAGACCACATGTAGTTGACATAGGGACACTAACAGCACCCACAGTAGTCATCACTGTAGTGGAAAAGAAATAGTGGATAAGGAAGTGAACAGGTCTTCATCATTGATTATTAAGGGAGTGAAGAGGAGGAAGAGTCTTGTCGGGAAGCCACATCTTCAGTAAAGAAATGGGAGGAAGAAGTGTGAGGAATCACTCAAGAGATGGGAAGTACAGTCTCAGTCCTCAAGAGATCTTTGAGATGTGTGTAAAGACTAAAGGCACTGGCCAGGTAAGCAGATCACTGCCTGGCAACACTGATGCTGGGACGGTGTGGCCAACAGTCAGGAACTGGAAGTTAAGGAAACCCAACACCTGAGATCTCTCATGAGGAACCTGCACAGGCAATACTTTTCTTGGGAGTAAAATGGCAGGGTGGATGTTGTCACCTACCTATGTATGTGATCAATAAGATAAGAACAACACTTTTACCACCTGGTAGCCAGACAAGGTTAAGTCACCATTAAGAAACCAGTTGTTTACTGGCTTTTCTGCAGACACATCAGCACCAGCAGTGAGGAGAGCATTGCCCTGGGGAAGTGAGGAGTGAGGGCGGCACATGAGGAGCCTTCGGCATTCACATAAGGATGGGAGGGTGGGACACAGTGCAGTGGGACCCCTTTATGTACTATCACTTGCAGGCTTGGAGGGCATCTGTGACTCCTTCAGAATCTCTGGCCATCAGACCCAGCTTTGCTGAGTCTCTTACCAGACATTCCCTCTTGGCCTCAGTCCACAAGCTATGGCAGGGACAAGTGGCCACTGCTGATGGTTGTGGAGAAGCCTAGGCTGTGGGAGGCTCTGAGAGGGCAGCAGCCTCACCAGTTCCTACAATATGGCCAAGAGGGGAGAGGAAGAGATGTGAGAGGAGGGGCAGGGCAGCAATTTCTCTTGCCCTGGCTGCCACTGTGCTGGGGGAGGAGGCTCAAGAAGGAAATGACCTCAGAAGGGTTTACAAAAGAGCTGCACTAGGCTGTGTAGCATCATGCTCGACAAGAAAACTGTGCCCAGTCTCTCTAAAGTAGCTTATTTTTGGAAGAATGGTTGGGCATGAGTCTGCTGGTACAAGGTGGTTGGGGACTGCTTTTGTAAGACTTGATTTTCTTCACTTTTGGCCCTTTCCTTCTTTAACTGTCCTTATCTTGACCCAAGGGCATTTTGCTCTCTTCAGATTTCAAGTCTTGTTCAATCCTACTGGGAAAGTGGAGTGAGTGTGAAGGGCCAGTGGATGCTTAGTGTTGGCTGGAGCAACACACCACACAGACCAACGGGCAGTGCATGTCCTCCTCATCTTGGTCCTTCCCTGTCTGTGCCCAGGGCTTCCTGGGAAAGTTTCTGGAGAGAGAGAGAGACAAGGAGATATTCAAGGCAAGAACAGAGGCAGCGGGTGTGGGCTAAAGTGTCTCAAAGGGCTGTCCAGGAGCTCTCCAAAGCAGCGTGGTGAGCAGCAGCAAATGCTGTAGAGAGGTTTTCAGCTGGGGAAGGGGAATAGCTGAACTGCTGTAAGACACAGGTGTAGCAGCCAGCCATCCTTCAGACCCTGAAAATGGGTAGCTGAAAATCAGGGCCCAAAAAAGTCACTTAAGCAGTAACTCCATCAAAACAGATGCAACTCCCAGCATTGCTCCTGGTCGTCAAGGACTGTCACTAACATCCTGGGCTATATGAGCAGGTCTATAGCCAGGACACTGATGGGAGTGAGGATCCCACTCTGCTCATGCCCACCTTGCAATATCTAGATCACTGTGCTGAGTTTGGGACACTGATGCAAGAAAGTTGCATCTACCAGAAGGGCCCGGATGAGAATCCCTGGAACCAGAGCCCAGTCAGTCTGACCTCAGTGCTGGGGAATGTTATGAAGCAGATCATCTTGAGTATCATCACGCAACATATACAGGACAACCAAATGATCAGGCCCAGTCAGAATGGGTTTATGAAAGACAGGGTCTGCATAATTTACCTGATCTTCTCCTATGACAAGATGAATCACTTAATGGATGAGGGAAAGACTGTGGATGTTGTTTAGCTGGACGTTAGTGAAGCCTTTGACACTGTTTCCCACAGCATTCTCCTGGAGAAAGTGACTGCTCAAGGCTTGAATAAGCTCACTCTTCATTGGGTAAAAAACTGGTTGGATCGCCAGGCCCAAAGAATTGTGGTGAATGGAGTCAAATCCAGTTGGCGGTTGGTCACAAGTGCTGTTCCCTAAGGCTCAATATAAGGGCCAGTTCTGTTAAGTCTCTTTATCAGTGATCTGGATGAGGGGGCCAAGTGCACCTTCAGTAAGTTTGCAAATGACACCAAGCTGGGTGGGACTGTTGATCTGCTTGAGGGTAGGAAGGATATACAAAGGGATCTGGACTGTCTGGATTGATGGGACAAGGCCAGTGGTATGAGGTTCAACAAGCCAAATGATGGGTCATGCAATTGGGTGACAACAATCACATGGAATGCTACAGGCTTAGGGAAGAGCTGACGGAAAGATGTCTGATAAAAAAGGACCTGTCGTTATTGGTCAAAAACTGCAGTGTGGTCACAAACGCCAACAATGTCCCAGCTGCAGAACTTAGTTGGGGAGGAGATACTGAAGGAGGGAGACTTGCTGAGCATGGAGTAGAGAAAGATTTGGTGGGAGACTTAAAATCATTCCTGGAATAGCTATGGTGATTGAACTGTGTTGGATAGGTCTACCAAGACCCAGATAGGCAGGCAAGTTTAGAAAGTAGAGGATGACCCTAACCATGCCTAAGCATGCCAAAAGCAAGTCTGTGTTAATAGTTACTACAAAGTCATCCCCCACAACCCGTGTCCCAAAATCCTAGCAACATATGTCTACCTGAAATGGTGGGAGAGCATTTGCAGGGGAAAGGATGACACAGAGGCATGGGCTTCTTTGCAGCAGAATTTTAATAAGTCAAAAGCTGGAAATTAGGTTTCTTTGAGCACAGGGAGCATCAGGGGAAAATGAGAGCTTGTGCCTCATGATTGTGGCAAAGATCCAGCCAGGTGCCATTTGCCAGACCCACAGAAGGAGCAGGGTCAATAAGTTCTCCCTAGTCTGGCTTTATGGGCTTCACAGCTCAAGGGAGCACAAGAGAACAAAGACGCAAGAAGAACAGAAGACACTGGAAGAGGGGAAAGTCAGAATGGGCAGTGCTTTCTGAGAGCCCAGACTGGCCCTGTCCTTTCGCAAGGGGTGCTGGGGTTGCTCAGCCCCTCTGAAAACAACAACCCAATGCTCCGTCCCCAGTCTGGTACCACCTTGTAGGTCCCTGGGGACCCTCCCCATGGCCATCGCCAGCAGCTTTAGCAGGGGAAACACCTCCACGTGTCGCAGAAGCCACTGCCCAAACCAGAGAGACCAAAGCCCCCGGAGCTGATGGGCAAACCCTGAGAACCGAGGATGCTTCCAATGACAGCGGAGGTGGAGTATCCCATGGCAGTGTTCTGCGGAAAGGAGCTCAGGGTCACCACCACAGGGGATGGCTGGATGAAGACTCTGGAGTCCTGGCACTGTTGGACACAGGGCTCATTGCAGCTGTTGACCAGCAGGGTTGGGCCACAGGGCTGGCAGGGCAGGCACAGGTTGTAGCAGGACATGCATATTCCATGCCGTATAACATCATGCTCAGCAATAAAGCTCTAAATAGTCTTTCCAAAGTAGGTATTCTTCAGAGACCATTTGGGCATCAGTCTGCTGGTGCTGTTTGGCAGCTGGCTTGGTAGCAACCAGCCCTATCTCCCCACACATCCTTCAGCTCCTGTCAAGAAGCTACCCAAGGAGAGGGCCAATGAAAGTTCCTTTTTCAGTAATCCCATCAAAAACTGTGTGACTCCCCACACTTTTCCTGAACACCAAGGACTGCCATCAACAACCAGGTCTATATGAGCAGGAACGTAGCCAAGAGATCAAGGGGATCGATGATTCCACTCTGGCCAGCACTCAACTGGTGGCATCCAGAACATTGTGTCAAGCTTTGGGCTGTAATGCAAGAAAGACCTTGACCAAGTGGAGAGAGTTCACCAGAGGGTGGACAGGATAAGGAGAGTCAAGCAGTGAAGGAGGTTGCATGGGGATGTTTTCCAGTCACCCTCCTTGGACACTCATGGCTGACTGAACATGTAGCAAGAGCTTGGGCCCAATGACCTCTGGAGGTCCTTTCCACCTTGATTATGCTCTGATCCTATGGTCCAGGACAGCCTACTTGTGCCTTGTTCCACTGGATACAGGGCCAACAATGAGGAGGAGGAGCTCAGGTCCTCAGGCAAGGAGACAGGCAGTGTGCAGAAGCTGTCCTGAATCCTCTATGGAAGGAAACAAAAGATTGCAAAAAACATCTCTTCATCAACTAGAAGACAGCAAGATCTCTGGGGCCCATCTGTCGGGACAAGTTTTCCCAAAGATGCTGTGGCAGTATTTTCCCTTCCTGTTCTCAAACTTTTCTTTTCCACCTGGTCTTCTCACTCCACAACTCAATCTCAATGCTGTGATTAGGACAGGTTGTCCTGGGCATTCTCGGAAACTATTGCCTCTGCCTTGTCAATACTATACCACATTCATCCTTCTCCCTCCTGACTACTTGCTTCATGGTGTTGAGATTATCATGGAAAGGGAAAAGGGGTGCACAATTTAGTTTTATGTAGCAAGGTTTTGGTAGTGGGGTGGTGCTGCAGAGGTGGCTTCTTTGAGAAGACACTGAAGCTATCCTGTGTTAGACACAGGTAGTTTCAGCTGCCTCCAAGATGGATCTGCCACTGGCTAAAGCTGAACCAATCAGTGAAATTGGCAGCTTCTCTGTGATAATACCTGTAAGGAACAGTAAAAAAAAAAAAAAAAAAAAAAAAAGCTGTGTAGTAGCTGTAAGAGAGGAGTGAGAGAATAATGTGAGAGAAACAACTATGCAGAAATGTAGGTCATAAAAGAAGAAGGGGAAGTGCTCCAGGTGCTGGGGAACTGATTTTCCCACAACCCACGGTGAAGACCATGGTGAAGCAGGTTGCACCTCTGCAGAACATAGAGAACCATGGTGTCACAGTCCATTAGGTGATGGACTCGTGATGGTTCTTTTACCTTGATCTCGAAATGCAAAATTTAGGCAACCTAAATGCCAAGGGGTTATAATTCAATCAAGCAGTGTTACTTTATTAATTTGCCTGTAAAACAGCATGTGATAGAGAGAGAGAGTAAGAAAAAGAAAATGGAAAAGAAACCGGGAAAAGTAAAAGTAAAGAAATGAGGTTGCGTTTGTCACCAGTCAAGTTCCAGAAGCGTCTCTCTGGTCCCGTGGAGTCCTGTTGGTCCTCCGTTGTGGTTCAGGATCCTCTGGCAGGAAGATCTTCAACGGTGTCCATTCGAGAGTCATCTTTTATGCTTCTTCACCCCCCTTGCTCCCATTGTTTGAGGCCAGTCTCCACCTTGATTTCGCAACCCAGGCTTGTACTGCACAGGCTCGAAAGATTCATGTTTTCTTTTACCACCGCTTACATGTCCAGCATTGAGGGGTCTTTCTCTGGTCCATTGGGTGATCTCAGGTCCCTTGGCAAGCTTCTGGGCATGCTCCTTTTCGTTGGCCATTGTTTGACGGAGCAGGTGAGGGACACGTGTAACTGAGGCTGCAGGTGAGAACACATCTTCTGGACAGCAGCTATTGTCCCTGGGTTGAAGAGATTGTCGTAACAATCCTTTTCAGGAGGCAGGGGGTGGTTTGTCTGAAGCAGCAGACAAAGTCCATACAGCAGATGTTGTAAGCAGCACCTCGCTGTATTGGAGAAACCAGTGCAACACAATGTTTCTCCTCGGGCCTCTCTCCAAGTCATTGTCCATATGTTCTTTCTGTCAGGACCTCAGTTCTTTTGATAGCGATGGTCAGGCAAATACTGCTCTATCTTCGAACCGACTCTCATACATGGTCAAGTGGATATCCACACTACAGACTGTGGAGGATCCATGCTGAAGCAGGTGTATATGCCCTGAAGGAAGCCACAGCCCCTGGAGAGCCTATGCAGGAGAAGATTTTTTAGCAGGACCTGTGAGGGACCCATAATGAGGCAGGTCTTGAAGAACTAGGGTCTGTGGAAAGGACTTATGTTGAAGTATGTGAGGGACTGTATACCATGGGAGGGACTCAATGCTGAAGTAGGGGAAGAGTGTGAGGAGGAATGAGTGGCAGAGACAAAGTGTTATGAACTGAGAGCAACACCAGTTCCCATCCTCCTTGCACTGCTTGCAGGGAGGAGGTGGGAGAGTCAGGAGTGACACTGAGTCTAGGAAGAAGGAAGGAGTTGTGGAAAGGTGTTTTTTAGATTTGTTCTTATTTCTCACAATCTTTTTCTATTGAAATTAACTGATTATAAATTAAATTAATTCCCCCAAGCTGAGTTTGTTTAAATTGTGACATAAATTACTAAGTGATGACCTTGTCTCAATCTTATCCTTGATATGCCTTGAGACAGCATCAAGTATAAGTTGTTCAGTCACCTTCCCTGGGATGGAGGTGAGGCTGACCGGTTTACAGTTACCTGGGTCCTCCTTCTTGCCCTTTTTGAAGACTGGAGCGACATTTGCTTTCCTCCAGTCCTCAGGCACCTCTCCCATTTCCCAAGACTTGGCAAAGATGATGGAGAGTGGCCTAGCAATGACTTCAGCCAGCTCCCTCAGCATCCCATCAGGATCCACAGATTCATGGATGTCCAGATTACTTAATTGGTCCTTAACACAGTCCTCATCAATGAAGGCAAACTCCTCCATTGTTCTGACTTCCTCTGGGGCCCCAGGGATACGGGGCTCCTCAGGACCGCCTCCAGCAGAGTAGACAGAGACAAAGAAGGCATTCAGTAGCTCTGCCTTCTCTGTCTCTTCTCTCACCAGGGCACTCACCTCATTCATCAGTGGGCCTACATTGCCTGTAGTCTTAGTTTTATCTGACATGTATTTGAAGAAGCTCTTTCTGTTGTCCTTGACCCCTCTTGCAAGGTTTCAATCTAAGGAGGTCTTAGCTTTCCAAGTTGCCTCCCTACATTCTCTGACAACAACCTTATATTCTTCCCAAGTGACCAGCCCCTCCTTCTATTATCTGTAGACTCTCCTCTTCCACTTGAGTTTGCCTAGTAGTTCCCTGTTTAACCAAGCAGGACTCATGGTTCCCTTCCTCATCATTGAACTCCTTCAAGGAAATCTACACAGGTATGAACAGGCAGAGAAGAGCATACTCAATGCAAGTCTGTGTTAAAAATCACTACACAACCGTGCCCAAACATCTCCTCTCAGAACCAACCTTGAGCAATATCACTTTCTCCTTGGGCATCCTGGGAGAGAATCTGCAGGTGAAAGGATGACACAGAGGAGTGGTCTGGGATGCAGCAGAACTTTAATGAGTCAAAAGAAGGAAACAAGCTCTGCCTGAGAACAGAGACCACCAGGTGCCAGCAGAAGTCTGTGCCCGATGGCTATGGAGGAGATCCAGCCAGGTGTTCATCTGCCTGCCCAACAGAGGGAGCAGGGCCAGCAGGGCATAGGTTGGCTTTGTGGGGCTCACAGCCCAGGGGAGCACAAGAGAACAAGGACACAAGAGGGAGAGGAGACACTGGAAGAAGGGAAAGGTGGCATGGGTTGTGCTTTCTGAGAGCTCAGGCGGGCCCCATCCTTTCAAAAGGTGTGCTGGGGTTGCTCAGCCCCTCTGAAACCAACAACCCAATGCTCCGTCCCCAGTCCAGTACCACCTTGTTTGTCCCTGGGGGCCTTCCCCAGGGCCATCACCAACAGCTTTAGCAGGGCAAACACCTCCTCGCGCCGCAGATGCCGCTGCCCAAGCCAGAGAGACCAAAGCCCCCGGAGTTGATGGGCACTCCCTGAGAGCTGAGGATGCTGCCAACAGCAGCAGAGGTGGAGGATCCCACGGCGGTGTTCTGCGGGAAGGAGCTGAGGATGGGGCCGGGCAGGGTCACCACCACGGGGGACGGCTGGATGTAAACATGGGAGTCCTGGCACTGCTGGACACAGGGCTCATTGCAGCTGTTGGCCAGCGGGGTCGGGCCAGAGGACTGGCAGGGCAGGCACGGGTTGTAGCAGGACATGTCTTGTGGCTGGAGCTGCACCTGGGAGAGAGGGCAGGGGGAAGGAGAATATGAGGAGTGGGTAAGGAAGCAGCCTGTTACCTCACCACAAGAAAATAACCATGTGGTGGAGCGAGCTGGAGGCTGTGTAGGGAGGTCTACAGGTTTATCCTTCCTCTCAGCCCAAAGGAGCCCTGCAAAGAACAACGAAGCCCAGGGTGACCCCCATGTGGCCCATAGCTCAGGAGATGCCTCAGTGAAAGCCTGGCCTCTCTTCTTGTCACTGATTCTGCATCCTTCCTTCTCACAATACAAGCAGCCCTTAAACCAAGCAGAGGACCAAGTAGAAGATCTGTGCTGACAAATCCTAGAGAAAGAAAAGTAGGAGTAAATGAGGAGGAAGATAAAGGGCTTCCAACTCACCTTGTTTCCAAGGAGATGCAGGCAAGAGGAGTGGATGAGAGAGTGAGGAGAAGAACCCACTTTTATACTGTTCCTGTACCGCCCCAGGCCCCACAGTCACTGCACGTGGGCAGTAATTTTCCAGCAGACTCACTTCCAAAGCAAAATATCCTACGTAATGGCACAGGTTGTGTTTTGGTTTCCCTCAACATTGCCATTTCATTTCCTCATTTCTGACATGCTTGGGCTGCCATCCAGGCTCCTTTCCTGTGGTGGGATGAGAGACCCAAGGAATTCCCAGTTAGAATTGTGTCACTACCAGCAGAAGATACTTCGTAGGTGGCGTAGGGGTCCCATATAGGCAGGGGATTTTGGCTTCTGGAAGTGAAGTGCAATTTTTTGCAACAGCCTTTGCAGGAGGAGGCCCATGTGAGTGCATGTGACCTGATGCCGTGTACCCAAGGGGGTTGGTTGGTGTCACTACGGAACTGCTCTCATTCTCTGTGCATGTTCCATCAGTCACAGAATCCATCTGAGGACCGGAAGAAAGCAAATGAGCCTCGTGTCTTCAAGAAGAACATGGAGCTGGAACCAGGGAATGGCCAACCTGTCAGCCTCACCTTGATCCCTGCAAAGCTGATGGAGCAAACCATCTTGGAAACCGTCTCCCAAGATGAAAGGACAAGATATTGATTGTGAATGGTCAGCAAGGATTTACAGAGGGGCAAGCAGGCCTGAGCATCCTCACAGCCTTCTTTGATGACACACCTGGCTCTGGATGGTGAAGGAATTGCAGAAAATGTTGCTAATCTCACTTAATAAAGGCTTTTGATGCCACCTCCTATAACAATCCTTACAGACTAAATGACAAAATGCAGGCTCGGAAGGAGAAGGTGAAGGTTATTGAAATCTGGAATGGCTGCTGGTCTTGAAGGATTATGAGTGGCACAAAGTGCATCTGGTGGCCACTCTCTCCTTGGTTACAATATGTTTAGACTGAACTCAACAGTGATTAACTGCTGTATATTTGGCCTGCATTTTGGGAGGGATTGCACCATCAATAAACCTGCAGAAAACACATAATTGCAGGGGCAGTAGGGCCTTGATACAGCCAATAGCTTTGCTGCTGTTCAGAGGGACGTTGAAAGGAGACATGGACAGACAGCAACACTATGAGGTTCTACCAGTGGAAGTACACTGGCTCAGGAAGGACCTTATGCACCACTAAAAATTGGGACTGATGAGCTGTAAAGCAGTTTTGCAGCAGAAGACATGCATCCTGGTGGTCACCATGAGACAGGCTGTGGCCTTGTGGCAAGGCGCTGGACAGCACACTGGGCAGCATTATGAAGAGGTTTGCAAGAGGAACAAAGAACAACAGGCAAGAGCCATCACGAGCAACATTCACCCCTACAACAGCAGCCAAGGATTGATGGAGAAAATGTGGGCCCACTGCTGAGTGGGTTGTCTGATTTCCTGAAGAGTGGACAGAGAGCAGCCTGGGGGGAGCCAATACCTTCTCTCTCAATACTCACCTGCAGGTCTCCCAGGCCTCTGTGTCCCCTGAAAGAGTTAAACGAAGGAGAGGGAGCCCTCCCAGCAGTGGGTGGGCATCAAATCAAGGACTGCCTGAAAAATGTTGACTTGTACAGGCTAGCTGATGTGCTTTGGGGTAGGGCTGCAGCAAAGGCACACCTAGACTTGCTTTAGGATTGGGGCCCCAGGAGCTTTGTGGCATTCAAGAGAGAAAAATGGCAAGTCGTGTACCCAGAAAAGATAAACCTCTTGCACCAGTATAGACTGGGGACTAAACTATTCTACGATCTTAGAGCCCTTGAGCTGGTTCTGGGTGTATCTGCCCATGAGGGTAGAGTCAGCCTTGAGGAAAAACTTGGAGGGTGGAAGCGAATTGAAACACAAGCCTGATCTTTCTGGTCAAAGAGACAAAGCTGTTGTAGGTTGCTCTCCTCAGTGTTCCATGAAGAGAAAGAAAGTTTTGCAGAAAGCATCTCCCCATCAGCTGGAACTCATCCCTGGGTCACGTCATGACTTCTCCTGGCATTATGGCTTCAGCATGTCTCATTTCCCATGTCCCAAAGCAATAGTCAGCGTGGGGGTCAACCCAGAATGACTGGGGAAGCAAGAAAGCTTCCTCCACTACCCAGTGAGCAAGGACTGTCAGGACCCTGCAGTGTCACATGCCTGGGGATGCTCAGGGAGGGGATGAGATCAGAAGGGCCTTGGCTTTAAAAACAACTCTCAGTCCACATCAAAGAGGTGATGCACCTCCCTGCCCTGCAGACATGGAGTCAGCTGGGATGCATCCCAGAAGGTCAAGGGAGTGCCTCCAGCAGGCAAGCTTTCTGGGATAGACTCTCCCTACCCATGGTGAGTCACACGCTAATTTTGGATTAGCCATATGTCAGGATTTCTGTGTGAGTCCAAGCCAGGAGTGCGTGCTGTCTTCAGGCCCACAACCCACGTAGGGTTGAATTCCCCTATGGCCAGGGCATCTCCACCTCTGCCATAGGAAAACCATCTCCGAGCACTGGACTGTACTCATGTCCACAGTAGCAGGCAGTCCTAACAGCCGTTGTTGTCATCATGACCTTCTTATCAGCACTCCCATGGTTTGGGTTGCTTGCAGGACCGTCATCATGCTTCAGAAAAGCGGCCAGGTCTTTTGGTGTGCTGCTGGTCAGTGTCCAAAGCATGCAGCTGAAGTGCATGGAAGCGTGAAGAGAGGGACAAGGCACTGTACCAAGCCTCAATGGACCCCTCTGGTAGTGAGGAGGGACTCAAATCTGCAGGGCTTGCTGAGGAATCATGGGATATGGGAGGACAATGTTCTCCTTTCTCAAGCCAGCTGATGGTATCGGTTGGAAACCCTCAGAGTTGTCCTTGAGAGGGCAGGACTTGGCCAAACAAACTGACACAGGCAGGAGAGGACAGTATTGGTGGGAGGTTATGTGCACCTTCCTAAACAGGGGGTTGTAAACGGCCTTACTGTTTTTCCCCAGAACCATGTCTGTTGTCTGCACAGGACACCTCCAGCACTTTGGGGCACATGTTTTACCTTTGTTGATGTGTTCCTGTCTGGGCAATGCCTGGACCTTTCATCATGGTACTTGAAAGCAGCTGCTGTGGTCTAGTGGGCAGGTCAGAAATGAGGAAATGAAATGGTAGTGTTGACAGAAAGCAAAACTCAATCTACACCATTAGGTAGGATATTTTGCTTCAGGGGTGACTCTGCTGGAAAATTACTGCCTGCGTGCAGTGACTGTGAGCCTGGGGCGATGCAGGAACAGCATAAAAGTGGGTTCTTCTCATCACTCTCTCATCCACTCCTCTTGCCTGCATCTCCTTGGGAACAAGGTGAGTTGGAAGCCCTTTGTTCTCCTCCTCATTTCCTCCTCCTTTTCCTCCTCTGAGATTTCCAAGCACAGATCTGCCCCTTTCTCTTATGATGGGACTTGAAGCTGCTTTCCATGGGAGAGGGAATGGAGCAGAAGTTATGGCATGGATAGAGGTTGGAACTTGTCTGAGGTGTCTCCTGAGCTTTGGGTACAGAGGCTGGGATCTCCCTGGACATGGTACCAACTAGTGGGGCCTTTTTGGGCTGAGGGAAAGGATTTCCATCATGGTAGGGAGACAATCTGCTCTTCACCATCCCTTGTGCTTTAATTTCTCCTGCCCTCTCTCCCAGGTGCAGCTCCAACCACAAGACATGTCCTGCTACAACCAGTGCCTCCCCTGCCAGCCCTGTGGCCCGACCCCACTGGCCAACAGCTGCAATGAGCCCTGTGTCCAGCAGTGCCAGGACTCCCATGTTTACATCCAGCCGTCCCCCGTGGTGGTGACCCTGCCCGGCCCCATCCTCAGCTCCTTCCCGCAGAACACCGCCGTGGGATCCTCCACCTCTGCTGCTGTTGGCAGCATCCTCAGCTCTCAGGGAGTGCCCATCAACTCCGGGGGCTTTGGTCTCTCTGGCTTGGGCAGCAGCATCTGCGGAACAAGGAGGCGTTTCCCCTGCTAAAGCTGCTGATGATGGCCCTGGGGAAGGCCCCCAGGGACCCACAAGATGGTACTGGACTGGGGATGGAGCATTGGGTTGTTGGTTTCAGAGGGACTGAGCAACCCCAGCACCGCTTTTGAAAGGACGGGGCCAGTCTGGACTCTCAGAAAGCACTGCCCATGCTGCCTTTCCCTTCTTCCAGTGTCTCCTCTTCCTCTTTCCTTGTTCTCTTGTGATCCCCTGGGCTGTGAGCCCCACAAAGCCAGCCTAGGGAGGACCTGCTGGCCCTGTTCCCTCTGTTGGGCAGGCAGATGGACACCTCATTGAATCTCCTCCATAGCCATAGGTTGCAGACTCCTGTCTACTCCTGGTGATCTCTGTACTCAGAGTGAGCTTGTTTCCCTCTTTTGACTCATTAAAGTTCTTCTGCATCCCAGTTCATGCCTCTGTGTCATCCTTTTACCTGCAGATTCTCTCCCAGGGTGTCCAAGGTGTGAGATATTGCTCAAGGTTGGTTCTGAGAGGAGGTGTTTGGGGATGACTGTGTAGCGATTGTTAACATAGGCTTGAATAGAGTGTGCTTAGTTATGCATTGGGTTACTCAATAGTTTCTAAACTTTTCTGCCCTTTCTAAAACCAGGAGGCCGATAATATTCCAGCTGCAAAATGGATTTTACTTTGAATGACACACACGGCCAAACTTCAACTCTGTGGAATGAAAGTGTTCACAGAGTGCCATTGTGTTTCTCTAGTGTACCAGGATAGCTTGGTCCACATCTAGCAATCCTTCCCATGACATGACATTTTCTCTGTCTTGTGGGTTAGAGGTCTTATTCCCATGGAAGCTGCATGCCAAAATCTCTTGTTCTGCATAAACGCTCCATCTGGGAACAATCCTTCCTTTCCACATTTTAGGAACAAGTCCTCTGCAGAGACCAAAAACGTTTTTGCCATTGTACTGCTGAACATGAAGGAACGCTTATCAGTTTCTCTCAGCCCTTCAAAACATGCAGTGAGACCAGTCAAAATAGTCCTGTGTTGCTTACCCTGAGTGTGGTTCTGACCTAGGACATGGAGTGAAAAAATTTCCACTGCAGAGGCTTTCTCACCACTTTGTCCATTCTCTGAAGAGTGACCACTTTCAGAAAGAGATTTGTTGACTGGTAATGCCTGGCTGTGGAAGTGAAATAGCACAGCCAGGGAAGAACTGTCCCCAGAGCTCAGTCTTGCACAGAAGCATCCCCTTCCTTTCCCAGGTTTTTGCCCAGCCAAGGAAACTCCCTGCACCAGGGTGTCATGGACAGCACAGAGGCAGAAACTGGCATCAAAGGCCTCAAATTCTTCCAGTTGAAGAAGTTTGTATTTCCCCATGGTGTTCAGGCATGGGGTGAGCTGGCTGCTGTGCTTGGGACAGGATGCTGTGTGACATGAGAACAGGTGCATGGTTTGGTCTCCCGTCTGCTGTTACCAGTGCATGGCACTAAAGTGGAATATCTGATAAAAAGAGCTGGTCTGGAAGGTGTCTCCTCCACCATGACAGTGGTCTATCCCATGGACTCTGGAAAATTCTTGTGAACCTGGAGAAGGCAACATGTTCCTGGTTCTGCATCAAGAACTCAAAGATTGAAGACAGCAAGATGGACAGCAGTCTGGGGTAGGAGCTCAGAGTTCTCAGCGCAGTACAATGATGCCCATCGCCTTTTCCAGGATGACCTGGTAGGGGAACTGTGCTGTGCCCCCACTCCAGGTTGCTGATCTGCTGCTGCTTCCCAAAGTCCCAGGGAACATCCTGTGGTGCCTGACCCTTGCATGCTGGGACCAGGACATGTCCAGGAGGGTGAGAGATTCAGGAGCTGCTGTGAAAGTTACATCCCAATTCTTATTCCCCGTCATCTTGGGTTTCTCATGGGGCCATGAGTACTCACAAAGTGAAGCTGGAAGGAATGGAATGGAGAGCCCTAGAGGTGCTGACAGGCAGGAAGAAAGTGGTAGCCACAGCATGCTGACTTGCATGGACAAGCCATGAGAAAGACTGGGATATCCTGATATTGTTAACAAGAAAAGCACTTTCAATTTCCTGCTATTCCTGCAGAAGATTGATGTAAAAGGAAAAATCCACATCTGTAGGACAAGAGACAGCTTCCACAGTGATACACATCCGTAGTGGGTTAACCTTGGCTGGCTGCCAGGTGCTGACCAAGCTGCTCCATCACTCTCCCTATTCAATAGGGCAGAGCAAGAAAATATGATGAGAAAGCTTGTGGACTGAGATAAGGCCAGGGAGATCACTTACCAATTACCAGCATCACCAAAATGAACTTGTCTTGGGGACAGTAATTTAATTTAATGCCAATAAATAAGTGTAGAATAGTGAGAAATAAAACAAATCTAACCCCACTTTCCCCCTACTCCTCTTCTTCTCAGGTTCAACTTCATTCATGACTCTTACCTTCGTCTTCACTGCCCTGAGCTGCACAAACGGGTGGGGAATGGTTGTGGTCAGGTCATAATGCTGTGTCTCTGCTTCTCCTTCCTCCTCATGCTGCTTCCTCCAGCATGGGAGACAGTCCTCCACAAACTTACCTAATGTAGGTCCTTCCCACAGGCTTCAGTTCTTCATGAATGGCTCCAGCATGGGCCCTTTCCAATGGCTGCCTGGAGCACCCCACCCCACTCCCCCTCCTTCCCCGCTGATCTCTGTGTTGGTAGGGTTGTTTCTCTCACATTTTTTCAATTATTTTTCTCAGTTGTTGCACAATGTTTTTCACCCATTCTTAAATATGTTACTGTAGAGGTGCTACAATGTCACTGATTGACATAGATGGGCCAGTCACAGGTCTATCTTGGAGCTGGCTGAAACCAGTTCTATCGAGTATGGGGGCAGCTTCTGGTGTCTTCTCACAGAAGCTCACCTCCTCCCACTCACTTCCTTTCCTGTTCACTACCAAAACCTTTCCAATTAAACCCAACAGCATCCGTAAACATTGGTCCCAGGTCTATCAGAAGAGACAGCAGGAGAGAGGATGAATGGAGAAAGGAAAAAGGAAGAAGGTTGGTTTTGGGATCAGGCAGGAAACACCTTTTTCTCTCTGTCTTCTCTTTTTCAACAGTAACAGCACCTTGAGGAAACAGACAGAAACCCACACATGATTCAATGTTTCACAACATTTTCCCATTGTCCAATAGCAACTCCTTGCAGACACCTGTAGCAAGTGTGTGCACATTTGTAAGAGAACCTGCCACAAAGTGTTTGCCTGTGTGTAGAGGAATTTGGATGCCTTTGTGGTGGCTTCTCTGTTTCAGCTGCACAGCTGGGAGTCAAAAGCAACAAAATAAATATGCTCTCACTGGTGGTTGTGCTGACACAGCAATTGATACATGTGGAAGCAGAGAACAAAATAGTCCACCTAGGACAGAAGGTGGAGTAAAGAAAAGAAACCATCCAGTTTTTTACTATGCTACTTTGTCTTGGTATTTCTGTCTTAAATACTAGGGAATAAAACACTGGAGAAGATGGACAGAATAAAGGTAAATTTTGTCCGCAATAATTCACAGGTGCCACATCCACAAGTTCCTATTAAAGTCCTGTTGTATGAGTGAAATCCCATCCTCTGGGTCAATGCATCTTCCTCTTGCCTCAGAAGTCTCACCCCTCTGTTGGACACAAGGTGTATTTATGATGGCTTTTTTTGCCCCTTAGTTGGAGAGGTCACCATTCTGTAAAACATCGTAGTGTACATGTTCACAAGCTGCACAGAGCCCAGTCTGGAAGCTGTGCTACCCCAGGGAGAAGCTTCCCCTTGGAAAGGTTTTGGGCAGCCTGTAGCTTGGTCCTGGGCTCCTTTTCTCTGGAACTTTGCCTTGGAGTGGGATAGAGGGTGCCACAGCTGAGAATCAGGACAGAAGTTGTGTTATGCAAGCTTCCCATAGAACAGGTGTCTTTTCTTATCCCAGGATGTTCCTGGAGAGAGTAGGTTTGAACATTGCTGGACAATGGTTTTTACCTCTTCTTAAATATGTTATCACAGAGACACTACCAATGTTGCTGATTGGCTCGGCTTTGGCCAGCGGTGGGTCCATCTTGGATCCACCTGGAACTGGCTCAGTCTCACATGAGGACAGCTTCTGGTGTCTTCTCACAGAAGTCAGTTATTTCTGTGACTACAGCAATGAATAGAGAGTGCTGTCTCTCTCCTTCTCTTTTGTGGACAGCTCACATTAGTTGAAGTTAATACCACTTTATCTATCTGGAAAAATTAATTTCTGTTGTTGAAGCATAGAAGATGTGTCTTTAACACCAAGCCCTCCCTCCAATAACTCATTTTGTCTCTGGTTCAGACAGTCGAAGAAAGTGAAAATAGAATCAAAACAACACAGAAAGGTACTTACATCAGTTTAGTGAGTGGAGAGGGACTGGATTTGCTCTCATAGCTCCCCGGACAGACATAAAGAGGTTGGATGATCCAGAGAGATAGTAACTCATTTTGTCTTAGCCACCTATCTAACTGCAGTCATTCTTGTAATTTGGCCCCCATTCATTCCTCAATAAGGTCTGCAAAACTGGTGAGAGTAAACAGGATGGTCTGTTTATTTGGGAGGGAAAAGCAGTGATAAAGAGGAAGAACCAAGTAGAAGAAGCAGAAAATGGGGATATAAGGCAAAGCAGATGATGTGATCAAGACTGTTCAGAAGATCTGTTGAGCAGAACTGTGTCTGATCACCACAGTTTGTCTTGCTTCCAGACAGAAAAGACCTGGTGTGCCTTTCCTGGTATTGGTGAGGGACTCTGGGAGCACTCTTCCCAGCATCAATGGGGAACATCTGGAGTGTATTGCCTAATACATAGTCCCTCTTCAGGTCCTTAGCAGAAAATTTTGCATAAAGCTTTTATTTTCCTAGGGCCCTAGGACATGGTCCAGTCATTTGCAGGTACACCCTCCAGCACATGGTGGTCAAACTGTGTATAGGGTTGCAGATAGCTCAGTAGCAATCACAGGTGGTTGTGTTGTCATCACATACAGAACAAATCTTGCTGCAACTGCTAACCTAAAGATATGTAAATCCTTTCAGGTTTAGGTCAGTCTGCTCATATAACAAAGAATGACTTGCAAAACACCTAATCAAGAATTACAGACATGACTGACCTTGCAGCTTTAGACAATTTGAAACCCGCACAATTAGTTGAATCTTGCTTTAACACATATCTCAAAACTGTTGGATAAAGTGTCCTTTAGCTGAATGTTGTTCTTTATACATTAAAAGGATTATTTAATGCAACATGCAAATGTATAACCAATTGGCTCTTTGGGGTGTGAACACAGTGATAACATTTTGTATGTAATGCTTTTTACTTTTCTTGCTGGCATGCTGGCTTTATTCCAGCATCCAGACTTACGCAACTCTGTAATAAATGATATCTTGTCTCTGTGTGCCAAATTTTGCTCATTTGTATGCACACTGGATAAAGAACTGTCACGGTCCACTCAGTGATGGACTTGTGATGGTTCGTTTACCTTGATCTCAGAGTGCAAAATTAAGGCAAGCAAAAAGACAAGGGGTTATGATTCAATCAAACAGTGTTACTTTATTAATTTGCCCATAAAGCAGTATGTGATAGAGAGAGTAAGAAAAAGGAAAAGGGAAAAGAAATGGGGAAAGAAAAGGAAAATAAAGTGGGAATGAGGATGTGTTTACCACCAGTTGAGCTTCAGAGGCGTCCCTCAGGTCTCTGGTCCCGTAAAGTCCTGCTGGTCCTCTGTTGTGGTTCGGGATCCTCTTGTGGGAAGACCTTGACAGTGTCCATTCAGGAGTCATCTCTTATGGTTCTTCACCCCACCTCGCTCTCATTGTTTGAGGTCAGTCTCCACCTTAATTTCGCAACCCAGGCTTAAACTGCGCAGGCTCAAAAGATCCACACTTTCTTTTGGCAGCACTTATGTGGCCAACATTCAGGGGTCTTTCTCTCGTCCATTGGGTGACCTCAGGACCCTTGGTGAGCTCTGGGCATGCTCTTTTTCCTTGGCCATTGCTTGAGGGAGCAGGTGGGGGACAGGTGTGACTGAGGCTGCAGGTGAGAACACATCTTCTGGACAGCAGCTATTGTCCCCGGGTCGAAGAGACCCTCATAACAATCCCTTTCAGGAGGCGGAGGGTGGTTTGTCTGAGGCAGTAGGTGACGTCCACACAGCAGCCATTGTAAGCAGCAGTCCACCCAAATTGAAGAAACCAGTGCAACACAATGCTTCTCCTTGGGCCTCTTTCCAAATCATCGTCCATGAGTTCTTTCTGTCAGGGTCTCAGTTCTCTCAGTTCCTGATGGCGATGGTCAGGTCAATCTTCAGACTAACTCTTACAAGAACCCTGTTTTTGGGACAACAGTTGTGATGATCAGATCTCTCTCTGTGAGCAAAGACGTGAAGGAAATTATCTAAGACATGAAACCTTCAAAAGTAATGGCCTTCTTCACAGAGAAGATGTCAGCCAGAGTGTTGGGCACTGTGACTGAGGAATCACAGATGCTGGTAAAAGAGATGTTGTTGAAGAAATGCGTGGATGTGTGGAGGTATTTGTCATGGGCAATAGACACCACTGTAAAGAAGTTGCAATGAGGGTGCAAAGGCAGAGGTACAGGAACACCACAAGGAGGAACATTGGTCTGTGGGATTGAGAAACATCCCAGAAGGATGAACTCTTTGACTGTGACCTGAATCAATGTCTTTTTCTTCCTGAAAGGGAAGGGGAAATTGCGCCTAGAAAGTTATTATATTTTTGGTCATTTTTTTAGAAATTTTTGTGTTCATCTTCTATCTGATGACAACAGAAACAAGCAAAGCAGTAGAATACAGAGCATTCATTTTCCCCATTCAGATCTTACTCTTGACTCACTGACTGTAAAACCACAGACATCTGATGTAAAAACATCAGATGATATGAAAATAAATATACCATACTGGGGATGTGGAGAATTTGCATTTATTTTTAAAGTTGAGCCTTTCAATTCTCCTTCACCCTAGAGATCATCAAGTCTGTCTGGTAACCCCACTACGTTTTTGGTCTTATTGCTGTCAGATATAATTAAATTCCATTGCTCTACAGGAAAAAAAAAATCTTTTGGATTGATATATTCTTTTTTATTCTGTCCTACTAAAAATATCCCTTTTCATCCCTGCACATGAAAGCACAGAACATATATAACCAAGAGTTAAATATCTTACGAAGTGCCTCCTTCTAATGAGACTTCCTTGTTAGTAAAAATTAAGAAAATCAGTCTATAGCATTCTCCATGAAAAAGTATAGGGATGGTTTGTTCAAAATCTCTGAAGTCTGTCCAGGTATAGAAGAAGGCCTTTAGATGGAGCAGAAGTACCCCACATTGTGTGTGAGTGAGGGCTACATACAAAGCCTGTAATTTCAACAGGAAACTTAATAGTTGGAGAATTTACCAATGGCAATGAAGGATACACCGTCCTTGCCAAATGACCATCTTCCCCACTCCAAAAAGACCCTAACAAACTGCGAAGTTTTGTGTTTACTTTGGAGGACTTTCTTAGATTGCAGTGGGAATGAAGCTTCTGGTTCTTGTGTTATTTAGGATGCCTAACTAGGTAATTTATTTGTCATGAAAGCAGCTGGGAGTCTGGATTCTATTGTTAAAGTAATCTATTAATAAAAAGTTGGGTGAAGATAGACCAATTATGTGAGGTAGTAAAATGGAAGATACAACAAAGGAAATCCATACTATTATGCATTGTAACATACTCCACTGAAATGGTACCCAAGGAATGTAATTGTATTGAGCCAAAAATACAGAAATTCATGTTGCAGTTAGATATTACTGCACATGGATTTTCTCTGCTAAGAGACTCACCTACCTTGATCTGCTGGTGATGTTCTTCCTAATGAAGCTTGGGATGCTATTGGCATTCTTCATTATGAGACTGCATTTCTGGCTCATGTCCAATTTGGTGTCCACCACCAGGACCCTCAAGTCCTTTTCTTCGAATTGCATCTCAGGTTGTCAGCCCTAGCCTGTACCAGTGAACGGGATTATTCCTCTCCTGGTGCAAATGCAGGATTTTGCATTTTCCTTTGTTCGACTGCATGACATCTGTCTGTTCATTTCTCCTGCTTGTCAAGATCCCTCTGAATGGTAGCACAATAGTACTGCCCCTCCCGGTTTTGTGTAATCTACAAAGCTACTGTTCGTGCACTTATCCCATTGCCCAGGTCACTAATGAAGACATTAAATACTAGAGAGTAGAAAATATGACTAGAATTGTTTTCTTCCAAGAAAATTCTAAAAGAGCTCCAAGGACAAAAATAACACCAATAACAGCAAAGCAAACCCCACAGCTTTCTATGCCATGCCCCAATTGGACGTCTGTTCGATGTTACACAACTTGAGGTACCCATCATCTGAAAAGATCTAAGATTGTCAATCATGCTTTTCTTTCTTGTGATAGCTCCAATAAATTGCATTTTAACCAACACCTTGTGGACTCTGAGTGCTTCTCTTACCAGCATCATAACAAAGAGTAGCCCTGGTGCCTTACATCAGTACGCTGCAGTCACAAGGAGATCTGTCTGGAACAGCTTTGAGAGAGTTTTGCTGCACCCTATGGGCTGAGATTCCTAGATGCATCATTTCTGAATTGTCTACTTAGCTACCTCCTCGTAAGGAAAACTATGCCCAAGTCTCATTGGTAAAAGATTGCAATGAATGCTCATGCTGCCTTTTAGCTGTGACCCAAATTACTGGGTGGATAATTCAGGGTTTGCTTTTGGAAAGAGTAGAAAATTCTGGATGAGAGCTGCTGATGTCCATGCAGACAGAAGCCAAACTCTGATGAGACAGAGACCTTCTTAGGTGAGCCTCCCTCAGGAGCAATTATGATCTGTTCGTCAAAGACCAAATAACATCCCTTTGTCATTTCCAATAAGAAGGGATCTAAAGTTATCACTCTGACTTCAGTAGAACCAGACTGACAAGGACTAGATGACAATTTGTCCCTCCTGTTCATGCTGAATTACTCCAAAGTATTCATCCTTGTCACTTTAAGGCTTCACAACACGCCTCCAAAATTCTCCTGCTCACTCTTAGGCCCCACTATTTCCACAGTCCTTCCTCACAGGGTATTCACGGTTTTTGAGAGTTGTGGCACTGCCAATCACAGATGAGTTGCTGTGTCTCACAGCAATTGTAGCGTGAGGAGGTGCTGGGGAAGTTCCCTCAGATGTGTCCCTTGTTTTTTGGAACTGAATGTCTGTCTGACAGTCAGGGTGTGTGGACAACTTCTCCCCTTCAAATTCACACACACACTCCCTCTTTTCTCACAGCTCTTATCCCACTCCTTTGTTTGGCACATTCGCCTTCCTGTCCATCTCAGGAGACTGTGGGAGGACAGGCTGCAACCAGCTCCAGAGTGGTCTCTAAGGGGAGAAGTTCCTTGGCTGACCAAGGCTTAATCAGCCTTGGGACTTTTCTCATGTTCAGGGACACTCTTTGAATGATGAAGTGGTGCAAAACTTTTGTAGGGTGCAGATATCTAGGAGATCCTGAAGGCTTAATGCCCCCAACCTTACTATCGGGAGAGGGGAGAAAGATTTTGGTTATGATTTTTTGGAGTTTTTGTGGAGAAAACTTGAATTTAGAATGAACTGAAATGATCAGAACTTATCATTGTAGTGGCTGGTGCATGTGATCATCCTGGATGTGGTCCTAGAAGTGTGATGATTCCCCAATTCCCCATCAACCTGTCCCTTCACATTCCCTTCCTGCTCAAGGGCACAGGGCTGTGCAATCCACATCACTCAGTGTAGCAAACTGATGGGTACCCCACGTGGTCCCTGTTGTGTGGGACGTATCCCCCATTCTTCTTCTGCCAACCCCTCATCTTTAACCTATAGAATAAGATGACCTTGTCACCTCTGGGTTTGTGGCAATCCTAAAGACCCTACTGGAGATTTCTTCCTTGCTGCTGTTGGTTGTCTTACCAGAACAGGACATAGACATTCTCCATGGGATGGTGCAGAACAGTATTTATAGATGTCACTGTAAAAGGGAAAATGCCAGAAATAGTGAGGACCTCTATTCCCAGAAAAAAACAGTACTATCTCCAGAAAACTGGGAACCCCGGGGGAAGGTGTGAAAGTCCAGTGAGGCAAAACTAATGAAATCCCCAATGGCCAAGCAGGCATATGTAGAAGAACAGCCATTTTTAGCTAATCAGGTGAGGACTCCACTGCGAGAACATGCCAAGAATAGCCCTTTCGTTCAATGTGGATTCTGCAGAGATGCCCCTGCCATCCTCCTCTCCTCTCCTCTCCCCTCCCCATCCCCCCCACCCTGTCCCTTCTTGGCCTTTTTCAAGATTCCACTTACTTTCCTCCAGTCCTCAAGTATCTCTCCCAGTCACTATGATCATTCAAAGACTATTGTGAGTGACCTCACAATGACATCAAAAGCTCCTTCACTAGTCAGGTGTGTCCCATCAGGGCCCACAGACTTATGTATGTCCAGTTTCTCTAGGTATTGTCTAACCTGATCCTCTTTTACCAAGGATATGTCTTCATGGCTCTAGACTTTTTCCCTTGTCTGTGGGACCTGGTATTCCTGAAAGTCAGTCTTGCAAGTAAAGACCAATGTAAAGAAGACCTTCATGTCCTGTGTCACCAGGGCTTCTGCCCCATTCAGCAGTGGGCCCACATTTTCCCTAGTCTTTCTTTTGCCACTAATGTACTTGGGACGGACTGCCTTTGACCTTGGAGGAGGTGATCCTTGAATATTAACCAGATTTTCTGTCACCCTCTTCCCTCCAGGGACTTATTTCATGTGACTTTTCTGAGCAGATGTCTGAAATTATGAAATCATCTCTCCTGAAGTCCAGAGCTTACTCCTTTCTTTTTGTCTTGCTCCCTCCTTGTAGGATCCTGCATGCCACCATTTCAAGGTCACTGCATCCAAGGCTAATTTTGGCTTTCATGTCCCTAACAAGTCCCTCCATATTAGTGAGTGTGAGGTACGGCAAAGCACCTCTCATCATTGACTGGTCTATCACTTGGGTCAGGAAGTTGCCATTGGTGCCCTCCAAGAACCTCCTGGATGGCTTGTGTCCTGTTGTATTGCTCCTTTAGCAAATAATGGAGTAGTTCAGTCACACGAGGCCCAGGGCTCGTGAACGTGAAGTTACTTCTAACTGTCTCTAGAGGCCATCATCTATTTGTTCTTGATGTTCAGGTGGCCTATAGCAGGCACACACTACAATGTCACCAGTGCTGGTCTGCTCTTTAATCCCTACCCATAAACACTCAGTTGATTCCTCATCCATCCCCAGGCAAAGTTCTGTGCACTCCAGCTCACTCATAGGAAGAGCAACTCCACCTCCTTGTCTTCCTGGCCTGTAGCGCCTGGTGCAACATTATAGACAAACAAACCATCCCATTGATTCTCTATGATCCCAACAAGTTGCCCAGCAACAGCACACAGATCTCTAGGTTTCCCAGTGTATTTGAAAACCCCTTTGACAATCTGCCTATAACTGAAGAAAAGAGCAGTTGAGAGTTTCAGAAAACAGCAGGAGTGTCCTGCACTGGTGTGTCTCCGTGGCAGAACCAGTGCCTGAGGCCAGGAGCTACCTTAGTGCCTTGCTTACATATATAATATCTTCTTATATTAATCCTGTTTCCAGGGAAGTGTGACAGGCAGTGGTGATACAGAATACTAAACTGGTGATTATTAATCACTGTCTTTCAGATCAATAATCCACTGGAACTTTTCCTTTCCCCTCTCCTATTTTTTTGTCATTTTAAGTTAAAGAGAAGTATTTACGTGTGTACTGCTGGCATTGTGTTTGCGTGTTTAATAACACAGATTTCCTTCCATTCAGCATCAGCCAGGTGTCTGCAGCTTTTGCAGCACCTTCTTGCTGTTCAGGGAGCGATTGCCCAAGGTGTTCATCCCACCCCAGGCTTTCAGGGGCATCCTGAGATGTTTAATTGTGGATGCAAGACGGTAGATAATACAACCTGTGTGTCCAGGAGAGAGTGGGGAATCCTGGGGAATATGGGCAAGGTGAGCAGTTGGAACTGCATGGGCACTGGTGACTCACCAGGAGCTGGTGTTGCAAGTCTTGGTTGGAAGAAGGTGAAGTCTGGGTTTCTGGGCATGAGAATATGGTACCCAGTACCTGCAGTGATGAAGAGGGATGATGGCTCACATGGTGTGAATTTTGTAGTTGTCATATGCAGGAACAGGAGTTGGACTTGATGATCCTTGTGGGTCACTTCCAACTCATGACATTCTATGATTCTATGGCTCTCTCCCAGACCATGGATGGAGGAGCATAAAGGGAACCTTGTCTGGTTTGAGGGACTGTGTGTGCTTGAACCCCTGTTTTGAGATCAGTGGTGCCTTCAGGAATTCCTGCTTTGCACTCAGGTGATCGTGGATGATTAAAGGGTACCAATGGTTTAATTACAACCTTGGGTTGAGGGAGAAAGCTGGATCTTCTTTTTCAAGTTTTAGAACAAAAAATATGTAAATTCTGTCAATAATAGGGAAGCCAAGTCACCTTAACAGAGTCTCAGTGAAAATGAATAGTAGAAATGAGCTAAGTGTAGTTGTAAACTGGTTTGAACCTGCTGTGTGATCTGTGGGGATGCGGAGGTTCATGGGACCATGGCTAGCACAACTTGCTGTGGGGATCTCTGTTTCCCACTGCTATCAGCCTGGCACCAATAATCTAGAAAGTGTGAAGTGATGGTCCAAATGACCACACTCCTGCACCTATTGCCAGTGAGCTGATCTTTTGGGATTACAAAGGATTGCAAAGAACAGCTCGTATGGTCACTGACAGACCATCTAGGGTGACAGCACTATGAAGCTGTGGGTTTGGTTTGTGTGTATTGAATTATTGATGGAGTCACAGAGACGAATCTGAATAAGCAAGTTCAAATTCAGAGAAGTAATATCTAATGTTGTCTATGGTGTTTCCCATTAATTACCTGATTCTAAACAGTTTAGGTAACACTACAAGTCAAACTGTCAAACTTGAAGAACTCTGTGGCTTTTTGACTGTGTCTGAGGTTCTGTTCACCATACTGCATGCAAAACCTGTGATATTTGGAATGATTTTCCTCTACTTCCTTCTGAAGATTCACCTTCCCTGTGTTTTTTTCCAGTGGGACCAGGCTCCAAGGTGTGAGTGGGGAGCTCAACCAAGCAACATACCATCAGGAATGTGTGAGTAGCTGGCCAGAAGAAGGACCTTTCTATCACAGTAAGTGTAGACTTTCCTTATGCTATGAGGTCCAGGATGGGCTGAACATATACATTTCCTTGCTGAACTTAGTAAACACCCCAAAATCCACTGGGAAAAAGTGTTTTCCACAGCTGCAGATATGGTCAGCTGTATCCTCCATCTCAGGTTTCACCTTGAAAGGACCCTGAAATTCTGGGGTGTGTGAGGCTCAGGCCCAGGCAGAAAAGCACCCTGAAGAAACAGCCAACCCACCAGAGAAGGCTCTGCTGGATGCAGAACCAGCTCCCAGTGCCACCACCACCCACCATTGCAAATGGGGAGATGAACTCCTCATTCAAACAGTACGTGGGCTCCGCACCGTCTGCAAAAAATCTGAACTGCTGAGGTAGCAATTTGCATGCAGGCATCCAGAGAGGCAGACCCTGAGGACTGCTGGTTCTGCAGGAGCCAGGGACGTGTTCCTGAGCTGCAAGGAACAGTGTCTTGAAAGAAGCCAACTGTATGTGTCTTACCCTCTCCTTCCTCCCAGAAAGCTGACAGCTTTCCTTTATACCTGCAAGATCTCCCCAGAGCAAAATCTCTCACTCTGGTAGAGTCTGCCATCCGGACTGAGAAGGACAACACAGAGGCCCAGGCTGGAATGCAACAGAATTTTAATGAGTGGAAAAAGCAAAGGACATACCCTGAGTGGGGGCCACGATGCAGGGTACACCAAGAGTAGCTTGGGCCTTGCCCCTTGTCCAAGGTGCACATTGCATAAGGCATCTGCCTGCCTGTCCCCAAGAAGGGAAGGGACAGCAGGCCCTTCCTCAGATGAGACTTAGCAGGTGCTCACAGCCCAGAGAAACAGAAGACAAGAGAGAGAGGAAAGAGAGATACAAGAGAGTGACAAACAAGCAACTTAGAAGAGGGCCATGTTTTCAGAGAACTCAGGTACGCCTCTTCCTGCCTTTCTTTGCAGGTGGAGCTGAGGATGTTCAGTCCCTCTGAACACGATGGCCAGGATCTCCATGCTCAGTCCATTACCATCTTCTGGGTTCCTGGGGGTCCTTCCATGGGCCTGTCACCAGCAGCTTTAGCAAGGCAGGCACGTTGTACCACAGTAGCGGTTGCTGAAGCAGGAGAGGTCACAGCACCCAGAATTGATGGGCACTCCATTACAGCTGAGGATTCTGCCAGCAGCAGCGGAGGTGGAGGAGCCCACAATGGTGTTCTGTGAGAAGGAGCTGAGGATGGGGCCGGGCAGGGTCACCACCACAGGGGAGGGCTCAATGACAATGGTGGAGCTCGGGCACTGCCTGCAACAGGGTTCATTGCAGCTGTTGGCCAGTGGAGTTGGGCCACAGGGCTGGCAGGGCAGGCAGGGGTTGCAGCAGGACATGTCTTGTGGTTGAAGGTGCACCTGAGAGAGAGGGAATGGAGAAACATTGGGGTACATGAGGAGCAAGCTGTCAACCCACAACAACACATCTACGGCACGGGTTAGATGGGAAGGTGAGAAGACTACAGTGAGGTCTATGCACCTCTTCCCCTTTCCGCCCAAGCTCCATGCAAAGAAAGCCAGGAATAGAAAAGCTCTCTCTTAGTCAAGAACCCAGATGACCCCACAGCCCACACTCAGCCCCTGTCCACACCAGACCTTCTCCCTGCTACCCTCCAGGAAAGGCAGCCCCAGGACCCAGTACAGAACAGAGCTTCCAACTCACTTGCTTCCAAAGGAGAAGAAGGAGACAGAACCAGATGAGGGAGTGAAGAGCTGCGATGGCTTTTATACTGGTCCGGCTTTGCCTTAGGCCCAGAGGAATCCTCTGTGGAACTCATAATTTTCTGAAAAGCTCATGTCAAATGCAAAACATCTTAGCTAATGATACAGGATGTGTTTTGGTTTCCTGAACAGCTCTCTTTTAATTTCCTTGTTTGGCCATACCCTCTGCCCCTTGAGGGCTCCTTTTCAGAGCTGGAGTGGGACACCCAAGGATTCCTGGGACAGGAGCACATCAGTGCCTGTGGAAGATGAGTCCCAAGTGCCTGAGGGCTCATGTGCAGGCTGGAGACATACGGCTGGGTCACTCATGTAGTCTTGCTTGCAGCCCCATTGACAGGAAGGACCCTGCTGATCCCAACCCTGTCATCCTCAACTGAATGTCGAAGGGCCCCCGAGTGGGACAGTGTGCCCTGTCCCCTTTCTCCCACCCTCCAAGGTCTCCCTGATGCTCACTGGACACTGCCTCTGCAAGGTGTATAGTCAGCACTGCTGCTTTTGATTCTCTTTGTCATCATACTGCTCTGGGCAGGCTCTCATGATCCCCCTGATTGGCCTCCTGCACTTTCTGGTCTCTCTCTGAAGGTCCACTACCAATGCCGACACCATCAGTGTGTCTGGGGCTTTGCCCTTGTGTGCTTATTGGAGCAGTGTGTTAGGAAATTCCACTTGGTCATGAAACAAAACTCTTTCACTCTGGTGGTGGTCAAGCTCAGGAGAAAATCTACAGGCAGTGTGTGGAATCCTGACTTTACTCTTGCTCATTCTGGAAAACCCAACTCTTCCTCAAGTGTGTAATCCTTTTCTTTAACTGCTGGCTTTTTGGGCTGTAGAACAGTATGTTGAGAAGAGCCAGTACCAGCATTGCCAGTGGTGGAAAACACATTAAACAGAATTTTTGTGATTGGAAAGCATGTCTGGAGATAGTTGGGTTCAACCTTCCTGCTCAAGGACTGTGTCAAGAAAATCCATGAAAGACAAAAGTTTAAAGAGACCTATACTGTGCATTACCCTGCATTGCCTCACTTCACCTTAGCCTGCATTACCTTATGTGTCTCAAGAAAGATGCCAATCCAAAGACATCTACACTCTGCATTGCCTTGCTTTCCCTTGCTCCCCTTTGCCTTGTTTCTTCCCTTCCCTTCCCTTCCCTTCCCTTCCCTTCCCTTCCCTTCCCTTCCCTTCCCTTCCCTTCCCTTCCCTTCCCTTCCCTTCCCTTCCCTTCCCTTCCCTTCCCTTCCCTTCCCTTCCCTTCCCTTCCCTTCCCTTCCCTTCCCTTCCCTTCCCTTCCCTTCCCTTCCCTTCCCTTCCCTTCCCTTCCCTTCCCTTTTCCTCCTCTTTCTCCTTTACTTGTTTCCCACCCAGTCTACGGATCCTTCTCCATGCTCAGTGCAACCTCTCCTCCTCCATCCCAACTCTCCTGCTCAGAGAGGAACTTGCCACAAGTGGGTGCTCTCAGTACTTCCAACAAATTGTGCATCCTGGCAAAGAACACTCTGATTCCCTCTTTCCTATCACTTCCCTCACCACCTTTTTTTTTTTTGGGGGGGGGGGGGGGGAGCTCTAGATCAGCGTATTGAGAAGAGGCAGCACCAGCACTGTTGAATACAACACTCCTGTTTCCTGGGAAAAGGGTGGTAGGAAGGTGGATGGAGATCATGGACCATGCACGGTCTTAGGAAAAGCACTACCACAGTTAAGAGGCAAGTCACTTGTGTCTGTATTATCATATCCACTGCCCTGGTGAAGAGCTGAATGACCCCACAGGAGCCCAGCAAGGTCTGGAAGAACACCAGGCAATTGGTGCCTCCATTAGTGACAAGGAGCACACCAGTCCAGCAGCCCTCAGCACAGGCCAGCAAAGGACATACCTCACAGATCAAGCAGGTAATGATATTGGTGCTGTAGTTGGGCAAACAGAGGGTGCGTACCACTGGTGCCAACAAGGGGAGAGTAGTCCCAGCCCTCATACCTGCCAGTCCAATGGCACAGACCTTCCCTTGCATGACACTGGGGACCTCTGGGACTCGCACATGGCCATAGACTTGCCATAAGACTTGACTGTGAGCAGGAAGAGTTGGGACACACTTCTGCCAAAGAAGCCTGTTCTCTCCACAGATAGGAAATCCATCAGAATCTAGAACATGGTGACTTACCACCTAGGCCCAGAATCCCAAAATTGCTTAGGTTGGAAGGTGCCTCTGGAGTCACTAAGGTCCAACACTCCTGCTCAGAGTGGGATCAATGAGAGCAGGTTGATCAGGACAAAGACGCGTGTGGTCCTGAATATCTCCAAGAATGGAGAATCCACAAGCTGCCTGGACAATGTCTCCTGGGTTTTGCCACTGCTAAAATTAGGGCTTTTCCTCATGCCTAGTTGAAATTTCCCTACACACTGCTACAATATGCAGACAAGTACAGGGAAGCAAACACCCCTGCCTACACATGAGCAACAGTGAAGTTGCCAAAGGACACATTGGGAAGCCCAATGAGAGGGCAGGGGTGGCATGTCCTCTGGCAGGACAAGGCCCTAGAAACACTAATGGTGTTGACATTGGTAGGGGACTGCTAGAGAGCCTGGAGAGTAGAGGAGGTCCACCAGAGGAACACGAGGGCCTCTCCAGAGCAATATGAGGAGGAAGAGAATAAAAAGCATCACCACTGACCACTTGGCTTGCAGAGGCAATGGTCAGAGAACATCAGAGAGACCTTGGAGGGTAGAAAAAAGTGGACAGGACACATTGTTCCACTTGGGAGCCTTTTGGCATCCAGGCGAAGATGACAGGTCTGGGAGAAGCAGGGTTGTTCCTGCCAAATCGGGCTGCAAACAAGACTATGTGAGTGCCCCAGCCCTATGTCCCCAGCCTGCACATGAGCCCTCAGGCACTTGAAACTCATCTTCCGCAAGCTTATTTCCTAGGAATCCTTGGGTCTCCCACTCCAGCTCTGAAAAGGAGCCCTCAAGGGGCAGAGAATATGGCGAAACAAGGAAATGAAAAGACAGCTGTGCAGGAAACCAAAACACAGCCTGTACCATTAGCTGAGATGTTTTTCACTTGGGATGAGCTTCTCAAAAAATTATGAGTTCCACAGAGGATTTCTCTGGGCCTAAGGCAAAGCCGGACCAGTATAAAAGCCATCGCAGCTCTTCACTCCCTCATCTGGTTCTGTCTCCTTCTTCTCCTTTGGAAGCAAGTGAGTTGGAAGCTCTGTCCTGCACTGGGGCTTGGGGCTGCCACTCCTGGGATGGGAGGAGGGCGAAGGCCTGGTGTGGAGAGGGGCTGAGTCTGGGCTGTGTAGATTTGTGAGCTATGGGTTAGGGAGGAGGTTTTCTGGGCCTGGTTCTCTTTGCATGGTGCTTGGGGAGACAGTGCAGGAGATGGACTGAGTCTGATTTGTGAGGTCTCTTGGACTCCTTGCTAGGAGAGAACTTTTCTGGGCATTGCTCTCTTTGACCGGTGCTTGGAGGGACAGTGAAAGAGGAACACCGGTATCTGTGTAATGCCCTCAGTTTCCCGTCTAGCCCACGCATTGGTCCATCGTGGCTGGTAGACAGGTTGCTCCTCAGGCACCCGAATGTTTCTCCATTCCCTCTCTCTTAGGTGCACCTCCAACCACAAGACATGTCCTGCTGCAACCCCTGCCTGCCCTGCCAGCCCTGTGGCCCAACTCCACTGGCCAACAGCTGCAATGAACCCTGTTGCAGGCAGTGCCCGAGCTCCACCATTGTCATTGAGCCCTCCCCTGTGGTGGTGACCCTGCCCGGCCCCATCCTCAGCTCCTTCTCACAGAACACCATTGTGGGCTCCTCCACCTCCGCTGCTGCTGGCAGAATCCTCAGCTGTAATGGAGTGCCCATCAATTCTGGGTGCTGTGACCTCTCCTGCTTCAGCAACCGCTACTGTGGTACAACGTGCCTGCCTTGCTAAAGCTGCTGGTGACAGGCCCATGGAAGGACCCCCAGGAACCCAGAAGATGGTAAAGGACTGAGCATGGAGATCCTGGCCATCGTGTTCAGAGGGACTGAACATCCTCAGCTCCACCTGCAAAGAAAGGCAGGAAGAGGCGTGCCTGAGTTCTCTGAAAACATGGCCCTTGCCTAACTTGTCTTTTTCTCACTCTCTTATTTCTCTCTCTTCTCTCTTGTCTTTTGCTCTCCTCGACTGTGAGCACCTGCTAAGCCTCATCCAAAGATAGATCTGCTGCCACTTTGCTTCTCAGGGGCAGGAGGGCAGATGCACAGTATGAAGTCTACACAGAGCAAGAGGCAGAGACCTCCAGGTACTCCTGGTGCTCCCTCCACTGTGTCCCCCACTGATGGCACCTCCTTCTCTTTTTATGCTCATTAAAGTTCTGCTGCATCCCAGCCTGAGCCTCTCTGTTGTCCTTCTCTGTCCGGATGCTCTCCCTGTATGCCAGAGTGAAAGGTGTCATTCTGGGGAGATCTTGCAATTACAAGGAGAGCTGTCAGCATTCTGGGAGTAAGGGGAGGGTAAGACATGGGGAGCGGGCTCCTTTCAAGACACTGTTCTTTGCAGCTGAGAATATGACTCTGACTCCTTCAGAACCAGCAGCACTCAATGGCCTGGTTCTCTGCATTCCTGTATGAAAAATTCTATTTCAACCTTCGAACACAAACTACAGATGATGGGGACCCCAACTAATGTTCAAGTGATGAGTCCAACTCCGCACCAACACTGATGGGGGCGGTGGCACTGGGATCTGGTTATGCATCCAGCAGCACCAGGGAGCTCTCCCTAGGAGGTAGCTCTTGCTTCAGGAGTGCCCTGTGGCAAGTGGTGTGTTGATGGTGGTAGATGTGTGACAGGTTGCTGCTTTCATGCACCTGTGCGTCCCTCTGCCATCTCTCCTCACAAGACAATCTCTGCCCACAAGACATCTCCAGCCACCACATCTCTCTCCCTCAGCTGAGGAGAGAGGTGGGCTATTCCTTGCCCACCTCCCTTTGTGGCTTCCAGCTACAAGCCCGCACTGCTGCAGCATGGCAGCTCACCTTGCGTTCCCTTAGCCTTCCTCATAGGTCTTGCAGGAATCTTGTCTATCCCCAGTCAGGCTGCCAGCATTTTCTCCATACAGCTAAAAGACATGGAGTTACTAAGTGCGGATGATATTGGTTTCCTGGCAGCTCTCCCTCTGTCTCTCTAAGCATGTGTGTACAAAGCATACACTGGAGTATTTGTGTTATCTACAACAGGGATGTGTAGTGTCTTAATTCCCTTTCACACCTATTATTTCACGATGCATCTCCCATCCTTTGCCATGCACCATCTGCAGCGTCCCCTGTCTCAAATGACAGTTTCAGATTTGCTGGAGTTTCAGCACTACCCTCTTCCCCCTCCAGTGCTGAGAACCCCACAGACCCACTGCTTCACTCCACCGCATCTGGCACCTCTGTGTCACCAGACTCTGCCAGTCCCACCAAGGCTGCTGGGAAACCAGGACCGTCTCACGCTCTTTGCTCAACGAGGTGTCCAGGGAGATCCCAGGAAGAGGGAGATGAATCTTCTCACCTCCTGTGCTGTTCTCTTCTGCCAGCTCTAAGCCATCTTCAAACCTCAGCCCAAGGTTCAGAGCAAAACACTCTGAGGGCTGCCTGGGATCCCACACCTCTGCCCCAGGGAGTGTTTCTACTCTCATGGCCTAGTTATTAGAGCACTTGCTCAGCCAGATTAAGAGAATGAAGGCGCCTCCAATTCTCAGCCCCAGTCTCCCCAGGGCCATGACCAGGTTTTCCAGCATTTGGAGCTGCCAACTGGTGCAACCAAGTCACATCTCGACTTTTCAAAAATGTTCTCGGTCATAAGAGAGTTCTGGACATCCTTGCAGGCACACATACCCTCTTGTAAAACTGCTGCCTGTTGTAGAACTCCAGACCAGGCTGCTCAGGGGAAGCGTATGCCTACCACAGGCAGCTAGGAACCTGCTGACAGTTCCCAGAGCTGGAACTGCAGTGCTCACACAGAACGAGACAAAGGATGTGGAGAAGGAAACAACCATCACAGTCATCTCCAGCAGGGCAAGCAGTTCCTTGGTCAACTTCTCTGACCACCCACTGCGCTGCCAGAATCAGGATAGCATCTGCATCAGAGCACCGTGCTGAGTAGTGCTGCTTTTCTCCTGCATGATGGCACCAGTCCCAATTCTTTTCTTGTCTTCTCCACCCAGCACTTGTCCAGACATTCAGTTGGACTTCCTTCTCCTCAGGTCTTTCTGCCCACATGCTAAGTCTGTCTTTCTTAATTAAGAGAATGTCACTGGGCTGAAGCCACGTCTCATGACACTGATACTGTTTTATCTGGAGGAAGAGAAGGCAGCACACTTGAATGGTAGAAAGACAGTCAACAGGGTCTCTCACAAAAACAGTTCTCTGCACCAAATAAGCAAAAACCCTGGCTGTTAGTGGCCATTCCCAAAGGGGATAGCTCTTCCCCTTCTTGGCTTCTCCTTGCTTTTTCACATCATAACTACTCGGTTGTTGTCCCTAGCAGTAAAGGGGTTGCCATGGTGTCATGGTTTAACTCAAGCTAGAAAAATAAGTAAGAGAGCTGCTTGCTCACTCCCCCTCTCCGCCCCACAAATAGGGGAGAAAATTGAAAGGGAAGGGACAAACTTGGATTGAGATAAACACAGTTTAACAGAACACCAAAACAGTGATACACTACTAGCAAACATATATATACAATAGAAGTAAAATATAAAATAAAATATACTCAAGGCAATTCCTCTCAAAGTCCATCCACACCAAGCAGCCAGTCCCAGGAAACAGCACCCTGGTCCTGAGCAGCTCATCCAAGAGAGAGAGAAGAGGAAGAAGGCAGAAAGGCCAAGAGGCCTCTGCAAAATAGCAGAATGTGACAAGTCTGGACTAAAGAAAGTCCTGAACAAAACTCCTCCCTGAACAAGTGTGGGAGATTCGAGGGATTTTCTTGAGGCTGAGTTGTGGAGGGGTTGCTGTTAGATGGAGATTTGTTACTGAACCAGCCAGGAATTTCAAGGCTGGGAACAGGACCTGCCGTGGGAGAGAAGCAACTCTGAAATAAAAGGCCCCAACGTGGTGTAAATCAATGGACCTATTAGCAGTGAGACTCGGGCATGTGGACAGCACGTGAACATGGACAATATCCGGTCAGCCAATGTGTGTTTGGAATGTGGATGCGTGATCAAGAAATAACTGCGTATATAAGGTGGCTTGTCTCTGTAATAAATGGCTTCACTTGAATTCATATTGAATTTTGTGGAGTCCATGAGTTTTCGCCCTCGCAAGTGGTGACTCCGACGTGATCCATAAGGAGAATTTATGGAAGGCGGACGACTGCTGCGGGGAGCGAGCCCCAGCTGGAGCGGCTCGGCTGGACCGTGACCAGGACGCGGTCTGCGGGCTGCGTAACTCCTGATTGATCGCTACAGAAGCAACAGAGGAGGGATAAAGGATCCAATATCCTTGCAACGGCCACCCAAAGAGGTGGGCAGCTGGGGGCGAGAGGAGATGGGGCAGAATATTTCTAAAGAAGAAGAAATACTGCAGCTCCTCTCGCATATTCTCTCTAAGAGAGGGGTGAAGTGTGAGGAGAGTAACCTCAAAAGACTGTTAATTTGGTGCAGAGGCAATGGGTTTCCTGCTGACCTGTTAGGAGTTTTTCAAATAGAGACTTGGGAAAAAGTGGGAACTGTGTTGTGGAAGGCAATTAGTCACAGTGAAAAATATATTCTCGGCCTTGTAAACACCTGGAAACTGATAATTACTACAGTGAAGCAATTAAAACCTGAAAAGACTGTTATGAGCATTAGTGACTCGAAACTTAAACTTGAACTTCGGGATGATATAAGGCAGAATTCATGGGATAAAGTCAGCAATGGAGATAAAGAAGCTAAATCATTAGTAACTACATGGAAGCTTATAATCACTACCTTAAAAGATCTTAAGGCTGAACGGTCTGCTGCTGCCGGAATTTTTGCAGCGTTGCAGACTGATAAGTATCCTGAAAGTCGCTGTGAAGTTTACCCGGTTCGTGTCTTTGATACCCTCCCTATTCCATCCCTGATAGCTCAGCAGTCCGCGGGGGGAGGAAAAGTGCCGAGCGGGTGGCCTCCTGTACCGTTGCCCAACGCTGGTGAGAACAGCAAGTCCAGAGGATTGGAGTCAGACAACTTGCTCAAAGAACCTGTGAAAGCTGAGAATGCTAAGGTCGTAAATAAGTGTACTGTCAGTCCTTTTATCAATTTGTATCTGCCTTTACCACCTTTTAACCCTCCAACTTCCACGAGAGAGCAGAAGGAGTCACTGGATAAGAAGTGGACAACAGAGCTGTGTGAAAGATCAGATCAGCTATTAGCGAGTGAATCCAACAGTCGGTTATGAGGTCATGATGATCGTGACAGGTAAGGGGGGGCTCCTGGGGACTCAGGTAATACGAATAATTATGATGCTAGAAAGTATTCGCGAGACTGTGCACTGTTCCAAACCCCCCTGTTACTAATGATTCTCCGGCACCGTTCAAGTCCGCGTTATCTGATGACTCGGATGAGGATGGGGGTTTGCAGCATTTTCTTCAAAAGTTAACAGGAAAAAGAATATGTGTACATGTTGCCCCGAGATCAGATAAAAACTATGAAAGACTCAAGCAAAATTAGACCTATGCAATGTAACAGCTATAGATCATTTAGGACGGAACAATAGGGACTCATTGAAAGGGGCAGGTATCTCCCAACTCTTGGAACAAACACTAATTGACACACCACAATTACAGATGCTATTAGTTTCTGAAATCCTGAGGCAATCAACAGACCTTGCATATCAAGCTATAGCAGAGGTGTCTGAAATCAACAAAGTAGCCAAATCTTTTATAACTACTATCAGTGAGAATTACATGCAATTTATTGACCTTCTTCAAGAGGTCATCAATAAGCAGGTTGAAAACTTAGAAGTTAAGGAAGCACTGGTGTTGAAATTAGCAGTAGAGAATGCTAATGTTTGCTATCAACGTGTTATCTGCGGGTTTTACAGTACATATTACGCACTTCTGTGTATTGTGCCTCTGAAAATCAAGCAGCTTGTCAGGAATGTGAGTTAATTGTTTCAGTGTTTGTTGTTGCAATTGTTTCTTTGTGGTATAAGTACACCGTAAAACTTTCTCCTCACTTTTCCCACTCACACTGCAAGCAGCCATGTGCTTCCCCTCCCCCCCGCCTCATAGTTTTTACTTATGAGATGGGGTCAGAAATGACTGTTTTCAGTTGTGTTCCTAAGAAATCGGTATTGGGAGGTATTTTGAAACATAGAAAAGCACTTGGAAATATGAGGAAGGAAGATCTTGTAAAATATTGTAATTAATGGTGGCTGCTGTATAAGTTAAATGATTGGGAAAAGTGTCCGGAGAACACAATCTTGAAGTATAACACCTACAATTAATGTTTTTTTTTAAGGTGAGAAGAGTAGGACAAAATAAATCCCTACAAGAGATCATTAAATCATTTCAGACAGTTTTACAGGCGAAACAGTTTGAACCTCAACAAGCTGAGAGAGAGTTAACTGATAACACACAGGTCACAGTAAACTTACTGAAGTCTGCAAGATGCTTTCCTTATTAACCTGTTTTCTTTGTAGGTATCTGTTTAAGCATATTACAGTTTAATAGGTCTTTGTCTGTTATATGGTACAGTAAATTCACAGACTGTTAAATCATGAGAATCCGTTGACTCAAAATGTGCGTTTTGTGATAATACAGAAGATCATGAGTAATTCAGTTCTTTACTGCGTGAATGTGATGATAAGATTTTGTGTGTAGCAACTGTTACTTTTCTTTCTAGAATGCTAGCTTTATTCCAATATCCAGATTTGCGCAACTCTGTAATAGGCTATGTCTCATCTCGATGTGCTGGATTTGACCTTTTTGTATGCACATCAAGTAAAGAATCCTGGTTTTGGGATAACAGTTGTACCACCCCAGATGAGACACTGATAAAAGCCTTGCCCAGTCCAGTTTGCTGCGGTCGCGGGAGGGTGGGTGCCTTTGGGGCTCCAACACGCACTGACCTGTTTTGTCAGGGAGACCCAGCAGTGCCTCCACCTGGCTGAGCAGTAAGCGGTCCAAAGGTGCAATGCAAAACTTGAGATATTGTCTTGAATAAGTGTAACTCTGATCTATCTGCGTATTTGAACTTGGTATTTGGTTTTCATATCTGAGCTCAGTATTTTAATTTGCATATTTATATTTGGTACCAAAATAATTTTGTTTGGGAAGATAATTACAAAATGGGAACCGGTTCTGCTAGTAAAATACCACCTTGCTCCCCCTTAGGTTGCATCCTTACGCATTAGAGTAATTGCTTATATTGTTAGCTAGTAATTTTGAGACCAGAAAAGAATTTGAATTGTTAAACTCTGCTTTGCAAAAAGGAAAAAAAAAAAAAAAAGAGAAAAAAAGAAAACAAAAGAGAAAAAAAGTAAAACAAACAAAAAACCATCTAAATGCTATGATGGATGTGAACTTGGTATTGTATGAGGTTGTATTTAAAAGTTGCTAGAATATGAACTGATTTGGAATCTAGGAAAATGGAATAATGCATTGATGCTTAATATACTGTTTTTTGACATCTGTAAATTGTAAAAGGTAAATAGGGCTGAGGAGTGTAGCAACTCTTGAGCTGGTTGGAACTGTGTATGAAGTATGTTATGGTTGGAGTGAAATGGGAGAACAAAAAAGCAAAATATCCCAGGTCTGTGTCTGAACATGGATTTCGGGCTTGTGTGAAGCTGCCAGATAAACTCAGGTCATTGTAACCGAGGAGTTTGCCAGAGCCTCCCACTTCGTACCAGCGATTACGCCAGTTGGGTGGCCTTGACTGTATCTGAACTGCAACAAGAAGCTGCTAAGCGGAGAAGGGGAGGCTTTACGCCTCCTGCTCTGTTTTTTTCTCTGGAGTATTGTCATCCATCCTTGTTGTGGCACTGTGTTGCTTCTCAGCTTTGAATCAGGGGTTGTTAGTGTTGTTTCTTTTTACTTCTGTCTTGTTTCCTAGGTTTTGGCACATCTGGGGAGAGAGCTCATCATTTTACCTCCTTGCTGAAGCCAGTCTTTTCACACTGGTCAGCTTTTGGGGGTCAGAGTGCTCAGTGCTTCTCTGGGTCAGAGTGGTACTGATTTGGGTGTGGAGTGCAGCCAGGTTGGTTTGATGTGGAGTTCAAACTGATTTGTTTTCATGGTGGGCTGGAGATCCTGCCATCCCAGATGGGAGCAAGAGAGAGGTTTTATTCCCCCCTCAGCAATGTTACTGCTAGAGAACTGTAGTACTGCATCAAGGAGTCTGAGGGTTGAAATTTAAAGGCATTGCCAGTGGGTCCATAGTTCTAATGAAGCTGGGAAATTAAAACAATTTTTTTTTTAATAGACTTATTCTGTGGTAACTAGTTGTAAGAGACTTCTTAGTAAATTCATCATGCTAGTTTTTGAGGTCATGGGAGAGAACAAAAGAAAGGCTGTTTTTTGAGACCAATAGAATGCCAAATTTGGAACAAAGTTTTAATACATGAATTCTTGTAGTTGCCAGAAAGCCCTATACCTCTCTTGGGTCAAGATTCATTAAGAAAATTCTAAGTTCAGATAACGTTTTCTGAGAATTCTGTTTAGTTGCATGTCTTACAAGAAGTTGCTTGGATGGTGCAGATCTGCTTGCTGCAAGTGAGAAATCTCCAAGGAAATTTCGAATGCTGTATTTCCACTAATATTAACAGCCAATGTTTTGATAAAGCAAACACTACACTGATAGATCTGCAACAGGACTTCGATCCGGTAAGGGGAAACAATATCCAATAAATATGACAGCTAAAATGGAGTTGGAAACTTTGAGGACTAAATTTATGACAACCTTGCAGGCTGACTGCATTCAGTTGGACTTGCAGATTTGTCTGTTTATAGCTATAACATAGAAACAACCTGTGGCTATTGTGGGACAGTATGATGAGATTGTTAACACTGATATACCAATTGTTACTCTGATTGAGACATGCAGGGAATTAATTTAAGTCTTAATAGGGTATGATCCTTTTGTCATACATATACCATTTGTGAAATTTAATTTTGATTTTTTATTTGCAATCTACATCCTTGTAAATTGCACTAGCTGATTTTTTTAACAGCACAACTTTTGGCATGCCTAAATGTAAATTGATGGAGAACCTGCAAGTCTTTAACATCAGGTCACAGATCATACTTGTATTTGGTCTGATCCTTCATACTTGCACAGTTTTTGTTGATGGTTCTGGGAAGTCTCATAAAGCTGAAGTGGTCTGGTGTGAAGATAACAATTGGCATCATTCTGTAAAAATTATTGAAGGTTCAACCCAATTAGCAGAACTTGGCACAGCTCTACATTATTTAGAGCTTTTTAAAGAGGAAGCTCTAAATTTGACTTGTGATTCTGAGTATGTAGTCAACGTCCAACACACGTATCTGATTCTGAACTGGTTTGTTTTCGGTTTTGTTTTTGGTTTTGATTTTGTTTTTGTTTTTATTTTTGTTTTTTTGTTTTTAAACAAAAAGGGGAGGGAAGTAGGGAAAACACCACAAAACCAATTGTCAAAAGCATTGTATGTGATGAATCACTTATATCTAAGTGATGCAGCCTAAATTTGCCCTGTGATGGAACACTTTGCAAGTATGACCCAAAACCATGCTAAATCAGAAAAAAACCTACATTAGTTATGGTCAAAGCTTCTCAGAAAATTATTAACTCCTCAAAGGGTTCTTCTGGGTCTGGGCTAGTGCAGGACCAGTATAAAAGCCATCTCAGCTCTTCACTCCCTCAACACCTTTGATCTCCTTCTTCTCCTTCGGAAGCAAGTGAGTTGGAAGCTCTGTCTTGTACTGGGGCTTGGGACTGCCACTCTTGGGATGGGAGGAGGGAGAAGGCCTGGCGTGGAAAGGGGCTGAGTCTGGGCTGTGTGGATTTGTGAGCTATGGGTTGGGTAGGCGCTTTTCTGGGCCTGGTTCTCCCTTTGCACGGTGCTTAGGGAAACAGGGAAGGAGGTATATGGACCTTCCTGCACTGCTGTAACCTCCACACCTGCCAGGTACCGAGGGCCGCTTGTGGAGGGCAGGCAGGCTGCTCTTCACACACCCCAATGCTTGCCTCTCCCAGGTGCACCTTCAGCCACAAGACATGTCCTGCTGCAACCCCTGCCTGCCCTGCCAGCCCTGCGGCCCAACCCCGCTGGCCAACAGCTGCAATGAGCCCTGTTGCAGGCAGTGCCCGAGCTCCAATGTTGTCATTGAGCCCTCCCCTGTGGTGGTGACCCTGCCTGGTCCCATCCTCAGCTCCTTCTCACAGAACACCGTGGTGGGCTCCTCCACCTCCGCTGCTGCTGGCAGAATCCTCAGCTGTAATGGAGTGCCCATCAACTCTGGGTGCTGTGACCTCTCCTGCTTCAGCAACCGCTATTGTGGCACGAGGTGCCTGCCTTGCTAAAACGGCCACAGGTGACCACCCTGAATGATTCCCAGGAACCCAGAAGATGGTAACGAACTGAACATGGAGATCCTGGCCGTTGTGTTCAGAGGGACTCAGCATTCTCAATTTTACCTGCAAAAGCAGGCATGAAGAGGTGTGCGTGGACTCTCTGAAAACATAGCCCTTGTCGAACTTGCCTTTTTCTCACTCTCTTGTCTCTTTCTCTTCTTTCTCTCTTGTTCTTCTCCCCTGGGCTGTGAGGACCTGTTAAACCTCATCCGTGGAAAGACCTGCTGCCCCATTCCATCTTGGGGGCAGTCAGGCAGACAGATGCCCATCCTGGCTGACGGGCAAGGCCCCAGCTACACTTGGTTTACTCTGCAATGTGACCCCCACTCAGGGGATGTCCTTTCCCTCTTTCAACTCATTAAAGTTCTTCTGCATTCTAACCTGGGCCTCTGTGTTGTCCTTCTCCCTCCAGACAATTTCCATGTTTGCCAGATTTAAAGGTTTCACTCTGGGAACATCTTGCAGGTACAAGAGGAACAGTCAGCATTCTGGGAGTAAGGGGAGGGTGAGACATGGGCAGTGGGCTCCTTTCAAGACACTGTCCCTTGCAGCTGAGGAACATGTTCATGACTCCTGAAGAGCCAGCAGCACTCAGGGCCTGGCTCTCTGCATGCCTGCACACATGGTCTCCTCAGCCTTTTGAGCAATATCTGTAGATGATGGGGAGCTCACTTACCTTTCAAGTGATGAGTCCATCTCCCCAGCCACACTGATGGGGGTGGTGGCACAGGGAGCTGGTTCTGCATCCCGCAGCACCTGCGACCACTTCCGGGCTTGTGGCTCTTGATTCGAAAGGGCCTTGTGGCAAGCGTGGAAGTGTTTGTTATTGTGGATGTGTCACAGGTTTCTCCTCACATGCCCTATGCTCCTCCCTGCCATCTCTTCCCAGTGCACCTCTGCCCACAAGATGTCTCTAGCCACCTTGTCTCTGTCCTTCAGCTGAGGAGAGAGGTGCGTTACTGCTTGCCCACCTCCCTTTGTGGCTTCCAGCTACAAGCCTGCACTGCTGCAGCACTGAAGCTCTCCTTGTGTTCTCTTAGCCTTCCTCATAGATCTTGCAGGCATCTTGTCTATCCCCTGACAGGATGCCAGTATTTTCTCCATACAGTTATAAGATGTGGAGTTACTAAGTGCAGATGTGGTCTGTTACCTGAAAGCCAACTCTGTCTATCTAGGAATGCTTATAGAAAGAGTACATAGGAGGATTCGTGTTATCTGCAAAAGAGATATGTAGCGTCTTGTTCCCCCTTTCATACTCACAAGCTGTCTCACATGCCTTGCCATGCACCATCTGCAGCCTCCACTGACACAAAAGCAGAGCTCCTGGATTGCCTGAAGTGTCAGGATTAACTCTCTGCTCTTCCACACTGACAAGCAACTGAACCGCTGTCCTGCTCCACCCCATCAGACACGCGTGTGTCACCAGCCTCTGCCAATCCCACCAAGGCTGCTGGGAAACCAGGATCGTCTCACACTCCTCACACAACAAGATGCTCAGGATGACCCCAGGACGAGGGAGATGAAGCTTGTCAGCTGCTGTACTCTTTGCCCTCTGCCAGCTCTTAGCCACCTCCAAACCTCAGCCCAACGTACAGAGCAAAACACTCTGAGGGCTGCCTGGGATCCCACACCTCTGCCCCAGGGAGCCTTTCTACTCTCATGGCCTAGTTATTAGAGCACTTGCTCAGCCAGATTAAGGGAATGAAGGCGCCTCCAATTCTCAGCCCCAGGCTCCCCAGGGGCCATGACCAGGTTTTCCAGCATTTGGAGCTGCCAACTGGTGCAACCAAGTCACATCACAACTTTTCAAAAGTGGTCTCGGTCATAAGAGAGTTCTGGACATTCTTGCAGGCACACATACCCTCTTGTAAAACTGCTGCCTGTTGTAGAACTCCAGGCCAGGTTGCTCAGGGGAAGTGCTTGTCTACCACAGGCAGCTAGGAACCTGCTGACAGTTCCCAGAACTGGAACTGCAGTGCTCATGCAGAACGAGACAAAGGATGTGGAGAAGGAAACAACTCTCACAGTTATCTCCAGCAGGGGGAAGCGATTCCTTGGTCAACTTCTCTGGCCACCTTCTGCGCTGCCAGAGTCAGGACAGCATCTGTGTCAGAGTACCGTGCTGAGCAGTGCTGCTTTTCCCCTGCATGATGACACCAGTCCCAATTCATCTCTTGTCTTCTTCACCCAGCACTTGTCCAGACATTCAGCTGGACTTCCTTCTCCTCAGGTCTTTCTGCCCACATGGTAAGTATGTCCTTCTTACTGGCGAGAATGTCACTGGGCTGAAGTCATCCGCCATGACACTGGTTGTATTTTACATGGATGTCAGGAAAGCATCGCTATCATCATGTGTCAAGGTTTCATTGCCGGGTGACAATAAACCGCTTTGTTAGCCCCCATCCCCTTTTCCCCTCCCTTGATACAGGGAAGGAACAATTAATTAATTAACATTTAAAGACCTAACACTTAAAAGACTTAAAGAGCTAACAGAGAGCTAACCCTTAACCCACATCACTATTGCCTAAACTTGCTTAGTTTTGTGTAACTTGTCATACGAGAAACAGGAGTTCGCTGGCGCCTTGCAATGATAAAAAACCTTGGTGCATCCTTGGGTGAACTAGATAACAGAAACTTGGGCACAGGGCAGGAGATACACCAGTTTTAACCAACTCAGCAGTCTGAGTCCTAACCAACTCATCACACCAGACCAAAGGTGACTGTGTACAGAGAAGAGGAGCCTGGTTCACGTTCGCTGTTCAGCTGCAACCAGGAGGAGCCGGAGGTAGATACTATGGAAATGGTCTCCTGGAACTCATTGTAATAAGAACGGCCTTCTTGGAGACAGGTTGTGAATACGTTCCTAAAACTTTCATGAATATGTAACACTTCACTGCATATAACAAAGCTCACAGCTACTGGAAATTTCCACACGTCTTGGGTGGAGTTATCCCCCGTGTGTCCAGTGCTGTAAAATTACATACCTTCTTTACAATCTCACAGGCTGTAAAGTCATTTCCGCGCCTCACCCTCAGCTCCTCCTCTCCTCACTAAGGAAAGGCAATAGGACAGCAAAGAGAGGGAAGAAGAAAGATGACTTGCAAGTCAGAAAGAATTTTAAATGTTTAACTAATGCTACTAATAAAATAGGGAATATTACACAAAATATGCAAAACCAATCTTGAAATTCCCAGCAACTCAGCACCGGCTGCTCAGGCAGCAGCAGAGCGGGCACCCAGAAGTCCTGGGTTGGACTCTGCAGCAAACTGGAACTGGATTCAGGATTCAGGGTCTGTCACTCGGCCTCAGATTTGCAGGGATGGTAGGCAGGGTCCTTCCCAGATGTTGGCCATAGTCGAAGAAGGTGGAGACTCTCATGATCTCCCACTTGTATACGAAGTACACGTGAATGGGATGGAATACTTAGTCGGTCAGTTTTAGTCACCTGTTCAGTTCACTCCTCCTTGCCCCTCTCACTTACGGGACGTGCATCCTTATCAACTACCTTGCATTCTGTTGCTATGTCTACCAATACATGTATGCAACTTCAGAATGGTTGTGGTTACTAAGAAGGACTTAGCTGTAAATAGAGTTCACTAAAAGCGAAATTGGTCTTGTTTGTAACAAAACCTGGACAAAATGGTGGAATGATTTTCAGTGGGGTCCCAGAGGGAACAGTTCTCTGCATTACATGATGGATAAGCCATGGCTATTTTCAGTGATCCCCCAACGAGACAGCTCTTTCTGGCTTATTCATGCCTTCTCATATCATAACTACACAGTTGATAGCCCTATAAAATATAGGGTCTGCCATGGAAAACTCAGAGCAACTGCCACTCATTTTGACCAGGGTTCTGCATCTGTAGAGCAGCTGGTAAGCCTTGTCACAGGTGTATTCCACAGGTGTATTCCCCTGTGTATTCCCCAGTCCTATGTACTGGGATGGATGTTGCTCACCAAACGATCCCACTGACTGTAGTATGAGGTGTCCACAAATCCCTACCACCAGCAACTATGTCCCAAGGAAACACGGGTTGGTTGCATCACTTTGCACCTCCACTCCAACCTTTCATCAACCACAGAGGTCAACTATACTGTGTTCAAGGCAATCTCAAATGCTTCCTGCCTATTACTTGTTTTGACAGAGGAAATCCACACCTAGCTGTCTCAGTTGACCATTCTGTCAAAAAATGAAGGACATCAAACCAAAGAGATCTACACCCTTCCCTTCCCTTCCCTTCCCTTCCCTTCCCTTCCCTTCCCTTCCCTTCTCTTCCCTTCCCTTCCCTTCCCTTCCCTTCCCTTCCCTTCCCTTCCCTTCCCTTCCCTTCCCTTCCCTTCCCTTCCCTTCCCTTCCCTTCCCTTCCCTTCCCTTCCCTTCCCTTCCCTTCCCTTCCCCTCTTAAGCTTTTTTCCCACCCAGTCAGTGAATCCCTCCCCACTCTTGTTTTGACCTCTCCTGCTCCATTCCCCCTCCCATGCTTCAGAGAGAAACTTGCCATAAGTGGGTGCTCCTAGTACTTACACCATCTCTTCACATCCTAATGAAGAACAGTGTTTCCCACTTTCTTAACAGTTGTTCCACCTTCCCTGTCTTTGCCCCCAGATCAGTGTTTTGAGGAAGGGCAGCGCCATCACTGTTGAAGACAAACCATCCTCTGTCCCAGGAGAGGCTGGTAGGGCAGCAGATGAAGATGAAGGACAATAGCTTAAAGTAGAGCACAACCAGGCCTCAGGTCTGCCAACGCAATGGTACAGACCTTCCCTCGCTTGACACTGGGAATCCCTGGGGCTGGCAGATGGCCATATGTTGGCCGTAGGACGTGACTGTGAGCAGGAAGATCTAAGCCACACTGCTGCCAAAGGAGATTGTTCTCTCTACAGAGAGAACGTTCAGCGTCATCTTGAACATCGTGACCAGTCAGCCAGGACCGGAATCTCAGATTCTCTGAGGTTGAAAGGTGTCTCTGGCGATGGTTGTTTCCAGTCCTCCTGTTCAGACTAGGCTCAATGTCAGTAGGTGAATGAAGGCACTGTCCCGTGGGGTCCTGAATATCTGCAAGAACAGAGACACCACAAGCTGTCTGGACAAGGTGTCCTGGGCTTGGCCACCACCACAGTAAGAGAGCTATTCATCATGCTTTGGTGGAAATTCCTTCCACACCGCTCCAGTCCACACACAAGGGCACGTAAGCAAGCAGAAATGCCCACAAATGAGTAACTGTGAACTCACTCTGCAGCCCCCTCTGTCAGGACAAGGCCCCAGAAACACGGATAATGTTGGCATTGTTAAGAGACTGCCAGAGAGAACACAGGAGACCCAATCAACACACAAAGGCCTCCGCAGAGAAGTATGACAAGGAAGAGAATCAAAAGCAGTGGTGAGGACCACCTCCTTGCAGAAGTAATGGCCAGGGAGCACCAGAGAGACCTTGGAGGGTGCGAGAAAAGGGACAGGGCACATTGTCTCACTTGGGACCCCTTTGGCATGCAGGCAAGGATGACAGGGTCATGGAGCACCAGGGGCCTTCCTGCCAATGGGGGTGCAAACAAGACTACATGAGTTCTTGGGCACTGTGTCCCCAGCCTGCACATGAGCCTTCAGGCACTTGGAACTCATCTTCCGCATGCATTGATGTGCTTATTTCCTAGGAATCCTTGGGTGTCCCACTCCAGCTCTGAAAAAGAGTCCCCAAGGGGCAGAGAATATGGTCAAACAAGGAAATGAAAAGACAGCTGTTCAGGAAACCAAAACACACCCCGTATCATTAGCTGAGATGTTTTGCACTTGGGATGAGCTTCTCAGAAAATTATTAATTCCTCAAAGGGTTCTCCTGGGTCTGGGCTAGTGCAGGACCAGTATAAAAGCCATCACAACTCTTCACTCCCGCAACACCTTTGATCTCCTTCTTCTCCTTCGGAAGCAAGTGAGTTGGAAGCTCTGTCTTGTACTGGGGCTTGGGACTGCCACTCTTGGGATGGGAGGAGGGAGAAGGCCTGGCGTGGAAAGGGGCTGAGTCTGGGCTGTGTGGGTTTCTGAGCTATGGGTTGGGTAGGCGCTTTTCTGGGCCTGGTTCTCCCTTTGCACGGTGCTTGGGGAAACAGGGAAGGAGGTATATGGACCTTCCTGCACTGCTGTAACCTCCACACCTGCCAGGTACCGAGGGCCGCTTGTGGAGGGCAGGCAGGCTGCTCCTCACACACCCCAATGCTTGCCTCTCCCAGGTGCACCTTCAGCCACAAGACATGTCCTGCTGCAACCCCTGCCTGCCCTGCCAGCCCTGCGGCCCAACCCCACTGGCCAACAGCTGCAATGAGCCCTGTTGCAGGCAGTGCCCGAGCTCCAATGTTGTCATTGAGCCCTCCCCTGTGGTGGTGACCCTGCCTGGTCCCATCCTCAGCTCCTTCTCACAGAACACCGTGGTGGGCTCTTCCACCTCCGCTGCTGTTGGTAGAATCCTCAGCTGTAATGGAGTGCCCATCAACTCTGGGTGCTGTGACCTCTCCTGCTTCAGCAACCGCTATTGTGGCACGAGGTGTCTGCCTTGCTAAAACGGCCACAGGTGACCACCCTGAAAGATTCCCAGGAACCCAGAAGATGGTAACAGACTGAACATGGAGATCCTGGCTGTTGCATTCAGAGGGACTCAACATAGACAATTTCACCTGCAAAAGCAGGCATGAGGAGGTGTGCGTCGACTCTCTGAAAACACAGCCCTTGTCGAACTTGCCTTTTTCTCACTCTCTTGTCTCTCTCTCTTCTGTCTCTCTTGTTCTTCTCCCCTGGGCTGTGAGGACCTGTTAAGCCTCATCCGTGGAAAGACCTGCTGCCCCATTCCATCTTGGGGGCAGTCAGGCAGACAGATGCCCAGTGCTATGTCCATCCTGGCTAAGGGGCACGGCCCCAGCTACTCTTGGTTTACTCTGCAATGTGACCCCCACTCAGGGGATGTCCTTTCCCTCTTTCAACTCATTAAAGTTCTTCTGCATTCTAACCTGGGCCTCTGTGTTGTCCTTCTCCCTCCAGACAATTTCCATGTTTGCCAGATTTAAAGGTGTCACTCTGGGAACCTCTTGCAGGTACAAGAGGAACAGTCAGCATTCTGGGAGTAAGGGGAGGGTGAGACATGGGCAGTGGGCTCCTTTCAAGACACTGTCTCTTGCAGCTGAGGAACATGTTCGTGACTCCTACAGAGCAAGCAGCACTCAGGGCCTGGCTCTCTGCATGCCTGCACACATGGCCTCCTCAGCCTTTTGAGCAATATCTGTAGATGATGGGGAGCTCACTTATCATTCAAGTGATGAGTCCACCTCCCCAGTCATGCTGATGGGGGTGGTGGCACAGGGAGCTGGTTCTGCATCCCGCAGCACCTGCGACCACTTCCAGGCTTGTGGCTCTTGTTTCAAGAGGGCCCTGTGGCAAGTGTGGAAGTGTTTGTTACTGTGGATGTGTCACAGGTTTCTCCTCACATGCCCTATGCTCCTCCCTGCCATCTCTTCCCAGTGCACCTCTGCCCACAAGACGTCTCTAGACACCATGTCTCTGTCCTTCAGCTGAGGGCTACTGCTTGCCCACCTCCCTTTGTGGCTTCCAGCTACAAGCTTGCACTGCTGCAGCACTGAAACTCTCCTTGTATTCTCTTAGCCTTCCTCATAGCTCTTGCAGGGATCTTGTCTATCCCCTGACAGGATGCCAGTATTTTCTCCACACAGTTATAAGATGTGGAGTTACTAAAGTCAGATGTGGTCTGTTTCCTGAAAGCTCACTCTATCTATCTAGGAATGCTTATAGAAAGAGTACATAGGAGAATTTGTGTTATCTGCAAAAGAGATGTGTAGAGTCTTGTTTACCCTTCCATACTCACAAGCTGTCACCCATACCTTGCCATGAACAATCTGCAGCCTCCACTGACACAAAAGCAGAGCTCCTGGATTTCCTGAAGTGTCAGGATTAACTCTCCACTCTCCAGCACTGACAATCGACTGAACCACTGTCCTGCTCTACATCATCAGACACTCATGTATTATCAGCCTCTGTCAGTCCCACCAAGGCTGCTGGGAAACCAGGACCATCTCACACTCCTCACACAACGAGCTGTTCATGATGATCCCAGAAAGAGGGAGCTGAAGCTTCTCACCTCTTGTGCAATTCTCTTCTGCCAGCTCTAAGCCACCTTCAAACCTCAGCCCAAGGTTCAGAGCAAAACACTCTGAGGGCTGCCTGGGATCCCACACCTCTGTCACAGGGAGCCTTTCTACTCTCATGGCCTAGTTATTAGAGCACTTGCTCAGCCAGATTAAGGGAATGAAGGCGCCTCCAATTCTCAGCCCCAGGCTCCCCAGGGCCATGACCAGGTTTTCCAGCATTTGGAGCTGCCAACTGGTGCAACCAAGTCACATCTCAACTTCTGAAATAGTTCTGCATCATAAGAGCTACGGATATCCTTGCAGTCACTCATCAACCACAGAAGTCGAAGATACTGTGTTCAAGGCAATCACAAATGCTTCCTGCCAATTACTTGTTTTGACAGAGGAAATCCATACCTAGCTGTCTCACATGTTCATTCTGTAAAATCAGTGAAGGACGCCAAAGCAAGGAAATCTACACCCTGCGTTCCCTTCCCTTCCCTTCCCTTCCCTTCCCTTCCCTTCCCTTCCCTTCCCTTCCCTTCCCTTCCCTTCCCTTCCCTTCCCTTCCCTTCCCTTCCCTTCCCTTCCCTTCCCTTCCCTTCCCTCCCATTCCTTCCCATTCCCTACCATTCCCTCTTCCCTTTTGCTCCTCTGTTCATTTCCCACTCAGTCTGTGAACCCGTCTCCACTCTTTGTTACCTCTCCTGCTCCATTCCCCCTGTCATGGTCCAGAGAGAAACTTGCCATAAGTGGGTGCTCCCAGAACATCCATCATCTCTTCACATCCCAATGAAGAACAGTGTTTCCCACTTTCTTAACACTTGTTTCACCTTCTCTGTCGTTGGCCCCAGATCAGTATTTTGAGGAAAGGCAGCACCATCACTGTTGAAGACAAACCATCCTCTGTCCCAGGAAAGGCTGGTAGGGCAGCAGATGAAGATGAAGGACAATAGCTTAAAGTAGAGCACAATCAGGCCTCAGGTCTGCCAATGCAATGGCACAGACCTTCCCTTGCTTGACACTGGGAATCCCTGGGGCTGGCACATAGCCGTATGTTGGGCGTAGGACATGACTGTGAGCAGGAAGATCTAAGACACACTGCTGCCAAAGGAGATTGTTCTCTCTACAGAGAGAACGTTCAGCGTCATCTTGAACATCGTGACCAGTCAGCCAGGACCGGAATCTCAGATTCTTTGAGGTTGAAAGGTGCCTCTGGAGATGGTCACTTGCAATCCTCCTGTTCAGACTAGGCTCAATGTCAGTAGGTGAATGAAGGCACTGTCCCGTGGGGTCCTGAATATCTGCAAGAACAGAGACACCACAAGCTGTCTGGACAAGGTGTCCTGGGCTTGGCCACCACCACAGTAAGAGAGCTATTCATCATGCTTTGGTGGAAATTCCTTCCACACCGCTCCAGTCCACACACAAGGGCACGTAAGCAAGCAGAAATGCCCACAAATGAGTAACTGTGAACTCACTCTGCAGCCCCCTCTGTCAGGACAAGGCCCCAGAAACACGGATAATGTTGGCATTGTTAAGAGACTGCCAGAGAGAACACAGGAGACCCAATCAACACACAAAGGCCTCTGCAGAGAAGTATGACAAGGAAGAGAATCAAAAGCAGTGGTGAGGACCACCTCCTTGCAGAAGCAATGGCCAGGGAGCACCAGAGAGACCTTGGAGGGTGGGAGAAAGGGGACAGGGCACATTGCCTCGCTCGGGAGCCTTTTGCATGCAGGCAAGGATGACAGGTATGGAGCAGCAGGGGCATTCCTTTCAATGAGGCTGCAAAGAAGACTACATGAGTGCCGCAGCCCTGTGTCCCCAGCCTGCACGTGAGCCTTCAGGCACTTGGAACTCATCTTCCGCATGCATTGATGTGCTTATTTCCTAGGAATCCTTGGGTGTCCCACTCCAGCTCTGAAAAAGAGCCCTAGAGGGACAGAGAGTATGGCAAAACAAGGAAATTAAAAGACAGCTGTTCAGGAAATCAAAACACAGCCCATATCATTAGCTGAGATGTTTTGCACTTGGGATGAGCTTCTCAGAAAATTATGAATTCCTCAAAGGGTTCTTCTGGGTCTGGGCTAGTTCAGGACCAGTATAAAAGCCATCGCAGCTCTTCACTCCCGCAACACCTTTGATCTGCTTCTTCTCCTTCGGAAGCAAGTGAGTTGGAAGCTCTGTCTTGTACTAGGGCTTGGGACTGCCACTCTTGGGATGGGAGGAGGGAGAAGGCCTGGTGTGGAGAGGGGCTGAGTCTGGGTTGTGTGGATTTGTGAGCTATGGGTTGGGTTGGGCTTTTCTGGGCCTGGTTCTCCCCTTGCACGGTGCTTGGGGAAACAGGGAAGGAGGTATATGGACCTTCCTGCACTGCTGTAACCTCCACACCTGCCAGGTACCGAGGGCCACTTGTGGAGGGCAGGCAGGCTGCTCCTCACACACCCCAATGCTTGCCTCTCCCAGGTGCACCTTCAGCCACAAGACATGTCCTGCTGCAACCCCTGCCTGCCCTGCCAGCCCTGCGGCCCAACCCCGCTGGCCAACAGCTGCAATGAGCCCTGTTGCAGGCAGTGCCCGAGCTCCAATGTTGTCATTGAGCCCTCCCCTGTGGTGGTGACCCTGCCTGGTCCCATCCTCAGCTCCTTCTCACAGAACACCGTGGTGGGCTCCTCCACCTCCGCTGCTGTTGGCAGAATCCTCAGCTGTAATGGAGTGCCCATCAACTCTGGGTGCTGTGACCTCTCCTGCTTCAGCAACCGCTATTGTGGCACGAGGTGTCTGCCTTGTTAAAACTGCCACAGGTGACCACCCTGAACGATTCCCAGGAACCCAGAAGATGGTAACGGACTGAACATGGAGATCCTGGCTGTTGCATTCAGAGGGACTCAACATAGACAATTTCACCTGCAAAAGCAGGCATGAAGAGGTGTGCATCAACTCTCTGAAAACATAGCCCTTGTCGAACTTGCCTTTTTCTCACTCTCTTGTCTCTCTCTCTTCTTTCTCTCTTGTTCTTCTCCCCTGGGCTGTGAGGACCTGTTAAGCCTCATCCGTGGAAAGACCTGCTGCCCCATTCCATCTTGGGGGCAGTCAGGCAGACAGATGCCCAGTGCTATGTCCATCCTGGCTAAGGGGCAAGGCCCCAGCTACTCTTGGTTTACTCTGCAATGTGACCCCCACTCAGGGGATGTCCTTTCCCTCTTTCAACTCATTAAAGTTCTTCTGCATTCTAACCTGGGCCTCTGTGTTGTCCTTCTCCCTCCAGACAATTTCCATGTTTGCCAGATTTAAAGGTGTCACTCTGGGAACCTCTTGCAGGTACAAGAGGAACAGTCAGCATTCTGGGAGTAAGGGGAGGGTGAGACATGGGCAGTGGGCTCCTTTCAAGACACTGTCCCTTGCAGCTGAGGAACATGTTCGTGACTCCTACAGAGCAAGCAGCACTCAGGGCCTGGCTCTCTGCATGCCTGCACAGGTGACCTCCTCAGCCTTTTGAGCAATATCTGTAGATGATGGGGAGCTCACTTATCATTCAAGTGATGAGTCCACCTCCCCAGTCACGCTGATGGGGGTGGTGGCACCGGGAGCTGGTTCTGCATCCAGCAGCACCTGCGACCACTTCCTGGCTTGTGGCTCTTGTTTCAAGAGGGCCCTGTGGCAAGTGTGGAAGTGTTTGTTACTGTGGATGTGTCACAGGTTTCTCCTCACATGCCCTATGCTCCTCCCTGCCATCTCTCCCCAGTGCACCTCTGCCCACAAGGCATCTCTAGCCACCACGTCTCTGTCCTTCAGCTGAGGGCTACTGCTTGCCCACCTCCCTTTGTGGTTTCCAGCTACAGGCTTGCACTGCTGCAGCACTGAAACTCTCCTTGTATTCTCTTAGCCTTCCTCATAGATCTTGCAGGCATCTTGTCTATCCGCTGACAGGATGCCAGTATTTTCTCCACACAGTTATAAGATGTGGAGTTACTAAAGTCAGATGTGGTCTGTTTCCTGAAAGCTCACTCTATCTATCTAGGAATGCTTATAGAAAGAGTACATAGGAGGATTCATGTTATCTGCAAAAGAGATATGTAGCGTCTTGTTCCCCCTTTCATACTCACAAGCTGTCTCACATGCCTTGCCATGCACCATCTGCAGCCTCCACTGACACAAAAGCAGAGCTCCTGGATTGCCTGAAGTGTCAGGATTAACTCTCTGCTCTTCCACACTGACAAGCAACTGAACCGCTGTCCTGCTCCACCCCATCAGACACGCGTGTGTCACCAGCCTCTGCCAATCCCACCAAGGCTGCTGGGAAACCAGGATCGTCTCACACTCCTCACACAACAAGATGCTCAGGATGACCCCAGGACGAGGGAGATGAAGCTTGTCAGCTGCTGTACTCTTTGCCCTCTGCCAGCTCTTAGCCACCTCCAAACCTCAGCCCAACGTACAGAGCAAAACACTCTGAGGGCTGCCTGGGATCCCACACCTCTGCCCCAGGGAGCCTTTCTACTCTCATGGCCTAGTTATTAGAGCACTTGCTCAGCCAGATTAAGGGAATGAAGGTGCCTCCAATTCTCTAGCCCCAGGCTCCCCAGGGGCCATGACCAGGTTTTCCAGCATTTGGAGCTGCCAACTGGTGCAACCAAGTCACATCACAACTTTTCAAAAGTGGTCTCGGTCATAAGAGAGTTCTGGACATTCTTGCAGGCACACATACCCTCTTGTAAAACTGCTGCCTGTTGTAGAACTCCAGGCCAGGTTGCTCAGGGGAAGTGCTTGTCTACCACAGGCAGCTAGGAACCTGCTGACAGTTCCCAGAACTGGAACTGCAGTGCTCATGCAGAACGAGACAAAGGATGTGGAGAAGGAAACAACTCTCACAGTTATCTCCAGCAGGGGGAAGCGATTCCTTGGTCAACTTCTCTGGCCACCTTCTGCGCTGCCAGAGTCAGGACAGCATCTGTGTCAGAGTACCGTGCTGAGCAGTGCTGCTTTTCCCCTGCATGATGACACCAGTCCCAATTCATCTCTTGTCTTCTTCACCCAGCACTTGTCCAGACATTCAGCTGGACTTCCTTCTCCTCAGGTCTTTCTGCCCACATGGTAAGTATGTCCTTCTTACTGGCGAGAATGTCACTGGGCTGAAGTCATCCGCCATGACACTGGTTGTATTTTACATGGATGTCAGGAAAGCATCGCTATCATCATGTGTCAAGGTTTCATTGCCGGGTGACAATAAACCGCTTTGTTAGCCCCCATCCCCTTTTCCCCTCCCTTGATACAGGGAAGGAACAATTAATTAATTAACATTTAAAGACCTAACACTTAAAAGACTTAAAGAGCTAACAGAGAGCTAACCCTTAACCCACATCACTATTGCCTAAACTTGCTTAGTTTTGTGTAACTTGTCATACGAGAAACAGGAGTTCGCTGGCGCCTTGCAATGATAAAAAACCTTGGTGCATCCTTGGGTGAACTAGATAACAGAAACTTGGGCACAGGGCAGGAGATACACCAGTTTTAACCAACTCAGCAGTCTGAGTCCTAACCAACTCATCACACCAGACCAAAGGTGACTGTGTACAGAGAAGAGGAGCCTGGTTCACGTTCGCTGTTCAGCTGCAACCAGGAGGAGCCGGAGGTAGATACTATGGAAATGGTCTCCTGGAACTCATTGTAATAAGAACGGCCTTCTTGGAGACAGGTTGTGAATACGTTCCTAAAACTTTCATGAATATGTAACACTTCACTGCATATAACAAAGCTCACAGCTACTGGAAATTTCCACACGTCTTGGGTGGAGTTATCCCCCGTGTGTCCAGTGCTGTAAAATTACATACCTTCTTTACAATCTCACAGGCTGTAAAGTCATTTCCGCGCCTCACCCTCAGCTCCTCCTCTCCTCACTAAGGAAAGGCAATAGGACAGCAAAGAGAGGGAAGAAGAAAGATGACTTGCAAGTCAGAAAGAATTTTAAATGTTTAACTAATGCTACTAATAAAATAGGGAATATTACACAAAATATGCAAAACCAATCTTGAAATTCCCAGCAACTCAGCACCGGCTGCTCAGGCAGCAGCAGAGCGGGCACCCAGAAGTCCTGGGTTGGACTCTGCAGCAAACTGGAACTGGATTCAAGGATTCAGGGTCTGTCACTCGGCCTCAGATTTGCAGGGATGGCAGGCAGGGTCCTTCCCAGATGTTGGCCATAGTCGAAGAAGGTGGAGACTCTCATGATCTCCCACTTGTATACGAAGTACACGTGAATGGGATGGAATACTTAGTCGGTCAGTTTTAGTTACCTGTTCAGTTCACTCCTCCTTGCCCCTCTCACTTACGGGACGTGCATCCTTATCAACTACCTTGCATTCTGTTGCTATGCCTACCAATACATGTATGCAACTTCAGAATGGTTGTGGTTACTAAGAAGGACTTAGCTGTAAATAGAGTTCACTAAAAGCGAAATTGGTCTTGTTTGTAACAAAACCTGGACAAAATGGTGGAATGATTTTCAGTGGGGTCCCAGAGGGAACAGTTCTCTGCATTACATGATGGATAAGCCATGGCTATTTTCAGTGATCCCCCAACGAGACAGCTCTTTCTGGCTTATTCATGCCTTCTCATATCATAACTACACAGTTGATAGCCCTATAAAATATAGGGTCTGCCATGGAAAACTCAGAGCAACTGCCACTCATTTTGACCAGGGTTCTGCATCTGTAGAGCAGCTGGCAAGCCTTGTCACAGGTGTATTCCACAGGTGTATTCCCCTGTGTATTCCCCAGTCCTATGTACTGGGATGGATGTTGCTCACCAAACGATCCCACTGACTGTAGTATGAGGTGTCCACAAATCCCTACCACCAGCAACTATGTCCCAAGGAAACACGGGTTGGTTGCATCACTTTGCACCTCCACTCCAACCTTTCATCAACCACAGAGGTCAACTATACTGTGTTCAAGGCAATCTCAAATGCTTCCTGCCTATTACTTGTTTTGACAGAGGAAATCCACACCTAGCTGTCTCAGTTGACCATTCTGTCAAAAAATGAAGGACATCAAACCAAAGAGATCTACACCCTTCCCTTCCCTTCCCTTCCCTTCCCTTCCCTTCCCTTCCCTTCCCTTCCCTTCCCTTCCCTTCCCTTCCCTTCCCTTCCCTTCCCTTCCCTTCCCTTCCCTTCCCTTCCCTTCCCTTCCCTTCCCTTCCCTTCCCTTCCCTTCCCTTCCCTTCCCTTCCCTTCCCTTCCCTTCCCTTCCCTCCCCTTCCCTCCCCTTCCCTCCCCTTCCCTCCCCTCCCCTCCCCTCCCCTTCCCTCCCCTTCCCTCCCCTCCCCTCCCCTCCCCTTCCCTCCCCTTCCCTCCCCTTCCCTTCCCTTCCCTTCCCTTCCCTTCCCTTCCCTTCCCTTCCCTTCCCTTCCCTTCCCTTCCCTTCCCTTCCCTTCCCTTCCCTTCCCTTCCCTTCCCTTCCCTTCCCTTCCCTTCCCTTCCCTTCCCTTCCCTTCCCCTCTTAAGCTTTTTTCCCACCCAGTCAGTGAATCCCTCCCCACTCTTGTTTTGACCTCTCCTGCTCCATTCCCCCTCCCATGCTTCAGAGAGAAACTTGCCATAAGTGGGTGCTCCTAGTACTTACACCATCTCTTCACATCCTAATGAAGAACAGTGTTTCCCACTTTCTTAACAGTTGTTCCACCTTCCCTGTCTTTGCCCCCAGATCAGTGTTTTGAGGAAGGGCAGCGCCATCACTGTTGAAGACAAACCATCCTCTGTCCCAGGAGAGGCTGGTAGGGCAGCAGATGAAGATGAAGGACAATAGCTTAAAGTAGAGCACAACCAGGCCTCAGGTCTGCCAACGCAATGGTACAGACCTTCCCTCGCTTGACACTGGGAATCCCTGGGGCTGGCAGATGGCCGTATGTTGGCCGTAGGACGTGACTGTGAGCAGGAAGATCTAAGCCACACTGCTGCAAAAGGAGATTGTTCTCTCTACAGAGAGAACGTTCAGCATCATCTTGAACATTGTGACCAGTCAGCCAGGACCGGAATCTCAGATTCTTTGAGGTTGAAAGGTGTCTCTGGCGATGGTCGTTTCCAGTCCTCCTGTTCAGAGCAGGGTCAATGTCAGTAGGTGAATGAAGGCACTGTCCCGTGGGGTCCTGAATATCTGCAAGAACAGAGACCCCACAAGCTGTCTGGACAAGGTGTCCTGGGCTTGGCCACCACCACAGTAAGAGAGCTATTCATCATGCTTTGGTGGAAATTGCTTGCACACCACTCCAGTCCACACACAAGGGCACGTAAGCAAGCAGAAATGCCCACAAATGAGTAACTGTGAACTCACTCTGCAGCCCCCTCTGTCAGGACAAGGCCCCAGAAACACGGATAATGTTGGCATTGTTAAGAGACTGCCAGAGAGAACACAGGAGACCCAATCAACACACAAAGGCCTCCGCAGAGAAGTATGACAAGGAAGAGAACCAAAAGCAGTGGTGAGGACCACCTCCTTGCAGAAGTAATGGCCAGGGAGCACCAGAGAGACCTTGGAGGGTGCGAGAAAGGGGACAGGGCACATTGTCTCACTTGGGACCCCTTTGGCATGCAGGCAAGGATGACAGGGTCATAGAGCAGCAGGGGCCTTCCTGCCAATGGGGCTGCAAAGAAGACTACATGAGTTCTTGGGCACTGTGTCCCCAGCCTGCACATGAGCCTTCAGGCACTTGGAACTCATCTTCCGCGTGCATTGATGTGCTTATTTCCTAGGAATCCTTGGGTGTCCCACTCCAGCTCTGAAAAAGAGTCCCCAAGGGGCAGAGAATATGGTCAAACAAGGAAATGAAAAGACAGCTGTTCAGGAAACCAAAACACAGCCCATATCATTAGCTGAGATGTTTTGCATTTGAGATAAGCTTCTCAGAAAATTATGAGTTCCACAGGAGTCTCCTTTGGGCCTGGGGCAAAACCGGACCAGTATAAAAGCCATCGCAGATCTTCACTCCCTCACCCACTTCTTTCTCCTTGTTCTCCATCGGAAAAAAGTGAGTTGGAAGCTCTGTCCTGTACTAGGGCTTGGGGCTGCCACTCTTGGGATGGGAGGAGGGAGAAGGCCTGGTGTGGAGAGGGACTGAGTCTGGGTTGTTTGGATTTGTGAGCTATGGGTTGGGTTGGGCTTTTCTGGGCCTGGTTCTCCCTTTGCACGGTGCTTGGGGAAACAGGGAAGGAGGTATATGGACCTTCCTGCACTGCTGTAACCTCCACACCTGCCAGGTACCGAGGGCTGCTTGTGGAGGGCAGGCAGGCTGCTCCTCACACACCCCAATGCTTGCCTCTCCCAGGTGCACCTTCAGCCACAAGACATGTCCTGCTGCAACCCCTGCCTGCCCTGCCAGCCCTGCGGCCCAACCCCGCTGGCCAACAGCTGCAACGAGCCCTGTTGCAGGCAGTGCCCGAGCTCCAATGTTGTCATTGAGCCCTCCCCTGTGGTGGTGACCCTGCCTGGTCCCATCCTCAGCTCCTTCTCACAGAACACCGTGGTGGGCTCCTCCACCTCTGCTGCCGCTGGCAGAATCCTCAGCTGTAATGGAGTGCCCATCAACTCTGGGTGCTGTGACCTCTCCTGCTTCAGCAACCGCTATTGTGGCACGAGGTGCCTGCCTTGTTAAAACTGCCACAGGTGACCACCCTGAACGATTCCCAGGAACCCAGAAGATGGTAACGGACCGAACATGGAGATCCTAGCCGTTGTGTTCAGAGGGACTCAGCATTCTCAATTTTACCTGCAAAAACAGGCATGAAGAGGTGTGCGTGGACTGTCTGAAAACATAGCCCTTGTCGAACTTGCCTTTTTCTCACTCTCTTGTCTCTCTCTCTTCTTTCTCTCTTGTTCTTCTCCCCTGGGTTGTGAGGACCCGTTAAACCTCATCCGTGGAAAGACCTGCTGCCCCATTCCATCTTGGGGGCAGTCAGGCAGACAGATGCCCAGTGCTATGTCCATCCTGGCTAAGGGGCAAGGCCCCAGCTACTCTTGGTTTACTCTGCAATGTGACCCCCACTCAGGGGATGTCCTTTCCCTCTTTCAACTCATTAAAGTTCTTCTGCATTCTAACCTGGGCCTCTGTGTTGTCCTTCTCCCTCCAGACAATTTCCATGTTTGCCAGATTTAAAGGTGTCACTCTGGGAACCTCTTGCAGGTACAAGAGGAACAGTCAGCATTCTGGGAGTAAGGGGAGGGTGAGACATGGGCAGTGGGCTCCTTTCAAGACACTGTCCCTTGCAGCTGAGGAACATGTTCGTGACTCCTGCAGAGCCAGTAGCACTCAGGGCCTGGCTTTCTGCATGCCTGCACGCATGGTCTCCTCAGCCTTTTGAGCAACATCTGTAGATGATGGGGAGCTCACTTACCATTCAAGTGATGAGTCCACCTTCCCAGCCACACTGATGGGGGTGGTGGCACAAGGAGCTGGTTCTGCATCCAGCAGCACCTGCGACCACTTCCTGGCTTGTGGCTCTTGTTTCAAGAGGGCCCTGTGGCAAGTGTGGAAGTGTTTGTTATTGTGGATGTGTCACAGGTTTCTCCTCACATGCCCTATGCTCCTCCCTGCCATCTCTCCCCAGTGCACCTCTGCCCACAAGGCATCTCTAGCCACCACGTCTCTGTCCTTCAGCTGAGGGCTACTGCTTGCCCACCTCCCTTTCTGGCTTCCAGCTACAAACCTGCACTGCTGCAGCACTGAAGCTCTCCTTGTGTTCTCTTAGCCTTCCTCATAGAGCTTGCAGCCATCTTGTCTATCCGCTGACAGGATGCCAGTATTTTCTCCATACAGTTATAAGATGTGGAGTTGCTAAGTGCAGATGTGGTCTGTTACCTGACAGCTCACTCTATCTATCTAGGAATGCTTATAGGAAGAGTACATAGGAGGATTTGTGATATCTGCAAAAGAGATGTGTGGAGTCTTGTTTACCCTTCCATACTCACAAGCTGTCACCCATGCCTTGCCATGCACCATCTACAGCCTCTCCTCTCACAAAAGCAGAGCTCCTGGATTATCTGAAGTGTCAGGATTAACTCTCTACTCTCCCACACTGACAATCAACTGAACCGCTGTCCTGCTCCACCCTATCAGACACGCGTGTGTCACCAGCCTCTGCCAATCCCACCAAGGCTGCTGGGAAACCAGGATCATCTCACACTCCTCACACAACAAGATGCTCAGGATGATCCCAGGAAGAGGGAGATGAAGATTGTCAGCTGTTGTGCTCTTCGCCCTCTGCCAGCTCTAAGCCACCTCCAAACCTCAGCCCAACGTACAGAGCAAAACACTCTGAGGGCTGCCTGGGATCCCACACCTCTGCCCCAAGGAGCCTTTCTACTCTCATGGCCTCGTTATTAGAGCACTTGCTCAGCCAGATTAAGGAAATGAAGGTGCTTCCAATTCTCAGCCCCAGGCTCCCCAGGGACATGACCAGGTTTTCCAGTTTTTGGAGCTGCCAACTGGTGCAACCAAGTCACATCACAACTCTTCAAAAATGGTCTCGGTCATAAGAGAGTTCTGGACATCCTTGCAAGCACACATACCCTCTTGTAAAACTGCTGCCTGTTGTAAAACTCCAGGCCAGGTTGCTCAGGGGAAGAGCTTGTCTACCACAGGCAGCTAGGAACCTGCTGACAGTTCCCAGAACTGAAACTGCAGTGCTCACGCAGAAAGAGACAAAGGATGTGGAGAAGGAAACAACCCTCACAGTCATCTCCAGCAGGGGGAAGTGATTCCTTGGTCAACTTCTCTGGCCACCTTCTGCGCTGCCAGAGTCAGGACAGCATCTGTGTCAGAGTACCGTGCTGAGCAGTGCTGCTTTTCTCCTGCATGATGACACCAGTCCCAACTCTTCTCTTGTCTTCTCCACCCAGCACTTGTCCAGACATTCAGCTGGACTTCCTTCTCCTCAGGTCTTTCTGCTCACATGGTAAGTCTGTCCTTCTTACTGGCGAGAATGTCACTGGGCTGAAGTCATCCTCCATGACACTGGTTGTATTTTGCATGGATGTCAGGAAAGCATCGTTATCATCATGTGTCAAGGTTTCATTGCAGGGTGACAATAAACCGTGGCAGATGCTTTGGTAGCCCCCATCCCCTTTTCCCCTCCCTTGATACAGGGAAGGAACAATTAATTAATTAACATTTAAAGACCTAACACTTAAAAGACTTAAAGAGCTAACAGAGAGCTAACCCTTAACCCACATCACTATTGCCTAAACTTGCTTAGTTTGTGTAACTTGTCGTACGAGAAACAGGAGTTCGCTGGCGCCTTGCAATGATAAAAAACCTTGGTGCATCCTTGGGTGAACTAGATAACAGAAACTTGGGCACAGGGCAGGAGATACACCAGTTTTAACCAACTCAGCAGTCTGAGTCCTAACCAACTCATCACACCAGACCAAAGGTGACTGTGTACAGAGAAGAGGAGCCTGGTTCACGTTCGCTGCCCAGCTGCAACCAGGAGGAACCGGAGGTAGATACTATGGAAATGGTCTCCTGGAACTCATTGTAATAAGAACGGCCTTCTTGGAGACAGGTTGTGAATACGTTCCTAAAACTTTCATGAATATGTAACACTTCACTGCATATAACAAAGCTCACAGCTACTGGAAATTTCCACACGTCTTGGGTGGAGTTATCCCCCGTGTGTCCAGTGCTGTAAAATTACATACCTTCTTTACAGTCTCACAGGTTGTAAAGTCATTTCCGCGCCTCACCCTCAGCTCCTCCTCTCCTCACTAAGGAAAGGCAATAGGACAGCAAAGAGAGGGAAAAAGAAAGATGACTTGCAAGTCAGAAAGAATTTTAAATGTTTAACTAATGCTACTAATAAAATAGGGAATATTACACAAAATATGCAAAACCAATCTTGAAATTCCCAGCAACTCAGCACCGGCTGCTCAGGCAGCAGCAGAGCGGGTACCCAGAAGTCCTGGGTTGGACTCTGCAGCAAACTGTAACTGGATTCAAGGATTCAGGGTCCGTCACTCGGCCTCAGATTTGCAGGGATGGCAGGCAGGGTCCTTCCCAGATGTTGGCCATAGTCAAAGAAGGTGGGGACTCTCATGATCTCCCACTTGTATACGAAGTACACGTGAATGGGATGGAATACTTAGTCGGTCAGTTTTAGTTACCTGTTCAGTTCACTACTCCTTGCCCCTCTCACTTACGGGACGTGCATCCTTATCAGCTACCTTGCATTCTGTTGCTATGTCTACCAATACATGTATGCAACTTCAGAATGGTGTGGTTACTAAGAAGGACTTAGCTGTAAATAGAGTTCACTAAAAGCGAAATTGGTCTTGTTTGCAACAAAACCTGGACAGAATTGTGGAATGATTTTCAGTGGGGTCCCAGAGGGAACAGTTCCCTCTATTACATGACAGATAAGCCATGGCTATTTTCAGTGATCCCCCAATGGGACAGCTTATTCATGCCTTCTAATATCATAACTACACAGTTGATATCCCTATAAAATATAGGGTCTGCCATGGAAAACTCAGAGCAACTGCCACTCATTTTGACCAGGGTTCTGCATCTGTAGAGCAGCTGGCAAGCCTTGTCACAGGTGTATTCCACAGGTGTATTCCCCTGTGTATTCCCCAGTCCTATGTACTGGGATGGACGTTGCTCACCAAACGGTCCCACTGACTGTAGTATGAGGTGTCCACAAATCCCTACCACCAGCAACTACGACGCAAGGAAACACGGGTTGGTTGCATCACTTTGCACCTCCACTCCAACCTTTCATCAACCACAGAAGTTAACTATACTGTGTTCAAGGCAATCTCAAATGCTTCCTGCCTATTACTTGTTTTGACAGAGGAAATCCACACCTAGCTGTTTCAGTTGACCATTCTGTCAAAAAATGAAGGACACCAAACCAAAGAGATCTACACCCTTCCCTTCCCTTCCCTTCCCTTCCCTTCCCTTCCCTTCCCTTCCCTTCCCTTCCCTTCCCTTCCCTTCCCTTCCCTTCCCTTCCCTTCCCTTCCCTTCCCTTCCCTTCCCTTCCCTGCCCTGCCCTGCCCTGCCCTGCCCTGCCCTGCCCTGCCCTGCCCTGCCCTGCCCTGCCCTGCCCTTCCTTTACCTGCCCTGTCCTCTTCCCTTTTACTTCTCTGCTCATTTCCCACCCAGTCCTTTTTCAAGCACTCTTACTCCATTCTGCCTCCCATGCTTCAGAGAGGAACTTGCCGTAAGTGGGTGCTCCCAGAACATCCACCATCTCTTCACATCCCAATGAAGAACAGTGTTTCCCACTTTCTTAACACTTGCTCCACCTTCTCTATCTTTGAGCCCCAGATCACTGTTTTGAGGAAAGACAGCACCATCACTGTTGAAGACAAACCATCCTCTGTCCCAGGAGAGGCTGGTAGGGCAGCAGATGAAGATGAAGGACAATAGCTTAAAGTAGAGTATAATCAGGCCTCAGGTCTGCCAATGCAACGGCACAGACCTTTCCTCGTTTGACACTGGGAACCTTTCTACTCTCATGGTCTAGTTATTAGAGCACTTGCTCAGTCAGACTTCCTTCTTCCCTTCCCTTCCCTTCCCTTCCCTTCCCTTCCCTTCCCTTCCCTTCCCTTCCCTTCCCTTCCCTTCCCTTCCCTTCCCTTCCCTTCCCTTCCCTTCCCTTCCCTTCCCTTCCCTTCCCTTCCCTTCCCTTCCCTTCCCTTCCCTTCCCTTCCCCCTTTTCCCTTTTCCCTTTTTCTTCACTTCTTGTTTCCCACCCAGTGTGTAGAACCTTCTCCAGAGCCATTGTAACCTCTCCTCCCCAAGCCCAGCTCCAGAAAGAAGTTTGCACAAGTTTGTTGCTCTCAGTCCTTACAACATCCTTGTTCGTCCTGGTGAAGACCACTCTTTCCCACTTTCTACCACTTCCCTCACCTTCTGTATCTTTGGACTCTAAATCAGTGTTTTGAGGAAAGGCAACACCAGTGCTGTTGAATACAACACTCCCATTTCTTAGAAAATGGTGGTAGGAAGGTGGGTGAAGATCATGGACCATGCATGGTCTTAAGAAAAGCACTGCCATATTAGGAGGCATGTCACTTGTATTCTGTATTATCATATCCACTGCCCTGGTGAAGAGCTGAATGACCCCACAGGAGCCCAGCAAGGCCTGGAAGAACACCAGACAACTGGTGCCTCCATTAGCGACAAGGAGCACACCAGTCCAGCAGCCCTCAGCACAGGCCAGCAAGGGACATACCTCACAGATCGAGCAGTCAATGGTATTGGTGCTGTAGCTGGGCAAACAGAGGGCGAGTACCACTGGTGCCAACAAGGGGAGAGTAGCCCTAGCCCTCAGACCTGCCAGTGCAATGACGCAGACCTTCCCTTGCATGACACTGGGGACTCCTGGGACTGGCACATGGCCATAGATTTGCCATAAGACTTGACTGTGAGCAGGAAGAGATGGGACACACTACTGCCAAAGAAGCCTGTTCTCTCCACAGATAGGAAATCCAACAGAATCTAGAACTTAGTGATCAATGAGTAGCCAATCACCTAGGCCCAGAAACCCAGAATTGTTTAGGTTGGAAGGCGCCTCTGGAGACGGACAGTTCTAATCATCTTGCTCAGAGTAGGGTCAACAAGAGCAGGTTAATCAGGACACAGCCCTGAAAATGTCCTAGAACAGAGACTCCACAAGCTACCTGGACAAGGTGTCTTGCGCTTGGTAACCCTAACACTAAAAGAATTTTTGCTCATGCCTAGATGGAATTTCCGGGGACACTACTCCAATGTGCACTCAAGGGCAAGTAAACAAGTGCAAATGCCTACACATAAGCAACTGTGAACTCACCCGACAACTGGGGCGATTGGAAGCACCCAGTGGCAGGACAAGGCTCCAGACACACTGATGGTGTTGACATTGGTAGGGAACTGCCAGAGAGAGCCCGGAGAGAGGAGGAGACCCATCAGGGGAACAAGAGAGCCTCCCCAGAGCTGTATGAGGAATAAGAGAATCAAAAGTGGCCCCGCTGACCATCCACCTTACAGAGAGAAGGGCCACTGAGCAGCAGAGACACCTTGGATTGTGAGAAAAGGGGACAGGGCACATTGTCTCACTCAGGGGCCCTTTTGCCATCCAGGTGAGGATGAAAGGATTGGGAGCTGCAGGGCCCTTACTGCCAATGGGGGTGCAAACAATACATGAGTGCCCCAGCCCTACGTTCCCAGCCTGCACGTGAGCCTTCAGGCACTTGGAACTCATCTTCCGCATGCATTGATGTGCTTATTTCCTAGGAATCCTTGGGTCTCCCACTCTAGCTTTGAAAAAGAGCCCTCAAGGGGCAGAGAATATGGCCAAACAAGGAAATGAAAAGACAGCTGTTCAGGAAACCAAAACACAGCCCATATCATTAGCTGAGATGTTTTGCATTTGAGATAAGCTTCTCAGAAAATTATGAGTTCCACAGGAGTCTCCTCTGGGCCTGGGGCAAAGCCGGACCAGTATAAAAGCCATCGCAGATCTTCACTCCCTCATCCACTTCTTTCTCCTTTTTCTCCATAGGAAACAAGTGAGTTGGAAGCTCTGTCCTGTACTGGGGCTTGGGGCTGCCACTTCTGGGAGGGGAGCCAGAAGAAGGTCTGGCATGGAGAGTGACTGAGTGTGGGCTGTGCAGATTTGTGAGGTGTGGGTTAGGGAAGAGCTTTTCTGGACCTGATTCTCTTCGCACAGTGCTTACGTAGACAGGCAAGAAGGTACATGGGTCTTCCCACACTGCTCTAACCTCTCCATCTGGCAGATACCTAAGACCGCTTGTGGTGGGCAGACAGGCTGCTCTTCACAAACTCCAATGCTTCTTTCTTTCCTTCCCTCTCTTACAGGTACACCTCCAGCCACAAGACATGTCCTGCTGCAACCCCTGCCTACCCTGCCAGCCCTGCGGCCCAACCCCACTGGCCAACAGCTGCAATGAGCCCTGTTGCAGACAGTGCCAGAGCTCCAACGTTGTCATTGAGCCCTCCCCCGTGGTGGTGACCCTGCCTGGTCCCATCCTCACCTCCTTCTCACAGAACACTGTTGTGGGCTCCTCCACGTCCGCTGCCGTTGGTGACATCCTCAGCTGTAATGGAGTGCCCATCAACTCTGGGTGTTGTGACTTCTCCTACTTCAGCAACCGCTACTGCGACACAAGGTGCCTGCCTTGCTAAAGCTGTGGCATGTGGCCCCAGTGAAGTAAATCCAGGAATCTAGAAGATGGTAACTGACTGAGCATGGAGATCCTGGCTATTGTTTTCAGAGGGACTGAGCATTCTTGACTCCACCTGCAACAAATGCAGGGAGCGGCATGCCTGGGCTTTCTGAAAACATGGCCCTTGTCTAACTTGCTGTGTTCTCACTCTCTTGTCTCTGTCTCTTCTGCTTCTTCTGTTTCCTTGGGCTGTGAGCACCTGCTAAGCCTCATCCAAGGACAGACCTCCTGCCACTTTGCTTCTCTGGGGCAGGCAGGCAGATGCACAGTGCGAAGTCCACCTTGGGAAAGGGGCAAAGACCCCCAGGTACCCCTGGTGCTCCCTGAACCATGGCCCCCACTCAGGGGACCTCCTTTCCTTTTTCAGTTCATTAAAGTTCTGCCGCATCCCAGCCTTGGCCTCTGTGTTGTCCTTCTCTCTCCAGACAATCTCCACAGAACTTGTAGGTACAAGAGGAACTGTCAGTATTCCAGGAGTAAGGGGAGGGTGAGACACTGTCAGCGGGCTCCCTTTAAGACACTGTCCCTTGCAGCTGAGGAACATGTTCCTGGTTCCTACAGAACCAGCAGCACTCAGGGCCTGGTTCTCTGCATGCCTGAACACAAATGGCCTCCTCAGCCTTTGAGCACAACCTGCATATCATGGGGAGCCCCACCACTGTCTGAGTGAGAATTTCATCTTTGTGGCCGCACTGGTGGGTGGTGATGGCACTGGGAACTGGTTCTGCATCCAGCAGCCTCTGGGAGCACATCCTGACTGGTGGTTCTTGCTTCAGGTGGATCCTATGGCAGGTGTGGTGGCAGTGGTTGCTTGACAGGTTGCTGCTCTCATGTTCCTGTGCTCCTCCCTGCCATCTCCCCCCAGTGCGCTTCTGCCCACAAGACATCTCCTGCTACCCCTGCTCCACCCTACTGGACAACCATGTGTCACCAGCCTCTGCCAGTCCACCAAGGCTGCTGGCAAAGCTGGACCATGTCACACTCCTCACTCAACAAGGTGTCCAGGGAGTTCCTAGGAAGTTGGGGCTGAAGCTTGTCAGCTGCTGTGCTCTCCTCCCTCTGCCAGCTCTAAGCCATCTCCAAACCTCAGCCCAAGGGGTGCAGAGCAAAACACTCTGAGGACTGCCTGGGATTCCACACCTCTGTCCCAGGGAGTCTTTCTTCTCACATGGCCTAGTTGATAGAATATTTGCTCTGCCAAACTAAAGGAATTAAGCTGCCATGTCTGCTGGGCTCCAGGTTCCTCAGAAGTATCAAAGGTTTTCCAGTGCTGAGAGCCACCAACTGGAGCAGCCAGACTATGGCTCAACATTTAAAATATCTTCTTGGTCACAAGGGCCCTGGACGTCCTTGCAGACACACATACCCTCTTGTAAAACTGCTGCCTGTTGTAGAACTCCAGGCCAGGTTGCTCATGGGAAGTGCATGCCTACCACAGGCAGCTAGGATCCTGTTGACAGTTTCCAGAACTGGAACTGCAGTGCTCAGGCAGAATGAGACAAAAGAGGTGACCAGGTAAACAACGCTCATATCCATCTCCAGCATGGCAAAATTTTCCCTGTTCAACTCCTCTCACCACCCAGTGCACTGTCAAAATCAGAGCAGCATCTGTGTCAGATCACCATGCTGAACAGTGCTGCTTTTCTCCTGTGTGATGACATATTAGGCTCTTATACATGGGCCTTGCCTTGTATTATATCTCCTCTCCTCTCCTCTCCTCTCCTCTCCTCTCCTCTCCTCTCCTCTCCTCTCCTCTCCTCTCCTCTCCTCTCCTCTCCTCTCCTCTCCTCTCCTCCCCTCTCCTCTCCCTCTTTTTTTCTGTCCCTCCTCTCCCTTCTTTCACAGTCATCCATTTTTCCCAGGATAGGACCCTCAGACTAAATCTTCCATGGAATGAACTGTTTAAATATTTTTCAAATGGCAGCGGAGATGTTGGATCCCACAACGGTGTTCTGCAGGAAAGAACTGAGGATGGGACTGGGTAGGGTCACCACCATGATGGTGTATGACAATTGCAGAGACCTTTCACCCCTGGACATAGGGCTCATTGTAGCTGTTGGCCACTTTGGTTGGATTGTTGGACTAGCAGGGCAGGCACTGATTGTAGCCTGGTGGTTGCTTCTGGCTGGCGGTGCACCTGGGAGTGAGGATGGGGAAAGCAGAGCATAGGCTTGGGTGAGGAGCAGCCTGTCACCCCACAATAAGAGATCCAAGGTACCTGATGTATGAGGAGGTCGAGGTTACGCAGGGAGGCACAGTTTATTGCATTTAGGTCCCAAGGAGTCTGCAAAGAGCAGCCAGGCCCAAGAAGGCTTTTGTCTGTCCCAGATCTCAGAATCCACCTAATCAAATCCTCCATCCTCCTTCATACTGGACCTTTTACTCACTTCTCACTTCCATTACAGATAGCTCCAAGCCTCATCATAAGACAGAGCTAAGATATCTATTCAGGCAGTAGCACAGCCTGGAGGAAGAGGATGGACCTTCCAACTCACCTGGTTTGTAAGAATAAAAAGGGGACCAAAGTAGATGAAAAAGTGAAACATTGGCCTGATCCCGAACTGCTCCATGCCTAGAGAAGTCCTTTGTGGAAGTAATATTTTTCTTAGAAGGTCAGTTGCAAAACATCCCAGTTAATGATATGGCATGTGTTTCAGATCCTTCCTTGTTATCTTTTAATTCCTGTGTTTATGCCATGTTAATTCCCCAATGGATATTTATTTTGATGGCTGGAATGAGAATTCCAAGAATTTCCATGGCAGGGACATGTCATGAAGTGCATCCAAAGTGCTGGAGGGTTCCCTTACAGGTCTAGGACACTGTCCTGGGGCACTCCTGTGGAATTATTTTCAGGTCAAGTGGCCAAGAAGGCTAAACTCCTCCCATCCTTAACCAGACATCCAGGAATTCTCATGTGGAAGGACAGCTGCTGCTTTACCTGCAGGACTGCTCCTTCAGAAGGGCGCCCTGAACACTGGTGAGGACAAAAAGACACATTTAAGGTAATTGGTCAGAAACTGACCCTGATTCTTGAGGAATTCAGGGCTTCTCTACTGGAACATGAGGCTGCCAGTTCCTGAGAGGTCCTCACCTGCTCCCATTACTCTGTTGCAGAGGACTGGCACCCTTGTTCCTGTCAATGCCCCTGTGGTCTGACTCAGCCTAGCTGTATCTGGGTGTTTCTGACAGATCCATAAGGTGAGCAGCAAGCACTGCCTGGGACATGGCCATGGGGCCCAGACCACTGTTTCTTTCCCCATCTATCACTTCCTTGCTCCTTCTCTCTTCTGATCCACTTGGTGCAAGTTTCACAGCTATGTCCCTGGGGGAGTTCTCTCCTCTACTGCTGTCGAAATTTCTGCCCTGGCAACACAAATTCAGTTAATATTTCAAAGGTGCAGCCACTCTCATCTATTAACATAGGCCATTCCAATCTCTCTTCTTGGTGGTACATACAGTGAAGCATGCTGTGGCCACTTATTTCTTCTTGTATGCCAAAACTGCCAAAGACCCCTTTTTCCTCCATTCTGGCTTTGATTTGTAGATACCTGGACTCAGGAACCATCCTGGGTAGCAGGAAATCAGAAACAGGATGCAACTTTCTCAGCTGCTCCATGGATCCCATATTGAGGGGGATTAGTCCTTAGCAATTTGGAACACATTAGAGGATGAGGGGTAAAAACATGATGAGATTGCTCAAGACTTAGTATGGGATGTTTATGGGAGGAACGAAAGGTGGGTTCCCTTCCCACCTTCCTTCCCATGGAGGATTTATGGAGGAACAAATGTGGCAAAACCGAGGAATAAAGGGATAAAAAGGACTGATCGCGTGTAAAGAGGTAGATGGTTAATAAACTTGTCTGATCATGCCCTAAGCTTAATAATTTCTGTGCCTCCTATTTTCTCATTAAATTCAATTTCTACTTATTTCTCAGCATGATAAACTCTGCTCTATGTAAATCAGTGTGTATGGAGGTCTTGGTGCCAGCAACTGGAGTGTGACTTTGGATAAGAGGGCCAGTATGTCTGTGGTGTTCATGTCTGTTGGTGGATTCAAAGGGCAGCTTCTAAGTGTCTAAGCCAAGCTACTCCAGAGATTGACACTGTACATATTTATGCATATACTTCCCACTAAATGACCTTCTGATCAACCAGAGTGAGGAACAGGAGGACGGCTTTAGTACTGTTTTGTTTGCATTTGAGTGCTGACTGTGCTTGCCTGTGTTGAGTTGTGTGGTTTGCTTGTGTGTGTGTGTGTGCTCACTTGGAATACATTCTGAGCCTTCCTGCTGGTTCTCTTTGGACACATGGAACTATGGAAGCATTTCCACTGGGCTACAAGATTTGGTACCCCTTAAGAGGAAGTGCTGCAGCTCTTCAAGTAATCTTAGCTATGTAGGTCATATTCAGCCTGTCCTTCAAGCTCAACCAGAAGGAAACTTGGTCACAGGGATAAGTCCCCTACATGGCACTTCTGGTCTTCATGTCTCCATCTGCATTTTTGTGGTCACTAGGGTCATTTGATCTGACAAGGACAACAGTGAGCTGGGACTTTCTTTTACCTCACCATTTGGGAGATCCTGTCCAATAAGTGGTCTCAAGAAGTCTACATTTTTCATTAACTGGGATCCTTTCTAGTAGCAGTCATTCCAAGTTGGACATGATGACTAAGGCACTACATCTAAGTTGCGGGCGGAAGGAGAACATTTTCCTCCTAGGAACCACCTGTTCCAGACCCCAACCCCCAGAAATGACTTATTAGTGGGTAGAGAACATCCTCCAGAGGTTGTAGCATGAGGCATGTATCTCCCTTTGGTCATGTGCAAGGCCTATCAGAGAGGTAGCTTCGTGCTTAAAGTGTATTTCCACGTGGTGGGTGAGGAACAAAGGGGTGGAGGCATGTGCACTCAGTCCTCTGGGATAGCAGCGGAGGAATGGTCAAGGGGGAGCAAGTCAGACATCCTGAAAGTCCGCACCTGGTTTTGTTTTCTGAAGTTAAATGGGGATAGAACTGAATGAAAATTGGAGAAACAATTTCAGTGGGACCCTGAAGGAGGACTAAGCCCTTGGAAACCTTGAAAAATGAAAGGATATGTGAGAGGCCCCACCAGAGGACCTGATCCATTTCATCTGAGTCCAAGTTGTAGAATGCTACGTAATTACAGCCTGAACTGGGTCGCGTCATTTAAGTGCATCTTCTTAGTCTGGACAAAGCCAGATCTAGGCCAAAAAGAGAATGAGCTGAAGTCCATCTTTACAGCTCTTAAGAAATCAATGACATCTGCTACCCACCTGTTTATTCATGCTTCCCTTGGGTCTAATATTAGTGTTGAATCTGTGTGGTTCACTGCACTATTGAAGAAGTGTTAGACAGAAGTGGATCCTTGTACCACACACTGGTCCACCTAGAGTTCCTAGAAGAATAGCTTTTCCACAGTAGCATGAGAAGACTCAAGGCTCCTGCTGACTAGGTTGCATGCAATGATTTAAAGACATGCAATGCCCCTAAGGAGACCTAAAGGCTAACACCACCCAGCCCTGCCCATACAGGTGTGGAATGTTTTTTACCACTCATTAGGACTTGGAGGATAGGTCATTCTCATGTGGCTAATTAGGGAGCTTTTCCAGTTTTGTTCATTTGGGTTTTTTTATTAGCAAGCGAGATGGTAAACAGGAGGATTTTAATGAGGTCTCAAGACAATGGCATTTCTTTCTGCCTTTTGTCTGAGATTTTGCCTTTTGTTTCTAGTAAAGACTATACATTCTGATGTGGCAAATTCAGTGAATCAAGGTGCCTTCATGGGAGATGGAGTATTTACCTCTGGTGAGAATCTTCTGAGCTCAGAAATCTAGTGAATTTTTCACTCACCTCACACTCCACTTCTCCAGCTTGTGTCTCCACAGTTTGGCTATAAAGATAATCTGTAATAGAGGCCAGAAAGTGTTGGTGCAGCCAAAGTGAACAAAATGTCCACTGATCTAGTTGTAAAATATAAAACAATTGCATGACCAATATGCATTGTCATGTGGGCATAGCTTGCTTCATCAAATTATCAGAAGTGAACTCATTACCTGCCATGTAACTGTACAAGCACCTCTATCTGACTGCTGAACATCTCTCCCATGTCAAAAGTACTCTAAGAAGAGAGAGAGCTGGCAGGGAGAGGGCTTTTTTGTGTGGAGAAGTTGGGCAGGTTGCTCTAATCAGCTGCATCTGTCACACAAAGCACAAGCAAGTTGCCTTCCTTTAACTACATTGAGACCTTCAACTTGACACAGGAGTTGCAGAGAGTGATTTTGTCATGTCCAACATCTCTCTGTTTTGGCTCTGTAGAGTGTAGACAGTGTTTTTGGATGGAAGTCTTCTCAGGAAGACATGGGTATCTACTATGAATTTTCTTGTGCCTAGGCCAGCTTTAGTTTTTAGACTCTCTTGAACACCACTGGGAAAAAAATGACCCTTCTAAAACACAGTTTGCCTGACTTGTACAGTAACATTTGTAGGAGGTGAACTAAGGCCTGAGGTTGCCCATTTCTCTCCACTGACAATCAGTGGAACCAAGATGAATAGCTCACGTGAAGAAATTGATCTCCCTGCTCTGGAGGTTAGGGAGATCAATTCCCTTCTAATTATAATTATATCTGAAAAAGTCTCAATTATCTCAGACAAGCCAAATCCTGGAAAACTGTTTTTGCTGATTTATAACATCAAAGGGAGGTTTACGAGGCTGATTCCTTGCCAATGTCTTCACTGAGATGGTAAGGCTACATGTGGCTTATCAAGGGCATTCATCTCAGATCCTTCCTTCACTCACACAAAAAGAGCAGAACTTTCCATGGTTGATCCATCATCTCCTAGAACAAATCACTACTTCTGCATCACCAATAATATCTCTCCCTACTGCTCTGAGTAAGGGCACCAGATTAATTGTCTGACGCACAGCTCAGATCTTTATTTAGATTATTAGGACTCAGACCATAACTGTGATAGATGCTCTGACATCTAAAATGAAGTTGAATGAATTAAACCTTGATATTTCTATATTTAGATATCCATATTATCCACCTACTTATTTGCAGCTCTGGAGATAATCTTCATGACACATGTTTGACACTTCTAGTCTTTTGGAATGTTTCTTGAATGTTGGGAACCTTGGCAGTGGCTCAAATGTGAGAGTTTTTTCCTTCATAGAACTGGGGAGAGAGTAAAGACCTTCTGGGAAAGTCTTGGAGGACAGACCAACATAGTGATGTTGTGGTTGACACTTGCTACAAACCACCTGATCAAGGAGAGGAAGGAGACAAAGGCTTCTTCAGGCTGATAGAGGAAGCCTCTCAAAACAGGTCCTCACTCTCCCGGGGGACTCTCCCTGCTCCCCCTGATACCTGCTGAAAGGGCAACACAGTGGATCACAAGAAACCCAGGCGACATCTGCATTGTATTCTAAACATTTTCTTTACAATGGTCACTGACTGGGGTGAATTATCTGATCAGCCAGCTGCTCACCTAAAAGGAAGAACTGGGTATGAAATTTGAAAGCACCTTTGGCTTCAGTGAATACGAGATGGCAGAATTTAAGATCCTAAGAGTAGGTAAGTATGACAAATAGTATCATCAGAACCATGATAGCAGATTTCAACTTGTTCAGGGGTCTACTTGTCAGCAGCTGGGCTACCCAGGAGCAATACAGAAGGCATTTTCTCAGTGGTGACCTGCAAGGTGGGATTGGATAAATCAGCTTTAGAATCATAGAATCATTTTGGTTGGAAGAGACCCTCAAGATCATCAAGTCCAACCATTAACCTAACTCAGGCACTAAACCATGTCCCTAAGAACCTCATCTACATGTCTTTTAGACACCTGTAGGGATGGTGACTCCACCACTTCCCTGGGTAGCCTGTTCGAGTGCTTGAAATCCCTTTCCATAAAGAAACTTTTCCTAATATCCCATCTAAACCTCCCTGATGCAACTTGAGGCCATTTCCTTCCATCCTAGTACTTGCTATTTGGTAGAAAAGACCAACATTCTCCTCGCTACAACCTCATTTCAGGTAGTTGCAGAGAGCGAGAAGGTCTCCTTTCAGCCTCCTTTTCTCCAGGCTAAACAGCCATAGCTCCCTCAGCCACACCTCACAAGTCTGGTTCTTTAAACTCTTCATTAGCTTCATTGTATTTCTCTGAACTTGCTCCAACACCTCAAGGTCTTTCTTGTAGTGAAAGACCCAAAACTGACCCCAGGATTCAAGGTGCAACCTCACCAGTGCCAAGTACAGGGGAACAATAACTTCCCTAGTCCTGTTGGACACACTGTTCTTGATGCATGCCAGGATGCTGTTGGCCTTTTTGGCTACCTGGGCATGCTGACACACCTGGCACACTGGCCACCTGGACAAACTTTGGGGGTGCCAGGCTCTCTTCTCAGAGGAGAGAGGCCACCCACACCTCACTTTGATGCTTAGGGTCTAGACCTATCAGGGCTGAAGTAAGCTTAGCTGCTTATATGTCCCCATAGTTTTGAATTACCTTTTCAAGATGAGAAGTCCACAGTGCCTTGAAGAACCCAGGGACATCTCTCCACTGGCTGGCAAGGCAGGAAAGGGTGGCAAATTCAAATAAACTTTTGTGCCCTGACTCCTCAGGATGGGTGAGATGAATCTCAAAGAAAGAGTGAGTTTCTGCTGGGAGTCACACTCTGAACCATGAGCATGAACATGGAGATGCCAAGATCTGGAATGCACATGTGTGGTCCTCATCTGCTCAGTAGTGGCTGAAAGAGGGTGTGTCTCACCTGTGCATTAAAGCATTTCCACTGAATAGCAGGTCTCTTTCACCTCCCACAGCCACTCCAAGAGGGGCAGAGTTGCCTCCAACCATTGTGTCATAAGCCTCTACCCCATATGGATGCCTCAAACAGCCCATGGGTAACAGAATTGCTTCCAGGGTCCTGTGTTCAGGAAATCCAAACACAGAATGACATACAGATGCTTAGCTGAAGGGTACTGACTTCCCATCTGGATCCAGACCCATGGATTTGGGCCTATGTCTCCAGTTCACTTGAGAGGGCCCAGGGTACTCCACTAACATTCCACTGCTGGGTCAGGTCAAAATGCCTCTCCTAGAGGTCCTTGATTCTCACTGAGAGCCCTAAGCAGGACCTTGAGTGTCGCAGTTTATGTCAGAAGCCTACTGATGGATGTGAAACTGCCTGCAGCCCTCAGTGTCCTGCACTCATCTGTGCCTCAGGTCCGTTAGACATTTTAGGTCCTGCTTTTGGTTGCTCTCTGGGACTGAAGAGGGATCTAACAGTCAAACAGGTAGAATTCACCCCCAAATGAAACATCAACCCAGCCAGGAAAGTAAGCAGTTACAGACACCACAGAGCAGGTGTGATCCAGCCTTAGTGGGTTTTCTAAAGCATTTCCACAACTACTATCATGTACACTAGAGCTGACAAGGGTGGACAGTGCCATATCCTTGAGCAGAGGTACATGGGTCCAGCTGCAGACCTGTACAGCATGTGTCTGGAGCCCTCTTCGTGGTGACTCAGATGACTTCCTGGGAGCCTGGAGTGAGAGTAGAAGTCAGCTTGGGGAAAGGAAGTGCCGAATGCGGGACTGAGAAAAAATACAGCAGTGCAGACTCCAGCACTACATATGGATACTCAGCTAGAGGATGCTGTCTCTTCAAGTGGACTCCATCCATCTGTTCAACTCTTCAACCTCCCCTCCTCACACCCTGCACCCTCTTCACCCCTGTGAGCTGTTCTACTCATTGCAATATCTCTTCTTCAGCACCGGAGAATCACCAGTGTGGCAGAAGTGGAGCCTCTCCATGCCCTCCTGAGAAATTCCTGTTTCTGTGGACTCATTTTTTCCTCTGTGCACAGTGGTTTTGGCCATTTCTCATTGGTGAAGTAAAGAACCGGCCCTGGAGGGCAGCTGCAGTGGAAGGTTAGAAAAGCAGCCATAGTAACCAAAAGTAGTAATTAGTTGGATTTTCTTTTCTGAAGGAGCAAACATGCAGTTGTTTGCAGTGATGTCTTCTGAGGTGACATACAAAACTCAGTTTTTGTGCAAAGGTGGGAGTGGGTTAGGTCAGAATGAAAGACGAGAGAAAGAGAATCAGAGGGAGGCAAAGACAATAAGACACCTGCAGAAAAGAGTTGATCTGTGATTGTGGGAAAATGAAAGGTGAATGAGTACTTTCATTTGCACACAAAACCAGGGTAGGAAAATTGTGGTCCCACTATGTACATGCCCAGTAAAAACACGAAAACCACTTGAGAGAGTCCAGTGCAGAGCCATGAAGATGATTAAGGGAGTGGAGCATCTCCATTATGAGGAAAGGCTGAGGGAGCTGGGTCTCTTTAGCTTGGAGGAGACTGAGGGGTGACCTCATTAATGTTTATAAATATGTAAAGAGTGAGTGTCAGGAGGATGGAGCCAGGATCTTCTTGGTGACAACAAATGGTAGGACAAGGGGCAATGAGTGCAAACTGGAACACAGGAGGTTCCACTTACATATGAGAAGAAAATTCTTTACAGTGAGGGAACAGGTTGCCCAGGGAGGTTGTGGAGTCTCCTTCTGTGCAGACATTCAAACCCGCCTGGACACCTTTCTGTGTAACCTCAGCTGGGTGTTCCTGTTCCGGCAGGGGGATTGCACTGGATGAACTTTCCAGGTCCCTTCCAATCCCTGACATTCTGGGATTCTGGGATTCTGTTGTGCTAGAATGCATTTTTCTGTCCCTTGTACATCTCATACTAATACCTTTATGTTCATAACCTCCTGAATGGTCTGTAAAAAATTGCTTGAGATTTTGTAGGAAGACTTTTCCAAGGGTGAATAGTCACTAGTAAGTTCAGTCAGAAGACATGTGTTTAGCCTATGTGTTCACACCTTTTGTTTTTCTGTGACCACAGTCGAGGCTGCAGCTGGAAAACATTGTGGCTGTAAGGATCTCCAGGACCATCTTCCACACGGATATAGCAAGTTTTCTTGTGTTACCTCCTGCCATGTATGACTCATCTGCCACAAGGACTGACACATTAAGAAGAGAGCAAATTGCTGGTCACTTGTTCCTCTGGTCCAGATCCCAGGAGATGAACAGAAAGACTGGTCATCAGAAGATTTCTCCCCCTAAGGCTTAACTCAGGAGACATAATTTCCTATGGGGTCAGGAGCTTTTTGTCTTCTTGAGGTACTGTGGTTTTGTGGTTAATGACTTGCTTGCCCCTGAGAAGCAGAAATGTTCTGTGCTAGGCTCGAGTTGTACTGGAGTAACTGGATGATCTCTGAAAGTGTCAGGGGCCTGAGCTCTGCCTCTGTCTGTGGAGTCCCACACTAAGCAAGGAATTCAGACTTTCCATGGAACTATATCTGGGCCTGAATGTCTGTCCTCTTGTTGTAGGGCACTGCTTGCTTGGCCCTGACTGATTCTTCACTTTCTAGTTCTGCTTCTCTAAATATTGGATCATACACTTCAGAAAAACATAGAGGAATGGAGGTATGGGGTCTATGAACAACAGACCTCACCCTTCCTTGTGAGACTTGGGAATCTGACAAGGCACTGTGTGTCCCAGCAATGCTTACTTTAAACTCTAGGTCACACCTTTCCTCCAGACATGAACCCACAAGTCCAGCCCTTTGAACTGGAGCTCTACAGCCTCCCCTCCCAACCGAAAACCAGGAGATCAAACTCCAGTCCCCTGCTGTTCTCTAGACTGTGGGATTCCAGGCTCTGCCCACATGTGGGATTGAACAACAGAGCTGGATCCACAACAGGCAACTTGCTTCTTCTGCAGCTCTTGGGAATGTAGAGTTTCTTCAGTTTGCAATTCTATAGAAAGCAATGTCTTATTCTGCTTTGGCACATCTTTGTCATGCCTAAAGAAAATGCCTGCTCTGAAAAAAGCAGGGGTCCCAAGTAGTGACAGCATAAATTCACTGTCTCTGTTGGCATCAGAGGGCCAAAATACCCCCACTAGTTTAAGTTATGGCAACCATTTTATGCCAGATGAAGCTCTGATCCTGCTTTACTCGAGGAACAGGTGGTAGATGAGAATAAAGATTACCTTACACATCTCTGACAAACATTTCCTGTCAGGCTCCTACACAACTCATTCTATACATGGTAATTTCAGGGTGCATTCATTTCTGAATTGTCTAACTGGATACATCCTTGCAAGATGAATCATCCCCAGGGCTCACTGTGGAGAGCTAATAACACACATCCATGGTGCCCGCTTGCCATAATTCAAAACCTGTGTGAAGAACTCAGACTGTGTGGTTGAGAAGAGGAGGGAAGGCTCCAAATGCCATCCTGTCAGTTCTCCCAGGATTAACTGGCTTTGCTCCTGTGCTGGTGCAGCCACCCATGCTCCAAGGTATGGGCCATAGCCTTTGTGCTGGCTGGGGAGAGACATTTGATGCTGGTTATCTGGCTGGGACAACACTGACCTGCTCTTCTGCCCTTGCTAGCAGAGAAAACTGCTGGGAAACAGGAGTTTTAGTGCCAGCTCCCAGGTCCCCTGGGCACTGTTAGCAGGTTACTGAATGCCCACTGTTACAAAGTGCAAATAAGCACTAGGCAGCCCTGACTGGCTGCTCCAAAATGAGTTTGTTTTTTTTTTTTTTTGGCAAGAGGTTTATTATAAAATAAGAGAAGAAAGAAAAGAAAAACAAGAAAAGAAAAGAAAAGAAAAGAAAAGAAAAGAAAAGAAAAGAAAAGAAAAGAAAAGAAAAGAAAAGAAAAGAAAAGAAAAGAAAAGAAAAGAAAAGAAAAGAAAAGAAAAGAAAAGAAAAGAAAAGAAAAGAAAAGAAAAGAAAAGAAAAGAAAAGAAAAGAAAAGGAGAAAGAGAGAGAAAGAAAGAGAGAAAGAGAGAAAGAGAGAGAAAGAGAGAAAGAGAGAAAGAGAGAAAGAGAGAAAGAGAGAAAAGAAAGAAAGAAAGAAAGAAAGAAAGAAAGAAAGAAAGAAAGAGCAAGAAAGAAAGAAAGAAAAAGAAAGAGAAACTACATTGGATTTGAAGCTGCCAGGTCAGCTCCAGGTGTTCAACCAGACAATATCTGTCTGCATGTAAAAAAATTTCCTGGTTTTGGCTGGAATAGAGTTAATTTTCTTTCTAGTAGCTGGTATAGTGCTGTGTTTTTGATTTAGAATGAGAACAATGTTGATAACATGTTGATGTTTTAGTTGTTGCTAAGTAGTCAAGGCCTTTTCATCTTCTCATGCCTTGTCAGGTACACAAGAAGTTGGGATGAGAAACAACCAGGACAGCTGACCCAAACTGGCCAAAAGGATATTCAATGCCATATGATGGCATGCTCAGTATATATTTTGGGGGAAGAAGAAGTGTGTTTGGAGAAGGGGGATGTTTGGAGTCGTGGTGTTAGTTTTCCCAAGTAACTGTTACACATGATGGAGCCTTGCTTTCCTGGATATGGCTGAACACCTGCCTGCAATGGGAAGCAGTAAATTCCTTGTTTTGTTTTGTTTGCATGTGTTGCTTTTGCTTTACTTATTAAACTGTGTTTATTGCAAGCAATGAGTTTTCTCACTTTTGCTCTTCAGATTCTCTTCCTCCTCCCACCAGGGCCAGAGTGAGCAAGAAGCTGTGTGGTGCTTAGCTGCCATCTGGGGTTAAACCACAATGGGAAAAAAAATAAGATGTAGAACAACTCTCAATCCCTCTTGACAAAGACTCAAGTGTTCCTCATGTTTGCAAAAGATAAGCAAACAAATGAATATGTGAAACCTTGCAGCTCCCCTGTGATTGTAAACTCCTTAGAGAAAGATGTGGTGGTTTGGAACCAGCCAGAGCTCCTGTGCAGGAAGCTATGCTGCAGCAGTGAGTTGCAAGTCTAGGACAAGCCTGACTTTCCACAAGTTGCAAATGCTGTGGTGAGGAAATAGGAATGAAGATCAGCTGATGAGGTTCATTCCAGCATTAATTACTGACAAATGCACTTCCTACAGCATGCAAAATATTGTTAATTAGCAGATGGATATTTTTTATCAGCATTATCAGCATGTCATTTCACACCTGCCTTAACATAGTTACCTCCCCTCTCAGGAGGTTTTCCTTTCTCACCCCTTCAGCTTTGTTTGTGAAGGAATGGAAGGTGTGCTGGGTCAGAGCACGGGTTTAGTCCCCCTAACAGGGCTTTGAGTGGATGTGTGTGAGCATACCCAGTAAATGTCCTGCAAACTGTTTAGGAACTCGCATTTCTCAGGTAGATTACATCTTCTAATGTCTTCTGTGATTGAAACATATAATTTGGAAAACTTCTGGCTGCCCTTGGGACATATAGGCAACATTCCATCTTCCTGCAATGCAACTTTCTCCCTTTGCTCTCCCCACTCTACAGGAAAATGTGCCATCCTTAAAGATCATTTTCTGTCAGAGCCACCTACCCAGCACAACTTCATGTGGAGCAAGAGGAACACCTTTCCCCAAGAGTCTGTGGGGATGCTTTCCCCTAAGTACTTCCTGCAGGCCCCAAGGTCCTCACATCTGCAGGGCACGTTCTGTGTCTGTGAGGACATTTCCTGGGAGAGACAAAGCAAGGCAGGGCCTCAGAAACCTTCCTTACCTTCAAGGGAAAGGTCCTGAAAGGGACCTGTTCAATACGTTCCATTGTACCTTTCCTCTATGAATGGTGAAGTGTCACCATGTACCAGTCTTCACTAACGGCTTTGGGAGGGGAGGCACCTTCTTCTGCAGTAGCAGCTAGACAAGTTGGAGAGGACATAGTCCTCATGGCATGCTGGAATGGTAGGGACAAGGTTTTCTAGTACAGGAATGTGTTAATACTGGCAGAATATGTGGACCAAGTACCAGAAAGGTCCCATGTAAGCAGGTGATATTGGCCTGGCCTCAGCTACTTGCACCTGTGCAATCCTCAGCTGGATACCCAAGGGCTTCTGTGTGACAGAACACATTACACGCGTCTTTCTTCCTCCATCCCTTTCTCCCTGTGGTGGTTGCAACCTCCCCTGAGCCACCTGAGCACCTGGGTGCCCAGGCAAACAGAGTATATTGAGGAGAAACAATTCCCATTATGCAAATGTAGTGAGACAAAGCATTTAGACACCCCCTCCGTGCTCTCAAAACTCCTGCTGAATGGGAAAAGAGCCCCCTTCTGTCTGAAAAAGGTAGCAATGTTCAGTCACTCCTGACAGCTTAATGGACCTGTGGTTCTCCTGATACCTGGATTGTAGCCTGAGTAGGATGGCACAGAACTATATAATCTGAAAAGTTCTGGACATAGATAAATGGTGGAAAGCACCACAAATTATCTCATCCTAAGTGTGGCCAGAGTGGAAATTTACTGACAAAAGGTAATGATCAATAAACGGTGATCCTAAAGTAAGACCCTTTGAGCTCTCCTGGATTGCAGTGGGCTGTGATCAGAACCTTCCTCTGATGGGAAACCACCAGAGCTGACTTCGTGAAAACTCAATAATCATCTGCTGATGATTCTGCAAGGATCTAAAGGCCTGAGTACAGTCTTCTAGCAAAGATAGATTTCTCAAGATTCAACGACTGATCATTAAGCAAGTCATACTAAAAGTAATTCCTAAACTCGAGAGGGAAATTTTAGCAATAGCTGTACCTACACATATATTACACATACATTAAACACATATTACATGTATATTCACGCATCCATGGTTTAATGTGTATTAGTGTGTGAGTGTGTGTGATTTATAACCCTGTATGTGTGGGTTTTATCCCCATATTTATGTACGTGTTTATCCGCATGTCATTTGATTTATCTCTTTTGTAAGTATAGTGTGACCCTGCCATCATCAAATCTTTTATTAAGTTGCTATATTGATTATATAAAAAAAATATTGAATTAAGTTGCATCACTTTATTAATCACCTGTTGATTTGGAGTTATTGGAAATCATATATTAAACTGGTGATCTGCCTCAATAAATCTCAAGTTGCTGCTACACCAAAATAGTGCTATAAATGCATTCCATGACACTCCCAGCTTGTTTCCTCCCCACTTGCCAGACAGGCATTTGTTGCCACTTCCTCAGGTGAGTGGGCTGTATTGCTGGGATTTGATTAGAGAATATTGCCAGCCTGTTCGTCCTCCTGCCCACTCTGGGAAGTCCCTGGGAGTCCTCAGTACACAGTACTGATGTATCTGGAGCTTTATTCTACCTCAAGGTGCTCCAGATTTTCCTTACTGGGATGGAATCCAGCATCTCCTTGCTTAAGTCCACAGTTAATTTGTGTTGTGCATATTTGTGCATATGGATCTCTGTGAATACATGCAGGTGCACAACATCGTACATGTGTCCATGCAGATTTTCATGATCATGTGTATTTGTGTGTCCTTGTGTGTCATGAGGGAGTGTGCTACTCATGGCAGGGGCACTCTCCACTACTCTGTCCATGAGCATCACAAAGCAGCAAGTTCTCCAGATCAGGAGGACACTGAGTGCAACTGAACATGATGGCACTGACCTGGTGAAGAGCTGCCAAGTGCACAGACACTGAGTCCTAAGCTCTCCAGGTTGTCTGTTATATTATTCTCTGCTGAAGGAGCTATTTCAGTCTTTTCCCACATTTTGCTCTTTTGCTCCTGTCTCCTGGGCTGGGCTGAAGGAAGGAGAGTGTCCAGTTCCCAAGTGTCAGCACTCCTGCATCTTAGTAAATGGGACTGTAAACACAGGAGCTGTTTTCCAGATAACATCCACCAGGGATGATGAAACAGTCGTGGGCAAACCTGGACAGTCACAGCATCTTGCCCCTGTGAGATGTCTGAGTTAGACCAGATTCACTGAAGGTTTCACTTGGATGTCTTGTTTTTATCCTGATCTCGCCTGTTGACACCACAAGCAAATGGAAGGAATTTCACAACCACATACACAGAGATGCATGTAAAACATGCTCATGTGCATGTGCGAAGAGTTCACATATCACAGAATCACAGAATCACAGAATTGGCTAGGTTGGAAAAGACCTCAGAGATCATCAAGTCCAACCCTTGGTCCAACTTCAGCCCATTTACTAGATCATGGCACTAAGAGCCATGTCCAATCTCAGTTTAAAAACCTCCAGGGACGGTGAGTCCACCACCTCCCTAGGCAGGCCATTCCAATGCCTGATCACTCTTTCCGTAAAGAACTTCTTCCTAATATCCAGCCTAAACTTCCCCTGGCAGAGTTTAAGCCCATGTCCCCTTGTCCTATTGCTAACTGCCTGGGAGAAGAGACCAGTTCCCACCTGACTATAACTTCCCTTCAGGTAGTTATAGAGAGTGATGAGGTCACCTCTAAGCCTCCTCTTCTCCAGGCTGAACAACCCCAGCTCCCTCAGCCTCTCACCATAGGTCATGTGCTCAAGTCCCTTCACCAGTCTTGTTGCTCTTCTCTGGACCCGCTCCAGCACCTCAATATCTTTCCTGAACTGAGGGGCCCAGAACTGAACACAATACTCCAGGTGTGGCCTCACCAATGCAGAGTACAGGGGAAGGATCACTTCCCTTGTCCTGCTGACCACACTATTTTTGATACAGGCCAGGATACCATTGGCCTTCTTGGCCACCTGGGCACACTGTTGGCTCATGTTGAGCTTGCTGTCAATCAGTACCCCCAGGTCCCTTTCTGTCTGGCTGCTCTCCAGCCACTCTGTGCCCAGCCTGTAGCGCTGAAGGGGGTTGTTGTGGCCAAAGTGCAGGACCCGGCACTTGGCCTTGTTGAACTTCATCCCATTGGAATCAGCCCATTTTTCCAGTCTATCCAGATCTCTTTGCAGAGCCCTCCTGCCTTCCAGCAGGTCAACACTGCCCCCCAACTTGGTGTCATCAGCAAATTTGCTGATGGTGGTCTCAATCCCCTCATCTAAATCATCAATAAAGATGTTAAACAGGACTGGACCCAACACTGACCCCTGGGGGACACCACTAGTGACTGGCCGCCAGCTAGATGCAGCCCCATTTACCAGCACTCTCTGGGCCCGGCCCTCCAGCCAGTTCTTAACCCAGCAGAGAGTGCACTTGTCCAAGCCATGGGCTATCAGCTTTTGAAGGAGTATATTATGGGAGACAGTGTCAAAGGCTTTGCTGAAGTCTAGATAGATCACATCTACAGCTTTCCCCTCATCCACTAGGTGGGTCACCTGATCATAAAAGGAAATCAGGTTGGTCAGACAGGACCTGCCCCTCCTAAACCCATGCTGGCTGGGTCTGATCCCTGGTCCATCCTGGAGGTGCTGTGTGATTGCATTCAGGATGATCTGCTCCATCACCCTGCCAGGCACCGAGGTCAGGCTGACAGGCCTGTAGTTGCCAGGGTCAGCTTTGCAGCCCTTTTTGTGGATTGGGGTAACATTTGCCAGTTTCCAATCATTTGGGACCTCCCCAGTGAGCCAAGACTGTTGGAAGATGATGGAGAGCGGCTTGGCGAGCTCTTCTGCTAGCTCCCTCATCACCCTAGGATGGATCCCGTCTGGTCCCATAGACTTATGAGGATCCAGATGGCTCAGTAAGCCACCAACTATTTCCTCTTGGAATACAAGGGGACTATTTGGCTTCCTATTCCTGTCAACCATCTCCAGAGGCCAGTTATCCTGAGGGCCATCTGTTTGACTGGTAAATATTGAGGCAATATACATGGTTATTTGGACACACCTTTATGTATCATCACAAGCACGCATCCACAGATGTGTGTGCATATCTCGCACATATATAGTTGAAAACACACACAATGTGCCTCCAAAAGCAGGAACATGTACTCACAATTGAGCATGTAGGCACTGAGTCTGGTTGGGATGGAATTAATTTCCCCTATAGCAGCCCTCATAGTGGTAAACTCCATATTTGTAGCTGGAGTAATGTTGATAAAACGGCAATGTTTTGGTTACTGCTGAGCAGTGCTTGCACAGCAGTAAAATTGTCCGTCCAACCCACCTTCCCAAAGACCAGTGGCGTGGGCTAGAGGTTGGGAGGGGAGATAACCAGGACAGCAGACCTGGAATGACCAAGGATATATTCAATATCGTATGACATCATGCTCAGCAACAAAATGCAAGATAAAGAGGGGGGGATGCATTTATTGTTAAGGTGTTTGTCTTCCAAAGCAACCACTACACATACTCTGGCCCTGCTTTACAGGAAGGGGCTGAAAATCCCCTGCTGATGGTAAGCAGTGAATAAATATTTTTGCTCTGTTTTGCTTCCACAGGTCTTACTTTGCTTTTCTTCATTAAAATGTCTTTATCTCAATCCATCAATTTTTCAACTTATTTTCTCCCTCTGCCACTGAGGAGGGGGAGTGATAGAACATCCTGGTGGACACCTGGCAAACAGACAAGGTCGACTCACCCCACTCTTTTTGGTGCTTGATGTGAGGCTCAAGACAACAACAGTTTTGAATTGAACAGGCTGTAGCTGTAGCAGTTACTGATTTACAGGCCTTTGTATAGCGCAGACAGTTTGCTTGCTGCACTGCTTATCCCTTTATTTTGCTAAGGTTGGGAACATGTTAACAATATCAAATGCTCTGTGCTTGGTCCTGGGATTGGAGCCCTTACAATGTTGGGGGAGCTGTTTAGTGGGAAGGATGAGGGAATTCACCTCGCTCTTCCCATCTGAGTTGTTTTGTTGTGCGGGTTGCAAGGACCTCATTGACCCTTGAGCTGTTTAATTAACAGCTGTACTCATTAATACTGTTTACTTAATGTGAGGTTTGTGGGATACAGTGTCATGCTGTCATAAGTGGAGACAACTTTTGGGTAAAGTGATAGTGAAACATGCCCTGAGGTGGCTGGTTCCTGGGTGGCAGGGTGTATGGAAGAATTCAGGCAAGTTCCAAGGGCATTTATCACCTCTCATAGCCTAGAATTTTAAACTTGAACAGGGTAGTATTCCTTGTAAATTGACATGCCACCTGATAAAAGGGTGCCCTGCCTACCCCAGTGAAAACTAGCAGCTTTTAACAACATATTGAGGCTTGGCATGTGTCTATCAAACAATGATTCAGTTCTATCAGGGGTCAAAACACCTCTCAGAATGTCATGTTTGATTCATACATGTCATGTTTGATTGATACGTCTAAGACCACGACAGCTGAGATAGAGACCCAAACTTCATCTGAGGACACAATGATCGAGGAAGGGTCCCAAACACTAACTACAGTAATCATCCCTTTCAACCCAATGAATAACGAACTATGATTCTATCATTCCATGCTTATAGATTTGAGTTGTGTTCTATGGAAACATGTCCATTTGCATTCCTGACAGCGTTTGGAGTAGACTCAAGGAACAGAATAGGCATTCTCTGACTGTGGAAGATTTTCCTCTCTACGCCAGGCACTACAGGGGGACTGTTGCTTAGCAGCCCTGTGCTTCCTGTCCTGACCCACTTTTGTCCCGCCCACCCCAACCCTTCAGCCTCCATGGACCACAGACCCACCGAGCACCCCACTCCCACCACTCTTGTTTCCCTGTTGCACCCTAACAGGGCCCAGGCCTGAGTGAGATCCCATGTGACACCACAGCAGGGCACTGCCCCAGAGCGGAGCTGGTGGCAGTGTAGGAAAGGAGGTGGCAGAGAGGAGGCACCACGGCTGGAGCAGAGATCCAGGGCTGGCAGGAGGAAGCAAGTGTGGGCAACAGAGCGAAGGCATGTGGCTGTGCTGGGGCGCAGGTCTGGTGAGGCTGGCCGCAGTGCTCCTGGGTGTGCAGGGGGCAGAGGTGAGGTTCCAGGCTTGGAACTGCATGGGGCCAGGACTAGGATTTGGCATGGAGAGGCCCTACAGATCCCTCACTATGCTGTAACCCCCGGTTTCTTCACAGACCTCTTTTCCTGGACTGTCCTTCAATTCATCCCTCCCTCCACACTCACCGCACCTTCCCTCAGCAAACTCATCAGTCTATTCTTCGTCCAACTCTCCCTGTTTCTGTCCTTTCCTCTGTGTCTTTCTGTATGACGCTGGCATCTTTTGGAACTCTTCTCCCTATCATCTCTGTATGTTCCTGGCTGCTTCCGTGGGATTTGTCCTGGGAAAGAGTAGGCAGGGATTGGCAGGAGACAGGTTTTGTCTCCTCGACAATGGCTGCAGGCAGAGCCCAAGAAAGGCAGGAGTTGCTGGCAGGGACTACCAGGGGCACCATCACCAGCATCAACTGCTCTTATGCTGACACACAGTCTACCAAATTAATCCATTCTCAGTTCCTAGGCTGAGACCTTGCATTCATCATGAGCAGTCACAAAGAATCCAAAGCGCTGTCGGACCCGCCGGGCCGGCTGTCGGTGGCGGCAGACCGCCGGTCCAGCGCCCTGTGGCTCGCCCGGCCCCGGCGCGGGGACGCGGCGGTGTATTACTGCGCCGTGGGAGACACGGGGAGAGGAGCCGGGGCTGCGGCCGGGCACGAACCGCCGCGGGCGGGGCCGGGCGGGTGTGGCGGGGGCGGGGGGACAGTCCCAGCCGGGCCCGCCAGGGGGTTCCATCGCCCGGGAAGCACTGGAATCAGCACCAGAATTGGAATCGGGCTCAGCAGAACACTACAGCCCTGTGAGGTCCCCCCACGTGAACTGTAGAGCTCTCCATCAGGCAGAATACCTCTCCTGCCACTTACACCTTGTCAAGAAGGAACTCCAAACGACTCCTAACAAATATAGGCTTAAAACAACTTTGGAACTAAAATCAAAACCAAATGACAGAGCAAATCTAAATGACAGAAACCAATGCAAGCGGGGGGGCGGGGGGGGGCAATCCAAAATCCGCCAGCACTCTGGCATCATTTAGTAAACTTCAGGTTCAACCATACCAATTGGGGATATTATTACCACACGATCATGCAAGAATGATTACTCACAGTGTGCATGCATTCACTCAAAAGAGAAGGCTCTCACACTCAACGGAACCAAAAAGAAATAATTGTTTGCCTGGTGGGGGAGAAAACGGACTCACTCAAGGATATATCAAGAAGAAATAGTCACTCACCAGGGAGAAACTGAGGGCTCTCAGTTCCAGGAAGTCTTCCTAGATGGTGTCCCACTCTAAGGGAAGGCATCTATTCACAGGCTCGCTATTCTGAGAAGACCAACTCAAAGGAGTTCTTTGGTGTGGGCCCCATTTATAGCCTGGTTGGATCTGGCTGTGGTCATTACAAGCATGATCCAGAAGATTCTCTGGGCTTGGGCACCTTTTTGCCTCAGGACCCTGTCTATTGATCTTGACTATCTTGTCCTTGTTATCTTCCTGAGGCAATTGCTGGGTATGTACTTGCTTTGACTCAAGGTGTAATGCCTCTTCTGCCTCAAAACCCCTCTCTGTCCTGTCAGGTCTCTGCAGGGATCTGCTCTTGAAGAAGCAGAGCAAACAGGAAAATTTTGTCTCACATGTTTATCCACATCTTTTCTCAAGGTATCGCCACTGCTGGAAAAGAGAGGGCAGAGAAGCAGCCTTTCCTGATTCCTAATCAGCCAGCTTCTCCTGATTTCTTTTCCCAAGCCATCCACTTTTGTCCCTCTCTTCTCATCCACCTGTAGCCAATGTTTCTTAAATGTGCTGCCACTCTCTGCTCTCCTGCAGTCTCAAATTTCTCCCTTTGCAAGACAAATACACTGGACTTCTCAAAACTGCCAAAGGGATTTGGAAGTTCTCATCTCACTAACGTTATGAGAGTGTCACAATCTGTCTTTCGGCACACGTAACGCAGCATACTCCAGCCACTTGTTTCTCCCTGTTTGTCAACAATTCTAGGGTTTCCTTTTCCCCTTTGTAATGGTTTAGCTCCGACCAGCAACACAGTTGCTTGCTCACTCCCTCCAGCCCGTAGAATGGGGGAGAAAATTGGGAGATTAAAGTGAGAAAACAGTTTAATAGAACAGTTTAATAAATGGAACAGTTTAATAAACAGAACAGTTTAATAAATGGAAAAAAAAAAAGTAGTAATAATCATGATAAAAGAATATACAAAACAAGTGATGCACAATGCAATTGCTCATCACCTGGTAACTGATGCCTGTTCAGTTCCCAAGCAGTGGTCCCCCAGATAAATTTTCCCTAGTTTATATGCTGTGATGTCATATGATATGGAATATCCCTTCGGCCAGTTTCAGTCAGCTGTCCTGGGTGATGCAGCCTCTTCTGCATCTCCAGCCTCCTCATTGGCAGGACATGAGAAGCTGAAAAGTCCTCAACTTTCTGTAGGCACTACTTAGTGAAATCTAAAACATCAGTGTATTACGAACATTCTTCTCATACCAAATCCAAAACACGGCACCATGGCAGATACTAGGAAGAAAATTAACTCTATCCCAGCAAAAACCAGGATGCCCTGCCTTCCACCTTTGATTTGCATGAAGCCCACCAATGTGACAGGAAACTGGAAGCAGAATATAACTTTGCAGCAAGTACCCAGGTCCCTCATCCCCCTGAAGGTGTCCTTATCCCAACACAGGGTCCAGGCACTACAGGATGTTGTCCAGAGGCTCTGAGCAGCAGAAGAGCAGGAAGCTGGAAGCTGGGGCACAGCTCAGCTCCCCTCTGGGGCATCCTAACAGAAGGTGGGTGTTATTGCTCTTCAGTATTCACGCTGAGTCAAGAGTTTTGAGTAACTTTTATGTTTTGAAGCTTCAAAAATATTATGTTTCAAAAATATATATAGTTATATCAGCAAACATACAAAAACGCACACACAGAGCCATTGCATTTATGTATTAGTGGACTATGAATCATGATTGCATGCCTTCACTGGAGCAGCTGCCTGAGGAGTCTGTCTCTGGGACACCGAACACCACTGCACATGCAGATGAACTTTGTCACTGTGCTCTGATTACTCCTCTCCATTCATCTAATGCTTCTTTCTCTAGATCAGGAGATATTGCTACTTCTTCTCCCTGGGAGAAATCATGCCAGGTCTGGTAAGCTAAGCTGTGGGCACAAAGGGCAATGCCTGATGCCTTTTCCCAGCCCTAAGAGAAAACAATAGACTGAATCAAAGCAGGGAACATAGGAATGCTGGACAGTGCTTCCTAACTTGTGTTTTGACAGAAGTCCAAAGCCTCATGGGCCACTATGTCTGAGCTGGAGTTGGACTCAGGACACTGGGCTTCACTCAAGGCTCTGAGAATCTTGGTAATTTGTGGCTACATGCTAGTGATGGGTAGCCCATTTTCAGAGTTTGCTCTTGATTCTGGATGAGAAGATTTGTTGGCTGAAGCAAGAGGGAACCAAATGAAAGGAGCTGGGGAGGAAAGCGGGGGGCCAGCATACTCAAGCCAGGGTGCAGGGAGAGACTATTGTGAATTTATTGCTGACATTGAGTGGAGTGGGGCTTGGCATCCATGGCAAAGTTATCTGACACTTCAGTGTTTGTATTTTTATTCCTAGACAGCTCAGTGGTGACTTTAGCTCTTCTGTTGTTAAATTGTATTCAGTTTTTGGAAAACACTACATATGTGAATGAGGCAGGCTAATAGTATTTATACTGTGAATAAAAAAACAACGTGAAGAGGTCTGGCTGTTCTTTCACTCATGTGAATCATCAGAGAAATGCAGTATGAGGAGAAATAACAAATTTAACTGTGTTCTGAATCTGAAGAAAGCAAACATTCAAAATATCTTTTTATTTTCCCCTCTAAATCTCCAAGGCAATCTTCCTACATGTTTGCTTTATTCCCTGACATGTGCCTGCTACTGCATCCCAAAGCTACTGTGACTGGCCAGAGTGAACCCAAATTCTTGAGAAGGTGAGACACTGTCGTGGTTTTGTTAAAAAACAAGTTTCTCCTTTAGTGAATTTTGCCTGTCAGCTGAAGCCTTCATATTAGCTGCATTTTCCTGGAGAACCAGACACATGTTTTGGTAAACCTAGCAATGGAATGCAAACTTATTGATAAGCACGGATGGACATCTCGCGAGAGGGGCAATGAGAAATTGGTGACTGAGAGACTGACCAATAGTGTATAACATTCCATTCACGTGAGTACTTCATAGAAAAGTGGGAGATCACGAGGATCTCGTCCCTTTTCCCTTTTTCCTTCCCTTCTGCTTATGGCCGACATTAGGAGAGGACCTTGCTAGTGGTCCCTGTGAATTGAGGCCTAGTGAGAGACTGAATCCAGCTCCGGTTGGCTACAGAGTCTAATCCAGGACTTTGGGTGCTGCCTCTGCAGTTGCTGAGACTTTCAAGATTGGTTTTGTATATTTTGTATAATTTTCTCTATTCTTATTAGTAGCATTAGTAAAACATCTTTAATTTTTCCAACTCTCTTCTCTCTGTCCTTCTTTCCGTCCCAATTGCCTGTCCTGAGTGGGAAGCGGGGAGAGGGAGGGGCAAAAGGGGGAAGTGGGGGGGAGAGGAGGTTAACAGTACATCTGCCAGGGTTTGATTGTTCACCCCGCAATCTTAACCCTCGACAGACACTAAGATATCAGCTGCTGCTTTCCTGTATCACACTTAGTTATCCAGTGCACATACTTTCCAATCCTTGCATACTTTTAGCTTCAGGAAATCTCTTTTCTTTCTATTAATCCCTCATGCTTTCCAGGGTTTTTCACCTCACTCCAGGCTATTTTTAAAGTAGCATCCCATTTTTCCTCAGCCGCTGTCATCCTCTTGCTAAGGATCCTGAGCTCTTTTGGCCTCTTACAAAACATCCAGCTCTCCCATGTCCAAGGCATGATGAACTTCTGCCATTGCAGACAGACATTTGTCCGTCCTGTGATCGAAGACAAAATGCAATGGAATTCTTGAAACCCTTTTAAGCATCCCATGGATCAGAAGCAGTTCCCAAGCCTCAACTGTCTTATGTCTTAACATCTATAGGAAAAACAAACTACATAGATGCTCCTGGTAGTGCCTCTCAGTGAGCAAGTTTCACACCTGGATAACCCCGCTTCTCTTTGCAGTCATTCCCATCGCTGAGCACATCTTCTCATTGATGATCAGAAGAGTTGTGCCTGGTCACTGTTACACGTGGAAACTGAAATGATCTCTGCAAGGGATGAGAAAGTAAGGTCATTCCCACTGCCGCCTTCTGCTTCTCCACAAGGAGATCAGAGTGTTTTGTGTAAAGTTGCATCTTCCAGCCTGTCTGTAAAGATGAACCAGAATTGTCTCAGGAATGAGACAAACCCTTAAGGGACAGATTTACATCCAACCCATGTCAGGTTGGTTCCCCTGAAGACAAACAGACACCTATGGGTCCTTCACTTGACAGCATGGTAAATTGATTTCATGTATTCAGAAACGAACTAAGTGCTCCAGAAGGATGCTCATATTAGTGGGTGTCTCACCATAACTTAGCTGCCCTGTGCAAAGACATTAGCAGTGTTCTCTCCTCTTCCTAATCACACATGATAAAATCATCTCCACACACAGTCTACATTATAGAGGGAACTGGGGTTACTTAATCTGGAGAAAAGGAGGATCAGGGGTGTTAGGGAACAGACTGCCTTAGCTTATCAAATTTTTTATTATATTACTATCAAAGAATTTATTGAGAAACTGCTTATATAGAATTCATTTAGTAAGTTTACTTAACATAAATTCTGCAAGCTGTGAACCTTTGAACTTTCTGCTCTGTGAACTAAAAGAGGACTCAGGGTCTTCAAGGTAGAAGATAAGGGGACCTACATTTCCACAGATAAATAAAGGAACAGAACTCTACCTAACAGAAGATGAGAAAAAGAATAATGTTTTGGCTGTTACCAAGAACTTATCTTTCTATAGCTGCAGGTGCAAAATAGAAACTGGAGCTCAGGACTTTGATGGCCCATCTGATGAAAATTAATATATCCAATGAAGAATGGGGAGACCCCAGACTCTAATTTTGCAATTTTCCTGGAGTGGCGTGTGGGGGGTGGGCCTTGGAGGACTATTCTGTAGACAGAATTAGCCAAGACTGCAGATCTGGGAAGACCCTGGATTGCATTTGAGGAGCAGTGGTGGTGTGAGCAGAGCTCGGGCTGGCCCTGCCTCAGAGCAATTGGGAAATCAGGGAAGATGAGTACTGATAGGATCGTCACAAGTGTTTGTATTCTGTTTGGATAGGTGCCTGTCCTGTACTGTGGAAGGTGACCAGTGCCCAGTGAGATGGACAAAGATTGTGTTTCTGCTCTGAAGAAGGGAAGAGCATGAGGGGAACTTCACGTCGTCCATGGGGTGTTGTGTGCCTGAGCTGTTATTTTGAGGCCAGCAAAGCAATCAGGATTTCCTTTTCTGCACTCAGAAGACCAGGGATACATAAGAGATGTAACAATTTAAAGTATTACCCAGGGCTGGAGGCCAAGACCTATAAAGGTATTTTCAAGTATCATTGAAAAACACACCTAAATGTTGACATAAACAGTGAAGTCAAATACCATTTGCACAAACTCAGGGAAGGTGAACACCTGAAACAAACCATGAGGAGGCAGGTGGGTCACTGGACTCCAGAGAGCCAAAGCTGCTGTAGGGATACTCTGTACAATGCTGCTATCTGCCAAGTCACCCTCCACCTATAAATAGTGGGATGATAGCTAGAAAATGCATCCTCGGACATTGGGCACTGTCGTGGAGCTGTGGTGGCCCAAAAGGATGTTCAGTTCACATTGTGTAGCTTCAATGTGGCTGACACCAGTTCTAACTTGTGATTTACATCAATCCTTCCCATCTGCAGAGAAGCTGAACCCTGCCAGGTGTTAAAGAACTGTATGAGGTACCTATCGCATCTACATATGCCCATGTATTGCTGGCCATGAACACTAGATCACGTGACAGAGGGAAAGGAATGAGAGATATGAGACTGTGGGCTGTCAACAAGAATTGCTATTTCCCAGCCCCACTCCTGACACCCTGTGGAGCCATTTCCTCAATTCTGGCCATTGGCTGTGGAGCAGCCATCAATGTCTTCTGCAGCTCCAAGGGAAAAGGCAAAAACCAAAATCCGCTACAGAGAGTCAAGCCCTCCCCTTCCTCCACCTTTTTCCCTGAGCAGACTGGAACACTTGCCTCAGAACAAAGGAGGACAAAAAAGGCCCATGCCTTTTTGCAGCACAACTTTAATGAGACTCAAGAAGAACAGGAAGTGGCTCACAAGAAACACCGTGGGCAGCCACAAGGAAGTAGTGAAACTCCTGCAGGGTATAAGTCTGCCTGCCCCGAACATGGAGGGAGGCTGCTGGTCTCAACTAGACTGGGCTTGGAAGACAGAAAGAGTAGAGAAAAGAGAGAGATGGGAGACGAAAAAGGAAACAATGGTTCAAAGCTCTGAATGCAAATCCATGAAGCTCTATCTCCTTTCAAGGACCATGTTCCAAGGTCTTGGGAGGTTCTTGCCCAAGGATGTTGATAGCATCTTTAGCAGGGTTGACATCTGTTGCCACAGTAGCGGCTGGTAATGCAGGAGAGGTCAAAGCCCCCAGAGTTGATGGGAACTCCCTCAGAGCTGAGGATGCTGCCAACAGCAGCAGAGGTGGAGGAGCCCACAACAGTGTTCTGAGGGAAGGAGCTGAGGATGGGGCCGGGCAGGGTCACCACCACAGGAGAGGGCTGGATGACGACATTGGAGCTCTGGCACTGCCTGACACAGGGCTCATTGCAGCTGTTGGCCAGTGGGGTTGGGCCACAGGGCTGGCAGGGCACGCATGGGTTGCAGCAGGACATGTCTCTGGGACAGAGGTTCACCTGGGAGACAGCATAGGAGAAGGAAGCAGAACATGAGGGCTTGATCATAAGAAGCAACACTGCACCCAACCACAGTGGAACCAAGGCACGTCCTGGGCCAGCATACACTGCCCAGGTCAAATGCCAGGAGCCACCTCCACTAAGTCCCAGCGCCCAACCCAGGGCCAAAACAGACCCTATCAGCTGACACACACATTGGGGAAAGACACCTGATCCTGAAGAGGAGGAGAAGAAGCTTCACACTCACCTGATTCCCAAGAAGCAGGAGGCGAGAGAAGTCAGTGAGAGAGCAGAGAGTTGGGCTGCCTTTTATAGGAGTCCTGTACTGCCTCAGGCCCAGGTACTCTTTGTGGAAGTAATAATTTTCTGGCAAGCTCATGTTGAATGTAAAACACAGCAGCTAATGGTATGAGCTGTGTCGTGGTTTCCTGGACTGCCACCTTTTCATTTCCTGGCATTTGTCAAGTGCTTTCCCATATGAAGGCTTTTGTAAGTTGAGCAATGAAAACACCAAGAATTTCCAGGGGGACACATGTCAGCGCATGCAGAAACATCAGATTGAGGCATCCTGTGTAGGTAGGTGATGTGCACCTGGGTCAATTCTGTGAACTTCTTTGTGGCAAAGTTGTTAGGATATGAGCAACACTGTCATGTTCATGTCCAAATGCCCAGTGATCACATTTGAGAGGTTATTTCATATGTGGTCCCTGGAATCTCCTCAGCAGAGGCCCCAGTTGCTGACAATTTCCTTTCTTTCTGTGAGCATAAAGATTTTTGCATGGTTTCCTGCAGGCCACATGAGCACATCTGTGTCAGTCTGTACCTGTGTGACCCTCATCATGAGGACATGTGCAGTTCACAGTGGAGCAATCTCCCCTGGTGTATCCATGAGCACTGGGTGGAGATAAAATATTCCCGGGAAAAAACAGGGACATGCTCCTGATGTTTCCTAAGGACCTGTGGCAAGTCCACAGAGCGGATGAGACTAAGGAACCCACCAAAAATTTCCTGAGAGCACTGTTGTTATATTGTCAATCACTCCCAGCAGGGACCCACCCACGTGTGTGAAATAATGAGCAACCCTCACAGAGAGTTGGCAGTCCTTCAGAAATAGATGTGAAGCATAAAAGTGTCCCCATTTCCAGACAATTTTGCCACAAAAAAGCCCACAAGAATGACCCAGGTGCATTTCACCTGTCTGCACGGGATGTCAGCAGCACCTGGGCTGACACTTTTGCCTGTGCTGACGTGTTTTTGCTCTGGAAATCCTTGATCCTTTCATCCCAGCACTTAGAGAAGCCTTCATATGGGAAAGCATGTGTCAGAATCCAGGAAATAAAAATGTGGCAGTGCAGGAAACCAGGACACAGCCCATACCACTAGCTGGAGTGGTTTACATTCATCATGAGCTTGTCAGAAAATTATTAGTTCCACAAAGGGTTCTTGGGCCTGAGGCAGTGCAGGACTCCTATAAAAGGCAGCCCAAATCTCTGCTCTCTCATCCACTTCTCTCGCCTCCTTCTCCTTGGGAATCAGGTGAGTGTGAAGCTTCTTGCCCTCCTCCTTCAGGATCAGGTGTCTTTCTTCACTGTGTGTGTCAGCTGATAGGGTCTGTCCTGGCTCTGGGTTGGGAGCTACTTCTCATGGGTGAGGGAAGGGGAGAGAAGGTCTTCTGCAGAGAAACGCTGGGACTTAGTGGAAGTGGCTTCTGGGATGTGAGATGGTATACTATGCTGGCCCAGGACATTCATTGGCTCCACTGCGGCTGGGTGCAGTGCTGCTTCTCATGATCAAGCCCTCATACTCTGCTTCCTTCTCCTGCGCTGTCTCCCAGGTGAACCTCTGCCCCAGAGACATGTCCTGCTGCAACCCATGTCTGCCCTGCCAGCCCTGTGGCCCAACCCCACTGGCCAACAGCTGCAATGAGCCCTGTGTCAGGCAGTGCCAGAGCTCCAACATCGTCATTGAGCCCTCCCCCGTGGTGGTGACCCTGCCCGGCCCCATCCTCAGCTCCTTCCCTCAGAACACTGTTGTGGGCTCCTCCACCTCTGCTGCTGTTGGCAGCATCCTCAGCTGTGAGGGAGTTCCCATCAACTCTGGGGGCTTTGACCTCTCCTGCATTACCAGCCGCTACTGTGGCAACAGATGCCGACCCTGCTAAGGCTGATGGGAATGTCATCGGGCAAAAACCTCGCAAGACTTTGGAACATGGTCCTTGAAAGGAGATAGAGCTTCATGGCATTGCATTCAGAGCTTTGAACCAATGTTTCCTTCTTCCTCTCTTGTCTCTCTCTCTCTCTCACTTTCCTCTGCTGTTCCATTCTCCCAAAACCTGCCTAGTGGGACCCTCCTTCTGCAGAGCAGGCAGACTGACTCTACACTGGAGCTTAACGACATCCTTGTGGCTGCCTATGATTCTCCATGTAAGCCACCTCCTTTTTTTCTTAAGATTCATTAAAGTTGTGCTGAATTCAATCCTGGGCCTTCCTGTCCTTCTTCATTCTTGGATACCTCTGCCAGTCCCATTAGGCAAAAATTTGGAAGAAGAGAGTGGTGGGACTCCCTGCTTTGCATTTTCTTTTGTACACTTTCCCTTGGAAGTGCAGAAGACATTCATGGCCAATCCACAGCCAATAGCCAGAAGCGAGGAAATGGCTCCAAATGGTGGTAGGAGTTTGGATGGGAAACAACAATTCCTGAGGACAATCCACACTCTCATCTCTCTCATTCTTTTCCCTCCTTTACTCGATCTGCTGTGCATGCCCAACACATATGGTCACAGGAAGATGAGATGGAGGAATCTCATACAATCTTTCAGCATGTGGCAGAGCCCAGCTGCTCTCTAGACATGCATCTGCATCATCACCATCAAACACCAGGATGGAAGGGAGCACAAGGGTCACCTGCACTAATGTTTCTTGGCAAAAGCACAGGCTAGCCAAGATGGCCCAGCATCCTGTCCAGCTCAATCTTAGATGTGTTCGATGTTTCAGAATCCACCACTTCCCTGGGAAGATGTCTCAAATGTCTCCCTGTTCTCATCATGGAAAATTTCCATCTTCTGTCCAATCAGAATGCTACCAGGAGTTCATTGTAGCTTTTGCCCCTTGTTTTTTGCATGTGACTGCTTGTAAAAAGGGAGTCTCCATCTTCTTTCTAGGCACTCTTAAAATATTGGAGTGTGGTTCTTAGGTCTCCCGTAAGTTTCTCAAAACTGAACAAAGCCGGTTCTCTTAGGCTTTCATTATATTGCATTTTCTTTTGTTCACTTTCCCTTAGAGCTGCAGAAGACATGCATGTCCAAGCCTCCAACCTGTCCAGGTCATCCTGCAGGCTGACCCTCCTTTCAAGGCTGAGATAATTCACAAGTTAGGATTGGTATCAGCCACACTCAGGTTACATACTGGAGTCACCACTTCCTGTGAACTCAAAGATCCTGTGGGTCAATGCAGCTCCAGGACAGCGCCCAGTGTCTAAAGACCGATTTCCTGGCCACCATCCCACCTTTTATAGTCAGAGGGTGACTGGGTAGATGGCAGCAGTGTATTGAGCATCCTCACAGCAAGTTGGGCTCTCCCCAGTCCAGTGGCCCTTTGCCTTCTCATCGCTTGTTTCTGGTGTCCATCTTCCCTGAATTTGTGCTTTCACTGTTCATGTCAAAATTCAGGTATATTTTTAAATGATATTTGAATGTATCTTTATAGATCTTGGCCCTCAGTCCTGGCTTTTACTCTAAATCTTGGCATCCCTCTGGTATCCGTGGTGTCCTGTGTGCAGAAAAACAACTCGGAGGCACTGTTGGGCTCAAAATGATGGCTCAGGCTCACAGGGACACATGGACAACATGAGATTCCCCTCATGCTCTTCTGTCCACACTTCAGGGCAGGGACACCACCATTACCCATCTCACTGGGTGCTGGGCACTTCCAGTAGACAGGACAGGCACCAGCCCAAGTGTAGCTGATACACAAGTGCTGACCCTGCCAGTACTCAGCTTTCTGGTCTCCCCCAAGAGCTCTGAGGCAGGGCCAACCTGAGTGTTCATGTCACCACTGCTCCTTACTTTGAGAGCTGTCCTGCAAGAGAACATGCACACCTCTGGGAACCACATGGGCACAACAAAGTACAGGGCTGTGCCCTCATGGTAGGACATCTCTCACCACACAGGGATCTGCAGGGAACAGTACCAGTCTGGGCATGTACACTGGGTGGAAAAGTACTGGTTCAAAGCCCAGGAAGGCAAGTTCACAGCATGGTGCCATGGTCCTGCTCTGCCCTGGGCCCAAGCAATGGACCCCAGCATGGAGCCTGTGCACACACAAGAGAGCTGTCATCTAAAAGACCTAGAAAATCAAGACATGCCTTTGGGTACATGTAGCTGACACTCTAGATGGAAGTCTTATATGGACCTGCTGACTGCACTTTGGGGTTCTCATTTCTATTGATCTTCATTGTCCTTCTAGAGAAGAAGCTGAAAGGTTCATGTCCCTCTTTGCTATTCCCTGCCTGCAGAGTTTTCTCTTTTGTTGAACAAGTCTTGGAAATGAAGAGGACATTGGCCATGCAACATCCTATTTTCTCTGCCAAAAATGTCAGTCTCAATTGTAATAAACTCTTTTGGAATGAGGATTTCCTTAGTGATGACAGTGGTGCAGTGGAGTGGTTAGGATATTGTGACATCATGACTGAAGGATGTCACTGAGAGATCATAGAATTATAGAATATTTTATATTGGAAGATCATCTGATCCAATCTTTCATGGGCAAGAGAGACTAGATTGGATTATCTATCACCCTTTCCAATCTCGTCTTGGAAACTTCCAGTGACAGGGTCTCTACCACATCCCTGGGTGGTTATTCCTGTGAAGGATTGTTCTTAACATAAAAAAAAAAAAAAAAAATCATCTGTCATAATGAATCCTCTCCCAGTGATACATGTTCTCACTGGACCTTATGTTGTCCACCTGGTTCCTTGTGATGAGAGAGCATCTGTCCTTTTCCTAGATACCCTTTAAGTATTTGAATACTGTGATGAGGTGTCCTCGAGCCTTCTGTTCTCCAGGGAGAAAAAGACAAAACAACTTCAGTCTACCATCCGAGGACACGTTCTCCAGTCCTTTGGTCTAATTAGGCACATTCACAGGAGTGCTGGTGGCTCCTGGATAAGGATTAGTGACAGCTGAGTCTGGGGGATTGGATCCCACCTGTGTAGCTGTGGGTTTTTTTTGTTGTGGTCAGAGGAAGTGCCATGTGTGTGACAATGAGCAGCATCTGAATGCCCATGTTATCAGGGTTTGCAAGTACATTTTTCTCTCTCATGGGAGTGTTGGAATGAAGAAGTTTGCATACGGTGATATTGCAATTAAAAGACATCACTGAGAGGATCATGAAGTCAGTGATAAACAGGAAGGCAGTAAAAAATGTGAATGACTGCTCCAGCCAGCAAGCAACACAAAAGATTTTCCTAAGGACAAGGAATGTCTCCATTATTTTTCACACAACAGTGATTGTATACCAGGTCACCACAACTGAAACCTGAGGAGGATAAAGAACAGAGGCCATTCTCCATCAGGGTTGGAATGTACATGGAGAAGATAATGGCACATGGGGCCATGTGCCCACTTTTTGAGGGATGGGAAACCCAGGGGAATGAGGTCAAATACAGGTATCTTGTTCTCCTTTGCCAGCCCAGGACATGACCAGAAGTAATCAGAACGCAGACAAGACTGAACGAACAAATATGTGATGGGTAAAATCTATTATGTTGTTTGCTGTCAGATGTACAAATCAGCACCTGTTTCAGACTGAGAGAACCCAGTTAGCCCAGACAAAGGTCTGACAATACCTAGGCTGAGGTGTGGATGTGGACCAGGGTAGAAAGGACATGGCAGAGTTGTGACCAACAGTTCTGCTCTGCTGGAACTCGCTATTGCTGTGGAATGATGGACTCCCATTGCACATAATAGGATCTGTTGTAATTCCTGGATTCATTGAACTCTTAATTGCTTCCTTTCAATTCCTTACTTCAAATCCCAAAGTATCTGTTAAGTCTAATACAGATCATGGTTGGAGATTTCATCAAGTGTGACAGGGGAGAGAATGTCAGGTAAGAAATAACAATGCTTTTGCCCAAGCAAGGTCAGGAAGGGTGAGACAGCCACTAAGCTGAGCATCCCTCAGACTCAACTCCAAAAAGTTGATTGATGAAACCCTGAAAATAATTTACTGTGTGTCCAAGTGACAAACCGCTGAGAAAAGTCCCACATTCCCCTTCCCCACATTTTTCCCTTAGCGCACTGAAATAGTTGCCTCAGAACAAAGGAAGACTCAGAGGCTCAGGGTTGGATGCAGCACAACTTTAATTAGTCTCAAGAAAAAAAGGAGGTGGCTCAAAGGGTCAGTCACAAGGATGTGGTGAAACTCTTGCAGGGAGTCGGGCCTGCCCTGCAGAAGGAGGGAGGCCAAGAGGTACCCACTAGGCTGCCCTTGGAGACAGAAAGAGAAAAAGAGAGAGACATGAGTAGAAGAAGGAAACATCAGTCCAAAGCTCCGAATGCAATGCTGTAAAGCTCTATGTAATTTCAAGGACCATGTTCCAAGGTCTTGTGAGATTCTTGCTCGTGGGTGTTCCCTTCAGCTTTAGCAGGGTCGGCATCTGTTACCACAATAGCGGCTGGTAATGCAGGAGAGGTCAAAGCCCCCAGAGTTGATGGGAACACCCTCACAGCTGAGGATGCTGCCAACAGCAGCAGAGGTGGAGGAGCCCACAACAGTGTTCTGAGGGAAGGAGCTGAGGATGGGGCCGGGCAGGGTCACCACCACGGGGGAGGGCTCAATGACGATGGTGGAGCTCTGGCACTGCTTGCAACAGGGCTCATTGCAGCTGTTGGCCAGCGGGGTCGGGCCACAGGGCTGGCAGGGCAGACACGGGTTGCAGCAGGACATGTCTCTGGGACAGAGTGTCACCTGGAAGAGAGGAAAGGAGGAAACAGAGCATGAGGAGCTGATCATGGGAAGCAGCACTACTCCCAAACACAGTCGAGCTGAGATACCTCCCAGCCCAGCATACACTGCCCATCTCACATACCAGAAGCCACCTCCACTAAGTGCCAGCATCTCTCTGTGGAAGACCTTCTCTCCCCTTCCCTCACCCATAAGAAGCAGCTTCCAGCCCAGCGCCAGGACAGACCCTATCAGCTGAGATACACATTGAGAAAGACACCTGATCCTGAAGAGGAGGAGAAGAGGCTTCACGCTCACCTGATTCCCAAGGAGCAGGAGGCAAGAGAAGTCGATGAGAGAGCAGAGCATTGGGCTGCCTTTTATAGGAGTCCTGCACTGCCTCAGGCACAGGCTCCCTGAGCGGAAGTAATAATTTTCTGGCAAGCTCATGTTGAACGTAAAACACATTGGCTAATGATATAGGCTGTGTCCTGGTTTCCTGCACTTCCACCTTTTCATTTCCTGCCATCTGCCACGTGATTTCCCATATGATATGTCCTCTAAGTAGTGCAATGAAAGCTCTGAGGATATCAAGAGGTGACACACGACAGTACAGGCAGAAGACTCAGCTCAGGTGCTGGTGCATCTTGTGCAGGCAGGTGATATGAGTGTTGGTCATTCCTGTGGGTTCCTTTGTGGCAAAGTTGTTAGGATATGAGTAACACTGTCATGCTCAGGTCCAGATGCGCAAGGATCACATTTGAGAGGTTATTTCATATGTGGTCCCTGGAATCTCGTCAGCAGAGTCCCCAGTTGCTGACATTTTCCTTTCTTTCTATGAGTATAAAGATTTTTGCATGGTTTCCTGCTGGCCTGCATAAGCACACCCATGTCAGTCCGTACCCGTGTGACCCTCATCATGTGGACATGTGCAGGTCACAGCTGGGGACTCTGCCCTGGAGTATCCATGAGCCTTGGGTGGAGATAAAATATTCCATAGGAAACCCAGAGCCCTAGACTTGATCCTTTTGTTTTCTGAGGACCTCTGGCAAGTGCACAGGGAGGAATAAGGCAGGGCCCAAAAAAATTGTACTGATAGCACTGTTGTGGTAGTGTCAAAGCCTCCCACCAACGCCCCATTTGTGTGAAACAATGAGCAACCATCAGAGTAGTCCCAAATGGCAGTACTTGGAAAATGGATGTGAAATGTAAAAGCATTGCCCATTTCCGGACAACTTTGCCACAAAGAAGCTGACAGGAATGACCCAGGTACATATCACCTGCCTGCACAGGATGCCACCAGCTCTTCAGCTTAATCTTCTGCCTACTCCTTTCATCCTGAAACTTACAGAAGATGCCTTCATATGGGAAAACACAAGTCATAAGCCTGGAAAAGAGAAGGTGGCAGTGCAGGAAACCAGGACACAGCCCATACCATTAACTGGTGTGTTTTACATTCATCATGAGCTTGTCAGAAAATTGTTACTTCCACTCAGGGGCCCTGGGCCTGGTCCAGTGTAGGGCTCCTATAAAAGGCAGCCCAACTCTCTGCTCTTTCGACTTCTCTCGCCTCCTGCTCCTTGGGAATCAGGTGAGTGTGAAGCCTGTTCTCCTCCCCTTCTAAATCAGCTGTGTTTCCTAGATGTGTATCTCTGCTGAAAGGGTCTGTCCTGGCCCTGGGTTGGGAGCTGCTTGTCATGGGGGAAGGGAAGGGAAGGGAAGGGAAGGGAAGGGAAGGGAAGGGAAGGGAAGGGAAGGGAAGGGAAGGGAAGGGAAGGGAAGGGAAGGGAAGGGAAGGGAAGGGAAGGGAAGGGAAGGGAAGGGAAGGGAAGGGAAGGGAAGGGAAGGGAAGGGAAGGGAAGGGAAGGGAAGGGAAGGGAAGGGAAGGGAAGGGAAGGGAAGGGAAGGGAAGGGAAGGGAAGGCAAGACCTTCTGCAGAGGCAGGCTGGGACTTAGTTCAGGTGGCTTCTGGGATCTGAGATAAGCATCATATGATGGGCAAGAAGGTGTCTTGGCTCCACTGTGGTTGGGAGCAGTGCTGCTTCTCATGATCAAGCCCTCATGCTCTGCTTCGTCCTACACTGTCTCCCAGGTGACCCTCTGTCCCAGAGACATGTCCTGCTGCAACCCATGCCTGCCCTGCCAGCCCTGTGGCCCAACCCCACTGGCCAACAGCTGCAATGAGCCCTGTGTCAGGCAGTGCCAGAGCTCCAATGTCGTCATCCAGCCCTCTCCTGTGGTGGTGACTCTACCCGGCCCCATCCTCAGCTCCTTCCCACAGAACACCGTTGTGGGCTCCTCCACCTCTGCTGCTGTTGGCAGCATCCTCAGCTGTGAGGGAGTGCCCATCAACTCTGGGGGCTTTGACCTCTCCTGCATTACCAGCCGCTACTGTGGCAACAGATGCCGACCCTGTTAAAGCTACTGGCAACATCCTTGGACAAGAACCTCCCAAGACCTTGGAACATGGTCCTTGAGATGAGATAGAGCTTCATGGCATTGCATTCAGAGCTTTGAACCGTTTCCTTCTTCCACTCTTGTCTCTGTCTCTCTTTCCTCAACTTGTTTTGTCTCCAAAACCCAGACTAACTGGGACCTGTTGGTCTCCATCCCTCTGCAGGGCAGGCAGACCAACACCTTGCAGGACTATCACTGTGACTGCCCATGGTATTCCCTGTGAGACACCTCCTTTTCTTCTTAAGACTCATTAAAATTGTGCTGCATCTAAGCCTGAGCCTCTGGGTCCTTCTTCATTCTTGGGTACTTCTGCCAGTCCCATTAGACAAAAATTTGGAAGAAGAGAGTGGTGGGACTCCCTGATTTGCATTTTCTTTTGTTCACTTTCCCTTGGAAGTGCAGAAGACATTCATGGCCAATCCACAGCCAATAGCCAGAAGTGAGGAAATGGCTCCAAATGGTGGTAGGAGTTCGAATGGGAAACAATTCCTGGCGACAATCCACACTCTCATGTCTCTCATTCTTCTCCCTCCTTTACTCGATCTGCTGTGCATGCCCAACACATAAGGCCACAGGAAGATGAGATAGAAGAACCTCATACAGTCCTTCAGCATGTGGCAGAGCCCAGCTGCTCTCTAGACATGCATCTGCATCATCACCATCAAACACCAGGATGGAAGGGAGCACAAGGGTCACCTGCACTAACGTTTCTTGGCAAAAGCACAGGCTAGCCAAGATGGCCCAGCATCCTGTCCAGCTCAATCTTAAATGTGTCCAGTGTTTCAGAATCCACCACTTCCCTGGGAAGATGTCTCAAATGTCTCCCTGTTCTCATCATGGAAAATTTCCATCTTCTGTCCAATCAGAATGCTACCGGGTTGTCATTGTAGCCTTTGCCCTCATCTTTTTCATGTGACTGCTTGTGAAAAAGGAGTCTCCATCTTCTTTCTAGGCACTCTTAAAATATTGGAGTGTGGTTCTTAGGTCTTCCGTAAGTTTCTCAAAGCTGAACAAAGCCGGTTCTCTTAGGCTTTCATTGTATTGCAGCTTCTTAGTTCGTTGACTATCTTTGTGGAAATTCTCGGGACCCTTTCCAGCCTGTCCACATTTTTTCATATAGAGGAGACCAAAACTGAAGATAATATTCAAGATTTGGCCTGATAAGGTCTGAGTAGAGCATCATTATGATTTCTTTGTCTCTACTGGTGATGCCCTATTAAATGTAACTGGGCATCTTGTTGGCCTTCTTTGCCACAGCAGCACATTGTTCATAATATTGAGCTTGTTGTCCATCAGAACCCCCAGGTCCCTTTCCACAGAGCTGCTCCCCAGCCAGGTAGATCCCAGCCTGTGCTGCACTCCTGGAGTATATTGTCCCAGGCGCAGTCCTTGTTGAACTTCATCAGGTTCTTGTTAGCCAAATCCTCCAACCTGTCCAGGTCATCCTGCAGACTGACCCTCCTTTCAAGGCTGAGATAATTCACAAGTTAGGATTGGTATCAGCCACACTCAGGCTACATGCTGGAGTCACCACTTCCTGTAAACTCAAAGACCCTATGGGTTACTGCAGCTCCAGGACAACGCCCAGTGTCTAAAGGCCGATTTCCTGGCCACCATCCCACCTTTTATAGTCAGAGGGTGACTGGGTAGATGGCAGCAGTGTATTGAACATCCTCACAGCAAGTTGGGCTCTCCCCAATCCAGTGGCCCTTTGCCTCTCATGGCTTGTTTCTGGTGTCCATCACAGAATTACAGAATGTTAGGGATTGCAAGGGATCTCAAGAGATCATCTAGTCCAATGCGCCTGCCAGAGCAGGAACATATAGATGAGGCTACACAGGAACATGACACAGTACATGACTAGAAATAATCAGAACCCAGAGAAGACTGTAGGTGCAAAACTGTGGTGGGTAAAATCTATTATTTCTATTGCTCTCAGATGGACAAGCCTTGTTTCTAAGTGAGAGAACACACTTAGCCTAGATAAAGGTCTGTCTATACCTGGACTGAGGTGTGGATGTGAACCAGAGCAGAAAGGAACTGGTAGAGTTGTGACCAACACTTCTGCTCTCGTAGAAATCACCATTACCATGGAGTGGCAGGCATCCATTGCACATACTAGGATGTGTTGTAATTCCTGGATTCATTGAATTCTTAATTGGTTCCTTTTAATTGTTTATTTCAAATGCCCAATGTACCTGTTATGTCTAATACAGACCATGGTTGGAGATTTCATCAAGAGTGGCATGGGAGAGAATGTGGGGTAAGAAATAACAATGCCTTTGCCCAAGCAAGGTTAGGAAGGGTGAGAAAAACAATAAGCTGAGCATCCCTCAGACTCAATGCCAAACAGTTAATTGATGATCCCATGAAATTGATGATCCCATGAAATTGATTCACTGTGTTTCCAAGAGAAAAAATTCACTGCAGGGAGACACACCCTCCCCTTCCTTCAAATTTTTTCCTGAGCAGACTGAAAGAGTTGTGTCAGAACAAAGGAGGACACGAAGGCCCAGGCTTGAATGCAGCACAAATTTAATGAGTCTTAAGGAGAAAAGGAGGTGGCTCATGGGGAGCACCAGTGTCAGTCACAAGGATGTGGTGAAACTCCTATAGAGAGACAGGCTGCCTCTCCTCCAGAAGGAGGGTGGCCGAGAGGTGCCCACTAGGTTGGCCTAGGGAGACAAAAAACGAGCTGAGGAAAGAATGAGAGTGACATGAGTGGAAGAAGGAAACATTGGTTCAAAGCTCGGAATACAATGCCATGCAGCTCTATCTCATTTCAAGGACCATGTTCCAAGGTTTTGGGAGGTCCTTGTCCAAGGATGTTGCCAGTAGCTTTAACAGGGTCGGCATCTGTTGCCACAGTAGCGGCTGGTAATGCAGGAGAGGTCAAAGCCCCCAGAGTTGATGGGAACTCCCTCACGGCTGAGGATGCTGCCAGCAGCAGCGGAGGTGGAGGAGCCCACAACGGTGTTCTGAGGGAAGGAGCTGAGGATGGGGCCGGGCAGGGTCACCACCACGGGGGAGGGCTGGATGACAACATTGGAGCTCTGGCACTGCCTGACACAGGGCTCATTGCAGCTGTTGGCCAGTGGGGTTGGGCCACAGGGCTGGCAGGGCACGCATGGGTTGCAGCAGGACATGTCTCTGGGACAGAGTGTCACCTGGGAGACAGTGTAGGACGAAGCAGAGCATGAGGGCTTGATCATGAGAAGCAGCACTGCTCCCAACCACAGTGGAGCCAAGACACCTTCTTGCCCATCGTATGATGCTTATCTCAGATCCCAGAAGCCACCTGAACTAAGTCCCAGCCTACTTCTGCAGAAGAGCTTCCCTTCCCTTCCCTTCCCTTCCCTTCCCTTCCCTTCCCTTCCCTTCCCTTCCCTTCCCTTCCCTTCCCTTCCCTTCCCTTCCCTTCCCTTCCCTTCCCTTCCCTTCCCTTCCCTTCCCTTCCCTTCCCTTCCCTTCCCTTCCCTTCCCTTCCCTTCCCTTCCCTTCCCTTCCCTTCCCTTCCCTTCCCTTCCCTTCTTCTCCAATGAGAAGCAGCTCCCACTCCAGAGCCAGGACAGACTCTTTCAGCGGAGACACACATCTAGGAAACACACCTGATCCTGAAGGAGGAGGACAAGAGGCTTCACACTCACCTGATTCCCAAGGAGAAGGAGGCAAGAAAAGTGGATGAGAGAGCAGAGAGTTGGGTTGCCTTTTATAGGAGTCCTGCACCGCCTCAGGCTCAGGTACCCTTTGTGGAAATAATAATTTTCTGACAAGCTCATGATGAATGTAAAACACAGCAGCTAATGTTAGGAGATGATTCCTGGTTTCCTGTACTGCCACCATTTCATTTCCTGGATTCTGCCACATGCTTTCCCATATGAAGGCTTTTGTATGTACTGGGATGAAAGGTCTGAGGTTTTCCAGAGGGATCACACATCAGAGCAGGCAGAAGCTTCAGCACAAGCGCTGGAGGCATCCTGTGCAGACACATGACATGAACCTTGGTCATTCCTGTGGGTTCCTTTGTGGCAAAGATGCTAGGAAATGAGCAACACTGTCATACTCAGGTCCAGATGCTCAAGGATCACATTTGACTAGTTATTTCATATGTTGTTCCTGGAATCCCCTCAGCAGAGTCCCCAGTTGTTGATGTTGCCCTTGCTTTTTGTGAACAAAAAGATTTTTGCATGGTTTCCTGCAGACCTGCATGAGCACACCTGTGTCAGTCTGTACCCATGTGACCCTCATCATGAGGACATGTGCAGATCACAGCTGGGGACTCTCCCCTGGTGTACCCATGAGCACTGGGTCATGAAAAAATATTCCATAGAAAACCCAGTGCCCAGACATGCTCCTGATGTTTCCTGAGGACCAGTGGCAAGTTCACAGAGAGGGGCTGAGGCAAAGGAGTCCAACCAAATTGTCCTGAGAGTACCGTTGCTATATTTTCAAGCCCTCCCAGCAGCGACCCCACTGTGTGAAATAATGAGCAAGCATCAGAGAGAAGTGGGTTTACAAGATAAAAGGATATGTCACATTGTCCAAAATAGAAGTCCTTGGGAAACAGATCCGAAACATAAAAGCGTTGCCAATTTTCAGACAACATTGCCACAAAGAAGTCCACAAAAATGGCCTGGGTCCATATCACCTGCCTGCACAGGATGCCACAAGCACTTGGGCTGACACTTATGCCTGCGGCTGACACGTGTGTCTGCTCTGGAAATCCTTGGGCCTTTCATCTCAACACTTAGGGAAGCCTTCATATGGGAAATCACGTGGCAAAAGCCAGGAAATGAGAAGTCAGCAACACAGGAAAACAGGAAACATCTCCTAATATTAGGTGATCAGTTTGCGTTCGTCATGAGCTTGTCAGAAAATTACTTCCACAAAGGGTTCCTGGACCTGAGACAGTACAGGACTCCCATAAAAGGCAGCCCAACTCCCTGATCTCTCATTCACTTCTCTCGCCTTCTTCTCCTTGGGAATCAGGTGAGTGTGAAGCCTCTTTTCCTCCTCCTTCAGGATCAGGTGTCTTTCCTCAATGTGTGTCTCAGCTGACAGGGTCTGTCCTTGCCCTGGGGTGAGAGCTGCTTCTCATGGGAGAGGGAAAGGGAGAGAAGGTCTTCTGCAGAAAGAGCCTGGGATCTAGTGGAAGTGGCTTCTGGGATTTGAGGTGGGCAGCATATGCTGGGCCAAGAGGTGCCTTGGCTCCTCTATGGTTTGGTGCAGTGCTGCTTCTCCTGATCAGACCCACATGTTCTTCCTCTCCTCTCCTCTCCTCTCCTCTCCTCTCCTCTCCTCTCCTCTCCTCTCCTCTCCTCTCCTCTCCTCTCCTCTCCTCTCCTCTCCTCTCCTCTCCTCTCCTCTCCTCTCCTCTCCTCTCCTCTCCTCTCCTCTCCTCTCCTCTCCTCTCCTCTCCTCTCCTCTCCTCTCCTCTCCTCTCCTCTCCTCTCCTCTCCTCTCCTCTCCTCTCCTCTCCTCTCCTCTCCTCTCCTCTCCTCCCCTCTCCTCTCCTCCCCTCCCCTCCCCTCCCCTCCCCTCCCCTCCCCTCCCCTCCCCTCCCCTCCCCTCCCCTCCCCTCCCCTCCCCTCCCCTCCCCTCCCCTCCCCTCCCCTCCCCTCCCCTCTCCTCTCCTCTCCTCTCCTCTCCTCTCCTCTCCTCTCCTCTCCTCTCCTCTCTCTCCTCTCTTCCAGGTGAACCTCTGTCCCAGAGACATGTCCTGCTGCAACCCATGCCTGCCCTGCCAGCCCTGTGGCCCGACCCCACTGGCCAACAGCTGCAATGAGCCCTGTTGCAGGCAGTGCCAGAGCTCCAATGTCGTCATCCAGCCCTCTCCTGTGGTGGTGACCCTGCCCGGCCCCATCCTCAGCTCCTTCCCTCAGAACACTGTTGTGGGTTCCTCCACCTCTGCTGCTGTTGGCAGCATCCTCAGCTGTGAGGGAGTGCCCATCAACTCTGGGGGCTTTGACCTCTCCTGCATTACCAGCCGCTACTGTGGCAACAGATGTCGCCCCTGCTAAAGCTGCTGGGACCATTCTTGAGCAAGAACCTCCCAAGACCTTGGAACATGGTCCTTGAGACGAAATAGAGCTTCATAACATTGCATACAGAACTTTGAAACAATATTTCCTTCTTCCACTTGTGTCTCTGTCTCTCACTTTTCTGTGCTGTCTCCCAAAGCCAGCCTAATGGGAGCAGTCAACCTCCCTACATTTGCAGGGCAGGTAGACTGACCTCCTGCTGGAATTTAAGCACATCCTTGTAGCTGCCCATGGTGTTCCATGTGAACCACCTCCTTTTTTTTCTTAAGACTCAATAAAGTTGTGCTGCATCTAAGCCTGGGTCTCTGAGTCCTTCTTCCTTCCGAGGTACCTCTACCAGTCTGATTAGGCAAAAATTTGGAAAAAGGGGATGGTGGAACTCCCTGCTTTGCATTTTCATTTGTTCACATTCACTTTTGTTCACTTTTGTTCACCTTGGAACTGCGGAAGACATTCATGGCCAATCCGCAGCCAATATCCAGAAGTGAGGAAATGGCTCCAAATAGTGGTAGGAGTTTGGATGGGAAACAATAATACCTGAGGACAATCCACATTTTCATCTCTCACTTTTTTCTGTCATTTACCCAATCTGCTGTGCATGCCCAACACATAAGGTCACAGGAAGATGAGATAGAGGAACCTCATACAGTCCTTCAGCACGTGGCAGAGCCCAGCTTCTCTCTAGACATGCATCTGCATCATCATCATTGAACACCAGGATGGAAGGGAGCACAAGGATAACCTGGACCCACGTTTCCTGCCCATCTCCCTGAGTTTGTGCTTTCAATGTTCATGTCAAAATTCAGGTATATTTTTAAATGATATTTGAAAATACCTTTGTAGACCTTGGCCCTCAGTCCTGGCTTTTACTCTAAATCTTGGCATCCCTCTGGTATCCATGGTGCCCTGTGTGCAGAAAAACAACTCGGAGGCACTGTTGGACTCAAAATGATGGCTCATGCTTACAGGGACCCATGGACAACATGAGGTTCCCCTCATGCTCTTCCTGTCCACACTTCAGGGCAGAAACACCACCATTACCCATCTCACTGGGTGCTGGGCACTTGCAGTAGACAGGACAGGCACCAACCCAAGCGCAGCTGATACACAAGTCGTCACCCTGCTAGTACTCTGCTTCCCGGGCTCCCTCAAGAGCTCTGAGGCAGGGCCAAGCTGGGCTCTGCTTATGAGACCACTGCTCCTCACTCGCCTGCCAGGGTCTTCCCAACTGTGGAGTCCATGGCCTTTAGAGAGCTGTCATGCAAGAGATCCTGCACACCCCTGGGAACCACATGGGCACAGCAAAGTACAGGGCTGTGCCCTCATGGTAGGACATCTCTCTCCATACGGGGATATGCAGGGAACAGCACCAGTCTAGGCATGTGCACTGGGAGAAAAAGTACTGGTCCAAAGCCCAAGAAGGAAACCTCCCAGCATGGTGCCATGGTCCTACTCTTCCCTGGGCCCAGGCAATGGACCCCAGCATGGAACCTCTGCATGCAAAGAGAGAGGTATCAGTGAGAAGACCTAGGCAATCAAGACACTCCTCTGGGCACATGTATCAGACACTCTAGATGGAAGTCTCATATTGACCTGCTGATTCACACTTCGGGGTTCTCATTTCTCTTGATCTTCACTGTCTTTCTAGAGAAAAAGTTGAAAGGTTCATGTCCCTCTTTGCTATTCCCTGCCTGCAGAGTATGTCTCTTTTGTTGAACAAGTCTTGGAAATGAAGAGGACATTGGCCATGCAACATCCTATTTTCTCTGCCAAAAATGTCAGTCTCAATTGTAATAAACTCTTTTGGAATGAGGATTTCCTTAGTGATGACAGTGGTGCAGTGGTGTGGTTAGAATATTGTGACATCATGATTGAAGGATGTCACTGAGAGGTCATAGAATTATAGAATATTTTATATTGGAAGGGACCTTGAAAGGTCATCTGGTCCAATCTTTCATGGGCAAGAGAGACTAGATGAGATTGTCAATCACTCTGTCCAATCATATCTTGGAAACTTCCAGTGACAGCACTCTACCACATCCCTGAGATGTCATTCCTGTGAAGGACAGTTCTTAATGGTAAAAAAAAAAAAAAAAAATTCTTCTGTCAAAATAAAACCTCTACCAGTGACACATGTACTCATTGGCCTTTGCCTTCTCCACCCGGCTCCCTGTGATGAGAGAGAATCTGTCCTCTTTCTAGATACCCTTTAAGTACAAGAATGTTAAGATGAGGTTCCCCCGAGCCTTCTGTTCTCCCAGGATAAAGGACCTATCTCCTTTACTCTTCTCTCAGAGGACAGGTTCTCCAGCCCTTTGGTCCGATTAGAGACATACACAAGAGAGGTGGTGGCTCCTGGAAAAGGATCAGCGAAGACTGAATCCAGGGGAATGGATCCCTGCTGCAGTTCTCTTGATGTGGAATGGTCAGTCAGTGGAAGTGACACCTGCATGAGTATAAGCACAATTCCAATGCCCATGCTACCACGACTTACCAGAAACCGATTTTCTCTCTCATGTGAGTGTTGGAATGAAGAACTTTGCATATGGTGACATCACAGTTAAAAGACATCACTGAGAGGATCATGAAGTCAGTGATAAACAGGAAGGCAGTAAAAAATGGGAATGACTGCTCCAGCCAGCAAGCAACACAAAAGATTTTCCTCAGGACAAGGAAAGTCTCTATTATTTTTACACAACAACGACAATATACCAGGTCTCCACAACTGAAACGCAACAAGGATAAAGAACGGAGGCCATTCTCCGTCAGGGTTGGAATGTACATGGAGAAGATAATGGCACATGGGGCCATGTGCCCGCTTTTTGAGGGATGGGAAGCCCAGGGGAATGAGATCAAATACAGGTGTCTTCTTCTCCTTGCAAGCTCAGTACATGACCAGAAGTAATCAGAACCAAGACAAGACTGAAGGTGCAAAGCTGTAGTGGGTAAAATATATTTTTTCTGTTGTTTTCAGATGGACAAACAAGCCCTGGTTTCCAACTGAGAGAACACACTTAACCTAGATACAGGTCCGTCCATACCTGGGCTGAGGTGTGGATGTGGACCAGAGCAGATAGGACCAAGTAGAATTGTGACCAATATTTTTGCTCTGCTAGAACTCACCATTACCATGGAATGGTGGGAACCCATTATATGTAATAGGATGTGTTGTAATGCCTGGGTTCATTGAATTCTTAATTGCTTCCTTTTAATTGCTTACTTCAAATACACAAAGTACCTGTTAAGTCTAACACAGACCATGGTTGAAGATTTCATCAAGTGTGGCATGGGAGAGAATGTGGGGTAAGAAATAACAACGCTTTTGCCCAAGCAAAGTCAGGAAGGGTGACAAAGCCAGTAAGCTGAACATCCCTCAGACTAAACGCCATAGAGTTAATTGATGAAAACCTGAAAATTCACTGTGTGACAAAGTGACAAAATCCCAGTGCAAGGAGTCTTATTCTCCCCTTCCTTCACCTTTTTCTCTGAGCAGACTGAAAGAGTTGCCTCAGAACAAAGGAGGACTTGAAGGCCCAGGCTTGAATGCATCACAACTTTATTGAGTTTTAAGAAGAAAAGGAGGTGGCTCACGGGGAGCAACAGGGTCAGTCACAAGGATGTAGTGAAACTCCTGTAGAGAGACAGGCTGCCTCCCCTGCAGAAAGAGGGACGCCAAGAGGTACCCACTTGACTGGCCTAGGAAGGCAGAAAGAGAAAAGCAAAGAGAGAGAGACACAAGTGGAAGAAGGAAACATTTGTTCAAAGCTCTGAATGCAATGCCATGTAGCTCTATCTCATCTCAAGGACTATGTTCCAAGGTCTTGGGAGGTTCTTCTCCAAGGATGTTGCCAGTAGCTTTAACAGGGTCGGCATCTGTTGCCACAGTAGCGGCTGGTAATGCAGGAGAGGTCAAAGCCCCCAGAGTTGATAGGGACTCCATCACGGCTGAGGATGCTGCCAGCAGCAGCAGAGGTAGAAGAGCCCACAACGGTGTTCTGTGGGAAGGAGCTGAGGATGGGGCCGGGCAAGGTCACCACCACGGGGGAGGGCTGGATGACGATGGTGGAGTTCTGGCACTGCCTGACACAGGGCTCATTGCAGCTGTTGGCCAGTGGGGTCGGGCCACAGGGCTGGCAGGGCACACATGGGTTGCAGCAGGACATGTCTCTGGGACAGAGGTTCACCTGGGAGACAGCGTAGGTGGAATCAGAGCATGAGGGCTTGATCATGAGAAGCAGCACTTCTCCCAACCACAGTGGAGACAAGAATACTCCTGGCCCAGCATATGCTGCCAAACTCAAATGCCAGAAGCCACCCCCACAACATCCCAGACTCTCTCTGCAGAAGACATTCTCTCCCCTTCCCTCACCCACAAGAAGCAGCTTCCACCACAGGGCCAGGACAGACCCTGTGAGCTGAGACACACATGGAGGAAATACACCTGATCCTGAAGGAGAAGAACAAGAGGCTTCAAACTCACCTGTTTCACAAGGAGAAAGAGGTGAGTGAAGCGGATGAGAGAGCAGAGAGTTGGGCTGCCTTTTATAGGAGTCCTGCACCGCCTCAGGCTCAGGTACCCTTAATGGAGGTAATGATTTTCTGGCATACTCATGTTGAATGAAAAACACAACAGCTAATATTAGGACAAGTTTCCTGGTTTCCAGCGTTGTCACCTTTTCTTTTTTCTGGCTTTTGCCACGTGATTTCCCATATGGTGGCATCTGTAAGTACTGGTATGAAAGGCCTGAGGTTTTCCAGAGGGGACAGACGTCAGACCAGGCAGAAGCTTCAACACAAGTGCTGGATACATCCTGTACAGACAGGTGATATGAACCTTGGTCATTCCTGTGGGTTCCTTTGTGGCAAAGATGTTAGGATATGAACAATGCTGTCATGCTCAGGTCCAGATGCCCAAGGATCACATTTGACTAGTTATTTCATATGTTGTTCCTGGAATCCCCTCAATAGAGTCCCCAGTTGTTGATGTTGCCCTTGCTTTTTGTGAACAAAAAGATTTTTGCATGGTTTCCTGCAGGCCTGCATGAGCACACCTGTGTCAGTCTGTACCCATGTGACCCTCATCATGAGGACATGTGCAGATCACAGCTGGGGACTCTCCCCTGGTGTACCCATGAGCACTGGGTCATGAAAAAATATTCCATAGAAAACCCAGTGCCCAGACATGCTCCTGATGTTTCCTGAGGACCAGTGGCAAGTCCACAGAGAGGGGCTGAGGCAAAGGAGTCCAACCAAATTGTCCTGAGAGTACCGTTGCTATATTTTCAAGCCCTCCCAGCAGCGACCCCACTGTTTGAAACAATGAGCAAGCATCAGAGAGAAGTGGGTTTACAAGATAAAAGGATATGTCACATTGTCCAAAATAGAAGTCCTTGGGAAATGGATGTGAAACATAAAAGCGTTACCAATTTTCAGACAACATTGCCACAAAGAAGTCCACAAAAATGGCCTGGGTCCATATCACCTGCCTGCACAGGATGCCACAAGCACTTGGGCTGACACTTATGCCTGCGGCTGACACGTGTGTCTGCTCTGGAAATCCTTGGGCCTTTCATCTCAACACTTAGGGAAGCCTTCATTTGGGAAATCACGTGGCAAAATCCAGGAAATGAGAAGTCAGCAATGCAGGAAAACAGGAAACCTCTCCTAACATTAACTTCTGTGTTTTACGTTCAATATGAGCATGTCAGAAAATTATTACTTCCACAGAGGGTTCCTGAGCCTGAGGCAGTGCAGGACTCCTATAAAAGGCAGTCCAACTCCCGGCTCTCTCATCCAATTCTCTTGCCTCCTTCTCCTTGGGAATCAGGTGAGTATGAAGACTCTTCTTCTCCTTCTTCTTCATCAGGTGTCTTTCCTCAATGTGTATCTAAGCTGACAGGGTCTTTCCTGGCCCTGGGATGGGAGCTGCTTCCCATGGGAGAGGGAAGGGGAGAGAATGCCTTCTGCAGAAAGAGGCTGAGTTGTAGTGGAAGTGGCTTCTGACATTTGAGTTGGGCAGCATATGCTGGGCCAGGAGGTGCCTTGGGTCCACCACTGCTGGGAGCAGTGCTGCTTCTCATCTGCCACTGTACTCTGCTTCCTCCTATTCTGTCTCCCAGGTGAACCTCTGTCCCAGAGACATGTCCTGCTGCAACCCGTGCGTGCCTTGCCAGCCCTGTGGCCCAACCCCACTGGCCAACAGCTGCAATGAGCCCTGTGTCAGGCAGTGCCAGAGCTCCAATATCGTCATTCAGCCGTCCCCCGTGGTGGTGACCCTGCCCGGCCCCATCCTCAGCTCTTTCCCTCAGAACACTGTTGTGGGCTCCTCCACCTCCGCTGCTGCTGGCAGCATCCTCAGCCGTGAGGGAGTTCCCATCAACTCTGGGGGCTTTGACCTCTCCTGCATTACCAGCCGCTACTGTGGAAACAGATGCCAACCCTGCTAAATCTGCTGGGAACTTTCATGAGCAAGAACCTTCCAAGACCTTGGAACATGGTCCTTGAAATGAGATAAAGCTTCATGGCATTGCATTCAGAGCTTTGAACCAATGTTTCCTTCTTCCACTCATCCCTCTCTCTCTGTTTACTCTGTTCTTTCTCTCCCTCATGGCTAGCCTAGTTCAGACCTGTTGGTCTCCTTCTCTTTTCAAGGCAGGCAGACCAATACCTTGCAGGACTATCACTGTGACTGCCCATGGTATTCCCTGTGAGCCACCTCCTTTTCTTCTTGAGACTCAATAAAGTTATGCTGCATCCAAGACTGGGCCTCTGAGTCCTTCTTCTTTCTCATGTGCCTCTGCCAATCCAGTCAGGCAAAAATTTGGAAGAAGAGGATGGTGGGAATCCCTGCTTTGCATTTTCTTATGTTCACTTTCCCTTGGAAGTGCAGAAGACATTCATGGCCCATCCACAGCCAGTGGCCAGAAGTGAGGAAATGGCTCCAAATGATGACAGGAGTTAGGCTGGGAAACAGTAATTCCTGAGGACAACCGTCACCCTCCTTTCTCTCATTTATTCCCCTCCATAACCTGATCTGCTGTGCATGGCCAGCACACATGGGCACAAGAAGATGAGATAGGGGAACCTCATACAGTCCTTCAGCATGTGGCAGCACTCAGCTGCTCTCTAGGCATGAATCTGCATCATCACCATCAAACACCAGGACGGAAGGGAGCACAAGGATCACCTGGACCCATGTTTCTTGGCAAAAGCACAGGCTAGCCAAGATGGCCCAGCATCCTGTCCAGCTCAATCTTAGATGTGTCCAGTGTTTCAGAATCCACCACTTCCCTGGGAAGATGTCTCAAATGTCTCCCTGTTCTCATCATGGAAAATTTCCATCTTCTGTCCAATCAGAATGCTACCAGAAGTTCATTGTAGCCTTTACCCCGTGTCTTTTCCATGTGACTGCTTGTTAAAAGGGAGTCTCCATCTTCTTTCTAGGCACTCTTAAAATATTGGAGTGTGGTTCTTAGGTCTCCCGTAAGTTTCTCAAAGCTGAACAAACCCAGTTCTCTTAGGCTTTCATTATATTGCAGCTTCTTAGTTCGTTGACTATCTTTGTGGAAATTCTCGGGACCCTTTCCAGTCTGTCCACATTTTTTCATATAGAGGAGACCAAAACTGATTCAAGATTTGGCCTGATAAGGTCTGAGTAGAGCATCATTATGATTTCTTTGTCTCCACTGGTGATGCTCTATCGAATGTAACTGCGCATCTTGTTGGCCTTCTTCACCGCAGCAGCACATTGTTCACTAATATTGAGCTTGTTGTCCATCAGAACCCCCAGGTCCCTTTCCACAGAGCTGCTCCCCAGCCAGGTAGATCCCAGCCTGTGCTGCACTCCTGGAGTATATTGTCCCAGGTGCAGGTTCTTACACTTGACCTTGTTGAACTTCATCAGGTTCTTGTTAGCCAAATCCTCCAACCTGTCCAGGTCATCCTGCAGACTGACCCTCCTTTCAAGGCTGAGATAATTCACAAGTTAGGATTGGTATCAGCCACACTCAGGCTACCTAATGAAGTCACCACTTCCTATAAACCCAAAGACCCTACAGGTTACTGCAGCTCAAGGACAGCGCCCAGTGTGCAAAAGCCAATTTCCTGGCCACCATCCCACCTTTTATAGTCAGAGGGTGATTGGCTAGATGGCAACAGTGCACAGAGCATCCCCACAGTAACTTGGGTTCTCCACAATCCAGAGGCCCTTTGACTTCTCATGGCTTGTTTCTGGTGCCCTTCTTCCCTGAGTTTGTGCTTTCACTATTCATGTCAAAATTCAGGTATATTTTTAAATGATATTTGAAAATATCTTGTAGACCTTGGCCCTCAGTCCTGGCTTTTGCTCTAAATCTTGGCATCCCTCTGGTATTCGTGGTGTCCTGTGTGCAGAAAAACAACTCGGAGGCACTGTTGGGCTCAAAATGATGGCTCATGCTCACAGGGACCCATGGATAACATGAGGTTCCCCTCATGCTCTTCCTGTCCACACTTCGGGGCAGAGACACCACCATTACTCGTCTCACTGGGTGCTGGGCACTTGCAGTGGACAGGACAGGCACCAACCCAAGCGCAGCTGATACACAAGTGTTGACTCTGATAGTACTCAGCTTCCTGGGCTTCCCCAAGAGCTCTGAGGCAGTGCCAGCCCGACCTTCTGTTCCTGTTCACTACTGCTCCTCACTCGCATACCAGGGTCTTCCCAGGATTGCCGCCCCTGGCCATTGGAGAGCTGTCCTGCAAGAGACCCTGCACACCCCTGGGAACCACATGGGCACAGCAAAGTATAGGGCTGTGCTCTCATGGTAGGACACCTCTCTCCACACAGGGATCTGCAGGGAACAGCACCAGTCTGAGAATGTACACTGGGAGAATGATTACTGGTCCTAACCCCAGGAAGGCAAGCTCCCCGCGTGATGCCGTGGACCCGGTCTTCCCTGGGCCCAGGCAATGGACCCCAGCATGGAGCCTGTGCACACATAAGAGAGCTGTCTTCTAGAAGACCTAGACAATCAAGACACTCCTTTGGGTACACGTATCCTCCACTCTAGGTGAAAGTCTCATATGGACCTGCTGATTCGCACTTTGGGGATTCTCATTTCTCTTGATCTTCACTGTCTTTCTAGAGAAGATGTTGAAAGGTTCATGTCCCTCTTTGCTCCCTCAGGAGCCACCTCCACTACATCACAGGCTCTCTCTGCAGAAGACCTTTTCTCCCCTTCCCTCTCCCATGAGAAGCAGCTTTCACCACAGGGCCAGGACAGACCCTGTCAGCTGAGACACACATTGAGGAAAGACACCTGATCCAGAAGCAGGACGAGAGGAGGTTTCACACTCACCTGCTTCCCAAGGAGAAATAGGCAAGAGAATTGGATGAGAGAGCGAAGAGTTGGACTGCCTATTATGGGAGTCCTGCACTGCCTCAGGCCCAGGCACCCTTTGTGGAAGTAATAATTTTCTGTCAAGCTCGTGTTGGACATAAAACACACACTAGCTAATGGTAGGGGTTGTGTCCTGGTTTCCTGCACTGCTGTCTTTTCATTTCTTGGCTTCTGCCATGTGCTTTCCCATATGAAGACTTCTGTAAGTGCTGGGATGAAAGGCCTCAGCACTTGCAGCCTGGACAGACGTTAGCACAGGCAGAAGTCTCAGCCCAAGTGCTTGTGGCATGCTGTGCATAGAGGTGATGTTCACCTTGGTCATTCCTGTGGGCTTCTTTGTGGCAAAGTTATTTGGAAATGAGCACGCTCTCATTCTCATGTTGAGAATCACTAGGTCTCACATTTGTGAGATCATGTCATATGTCATCTTCAGCATCTCTTCAGCAGAATTCCCAGTTGCTGATGTTTTCCTGTCTTTCTGTGATCATACAAATTTTTGCATGGTTTCTTGCAGGCCTGCATGAACACACCTGTGTCAGTCTGTACCTGTGGGACCGTCATCATGTGGACATGTGCAGGTCATAGCGGAGGATTCTCCAGTGGTTTGTCATAGAATCACAGAATCATAGAATGCTGGGGATTGGAAGGGACTCGAAAGATCATCTAGTCCAATCCCCCTGCCGGAGCAGGAACACCTAGATGAGGCTACACAGGAACGTGTCCAGGCGGGTTTTGAATGTCTCCAGAGTACGAGACTCCACAACCTCCTTCAGCAGCCTGTTCCAGTGCTTTGTTACACTCACCGAGAAGTTTCTTCTCAAGCTTAAGTGGAACCTCTAATGTTCCTGCTTAAATCCATTACCCCTTGTCCTATCATTGTTTGTCACCGAAAAGAGCCTGGCACCATCCTCCTGACATTCACTCTTTGTATATTTGTAAACATTAATAAGGTCACCCCTTATTCTCCTCTTCTCCAAACTAAAGAGACCCAGCTCCTGCAGTCTTTCCTCATAAGGGAGGTGCTCCACTCCCTTAATCATCTTGGTTGCCCTATGTTGGACTCTCTCTAACAGTTCCCTGTCCTTGAACTGAGGAGCCCAAAACTAGACACAATATTCCAGATATGGTCTCACCAGGGCAGAAAAGAGAGGAAGGAGAACCTCTCTCGACCTACTAACCACCTCCCTTTTAATACACCCCAGGATGCCATTGGCCCTCTTGGCCACAAGGGCACAACGCTGGCTCATGGTCATCCTGCTGTCCACCAGGATCCCCTGGTCCCTCTCCCCTATACTGCTATCTAATGGATCATTCCCCAACTTACACTGGAACCTGGGGTTGTACCTGCCCAGATGCAAGACTCTACATTTGCCCTTGTTCTATTTCATTAAATTTTTCCCCACCCAGCTCTCCAGCCTGTCCAGGTCTCTGGATGGCAGCACAACTTCCAGTGTCAGCCACTCCTCCCAGCTTGGTGTCATCAGCGAACTTGCTGATAGTACACTCTAGTCCCTCATCCAAGTCATTGATGAATATGTTGAACAGCACTGGCCCCAGCACCGACCCTTGAGGCACTCCACTAGATAGAAGCCTCCAAATGGACTCTGCCCCGTTGACCAGGACTCTCTGGCTTCTTTCCTTCAGCCAGTTCACAGCCCACCTCACTACCCGATCATCCAAACCACACTTCCTCAGTTCAGCTGTGAGAATGGTGTGGGAGACTGTGTCAAATGCTTTACTGAAGTCAAGGTAGACCACATCCACTGCCCTGCCATCATCTATCCACCTCTTTATATCTTCATAAAAGGCTATGAGATTGGTCAAGCATGACTTCCCCTTGGTGAAGCCATGGTGACTGCCCCTGATGACCCTCTTAATCTTGATATGCCTTGAGATGGCACTAAGGATAAGTCATTCCATTACTTTCCCAGGGACAGAGGTGAGGCTGACCAGTCTATAATTACCCGGGTCTTCCTTCTTCCCCTTTTTGAAGACTGGAGTGACATTTGCTTTCCTCCAGTCCTCAGGCACCTCTCCCATCTCCCAAGACTTGACAAAGATGATGGAGAGAGGTACATCAATGACCTCAGCCAGCTCCCTCAGCACCTGTGGGTGCATCCCATCTGGGCCCATGGATTTGTGGATGTCCAGATGCCTTAATTTGTCCTTAACGCAGTCATCATCAACCAAGGCAAATTCTTGCACCGTTCTGACTTCCTCTGGGGCCTCAGGGGTATGGGGCTCTCCAGGACAGCCTCCGGCAGAGTAGACAGAAACAAAGAAGGCATCCAGTAAGTCTGCCTTCTCTGTATCTTCTGTCACCAGGGCACCCACCTCATTCATCAGTGGGTCTACACTGCCTCTGGTGTTAGTTTTATCTGCCACATATTTGAAAAAGCTCTTTCTGTTTTCCTTGACCCCTTGTGCCAGCTTTAATTCTAACGAGACCTTAGCTTTCTTAGTTGCCTCCCTACATCCCCTGACAACAGCCTTATATTCTACCCAAGTGGCCAGCCCCTCCTTCAATGATCTGTGATCTGTAAACTCTCTAAGAGTGTTGTTAAGCAGCAGGTTGCCCTTGCCAGAAGATGCCCATCTGCAGCTGAATGGTGGTGCTTCTTTACTGGCAGAGAAGTGCTCAGAGAACTGAAATGAAGTCTCTGCCTCCTGCACCCTCCCTTTCTTCCATTACTAACAGGGAGATATGCCAAGAAACCCTGCCTGCCTGTGGAGACCATTATCCGTGTGATGATACCCTGCTAATGCAGTGTTGCTGGTGACTGGAGTGGGCCAGCCTCCTCATGTCCATGCCAATGCCAAATACATTTTGCAGCTCATCAGCCTTTTGCTCAGTGAGGCAGGGACCAACAGCTCTCACCAAATGGGTATTGGACTAAAGGAACAGGGTCCAGGTGTTACTATGGTTTGAGATGGAGGACAAAATCTCTGGGTGGATCATTTGGAGTCAAAGAGCTTTGAGTCAAACTCCTTTGGTTTTCAACACCAGGTCTTCCATGTGTCTCATTAAAAGCTGAGCCTGAGGGCCCAGCAGCCTTATCTGTGGCTTCAGGGACATGTGATTTAGGGGAAACCACCAGAGAATTGATATATTTTCATGAGTATGTCAGGTGAAGTCTCTCCTTGTCCAGGAAGAAACTGTTGTGCTCTGACCGCAACCCCCTCCTTTTCATCCCACTCTTTTGTTTAAGAGTGGAACAAATAGAGAAACCTGGAATGAAGGAGGGAAGTTGAGTTTGTGAAAAATTGTTTGTGAAGTGGTAAAGGTAGTTTAGTAATTTTAGTAAGTTTTGCTGTTTCTCCTGATCCTGCTGTATTTTTCTTGGTAATAAGTTAAATGAATCTTCCCTAAGTCGTGTCTGTTTTTCCCTATGGTGTTAATTGGTAAGCAATTCCCCTGCCTTTACACGGATCCATGACCATTTTTACCTTACATTCTTCTCTTGTCCTGTAGAGGAGGAAGAAGGCATACAGCTGTGTGGGTGCCTGGAAGCCACACAGTGAACCATCTTCTTGGTTTTGCAACAGTTATGTTAATTAGCCATATTTGCCTCTATTTCTTGCCTATCCACTCTCAATGTTCCACAGATAGGTCAGTGCACAAGATCTTGGCTGTCTTTCTAGTCCCAAATTTCCTAGGTGTAAGCATCAAAGGCTGTTCCCTGTGATCTATAGACTTCAATAGAGAAGGGAGCTGGCAAGAGGGGTACAGTACAGTTCTCTCTTGGCATCCTGCAAGGACACACTGCTGTGCAAGGCTGAGTACTGGAAAGAGTCCTCATTTCTCCCCTGGCACCTCCATGTTTCCTGTGCACCCAGAGATCTGCCGATGAAAATCCTCTTCCTTTGAGGGTCTGGATTTCGTGCCTCATGCAAATGGAGGTGTTGAAGGAGCTTCTACAATGGAACTGTTCTTCTCTGCACCTCAGAATGGGATTGAACTTATGTATGAGCTGCAAAGACAGAGCACGGGTAATCTACTGATCTGTGCTCTCTCTACAGTACCATGGAGGAACTGTCAAATTGCTCATCTGTGTCATCTTGTAGGCCCATGTGAATAACCTTTAGTCCTGGAGATAGCTGTCTGAACGCAGTTGGGATGTGCCGTCTGCAAAACACCTTGGCATGTAAACCTGTGTAATGAACTGCTGGGCCTGCACAGGGCACTGTGTGGGTGCGAGGGAAAAAGAGGGGACTCACCCTTGCAATCCTTGCCTTGGATGTATTCCATGCCACCTCCTCAAGACTAGTGGGAAGCCAAGGAGGAGGATATGGGCTCTAGCCAAGGTGATTACTGCTAACATCCACTCCTTCCACCATTATTGCAATCTACTATTAGAGCCTTCTGCCCCAGCACAGCTCCTTCCAGAGCAACAGGAATGGCCCTGAGTGTGTGTGGTGCTGCTGACCTGCCAGGGCCTCCTGCAACAATGGGATCCCCTATGATGACAGCACAAGTTAGGATCAGCATCCTTAAGGCACGCCCAGAGGCCAAGGGGAATATTTCTGGACAGAGATACAGCCAGGAAAGGGCTGGTGGTCACTGGCTGTGGAGTAACCAGAGATGTTATCCTCAGCTCCTATGGACAGGGACTGAAGGACACTCACAGACAGCATGTCCTGCCCTCCCATTCCTCTAGGAATGAGAAAGAGTCCACCTGCTCACCCATTTGTTCTCTGCCAGCGTATGCCCTTTCTCTCTAGACAGCTTTAGAGAGTATCCAGAGAGAAAGAACTGGAGAGAGCCAGTAGCATCTGATACAGCAGAGATTAATCAATCTAAAGAGGGAAACAAGATTTTTCTGAGAGGAGGTCACAGTGAAAGGAAAAACTGCAGTCCATGCACAGGGTCCACACTGGACCTGCTGTGGTTCACTGGGACTTTTAATTCAGTTGTCCACCATCACCACAGTGGGTGCTGTCTGTATCCTCCCTAGGGCCACGTTGCAGTCCAGCAAAACACATATGTGCACCCTTCAGGAGGCACTGATTCAGCAGTGTCAAACGTGTAAATGACACTCATGGCACTTCTAATTACCACAGTTGCTCCAAAACCAAGAAGACCTTGGTTGGGTTCCAGGCAACCCCTCAGCTCTTTGCTCTCTACCTTTTCCTCTTTAACAAGACAGGAGGAGAAAGTAAGGTGAAAAAGCTTGATGATCAAGATAAGGACTGGGGAATTACTTACCAATTACTGTCACAGGCAAAACAGACTTGACTTGCAGAAGATTAATTTAACTTAATTTTCTCTTGGAAGAGGTGCCGAACTGAGCACAGAAGTCCCTGGGTAATTATAACCTCACAGTCTCTTACCTGGGCCTCACACGATGATTCAGTCCAAGAGTAATATTTGAATCTGGGGTCTTCTTGCTTCTCATCAGATCCTTTCACTGTCTTCAGACTGACCCTTATCTTGTTTAGCTGCAGGTGTCGTTGGTTGTAGCTGCTTTGTGCTGGCCTGGAGGGCATCATTTTGCTTGAGTGGATCCTGTTTTGCTCAGTAGGGTACAAAACAGGCCTTATTATACAGGTGGTGTTGATGGTCTGTAGCTGCTTTATTTTGCTCAAGTAGCCACAAGTTTGGTAAATGTCAGCAGAACTTTACAACATGCAGTTTACAATTTCAGCAAATTTATCTTCTAAGTGATGCTAAGCAGACAGGGTACCAAAAATCACATGCCCTTATAATTGTAAGGGATTCATTCTGTTTAAAATGTACTTCTTTAAGGCGAACTATTAACATAAAACTTTAATTGGGCTCATTCAGTGATCAGTAAAAGATCATTGCCAAACAGTCACACTTGTCTAGTAGGCAGAGTTCAAGTAGGCTCACCCAGGCTGTCATATTTATGGAATAAAGTGGATGGCTCGTAGTCAAATCACACACAGTGGGAAAGGTCTGCACGAGACTTCTTGCAGCCACAATTTCTTGGTGTTCAGTGTGCCATTTTACTTCCTTTCCTAAAAAGAGTTCTTGGCCCAGTTGCAGCTCAGGCCTTTCCCTCCTTTGGAACCTGAACCCAACTGCTGCCGGTTTGGTTGTGTGAAATGGCAAAATAAACTTAACAGCAGAGTCAACTACACTGTTAAGCGGCATTCTTTATTTTATCAGTGCTGAGGAGCTCTGGGGATAATTCTTCATAAGTGCTCCAAAGACTGGATGCTCTTGCCTTGCTTATATTCACATAATTATTACATATGCATTACAATTTTTGAAAATGTTGGCATACAATATGTCTCTGCTAAAAGATAATTGATAATGTTAGTTATAATTATTTAGTTTCTTACTTACAATACACGTATTAATTATTAGTTAAATATAAATTAAGCATTCTGCTTCTAAACAACGTATCACTCAATCTTCTGTCTCCCTCTTGTCATGCAGAAGGATTAAACTTGAAAAATATCCCCTCATTTTGCAGGTGGTCAGAAAGCATTGATCATGTCAATTGGTTAGTGATGGGTACATCTTTCGTAACTTAACCACAGTATACATTAATATGACAGCTTCTCTTCATGTGGGGAAGAACAAGTGAATCTATCATACTCCAACCTGACCAGGTTAAAGCACTCTGCCATGTTTCTTACAGACTTGTTGGTGGATTCGGGCATCCGTCACAGCATCCTCTGGATTCTTTTCAGAGACCATCTCTGCAACCTTCCTCCCCACTACTGTAGTTATTACAACTTAAAAGAATGAATCCTGCCAGAAATTGCAGGCTGCTCCTCTGAGAAAGATAAGACTGACCTGCTAAACATCTGATCAGAAACTACAGACACTACTTACCTTGAAGCTTTAGATATTTTGAAGCCTGTGCAATTTGTTTAGTCTTCTTTTAATATCTCGAGACTGTTGGATAAAGTGTCCTTCATCTGAAGGTTGCTCATTATACACTCCAAAGATTATGTAATGCAATATGCAAATGTGTAAGCAATTGGCTCTTAGGACTTGCCCTGCAGGTGTGAATGTAGTGATAAGATTTTGTATAATGGCTGTTACTTTTCTTTCTGGTATACTGGCTTCATTCCAGCATTCAGGCTTGTGCAACTCTATAAGAAACAATATCTAATCTCTCTGTGCTAAATTTGGCTCATTTGCATGCACACCTGTCGAGGGTTAGGATTGCGGGGTGACAATCAAACCCTGGCAGATGTACTATTAACCTCCTCTCCCCCCCACTTCCCCCTTTTGCCCCTCCCTCTCCCCCCTTCCTACTCAGGACAGGTGATCGGGAGGAAAAGAAGGACAGAGAGAAGAGAGTTGGAAAAGTTAAAGATGTTTCACTAATGCTACTAATAAGAATAGAGAAAATAATACAAAATATACAAAACCAATCTTGTAAGTCTCAGCAACTGCAGAGGCAGCACCCAAAGTCCTGGATTAGACTCTGTAGCCAACCGGAGCTGGATTCAGTCTCTCACTGGCCTCAGTTCGCAGGGACGACCAGCAAGGTCCTCTCCTAATGTTGGCCATAAGCAGAAGGGAAGGAAAAAGGCAAAAAAGGGCCGAGATTCTTGTGATGTCCCACTTTTATATGAAGTATTCACGTGAATGGAATGTTATACACCATTGGTCAGTCTCTCGATCATCAGTTTTCTCGTTGCCCCTCTCGCGAGATGTCCATCCGTGCTTATCAATAAGTTTGCATTCCATTGCTAGGTTTAACCAAAACATGTGTTGGGTTCTCCAGGAAAATGCAGCTAACATGAAGGCTTTAGCTGACAGGCAAATTCACTGAAAGAGAAACTTGTTTTTAACAAAACCAGGACAACACCAGGTAAAGAACCCTGGTTTTGGGACAGCACTACCAAAGCCTTGCCACGTAAGCCTGGTAGAGTGGGTCCAACAAATTGTGAGGAAGAATTAGATGCATAAAAATGTAAACAGAAATTTATCAGTCCAGACTTCATTATGGGACAGATATAGCTTCAAATAATCCTAAGAAAAATGGTATTATTACTCTCACCTAATACTTTGGAATAAATGTTCCAAGCTGATGGGCATCTAATGTCCTTGGTAGATCTTGCAGGAAGTGGACCAGATGGAGCTAATTCTGGTTATTCCATTAATGTTATCATCAGATCTTAACTGCTGTATTTCACATTACCCCTGGACCTCTTTGACCCTCAGGGAACTTTCCCAAAGGATTCTGCTCAGCAGGTCCCTGAGTGGGTAAAACTGCTTTTATGAAGGGCAGGGCTGCAATTTTTGCCTTCTGTTTTGCACAGCCACTGCACACGCCAGACATGAGAGCTATGCCAGCTTTTCCAAAATCCCAAGAAGAACATAGGTCTGCAAGTGTTGCACAGAGTTTTCAGTCATCCCATTTGTGTTCCATCTCAGGCTCCTGCCTCAGATGTGTCTGGGGTCAAGCTGGAAAGGCAAGTGAGTGTATTGGTTTTGCCTGGGACAGAGTTAAGATTCTACAAAGTAGCTTGTAAGGGACTGTGTTCTGGATATGTGCTGAAAATAGTCTTTATAATACTGGAATGTTTGAGCTCTTGCTGAGCAGTGCTTACACACACAGAGAGAATCAAGGCATCTTCTGCTCCTTAGATAGTCTGGATAATGAGTAGCCTGACGATACACAAAAAGTTGGGATGCGACACAGCTGGGACAACTGACCCAACTGACCAAAGGGATATTCTGTACCATATAATGTCATGTTCCACAATAAAACTGTGGACATGAAGTTAGAGGTGCTACAGCTTCTTGGAGACCGGCAGTTTGTGGTGAGTGATTATTTTCTTTTGCATCACTTGATTTTCTTAACTTTATTTTCCTTGATTTTTTTGTCATTTTTTCCTTTGTTTTCTCATAAATCTTTTTTACTGTCTTTATCTCCACCCATAATTTTTCTCTCTTTTAACCTTCTGATTCTCCACACCATCCAAATTGGGAGGAGTGAGGGAGGGGCTATGTTGTACTTTGATCAAGGCTGGCTTAAACAACAAGAACAGCGCATCAGTGAGTTGAAGACTAGATGATGTCTCATGACAACAACGAGAGTTCAGCAAAGTCCAGCCATATGCAAGTGTGTCCATAGAGATGAGACAGGCCTCAAGCCTCACTGGAAAAGGTCCCTTGTAAAGGTCCAAGCTGAGATCAGTGGAGTCCATTTCCAGACACAGGCACAGAAGTGTCACCACCAGACTAGTAGCTCAGGTTGGTGCTGAGAACAAGAACTAAAGCTTCAAAGCTGCACCCATGGGAAGGGGAGATGGTACTGGCTGCAGCCTCTCAGCAGCACCAACTGGCAATGATCAAAGAAAATTCAACAAAGGGAAGGGATCAGCTCTCAGCTACTCTTCCTCTAAGTTGGGCTGGTACAAATATTCTCCATCTCACAGCAGAGTAAATTCTGGTCTCCTGTCCTTTTAGTGCAATATCCCTCTGGTTCGAGTTCTCAGCCCCTGTCTCACTCAATACCCGGCTGATGAGCTGTCAGGGAAGGCAGGCTTCTTCAGCCTTTCTCCCTATCCATAAAGCAAGAAATAGAGGGTGCAGGATGCAGAGATTACATTTCAGTTCATTTCAGAGAGCACCTTTCTGCCAGGACAAAGTCATCACCATTCAGTTCCAGATGGACTTCTTCTGGGAAGGGCAACCTGCTGCTCTACAGTGCCCGTGGATACACCAGGGAACAGTCCCCAGCTGTGACCTGCACATGCCCTCATGATGAGGGTCACACAGGTACAGACTGACACAGGTGTGCTCATGCAGGCCTGCATGGAACCATGCAAAAATCTGTATGCTCACAGAAAGCCACAAAAACATCAGCAACAGGGGAATTCACTGAGGAGATGCTAGGAACTACAACAGCAGAAAAGGAGTCAAGTACCACAGGGACAAAACAGGTTTAAGACAATCTCCTGGTGTTGCCTGAGGACCTGTGGAGTCCTGAAAGCACTGTTAGTGTTGATATAATTTCCACGGATCCCAGTAGAGGCTCACCTGTGTAAAACAATGAGCAACCATCAAAGAGAGGTAGGATAACAAGAGAAAAAGATAAAGCACGTCTTCCCATGTGGCAGCACTTGGGAAACAGTTGTGGAACATAAAAGCATTGCCCATTTCCAGACAACTTTGCCACAAAGAAGCCCACAAGAATGACCCAGGTCCACATCACCAGTCTGCACAGCGTACCACAAGCACTTGGGTTGACACTTATGCCTGTGCTGACGTGTGTTTGCTCTGGAAATCCTGGGGCCTTTCATCCTGCAACTTACAGAAGGAGTCTTCATATAGGAAAGCACGTGGCAGAAGCCAGGAAATGAAAAGGCAGCAGTGCAGGAAACCAGGACACAGCCTATACTATTAACTGATTAGCTGGCGTGTTTTGCATTCAGGATGAGCTTGTCAGAAAATTATTACTTCCACAAAGGGAGCCTGGGCCTGAGGCAGTACAGGACTCCTATAAAAGGCAGCCCAAATCTCTGCTCTCTCATCCGCTTCTCTCGCCTCCTTCTCCTTGGGAATCAGGTGAGTGTAAAGCCTCTTGTCCTCCTCCTTCAGGATTAGGTGTCTTTCTTCAATGTGTGTCTCAGCTGAAAGAGTCTGTCCAGGCCCTGGGGTGGAAGCTGCTTCTTATGGGAGAGGGAACAGGAGAGAAGGTCTTCTGCAGAAAGAACCTGGGATGTAGTTAAGGTGGCTTCTGGGATTTGAGCTGGGCAGCATAAACTGGTCCAGAAGGTGTCTTGGCTCTGCTGTGGTTAGGTGCAGTGCTGCTTCTCATGATCAGCCCTATATGCTCTGATTCGACCTACGCTGTCTCCCAGGTGAACGTCTGTCCCAGAGACATGTCCTGCTGCAACCCATGCGTGCCCTGCCAGCCCTGTGGCCCGACCCCGCTGGCCAACAGCTGCAATGAGCCCTGTGTCAGGCAGTGCCAGAGCTCCAACGTCGTCATCCAGCCCTCTGCAGTGATTGTGACTCTGCCCGGCCCCATCCTCAGCTCCTTCCCTCAGAACACCGTTGTGGGCTCCTCCACCTCTGCTGCTGTTGGCAGCATCCTCAGCTCTGAGGGAGTGCCCATCAACTCTGGGGGCTTTGACCTCTCCTGCATTACCAGCCGCTACTGTGGCAGCAGATGCCGACCCTGCTAAAGCTACTGGCAATGTCATTGGGCAAGAACCTTCCAAGACCTTGGAACATCATCATTAAAAGAAGATAGAGATCCATGGTTTTGCATTCAGGGTTTTGTATCATTGCTTCCTTCTTCCACTTGTGTTTCTCACTCTTTCCTCTGTTTATTCTGTCCCCAAGACCGGGCTAGCTTTAACCTGTTGGCATCCTTCCCTCTGCAGGACAGGCAGACTGACTCCCTGCAGGAGTTTCTCCTCATCCTTGTATGTTTCTGTAGTGTTTCCTGTGAGCCACCTTCTTTTCTTCTCGAGACTTATTAAAGTTGTACTGCATCCAAGTCTGGGCCTCTGAGTCCTCCTTTGTTCTGAGGCAACTCTTCCAGTTTGTTGCAGGAAAAAGGAGAAGGAAGGGAAGGGTGGGACTCCCTGCAGTGGATTTCATTTTATGCCCTTTCCCTTGTAGCTGAGGAAGACATTAATGGCTACTCCACAGCCAATGGCATTAAGTGAGGAAAGGGCTCCAAAGTGTGGCAGGAGAGGGGTTGGGAAACAGTAATTCCTGGGGACAATCCGCATCCTCATGTCTCTCATTTATTCCCCTCCATAACCTGACGTAGTGTTTATGGCCAGCACACATGGGTATAGGAAATGAGATAGAGGAACCTCCTACAGTCCTTCAACATGTGTCATGGCCGAGCTGGTCTCTAGACATGCATCATCATCATCGAACACCAGGATGGAAGGGAGCATAAGGATCACCTGGATGCCCGCTTCTTGGCAAAAGCAAAGGCTAGATAAGATGACCCAGCACTCTGTCTACCTAAATCTCAAATGTGTCCAATTGATGTCCCAGAAAACTACAGACTAGCCAGCCTCACCTCCACCCCTGTAAAAGCGATGAGAACAAATCATTCTAGATGTCACCTCCTGTGGCCTTCTGGGTGTAGAAAAGGAACTCCTGAAGGCACTGCTGGGCTCAGAATTATTGCTGAAGTGCACAGCACCCCATGGACCATGGGAGGTTCCCCTCATATTCATTCTGTTCACATTTCAGGGTAGAGATATCACCATTATCCATCTCACTGGGTGCTGAGCACTTGCAGTGGACAGAACAAGGCACCAAACCAAGTATTGCTGAAACTCTTGTGATGATCCTGCCAGTACTCAGCTTCCCAGGATCCCCCAGAACTCTGAGGCAGGGCCAGACTGAACTCCGCTTATGTTACCACTACTCCTCACTGGCAGGCCAGGGTCTTCCCAGCAGTGTAGTCGCTGGCCCTTAGAGAGCTGTCCTGCAAGAGACCCTGCGCAGACCTGGGAACCACATGGGCACATCAACGTGCAGGGCTGTGGACCCACAGTAGGGCACCTCTGCCCACACTGGGCTCTGCAGGGAACAGCACCAGTCTGGGCAGTTACACAGGGAGAACGAGTAATGGTCCTAAGCCCAGGAAGGCAATCCCACAGCATGGTGTCATGGTCCTGGGCAGTTGTCCTGGGCAATTTATACCAGCATGGAGCTTGTCCGTGCACAAGAGAGCTGTCCCTGAGAAGACGTAGGCAAGGAGCGCATTCCTCTGGGTACATGTGTCTGCCACCCTAAATGGAATTCACATATGGACCTGCTGACTCACCCTTTGGGGGTTCTCATTTCTCTTGATTGTGACTGTCCTTCTAGTGAAGAAGTTCGAAGTTCGTGTCCATCTTTGCTATTCACTGCCTCCAATGTATGTGTCTTTGGGTGGAACGTTCCCCAGGGGAGCCTCTACATCAATAAAGGTGATGCTTGTTTTTAAAACTTCAAATTGTTTCAGTTTTATAAGTTTCTTCAATTACCCTTTCTACGGCATCATTTCTGGCACCCCATATGGGACTCTGCTCTTACCTTCAACTGATTCCTGGGATAGAAAGTTCTCCAGCTGGTACTAAAGGATTCTCAGGGATGTCCTCAATCCCTGGAGGCAGCAGAATTCTTGATCCAAGAATCATTTGTAAGTATTCTTTTTTTTTTTTTCTAATACTCTGGTTTGGTTTGCCCGTTCTTAAGTCAAGGTGAAAGCCTTGCAGGGGACCTTGCCTACACATTAGTCAAAACCGTGAAAGATTTGCAGGGTTGGGCTAAAAAAATTTGAATTAAAAGGGGGCTTAGAGGCTCCTAAATGATAAAAAATTAAGGGTTTATAGGCCCCTAAAAAAAAGGCAAAAGTTTGGGGGATGATGACCCCTAAAAATGAGATTTGAAAGCAGGCTGGGAAAGAAAAAAAAAAAAAAAAGGAGAAAAGAGACTGTTCATGTCCTTGTTTTAGTTTATGAGTGTTTATGAGTGCACGAGTATGTGGTAATTGCTTGATTGGTTGTTGTTGCAATTGTTTCTTTGTGCTGTTTTTTGTGTAAGTTTGCTGTAAGCATTCTCCTTCTCTGTGCTTCTGGATGCAGTATTTCCACTAGTATGGACAGTTGAAGTCTCAGGTAAAGCCAACACTGCACTAATATAGGTAGAACTGAAACAGAATTGAAACATGACTTAAAGTCAGTAAGGAAAAACAATATCCAATAAACATGAACGTGGAAATGAAGTTAGAGACTTTAATGAACAAGTTTATGCACTGTGGACTTTCACAGGAATGCCAATCAGAATACAATACTCCCATTTTGCTAGTATAGAATCTACATTGTATGGAATACATGGTTGGTACAAGATTTGAGAACCATTAATCACACTGCGATAAATGTGTACCTGGTAATGCCAAAACCCATACACTCTTAGATTAATATAGCAGGAATTAATATTTATTTTACTGTTTTTGACTTGAAATATGCCTTTTTTTGTATACCATTGGATTCAGAGAGCTTTTCACCTTTGAATGGGTAAGACCTACCACTAGGAAGAAAGATGTAACTTTCTGGACCATTTCCCAAAAAAACTTAAGAACAATCCTGCTTTGTCTGGTAGCGTATTGGTGGAAACACCTTAGAAGCCTGGCAAGTATCTGTGACTGTATTGTGCCTATGACTGTGTTGCTGATTCAAGAGGCAAGAACACTAACTTTGGGACAGCAGATTGTTATATTTGTGTCACATGATGGACATGTGGAACATGCTGGAACAACAAAGACACCATTTTCTGTCACTGAGCAGAATGGTAGAGTACCAAGCAGCATTACTGGAACAGGATGTTGTGAGTTTGAAAACAACATCTTTGAATCCTGCTACTTTATTGCCTGTACTGAATGATGAAAATTGGAGCATGATTGTACACTAACTATCAAACAAGTCTTTTCTAGCAGACCAGATTTAAAGAATACTCCACTAGAAGATCCAGAGTGGACTCCTTATGCAGATGGGAGTAGTTTTGCTCTGAGTGGAGAACAACTGTCTGGATACGCACTGGTAACTTTAGAGAACATGACTGAAACACAACCATCGCCATCAAATACTTCAGCACAGAAAGCTGAGCTTATTGTTTTGGCTAGAGCCTAAGTCACAAGATAAGTAAGTTAATACACTTTTGGAATTGTACAGAAAGATGGAACAATATGAAAAGAAAGATGACTTCTGACTTTGTGAATATCTCCTATCAAACATGAGCAAGGAATGTTGAAGCTATTAGAAGTTGTTTTAAAACCTAAAAAGGCATCAAGTAATCCACTGTAAAGTTTACCAATTTGGACAAATATTAAAAGAGATGCAATTGGATCTGAAATGCAAAATTGTAAGATAGAAGTAAAAAGAAAGTGAACTTTTGGGGATCATATTTGTAAATTACACTTTCTGAATTTTCGAGGTGGCCTGAAGCTTTCACATGTCAGACCAACAAAACTAGAGAGGTAGCAAAAAAATTATTGAATAAAATCATACCAAGATTTGGCTGTTCCACATTTTATAGCAGGAATAATATGGACTATTTTTACTCTTCTTTGGGTAAGATGGGATCGGTCTAGTGGAAAGGTGGAAATAATCTAAAATAATCTAAAACCAGCGCAATTAGCTAATTTGTGTCAGAAAATTAATGTAAAATGGATATATGTATTGCTAATTATTTTACTGAGAATTTGCATTACTTATGGAATAAAAATAAGTTAGCCCTTTTGAAATATTATTGAAATACTATTACTACCCTATTCAGTAAAGTTGACAGGAAAAACTAATCAAATGCATATTTGGGAGAACCAAATGCTCATTGAATATATGTCGTCTTTGGGAAAAACTTTCTCATCATTACATAGGTATATCCAGGAGAAAGCACCTGTGCCATTGGATGTGCCTGTACCTTCCTTCTGACCTGGAGATCCAGTCTATCCTTGGACCTGAAAGGACAAACCTTGAGAAAGCGGTGGAGAGGACTCTGTATGGTACTGTTGGTAGCTAACACTGTGAAATACAAAGGAGTCAATCCCTGGATTCACCACAGTAGATTAAAGAAAAGTACAGGGACTGGGTAGAAATCAGAAGAGATCACATCTTTAACACGAGAACTTATGAAATCATAGCAATCTCTACTTGGACTGAAATAGAATCTTATACAGAATTTGATTGTACTCAAGGAGATTTTTCAATATTCATTGCAGCATTAATATTAGCCTGTTTTCTTTGTAGGTACTTGTTTAAACGTGTTATAGTTGCATAAGTTTTTGCCTGTTATACAAAATAGTAAGTTCACTGTTAAATCAGGAGAATCCATGGACCTAAAATGTACATTTTATGATGATCTGGAAAACCTTGCAGATAGTTGACAAGACCAATTGCTGAGTATGTATATGTTACCTAGACAGTTCAAATAAAGGGGGCTCTTATATTAGGAATACCCCTCCCTATTAATGTATCTTGGGGAAACACTTCATTCATGTTGATCAATCTAACAGAATCACAACTGAATTAGAGGAGATTTGGAAAAATACTACAGTCTTGCATGAGGTACAAAAAAGCAACAACTCTTACAGATTTCAAGAAGTTTGAACATGAGTAGTGTCCTGGTTTCCCGATTTACAGACATAGATTAAGAACTCGATTGTCATTATTGTATTAGTAATTGTCATGTTTGTATGCTATGTTTCAATGTGTGATTAAGTGTTGTGCTGCAGTCCCTAAAAGAGTTTAAAAAGGTGAGACTTATATACAAATAGATGAATTATTGCCATCACTTGAAAGAATGAGTGAATCCTGTCTGCAATTGCTAACCTAAAGATATATCAAACCTTTCACATCTAGGGATCAAACAACAAAGAAAAGAATGGCTTGCAAAACACTTAATCATGAACTATAGACACTATTCACCTTGCAGTTTAGACATTTTGAGGCCCACAATTTGAATCTTGCTTTAACATTTATCTCAAGACTGTTAACTACATACACTGCATTCAAACTGAAAGGAAAAGAATCATGGAAGGATAAATGTAGAGAGAAAATGTTTGATACAAAGATATGGAAAGTGACAGTCCTTGTTCTAAAGTAGCTGAGAGAAGGAGAGATGCACAGTTGGGAAAACAACACGATTTTAGGCCTCAGATTTGTTACTATTAAAAGAACATGGGGTGTGCAGTTTCTTAGAAACCGGAACAAGATCACTGTTGTATCCATATATCGAATGTGACAAAAAATTTAAATGATCAAATTTGGATTATCAAAGAGGTAGTGAAACAATCACAGGACCTTAAACAAAATATAAAAAGCACTTAGATTAATAAGCTCTTGTCTCAAATGGGGAATATTTAACTTACAGGGTAACTAGCTTCATTAGTGCAAACAATAATAATTATTTTAGCCATAATAATTGTGTTTATCATTATTTTAGGATGTGTAAAGAGAGCCACAGAAAAAGCAGCTTGCAAATAAATTATCGAGATTATATTTTAATGAGAGCTGAAGCCTAGTGACCACAAAACCTCAAGAAAAGAGGAGGGATAAACAATACCTAAAATCAGCAATTATTAATAAAAGTAGTTGATCAGAATGAAGGTTGTAGATTTTAAGTGCTTGCCAAATCAATAAGGTTCACAGGTGTTAGACACTTGTTAGGCATTAAGTAACAATAATGTTATTTCTTAAGATAAACAGGAGAACAGAGAAGGGCAGGAGCCAATGCCCTTACTCTCAGAAGATAACGTGGCAACACCAGTGCAAGCAGGTTATAAGCTGAATAACGAAGGACTGTAATGCATATGCAAATGATTACTTGGAAATATAATGAATATGTATGATCTGTGCAGATATAACCTGTGTCTGGGAATTGTTCGGGGCCCTCACTAGGCAGAAAAACTTCTGTGGGGGCTGGTGCATCAATAAAGGTGATGCTTGCTTTTAAAACCACAAACAGTTTTGGTTTTAGAAGTTTCTTCAATTAGCTGATTTATGATATCAGAACAGGTCTTGGAAATGAAGAGGACATTAGCCATGCACCATCCTATTTTCTCTGCAAAAAATACCAATCTGAATTGTAGAAAACTCTTTTGGACTGAGGATTTTCTTTGTGATGACAGTAGTACAGTACAGTGGTTTGCATGTTGTGACATCATGGTGGAAGGACATCACTGAGAGGTCATAGAATTATACAATAGTCCATATTGGAAGGGACCTTGAAAGATCACCTGGTTCAATCTTTCATGAAAAAGAGAGACAAGATGAAATTATCTACCACCCTGTCCAATTGCACGTTGGAAACTTCGAGCAATGGGAACTGTACCATATCCTTGGGAGGTCTTTCCACTGAAGTATTGTTCTTACTGTAAAAATTTTATTACGTCAAGATGAAACCTCTCCCAGTGTCACATGTACTCATTGGTCCTTGTCTTCTCCATGTGGCTCCTTGTGATGAAAGAGCCTTTGTCCTCTTTCTAGATACCCATAAAGTACCAGAATACTGTGATGAGGTCCCCGCGAACCTTCTGTTGTCCAAGGACAAAAGACCTATCTCTTTCGGTCTTGCTCAGAGGACAGGTTCTCCAGCCCTTTGGTCCAATTACACGTATATACAAGAGTGGTGGTGGCTAATGGATGAGGATCAGCGAAGGCAGAAGTGGCACCTGAGTGAAGATGACCACAATCCCAAAATCCATGCTACCAGGGCTTCCAGAAGCAGATTTTCTCTCATGGGCATGTTTTAATGATGAAGTTTCAATATGCTGACATCACAATTAAAGGACATTACTGAGAGGACTCAGTGATAGCCAGGAAGACAGGAAAAAATTAAAATGATTGTCCCAGCCAGCAGGCAACACGAATTATTTTCATCAGGATAAGGAAATTTCGGCACAAGGTTGGTGGTGTCTCTACAAGGGAAACCTGGACAAAGGAGAATGAAGAAAATTCTCCACCCCACGTGCCTGCCTTGGGAGGGGTGGGAAGCCCAGGGCAATGAGATCAATTACAATTACTTTGTCATTGCCCAGTACATGACCAGAAGGACTCAGCTACCCAGACAAGAGTGAAGGAACAAAGCTGTGGTTGGTTAAATCTATTATTTCTGTTGCTGTCAGAGAGATAAACCAATCCCCGTTTCTGACTGAGAGAACCAGCTTACCCCATATAAATGTCTGAACATACCTGGGCTGAGGTGTGCTTTGTGGGCTAGAGCAGAAAGGATGTGGCAGAGTTCTAACCAAAAATTCTGCTCTATCAGAAGTCGCCATTGTCATAAAAACGCTGACTCAAGTGGCACATAATTGGATGTGTGACAATTCCTGGGTACACTGAATTATTAATTGCCTCGTTCTTAATTTCTTACTGCAAATGCTGAAAGTGCCTGCTAGCTCTAATACTGCTGGGCGGACATTTCATCAACTGCAATTGAGAAAAGGAGACAATGCTGGGTGAGAAGTGAGACAGCCACTAAGCTGATCACTGCTCAGAACCAAGTCCAATGAATTAATTCATGAAAACATTAAAGTAATTATACTTTGTTTCCAAGTGACAAAACCCACAGCAGGGAGTCCCACCCTTCCCTTCCTTCTCCTTTTTCCTGCAGCAAACTGGAAGAGTTGCCTGAGAACAAAGGAGGACTCTGAAGACCAGGCTTGGATGCAACACTTTAATGAATCTCAAAAGGAAAAGGAGGTGGCTCACAGGGAACACCACTGGCAGCCACAAGGATTTGGTGAAACTCCTGCAGGGTGTCAGTCTGCCTGCCCTGCAGAAGGAGGGAGGCCAACAGGCAGGCTGGCCTTGGTGACAGAAAGAACAGCGGAATGACAGAGAACTGAGTGGAAGAAGGGAGCAATGGTTCAAAGATATGAATGCAGTGCCATGGAACTCTATCACCTTTCAAGGACCATGTTCCAAGATCTTGGAAGGTTCTTGCCCAATGACATTGCCAGTAGCTTTAGCAGGGTCGGCATCTGCTGCCACAGTAGCGGCTGGTAATGCAGGAGAGGTCAAAGCCCCCAGAGTTGATGGGCACTCCCTCAGAGCTGAGGATGCTGCCAACAGCAGCAGAGGTGGAGGAGCCCACAACAGTGTTCTGAGGGAAGGAGCTGAGGATGGGGCCAGGCAGAGTCACAATCACTGCAGAGGGCTGGATGACGACGTTGGAGCTCTGGCACTGCCTGACACAGGGCTCATTGCAGCTGTTGGCCAGTGGGGTTGGGCCACAGGGCTGGCAGGGCACGCATGGGTTGCAGCAGGACATGTCTCCGGGACAGAGGGTCGCCTGGAAGAGAAGGTAGGAGGCAGAAGATCAGGAGAAACAGCACTGCACCCAGCCACAGTGGAACCAGGGCACCTTCTGGCCCAGCATACACTGCCCATGTCAAGTCCCAGGAGCCACCTCCACTAAGTCCCAGCATCTCTCTGCAGAAGACCTTCTCTCCTGTTCCCTCTCCCATAAGAAGCAGCTCCCACCCCAGGGCCAGGAAAGACCCCATCAGCTGAGACACACATTGAAGAAAGACACCTGATCCTGAAGCAGGACAAGAGGCTTCACACTCACCTGATGCCCAAGGAGAAGGAGGCGAGAGAAGTGGATGAGAGAGCAGAGAGTTGGGCTACCTTTTATAGGAGTCCTGCACTGCCTCAGGACCAAGAACCCATTGTGGAAGTAATAATTTTATGACAAGCTCATGCTGAATGCAAATCACGCCAGCTAATGGCATGGGCTGTGTTCTGGTTTCCTGCACTGGCGCCTTTTCATTTCCTGGCTTCTGCCACGTGTTTTCCCACGTGAAGGCTTCTGTAAGTGCCAGGATGAAAGGCCTGAGGATTTCCCTAGCAGACACACGTCAGCACAGACAGAATTATCAGCCCAAGTGCTGGTGACATCCTGTGCAGGCAGGTGACATGCACCTGGGTCATTCCTGCCAGCTTCTTTGTGGCAAAGTTGTTAGGAAATGAGGAACACTGCAATGCTTGTGTCCAGATGCCCAAGGATTGTGTGTGAGAGGTTGTATCATATGTGGTCGCCAGCATCACAGCAGAGTCCCCACTTGCTGATATTTTCTGGACTTTCTGTGACTGTACATATTTATGCACAATTCCATGCAGGCCTGCATGAGCACACCTGTGTCAGTCTGTACCTCTGTACCTCTGTCATCATGAAGACATGTGCAGGTCATAGTGGGGGACTTTCCATTGGTATGTCCAAGAGCACTGTAGAGCAGCAGGTTGCCCTTGCCAGAAGGAGCCCATGTGCAACTGAATGGTGATGACTTTGTCCTGGCAGAGAGGTGCTCAGAGAACTGAACTGCAGTCTCTGCCTCCTGTGCCCTATCTTTCTTGCTTTACAGACAGGGAGAAATGCCAAGAAACCCTGCCTACCAGTGCAGGCCATTGTCCCTGCAGTGATACCCTGCTGATGCTGTGTTGCTGGTGACCGGGGTGGGAAACAGTCTCCTCATGTTCTTGCCAATGCCAGATGCATTTCTGCAGCTTCTTGGTACACAGTGAGGCAGTGGCCATCAGCTCCCACAAAACTGATATTAGGCTAAAGAGACTGGGGTCCAGATCTTGCTCTGTTTTGAGATGGAGGACAAATTCTCTGGGTGGATCAGGACGAAGCGAAATGGCTTTGAGTCAATTCCTTTCCTGTTGAAGTAACAAGACTTCTACATCCCTCATAAAAAGCTGAGACCGAGGGCCCAGCAGCTGTGTCTGGGAATGTAGGGACATGTCATTAGGACAAAACGCCAAAACTAATGATGATTTTTCATTTTCCTTGGGCAGTGTAGTAAACTACTAAGGTTGCACAGAGCACTGTGTGGATGTGAAAGAAAAACAGGGGACTTGTCCTCATGATACTTGCCCTTGGATGCATTCCATGACCCCTCCTTCCATCCTCACATCCATCTTCATTCTAGCCTTCTTCTCCCACTACAACTCCATCCAGAGCAACAGGAATGACCCTGAGTGCTTGTGATGCTGCTAATCTGCCAGGGCCTCCTGCAGCAATGAGGTCTTCCAATGAAAATAGCACAACTTCAGATCACCATCCTTAGGGCATGCTCAGAAGCTAAGGGGATTTTTTCTGTGCAGAGATGCAGCAAGGGAAAGGCTGATGGTCACTGGCTGTGGAGTAGCCAGAGATGATGTTGTCAGCTCCTATGGACAGGGACTAAAGGACACCCACAGACAGTGTGTCCTGCCCTTCCATTCCTCTAGGAATGAGAAAGAGTCTACTTGCTCACCCATTTGTTCCCTGCCAGCATATCTCCTTTCTCCCTGGACAGCTTTAGTGGGGAAAGGACCCGACAGAGCCAGAGGCTGGGATGCAGCAGAGATTAATGAGTCTAAAGAGTGAAACAAGATGTCTGTGAGAGGAGGCCAAAAGGAAAAGATCTTAATGGAGACACAAGAGTCAGTACCCCAAAGTAGGAAAGATGCAAGCACAAGTCCCGAAGCTGGCTTTGGTGGGCCTCATGACCCAGGGAAGTAGAAAAGAATAGAAGAAAAGAAGAGAACGGAGAGAGTTTAAGAAGTGACTGAGAGGCTTCGATGTTTTTCAGAGACCTCAGGATGGTTCCCTCCTAAGGGCTGATACTCTTTGGAGTAGGAGCAGGGCAAGCTCTGCCCCTCTCAAGCCAACGGCCATTCTGACTGGCATCATCCTCTGCATTTCAGGGCCTCCTTATATGGACCATCACCAGTGGCTTTAGCAAGGGGAACACCTTCTGCTGTCATAGTAGAGGCTGGTAATGCAGGGGAGCTTTTAACCAGTGGGGTTAAACTGCAAGGCTGGCAGGGCAGGCACTGGTTGTAACGGGACATGTCATGGGGCTGGTAGTTCACCTGGAAGAGAGGGCAGGGAGGAGGCAGGGCACAGGAACACCTGAGGAACAGCCTGAAACTCCACAGAAAGGGAGCCAAGTCACCTGCTGGGTGGGGAGTTGGAGGTTCTGCAGGGGGAACAATATATTCTTTGCCTGAGCCCAGCAGGGTCTCTCAGATAGAAGCGAGGCCCAGGGATCCTCCTGCATGAGCTGTAGCCACAAAGCCACCTCAGCCCACCATCTCTGTCTTCTCCCACAACCACAATCTCAGAACACTAACACAAGACCAAGGATCTGATATCAACTGATGTCCTTGCAGGCCGGACCCTTTCCTATAGGAGGAGGGGGAGGAGAAGAGGGAGTTCCCATTCACCTGTTTCCTAAGGTGAAGGAGGTGACTTCAGAGAGCAAACAGCTGAAATGGCTTTTCTACTGTCTTCATGTGGCCTCAGTCTCAAACACAGCTGCTGCATAAGCCACAATTTTCCTGCATACTCTTAATGAATGGTAACATTGCAGGTAATGACATGGCATGTGCTGCTGTTTCCCTTTATGCTGCCTTTGATTTCCTGCTTTATGACAGGGCCTCACAGTGCCCTGTCAAGGGTGCTTGGCTAAGAAGTGAGAGTAGCTCTGGAGAGACATTTTGGACAGGGTTGCTGCAGTGTCTCCTGAAGGTGTGGACCCAAGGGTTTTGCTGGACTTCAGCATGAGCCTGGGGAGGATATGGCCAGAAGAACATTACAGTGATGGGGGCAATTCAATTCAGGGTCCCTGTGTGCTGGCCCTGAGACAAGCCTGAATTTCCTGATGTTGCTGCTGCACCTTGAGGTCTTTCCCCACAGTTGCTTGGTGGGAGCCAGGTACAGAGCAGGGCACAGTCAAGAGCCCCAACCCAGCCAGTCCAGATGTGCCATCCTATGCTGCTGAGGAGGGATCGACCATTTCCCAGGTCACACTGGGAAACCTGAGTAGGGTCTCCCTGCCGTCGTGTGGGGAAGAGGAAGTGCACCGTGGTGTGAGCTTGTGGAGTGCATCTCAGTGTTGTCAGAGCAGAGAGGCAGCAAGGCTGAGGGAGCAAAAAACAGTGTCACTGGTGTTTCTAAGAAACTAAATCTCCTGAGAGAGGAATACCAGGGGTAGCCTGTAAAGACTGGCAACAACCAACTGAACTTGGCAAAAGCCTCGTGGTCAGCACATGAAACTGCAACTTGTCATGATGAAAGGCTTTGTCTGATAAATGCCAATCCGTTTTGCCAGAATACTTGCTTTTCAGGAAAGCTTTTCAGAGGAGAGTCAGTAGATGGTTTCCCCTCTGTGGTGATACTAGCTGATGCTGGAGTTCCCCTTTCCTTCCCTACGCCTTGGGACCCAGAAGCTACATCTCCTGCACATCAGCCATGGCCAAATGGCTGGGAACCAGTGTTTTGAGTCAGTGTCTCATTAGAGTCCTGTAAAGAGACCTTATGGCACAGCTGGACTTCTCTAGTGCTGCTGACACTGGTGATCCTTGGTTCTTTCCAGTGTCGGTGCTCTTTACTGGTGCCATTGTCTATATGCCTCACGTTCACCATCTTCCTCCTCCAAGGCTCCTGAGACTCTCATTCCTTTTCGTATAGCTCCTGGGTCTGGACAAGGATCAGTCATGGAGCCAGGTGAATCCTGTCACCTCAAAGCTTTTACAGGAGTCAGGAGAAGGAACCCTGTGAAACAGCTCAGCCAACATGAAATAAGTTGTTCAGAATTGGGCATTCTCCTCATTGAGACCAGAATGCTGTGGCCCTGACTCTGCCCTCTTGGATAACAAGGGATGGAGCCTGTGCCAGAGACTGGGACTGACACAGAGGGGTGTCAATGATGGCCTTGGGATGGTCAGGCACAACTATGTACACACACATGAACTAACACATAAGCAAACATGTTCACGTGGACACCAGGATATACAGAGATGCACAAAGACAAGCAAATGTGCACGAGGCCAGAGACATGCAAAGAAACACACATGTACACAGAAAAATGGTCTCACTAGAAGCAAACAGGTGTGTGCTGAGCCAGACAGACAAGCACATGGATATGCATGCTGAGAATCACGCAGACTGGTGCACAATCATGTTAACAGGCACATTATTGCAGATAAGCACATAGCAATGAATGTGACTGAGGAACAGCTGGAGATGTCCCCTCCAGAGCAAGAATGGGGCACTTTAAGCAGGACAGATGCACTGGCAACATTGATAGAGGAGCCTCAGGGATCCATGGACTGCCCAGAGAGAGGAGGGTGCCAGAGAGTTTCACAATGTCCTCCTGAGGGCAGCTTAGGCTGAGAGATGAAAACGTAAAATGTAGCCCAGCTGTGTGGGAATTCAGACAACCACTGACTGCCGAAACAAGCTGGGAGGGAATCAGAGAGGACAGTACACACACTCAGAGGAGCTATTGGGGGATGAGCCAAGGATTGCAGGGCTGGGAGCATCTGAGGCTCTTCCTGTAAGTAAGATCATTAAATTTAAAAAAGCCATCAGAATTCCTGATGCTGAAATTACCTGCCTCCACTGGACCCCTCTGGCACTTCCGCCTACTCTGACACATCCCTCACCTGGAAATCCGGGGACCTCTCATCCCAGCACTGAAAAGAAACATGCATGAGGGAATGGACATAAACTAACAAGAAATACATGCTGACATGTGTCCAACCTGGAAATCCCAGAGCCTCTAATCCTGGCACTTACAGAAGCCTTCATATAGGAAACTATGTGGCAGAGACCAGGAAATGGAAAGGCGACAGTGCAGGAAACCAAGACAGAGCTCATACCATTTGCTGGTGTGTTTTACATTCATCATGAGCTTGTCAGAAAATTATTATTTCCACGGAGGGAGCCTGGGCCTGAGGTAGTGCAGGACTCCTATAAAAGGCAGCCCAACTCTCTGCTCTCTCATTCACTTCTCTTTCCTCCTGTTCCTTGGGAATCAGGTAAGTGTGAAGCCTCTTTTCCTCCTGCTGCAAGAACAGGTGTCTTTCCTCAATGTGTGTCTCAGCTGAAAGGGTCTGTCCTTGCCCTGGGGTGAGAGCTGCTTCTCATGGGAGAGGGAAGGGGATAGAAGGTCTTTTGCAGAGAGATGCTGGGACTTAGTGGAGGTGACTCCTGCGATCTGAGATGGGCAGTGTATCTTGGGCCAGGAGATGCCTAGGCTCCATTGTGGTTGGGTGCAGTGCTGCTTCTCATGATCAACTCCTCATGCTCTGCTTCCTCCTGCCCTTTCTCCCAGGTGACCCTCTGTCCCAGAGACATGTCTTGCTGCAACCCGTGCGTGCCCTGCCAGCCCTGTGGCCCGACCCCGCTGGCCAACAGCTGCAATGAGCCCTGTGTCAGGCAGTGCCAGAGCTCCAATGTCGTCATCCAGCCCTCCCCCGTGGTGGTGACCCTGCCCGGCCCCATCCTCAGCTCCTTCCCTCAGAACACTGTTGTGGGCTCCTCCACCTCTGCTGCTGTTGGCAGCATCCTCAGCTGTGAGGGAGTGCCCATCAACTCTGGGGGCTTTGACCTCTCCTGCATTACCAGCCGCTACTGTGGCAACAGATGCCGACCCTGCTAAAGCTGATGGGAACGTCATCGGGCAAGAACTTCCCAAGAACTTGGAGGTCCTTGAAATGAGATAGAGCTTCATGGCATTGCATTCAGAGCTTTGAATCAATGTTTTCTTCTTCCAGTTGTGTCTCTCTCTCTTTCCTCAGTTCCTTCTGTCTCCCCAGGCCAGCCTAGTGGGGACCTGTTGGTCTCTCTCTGTGGGACAGGCAGAGTGACTCTCTGCAGGAGTTTCACTGCATCCTTGCGTCTGCCCCTGGTGTCCCCTGTGATCCACCTTCTTTTCTTCTTGAGACTCATTAAAGGTGTGTTGCATCCAAGACTGGGCCTCCGAGTCCTCTTTGGTTCTGCAATCTGCTCCAATAAAAAGGTGGAGGAAGTGGAGAGTGGGACTCCCTGCAGTGGATTTTGTCACTTGGAGGCACAGTAAATCGATTTAATGAGTTCACAAATCAAGTGGTTGGAGTTGCTTATGAGGGATGCTCAGCTTAGTGGTTGTCTCACCCTATCTTAGCTCTCCTTGGCAATGACATTGGCAGCTCTCACTCCCACCCAACATTCTCTCCTTTTCCAATCACACTTAATGAAATCTCCAACCACTGTCTGTATTAGGACTAACAGGCACCATGAGCATTTGAAATAAACAATATAGAATGAGCTAATTCCATAGCCAGTGCACCCAGGGATTACCACACATCTAATGAGTTGCAATGGGATTCACACATTCCATGGTAATGGTGAGTTCTGGCAGAGCAGAAATTTTGGCCTGAACAATGCCAGGTCCATTCTACAACGCACACCTCTAGCCCAGGTATAGTCAGAACTTTATCTCAGGTAAGTTCTCTCACTCAAAAAGAAGAGCTGGTTTGTCCCTCTAATAGCAACAGAAGCAATAGATTTAACTCACCACAGGTTTGCTCCTTCTCTCTTATCTGGGCAGCTGATTCCTTGTGGTCATGTACTGGACCATGGCAAATAAAACAAGACACCTGTAATTGATCTCATTCTCCTGGATTTCCCATCCCTCCCAATATGGGCACATGAGATGGAGAATGCCCTCCATTCATCTTCCTCCTCAGTTTTCCTTTGTGGATATCTGGTGCACCACCACTGTTGTGTTGAAAATGATGGAGACTTTCCTTGCCATGAGGAAAATAATTTGTATGCCTGCTGGCTTGCGTAGTCAATTTCATTTTTTCCTGTCTTCCTGTCTGTCACTGAGTTCATGATCCTCTCAGTGGTGTCCTTTAATTGTGATGTCACCATACGCAAATTTCTCTATTGCAATACTCCCATGAGAGAGAAAATTGGCTTTTTGCAAGCCCTGATAGCATGGGTTTGGGGATGCTTATCATCTTTAAACAGATGGCATTTCTGCTGACTGGCCATTCCGTGTGAAGAAAACCACAGCTGAGATGTATGTCTCCTGACTCAGTCTTCGCTGATCTTGATCCAGCAGCTACTGCCACTCTTGTGCATGTGTCTAATCGGACCAAAGGCCTGGAGAACCTGTCCTCTGAGAGAAGACTGAAGGAGGCATGTCTTTCCTCCCTGGAGAAAAAAAATCTTAGGGTGACCTGAAGACACTTTTCTAGTACTTAAAGCATGTCTGCAAATAAACTCAAGGGTCTCTTATCACAAGGAGCCACATGGAGAAGAGAAGGGCCATTGAGTCCAAGTGTCACTGGGAGAGGTTTCATATTGACATAGGAAATACCTTTTTACACTAAGACAATTCCTTCACAGGAATGACCTCCCAGGGATATGGTAGAGTTCCCATTGCTGCATGATTCCAAGATGTGATTGAACAGGTTGATGGAAAATTTTATCTAGTCTATCTTTCCCATGAAAGATTAGACCAGATGATCGTTCAAGGTCACTTCCAATATGAACTATTCTTTGATTTCCTGTCCCTCTCAGTGATACCCTTCAATTGTGATGTCACAATTTGCCATCCACTCTACTGCACCACTGTCATCACATTGGAAATCCTCATTCCAAAAAAGACTGTTGCAATTAAGGTTCACATTTTTTGTAGAGACAACTGGATGCTGCATGGCTAATGTCCTCATTATTTCCAAGACTTGTTTACCTAAAGAGACATACTTTGCAGGCAGGGTATAGCAAAGAGGGACATGAACTTTGAACATCTTCTCTAGAAAGACAACTAAGATCAAGACAAAGAAGAACCCCCAAAGGGAGATGCAGTAGGTCCACAAGAGACTTTCATCTAGAGTGGCATATACATGTACCCAAAGGACTGCCTCAATTGTCTAGGTCTTCTCAGTGATAGCTCTCTTGTGCGTGCACAGGGTCCATGCTGGGGTCCATTACCTGGGACCGGGGCAGAGTGGGGCCATGGCACCATGCTGGGAGCTTGCCTTCCTGGCTTTAGGACTAGTACTTTTCCCCTCAGTGTAACTGCCAAGACTGATGCTGTTTACTGTAGAGCCCAGTGTGGGGAGAGGTGTCCTACCACGAGGGCACAGCCCTGCACTTTAGTGTGCCCATGTGGTTCCCAGGTGTCTGCAGGGTCTCTTGCAGGACAGCTCTCTAAGGGCCAGGGACTGCACTGCTGGGAAGACCCTGGCCTGCCAGTGAGGAGCAGTGGTGACATGAGCAGAGTTCAGGCTGGCCCTGCCTCAGAGCTCTTGGGGAGCCTGGGAAGCTAAGTACTGGCAGGATCCTTGCCAGTGTTTCAGCTGTGTTTGGATTGGTGCCTGTCCTGTACAACCGCAGACGCCCAGTGCCCAGTGAGATGGGTAATGATGATGTCTCTGCCCTAAAGTGTGGACAGGATGAAAATAAGGGGAACCTCACATGGTCCATGGGGTGCTGTGTGCTTCAGCAATCTTTCTGAGCCCAGTAGTGCTTTCAGGACTTGTTTTTCTTCACCCAGAATGGAGGTAGGCTCATTCATCTGTAGTTTCCTGGGTCATCCGTTGGACACATTTGAGATTCAACTGGACAGAGTGCTGTCATCTTGTCTAGCCTGTGCTTTTGACAAGAAAGGTTGGTCCAAGTGATCCTTGTGGTTCTTTCCAACTTGATATTCTTTGATGATGATATAGATGTGTGTCTAGAGACCAGTTGGGCCCTGTAAGGTGTTGAAGAAATATATGAGGTTCCTCTGTCTCATCTGCCTGTGCCCATGTGTGTTGGCCATGCACAATAGACCAGGTAATAGACCAGAAGTAAACAGAGAGATGAGGCTGTGCATTGTCCTCAGGAATTGCTGTTTCCCAGCCCCACTCTAGCCACCCTTTGGAACCATTTCCTCACTTAAAGCCATTGGCCTGGAGTATCCATGATTGTCTTTCTCAGCTCCAAGGGAAATGGCAGAAAAGAAATCCACTGCAGAGAGTCAAGAAAGGTGCCAGGGAGATACTCTCCAAAAGGTGATGGAACCCCCACTTGGTCAGGCAGAGAGGGGAGACCCGAGACAACTGCTGCCCTGTTACTGTTGAGTAGAGGTAGGGGAACAAAAAGACGAGGGGGCTTGGAAGCAAGTCCTAGTTCAGGATTGCTGGCAACCCTCCTCCCTGTGTGCCTTGCTTCCCCAGGTGCCCCTCCGTAATAGGTGTGAGGCCCTGGATCTTGAAGAAGAGGTAGATGAGGATGTGGTGCAAGGCCCACCTATGAGGTCACATAGGAAGAGGCAGTTGACTCCACACCTCAAGACTATCTCCGATAATAAAGAAAGAAGGGTAATTGTAGTAGGCGATTCCCTTCTGAGGTGAACAGAGGGCCCAATATGCAGAGTTGACCCTCATCATAGGGAAGTGTGCAGTCTACCTAGAGCTTGGGTCAGGGATATCACCAGGGCACTCCCTAATCTGGTGCACTTGACAGACTACTACCTGCTACTGATCTTCCAGACAGGTGGGGAGGAAGCTACATCCTGTAGTCTGAGGGGAATCAAGAAAGGCTTCAAGGCCTTGGGATGGTTGGTGAAAGAGTCTGGGGTGAAAGTTATTTTTCTCTCCTTCCATTTTTGGGGATGACATGGGACAGAATAGAAGAATCCAGTATATAAATGCTTGGCTACAAGACTGGTGCTACAGGCAGGGCTTTGGGTTCTTTGATAACGGTCTGGATAGTAATACGTGGGAAAGGTTTATCTCACAGGGGCAAAAGGATGCTGGGACAGGAATTAGGAGGGTTCATTTGGAGAGCTTTAAACTTGAAGGGGGATGGAATTGCAGTTGGGCTTGCATCAGTGAGGCAATGTTCTAGTATTGATGGAGACTGGGAGATCTCCCATCTCCCTAGGGTAAAATCGGAGTGCTCAGCTCATTCCCTGAAATGCCTGTACACCAATGCAGGCAGCATGGGGAGTAAGCAGGAGGAGCTACAAACCTGTTTCCAGTCAGCAGATCATGATCTGGTGGAAATTACAGAAACATGATGGGACAGCTCATGTGACTGGAATATGGTCATGGATGGCTATGTCCTTCTCAGGAAAGACAGGCCAGCCAGGCAAGGTGGTGCAGTTGCTCTTTACATGAGAAAGCAACTAAAATGTACTGAGCACTGTCCAGCGGTGGATGAGGAGTGAGTTGAGAGTCTGTGGGTGAGAATTAAGGGGCAGGCTGGCAAAGGTGATACTGTTGTGGGTGTCTATTGCAGGCCACCAGGTCAGGGTGAGGAAGTTGATGAGGCCTTCTTCAGGCAGCTGAGAGCAGCCTCTCAATTACAGGTCCTGGTTATCATAGGGGATTTTAAATACCCTGATGTTTGCTGGAAGGACTACTCAGCCAGCCAGCCACAGTCCAGAAGGTTCCTCCAAATGGTGGATGAGTCAACTAGGAGAGGAGCACTGCTGGATCTCATTCTCACTAACAAGGAGGTTGAAGCAGTAAAGGTTGAGGACTGCCTTGGTTGCAGTGACCATGAGGTAGTGGAGTTCGGGATCTCATGGGACAGGAGCAGAATATCAAGCAGAATTGCAACCCTGGACTTCAGCAGGGCCAACTTCAGTCTTTTCAAACAATTGCTAGGGGAAATCCTATGGGAAACAGTACTTGAAGGTAAAGGGGCTCAAGATAGTTGGTTAGTGTTCAGGGACTGCTTCTACCAAGCTCAAGATCAGAGCATCCCAACAAGCAGGAAGTCAAGGAAGGGAGCCAGGAGACCTGCTTGGTTAAACAGGGAACTGCTGGGCAAACTCAAGTGGAAGAGGAGAGTCTACAGATCATGGAAGGAAGGGCTGGCTGCTTGGGAAGAACATAAGGCTGTTGTCAGGGGATGTAGGGTGGCAACTAGGAAAGTTAGGGCCTTCATAGAATTAAACCTTGCGAGAGGGGTCAAGGACAACAGAAAGAGCTTCTTCAAATATATGGTAAATAAAACTAACACTACAGGCAATGTAGGCCCACTGATGAATGAGGTGAGTGCCCTGGTGACAGAAGATACAGAGAAGGCAGAGTTACTGACTGCCTTCTTTGTCTCTGTCTACTCTGCCAGAGGCTGTCCTGAGTAGCCCCATACCCCTGAGGCCCCAGAGCAAGTCAGGACAATGGAGGCATTTGCCTTTGTTGATGAGCACTGTGTTAAGGACCAATTAAGCCATCTGGACATCCATAAATCCATGGGTCCAGATGGGATGCATCATCCTCAGGTGCTGAGGGAGCCGGCTGAAGTCGTTGCTAGGCCACTCTCCATCATCTTTGCTAAGCCTTGGGAAATGGGAGAGGTGCCTGAGGACTGGAGGAAAACAAATGTCACTCCAGTCTTCAAAAGGGGCAAGAAGGAGAACCCAGGTAATTATAGACCAGTCAGACTCACCTCCATCTCTGGAAAGGTGATGGAACAACTTATTCTTGGTGCTATCTCAAGAAATATCAAGGATAAGAGTGTCGTTAGGGGCAGTCAACATGGCTTCACTAAGGGGAAGTCATGCTTAATCAACTTCAGAGCCTTTAAGGAGGACATAACCAGGTGGATAGATGATGGTAAAGCAGTGGATGTGGTCTATCTTGATTTCAGTAAAGTATTTGACACCATCTCCCACAGCATCCTCACAGCTAAACTGTGGAAGTGTGGTCTGGATGATCGGGTAGTGAGGTGGACTGTGAATTGGTTGAAGGCAAGAAACCAGACAGTTGTGATCAATGGTGCAGAGTCTAGCTGGAGGCCTGTATCTAGTGGAGTCCCTCAAGGGTAGATACTGCGACCAGTACTATTCAATATATTTATCAACTACTTGGATGAGGGAATAGAGTGCACTGTCAGCAAGTTTGCTGATGACAGAAAACTGGGAGGAGTGGCTGACATGCCAGAAGGCTCTGCTGCCATACAACAAGACCTGGACAGGCTGGAGAGTTGGGCGGTGAAAAATGTAATGAAATAGAACAAGGGAAAGTGTAGAGTCCTGCATCTGGGCAGGAACAACCCCAGGTTCCAGTATAAGTTGGGGAATGACCTATTAGAGAGCAGTGTAGGAGAAAGGGACCTGGGGATCCTGGTGGACAGCAGGATGACCATAAGCCACCACTGTGCCCTTGTGGCCCTTGTGGCCAAGAAGGCCAATGGCATCCTATGGTGTGTTAGAAGGGGGGTCATTAGTAGGTTGAGAGAGGTTCTCCTGCCCCTCTACTCTGCCCTGGTGAGACTGCATCTGGAATATTGTGTCCAGTTCTGGGCCCTCAATTCAAGAAGGACATAGAACTGCTGGAGAGAGTCCAGCACAGAGCCACAAAGGTGATGGAGTGTGAGGAAAGACTGAGGGAACTGGGTTTCTTTAGCTTGGAATAGAGGAGGGTTATAAATATATAAAGGGTGAGTGTCAGGAGGATGGAGCCAGGCTCTTCTCGGTGACAACCAATGACAGGACAAGGGGCAATAGGTGCAAACTGGAACATAGGGGGTTCCACTCAAATGTGAGAAGAAACTTCTTCACAGTGAGGGTGACAGACACTAAAAGAGGCTGGTCAGGAGGGTTGTGAAGTATCCTACTCTGGAGACATTCAAGACCTGCCTGAACGCCTTCCTGTGTAACCTGATCTATGTGCTACTGCTCTGGCAGGGGGATTGGACTGGATGATCTTTCAAGGTCCCTTGCAATCCCTAAAATTCTGTGATTCTATGAGTCCCACCCTCTCCTTTCTCTACCTTTTCCATTTAGCAGACTGGAAGAGTTGCCTCAGAACAAAAGAGGACTCAGAGGTACAGACTTGGATGCAGCACAACTTTAATGAATCTCAAGAAGAAAAGGGAACACAGAATCACACAGAATCACGGAATGTCACCAGGAAGAGAAACAAGGATGTGGTGAAACTCCTGAAGGGTGTCATTCTGCCTGCACTTGAGAGGGAGGGAAGTCAACAGGTCCCCACCAGGTTGGCCTTGGAGACAGAATCAGTACAGGAAATTAAAAGAGATGAGACAGGAAAAAAAAAAAAAAACAAAAAACAATGGCTCAAAACTCTGAATGCAATGCAAGGAAGCTCTATCTCATTTCAAGGACCATGTTCCAAGGTCTTGGAAGATTCTCACCCAAGGATGTTGTCAAAACCTTTAGCAGGGTTGACATCTGTTTCCACAGTAGCGGCTGGTAATGCAGGAGAGGTCAAAGCCCCCAGAATTGATGGGAACTCCCTCACAGCTGAGGATGCTGCCAACAGCAGCAGAGGTGGAGGAGCCCACAACAGTGTTCTGAGGGAAGGAGCTGAGGATGGGGCCGGGCAGAGTCACCACCACGGGGGAGGGCTCAATGACAATAGTGGAATTCTGGCACTGCCTCACACAGGGCTCATTGCAACTGTTGGCTAGTGGGGTTGGGCCACAGGGCTGGCAGGGCACGCACGGGTTGCAGCAGGACATGTCTCTGGGTCAGAGGTTCACCTGGGAGAGAGGCGAGGAAGAAGCGGAGCATGAGGGCTTGATCATGAGAAGCAGCACTGCACCCAACCACAGTGGAGCCAAGACACCTCCTGGCCCAATATACACTGCCCACATCAAATCCCAGGAGCCACCTGAACTAAGTCCCAGGTCCTCTCTGCAGAAGACCTTCTCTCCCCTTCCCTCTCCCATGAGAAGCAGCTCCCACCCCAGGGCCAGGACAGTCCCTATCAGCTGAGACACACATTGAGGAAAGATCTGATCCTGAAGGAGGAGAAAAGGCTTCAAACTTACCTGATTCCCAAGGAGAGGGAGGTGAGAGAAGTGGAGGAGAGAGAAGAGAGTTGGGCTGCCTTTTATAGGAGTTCTGCACTGCCTCAGACCTAGACTCCCTTTGTGGAACTAATAATCTTCTGACAAGATCATCCTGAATGAAAAACACATCAGCCTATGGTATGGGTTGTGTCTTGGCTTCCTGCAGTGCTGCCTTTTCATTTCCTTGCTTGTGTCATGTGCTTTCCCATATGAAGGTATCTCTAAGTGCCGGGATGAGAGGCCCCATGTCACAAGTGAGAGCAGGCAGAAGACATAGCTGAAGTGCTGGTGGCATCCTGTGCAGGCAGGTGATGTGCACCTGGGTCATTCCTGTGGGTTTCTTTGTGGCAAAGTTGTCTGGAAATGGGCAACACTTTCATGCTTTGAATCCAGTGTCCAGGGTGTGCTGTTCAGGACAACGTGACAAATCTTTTTCTCTTGCTCTCACCATCTCTCTGATGGTTGGTCGTTGTTTTACGCACATGGGCCTGTGCTTTGAGCGTCTAATACTATTGGAACACTTACAGTGCTTTCAGGAAAATTCTGCTGGGCTCCTTTTTCTCATCACCTCTCTGTGGAGTCTCCACAGGTCTGTATAGTATATTTGGGGTCTGTTTTTTCCATGTGTTACTTTTCTCCTTTTCTGCCAGCGTGGTCACCAGCATCTCCTCATCAGGATGCACAGTTGCTGGTGTTTTCCTGGCTTTCTGTGAGTGTGCGCATTTTTGCATGGTTCCATGCAGACCTGCATGAGCACACCTGTGTCAGTCTGTACCTGTGGGACCCTCATCTTGAGGGCATGTGCAGGTCACAGCGGGGGACTCTCCACTGGTGTGTCTGAGAGCACTGCAGAGCAGCAGGTTGCCCTTTCCAGAAGGAACCCCATCTGCAACTGAATGGTGGTGCCTTTGTCCTGGCAGGGCAGTGCTCAGAGAACTGAAATGCAGTCTCTACCACCTGCACCCTCCCTTTCTTGCTTTATGAAGAGGGAGGAAGGCCAAGAAACCCTGCCCGCCTATGCAGGACATTGTCCCTGTGGTGATACCCGTCTGATGCAGTGTTGCTGGTGACTGGAATGGGACACAGGCTCCTCATGTCCATGCTAATGCCAGATGCATTTATACCTCTTGTCAGCCTGATGCTGAATGAAGCAGGAGCTGAGAACTTGTACCAAATGGGTGTTTTACCAAAGGGACCAGGGTCCAGATGGTGCTCTGCTGTAAGGTGAGGATAGTTTTGCCAACAAAATTTAGAGGCCCAGTAGCTGAGAGCTGCTCCCTTCCATTTTTTGGCCATGCTATGATCGTTGCCAGATGATGCTGCTGGGAGGCTTCAGCCAGAGCCATCTCCCCTTCCCATGGCAGCAGATTTCAAGCTCAAGTTCTGGTGCTCGGTGCCCATCTGAGTTGGAGTGTGAGGAGCAGAAGATGCCTTGATGCTATATAAGCACTGCTCAGCAATAGCTCAAACATCCCGGTATTACAAACTCTATTTTCAGCACATATCCAGAACACAGTCCCTTACAAGCTACTTTGTAGAATCTTAACTCTGTCCCAGGCAAAACCAATACACTCACTTACTTGCCTTTCCGGCTTGACTCCAGACATATCTGAGACTGGAGCCTGAGCCAGAACACAAGCAGGACAACTGAAACCTGTGTGCGCACATGCAGACCTATGTTCTTCCTGGGGTTTTGGAAAAACTGGGATAGTTCTCATGTCTGGCGTATGCAATGGCTGTGCAAAACAGAAGGCAAAAATTGCAACCCTGCCCTCTATAAGAGGGCTGAATTATGGAGAAGATTTTTCTGGAAGTTGTTGAAAAACACCTAAATGGCAACACAGTCATTGGTCCTGGGCTGCTCAGGTTTATGAAGGGGAAGTCTTGCTTGACAAACTTGAGTTCTTTCTATAACAAGGTTACCCACCTAATTGACAAGGGGAAGCCAGTCAACATGATTTTTTTGGATTTCAGTTAAGCCTTTGATACTGTCTCTCGCAATATCCTCCTGGACAACATGGCCTGCACACGGCTGGGTAAACACACAATGCAATGGGGATGAAGGGATTGAGAGCAGCCCTATGGAGAAGGACTTGGGGGTGCTGGTGGATAAAAGATTGGACATGAGCTGGCAATGTGCACTTGAGGCCAAGAAGGCAAATAGTATCTTGGGCAGTCTCAAAATCAGTGTGGTCAGGAGGTTGAGTGAGATGATTCTGCCTCTCTGCTCCACTCTGGTGAGACCTCACCTGGAGTACTGTGTCCAGCTCTGGAGCCCTCCGTACAGGAAAGACTTGGACCTGTGAGAGACGGTCCAGAAGAGGGCCACCAAGATGATCAGAGGGATGCAACAGTTCTGCTGTGAGGATAGGCTGAGAGAGTTTGAGTTGTTGAGCCTGGAGAAGAGAAATCTCTGGGAGACCTTATTGCAGCCTTTCAGCACTTAAAAGGGACCAATAAGAAAAATAAGGACAGACTTCTTAGAAGGGCATGTTACAACAGGACAATTCGATGGTTTTAAACTAAAGAAGGGGTGATTCAGACTGGACAAGAGGAAGAAAATTTTTTTACCATGAGGGTGGTAAAATACTGGCCCAGGTTGCCCAGAGGAGTGGTGGGTGCCCCATCCCTGGAGACATCCCAGGCCAGGCTGGACGGGGCTCTGAGCAACCTGATGCAGCTGAAGATGTGCCTGCTTATTCCAAAGGGGTTGGACTACATGGCCTTTGAAGGTCCCTTCAATCCAAAATATTCTATGATTCTATGAATTATCTTCATCTATTCTACTTCCTGAAGGATCTACCAAGGACATTAGATGACTGTGTTCTTGGATTATTTACTCCAAATCTTTAAGGGTGAACATTTTTTCTCAAGATTATTCAAAGCTGCATGTGTCCCTAATGAAACCTGGAGTGGTTGTTTTCTGTTAACATTTTCATTCACCTAATTGTGCCTTGTACTCTGTCGGACCCACCCCATTGGGCTGACATGGCAAGGCTCTGGTAGTGGGGGGAAGAAGGTTGCAGAGATAGTCTCTGGGAAAAGAATCCAGGGGATGCCGTGATGGATGCATCTGAGTCCACCAACAAGTCCACAGGAAGCATGGCACAGTGCTTTAACCTGGTTCGGTTGGAGTGTGACAGATTCAATTGTCCTTGCCCAACCAAGCCAGTAGCAGTTGGGTTCGGGTTCCAAAGAAGGGAAAGGTCTGAGCTGCAGCCAGGCCAAGAACTCCTTTTAGGAAACCCACAGGGAAGCAGAATGGCACACTAAACACCAGTAAGTTGTGGCTGCAAGAAGTCTCGTGCAGACCTTTCCCGCTGTATGTGATTTGACTATGAGCCAACCACTTTATTCCATAAATATGACAGCCTGGGTGAGCCTACTTGAACTCTGCCTGCTAGACAAATGTGACTGTTTGGCAATGATCTTTTACTGATCACTGAATGAGCCCAATTAAAGTTTTATATTAATAGTTTGCCTTAAAGAATGAATCCCTTAGAATTATAAGGGCGTGTGAATTTTAGTACTCTGTCTGCTTAGCATTACTTAGTAGATAAATTTGCTGAAATTGTAAACTGCATGTTGTAAAGTTCTGCTGACATTTACCAAACTTGTGGCTACTTGAGCAAAATAAAGCAGCTACAGACCATCAACACCACCTGTATAATAAGGCCTGTTTTGTACCCTATTGAGCAAAACAGGATCCACTCAAGCAAAATGATGCCCTCAAGGCCAGCACAAAGCAGCTACAATCAACAACACCTGCAGCTAAACAAGACAAGGGTCAGTCTGAAGACAGTGAAAGGATCTGATGAGAAGCAAGAAGACCCCAGATTCAAATATTACTCTTGGACTGAATCATCATGTGAGGGCCAGGTAAATAGACTGTGAGGGTATAATTACCTAGGGACTTCTATGCTTGTTTTGATATCTCTTCGAAGGTACCAGCTCGAGCCAACCCTGCTGCTGTACTACTCAATTAAACTAATTATTTATTTCTATGAACAGTGATACCTGAGAGCTTACTTTGAGAGACCTGGGATCCATACTTCACAGAGACCTGGCACCAGACTCCTGCAGGGGAGGTAAGGAAGTTGAGAGGCAACATGATAAAACATTGAAATCCTAGCCAAGCATGAAAAATAATTGGGTGCACACATATAATCCTTTGGCCATAAATACATATAATTCTTACCTTTTTACCTTTACCCTTTATGTCTCTTTGACATAAACCATTGACCAATTCTGGGACTAAGTTTGGATCCAGCCACACCTGCACTCCTCTCTAAGAAGGATTTTAGAAAGCAAGGAGGTCCATTCAGAACCTCATGACTCAATGGGAGGGCCTCCTTCTACCCTTTTGCATCTTCTGTCCCCATAGAAATAACTATAATCCAACTCTCACCCAATCATTTTTGCATGTTTCCTCCATGCAGTAAAAAATAGAGTGAACCTTGTTATCAAACTCTGTTAAGTTGCACCTCTGTATAACTGACCCAAACACTTTTCTTCAGCAATTGGGACCCTAAATCACTCATCCGTGACAGCTGGCCGCAGGCCTGACAGAGCCAGTTCCAGCTACCTCCAAAATGGACTTGCTGCTGCCCAATGCCAAGTCCATTGGCAATACTGGTCGCCCTTCCATGAGAACATATTGGAGAAAGGGCAAACCACTGCACAGAAAGTGCACAATGAACTAAAAAATAGTGTGAGATACAATCCTACAAACACCGAGGCTTGAGAATTGGAAGGAGGGGGATGTGCTCCACCCAATGGTGCAGAGATTCCTGGGCAGCTTGAGAAAAAGATCGTGGTGGAGCAGATATCCACACTGCAGCCCCTGGATGAGCCCATGCCAGACCATGTGGAAGACCCCTGCAGGACCTGTGACCTGCACAGAGCTCATGCTGGAGCACACTACTGGCAGAACTGTGGCTCCTGGACAACCCACACTGCTGCATTCTTGTCTGACAGGACTGCAGCCCATGGACAGGTTCCACTCTGGAGCCTGTCTGGAAAGACTGTAGCCTATGGGAAAGGCTCCTGCTGCAGCAGAGGAAAAGTGTGAGGAGGAAACTGTGGCAGAATGGAGCTGTTGTGTACTAACCACAAGACCCCAGACTGCATCCCACTGCGCTGCTTGGGGATGGACATAGTAGAGGAGCTGTGAATGAAGGAGGGAAGTTGAGGCTCTGTGAAAATGGTGGGGATGGGTGAAGGTATTCTAGATTATTTTGGCTGTTTCACTCCATCCTGCTCTGCTTTTACTTGGCAATATGTTAAAGGGATTTTCCCCAAGACAAGTTTATTTTGCCTGTGATGGTAATTGGTAAGTAATCCCTTTACCTCCACCAGTAAACTTTTTCACCTTACATTCTCCACCTATACTGTTACAGAGGGAGAGGGAGAGAACAAGCAGCTGTGTGATTGCTTGGAGGCCAGCCAAGGTCTTCCTGTTTTTTTCAGAAACTGTGGTAATTAGAAGTGCCATAAGTGTTTGTCATTTCAATGCTTTCTTCTGCTTTCTATCTGTGCCATCATGACCAGTCTCTTTCTCCGGCTTTTGGTCCCCTCAGAGGATGGTGGCCAATTATGTCAATTGGTTTTTGTGCTTGTGCACCTGGGAACTAGTGACAATTACACATCTTTTCTTCCCTGCACCATGCATTGCCTCTCTTTTCTGGCCTATCCACTCTCAGTGTTTCACGGATAAGTCAGTGCAGAAGATCTCAGCTGTCTCTGTAGTCCTAAATTTCTGAGGTGTAACCACCAAAGGCTGCTCTCCATGACTTCAGGGAAGGACAGAGATAGCAGGAGGGGCACAGTACAGTTCTATTCTCTCGGAATCCTGGGAGGAGGCCCTTCTGTGCAAGGTTGAGCTGTGGGAAAAGGGCCGTCAGTTCTCACCTGGCACCTGTATTTCCCATCTGCACCCAGAGATCTACCAGTGAAGATCTTTCTGTGAGAGGCTAGAGTTAGTGGCCTGAGGGAAAAAGAAAAGGTGGTGAGCACAAGCACTGGTCCCTCACTGCAGAGTGTCCAAGTTGCAGGATGTCTCAGTGGGACCCAAATTCCATGAGATGCCTTTCCCCACAGTTGCCTAATGGGAGCCAGGTGTGGAGCAAGGCACAGTCAAGACTCTCAGCCCAGCCAGTCCAGAGGTGCCCTCTTCTGTCTACTGCTGAGAGGTGTTCTATCCAGTGGATTGGTCATCTCCCAGGCCACTCTGTGGATCCTGAGGGGGGTTCTCTCTGTCATCGTGTGGGGAAGAGGAAAGGCACAGTGGTGTAAGCCAGAATGCTTTCTTTTAACTAAAAGCTTTTCAAAGGAGTGGATGGTTACCCCCGTATGGTGATGCTAGCTAATGATGGAGTTCCCCTCTCCTTCCCTAGGCCATAGTGTCCAGAAGCTACATCTCCTGCATCTCTCCAATGTCATCACTGAGCCCTCTTCTGTGGTGGTGATTCTTCCTGGACCCATCCTCAGCTCCTTCTCACAGCAACACCTGGTCCCCTGGTATTTCTAGTCCAACACCTATTTGGTGAGACCTCTTGGCAGCTATCTCACTCAACACCAGACTGATGAGTTGCAGAAATGCATCAGGCATTGGCGTGGACATGAGGAGCCTGTGTCCTATCCCAGTACAAGCAACACTGCATGAACAGGGTATCACCGCAGAGACAATGGCCTGCACATGTGGGCAGGGTTTCTTGGAGGGTTCAGGAGGCAGAGGCTGCATTTCAGTTATCTGAGCATCTCTCTGTCAGGACAAGGATGCCACCATTAAGCTGCAGATGGGCTCCTTCTGGCAAGGGCAACCTGCTGCTCTACAATGCTCATGGACATACCAGGAGAGTGTCCGCTGCTGTGACCTCCACATGTCCTCATGATGAGGGTCACACAGGTACAGAATGATACAGGTATGCTCATGCAGGCCTGCATGGAACCATGTGAAAATCTGTATGCCCACAGAAAGTCAGGAAACCATCAGCAAGTGGGGACTTTGCTGAGGAGATGCTGGGGACCACACTGGCAGAAAAGGACTGAGGTACCCCACGGGAAAACTAGGCTGCAGATATTCTCCTGGTGATTCCTGAGGATCTGTGGAGACTGCACAGAAGCAGGGAATGAAAAAAAGGAGCCCAGGAAAATTGTCCTGAAAGCACTGTTAGTGTTGCAATAGTGTTAGACGCTCCCAACAGAGCCCCACTGGCATGCAACACTGAGTAACCATCAGAGAGAGGTGGGATGACAAAAGGAAAGGATATGCTATGGTGTCCTGAATGACAGTCCTTGGGGCACCAGTTGCAAAACTTAAAAGCGTTGCCCATTTCTAGGAAACTTTGCCACAAAGTAGCCAACAAAAATAATGCAGGTGCACATCACCTGCCTGTACAGGATGCCACCAGCACTTGAGGTGAGGCTTCTACCCATGCTGACTTGTGTTCCCTCTGGAAATCCTCAGGGCTTTCATCCTGGCACTTACAGAAGAAGCCTTCATATGGGAAAGCATATGGCAGAAGCCAGGAAATGAAAAGGCGGCAGTGCAGGAAACCAGGACACAGCCCATACCATTAGCTTGTGCGTTTTACATTCATCATGAGCTTGTCAGAAAATTATTGCTTCCACAAAGGGAGCCTAGGCCTGAGGCAGTGCAGGACTCCTATAAAAGGCAGCCCAACTCTGCTCTCTCATTGATTTCTCTTGCCTCATTCTCCTTGGGAATCAGGTGAGTGTGAAGCCTCTTCTCCTCCTCTTCAGGATCAGGTGTCTTTCCTCAATGTGCATCTCAGCTCATAGGGTCTGTCTTTGCCCTGGGTTGAGAACTGCTTCTCATGGGAGAGGGAAGGGGAGAGAAGGTCTTCTGCAGAGAGAACCTGGGACATAGTGGAGGTATCTCCTGGAATTTGAGGTAGGCAGCGTATTTCAGGCCAGGAGGTGCTGTGGCTCAGCTACAGTGGGGTGCAGTGCTGCTTCTCATGATCAGCCCCTCATGCTCTGCTTCCTCCTGCCCTCTCTTCCAGGTGACCCTCTGTCCCAGAGACATGTCCTGCTGCAACCCATGTGTGCCCTGCCAGCCCTGTGGCCCAACCCCACTGGCCAACAGCTGCAATGAGCCCTGTGTCAGACAGTGCCAGAGCTCCAACGTCGTCATCCAGCCCTCCCCCGTGGTGGTGACCCTGCCCGGCCCCATCCTCAGCTCCTTCCCTCAGAACACTGTTGTGGGCTCCTCCACCTCTGCTGCTGTTGGCAGCATCCTCAGCTCTGAGGGAGTTCCCATCAACTCTGGGGGCTTTGACCTCTCCTGCATTACCAGCCGCTACTGTGGCAGCAGATGCCGACCCTGCTAAAGATGCTGGGAATGTCATCGGGCAAGAACTTCACAAGACCTTGGATCATGGTTCTTTAAAAGAAGACAGTTCTTCACAGCATTGCATTCAAGCCATTGTTTCCTTCTTCCATTCTTGTGTATCTCTCTTTCCTCTGCTGAACCTGTCTTCCAAAACCAGCCTAGTGGGGACCTATCGGCCTCCTTCCTCTGCAGGGCAGGCAGACTGACTCCCTGCAGGAGTTTCACTGCATCCTTGTGGCTACCCATGGTGCTTCTTGTGAGTAACCTCCTTTTCTTCTTGAGTCTCATTAAAGTTGTTCTGCATCCATACCTGGGCTGCTGAGTCCTCCTTTGTTCTAAGGCAAGTCTTCCAGTCTTCTCAGGGAAAAAGATGAAGGAAGAGGAGGGTGGGGATTTCTGCAGTGGGTTTTTCACTTGGAAACAAAGTATATTTAATCACTTATTTTAATGAATGACTGGAGTTGATTCTGAGGAATGCTTTGCTGAGTGGGTGTCTCCCCCCATCTTAGCTCTCTTGGGCAAAGATATTGGCAGCTTTCACTCTCACCCAGCATTCTCTCCTTTCCCAACAACCCCTGATGTGACCTAAGAGTCACCTTGGGCATTTGAAATAGGAAATGAAGAACAAAGTAGTTATGAGAACAGAGCACTTAGAAATTGCCACACATCCAGTGAGTTGCAAGAGGAATCAGCAATGGTGAGTTCCAGCAGAACAGAAACATTGGTCCGAATGATGCCAGGTCCTTTCTGCTCTGCTCTACAATAACACCTCACCCCAACTATGGTCAGAAATTTATCTGGGGTAAGTGGGTTCTCTCAGTCAGAAACCAGGGCTGGTTTGTTCCTCTGACAGCAACAGAAGTCATAGATTTAACCCACCACAACTTGGTTCCTTCACTCTTGTCTGGGCAGCTGATTCCATCTCGTCATGTATTGGGCCATGGCAAAGGAGAGCAAGATGCTGTAACTCATCTCATTCCCCTGGGCACCCCATCTTTCCCAAGGTGGGCACATGACCCCATGTGCCATTACCTTCTAACCCTGGTGGAGAATGGCCTCCATTCTACTTCCTCCTCACCATACACCATCACTGTTGTGTCAAAAATAATGGAGACTTTCCTTGCCCTGAGGAAAATCTTTTGTGTTGGCTGCTGCTGGCTTTCACTGAGTTCATGATCCTCTCAGTGGTGTCCTTTAAATGGGATGTCACCATACTCAAAATTCTCCATTGCAATACTCCCATTAGAGAGAAAATCTGCTTCCTGCAAACCCTGGTAGCATGGGCATTGGGAGTGTGGTCATCTTCATTCAGGTGGAACTTCTGCTGCCTGGCCATTCCGCATCAAAAAAGCGTGGCTGGAATCAAAGTTCCGTGACTCAACCTTTGCTGATCCTGACCCAGGGGCCACCACCACTCTTGTGTATGCATCTAACTGTGCCTAAGGGCTGGAGAACCTGTTCTCTGAGGGAAGACTGAAGGAAACAGGTCTTTTGTCCTAGAAGAACTGAAGTCTTGGGGGGAGCTCATCATAGTATTCTAGTAATTCTAGTCTTCAGAGAAGTTGGGAGCTCTCTCATCACAAGAAGCCAGAGGGAGAAGGGCCAACAAGTACAAGCGTCACTGGGAGAGGTTTCATCTTGAAATCAGAAATACCTTTTTTACATTAAAACAATCCTTCATGGGAATGACCCCCCAGGGATGTGGTAGAGTGCCTGTCACCACAAGTTTGCAAGATGCAATTGGACAGGGTGGTAGATAATCTCATCTAGTCTCTCCTATGGAAGACTGAACCATACGATACTTTATTGTCACTTTCAATATGGAGTACACTATGACTCTCACAATAAGTTCCTTCAGTCATGATGTCATGATATGTCAACCAAATTACTGCAGGACTTTCATCTCAAAGAAAATGCTCATTCCAAAAGAGGTTATTGCAATTGGGATTGGTATTATTTTGCAGAGAAAATGGGATGCTGCATGGCCAATATCCTCTTCATTTCCAAGACTTGTTCACCTGGACACATACTCTGCAGGCAGGGAATAGCAAAGAGGGACATGAACCTTTGAACTTCTTCTCTAGAAGGACAGTCATGATCAAGAGATATGAGAACCCCACGAAGTTGAGTCAGCAAGTCCATATGAGACTTCCATCTAGAGTGGCAGACACATGTACACAGAGGAGAGTCTTGATTGTCCAGGTCTTCTAGGCGACAGCCCTCTTGTGCAGGGATAGGCTTCATGCTGGGGTCCATTGCCTGGGCCCAGGGTAGAAGCAGGGCCACAGGACCATGCTGGGGACTTGCCTTCCTGGGCTTAGGATCAGTACTTTTCCTCCCAGTGTAGCTGCCAAGACTGATGCTGTTTACTGCAGAACCTGGTGTGGGCAGAGGTGACCTACCAAGAGGGCCCTACCCTTCACTGTAGTGTGCCCATGTGTTTCCCAGGTGTGTGTAAGGTCTCTTGCAGGAGAGCTCTACAGTGGCCAGGGACTGCACCGCTGAAAAGATCCTGGCCTGTAAGTGAGGAGCAGTGGTGATATGAGCAGAGTTTGATCTGGCCCTGACTCAGAGCACTTAGGAACCCAAGGGAGGGAAGGGTCATCTCTTGTGTCTCAGCTGTGTTTGGGTTGGCACCTGTCCTGTACAACTGCAGATGCCCAGTGCCCAATGAGATGGATAATGATGATGGCTCTGCCATGAAGTGTGGACAGGTTGAACATGTCGGCAACTTCACCTTATCCATGGAGTGTTGTGTGCCTGAGCCATCATTTTGAGCCCAGTAGTGCCTTCAGGATTTGATTTTCTGCCCCCAGGAGCCCACAGGCAATGACATCCATAATTATTTGTTCTCATCGTTTTTACAGAGATGGGGGTGAGGCTGACTGGTCTGTAGTTTCCTTTTCTATCAACTGGACACAATTAAGATTCACATGGACAAAGTGCTGGGCCGTCCTTGTCTCTCCTGTGGTTTTGACAAGGAAGGTTGGTCCATGTGATCCCTGTGGTCCCTTCCAACTTGGTATTCTAACCTGATATTCTATGATGATGGTGATGCAGATGCATGTCTACTGAGCACCTGGGGACTACCAGGTGCTGAAGGATGCTATGAGATTCGTTTGTCTCTCTGCCTGTGCTCATGTGTGTAGGACATGCACACTATTCAGGTAATGGAGGGAAGGAAGCAGACACCTGAAGGTATGGATTGTTGCCAGGAATTGCTGTTTCCAAGCCCAACTCCTACCACACTTTGGAACCCTTTCCTCACTTTTGGACATTGACTGTGGAGTAGCCATGAAACTGTTCCTCAGATCCAAGAGAATGGACAGAAAAAAAAATCCACTGCAGGACATCCCACCCTCCCATTCCTCCACCTGTTTCATGCAGCAGACTGGAACAGTTGCCTCAGAAGGAAGAAGAACTCAGAGGCCCAGGCTTGGATGCAAAACAACTTTAATGAGACTCAAGAAGAAAAGGAAACACCAGGAAGAGTCATAAAGATGTGTTGAAACTCCTGAAGGGTGTCGGTCTGCCTGCCCTACAGAGGGAGGGAGTCCAACAGGTCCCCACTAGGCTGGCCTTGAAAGATAGGAACAGCAGAGGACAGAATGAGAGATGAAAGTGGAAGAGGTAAACAACGGTTCAAATCTCTGAATGCAATGAAGCTCTGTCTCCTTCAAGAACAATGTTCCAAGGTCTTGGGAGGTTCTTGCCCAGGGATGGTCCCAGCAGCTTTAGCAGGGTGGACATCTGCTGCTACAGTAGCGGCTGGTAATGCAGGAGAGGTCAAAGCCCCCAGAGTTGATGGGCACTCCCTCAGAGCTGAGGATGCTGCCAACAGCAGCAGAGGTGGAGGAGCCCACAACAGTGTTCTGTGGGAAGGAGCTGAGGATGGGACCAGGCAGGGTCACCACCACAGGGGAGGGCTCAATTACAACGGTGGAGTTCTGGCACTGCCTGCAACAGGGCTCATTGCAGCTGTTGGCCAGTGGAGTTGGGCCACAGGGCTGGCAGGGCAGACACGGGTTGCAGCAGGACATGTCTCTGGGACAGAGGGTCACCTGGAAGAGAGGGCAGGAGGAAGCAGAGCATGAGGGGTTGATCATGAGAAGCAGCACTGCACCCAACCACAGTGGAGCCAAGGCATCTCCTGGCCCAAGATACACTGCCCACATCAAATCCCAGGAGCCACCTCCACTAAGTCCAAGCATCTCTCTGCAGAAGAACTTCTCTCTCCTTATCTCTCCCATGGGAAAAAGGTCCCACACCAGGGCCAAGACAGACCCTTTCAGCTGAGACACACATTGAGGAAAGACACCTGATCCTGAAGAGGAGGAGAAGAGGCTTCATACTCGCCTGATTCCCAAGGAGAATGAGGCGAGATAAGCCAATGAGAGAGCAGAGAGTTGGGCTACCTTTTATAGGAGTCCTGCACTGCCTCAGGCCCAGGCACTCTGTGGAAGTAATAATTTTCTGACAAGATCACAATGAATGTAAAACACTCCAGCTAATGGTATGGGCTGTGTCCTGGTTTCCTGCACTGTCACCTTTTCATTTCCTGGCTTCTGCCACCTTTTCATTTCCTGGCTTCTGCCACATGCTTTCCCATATGAAGGCTTCTTCTGTAAGTGCCAGGATGAAAGGCCTGAGGATTTCCAGAGGGAACACAAGTCAGCATGGGTAGAAACCTCACCTCAAGTGCTGGTGTCATCCTGTGCAATCAGATGATGTGCACCTGGGTGATCCCTGTGGGCTTCTTTGTGGCAAAGTTTCCTAGAAATGGGCAACAGTTTTATGTTTCCATATGGTGCCCAGGGACTGCCATTTAGGACAATATGTCATATCCTTTTCTCTTGTCATCCCAACACTTCTCTGATCATTGCTTCTTGCTGCACACAGGTGGGCCTTTACTGGGAGTATTTCACATTACAGAAACACTAACAGTGCTTTCAAGACAATTTTGCTGGGCTCCTTTGTTTCATTCCCTGCTTTTGTGCAGTCTTCACAGGTCCTCCTACAAAACCAGGAGAATATTTGGGGCCTTCATTTTCCCTGGGATGCTTGAATCCTTTTCTACCACAGTGAAGCCCAGCATCTCCTCAGCAGAGTCCCCACTGATGTTTTCATGGCTTTCTGTAAGTGTACAGATTGCTTCATGGTTCCATGCAGGCCTGCATGAGCAAACCTGTGTCAGTCTGTACATCTGTGACACTCATCATGAGGGCACGTGCAGGTCACAGCAGGGAACTCTCTCCTGGTGTGTTCTTGAGCACCACAGGGCACGAAGTTGCCCTTGCCAGAAGGAGCCCATCTGCAGCTGAATGGTGGTGCCTTTGTCCTGGCAGAGAAGTGCTCAGAGAACTGAAATGCAGTCTCTGCCTCCTGCCCCCTCCCTTTCTGCTTTACAGACAGGGAAAAAGTCCAAGAATCCCTACCCACCTGTGCAGGCCATTATCCATGTGGTGATGATGCCCATCTGATGCAGTGTTGCTGATGACTGGGGTGGGACACAGGCTCCTCATGTCCATGCTAATGGCAGAAGTATTTCTGCAGCTCGTCTGCCTGGAGCTCAGTGAGATAGTGACCAACAGCTTGCACTAAATGGCTTTTGAAATAAAGGAACAGGGGTCCAGATGTAACTCTGCTGTGAGATGGAGGAGAAAATCTCTGGGTGGATTGTGAGGAGTCAAAGCGCTTTGAGTGAAATTTCTTTTGATGTTCGAACCCCAGGACTTCCATATGTCACATAAAAAGACTGAGTCTGAAGCCCCAGCAGCTGTGTCTAGGAATACAGGTAGATGTGGATTCCAGGCAAGCACCAAAACCGTGATGCTTTTTCATCAGTAAGTCAGTAAAAGTCTGTACTTGATCAGAAAGGAACTGTTGTGTACTGACTGCAACCCCCTATTCTGCCTCCTAATGTGCTGTTTAAGAGTGGAGCAAAGAGAAAAACTTGGAATGAAAGAGGGAATTGGAGTCCGTGAAAAGATTTGGGGATGTGGGGAAAGTACTTGATGGTATTTTGGATGTTTTTCAGCATCATGAATCTTCCCAAGTTGATGCTCTTTTGCCTCTGATGATAACTTGCACATAATCCCTCTGTCTTTATCAGGACCTATGACTACTTCCACCTTAAGTTCTCCTCCTGTCCTGTAGAGGAGGGAGAGAACATCCAGTTAGGTGATTCCCTGGAAGCCAACCAAGGTCTTCTTAGTTTTGCAACACTTATAGTAATCAGAAGATCCATGTGTGTTTGTTATTTCCATGCTTTATTTCTGTTTTCTCTTTCTGCCATCACAAGATGTTTCTCCAGCTATTGCTCCCCTGTGGGGGCGGTGAGCCATTATGACAATTGACATTTGTGCTTGTGTACCCCAGATATGCAATCCCTTCCCTTTGATGCATGCCAGGTCCCCTCATTCTGGACATCGTGAGAAGCTCAAGATGAAGCTCTGGGCTTTAGCCAAAGTCATTTCTCTTAAAATCCCCTACTTACATTCTCATATCCATGTTCTGTGTCTGAGCCTCCTGCCAATGAACAGCTCCATCCAGACCAAGAAGAATGACCTTGAGTGCTTATGAGGCTGCTGACCTCTCAGGGCCTCCTGCAGCACTGGGGTCCTCCCATGATGACAGCACAAGTTGGGATCACTATCCTTAGGGCATGCTCAGGGGCCAAGGGGGAAATTTCCAAGCAGAGATGCAGCAAGGAAAGGGCTGAAACCCCACCAAAAGAAAGCCAAGACATCTGCTGGGGGGGGAGATGAATGCTGTGTAGCAGAGAAAAAGGATTTCTCTGCCTGAGCCCAGGGATCCTCCTGCATGGGCACAAAGCCACCTCAGCCCAGCCTCAGCCTCTCTCCATGACCAACAATTTCTCATCTTCCTTTTCCTACAATTCAAATCTCAGAGCACTAATGTATGACCATACATAATGTACGACAGGCTGGACCCTGTCCTGGAGAAGGGGGAGGAGAAGAGGGAGTTCCCATTCATCTGGTTTATAAGGTGAAAGTGATGACTGAACTGCTTGAGAGAGTGACCAGTTGAACTGGCTTTTCTTCATGTGGCCTCAGGTCCAAAGGCACGCAGTGCATAAGCCATGATTTTCCTGCATGGCACGTGCTGCTGTTTCCTTTTATGCTGCCTTTAATTTCCCGCTTTATGACAGGGCCTCACAGTGTCCTGTCAAAGGTGCTTAGCTAAGAAGTGAGAGTAGCTCTGGAGAGACATTTTGGACAGGGCTGCAGCGGTGTCTCCTGAAAGGGTGGGCACAAGAGTTTGTCTGGACTTCAGCATGGGCTTGGGGAGGATACGGACAGAAGAGAATTACAGCGATGGGGGACAACTGAATTCAGGGTCCCTGTGTGCTGACCCTGAGAGAAGCCTGAATTTCCTTGTGCTGCTGCTGCACCTTGAGCTAAGCATTTCACAGAATCATGGAACTGTTGAGGCTGGAAGGCACCTCTGCAGATGACCCCGCCCAATACCTCTGCTAGAGTAGGGTCAGCTCGAGCACACTAGCTAAGAGGTCTATCGAGACATGTTTTGAGTATCTCCATAGATAAGGCTGCACAACCTCTCTGAACTACCTGTTCCAGTGTTTGACCGCCTCCATAGTGAAAAGGATTTTTTTTGAGCTGCAGGTGCACAACTGGGATAAGACACAGCAGTAAGGGTTCTGTAAGGCAGGCAGAACCCCTGTGCCCCTTTCCACCATTGGTCACTCACTGGAGAGTTCACAGCTCATAAGGTGTCTCAGTGGAACCAAAAACCCCACAGTTGCCTGATGGGAGTCAGATATGGAGCAGCACACAGTCAAGACCCCCATTCCACCCTGTCCAGATGTTTCCTCTGCTGCTGTGAGATGTTCTGTGCAGGGGATGGGTCACTTCACAGGCCACTCTGAGGATCCTGAGGGGGTCTCTCTGTCATTGTGTGGGGAAGAGGAAAGGCACTCTGGTATGAGCCAGAATGCTTGATTTAATGAAAAGCTCTTCAGAGAAGAGCCAGTGTGTGGTTTCCTCTGGGTGGTGATGCTACCTGATGCTCAAGTTCCCCTCTCTTTTTCCAGGCCATGGAGCCCAGAAGCTACATCTCCTGCATCTCAGCCATGGCCAAATGGTTAGGAACCCCTGTTTCAAATTAGTGTCTCATTAGAGGTTTAGAAAGAGACCTTATGGCACAACTGGATTTTTCTAACACATATCCGACACGCTCAAGTGTGCACTAGGATGCACAGAGACAAGTGAATGTGCACAAGACCAGAGATGTGCAAAGAATTGTATAGGCAAATAGAAACATGGTCTCACCAAAGGCAAACAGGTGTGTGCACAACCAGACAGACAAGAACATGAGTGTGCATGCAGAGAATCACACAGACTGGTACACAATCACACTAACAGGCACATTATTGTAGACGAGCACATAGCAATGGATGTGACTGAGGAGCTGCCGGGGACAACCCCTCCAGAGCAGGAACAGGGCACTCTAAGCAGGACAGATGCACTGGCAACATTGCTCTAAGTGTCTCAGGAATCCATGGACTATCCAGGAAGAGGAGGAGGCTAAAGAGGTTGCAATTTTCTCCTGAGGGCAGCTTAGGGTGAAAGAGAGGTGAAAACATAAAGTGCAGCGTACCTGCCTCTGAATTCAAACAACTGACTGCTGGATCAAGCCGGGACGGAATCAGAGAGCACATTGCACATGCTAAGAGGAGCCCCTGGGGACAAGCCAAGGATTGCAAGGCTGGGAGCAATTGCAGCCCTTCCTGTCAATAGGATTATGAAAAAAATTCACCGGATGTCCCCAGGCTGACATCACCTTCTTCCACCAGACCCCTCTGGTCTTCTGCCTACGTTGATGCATCCTTGCTCTGGAAATCCTGGGAATTCTCATCCCAGCACTCAAAAGAAGTGTCCATGAGGCACTGGTCATGACATAACCATTTAATACATATGCAACATAGAGGGAAACAACAGCAGGTGCCATGTCATTATCTCAGATGTTTTCATTCAGTAGGAGCATTCAGGAAAATGGTGGTTTTCTCCTCCCCCTTCTCACATAGGATGGGATCCAGTCTTCAAGGGTAATTGAGGTTATATCAGCTCTTCAGTCATTTGTTAGTCCTCTGAGATTGTGGTCATTTGATATGGCAGAGGAAAGGCAGTTTATCATTGAGAGAGGATGATGGTGAGCTGATGTCACCGTGGCTACAGGCCAGGCAGGAGGATCTCTGGGCCTGACTCCTAACAGAGGGACCCTGCTGGGTTCAGTCAAAGAAGCTCTTGTTGCCCCTGCATAGCATCCTCCTCCCTACCCAGCAGGTGCCTATGCTGTCTAACCTTAAGTAAGGTCACAAGGTGATTGACTTTGTTTGTTTTTTTCCATCCCAGCTCACATGGGCTGCCCTGGGCAATGACACAGTTAGGAGGATTTTAAGGTGAAATCAGGGGTGTCTGGCTGTGCCAACTCACTCTCTGGTCAAGACGAGTAATGTTGGCCATTCTTGTGGTCACCAAGCAAGGAGTGCTTAATTGTCTAAGCTCGCTACACCCTTCAACCAAGACAAGAAGAGACACATAATTCTGGACTATCTAATGATCACCATGTGAGGAACGCCACTTCATTTCTGCTCACTGCACCTGTGATTAAGGTAAGAACACTTGTAACCCAAGTGAGTACGCCAAGGCATCTTGGTAGAAATCACCAGGCAGCCTGGTGGGGTGGATCTGTACCACCAAACACAGCCACACAGTGCCCTGTGCAGCCTCAGTGCCACATTACACAGGTTTGTAGGATTGATGTGTTCTGTGGAATGCACACCCCCAATTCCATCAAACAGTCACCTCCAAGATAGAAGGTTATTCACATAGGTCTGCAAGATGATGCAGACGATACTGTAGCGAGAGCACAGATATGAACAGCCCTTGCTCTCTCTTTGCAGTTCATGGACTAGTTCAATCCCATCGTGGGATACAGGGGTAGAACAGTTCTATGGTGGAAGCTCTCTCACCACCTTCTGCTTTTCCCTCCGGCCACTAATCCCAGCCCCTCACAGGAAGAGGATCTTTGTTGGAAGATCTCTGGGTGCACAGGGAAAATAAAGCTGCCAGGGAAGAACTGAGGGCACTTTCCCAGTGCTCAGCCTTGCACAGAAGGACCACCAACCAGGATGCCAGGAGAGGAGACCTGTACTATGATCCTCCTGCCAGCTCCCTCCTCTCCTGATGTCTACAGCTCATAGAGAACGTTTGGTGCTTTCACCTCAGAAACTTGGGACTAGAAAGACAGTCCAGATGCTGTGTACTGACCTCTCTCTGTAACTTTGAGAGATGATAGGCCAGAAGAGAGAGGCAATGAGGGAAAAATAGTTAGGGAAAGAAAAGCTGTAAGCCTGCCACTAGTTCCCAGGTACACGAGCACAAAGGCCAGCTGATGTAATTGGCCACCATCCTCACAGGGGAACAACAGCAGGAGAAAGAGACTGCTCTTGGCACAGATAGAAAGCAGAAATCAAGTATGGAAGTGGCAAACAATTTTTACCATTATTTCCACAGGTGTTACAAAACCAAGAGGACCTTAGCTGGCTTCCAGGAACCCACCCAGCTCAATGCCCTGTTCCTCCTCTATGGAACAGAAGGAGAACATAAGGTGAAAATTGTCATGGCTCCAGGAACAGACACAGGCATTTCTTACCAACTAATGCCAGAGGCAAAATATATTTCTCTTGAGGCAGATTCATTTAATCTATTACCAATAAAAAATAGAGCAGGGTGGTGAGAAACAGCCAAAAGAATTTCAAGTATGTTCACGGTACTGGTAACTGTTTTTCACAGACTCATCTTCCAACTATTTGCTCCACTCCTAAGCAGCACAGTGGGAAGCAGAATAGGGGGGTGTGGTCAATTCACAAAAGTTCCTTTCTGATCAAGTGGGAACTGTGACTGACCTGCAGAGCAATACCTAGAACCCTGCTCCATATAGTCCAATACCCATGTGGTGAGACCTCTTCACTGCTACCTCACTCAGCACCAGGATAATGAGTTGCAGAAATGCATCTGACACTGGCATGGATGTGAGGAGCCTGTGTCCCATCCCAGTCACCGGCAACACTGCATCAGCAGGGTATCACCCCAGGGATAATGGTCTGCAGAGGTGAGCAGGATTCTGGGCCTTTTTCCCTGTTTGTAAAGCAAGAAAGAGAGGGTGCAGGAGGCAGGGACTGCATTTCAGTTCCCTGAGTATCTCTCAGCTAGGGCAAAGGCACCACCATTCAGCTGCAGATGGGCTCCAACTGGCAAGGGCAACATGCTCCTCTACAGTGCCCATGGTCAAATCAGGGGAGAGTCCCCAGCTGTGATCTCCACATGTCCACATGATGAGGGTCACACAGGTACAGACTGAAACAGGTGTGCTCATGCAGACCTGCATGGAACCACACAAAAATCTGTACACTCACAGAAAGCCGAGAAAACATCAGCAAGTGGGGACTCTGTTGAGGAGATGTTGGGGACCACAGTGGCAGTATTCAAGCATCCCAGGTAAAACCAGGCCCCAAACATGATCCTGTCATTCCCTGAGGACCTGCAAAGAGTGCACAGAGAGGACATGAGGTAAAGGAGTCCAGCAAAATCATGCTGAAAGTACGATTAATGTTGCTCTAGTGTCAGACACTCCCACCAGAGGACCACAAGCGTGCAACAAGGAGCAACTATGAAGAAGGTGACAGGAGCTACAGAAAAAGATAGGTCTTGTTGTCCCAAATGACAGTCCTTGGGCACCAGATGGGAAACATAAAAGCATTGCCCACTTCTAGAAAACTTTGCCACAAAGAAACCCACAGGAATGACCCAGGTACACATCACCTGCCTGCACAAGTTGCCACCAGAACTTCGGTTACAACTTATGCCTGTGTCTTTCATCCTGGCACTTACAGAAAACTTCACATGGGAAAGAAAGAATGTGCAAGATGTCAGGAAATGAAAAGGTGGCAGTGCAGGAAACTAGGACACAGCCCATACCATTAGCTGGCGTATTTTGCATTCACCATGAGCTTGTCAGAAAATTATTACTTCCACAAAGGGTGCCTAGGCCTGAGGCAGTGCAGGACTCCTATAAAAATCAGCCCAACTCTCTGCTCTCTCATCCACTTCTCTCGCCTCCTTCTCCTTGGGAATCAGGTGAGTGTGAAGCCTCTTCTTGTCGTGCTTCTGGAACAAGTGTCTTTCCTGTATGTGTGTCTCAGCTGATACGGTCTGTCCTGGCCCTGGGGTGAGAGACATTTTCCATGGGAGAGAGAAGGGGATACAAGGTCTTCTGCAGAGAGATGTTGGGACTTGATGATGGTGATTTGATCTGGGATTTGATGACGGGATTTGATCTGGGCAGTGTATGTTGGGCCAGGAGGTGCCTTGGCTCCACTGTGGTTGGGTGCCATGCTGCTTCTCCTGATCAGTTCCTCATGATCTATTTCCTCCTGCCCTCTCACCCAGGTGAACCTCTGTCCCAGAGACATGTCCTGCTGCAACCCGTGCGTGCCCTGCCAGCCCTGTGGCCCGACCCCACTGGCCAACAGCTGCAATGAACCCTGTGTCAGGCAGTGCCAGAACTCCACCATTGTCATCCAGCCCTCTCCTGTGGTGGTGACCCTTCCTGGCCCCATCCTCAGCTCCTTCCCTCAGAACACCGTTGTGGGTTCCTCCACCTCTGCTGCTGTTGGCAGCATCCTCAGCTCTGAGGGAGTACCCATCAACTCTGGGGGCTTTGAACTCTCCGGCATTACCAGCCGCTACTGTGGCAGCAGATGTCCACCCTGCTAAAGACATGGCAACATCCTCAGGCAAGAAACTCCCAAGACCTTTGAACACGGTCCTTGAAAGGAGATAAATCTCCATGACATTGCATTCAGAGCTTTGATCTGTTGCTTACTTCTTCAACTCTCATCTCTCATTCTTTGCTGATTCTGTCTGCAAGACCAGTCCAGTAGGGACATGCTGGTCTCCTATCCTCTGCAGGGTAGGAAGACTGACATCCTGCCAGAGTTTCACTGAATCCTTGGGGCTGCCCGTGGTGCTCCCTGTGAACCAACTCCATTTCTTCTTGACACTCATTAAAGTTGTACTGCATCCAAGCCTGGACATTTGAGTTTCCCTTTGTTTTGAGGCAGCTCTTCCAGTCTGCTGAGGGAAAACAGTGGTGGAACGGAAGGGTGGGATTCCCTGCAGCAGATATTATTTTGTGCCCTTTCTGTTGCATCTGAGAAAACATTCATGGCTAATCCATAGCCAGTGGCCTTAAGTGATGAAATGGCTCCAAAGGGTGGCAGGAGTGGGGCTGGGAAACAGCAATACCTGGGAAGAGACTACAGCCTCATCTGTCTCATTCCCTCCCCTCCATTACCTGACCTAGTGTGCATGGCCAACACACCTGGGCACAGGTCGATACATATCTCATATATTCCTTCAGCACCTGGCAGGGCCCTGCTGCTCTCCAGGCATGCATCTGCGTCATCATCATAGAATACCAGGATGAAACAGACGAAAAGGATGTCCTGGACCAACCTTTCTTGGCAAAAGCACCGGCTAGACAAAATGGTCCAGTACCCTGTTTAACTGCATCGTATAGGTGTCCAAAGTTTCAGAATCCAGCACTTCCCTGGAGATAGTATACCAGTGTGTGCTTGTTCTCATCATGGATAATACTGCTCTGGTGTTCAGTCAGATTCCTCCCAGGAGTGGCTTGCACCTATTACCCATCATTTCTTCCATGTGACTGCTTGCAGAAAGGGAGTCTCCATTTTCTTTCTAGGCACCCGTGAAATACTGGAGCATGGTGCTGAGGTGCCCACTAAGCTTCTCAAAACTGGGCATATCTAATTCTTTCAGCCTTTCCTTACGCTGCGGATTCTTATTCCATTGATCGTCTTTGTGACCCTTCTCTCTTTAGTGCAGTCTTTGGCGGTTGTAGAGCTGTCCTGCAAGAGACCCTGCTCACCCCTGGGAACCGCATGGGCACACCAAAGTGCAGGGCTGTGCCCTCATGGTAGGACATCTCTCCCCACACCAGGCTCTGCAGTAAACAGCACCAGTCTTGGTGGTTACACTGGGAGGAAAACTATTTGTCCTAAGCCCAGGAAGCCAAGGCCCCTACATGGCGCCACGGACCCACTCTGCCCTGGGGCCCAGGCAATGGACCCCAGCATGGAGTGCCTCAGCGCGCAAAGAGAGCTGTCACCTAGAAGACCTGGACAATCAAGACACTCTTCTGGGTACCTGTATCTGCCACTCTAGATGGAAGTCTCTTGTGGACCTGCTGACTCATCTTTGGGGGTTCTCATTTCTCTTGATCATGATTGTCCTTCTAGAGAAGAAGTTCAAAGGTTCATGTCTCTCTTTGATATTCCCTGCCTGCAGACTATGTCTCTCGGTGAACAAGTCTTGGAAATGAAGAGGACAATAACCATGCATCATCCTATTCTCTCTGAAAAAAAAAAAAAAAAAAAAAGTGAATCTCAATTACAGTAAACTCTTTTGGAATGTGGATTTTCTTTGCAATGACAGTGGTGCGGTGGCATATTGTGACATCACAACTGAAGGGTATCACTGGGAGGGACAGGGAATCAAAGAATATTCCGTAATAGAAGTGACCTTGAAAGATCACCTCGTCTAATCTTTAATGGGAAAGAGTGACAAGATGAGATTATCTACCACCCTGTCCAGTCACATCCCAATTCCCGTGCTCCAGGGATTGCAAGAAGCAGATTTTCTCTCTCATGGGAGTGTTGCGACGGAGAAGTTTGCATATGGTGACATTACAATTAAAGGACGTGACTGAGAGGATCAAGCATCAAAATGACTGTGTCACCCAGCAGACAACACAAACTGTTTTCCTCATGGCAAGGAAAATCTACATCATTCTTGACACAACAGTGGCGGTGTATCAGGTCTCCACCAAGGAAATATGAGGAGGAAGAAGAATAGAGGTCATTTTCCACCAGGGTTAGAAGATACATGGAGAATACAATGGCACATGGGGCCATGTGTCCACCCTGGGAGGGATGGGAAGCCCAGGGGAATGAGATCAATTTGCAGGTTTCTTGTTCTCGTTCGCCATGGTCCAGTACATGACCAGAAGGAATAAGAACCCAGACAAGAGTGAAGGAGCAAAGCTGTGGTGGGTTAAATCTACTATTTCAGTTGCTGCCAGAGGGATAAACTACCTTTGTTCCTGACTGAGAGAACCCGCTTACCCCAGATAAAGGCCTGACCATACCAGGGTGAGGTGTGGATATGGTCCAGAGCAGAAAGGACCTGACAGAGCTCTGACCAACACTTCTGCTCTGCTGGAACTCACCATTGCCGTGGAATGGCAGATTCCCTTTGCACGTAACTGGATGTGTGACAGTTCCTGGGTGCATTGGTTTCTTAATTGCCTCATTCTTAATTGCTTATTTTAAATGAGAAAAGTCCCTTTTAGGTCTAATGCAGATTGTTGCTGGAGAATACATCAGGTGTAACTGGAAAGAGCAGAGAATGTTGGGTAAGAAATGCCTATGTCTTTGCCAAAGAGAGCTAAGCAAATAGACTGTCTAAGTCATTAAGTTGACTGTCCCTCAAGAGCAACTCCAGCCAGTTGAATTACGAAAACTTGAAACTGCTTTGCTGTGGTGTCAAGTGACCAATTTCCACTGCAGAGAGTCCCACCTTCCCCTTGATCCATATTTTTCCCTGAACAAAAGGAAGTGTTCTCTATGAGCAAAAGAGGACTCAGAGACTCAGGATTGGATGCAACACAACTTTAATGAGTTTCAAAAAGAAAAGGAAGCGGGTCACAGGGAGCACCATGGACACGCAAGAGGATGTGGTGAAACTCCTGCTGGGAGTCAGTCTGCCTGCCCTGCAGAGGGAGGGAGACCAACAGGTCACAACTAGACTGGCCTTGGAAGACAGAATAAGCAGAGGAAAGAGTAAGAGACTTCAGTGGAAGAAGGAAACAGTGGTTCAAAGCTCTGAATGCAAAACCGTGGATCTCTGTCTCCTTTCAAGGACCATGTTCCAAGGTCTTGGGAGTTCCATGCCCGAGGATGTTGAGAGTATCTCTAGCAGGGGCGACATCTGCTGCCACAGTAGCGGCTGGTAATGCCGGAGAGGTCAAAGCCCCCAGAATTGATGGGAACTCCCTCAGAGCTGAGGATGCTGCCAACAGCAGCAGAGGTGGAGGAGCCCACAACAGTGTTCTGTGGGAAGGAGCTGAGGATGGGGCCAGGCAGGGTCACAATAACTGAGGAGGGCTGGATGGCAATGGTGGAGCTCTGGCACTGCCTGACACAGGGCTCATTGCAGCTGTTGGCCAGTGGGGTCGGGCCACAGGGCTGGCAGGGCACGCACGGGTTGCAGCAGGACATGTCTCTGGGACAGAGGTTCACCTGGGTGAGAGGGCAGGAGGGAAATAGATCATGAGGAACTGATCATGAGAAGCAGCACTACACCCAACCACAGAGGACACAAGGCACCTCCTGGCCCAACATACACTGCCCAGATCAAATCCCGTCATCAAATCCCAGATCAAATCACCATCATCAAGTCCCAACATCTCTCTGCAGAAGACCTTCTATCCCCTTCTCTCTCCCATGGAAAATGTCTCTCACCCCAGGGCCAGGACAGACCGCATCAGCTGAGACACACATAGAGGAAAGACACTTGTTCCAGAAGCACGACAAGAAGAGGCTTCACACTCACCTGATTCCCAAGGAGAAGGAGGCGAGAGAAGTGGATGAGAGAGCAGAGAGTTGGGCTGCCTTTTATAGGAGTCCTGCACTGCCTCAGGCCTAGGCACCCTTTGTGGAAGTAATAATTTTCTGACAAGCTCATGGTGAATGCAAAACACACCAGCTAATGGTATGGGCTGTGTCCTGGTTTCCTGCACTGCCGCGTTTTCATTTCCTGGCATCTGCTACATACTTTCCTATATGAAATTCTGTTCTGTAAGTGCCGGGATTAAAGGCCTAAGGATTTCCAGGTTGGACTCATGTCACTATGTATATCTTTTTAGTTCATGCCCATTGCCTCGCAGATGCTTCTTTTGAAGACTGGATGAGAAATCCTGGGATTTCTGGGGCAAGGATGAATCATTGTGTTCAGAAGACAGGGACTAAGAGCCAGAGGGGTCCAGTGGAGGCAGGTGATGTCAGCCTGGGGAACTCTGCTGGGTTCTTTTGTATGATCTTACTGACAGGAAGGGTCCCAACTGCTCCAAGCCCTGCAATCCTTGACTCATCCCCAAGGGCTCCTGTGACTGTGTGCAATGACCTCTCTCATTCTCTCCTGGCTCCCTCCACCAGTCATTGGCTGTCATATTCCTGGGTGGGTGGGCTGCAACTCATGTTTCCATCTCTCTTTCACCCTAAGCTGCCCTCAGGAGGAAATTGCAACCTCTTTGGCCTTCTCCTCTCTCTGAGCAGTCCATGCATCCCTGAGACTCCTCAAGCAATGCTGCGAGTGCATCTGCCCTGCTTAGAGTGCCCTGCCCCTCCTATGGAGGGGGTGTCCCCGGCAGTTCCCCAGTCACACCCATGGCTATGTGCTGATCTGCAATAATGCACCTGTTCGCATGATTGTGTACCAGTCTGTTTGATTCCCTACATACACATCCATGTTCTTGTCTGCCTGGCTGTGCACACACCTGTGTACCTCTGGTGAGACCGTGTTTCTATTTGCCCGTACAATTCCTTGCGTGTCTCTGGCCTCGTGCATATTTGCTTGTGTCTGTGCATCTCTGAAATTCCTGTTGCACACATGAGCATGTTGGATACGTGTTTAGTGCATGTGTGTGTGTACATAGTTGTGCCTAACCATTCCAAGGCCCTCATTGACACTCCTCTGCTTCAGTGGCAGGCCTTGACATAGTCTCAGCCCCTTGTCTGAGAGTGAAGGGACAGGGCCACAGCACTCTGTTCTCAATGAGGAGAATGCCTAACCCTGGACAACTTATTTCATGTTGGCTCCAGGTAGCTTCAGAAGGGCTGATTTGTTTCCCAGGGTCCTTGCTCCGGACTCCTGTAAAAGCTTTGAAGTGACAGGATTCACCTGGCTCCATGACCGACCCTTGGCCAGAGCCAGCAGCTACAGGAAAGAGGATGAGGCTTGGAGAGGGTGGGAGGAGAAAGGTGGTGAACATGAGGTATGTAGCCAATGACACCCGTAAAGAGCATCAACGCTGGAAAGAGCCAAGGATCCCAAGTGTCAGCAACATTAGATAAGTCCAGCTGTGCCATAAGTTCTCTTTCCAAGCCTGTAGTGACATACTGACTCAAACCAGTTCTTACAAACCTTTTGCCATGTCTGAGATGCAGGAGATGTAGCTTCTGGGTATCATGGCCTGGAGAAGGATAGCGGAACTCCAGCATCAGCTAGCATCAGCACATAGGGGAAAACAGCCACTGGTGCTCCTCTGAAGAGATTTTGACAGAATCACAGTACGTTTGGAGTTGGAAGGGACCTCTGCACATCTTCTACTCCATCCCACTCTCTTAAGCAAGTACACCTATAGGAGATTGGACAGGAATGTGTCCAGGTGGGTTTTGTATTTCTCCAGAGAAGGAGACTCCACAAATTCTCTGGGCAACCTGTTCCAGTGCTCTGTCACCCTAGAAGAAAAGAAATTTTCCTCATATTCAAATGGAAGCTCCTGTGCTTTATTCTGTGCCCATTGCCTATCATCCTATCATTGGGCACCACTGAAAGGATTCTGGTACCATCATCTTGACATCCACATTTGAGACGTTTGTAAACATTAACAAGATCGTCTCTCAGCCTTCTCCAGGCTGAACTGACACAGCTGTCTCAGTCTCTCCTCGTAAGAAAGATGCTCTAGGCCTTGGTCATCTTCATAACCCACCGCTGGACTCCCTCCAGTAATTCCTTGTCCTGCTTAAACAGGGGGCCCAGAACTGGATGCTATTCCTTAAATGCAAGCACTCTGACTTACACCACAGTGCCTTTCCTTTTCCCCAAATGAGGGCAGAGAGACTCTCCTCAGCATCCTCAAAGTGTTCTGGGAGATGGTGCATCCCCTGCATAGGACACCTCTCAACGGCAGACAGAAGAAGGCACCTCTGGACTGGCTGAGGGTCTTGGCTGTGCACTGCTCCACACCTGGCTCCCATCAGACAGCTGTGGGGAAAGACCTCTCCCCTTGTGGGATTTGGGGTCACTGAGACACCCAGTGAGGTGGGAACTCTGCGGTGAATGACCAGTGGTGGAAAGGGGCACAGGGGTTCCGCCTGCTTTGCAGAACCTTACTGCTATGTCCCATCCCACTTGCTCATCCACAGGTCCAAAGAAATGCTTTTTCACTGTGGAGGTGCTCAAACTCTGAAATAGGTTGTTCAGAGAAGTTGTGGAGTCTTAGCTGTGGAGATACTCCAATCCAGTCTCGACAGAGCTCTTCGCCCATGTGCTCGAGCTGACCTTACTCTAGCAGAGATATTGCGCAGGGTCATCTGCAGAGGTGCCTTCCAACCTCAACAATTCCATGATTCTGTGAAATGCAGAGCTCTAGGTGCAGCAGCAACACAAGGAAGTTCAGGTTTCTTTCAGGGCCAGCACACAGGGACCCTAAATTCAGTTGTCCCCCATCATTGTAATTCTCTTCTGTCCATGTCCTCCCCAGGACCATGCTGAAGTCCAGACAAACTCTTGTGCCCAGCCCTTCAGGAGACACCGCCGCAGCCCTGTCCAAAATGTCTCTCCAGAGCTACTCTCACTTCTTAGCCAAGCACCCTTGATGGGGCACTTGAGGCACTGTGAGACCCTGTCATATAGCGGGAAATCAAAGGCAGCATAAAGAGAAATAGCAGCACGTGTGATGTCATTACCTGCAATGTTACCATTCATTAGGAGCATGCAGGAAAATTGTGGCTTATGCAGTGTGTGCCTTTGAGCCCAAGGCCATGTGAAGACAGAAGAAAAACCAGTTCAACCGGTCACTCCCTCAAACAGTTCAGTCACCTCCTTCACCTTAGGAACAAGGTGAATGGGAACTGCCTTTAGACCAGGCAGGAGGATCCCTTGGTTCAGGCAAAGAATCTTTTTCAGCTTCCCAGCATCTCCAGAAAGCGGGGACATAGCATGCATCAAAGCAAAGCGATCATATGTCCAGGGTATAGAAGCACAAATGTCAATTGACATTATCGCCCACCAACCCCACAGGGGAGCAAGAGCAGGAGAAAGAGACTGCTTGTGATAGAATATATAGAAAGCTGAAATAAAGCATGGAAATGACAGACACTCGTGGCCCTTCTAACTACCATAACTGTTGCAAATCCAGGAAGATCTTGGTTGGCTTCCAGGCACCCACTCACCTGGGTCTCTCGGACCACAAGCAAGATGCTGCTGCTGAGAGCCCCCCTCCCCAGGACGGAGACTCTGCTTGCCTTGCCACCATGTGTGTGAGTAAAACTTCTCGCAGGATTGCGAGTATATTTATACTTTCCGTTCACATATGCACGCGTAACTGTCCGTGCTCAATATGAGCACGGGTAAAATTAATCCTCGCATAATCGCAGGTGTATTTTCCTCCCATGCTTCCACATAAAGACGTGCAACTTTCCGTGCACATTTGCTTGCGTACTTTCTGTGCTTAATACAAGCACGTGTACTTTCCGTGTACATTTGCACGTGCAGCTTTCCGTGCTCAATACGAGCACGTGTATAAATTATTTCCTCGCACAATCGCGAGTGTATTTTCCTCCCGTGCTTCCACATAAGCACGTGTAATATTCCGTGTACATTTGCGCGTCTAAGTAAATTAACCCTTGCAGGATTGTGAGTGTATTATAAATTTACCCTTGCAGAATCGCGAGTGTACTAACTTTCCGTACTCACTACGAGTACGTGTGTCTCTTTAAGAATAATCCCGCACCGTGTTCAGGCAAGTGTGTATTCCTCCCAGACTCAGAGACGGTTCCGGCATTGTTTTGGTGAAGCCACGTGCGTGCACTCTGTGGACTTCCTGTTGTATTAGTTGCTGCCCCTTAATAATTTTCCTTAACTGATATCCGAACCTGTATTTAAGTCACTTTTGGAGTGCTAAAATGCTGCTTGTCACTGGTATAATAAAAGTTGTTTTGGACCCCATTGTTCCTTAAACGAACCTCGGGGTGCCTCTGTGGCAGTATGTTTTCCCAAATGGCAGTCCTAGCAAACAGGTGGGAAACATACGAGTGTTGCCCATTTTCTGACAACTTTGCCACAAAGAAGCCCAGAGGAATGACCCAGGTGCACATCAGCTCCCTGCACAGGATGCCACAAGTACTTGGGCTTAAACTTTCGCCTGTGCTGACGTCTGTCTCCTCTGGAAATCCTGGGCTTTTCATCCCAACACTTACAGAAGCCTTCGTAATGAAAGCACGTGGCAGAAGCCAGGAAATGAAAAGGCGGCAGCGCAGGAAACTAGGACACAGCCCATACCATTAGCTGATCAGTTTTGCATTCACCATGAACTTGTCAGAAAATTATTACTTCCACAAAGGGAGCCTGGGCCTGAGGCAGAGCAGGACTCCTATAAAAGGCAGCCCAACTCCCTGCTCTCTCATCCACTTCTCTCGCCTCCTTCTCCTTGGGAATCAGGTGAGTGTGAAGTCTCTTGTCCTCCTCCTTCGGGATCAGGTGTCTTTCCTCAATGTGTGTCTCAGCTGATACGGACAGTTCCTGCCCTGGTGTGGAAGCTGCTTCTCATGGGAGAGGGAAGGGGGAGAGAAGGTCTTCTGCAGAGAGATGCTGGTACTAAGTGGAGGTGTCTCCTGGGATTTGAGGTGGGCAGCATATGCTGGGCCAGGAGGTGCCTTGGCTCCACGGTGGTTGGGTGCAGTGCTGCTTCTCATGTGCCTCCTTGTTGCAATTCTCCCTGTCTTCTCTGTCAGGTGAGCCTCTGTCCCAGAGACATGTCCTGCTGCAACCCGTGCGTGCCCTGCCAGCCCTGCGGCCCAACCCCACTGGCCAACAGCTGCAATGAGCCCTGTGTCAGACAGTGCCAGAGCTCCACCGTTGTCATTGAGCCCTCCCCTGTGGTGGTGACCCTGCCCGGCCCCATCCTCAGCTCCTTCCCACAGAACACCGTTGTGGGTTCCTCCACCTCTGCTGCTGTTGGCAGCATCCTCAGCTCTGAGGGAGTGCCCATCAGCTCTGGGGGCTTTGACCTCTCCTGCATTACCAGCCGCTACTGTGGCAACAGATGTCGACCCTGCTAATCTGCTGGCAACATCCCTGGGAAGAACCTCCCAAGACCTTTGAATATGGTCTTTGAAAGGAGATAGAGCTTCATGGCGTTGCATTCAGAGCTTTGAACCATTGTTTACTTCTTCCACTGAAGTCTCTTACTCTTTCCCCTGCTTTTTCTGTCTTTCAAGGTCAGCCAAACAGGGACCTGTTTTTCTCCCTCCCTCTGCAGGGCAGGTAGAATCACTCCCTGCTGGAGTTTCCCCACATCCTTGTGGCTGCGCATGGTGCTCCCTGTGAGCCATTTGTTTTCTTCTTCAGTCTCATTAAAGTTGTGCTGCATCCAAGTCTGGGCCTGTGAGTCCTCTTTTGCTCTTCTCTAACTCTTCCATTTTGCTCAGGGAGAAAGCAAGAAGAATGCAGAAGTAGGGACTCACTGAACTGCTTTTTCAACATATGGATGTGGTCATTTGGCCATGGTTATGATGCAAGAGATGTAGCTTTCTCAGCCCTATGACCTCGAGGATGAAAGGAGAACTCCAGGTTCAGCTAGCAACACCACATAGAGGAAAGCAGCCACTGGCAGAATCACAGTATGTTTGGAGTTGGAAGTGACCTCTCCACATCATCTACTCCAACCCACTTTCTTAAGGAAGTACACCTATAGGAGATTGGACAGGAATGTGTCCAGGTGGGTTTTGAATTTCTCCAGAGAAGGAAACTCCACAAATTCTCCTGGTAACCTGTTCCAGTGCTCTGTCACCCTAGAAGAAAAGAAATTTTCCTCATATTCAAATGGAAGCTCCTGTGCTTTATTCTGTGCCCATTGCCTATCATCCTATCATTGGGCACCACTGAAAGGATTCTGGTACCATCATCTTGACATCCACATTTGAGATGTTTGTAAACATTAACAAGATCGTCTCTCAGCCTTCTCCAGGCTGGACACAACTCTCTCAGTTTCTCCTCGTAATAGGCCCTGATGATCTTTGTTGTGTGCCACTGGACTCCATCCGCTATTTACTCATCCTTCTTAAACCAGGAGCCCAGAACTGGATGTTTTTCCTTAAATGCAAGCATTCTGGCTCACACCACAGTGCCTTTCCTCCTCCCCGAATGATGGAGAGAAAGATCCTCCTCAGGGTCCTCAAAGTGTTCTGGGAGATGGCACATCCCCTGCATAGGACACCTCTCAGCGGTAGACAGAAGAAGGCACCTCTGGACTGGCTGAGGGTCTTGGCTGTGCACTGCTCCACACCTGGCTCCCTTCGGACAGCTGTGGGGAAAGACCTCTCCCCTTGTGGGATTTGGGGTCACTGAGGCACCCAGTGAGGTGGGAACTCTTCAGTGAGTGACCAGTGGTGGAAAGGGAACACAGGGTCTCTGTCTGCCTTGAAGAACCCTTACCACTGTGTCACATCCCACTGTGTATCTGCAGCTTCAAATAAATGCTTTTTAACTGTGGAGGTGGTCAAACTCTTGAACAGGTTGTTCAGAGAGTTTGTGACGACCTGTCTGCAGGGATACTACAATCCTGTCTCAATAGAGCTCTTAGCCAATGTGCTCTAGCTGACCTTACTCTAGCAGAGAAATTGGGTGAGGTCATCTGCAGAGCTGACTTCTAACCTCAACTGTTCCGTGATTACGTGAAAGGCTTAGCACAATGTGCACCAGTTACACAAGAAAACTCAGGTTTCTCTCAGGGTCAGCAAACAGGGACCCGGAATTCAATTGTCCCTCATCACTGTAATACTATTCTGTCCATATCCTATGTTGAAAATATCCTTTGCAACACTGCATTATCAGGGTTTCACTGCAGCGACAATGATTCGCCCAAGTGGGCAGGGTTTCTTGGTCTTTCTCTCAGTTTGTAAAGCAAGAAACGGATGGTGCACAAGGCAGATACTGCATCTCAGTTCTCTGAGCACCTCTTTGCCATGACAAAGGCACCAGCATTCAGTTAAATTCATCATGACTGAAGGACATCATTGAGAGGTCACAGAATCACAGAATACTCCATACCGGAAGAGACCTTTAAAAATCATGCAGTCCAATCTTTCATGGGAAAGAGAGACAAGATGAGATTAACAACTACCCTGTGCAATCACATCTTGGAAACTTCCAGTGATGGGGAGTGTGCCACATTGCTGGAATGTAATTCCAGTGAATGATTGGTCTTACTATAAAAATGGTATTTCTTCTCTCAAGATAAAACCTGTTTTATTGCAACCTGTATTCACTGGCCCTTGTCTTCTCCATGTGGCTCCTTGTGAATGAAAGAGCCTCTGCCCTCTTTCCAGATACCCATTAAGCACTGGAATACTGAGATGTGGACCCCTGAGCCTTCTGTTCTTCCGTGAGAAAAGACTCATCTCCTACAGTCTTCCCTCAGAGGACAGTTTCTCCCGCCCTTTGATCCAATTAGACACATATACAAAAGTGGTGGTGGCTCCTGGATAAGGATCAGTGAAGGCTGAATCAAAGCTGTGGGACCCCAGCGGTGGCTTTCTTGATGAGGAAGGGTCAGCAGCAGAAGTGGCACCTGTGTGAAGATGACCACAATCCAAGTGTCCATGCTACCAGGGTTTGCAGGAAAGAGATTTTCTCTTTCATGAGAATTTGGAAATGGATAAGTTTGCACATGGTGACATCAAAACTAAAGGACATCACTGAAAGAATCATGAAATCAGTGATAGCCAGGAAGACAGGAAAACATCAAAATGACTGTGCCAGTCAGCAGGCAACACAAATTATTTTCTTCACGGTAAATAAGCCTACATAACATCTAACAAAACAGTGGTGGTGTATCAGGTCTCCACAAAGAAAATATGAGGAGGCAGAAAAATGAAGGTCATTCTCCAACAGGGTTAAAACATATATGGAGAAGATAATGACACATGGGGCTATGAGTCCACCTTGGGAGGAATGGAAATCAAGGGGAATGAGATGAGTTACAGGTGTCTTGTTCTCCTTTGATATGGCCCAGTACATGACCAGAAGGAATCAGAACCCAGACAAGAGGGAAGAAACAAAGACATGGTGGGTTAAATCTATTATTTCTGTTGCTTTCAGATAGACAAACCAGCCCCGGTTTCTGCCTGAGAGAACTCACCCCAGATAAAGATCTGACCATAACAGGGTGAGGTGGGGATATGGACCAGAGCAGAAAGAACGTGACAGAGTTTATTCATTAAGATATGAAATCTATTTCCTGTGTTGCAAAGTGAGAAAATACAGTGCAGCAAGTCCAACCCTCCCCTTCATTTACATTTTTCCCTGAGCAAAATGGAAGAGTTAGAGAAGAGCAAAAGAGGACTCACAGGCCCAGACTTGGATGCAGTACAACTTTAATGAGACTGAAGAAGAAAACAGATGGCTCACAGAGAGCACCATGTGCAGCCACAAGGATGTGGGGAAAATCCAGCAGGGAGTGATTCTGCCTGCCCTGCAGAGGGAGGGAGAAAAACAGGTCCCTGTTTGGCTGACCTTGAAAGACAGAAAAAGCAGGGGAAAGAGTAAGAGACTTCAGTGGAAGAAGTAAACAATGGTTCAAAGCTCTGAATGCAACGCCATGAAGCTCTATCTCCTTTCAAAGACCATATTCAAAGGTCTTGGGAGGTTCTTCCCAGGGATGTTGCCAGCAGATTAGCAGGGTCGACATCTGTTGCCACAGTAGCGGCTGGTAATGCAGGAGAGGTCAAAGCCCCCAGAGTTGATGGGCACTCCCTCAGAGCTGAGGATGCTGCCAACAGCAGCAGAGGTGGAGGAACCCACAACGGTGTTCTGTGGGAAGGAGCTGAGGATGGGGCCGGGCAGGGTCACCACCACAGGGGAGGGCTCAATGACAACGGTGGAGCTCTGGCACTGTCTGACACAGGGCTCATTGCAGCTGTTGGCCAGTGGGGTTGGGCCGCAGGGCTGGCAGGGCACGCACGGGTTGCAGCAGGACATGTCTCTGGGACAGAGGCTCACCTGACAGAGAAGACAGGGAGAATTGCAACAAGGAGGCACATGAGAAGCAGCACTGCACCCAACCACCGTGGAGCCAAGGCACCTCCTGGCCCAGCATATGCTGCCCACCTCAAATCCCAGGAGACACCTCCACTTAGTACCAGCATCTCTCTGCAGAAGACCTTCTCTCCCCCTTCCCTCTCCCATGAGAAGCAGCTTCCACACCAGGGCAGGAACTGTCCGTATCAGCTGAGACACACATTGAGGAAAGACACCTGATCCCGAAGGAGGAGGACAAGAGACTTCACACTCACCTGATTCCCAAGGAGAAGGAGGCGAGAGAAGTGGATGAGAGAGCAGGGAGTTGGGCTGCCTTTTATAGGAGTCCTGCTCTGCCTCAGGCCCAGGCTCCCTTTGTGGAAGTAATAATTTTCTGACAAGTTCATGGTGAATGCAAAACTGATCAGCTAATGGTATGGGCTGTGTCCTAGTTTCCTGCGCTGCCGCCTTTTCATTTCCTGGCTTCTGCCACGTGCTTTCATTACGAAGGCTTCTGTAAGTGTTGGGATGAAAAGCCCAGGATTTCCAGAGGAGACAGACGTCAGCACAGGCGAAAGTTTAAGCCCAAGTACTTGTGGCATCCTGTGCAGGGAGCTGATGTGCACCTGGGTCATTCCTCTGGGCTTCTTTGTGGCAAAGTTGTCAGAAAATGGGCAACACTCGTATGTTTCCCACCTGTTTGCTAGGACTGCCATTTGGGAAAACATACTGCCACAGAGGCACCCCGAGGTTCGTTTAAGGAACAATGGGGTCCAAAACAACTTTTATTATACCAGTGAGAAGCAGCATTTTAGCACTCTAAAAGTGACTTAAATACAGGTTCGGATATCAGTTAAGGAAAATTATTAAGGGGCAGCAACTAATACAACAGGAAGTCCACAGAGTGCACGCATGTGGCTTCACCAAAACAATGCCGGAACCGTCTCTGAGTCTGGGAGGAATACACACTTGCCTGAACACGGTGCGGGATTATTCTTAAAGAGACACACGTACTCGTAGTGAGTACGGAAAGTTAGTACACTCGCGATTCTGCAAGGGTAAATTTATAATACACTCACAATCCTGCAAGGGTTAATTTACTTAGACGCGCAAATGTACACGGAATATTACACGTGCTTATGTGGAAGCACGGGAGGAAAATACACTCGCGATTGTGCGAGGAAATAATTTATACACGTGCTCGTATTGAGCACGGAAAGCTGCACGTGCAAATGTACACGGAAAGTACACGTGCTTGTATTAAGCACAGAAAGTACGCAAGCAAATGTGCACGGAAAGTTGCACGTCTTTATGTGGAAGCATGGGAGGAAAATACACCTGCGATTATGCGAGGATTAATTTTACCCGTGCTCATATTGAGCACGGACAGTTACGCGTGCATATGTGAACGGAAAGTATAAATATACTCGCAATCCTGCGAGAAGTTTTACTCACACACATGGTGGCAAGGCAAGCAGAGTCTCCGTCCTGGGGAGGGGGCTCTCAGCAGCAGCATCTTGCTTGTGGTCCGAGAGACCCAGGTGAGTGGGTGCCTGGAAGCCAACCAAGATCTTCCTGGATTTGCAACAGTTATGGTAGTTAGAAGGGCCACGAGTGTCTGTCATTTCCATGCTTTATTTCAGCTTTCTATATATTCTATCACAAGCAGTCTCTTTCTCCTGCTCTTGCTCCCCTGTGGGGTTGGTGGGCGATAATGTCAATTGACATTTGTGCTTCTATACCCTGGACATATGATCGCTTTGCTTTGATGCATGCTATGTCCCCGCTTTCTGGAGATGCTGGGAAGCTGAAAAAGATTCTTTGCCTGAACCAAGGGATCCTCCTGCCTGGTCTAAAGGCAGTTCCCATTCACCTTGTTCCTAAGGTGAAGGAGGTGACTGAACTGTTTGAGGGAGTGACCGGTTGAACTGGTTTTTCTTCTGTCTTCACATGGCCTTGGGCTCAAAGGCACACACTGCATAAGCCACAATTTTCCTGCATGCTCCTAATGAATGGTAACATTGCAGGTAATGACATCACACGTGCTGCTATTTCTCTTTATGCTGCCTTTGATTTCCCGCTATATGACAGGGTCTCACAGTGCCTCAAGTGCCCCATCAAGGGTGCTTGGCTAAGAAGTGAGAGTAGCTCTGGAGAGACATTTTGGACAGGGCTGCGGCGGTGTCTCCTGAAGGGCTGGGCACAAGAGTTTGTCTGGACTTCAGCATGGTCCTGGGGAGGACATGGACAGAAGAGAATTACAATGATGGGGGACAACTGAATTCAGGGTCCCTGTGTGCTGGCCCTGAAAGAAACCTGAACTTCCTTGTGTTGCTGCTGCACCTAGAGCTCTGCATTTCACAGAATCATGGAATTGTTGAGGTTGGAAGGCACCTCTGCAGATGACCCTGCGCAATATCTCTGCTAGAGTAAGGTCAGCTCGAGCACATGGGCGAAGAGCTCTGTCGAGACTGGATTGGAGTATCTCCACAGCTAAGACTCCACAACTTCTCTGAACAACCTATTTCAGAGTTTGAGCACCTCCACAGTGAAAAAGCATTTCTTTGGACCTGTGGATGAGCAAGTGGGATGGGACATAGCAGTAAGGTTCTGCAAAGCAGGCGGAACCCCTGTGCCCCTTTCCACCACTGGTCATTCACCGCAGAGTTCCCACCTCACTGGGTGTCTCAGTGACCCCAAATCCCACAAGGGGAGAGGTCTTTCCCCACAGCTGTCTGATGGGAGCCAGGTGTGGAGCAGTGCACAGCCAAGACCCTCAGCCAGTCCAGAGGTGCCTTCTTCTGTCTGCCGTTGAGAGGTGTCCTATGCAGGGGATGCACCATCTCCCAGAACACTTTGAGGATGCTGAGGAGAGTCTCTCTGCCCTCATTTGGGGAAAAGGAAAGGCACTGTGGTGTAAGTCAGAGTGCTTGCATTTAAGGAATAGCATCCAGTTCTGGGCCCCCTGTTTAAGCAGGACAAGGAATTACTGGAGGGAGTCCAGCGGTGGGTTATGAAGATGACCAAGGCCTAGAGCATCTTTCTTACGAGGAGAGACTGAGACAGCTGTGTCAGTTCAGCCTGGAGAAGGCTGAGAGACGATCTTGTTAATGTTTACAAACGTCTCAAATGTGGATGTCAAGATGATGGTACCAGAATCCTTTCAGTGGTGCCCAATGATAGGATGATAGGCAATGGGCACAGAATAAAGCACAGGAGCTTCCATTTGAATATGAGGAAAATTTCTTTTCTTCTAGGGTGACAGAGCACTGGAACAGGTTGCCCAGAGAATTTGTGGAGTCTCCTTCTCTGGAGAAATACAAAACCCACCTGGACACATTCCTGTCCAATCTCCTATAGGTGTACTTGCTTAAGAGAGTGGGATGGAGTAGAAGATGTGCAGAGGTCCCTTCCAACTCCAAACGTACTGTGATTCTGTCAAAATCTCTTCAGAGGAGCACCAGTGGCTGTTTTCCCCTATGTGCTGATGCTAGCTGATGCTGGAGTTCCGCTATCCTTCTCCAGGCCATGATACCCAGAAGCTACATCTCCTGCATCTCAGACATGGCTAAAGGTTTGTAAGAACTGGTTTGAGTCAGTATGTCACTACAGGCTTGGAAAGAGAACTTATGGCACAGCTGGACTTATCTAATGTTGCTGACACTTGGGATCCTTGGCTCTTTCCAGCGTTGATGCTCTTTACGGGTGTCATTGGCTACATACCTCATGTTCACCACCTTTCTCCTCCCACCCTCTCCAAGCCTCATCCTCTTTCCTGTAGCTGCTGGCTCTGGCCAAGGGTCGGTCATGGAGCCAGGTGAATCCTGTCACTTCAAAGCTTTTACAGGAGTCCGGAGCAAGGACCCTGGGAAACAAATCAGCCCTTCTGAAGCTACCTGGAGCCAACATGAAATAAGTTGTCCAGGGTTAGGCATTCTCCTCATTGAGAACAGAGTGCTGTGGCCCTGTCCCTTCACTCTCAGACAAGGGGCTGAGACTATGTCAAGGCCTGCCACTGAAGCAGAGGAGTGTCAATGAGGGCCTTGGAATGGTTAGGCACAACTATGTACACACACACATGCACTAAACACGTATCCAACATGCTCATGTGTGCAACAGGAATTTCAGAGATGCACAGACACAAGCAAATATGCACGAGGCCAGAGACACGCAAGGAATTGTACGGGCAAATAGAAACACGGTCTCACCAGAGGTACACAGGTGTGTGCACAGCCAGGCAGACAAGAACATGGATGTGTATGTAGGGAATCAAACAGACTGGTACACAATCATGCGAACAGGTGCATTATTGCAGATCAGCACATAGCCATGGGTGTGACTGGGGAACTGCCGGGGACACCCCCTCCATAGGAGGGGCAGGGCACTCTAAGCAGGGCAGATGCACTCGCAGCATTGCTTGAGGAGTCTCAGGGATGCATGGACTGCTCAGAGAGAGGAGAAGGCCAAAGAGGTTGCAATTTCCTCCTGAGGGCAGCTTAGGGTGAAAGAGAGATGGAAACATGAGTTGCAGCCCACCCACCCAGGAATATGACAGCCAATGACTGGTGGAGGGAGCCAGGAGAGAATGAGAGAGGTCATTGCACACAGTCACAGGAGCCCTTGGGGATGAGTCAAGGATTGCAGGGCTTGGAGCAGTTGGGACCCTTCCTGTCAGTAAGATCATACAAAAGAACCCAGCAGAGTTCCCCAGGCTGACATCACCTGCCTCCACTGGACCCCTCTGGCTCTTAGTCCCTGTCTTCTGAACACAATGATTCATCCTTGCCCCAGAAATCCCAGGATTTCTCATCCAGTCTTCAAAAGAAGCATCTGCGAGGCAATGGGCATGAACTAAAAAGATATACATAGTGACATGAGTCCAACCTGGAAATCCTTAGGCCTTTAATCCCGGCACTTACAGAACAGAATTTCATATAGGAAAGTATGTAGCAGATGCCAGGAAATGAAAACGCGGCAGTGCAGGAAACCAGGACACAGCCCATACCATTAGCTGGTGTGTTTTGCATTCACCATGAGCTTGTCAGAAAATTATTACTTCCACAAAGGGTGCCTAGGCCTGAGGCAGTGCAGGACTCCTATAAAAGGCAGCCCAACTCTCTGCTCTCTCATCCACTTCTCTCGCCTCCTTCTCCTTGGGAATCAGGTGAGTGTGAAGCCTCTTCTTGTCGTGCTTCTGGATCAAGTGTCTTCCCTCTATGTGTGTCTCAGCTGATGCGGTCTGTCCTGGCCCTGGGGTGAGAGACATTTTCCATGGGAGAGAGAAGGGGATAGAAGGTCTTCTGCAGAGAGATGTTGGGACTTGATGATGGTGATTTGATCTGGGATTTGATGATGGGATTTGATCTGGGCAGTGTATGTTGGGCCAGGAGGTGCCTTGTGTCCTCTGTGGTTGGGTGTAGTGCTGCTTCTCATGATCAGTTCCTCATGATCTATTTCCCTCCTGCCCTCTCACCCAGGTGAACCTCTGTCCCAGAGACATGTCCTGCTGCAACCCGTGCGTGCCCTGCCAGCCCTGTGGCCCGACCCCACTGGCCAACAGCTGCAATGAGCCCTGTGTCAGGCAGTGCCAGAGCTCCACCATCGCCATCCAGCCCTCCTCAGTTATTGTGACCCTGCCTGGCCCCATCCTCAGCTCCTTCCCACAGAACACTGTTGTGGGCTCCTCCACCTCTGCTGCTGTTGGCAGCATCCTCAGCTCTGAGGGAGTTCCCATCAATTCTGGGGGCTTTGACCTCTCCGGCATTACCAGCCGCTACTGTGGCAGCAGATGTCGCCCCTGCTAGAGATACTCTCAACATCCTCGGGCATGGAACTCCCAAGACCTTGGAACATGGTCCTTGAAAGGAGACAGAGATCCACGGTTTTGCATTCAGAGCTTTGAACCACTGTTTCCTTCTTCCACTGAAGTCTCTTACTCTTTCCTCTGCTTATTCTGTCTTCCAAGGCCAGTCTAGCTGTGACCTGTTGGTCTCCCTCCCTCTGCAGGGCAGGCAGACTGACTCCCAGCAGGAGTTTCACCACATCCTTGTGTGTGTCCATGGTGCCCCCTGTGACCCGCTTCCTTTTCTTCTTGAAACTCATTAAAGTTGTGTTGCATCCAATCCTGAGTCTCCGAGTCCTCTTTTGCTCATAGAGAACACTTCCATTTTGCTCAGGGAAAAATATGGATCAAGGGGAAGGTGGGACTCTCTGCAGTGGAAATTGGTCACTTGACACCACAGCAAAGCAGTTTCAAGTTTTCGTAATTCAACTGGCTGGAGTTGCTCTTGAGGGACAGTCAACTTAATGACTTAGACAGTCTATTTGCTTAGCTCTCTTTGGCAAAGACATAGGCATTTCTTACCCAACATTCTCTGCTCTTTCCAGTCACACCTGATGTATTCTCCAGCAACAATCTGCATTAGACCTAAAAGGGACTTTTCTCATTTAAAATAAGCAATTAAGAATGAGGCAATTAAGAAACCAATGCACCCAGGAACTGTCACACATCCAGTTACGTGCAAAGGGAATCTGCCATTCCACGGCAATGGTGAGTTCCAGCAGAGCAGAAGTGTTGGTCAGAGCTCTGTCAGGTCCTTTCTGCTCTGGACCATATCCACACCTCACCCTGGTATGGTCAGGCCTTTATCTGGGGTAAGCGGGTTCTCTCAGTCAGGAACAAAGGTAGTTTATCCCTCTGGCAGCAACTGAAATAGTAGATTTAACCCACCACAGCTTTGCTCCTTCACTCTTGTCTGGGTTCTTATTCCTTCTGGTCATGTACTGGACCATGGCGAACAAGAACAAGAAACCTGCAAATTGATCTCATTCCCCTGGGCTTCCCATCCCTCCCAGGGTGGACACATGGCCCCATGTGCCATTGTATTCTCCATGTATCTTCTAACCCTGGTGGAAAATGACCTCTATTCTTCTTCCTCCTCATATTTCCTTGGTGGAGACCTGATACACCGCCACTGTTGTGTCAAGAATGATGTAGATTTTCCTTGCCATGAGGAAAACAGTTTGTGTTGTCTGCTGGGTGACACAGTCATTTTGATACTTGATCCTCTCAGTCACGTCCTTTAATTGTAATGTCACCATATGCAAACTTCTCCGTCGCAACACTCCCATGAGAGAGAAAATCTGCTTCTTGCAATCCCTGGAGCACGAGAATTGGGATGTGACTGGACAGGGTGGTAGATAATCTCATCTTGTCTCTCTTTCCCATGAAAGATTGGACGAGGTGATCTTTCAAGGTCACTTCTATTACGGAATATTCTTTGATTCCCTGTCCCTCCCAGTGACACCCTTCAATTGTGATGTCACAATATGCCACCGCACCACTGTCATTGCAAAGAAAATCCACATTCCAAAAGAGTTTACTGTAATTGAGATTCACTTTTTTTTTTTTTTTTCAGAGAAAATAGGATGATGCATGGTTATTGTCCTCTTCATTTCCAAGACTTGTTCACCGAGAGACATAGTCTGCAGGCAGGGAATATCAAAGAGAGACATGAACCTTTGAACTTCTTCTCTAGAAGGACAATCATGATCAAGAGAAATGAGAACCCCCAAAGATGAGTCAGCAGGTCCACAAGAGACTTCCATCTAGAGTGGCAGATACAGGTACCCAGAAGAGTGTCTTGATTGTCCAGGTCTTCTAGGTGACAGCTCTCTTTGTGCGCTGAGGCACTCCATGCTGGGGTCCATTGCCTGGGCCCCAGGGCAGAGTGGGTCCGTGGCGCCATGTAGGGGCCTTGGCTTCCTGGGCTTAGGACAAATAGTTTTCCTCCCAGTGTAACCACCAAGACTGGTGCTGTTTACTGCAGAGCCTGGTGTGGGGAGAGATGTCCTACCATGAGGGCACAGCCCTGCACTTTGGTGTGCCCATGCGGTTCCCAGGGGTGAGCAGGGTCTCTTGCAGGACAGCTCTACAACCGCCAAAGACTGCACTAAAGAGAGAAGGGTCACAAAGACGATCAATGGAATAAGAATCCGCAGCGTAAGGAAAGGCTGAAAGAATTAGATATGCCCAGTTTTGAGAAGTTAAGTGGGCACCTCAGCACCATGCTCCAGTATTTCACGGGTGCCTAGAAAGAAAATGGAGACTCCCTTTCTGCAAGCAGTCACATGGAAGAAATGATGGGTAATAGGTGCAAGCCACTCCTGGGAGGAATCTGACTGAACACCAGAGCAGTATTATCCATGATGAGAACAAGCACACACTGGTATACTATCTCCAGGGAAGTGCTGGATTCTGAAACTTTGGACACCTATACGATGCAGTTAAACAGGGTACTGGACCATTTTGTCTAGCCGGTGCTTTTGCCAAGAAAGGTTGGTCCAGGACATCCTTTTCGTCTGTTTCATCCTGGTATTCTATGATGATGATGCAGATGCATGCCTGGAGAGCAGCAGGGCCCTGCCAGGTGCTGAAGGAATATATGAGATATGTATCGACCTGTGCCCAGGTGTGTTGGCCATGCACACTAGGTCAGGTAATGGAGGGGAGGGAATGAGACAGATGAGGCTGTAGTCTCTTCCCAGGTATTGCTGTTTCCCAGCCCCACTCCTGCCACCCTTTGGAGCCATTTCATCACTTAAGGTCACTGGCTATGGATTAGCCATGAATGTTTTCTCAGATGCAAGAGAAAGGGCACAAAATAACATCTGCTGCAGGGAATCCCACCCTCCTGTTCCACCACTGTTTTCCCTCAGCAGACTGGAAGAGTTGCCTCAAAACAAAGGGAAACTCAAATGTCCAGGCTTGGATGCAGTACAACTTTAATGAGTGTCAAGAAGAAATGGAGCTGGTTCACAGGGAGCACCACGGGCAGCCCCAAGGATGCGGTGAAACTCTGGTAGGGTGTCAGTCTTCCTACCCTGCAGAGGATAGGATACCAGCATGTCCCTACTAGGCTGGCCTTGCAGACAGAATCAGCAGGGGAAAGAATGAGAGGTGAGAGTTGAAGAAGTAAGCAACAGATCAAAGCTCTGAATGCAATGTCATGGAGATTTATCTCCTTTCAAGGACCATTTTCAAAGGTCTTGGGAGTTTCTTGCCCGAGGATGTTGCCAGTGTCTTTAGCATGGTGGACATCTGCTGCCACAGTAGCGGCTGGTAATGCAGGAGAGATCAAAGCCCCCAGAGTTGATGGGCACTCCCTCAGAGCTGAGGATGCTGCCAACAGCAGCAGAGGTGGAGGAGCCCACAACAGTGTTCTGAGGGAAGGAGCTGAGGATGGGGCCAGGCAGGGTCACCACCACGGGGGAGGGTTCAATGACAACGGTGGAGCTCTGGCACTGCCTGACAGAGGGCTCATTGCAGCTGTTGGCCAGTGGGATCGGGCCACAGGGCTGGCAGGGCATGCATGGATTGCAGCAGGACATGTCTCTGGGACAGAGGTTCACCTGGGTGAGAGGGCAGGAGGAAATAGATCATGAGGAATTGACCATGAGAAGCAACATGGCACCCAGCCACAGTGGAGCCAAGGCACCTCCTGGCCCAGCATACACTGCCCAGGAGCCACCATCATCAAGTCCCAGCATCTCTCCACAGAAGACCTTCTATCCCCTTCCCTCTCCCATGACACCTGGATTGGACACATGGTGGCATGTATTTCTTTTTAGTTCATGTCCATTCCGCCACGGACGCTTTTTTAGAAGGCTGGATGAGAAATCCCAGGATTTCCAGGTCAAGGATGAATCATCATGTTCAGAACACAGGGACTAAGAGCAGGAGGGTCAAGTGGAGGCAGGTGGTGTCATCCTGGGGAACTCTGCTGGGTTCTTTTGTATGATCTTACTGACAGGAAGGGCCCCAGCTGCTCCCAGCAATACAATCCTTGACTTGTCCCCAAGGACTCCTGTGAGTGTGTGCACTACCCTCTCTCATTATTCCTTGGCTCTCTCCACCAGTCTCTGGCTCTGATATTCCTAGGAGGGTGCACTGCACTTTTTCATCTCTCTTTCTAAGTTGCCTTCAGGAGGAAATTGCAACCTATTTGGCCTCCTACTCTCTCTGGGCAGTCCATGGAACCCTGAGACTCCTCAAGCAGTGCTGCCAGTGCTTTTGGCCTGCTTAGAGTGCCCCGTCCCTGCTCTGGAGGGGAGGTCTCTGGCAGGTCCTCAGTCACGTCCATTTCTATGTGCTCATCTGTAAGAATGTGCCTGTTAGCGTGATTGTGTACCAGTCTGTTTGATTCCCTACATGCACATCTATGTGCTTGTCTGCCTGGCTGTGCACACACCTGTGTGCCTCTGGTGAGACCGTGTTTCTATTTGCCTGTACAATTCTTTGCACATCTCTGGCATTGTGCATATTTGCTTGTGTCTGTACATCTCTGAAATACCTTCTGCACACGTGAGCATGTTGGATATGTGATTTCTGCATATGTGTGTGTGTGTACATATTGTGCCTGACCATTCTGAGTCCCGCCTTGGCACCACTGTGTGTCAGTAACAGGCATTGACACAGTCTCAGCCCCTCATCTAAGAGGTCAGGGACAGTGCCACAGTACTCTGGTCTCAGTGAGGAGAAAACCCAACCCTGAACAACTCATTTTATCTTGGCTCCAGGCAGCTTCAAAGGGCTGAGCTGTTTCCCAGGGTCTTTGCATCTGACTCTTGTAAATGCTTTGATGTTACAGGATTCACCTGGCTCTGTGAATGAGGCTTGCCCATAGTCAGGAGCTATAGGAAAAAGAATTAGAGCCTGGGGAGGCTGAGAGGAGGAAGATGGTGAACATGAGGCGTGTAGGCAAGGGCATCAGTAAAGAGCACCAACGCTGGACAGAGCCAAGGATGCCAAGTGCCAGCAATACTAGATAAGTCCAGCAGTGCTGTAAGGTCTCTTTCCAAGCCTCTAATGAGACACTGACTCCAAACTGTTCTTACAAATTATTTGGCCGTGGCTGAGATGCAGGAGATGTAGCTTCTTGGTCCTATGGCCTGGAGAAGGAGAGTGGGATTCAAACACCAGCTAACATCACCACGCAGAGGAAAGCAGTGGGTCTCCAGAGAAGGAGACTCCAGAACCTCTCTGGACAGCCTGTTCCGGTGCTCTGTCACCCTAGAAGAAGTTATTCCTCATGTTCAGATGGAAGCTCCTGTGCTTCAGCCCGTACCCGTTGCCTATCATCCTATCACTGGCCATCCCTGAAAGGGTTCTGGTAGCATCCTTTTGACATCCACTCTTAAGATACTTGTAAACATTGATAAGATCACCTCTCAGATTTCTCTTCTCCAGGCTGAAATGACACAGTTGTCTCAGTCTCTCCTCTTCAGAAAGATGTTGTAGGCTCCGATTGTCTTCCTAGCCTGCCGCTGGACTCCATCCAGTAATTCCTTGTCCCACTTAAACCAGAGCCCCAAAACTGGGTTCTTTTCCTTAAATGCAGGCATTCTGGCCCACACCACAGTGCCTTTCCTCGTCCCCAAATGATGGAGAGAAAGACCCTCCTCAGGGTCCTCTGCCATTGTGGGATTTGGGGTCCACTGACACACACCAGTGAGTTGGGAACTCTGCAGTGAGTGACCAGTGGTGGAAAGCCGCCTGGGGACGCTGCCTACCTTGAAGAACCCTTCCCATAGCACTGTGTATCTGCTGCTCCAAATAAAAACTTTTTCATTCTGGAGGTGCTGAAACACTCGCAGAAGTAGTTCGAAGAGGTTGTGGAGTTCTAGCTCTGGAGATACTCCAGTCCTGTCTTGATATGCTCTTAGCCGATGTGCTCTAGCTGACACTACTCTAGTAGAGGCATTGGGCGAGGTCATGTGCAGAGGTGCCTTCCAACCTCAACAGTTCCATGATTCTGTGAAATGCAGAGCACAAGGTGCAGCAGCAATACCAGGAAATTCAGGTTTCTTTCCAGGTCAACACACAAGCGTTGTGGTTGAGACGGACAAACGACATAGACCACGTTCTTCCAGGATGAAAGTAGTAGATGCCATTTATTGCCACAAGTGCATCTTTATACAGTTTTACCAATTCATGTGTCTCTTCACTATTGGTTACAAGTTACAGCAGTAACATCTCATTGGCTAATTTTGCTATCATCAGTGTTACTCTTCTACTCCCTTCTCTCTCACGGGTACATCCTTAATATCTCCAGATACTCTTTTACTCCCATCTTTCTCACAGGTAGGCCTTCATATCTTCAAGGCTAATTTCTGTTCCCATGCCCTCCGTCACGGAATCCACGGACCCACCGTAGTCTCCCACACACAAGGACCCTGAATTGAATTGCCCCCCATCAACTGCAATGTTATCCTGGCCATATCTTGACCCAGACCTATGCTGAAGTCCAGCAAAGCTCTTGCGATCACCCCTTCAGGAGACACCGCTGCAGCCCAGCCCTGTCCAAAATGTCTCTCCAGAGCTACTCTCACTTCTTAGCCAAACACCCTTGGTGGGGCTCTCGGAGCGGGAAATCAAAGGCAGCATAAAGAGAAACAGCAGCACGTGTGATGTCATTACCTGCAAATTTACCATTCTTTAGGAGCATGCAGGAAAATTGTAGTTTATGCAGTGTGAGTCTTTTGGCCTGAGGCCATGTGAAGACAAAAGAAAAACTAGTTCAACTGGTCACTCCCTCAAACAGTTCAGTCACCTCCTTCACATTAGGAATCAAGTGAATGAGAACTCCTTTGTCTCCTTGCCCTCCTCTCACAGGAAGGGGTCCAGCCTTCAAGGACAACTCACTTGATACCTTTCCCTTGGTCCCATGTTAGTGCTCTGAGATCGTGATTATGGGAGAGAGCAGAGGAGAGTTGGTTTGTCATGGAGAGGGGTTGAGGCTGGGCTGAGGTGGCTTTGTGGCTACAGGCCATGCAGGAGGATCCCTGGCCTCAGGAAAATCAACCCTTGCTCCCCGCTGCATAGCATCTAACTCCCCTCCCATCAGGTGCCCAGGGTCTTTTTTGGTGGGGTTTCAGCCTTTCCCTTGCTGTATCTCTGCTCAGAAATATTCCCGTTGGCCTCCGAGCATGCCTTAAGCATGGTGATCCCGACTCATACTGTGTCCATGGGAAGACCCCAGTGCTTCACGAGACCCTGGGATAACAGCAGCATCATAAGCACTCGAGGCCATTCCTCTTGGTCTGTATGGAGGTGGTCCTGGGAAGGAGGCTCAGACACAGAAGATGGCTGCATGGATGCAAGGAGAAGACTGTAGGAGATATTGCTTTGGCCAGAGAGGCTCATCTTGAGCTTCCCAGCATCTCCAGAATGAGGAGGCGTGGCATGCAAAGGGATTGTATGTCCCGGGTATGTGAGCACAAATATCAGTTGACATTACCGCTAATCAACCCTACAGCAGAGCAATAGCAAGAGCAGGAAAAAGAGACAGGTTGTGATAGCACAGATAGAAAACAGAAATAAAGCACGGAGTCAGCTGATCGGAGCCAGCGCAGCGAGAGCCAGAGCCGGCGAGGTTCAGTCGACTACGAGGTTTAGCCGAGATTAGAAAGCCCAGAGGGAAACGTACAGGGACAGCGTGACTCCTGGCGGTCCCGATTCCCCCGAACCCCCGGTAGCCATTGCGAGAGAGCGGCTGACGTGGCGGGGGGCGTTCCCACGGTGACGGCGACCACACCTCCTCCTCTTGCCTTGAAAAAACCTTTGGGAGGGCAGCGACTAGTCGCTGCCTACCAGGTGCAGAGAGGAGCAACTAGCTAGCGCAGCGGGTGTGGCAGCTAGCGCAGCGGGTTGCAGAGAGCACTTGTTTTTCATTCCCACCGACTTATTGCCAGCGTCCCAGACCGCTGATGACCATGGTCGCCTCCAGAAGGAGAGCATGTCTCAAAAAGACTGTGGCAACGCAGACTGAAGTTCTGTCCCAAACGGTGGCTGTTCAGGTCTCCGGCTGCAAGGAGTGCCAGAGCCTGCTGCTGCCGGAGGAGGGAGGCCAGCACTCCACTTGTGTGAGGTGTGAGCAGGTGCAAGATCTGCTCGACATGGTTGTGAAGCTTAAGGAGGAGGTTGAGACGCTGAGGTCCATCAGGGAGTGCGAAAGGGAGATCGACTGGTGGAGTAACACCCTTACGTGCCGGTCGGAAAGGCCCCAGGGAGGTACCCCCGAAAAGGAGATGGACCTCCTGCCCTCCCGGACAGAGGCGGAGGTCCTGAGACAGCCCCACCCTTGTCGCTGTCGGGCAGAGGTAAATGACCTAAAAAAAGATGAGGGTTGGAAGCTTATTCCAGTTCGGCATCACAGGCAGCCCCACTCCCTGCCTGATTTGCCTCCCCAGGTGCCCCTCCGTAATAGGTTTGAGGCCCTGGATCTTGAAGAAGAGGTAGGTGAGGAGGTGGTGCCAAGCCTGCCTACAAGATCACATAGGAAGAGGCGGTTGACTACACAACTGAAGACTACCTCTGATAAGAAAGATAGAAAGGTGATTGTAATAGGAAATTCCCTTCTGAAAGGAACAGAGGGCCCAATATGCAGGGTTGACCCTCATCTTAGGGAAGTCTGTAGTCTACCTGGAGCCCGGATCAAGGATATTGCTAGAGAGCTCCCCAGACTGGTGCAACCGACAGAATACTACCCACTGCTGGTCTTCCAGACAGATGGGGAGGAAGTTGCTTCCCGTAGTCTGAGGGGAATGAAGAATGACTTCAAGGTCTTGGGAAGGATGGTGAAAGATTCAGGGGCTCAAGTGATCTTCTCTTCACTCCTTCCCTCTTCAAGTGACGATGTGGGGTGGAATGGGAAAATTCAATCTCTAAATGGTTGGCTCCAAGACTGGTGCTACAGGCAGGGCTTTGGTTTTTTTGATAATGGCTGGTTTTATAAGACTCCAGTCCGGACAGTGTTATGCAGGAAAGGCTTATCTCGCAGAGGCAAAAGGATGCTGGGGCAGGAATTAGCTGGGCTCATTTGGAGAGCTTTAAACTAGCCTCGAAGGGGGATGGGGTTGTAGTTGGGCTTGCCCCAGAGGGGCAGCATTCTAAAACAGATGAGGACCGGGTGGCCTCCTGTGCCCCTAGGGAGAAATTGGTGTGCTCTGCTCGCTCCCTGAAATGCCTGTACACCAATGCGCGCAGCATGGGGAATAAGCAGGAGGAGTTAGAATCCTATGTTCAGTCGGGAGATTATGATCTGGTGGCAATTACAGAAACGTGGTGGGACAGTTCACATGACTGGAATGTGGTTATGGATGGCTATGCCCTTTTCAGGAAAGACAGGCCAGCCAGGCGTGGTGGTGGAGTTGCTCTCTATGTGAGAGAGCAACTGCAATGTACTCAATTCTGCCCAGGAGCAGATGAGGAACGAGTTGAGAGTGTATGGGTCAGGATCAAGGGACAGGCTGGTAGGGGTGATACTGTTGTAGGTGTCTATTACAGGCCACCAGATCAGACTGAGGAAGTTGATGAGGCCTTCTATGCGCAGCTGAGAGTGGCCTCACAGTCACAGGCCCTGGTTGTTGTGGGTGATTTTAACTTCCCTGATGTTTGCTGGAAGGACCATTCAGCCAGCCAGCCACAGTCCAGGAGGTTCCTCCAGTGCATTGATGATAACTTCCTCATGCAGATGGTGGAGGAGCCGACCAGGAGAGGTGCACTGCTGGATCTCATCCTCACTAACAAAGAGGGTCTGGTTGAAGCAGTAAAGGTTGAGGGCTGCCTGGGTTGCAGTGACCACGAGATGGTGGAGTTCAGCATCTCGTGTGGCAGGAACAGAATAGCAAGTAGAATTGCAACCCTGGACTTTGGCAGGGCTAATTTCGGCCTTTTCAAGCAACTGCTGAGGGAAACCCCATGGGCAAGACTGCTTGAAGGAAAAGGGGCCCAAGAGAGCTGGATTGCATTCAGAGATTGCTTCTTCCATGCTCAGGATCAGAGCATCCCCACACGTAGGAAGTCGAGGAAGGGAGCCAGAAGGCCTGCGTGGTTGAATAGGGATCTGTTGGGTATGCTCAAGCAGAAGAGGCGAGTTTACAGGTCATGGAAGCAGGGACTGGCCACTTGGGAGGAATATAAGGCTGCTGTTAGAGGATGCAGGAAGGCAGCTAGGGTAGCCAAGGCCTCCTTAGAATTACAGCTGGCGAGAGGGGTCAAGGACAGCAAGAAGAACTTTTTCAAATACATAGCAGATAAAACTAATACCAGAGGCAATGTAGGCCCACTGATGAATGAGGTGGGTGCCCTGGTGGCAGAAGACACAGAGAAGGCAGAATTGCTGAATGCCGCCTTTGCCTCTGTCTACTCCGCTGGAGGCTGTCCTGGGGAACCCTGTACCCCTGAGACCCCGGATGAAGCCAGGTTAATGGAGGAGTTTGCTTTAGTCGATGAGGACTGGGTTAGGGAACAATTAAGTAGTCTGGACGTCCATAAATCCATGGGTCCAGATGGGATGCATCCGCGGGTGCTGAGGGAGCTGGCTGAAGTCATTGCTAGACCGCTATCCATCATTTTTGCCAAGTCTTGGGAAACGGGAGAGGTGCCCGAGGATTGGAGGAAAGCAAATGTCACTCCAGTCTTTAAAAAGGGCAAGAAGGAGGACCCGGGTAATTATAGACCGGTCAGCCTCACCTCTGTCCCTGGGTAAGTAATGGAACAGCTTATCCTTGGTGCCATCTCAAGGCACATCAGGGATAAGAGGGTCATTAGGGGCAGTCAGCATGGCTTTACCAAGGGTAAGTCATGCTTGACCAACCTCATAGCCTTTTATGAGAATGTAACAAGGTGGATGGATGATGGCAGAGCGGTGGATGTGGTCTACCTTGACTTCAGTAAAGCCTTTGACACAGTCCCTCACAGCATCCTCACAGCTAAATTGAGGAGGTGTGGTCTCGACAATAGAGTAGTGAGGTGGGTTGCAAACTGGCTTAAAGAGAGAAGCCAGAGAGTGGTGGTCAATGGTGCGGAGTCCAGTTGGAGGCCAGTATCTAGTGGAGTGCCTCAGGGGTCAGTACTGGGGCCAATATTATTCAATATATTCATTAATGATTTAGACGAGGGAATTGAGTGTACTATTGGCAAGTTTGCTGATGACACTAAGCTGGGAGGAGTGGCTGACACGCCAGAAGGCTGTGCCGCCATCCAGCGGGACCTGGACAGGCTGGAGAGTTGGGCGGGGGATAATCTGATGGAATTTAACAAGGGAAAGTGTAGAGTCCTGCATCTGGGCAGGAACAATCCCAAGTTCCAGTATAGGTTGGGGCATGACCTATTAGAGAGCAGTGTAGGGGAAAGGGACCTGGGGATCCTGGTGGACAACAGGATGACCATGAGCCAGCACTGTGCCCTTGTGGCCAGGAAGGCTAATGGCATCCTTGGGTGTATTACAAGGGGGGTGGTCAGTAGATCGAGAGAGGTCCTCCTTCCCCTCTACTCCGCCCTGGTGAGACCCCATCTAGAATATTGTGTTCAGTTCTGGGCCCCTCAGTTCAAGAAGGACAGGGAACTGCTGGAGAGGGTCCAGCGTAGGGCAACAAAGATGATTAAGGGAGTGGAGCATCTCCCTTATGAAGAAAGGCTGAGGGAGCTGGGGCTCTTTAGTTTGGAGAAGAGGAGACTGAGGGGTGACCTTATTAATGTTTATAAATATATAAAGGGTGAGTGCCATGAGGATGGAGTCAGGCTCTTCTCAGTGGCAAACAATGATAGGACAAGGGGCAATGGGATCAAGCTGGAACACAAGAGGTTCCACTTAAATTTGAGAAAGAACTTCTTCTCAGTGAGGGTAACAGAGCACTGGAACAGGCTACCCAGGGAGGTTGTGGAGTCTCCTTCCCTGGAGACATTCAAAGCCCGCCTGGACACATTCCTGTGCGACCTCACCTAGGCGTTCCTGCTCCAGCAGGGGGATTGGACTAGATGATCTTTTGAGGTCCCTTCCAATCCCAAACATACTGTGATACTGTGATACTGTGAAATGACAGACACTCCTGGTCACTTTTAACTGCCGTAACTATTGCAAATCCAAGAAGACCTTGGCGGGCGTCCAGGCATCCACGCAGCTGGCTACTGTCTCCTTCATCTATGGGACAGGTGGAAAACATAAGGTGAAAACCGTTATGGGTCCTGATAAAGACAGGGGTATTACTCACCAATGATCATTAGGGGCAAAATAGGCCTGACTTGGAGAAGAATAATTTAAATTGGTAACAATAAGAAATGAAGCGGGATGGTAAAAACCATCCAAAATAGCCTTAAGAATTTCCCCACATTCCTTAACTCGTTACCAGATTCAACTTCAATCCTTCAATGCAGGCTTCTCTATTTGATTCACTCTTAAACAATCCAGTGGGATGCAGAATATGGGGTTGTTGTCAGTACACAATAGTTCCTTTGTGATCGAACACTGACTTTGACTGATCTACCTGTGAAAACCATCAGAGTGTTTGTGACTTTCCCTACTACACATGACCCTGCATTCTCAGGCACACCTGCTGGGCCCTCAGACTCAGTTCTTCTATGGGGACGTGGAAACCCTGGTGTGCGGAGGGGTTTCGTTAGAAGGAGATATGTTGTTGAATAGTCAGGCCCAAAGAAATCTCAAGGTCACTTCGAGAAGCTGAGAACAGAATCTACTGTGAGAAAGAGGGGCATTTCTTCATTAACAGGGCCTCAGCATGACGTGAGTCGTCGGACCTATCATCGGTGGGGCTCCAGCGTGTGGACTGCCCATGATGTTCATTTAGCAAATCCATGCTTGGAGCGTGGATTCGTGATTAGAGAATAGTTGCGTGTGTAAGGAGACATGTTTCTGTAATAAATGGCTTTGCGTGATTCACATTGAATCAGAGTGCTGAGTCCTTTATCGTTCCAACAAATGGTGACCCCAACGTGATACTCCGAACAGCGTCTCACTAAGGTCGGGGAAAAGCCTGGAGCGGCCCAGCCGGAGGCGGATCAGCTGGACTGAGAACCGGGCGGAGGCGTACGGACGTTCCACAGATAAATTTTGTTGAAGAAGGCCCCGGAAAAGGTGAGTGGCTGGGAGCAGGAGAAGGGAAGAGTGAAGTTATGGGGCAGAATATATCCTCTGAGAAAGAAGCTATAGTTAACTCCTCCTGCATATTCTATGAGAGGACTTAAATATGAAGAAAGTAACATACGTAGACTGTTGGTTTGGTGTAGAACTAACAGCTACCCGACAGAAGCTGAGAAAGCTTTTAAAATTGAACTTTGGGACAATATAGGGCAGAAATTATGGGATAAGCTTAGCGATGGAGATAAAGAAGCTAAATCATTAGTGACTACATGGAAGCTTATAATTTCCACCTTAAAAGAATTTAAGGCTGAACGGGCTGCGGTTACTGGAATTTTTGCAGCGTTGCAGCCTGATAAGAACTCTAAAAATAACTGTGAAGCTTACCCAGTTTGTGTTTTCAATACCCTTCCTGCTCCATGCCCTGTTGTGCCTTCGGCACCCCTGATGATACAACAGTCTTGGGTGGAGGGAGGAAAATTACCGAGTGGATGGCCTCCTGTACCATCACACAACCCTAGAGAGACCAAAAAGCCCAAAGAACTGGAGTGAGATAATTTGCCAAAAGGACTGGTGAAAGTTGAGAATGCTAAAGTCCTAAATAAGTGTAGTATCAATTCTTTTACTGATTCGTGTCCGCCTTCACCACCTTCTACCCTTCTAACTCCTACAAGAGAACAGAAGGAGTCGCCGGATAAGAACTGGGCAAAAGAACTGTGTGAAAGATCAGATCAGCTATTAGCGAGTGAATCCAACAGTCAGCAATATCAAACTATGAGAGAGGTGCCTGAAACCAACAAAGCAGTCAAATCATTTGCAACTATTAATCAGGGTCCCATTGAGAATTACATGCAATTTATTGACCACCTTCAAGAGACCATCAATAAGCAGGTTGAAAACTTAGAAATTAAGGAAGCACTGGTGTTGAAATTAGTAGTAGAGAATGCTAATGTTTGCTATCAGCATGTTATTTGCGAGTTTTACAGTACATATTATGTGCTCCTGTGTACCGTCTCTTTGAAAATCAAGCAGCTTGTCAGGAATGTGAGTTAATTGTTTTACTAGTTGTTTTTAAGTGCGCCATAAAACCTTCTGCCTGCTCTTCCCACTCAGGCTGCAAGCAGCCCTGTGCTTCCCTCCCGCCTCCCCCCCACCAAGGTTTTTACTTGCAAGATGGGGTCAGGAATGATTGTTTTCAGTTGTGTTCCTAAAAAAAACGGTATTGGGAGGTGTTTTAAAACATACAAAAGCACGCGGACAAGAAATCATTTAATCTTTTCAGACAGTTTTACAGGCGGGGCGATTTGAACTTCAACAAGCTGAGAGAGACTTAACTGATAACACACAGGTCAGAAAACTTGTTAAAGTCTGCAAGAAGCTTTCCTTATTAACCTGTTTTCTTTGTGGGTATCTGTTTAAGCATGTTGCAATTTTGGTAGGTCTTTGTTATATGGTACGATAAGTTCACAGTCTGTTAAATCATGAGACTCCGTTGACTCAAAATGTGCATTTTGTGATAATACAGAAGAACATGAGTAATTTAGTTCTTTACTGCATGAATGTGATGTCTATCCCCGTTTCTCTATTAGGACGAGATGTGTTAGGACAACTAGGAGCAACTCTGGTGACAAAACAGCAGCATTTCTAGAAGCGGCCATGGATGATGGGCGACCAGTACTGAAATTACAGTGGAAAAATGATGATCCAGTATGGGTAAATCAATGGCCACTCAGTAAAGAAAAACTCACCCATGTCGAAGAGTTAGTACAGGAACAGCTTGAAAAAGGGCATTTAGAGCCGTCTACAAGTCCCTGGAATACTCCTGTGTTTACTATTCAGAAAAAATCAAACAAATGGAGGTTGTTACATGATCTTCGAAAAATTAATGATACCATGGAAGACACGGGAGCATTACAGCCGGGATTACCATCCCCTGTCACGATTCCAGAAAATTGGCAGATCTTAATAACTGACTTAAAAGATTGTTTTTTCATCATTGCTTTGCATCCTGATGACTGTAAATGTTTTGCATTTTCCATAAATTCTGTAAATAAGGCTGAATCTGCAAAAAGATATCAATGCGTAGTTTTGCCACAGGGAATGAAAAATTCCCTAACTATGTGCCAAATTTATGTAGCTTGGACCTTGCAATCTATCAGAAAATCTCATCCTGAGTTAGTGATTTACCACTACATGGATGACATATTAATAGCTGGGGAAACTTTTTCGACTGATTTGTTGATAAATGAAGTATCTGATACATTGCAGCATAGAGGATTGCAAATTGCTCCAGAAAAGGTACAAATTCAACCAGCATGGAAATATCTTGGTTGGGAAATTTCTCAGTCCACAGTGAAACCTCAGAAAATAGTATGTCGGCCTGTCATTCAATCCTTAAATGATGTGCAGAAACTAGTGGGTGATCTGAATTGGGTCCGGACCATTTGTGGGATCACTAATGAGGATTTAGCTCTAATTGTAAAACTGCTAAAAGGGGATAGTGACATTAGCTCTCCTAGAACGCTTACTGCTGAGGCAGAAGCTGCTCTGGAAAAGATTATGTCCAAACTTGTAAAAGCTTTCAGCCATAGGTGGAACCCAGATTACGTAATCGGACTATTAATTGTAAACAATACTAACTATCCTTTTGCTCTCATAATGCAATGGACAACTGATAAGGAGCCGTTAAAGATCTTAGAGTGGGTGTTTTTGCCTTTTCAACTCAAACGAACCATTACAACCAGGGTTGAGGTCTTTGCTCAGGTTATAATGAAAGGTAGGCAGAGAATAGTTGAAATTTCAGGGGCTGAGCCTGCATACATCATTGTTCCCCTCGTTTCAGAATATTTACAGTGGGCTTTGCAGAACTCCTTACCTTTTCAGATTGTGTTATTAGATTCTCAAGCTTTAATTAAGATATTTTCCCCTCCACACGAGTTAATGTCAGTTTTGAATATGGGATCAATGGAGGAGTGTCCCCCTCTTCTCTCAGAATTTCCTGTTAAAGGACCCACAGTGTTCACTGACGCAGGGGGTAAAATGCAGAAAGCTGCAATTACATGGAAAACAGATGGAAAATGGCATGATGTGATACTAACTGACCTGAAAGGATCAACTCAGCATTTGGAACTCAGGGCTGTAATAGAAGTGTTTATCAAATTTGCTCATAGCCCAGTGAATATTGTTTGTGATTCTTTGTATGTGGTAGGTGTGGTAGCTCGCATTGAAAGATCATTGCTCAAAGAGGTTCAGGATGCACAACTGATGTCTTTGTTCAAGCAATTATGGTTGTTGGTCGAAGACAGACAACACCAATACTTCATAACACATATCCGTAGTCATCTGACAATTCAAGGCGATTTAGCTGAAGGAAACCGCCGAGCTGATTTTCTTGTATCTCCTGCCTGGGTTCCACCTCCATTTTGGGCAAGCAATACGCTCTCATAGTTTCCTCCATCAGTCTGCTCAGGTCTTACAGCGGCAATTTTCATTGTCCGAAAGTGAAGCCCGAGGTATTGTTAAAAATTGCGCAGATTGTCAGCGCATCTCAGTAGGGCTGGGTGCAGGAATCAATACAAGAGGATTAGGAGCCTTGGAATTGTGGCAAATGGATGTCACACATGTCCCTGAATTCGGCAGGCTAAAGTATGTGCATATGTCTATTGATACATATTCTTTTGCCATATGGGCCACTGCTCAGATTGGTGAAACTAGTTCACATGTGCAACGACATTTACGTTCTGCTCTTGCAGCTTTGGGAGTTCCTGCACAGGTCAAGACAGACAACGCACCTGGTTATATCACCAAAGCTACTGTCACCTTTTTTCAATTATGGGGTGTTAAGCATATTACAGGGATACCAAATTCTCCTACTGGTCAGGCCTTGGTAGAAAGGATGAATCGAACTCTCAAGCATCAGCTTGACAAACAAAAAGGGGGAACTGACTGTACTACTCCACATAAGAGACTAAGCAAAGCATTAAATGTCTTGAACTTTTTACACCTTCCACAAGGGTTCGACATTCTACCTATGATTCGTCATGGAACAAGCTTAAAAGAACACTTGACAGACCTTAGAGAAAATCAATGTCAGGTCAAAATACGCAATGGAGTTACTGGTGAATGGGAGGGTCCTTTCCAATTAATAACTTGGGGAAAGGGTTATGCTTGTGTCATTACAGACCGAGGATCAAAATGGATTCCTGCGAAATGGATCAAGCCATGGCTGAATAAAGACAACAAAGATTAGACAGATGCGGAAGGACAGGAGGGAGATAAGTTGTGAGAATTGTCTCAAATGTAAACCGTGAATTCTTATTCAGTGTTATAGATGCTCCTAAACCCAGTGGTCTAGAAGCTTATTAGTAAACAGATAAGGTACCTTCCATCAAGAATGCTAATTTGAACAGATAGTAAGAGTTCCAAAAGGGTGATATTACAATTAGATAATCTATGCATAGATAAGGTAAAAGTATAAGATATTTCTACCATGGTAACCTAATTTAGCAACTGGTAAGGTTTTAAAAGAGATATTAAGATTAAGCTATAGATCTTTTAAATAGGTTAATATAAGTTTTAAGATATTAAGTCAATAATTAGCATATGCTGATGGTATTAAGCATGTTATTCTATAAACTGCACAGTTATAGATCTTTTAGGAATTTAAGAGAATATATGGTATTAAGTTGTCTGACTATTCTAAAATAGTGCATTGGTAAGGTTGTCATAAGTAGAATTAAGGTCTTACATATGATATGAAGGTTTCAGTATAAGCAGATAGTTGTTTAGTCTTATTAAGGAAGGTTTAGCTACATTATATGTAATTGTAATTATGTTATTAATCACGTGTCCTATGTTGCAGTGTATTTCAAAGATGATTCAATATGCTGTTTTAGGGGCCTGACTAGTTCAAGAACAAAAAGGGGGAACTGTGGAGGGGTTTCGTTAGAAGGAGATATGTTGTTGAATTAGTCAGGTCCAAAGGAATCTCAAGGTCACTTGAAGAAGCTGAGAACAGAATCTGCTGTGAGAAAGAGGGGCGTTTTTTCATTAACAGGACCTCAGCATGGCGTGAGTTGTCGGACCTGTCATCGGTGGGGCTCCAGCGTGTGGACTGCCCATGATGTTCATTTAGCGAATCCATGCTTGGAGCGTGGATTCGTGATTAGAGAATAGTTCTGTATATAAGGAGACATGTTTCTGTAATAAATGATTTTGCGTGATTCACATTGAATTGGAGTGCCGAGTCCTTTATCATTCCAACAGTGGTACTTGAAAGGAAAAGGAGTTTGACTGTAAACTGTTGGGCTCTCCCTAATGCTCCCGGAGATTTGGTCCTCCATCTCATAGCAGAGCTACACCTGGACTCCGGTCTAGTACACATTTGATGAGAGCTGTCGGCCACTGCCTCACTCAGCACCAGGCTGACCAGCTGCAGAAATACATATAGCATTGTCATGGACATGAGGAACCTGTGTCCCACCCCAGTCACCAGCAACACTGCACCAGCAGGGTATCACCCCAGGGACAATGATCTGCACTGGTAGCTAGGGTTTCTTGGACTTTCTCCCTGTTCTTACATTAGGAACGGGAGGGTGTAGGAGGCAGAGATTGCATTTCAGCTCTCTGAGAACCTCTCTGCCAGGACAAAAGCACCACCATTCAGCTTCAGATGGGCTCCTTTTGGCAAGGGCAACCAGCTGCTCTACGGTGCTCTTGGACAAACCAGGGAAGAGTCCCCTGCTACGACATGCACGTGTCTTCATGATGAGGGTCACAGAGGTACAGAGGGACACAAGTGTGCTCGTGCAGGTCTGCATCAAACCATGCAACAATCCGTATGCTCACAGAAAGCCGGAAAGCCATCAGCAAGTGTGGACTTTGTTGAGGAGATCCTGGGGACCACTGTGCTAGAAAAGGATTCAAGTTCCAAAGGGAAAACCAGGCCCCAAACAATCTCCTGGCATTTCCTGAGGACCTGCAGAGAGAGCAAGGAGAGGAAATGAAGCAGATGAGCCCAGCAAAATCATCCTGAGAGCACTGTTAGTGTCATAATAGTATCAGACACTCCCAGCAGAGGCCCACCTGTATCCAACAACGAGCGACCATCAGACAGGTGGAGGAAACAAGAGAAAAGGATATGGCATGTTGTCCCAATTGTCAGTCCTTGGTCAGCGGATGGGAAACATTACAGCGTTGCCCTTTTCCAGACAACTTTGCCACAGAGGCGCCCACAGTAATGACCCAGGTGAAAATGACCTACCTGCACAGGATGCCACCAGCACTTGGCCGAAGTCTTCTGCCTGCGCTGTCGTCTGTCTACCCGGGAAATCCTCAGGCCTTTCATCCTGGCACTTACAGAAAAAACCTTCATATGGGAAAGCACATGGAAGAAAACACGAAATGAAAAGGAGGCAGTGCACGAGGTCAGGACACAGCCCATGCCATTAGCCTATCTGTTTTACATTCATCATGAGCTTGTCAGAAAATTATTGCTTCCACAAAGGGTGCCTAAGCCTCAGGCAGTACAGGACTCCTATAAATGGCAGCTCAACTCCCTGCTCTCTCATCCACTTCTCTCACTTTATTCTCCTTGGGAGTCAGGTGTGTATGAAGCCTCTTGACCTCCTGCTTCAGGATCCAGTGTCATTTTTCCATGTGTCTCAGCTGACAGGGTCTGTCCTTGCCCCGGGGTGAGAGCTGCTTCTTATGGGAGAGGGAAGGGGAGAGAAGGTCTTCTGCTGAGAGAGGCAGGGACTTAGCGAAGGTGGCTCCTGGGATTTGATGTGGGCAGCATATGCTGGGCCAAGAGGTGCCTCTTGTCCTCTGTTTTTGGGTGCAGTGCTGCTTCTCATGCATACGTCATGTTCTGTTTCATCCTGTCTTCTCAGGTGAGCCTCTGTCCCAGAGACATGTCCTGCTGCAACCCCTGCGTGCCCTGCCAGTCCTGTGGCCCGACCCCACTGGCCAACAGCTGCAATGAGCCCTGTTGCAGGCAGTGCCAGAGCTCCACCATCACCATCCAGCCCTCCCCAGTGATTGTGACTCTGCCCGGCCCCATCCTCAGCTCCTTCCCACAGAACACTGTTGTGGGCTCCTCCACCTCTGCTGCTGTTGGCAGCATCCTCAGCTCTGAGGGAGTGCCCATCAACTCTGGGGGCTTTGACCTCTCCTGCATTACCAGCCGCTACTGTGGCAGCAGATACCGACACTGCTAAAGCTGCTGGCAACGTCCTTGGGCAAGAGCCTCTCAAGACCTTAGAACATGGTCCTTGAGAGAGAGAGAGCTTCACAGCATTGCATTCGGAGCTTTGAACTCTTGTCTCCTTCTTCGACTCATGTCTCTCTCTCTTGCTTTTGTGGATTCTGTCTCCCAAGGGCAGCGTGGCAGGGACCTGTTTTTGTCCCTCCCTTTGCAGGGCAGGCAGACTGACACTCCGCAGGAGTTTCACTGCAATCTTATGGCTGTCCATGGTGCTCCCTCTGAGATACCTCCTTTCCTTCTTGAGTCTCATTAAACTTGTGCTGCATCCCAGTCTGGGCCTCTGAGTCCTCCTTTGTTCTGAGGCAACTGTTCCAGTCTGCTCAGGGAAAATGTGGAGGAAAGGAAGGGTTGGACTCCCTGCAGTGGATTGTTTTATGGTCTTTTCTTTGGAGCTGAACAAGACATTAATGAATAATGCTACAGGCAATGGCCTTAAGTGAGTAAAGGGTTCCAGAGTGTGGAAGGAGTGGGGCTGCAAAATAGAAAGTCCTGGGGACAATCCACAATCTCATCTCTCTCATTCCTTCCCCTCCATTACCTGATCTACTGTGCATGGTCAACACACATGGGCACAGACGGTGAGACAGAGGAATCTCATGCAGTCCTTCAGCATCTGGCAGGGCCCAGTTGCTCTCCAGACACTGGTCTGCATCCAGATCATACAATAGCATAGAATAGTTTTGCTCAGGGTTTCAATCCGGTGTCTCCCAGGAGTAGCTTGCACCTATTGCCTGGTCCTCAACCCAGGAAGACAAGCCCCTCACATGGTGCCATGGACCTGCTCTGCTCCGGGGCCCAGGCAATGGACCCCAGAATGGAGCGTCTCCATGCACATGGGAGCTGTTGCCTAGAAGACCTAGGCAATCAAGACAGTCCTCTGGATACATGCATCTGCCACTCTAGATGGAAGTCTCATATGGACCTTCTGACTCACATTTTGGGGGTTCTCATTTCTCTTGATTGTGACTGTCCTTCTAGAGAAGAAGATCAAAGGTTCGTGTCCCTCTTTGCTATTCCCTGCCTGCAGAGTATGTCTTTTACAGTGAAGAAGTCTCGGAAATGAAGAGGGCAATAACCGTGCACTATCCTATTTTCTCTGAAAAAGTGAATCTCAATTGCAATAAGCTCTTTTGGAATGAGGATTTTCTTTTTTTTTTTTTGTGATGGCAGTGATGCAGCAGAGTGGATGACATATTGTGACATAACGATTGAAGGGTACCACTGGGAGGGACAGGGAATCATAGAATATTGAATACTGGAAGTGACCTTGAATGATCACCTGGTCCAAACTTTCATGGCAGAGAGAGACAAGATGAGATTAGCTACCACCCTGTCCAATCACATCGTGAAACTTGCAGTGATAGGAACTCTACCACATCCCTGGGACGTCATTCCAGCGAAGGATTGGTCTTACTGTAGCAAAGGTATTTCTTATGTGAAACTGAAACCTCTCCCAGTGACCCTTGGACTCGTGGGCACTTGTCTTCTCCATGTGGCTCCTTTGAATGAGAGAGCTGCCATCCTCTCTGTAGATATTATTTAAGTACTAGAATAGGTTGTGGAGGTCTGCCCAAGCCTTCTGTTCATCCAGCAGAAAAAGACCTATCTCCTTCAGCCTTTCCTCAGAGATCAAGTTCTCCCACCCTTTGGTCCTATTAGATGCATAGACAAGAGTGGTGGTGGCTGTCAGATCAGGATCAGGGAAGGCTGAGTCGGGGGACTTGGATCCCAGCGGTGGCTTTCTTGATGCAGGAGGGCCAGTCAGCAGAAGTGGCAATGGTGTGAACATGACCACAATCCCAATGCCATTGCTACCAAGGCTTGCAGGAAAGAGGTTTTGCGTATGGTGACATTACAATTCAAGGACATGAGTGAGAGAATCATGAACTAAGTGATAGCCAGGAAGACTGGAATACATCAGAATGACTGTACCCAGAAGCAGGCAACATAAATGATTTTCTTCAAAGCAAGGAAAGTCTCCATCATTTTTGACACAACAGTGGTGGTTTATCGGGTCTCCACCAGTGAAATATGAGGAGGAAGAAGAATGAGGCCATTCTCTTCTAGGATTCAAAGATACATGGAGAAGATAACGGCACATGGGGCCACGTACCCACCCTGGGAGGGTTGGAAGTCCCGGGGGAAAGAGATCAATTACAGGTGTCTTGTTCTCCATTGCCATGGCCCAGTACGTGACCAGAAGGAATCAGCTGTCCAGACAAGAGGGAAGGAGCAAAACCATGGTGGGTTAAATCTACTATTTTGGTTACTTTCAGAAGGACAAACCACCTTTGTTTCTGACTGAGAGAAACCACTTAACCCAGATAAGCCTCTGACCATACCAGGGCTCAGGTGTGGAAATGGACCAGAGCAGAAAGAACCTGGCAGAGTTTTGACCAACATTTCTGCTCTGCTGGAACTCACCATTGCCATGAAATGGCGGATTCCCTTTGCACATAATTGCGTGTGTGACAGTTCCTGGGTGCATTGGTTTTTTAATTGCCTCATTCTTAACTGTTTACTTTAAATGACCAAAGTGCCTATTAGGTCTAATGCGGACTGTGGCTGCAGATTACATCAGGTGTGACTGGGAAGAGCAGAGAATGTTGGTTAAGAAATGCCTATGTCTTTGCTCAAGGAAGCAAAGCAAGGCTGAGACACCCACTAAGTTGACTGTCCCTTATGACCGACTCCACTCAATTTAATTACCAAAACATGGAATTGATTTACTGTGTTGCAAAGTGACAAAACCCACTGCAAGGCATCCCACCTTCCCCTTCATCCGCTTTTTCCCTGAGAGGACTGGAAGAGTTGCCAAAGAGCAAAAGAGGACTCGAAGGCCCAGGCTTGGATGCATCACAACTTTAATAAGTCTCAAGAAGGAAAGGAGGTGTCTCAGAGGGAGAACCACAGGCAACCCCGAGGATGTGGTGAAACTCCTGAAGGGCGAGAGAGAAACAAGTCACTGTGAGGCTGGCCTTGGAGACAGAATTGGCAAAGGAAAAAGACAGAGACACAAGTGGAAGAAGGAAATAACGGTTTAAAGCTCTGAATGCAATGCCGTGAAGCTCTATTTCCTTTCAAGGACCATGTTCCAAGGTCTTAGCAGGTTCTTGCCCAAAGTAGTTGCTAGCAGCTTTAGCAGGGCCGACAGTAGCGGCTGGTAATGCAGGAGAGGTCGAAGCCCCCAGAGTTGATGGGCACTCCCTCAGAGCTGAGGATGCTGCCAACAGCAGCAGAGGTGGAGGAGCCCACAACGGTGTTCTGAGGGAAGGAGCTGAGGATGGGGCCAGGCAGGGTCACCACCACAGGAGATGGCTGGATGGCGATGGTGGAGCTCTGGCACTGTCTGACACAGGGCTCATTACAGCTGTTGGCCAGTGGGGTTGGGCCACAGGGCTGGCAGGGCACGCACGGGTTGCAGCAGGACATGTCTCTGGGGCAGAGGTTCACCTGAGAGAGAGGGCAGGAGGAAATAGAGACTGAGGGGTTCCTCTTGACAAGCAGCACTACACCAAAACAAAACGGAACCAAGGCACCTCCTGGCCCAGCATACGCTGCCCACCTCAAATCCAAGAAGCCACCTCCACTAAGTCCCAAACTCTCTCTGCAGGAGACCTTTGCTCCACTTCCCTCTCCCACAGGAAGAAGCTCCCATCAGGACAGACCCTTTCAGATGACACACACATTGAAGAAAGACTCCTGATCGAGAAGCAGGAGAAGAAGAGACCTCATACTCACCTGATTCCCAAGGAGAAGGAGGCGAAAGAAGTGGATGAGAGAGGAGAGCGTTGGGCTGATTTTTATAGGAGTCCTGCACTGCCTCAGGCTCAGGCAGCCTTTGTGGAAGTAATAATTTTCTGACAAGCTCATGGTGAATGCAAAACACACCAGCTAATGGCATGGGCTGTGTCCTGGTTTCCTGCACTGCTGCCTTTCCATTTCCTGGTATCTGCCACATACTTTCCTATGTGAAGGCTTCTTCTTTAAATGCCGGGATTAGAGACCTGAGGATTTCTGGATTGGACACATGTTGGCATGTATTTCTTTTTAGTTCATGTCCATTCTGCCACCGACGCTTCTTTAGAAGGCTGGATGAGAAATCCCAGGATTTCCGGGGCGAGGATGAATCAGAAAGCCACCAGCAAGTGTGGAGTTTGTTGTGGAGATCCTGGGGACCACTGTGCTAGAAAAGGATTCAAGTTCCAAAGGGAAAACCAGGCCCCGAACAATCTCCTGGCATTTCCTGAGGGCCTGCAGAGAGTGCAAGGAGAGGTCATGAGACTCAGGAGCCCAGCAAAATCATCCTGATAGCACTGTTAGTGTCCTAATAGTATCAGACACTTCTAGCAGAAGCCCACCTGCATCCAACAATGAAGAACCATCACAGCTGTGGAGTAAACAAGAGAAAACAGTATCGCATGTTGTCCCAAAGGTCATTCCTTGGTCACTGGATGGGAAACATTACAGCCTTGCCCTTTTCTGGACAACTTGGCTACAAAGAAGCCCACAGAAATGACCCAGGTGCACATCGCCCACCTGCACAGTATGCCACCAGCACTTGGCTCGAGTCTTCTGCTCGTGCTGACCTCTGTCTGCTCTGGAAGTCCTCAGTCTTTCCATACCAGCACTTACAGAAGAAGCCTTCATATGGCTCAGGTCCCTTTCCACAGAGCTGCTCCCCAGCCAGCAATATCCCAGCCTGTGCTGGGATTATGTTTTCCCATGCGCAGCACCTTACACTTGGCTGAGATAATTCCCAAGTTGGGGTTTCTATCAGCCACACTCAGGCTGCATAATGGAGCCCCCACTTCCTCTGAGCCCAACTACCTTATGGGCCACCACAACTACAGACAACACCAAGAGTCCCAAGACCAATTTTCTGGCCATCATCCCCTCCAGAGTAGGAACAGGGCACTGTAAGCAGGACAGATGCGCTGGCAGCATTGCTCTAAGTGTCTCAGGGATCCATGGACTATCCAGAAAGAGGAGGAGGCTAAAGAGGTTGCAATTTTCTCCTGGGGGCAGCTTAGGGTGAAAGAGAGATGAAAACGTGAAGTGCAGCGCACCTGCCTCTGAATTCAAACAACTGACCACTGGATCAAGCCGGGAGGGAACCAGAGAGCACATTGCCCATGCTAAGAGGAGCCCCTGGGGACAAGCCAAGGATTACAGGGCCGGGAGCAATTGCAGCCCTTCCTGTCAATAGGATTATGAAAAAAATTCACCGGATGTCCCCAGGCTGACATCACCTTCTTCCACCAGACCCCTCTGGTCTTCTGCCCACCTTGATGCAACCTTGCTCTGGAAATCCTGGGAATTCTCATCCCAGCACTCAGAAGAGGCATCCATGAGGCACTGGTCATGACATAACCATTTAATACATATGCAACATAGAGGGAAACAACAGCAGGTGCCATGTCATTATCTCAGATGTCTCCATTCAGTAGGAGCAGTCAGGAAAACTGTGGTTTTCTCCTCCCCCTTCTCTTATAGGATGGGATCCAGTCTTCAAGGATACTTGAGGTTATATCAGCTCCTCGGTTATTTGTTAGTGCTCTGAGATCATGGTCGTTCAATATGATAGAGGAGAGGCAATTTATCACTGAGAGAGGAAAATGGTGAGCTGATGTCACTTTGTGGCCACAGGCCAGACAGGAGGATCTCTGGGCCTGGCTCCTAACAGAGGGACCCTGCTGGGCTCAGTCAAAGAAGCGCTTGTTGCCCCTGCACAGCATCCTGCTCCCTACCCAGCAGGTGCCTTTGCTGTCAAACCTTAAGTAACGTCACAAGGTGATTGACATTGTTCATTTTTTTCCATCCCAGCTCACATGGGCTGCCCTGGGCAATGACACAGTTAGGAGGAGTTCAAGGTGAAATCAGGGGTGTCTCATTGTCCCAACTCACACTCTGGTCAAGACAAGAACAATGTTGTTGCTCTACAGTGCCCATGGTCAAATCAGGGGAGAGTCCCCAGCTGTGATCTCCACATGTCCGCATGATGAGGGTCACACAGGTACAGATTGAAACAGGTGTGCTCATGCAGGCCTGCATGGAACCACGCAAAAATCTGTACACTCACAGAAAGCCGAGAAAACATCAGCAAGTGGGGACTCTGTTGAGGAGATGTTGGGGACCACAGTGGCAGTATTCAAGCATCCCAGGTAAAACCAGGCCCCAAACATGATCCTGTCATTCCCTGAGGACCTGCAAAGAGTGCACAGAGAGGACATGAGGTAAAGGAGTCCAGCAAAATCATACTGAAAGCACGATTAATGTTGCTCTAGTGTCAGACACTCCCACCAGAGGACCACAAGCGTGCAACAAGGAGCAACTATGAAGAAGGTGACAGGAGCTACAGAAAAAGATAGATCTTGTTGTCCCAAATGGCAGTCCTTGAGCACCAGATGGGAAACATAAGAGCATTGCCCACTTCCAGAAAACTTTGCCACAAAGAAACCCACAGGAATGACCCAGGTACACATCACCTGCCTGCGCAAGTTGCCACCAGAAATTCGGCTACAACTTATGCCTGTGCCTTTCATCCTGGCACTTACAGAAAACTTCACATGGGAAAGAAAGAATGTGCAAGATGCCAGGAAATGAAAAGGTGGTAGTGCAGGAAACTAGGACACAGCCCATACCATTAGCTGGCGTATTTTGCATTCACCATGAGCTTGACAGAAAATTATTACTTCCACAAAGGGTGCCTAGGCCTGAGGCAGTGCAGGACTCCTATAAAAATCAGCCCAACTCTCTGCTCTCTCATCCACTTCTCTCGCCTCCTTCTCCTCGGGAATCAGGTGAGTGTGAAACCTCTTGTTGCCGTGCTTCTGGATCAAGTGTCTTTCCTCTATGTGTATCTCAGCTGATGCGGTCTGTCCTGGCCCTGGGGTGAGAGACATTTTCCATGGGAGAGAGAAGGGGATACAAGGTCTTCTGCAGAGAGATGCTGGGACTTGATGATGGTGATTTGATCTGGGATTTGATGATGGGATTTGATCTGGGCGATGTATGTTGGGCCAGGAGGTGCCTTGGCTCCACTGAGGCTGGGTGCCATGCTGCTTCTCATGGTCAATTCCTCATGATATATTTCCTCCTGCCCTCTCACCCAGGTGAACCTCTGTCCCAGAGACATGTCCTGCTGCAACCCGTGCGTGCCCTGCCAGCCCTGCGGCCCGACCCCACTGGCCAACAGCTGCAATGAGCCCTGTGTCAGGCAGTGCCAGAGCTCCACCGTTGTCATTGAGCCCTCCCCCGTGGTGGTGACCCTGCCTGGCCCCATCCTCAGCTCCTTCCCTCAGAACACTGTTGTGGGCTCCTCCACCTCTGCTGCTGTTGGCAGCATCCTCAGCTCTGAGGGAGTGCCCATCAACTCTGGGGGTTTTGACCTCTCCTGCATTACCAGCCGCTATTGTGGCAACAGATGTCCACCCTGCTAAAGATGCTGGCAACATCCTCGGGCAAGAAACTCGGGCAAGATAAATCTCCATGACATTGCATTCGGAGCTTTGATCTGTTGCTTACTTCTTCAACTCTCATCTCACATTCTTTCCTCTGCTGATTCTGTCTGCAAGGCCAGCCTAGTAGGGACATGCTGGTATCCTATCCTCTGCAGAGTAGTAAGACTGACACTCTGCCAGAGTTTCACCGCATCCTTGGGGCTGCCCGTGGTGCTCCCTGTGAACCAGTTCCCTTTCTTCTTGACACTCATTAAAGTTGTACTGCATCCAAGCCTGGACATTTGAGTTTCCCTTTGTTCTGAGGCAACTCTTCCAGTCTGCTGAGGGAAAACAGTGGTGGAACGGGAAGGTGGGACTCCCTGCAGCAGATTTTATTTTGTGTCCTTTCTCTTGCATCTGAGGAAACATTCATGGCTAATCCATAGCCAGTGGCCTTAAGTGATGAAATGGCTCCAAAGGGTGGCAGGAGTGGGGCTGGGAAACAGCAATACCTGGGAAGAGACTACAGCCTCATCTGTCTCATTCCCTCCCCTCCATTACCTGACCTAGTGTGCATGGCCAGCACACCTGGGCACAGGTCGAGACATATCTCATATATTCCTTCAGCACCTGGCAGGGCCCTGCTGCTCTCCAGGCATGCATCTGCATCATCATCATAGAATACCAGGATGAAACAGACGAAAAGGATGTCCTGGACCAACCTTTCTTGGCAAAAGCACCGGCTAGACAAAATGGTCCAGTACCCTGTTTAACTGCATCGTATAGGTGTCCAAAGTTTCAGAATCCAGCACTTCCCTGGAGATAGTATACCAGTGTGTGCTTGTTCTCATCATGGATAATACTGCTCTGGTGTTCAGTCAGATTCCTCCCAGGAGTGGCTTGCACCTATTACCCATCATTTCTTCCATGTGACTGCTTGCAGAAAGGGAGTCTCCATTTGCTTTCTAGGCACCCGTGAAATACTGGAGCATGGTGCTGAGGTGCCCACTTAACTTCTCAAAACTGGGCATATCTAATTCTTTCAGCCTTTCATTACGCTGCGGATTCTTATTCCATTGATCGTCTTTGTGACCCTTCTCTCTTTAGTGCAGTCTTTGGCGGTTGTAGAGCTGTCCTGCAAGAGACCCTGCTCACCCCTGGGAACCGCATGGGCACACCAAAGTGCAGGGCTGTGCCCTCATGGTAGGACATCTCTCCCCACACCAGGCTCTGCAGTAAACAGCACCAGTCTTGGTGGTTACACTGGGAGGAAAACTATTTGTCCTAAGCCCAGGAAGCCAAGGCCCCTACATGGCGCCACGGACCCACTCTGCCCTGGGGCCCAGGCAATGGACCCCAGCATGGAGTGCCTCAGCGCGCAAAGAGAGCTGTCACCTAGAAGACCTGGACAATCAAGACACTCTTCTGGGTACCTGTATCTGCCACTCTAGATGGAAGTCTCTTGTGGACCTGCTGACTCATCTTTGGGGGTTCTCATTTCTCTTGATCATGATTGTCCTTCTAGAAAAGAAGTTCAAAGGTTCATGTCCCTCTTTGATATTCCCTGCCTGCAGACTATGTCTCTCGGTGAACAAGTCTTGGAAATGAAGAGGACAATAACCATGCATCATCCTATTTTCTCTGAAAAAAAAAAAAAAAAAGTGAATCTCAATTACAGTAAACTCTTTTGGAATGTGGATTTTCTTTGCAATGACAGTGGTGCGGTGGCATATTGTGACATCACAATTGAAGGGTATCACTGGGAGGGACAGGAAATCAAAGAATATTCCGTAATGGAAGTGACCTTGAAAGATCACCTCGTCCAATCTCTCATGGGAAAGAGAGACAAGATGAGATTATCTACCACCCTGTCCAGTCACATCCCAATTCCCGTGCTCCAGGGATTGCAAGAAGCAGATTTTCTCTCTCATGGGAGTGTTGCGACGGAGAAGTTTGCATATGGTGACATTACAATTAAAGGACGTGACTGAGAGGATCAAGCATCAAAATGACTGTGTCACCCAGCAGACAACACAAACTGTTTTCCTCATGGCAAGGAAAATCTACATCATTCTTGACACAACAGTGGCGGTGTATCAGGTCTCCACCAAGGAAATATGAGGAGGAAGAAGAATAGAGGTCATTTTCCACCAGGGTTAGAAGATACATGGAGAATACAGTGGCACATGGGGCCATGTGTCCACCCTGGGAGGGATGGGAAGCCCAGGGGAATGAGATCAATTTGCAGGTTTCTTGTTCTCGTTCGCCATGGTCCAGTACATGACCAGAAGGAATAAGAACCCAGACAAGAGTGAAGGAGCAAAGCTGTGGTGGGTTAAATCTACTATTTCAGTTGCTGCCAGAGGGATAAACTACCTTTGTTCCTGACTGAGAGAACCCGCTTACCCAGATAAAGGCCTGACCATACCAGGGTGAGGTGTGGATATGGTCCAGAGCAGAAAGGACCTGACAGAGCTCTGACCAACACTTCTGCTCTGCTGGAACTCACCATTGCCGTGGAATGGCAGATTCCCATTGCACGTAACTGGATGTGTGACAGTTCCTGGGTGCATTGGTTTCTTAATTGCCTCATTCTTAATTGCTTATTTTAAATGAGAAAACTCCCTTTTAGGTCTAATGCAGATTGTTGCTGGAGAATACATCAGGTGTAACTGGAAAGAGCAGAGAATGTTGGGTAAGAAATGCCTATGTCTTTGCCAAAGAGAGCTAAGCAAATAGACTGTCTAAATCATTAAGTTGACTGTCCCTCAAGAGCAACTCCATCCAGTTGAATTACGAAAACTTGAAACTGATTTACTGTGGTGTCAAGTGACCAATTTCCACTGCAGAGAGTCCCACCTTCCCCTTGATCCATATTTTTCCCTGAACAAAATGGAAGTGTTCTCTATGAGCAAAAGAGGACTCGGAGACTCAGGATTGGATGCAACACACCTTTAATGAGTTTCAAGAAGAAAAGGAAGCGGGTCACAGGGGGCACCATGGACACACACAAGGATGTGGTGAAACTCCTGCTGGGAGTCAGTCTGCCTGCCCTGCAGAGGGAGGGAGACCAACAGGTCACAGCTAGACTGGCCTTGGAAGACAGAATAAGCAGAGGAAAGAGTAAGAGACTTCAGTGGAAGAAGGAAACAGTGGTTCAAAGCTCTGAATGCAAAACCGTGGATCTCTGTCTCCTTTCAAGGACCATGTTCCAAGGTCTTGGGAGTTCCATGCCCGAGGATGTTGAGAGTATCTCTAGCAGGGGCGACATCTGCTGCCACAGTAGCGGCTGGTAATGCCGGAGAGGTCAAAGCCCCCAGAATTGATGGGAACTCCCTCAGAGCTGAGGATGCTGCCAACAGCAGCAGAGGTGGAGGAGCCCACAACAGTGTTCTGTGGGAAGGAGCTGAGGATGGGGCCAGGCAGGGTCACAATAACTGAGGAGGGCTGGATGGCGATGGTGGAGCTCTGGCACTGCCTGACACAGGGCTCATTGCAGCTGTTGGCCAGTGGGGTCGGGCCACAGGGCTGGCAGGGCACGCACGGGTTGCAGCAGGACATGTCTCTGGGACAGAGGCTCACCTGACAGAGAAGACAGGGAGAATTGCAACAAGGAGGCACATGAGAAGCAGCACGGCACCCAACCACCATGGAGCCAAGGCATCTCCTGGCCCAGCATATGCTGCCCACCTCCAATCCCAGGAGACACCTCCACTTAGTACCAGCATCTCTCTGCAGAAGACCTTCTCTCCCCCTTCCCTCTCCCATGAGAAGCAGCTTCCACACCAGGGCAGGAACTGTCCGTATCAGCTGAGACACACATTGAGGAAAGACACCTGATCCCGAAGGAGGAGGACAAGAGACTTCACACTCACCTGATTCCCAAGGAGAAGGAGGCGAGAGAAGTGGATGAGAGAGCAGGGAGTTGGGCTGCCTTTTATAGGAGTCCTGCTCTGCCTCAGGCCCAGGCTCCCTTTGTGGAAGTAATAATTTTCTGACAAGTTCATGGTGAATGCAAAACTGATCAGCTAATGGTATGGGCTGTGTCCTAGTTTCCTGCGCTGCCGCCTTTTCATTTCCTGGCTTCTGCCACGTGCTTTCATTACGAAGGCTTCTGTAAGTGTTGGGATGAAAAGCCCAGGATTTCCAGAGGAGACAGACGTCAGCACAGGCGAAAGTTTAAGCCCAAGTACTTGTGGCATCCTGTGCAGGGAGCTGATGTGCACCTGGGTCATTCCTCTGGGCTTCTTTGTGGCAAAGTTGTCAGAAAATGGGCAACACTCGTATGTTTCCCACCTGTTTGCTAGGACTGCCATTTAGGAAAACATACTGCCACAGAGGCACCCCGAGGTTCGTTTAAGGGACAATGGGGTCCAAAACAACTTTTATTATACCAGTGACAAGCAGCATTTTAGCACTCCAAAAGTGACTTAAATACAGGTTCGGATATCAGTTAAGGAAAATTATTAAGGGGCAGCAACTAATACAACAGGAAGTCCACAGAGTGCATGCACGTGGCTTCACCAAAACAATGCCGGAACCGTCTCTGAGTCTGGGAGGAATACACACTTGCCTGAACACGGTGCGGGATTATTCTTAAAGAGACACACGTACTCGTAGTGAGTACGGAAAGTTAGTACACTCGCGATTCTGCAAGGGTAAATTTATAATACACTCGCAATCCTGCAAGGGTTAATTTACTTACACGCGCAAATGTACACGGAATATTACACGTGCTTATGTGGAAGCACGGGAAGAAAATATACTCGCGATTGTGCGAGGAAATAATTTATACACGTGCTCGCACTGATCAGGGAAAGCTGCACGTGCAAATGTACACGGAAAGTACACGTGCTTGTATTAAGCACAGAAAGTACGCAAGCAAATGTGCACGGAAAGTTGCACGTCTTTATGTGGAAGCATGGGAGGAAAATACACCTGCGATTATGCGAGGATTAATTTTACCCGTGCTCATATTGAGCACGGACAGTTACACGTGCATATGTGAACGGAAAGTATAAATATACTCGCAATCCTGCGAGAAGTTTTACTCACACACATGGTGGCAAGGCAAGCAGAGTCTCCATCCTGGGGAGGGGGGCTCTCAGCAGCAGCATCTTGCTTGTGGTCCGAGAGACCCAGGTGAGTGGGTGCCTGGAAGCCAACCAAGATCTTCCTGGATTTGCAACAGTTATGGTAGTTAGAAGGGCCACGAGTGTCTGTCATTTCCATGCTTTATTTCAGCTTTCTATATATTCTATCACAAGCAGTCTCTTTCTCCTGCTCTTGCTCCCCTGTGGGGTTGGTGGGTGATAATGTCAATTGACATTTGTGCTTCTATACCCTGGACATATGATCGCTTTGCTTTGATGCATGCTATGTCCCCGCTTTCTGGAGATGCTGGGAAGCTGAAAAAGATTCTTTGCCTGAACCAAGGGATCCTCCTGCCTGGTCTAAAGGCAGTTCCCATTCACCTTGTTCCTAAGGTGAAGGAGGTGACTGAACTGTTTGAGGGAGTGACCGGTTGAACTGGTTTTTCTTCTGTCTTCACATGGCCTTGGGCTCAAAGGCACACACTGCATAAGCCACAATTTTCCTGCATGCTCCTAATGAATGGTAACATTGCAGGTAATGACATCACACGTGCTGCTATTTCTCTTTATGCTGCCTTTGATTTCCCGCTATATGACAGGGTCTCACAGTGCCTCAAGTGCCCCATCAAGGGTGCTTGGCTAAGAAGTGAGAGTAGCTCTGGAGAGACATTTTGGACAGGGCTGCGGCGGTGTCTCCTGAAGGGCTGGGCACAAGAGTTTGTCTGGACTTCAGCATGGTCCTGGGGAGGACATGGACAGAAGAGAAATACAATGATGGGGGACAACTGAATTCAGGGTCCCTGTGTGCTGGCCCTGAAAGAAACCTGAACTTCCTTGTGTTGCTGCTGCACCTAGAGCTCTGCATTTCACAGAATCATGAAATTGTTGAGGTTGGAAGGCACCTCTGCAGATGACCCTGCGCAATATCTCTGCTAGAGTAAGGTCAGCTCGAGCACATGGGCAAAGAGCTCTGTCGAGACTGGATTGGAGTATCTCCACAGCTAAGACTCCACAACCTCTCTGAACAACCTATTTCGAATTTGAGCACCTCCACAGTGAAAAAGCATTTCTTTGGACCTGTGGATGAGCAAGTGGGATGGGACATAGCAGTAAGGTTCTGCAAAGCAGGCGGAACCCCTGTGCCCCGTTCCACCACTGGTCACTCACCGCAGAGTTCCCGCCTCACTGGGTGTCTCAGTGACCCCAAATCCCACAAGGGGAGAGGTCTTTCCCCACAACTGTCTGATGGGAGCCAGGTGTGGAGCAGTGCACAGCCAAGACCCTCAGCCAGTCCAGAGGTGCCTTCTTCTGTCTGCCGTTGAGAGGTGTCCTATGCAGGGGATGCACCATCTCCCAGAACACTTTGAGGATGCTGAGGAGAGTCTCTCTGCCCTCATTTGGGGAAAAGGAAAGGCACTGTGGTGTAAGTCAGAGTGCTTGCATTTAAGGAATAGCATCCAGTTCTGGGCCCCCTGTTTAAGCAGGACAAGGAATTACTGGAGGGAGTCCAGCGGTGGGTTATGAAGATGACCAAGGCCTAGAGCATCTTTCTTACGAGGAGAGACTGAGACAGCTGTGTCAGTTCAGCCTGGAGAAGGCTGAGAGACGATCTTGTTAATGTTTACAAACGTCTCAAATGTGGATGTCAAGATGATGGTACCAGAATCCTTTCAGTGGTGCCCAATGATAGGATGATAGGCAATGGGCACAGAATAAAGCACAGGAGCTTCCATTTGAATATGAGGAAAATTTCTTTTCTTCTAGGGTGACAGAGCACTGGAACAGGTTGCCCAGAGAATTTGTGGAGTCTCCTTCTCTGGAGAAATACAAAACCCACCTGGACACATTCCTGTCCAATCTCCTATAGGTGTACTTGCTTAAGAGAGTGGGATGGAGTAGAAGATGTGCAGAGGTCCCTTCCAACTCCAAACGTACTGTGATTCTGTCAAAATCTCTTCAGAGGAGCACCAGTGGCTGTTTTCCCCTATGTGCTGATGCTAGCTGATGCTGGAGTTCCGCTATCCTTCTCCAGGCCATGATACCCAGAAGCTACATCTCCTGCATCTCAGACATGGCTAAAGGTTTGTAAGAACTGGTTTGAGTCAGTATGTCACTACAGGCTTGGAAAGAGAACTTATGGCACAGCTGGACTTATCTAATGTTGCTGACACTTGGGATCCTTGGCTCTTTCCAGCGTTGATGCTCTTTACGGGTGTCATTGGCTACATACCTCATGTTCACCACCTTTCTCCTCCCACCCTCTCCAAGCCTCATCCTCTTTCCTGTAGCTGCTGGCTCTGGCCAAGGGTCGGTCATGGAGCCAGGTGAATCCTGTCACTTCAAAGCTTTTACAGGAGTCCGGAGCAAGGACCCTGGGAAACAAATCAGCCCTTCTGAAGCTACCTGGAGCCAACATGAAATAAGTTGTCCAGGGTTAGGCATTCTCCTCATTGAGAACAGAGTGCTGTGGCCCTGTCCCTTCACTCTCAGACAAGGGGCTGAGACTATGTCAAGGCCTGCCACTGAAGCAGAGGAGTGTCAATGAGGGCCTTGGAATGGTTAGGCACAACTATGTCCACACACACATGCACTAAACACGTATCCAACATGCTCATGTGTGCAACAGGAATTTCAGAGATGCACAGACACAAGCAAATATGCACGAGGCCAGAGACACGCAAGGAATTGTACGGGCAAATAGAAACACGGTCTCACCAGAGGTACACAGGTGTGTGCACAGCCAGGCAGACAAGAACATGGATGTGCATGTAGGGAATCAAACAGACTGGTACACAATCATGCGAACAGGTGCATTATTGCAGATCAGCACATAGCCATGGGTGTGACTGAGGAACTGCCGGGGACACCCCCTCCATAGGAGGGACAGGGCACTATAAGCAGGGCAGATGCACTCGCAGCATTGCTTGAGGAGTCTCAGGGATGCATGGACTGCCCAGAGAGAGGAGAAGGCCAAAGAGGTTGCAATTTCCTCCTGAGGGCAGCTTAGGGTGAAAGAGAGATGGAAACATGAGTTGCAGCCCACCCACCCAGGAATATGACAGCCGATGACTGGTGGAGGGAGCCAGGAGAGAATGAGAGAGGTCATTGCACACAGTCACAGGAGCCCTTGGGGATGAGTCAAGGATTGCAGGGCTTGGAGCAGTTGGGACCCTTCCTGTCAGTAAGATCATACAAAAGAACCCAGCAGAGTTCCCCAGGCTGACATCACCTGCCTCCACTGGACCCCTCTGGCTCTTAGTCCCTGTCTTCTGAACACAATGATTCATCCTTGCCCCAGAAATCCCAGGATTTCTCATCCAGTCTTCAAAAGAAGCATCTGCGAGGCAATGGGCATGAACTAAAAAGATATACATAGTGACATGAGTCCAACCTGGAAATCCTTAGGCCTTTAATCCCGGCACTTACAGAACAGAATTTCATATAGGAAAGTATGTAGCAGATGCCAGGAAATGAAAACGCGGCAGTGCAGGAAACCAGGACACAGCCCATACCATTAGCTGGCGTGTTTTGCATTCACCATGAGCTTGTCAGAAAATTATTACTTCCACAAAGGGTGCCTAGGCCTGAGGCAGTGCAGGACTCCTATAAAAGGCAGCCCAACTCTCTGCTCTCTCATCCACTTCTCTCACCTCCTTCTCCTTGGGAATCAGGTGAGTGTGAAGCCTCTTCTTGTCGTGCTTCTGGATCAAGTGTCTTTCCTCTATGTGTGTCTCAGCTGATGCGGTCTGTCCTGGCCCTGGGGTGAGAGACATTTTCCATGGGAGAGAGAAGGGGATAGAAGGTCTTCTGCAGAGAGATGTTGGGACTTGATGATGGTGATTTGATCTGGGATTTGATGACGGGATTTGATCTGGGCAGTGTATGTTGGGCCAGGAGGTGCCTTGTGTCCTCTGTGGTTGGGTGTAGTGCTGCTTCTCATGATCAGTTCCTCATGATCTATTTCCCTCCTGCCCTCTCACCCAGGTGAACCTCTGTCCCAGAGACATGTCCTGCTGCAACCCGTGCGTGCCCTGCCAGCCCTGTGGCCCGACCCCACTGGCCAACAGCTGTAATGAGCCCTGTGTCAGGCAGTGCCAGAGCTCCACCATCGCCATCCAGCCCTCCTCAGTTATTGTGACCCTTCCTGGCCCCATCCTCAGCTCCTTCCCACAGAACACTGTTGTGGGCTCCTCCACCTCTGCTGCTGTTGGCAGCATCCTCAGCTCTGAGGGAGTTCCCATCAATTCTGGGGGCTTTGACCTCTCCGGCATTACCAGCCGCTACTGTGGCAGCAGATGTCGCCCCTGCTAGAGATACTCTCAACATCCTCGGGCATGGAACTCCCAAGACCTTGGAACATGGTCCTTGAAAGGAGACAGAGATCCACGGTTTTGCATTCAGAGCTTTGAACCACTGTTTCCTTCTTCCACTGAAGTCTCTTACTCTTTCCTCTGCTTATTCTGTCTTCCAAGGCCAGTCTAGCTGTGACCTGTTGGTCTCCCTCCCTCTGCAGGGCAGGCAGACTGACTCCCAGCAGGAGTTTCACCACATCCTTGTGTGTGTCCATGGTGCCCCCTGTGACCCGCTTCCTTTTCTTCTTGAAACTCATTAAAGGTGTGTTGCATCCAATCCTGAGTCTCCGAGTCCTCTTTTGCTCATAGAGAACACTTCCATTTTGTTCAGGGAAAAATATGGATCAAGGGGAAGGTGGGACTCTCTGCAGTGGAAATTGGTCACTTGACACCACAGTAAATCAGTTTCAAGTTTTCGTAATTCAACTGGATGGAGTTGCTCTTGAGGGACAGTCAACTTAATGATTTAGACAGTCTATTTGCTTAGCTCTCTTTGGCAAAGACATAGGCATTTCTTACCCAACATTCTCTGCTCTTTCCAGTTACACCTGATGTATTCTCCAGCAACAATCTGCATTAGACCTAAAAGGGAGTTTTCTCATTTAAAATAAGCAATTAAGAATGAGGCAATTAAGAAACCAATGCACCCAGGAACTGTCACACATCCAGTTACGTGCAAAGGGAATCTGCCATTCCACGGCAATGGTGAGTTCCAGCAGAGCAGAAGTGTTGGTCAGAGCTCTGTCAGGTCCTTTCTGCTCTGGACCATATCCACACCTCACCCTGGTATGGTCAGGCCTTTATCTGGGGTAAGCGGGTTCTCTCAGTCAGGAACAAAGGTAGTTTATCCCTCTGGCAGCAACTGAAATAGTAGATTTAACCCACCACAGCTTTGCTCCTTCACTCTTGTCTGGGTTCTTATTCCTTCTGGTCATGTACTGGACCATGGCGAACGAGAACAAGAAACCTGCAAATTGATCTCATTCCCCTGGGCTTCCCATCCCTCCCAGGGTGGACACATGGCCCCATGTGCCATTGCATTCTCCATGTATCTTCTAACCCTGGTGGAAAATGACCTCTATTCTTCTTCCTCCTCATATTTCCTTGGTGGAGACCTGATACACCACCACTGTTGTGTCAAGAATGATGTAGATTTTCCTTGCCATGAGGAAAACAGTTTGTGTTGTCTGCTGGGTGACACAGTCATTTTGATGCTTGATCCTCTCAGTCACGTCCTTTAATTGTAATGTCACCATATGCAAACTTCTCCGTCGCAACACTCCCATGAGAGAGAAAATCTGCTTCTTGCAATCCCTGGAGCACGGGAATTGGGATGTGACTGGACAGGGTGGTAGATAATCTCATCTTGTCACTCTTTCCCATGAGAGATTGGACGAGGTGATCTTTCAAGGTCACTTCCATTACGGAATATTCTTTGATTCCCTGTCCCTCCCAGTGATACCCTTCAATTGTGATGTCACAATATGCCACCGCACCACTGTCATTGCAAAGAAAATCCACATTCCAAAAGAGTTTACTGTAATTGAGATTCACTTTTTTTTTTTTTTTTTCAGAGAAAATAGGATGATGCATGGTTATTGTCCTCTTCATTTCCAAGACTTGTTCACCGAGAGACATAGTCTGCAGGCAGGGAATATCAAAGAGGGACATGAACCTTTGAACTTCTTTTCTAGAAGGACAATCATGATCAAGAGAAATGAGAACCCCCAAAGATGAGTCAGCAGGTCCACAAGAGACTTCCATCTAGAGTGGCAGATACAGGTACCCAGAAGAGTGTCTTGATTGTCCAGGTCTTCTAGGTGACAGCTCTCTTTGCGCGCTGAGGCACTCCATGCTGGGGTCCATTGCCTGGGCCCCAGGGCAGAGTGGGTCCGTGGCGCCATGTAGGGGCCTTGGCTTCCTGGGCTTAGGACAAATAGTTTTCCTCCCAGTGTAACCACCAAGACTGGTGCTGTTTACTGCAGAGCCTGGTGTGGGGAGAGATGTCCTACCATGAGGGCACAGCCCTGCACTTTGGTGTGCCCATGCGGTTCCCAGGGGTGAGCAGGGTCTCTTGCAGGACAGCTCTACAACCGCCAAAGACTGCACTAAAGAGAGAAGGGTCACAAAGACGATCAATGGAATAAGAATCCGCAGCGTAATGAAAGGCTGAAAGAATTAGATATGCCCAGTTTTGAGAAGTTAAGTGGGCACCTCAGCACCATGCTCCAGTATTTCACGGGTGCCTAGAAAGCAAATGGAGACTCCCTTTCTGCAAGCAGTCACATGGAAGAAATGATGGGTAATAGGTGCAAGCCACTCCTGGGAGGAATCTGACTGAACACCAGAGCAGTATTATCCATGATGAGAACAAGCACACACTGGTATACTATCTCCAGGGAAGTGCTGGATTCTGAAACTTTGGACACCTATACGATGCAGTTAAACAGGGTACTGGACCATTTTGTCTAGCCGGTGCTTTTGCCAAGAAAGGTTGGTCCAGGACATCCTTTTCGTCTGTTTCATCCTGGTATTCTATGATGATGATGCAGATGCATGCCTGGAGAGCAGCAGGGCCCTGCCAGGTGCTGAAGGAATATATGAGATATGTCTCGACCTGTGCCCAGGTGTGCTGGCCATGCACACTAGGTCAGGTAATGGAGGGGAGGGAATGAGACAGATGAGGCTGTAGTCTCTTCCCAGGTATTGCTGTTTCCCAGCCCCACTCCTGCCACCCTTTGGAGCCATTTCATCACTTAAGGCCACTGGCTATGGATTAGCCATGAATGTTTCCTCAGATGCAAGAGAAAGGACACAAAATAAAATCTGCTGCAGGGAGTCCCACCTTCCCGTTCCACCACTGTTTTCCCTCAGCAGACTGGAAGAGTTGCCTCAGAACAAAGGGAAACTCAAATGTCCAGGCTTGGATGCAGTACAACTTTAATGAGTGTCAAGAAGAAAGGGAACTGGTTCACAGGGAGCACCACGGGCAGCCCCAAGGATGCGGTGAAACTCTGGCAGAGTGTCAGTCTTACTACCCTGCAGAGGATAGGATACCAGCATGTCCCTACTAGGCTGGCCTTGCAGACAGAATCAGCAGAGGAAAGAATGTGAGATGAGAGTTGAAGAAGTAAGCAACAGATCAAAGCTCCGAATGCAATGTCATGGAGATTTATCTTGCCCGAGTTTCTTGCCCGAGGATGTTGCCAGCATCTTTAGCAGGGTGGACATCTGTTGCCACAATAGCGGCTGGTAATGCAGGAGAGGTCAAAACCCCCAGAGTTGATGGGCACTCCCTCAGAGCTGAGGATGCTGCCAACAGCAGCAGAGGTGGAGGAGCCCACAACAGTGTTCTGAGGGAAGGAGCTGAGGATGGGGCCAGGCAGGGTCACCACCACGGGGGAGGGCTCAATGACAACGGTGGAGCTCTGGCACTGCCTGACACAGGGCTCATTGCAGCTGTTGGCCAGTGGGGTCGGGCCGCAGGGCTGGCAGGGCACGCACGGGTTGCAGCAGGACATGTCTCTGGGACAGAGGTTCACCTGGGTGAGAGGGCAGGAGGAAATATATCATGAGGAATTGACCATGAGAAGCAGCATGGCACCCAGCCTCAGTGGAGCCAAGGCACCTCCTGGCCCAACATACATCGCCCAGATCAAATCCCATCATCAAATCCCAGATCAAATCACCATCATCAAGTCCCAGCATCTCTCTGCAGAAGACCTTGTATCCCCTTCTCTCTCCCATGGAAAATGTCTCTCACCCCAGGGCCAGGACAGACCGCATCAGCTGAGATACACATAGAGGAAAGACACTTGATCCAGAAGCACAGCAACAAGAGGTTTCACACTCACCTGATTCCCGAGGAGAAGGAGGCGAGAGAAGTGGATGAGAGAGCAGAGAGTTGGGCTGATTTTTATAGGAGTCCTGCACTGCCTCAGGCCTAGGCACCCTTTGTGGAAGTAATAATTTTCTGTCAAGCTCATGGTGAATGCAAAATACGCCAGCTAATGGTATGGGCTGTGTCCTAGTTTCCTGCACTACCACCTTTTCATTTCCTGGCATCCTGCACATTCTTTCTTTCCCATGTGAAGTTTTCTGTAAGTGCCAGGATGAAAGGCACAGGCATAAGTTGTAGCCGAATTTCTGGTGGCAACTTGCGCAGGCAGGTGATGTGTACCTGGGTCATTCCTGTGGGTTTCTTTGTGGCAAAGTTTTCTGGAAGTGGGCAATGCTCTTATGTTTCCCATCTGGTGCTCAAGGACTGCCATTTGGGACAACAAGACCTATCTTTTTCTGTAGCTCCTGTCACCTTCTTCATAGTTGCTCCTTGTTGCACGCTTGTGGTCCTCTGGTGGGAGTGTCTGACACTAGAGCAACATTAATCATGCTTTCAGTATGATTTTGCTGGACTCCTTTACCTCATGTCCTCTCTGTGCACTCTTTGCAGGTCCTCAGGGAATGACAGGATCATGTTTGGGGCCTGGTTTTACCTGGGATGCTTGAATACTGCCACTGTGGTCCCCAACATCTCCTCAACAGAGTCCCCACTTGCTGATGTTTTCTCGGCTTTCTGTGAGTGTACAGATTTTTGCGTGGTTCCATGCAGGCCTGCATGAGCACACCTGTTTCAATCTGTACCTGTGTGACCCTCATCATGCGGACATGTGGAGATCACAGCTGGGGACTCTCCCCTGATTTGACCATGGGCACTGTAGAGCAACAACATTGTTCTTGTCTTGACCAGAGTGTGAGTTGGGACAATGAGACACCCCTGATTTCACCTTGAACTCCTCCTAACTGTGTCATTGCCCAGGGCAGCCCATGTGAGCTGGGATGGAAAAAAATGAACAATGTCAATCACCTTGTGACGTTACTTAAGGTTTGACAGCAAAGGCACCTGCTGGGTAGGGAGCAGGATGCTGTGCAGGGGCAACAAGCGCTTCTTTGACTGAGCCCAGCAGGGTCCCTCTGTTAGGAGCCAGGCCCAGAGATCCTCCTGTCTGGCCTGTGGCCACAAAGTGACATCAGCTCACCATTTTCCTCTCTCAGTGATAAATTGCCTCTCCTCTATCATATTGAACGACCATGATCTCAGAGCACTAACAAATAACCGAGGAGCTGATATAACCTCAAGTATCCTTGAAGACTGGATCCCATCCTATAAGAGAAGGGGGAGGAGAAAACCACAGTTTTCCTGACTGCTCCTACTGAATGGAGACATCTGAGATAATGACATGGCACCTGCTGTTGTTTCCCTCTATGTTGCATATGTATTAAATGGTTATGTCATGACCAGTGCCTCATGGATGCCTCTTCTGAGTGCTGGGATGAGAATTCCCAGGATTTCCAGAGCAAGGTTGCATCAAGGTGGGCAGAAGACCAGAGGGGTCTGGTGGAAGAAGGTGATGTCAGCCTGGGGACATCCGGTGAATCTTTTTCATAATCCTATTGACAGGAAGGGCTGCAATTGCTCCCGGCCCTGTAATCCTTGGCTTGTCCCCAGGGGCTCCTCTTAGCATGGGCAATGTGCTCTCTGGTTCCCTCCCGGCTTGATCCAGTGGTCAGTTGTTTGAATTCAGAGGCAGGTGCGCTGCACTTCACGTTTTCATCTCTCTTTCACCCTAAGCTGCCCCCAGGAGAAAATTGCAACCTCTTTAGCCTCCTCCTCTTTCTGGATAGTCCATGGATCCCTGAGACACTTAGAGCAATGCTGCCAGCGCATCTGTCCTGCTTACAGTGCCCTGTTCCTACTCTGGAGGGGATGATGGCCAGAAAATTGGTCTTGGGACTCTTGGTGTTGTCTGTAGTTGTGGTGGCCCATAAGGTAGTTGGGCTCAGAGGAAGTGGGGGCTCCATTATGCAGCCTGAGTGTGGCTGATAGAAACCCCAACTTGGGAATTATCTCAGCCAAGTGTAAGGTGCTGCGCATGGGAAAACATAATCCCAGCACAGGCTGGGATATTGCTGGCTGGGGAGCAGCTCTGTGGAAAGGGACCTGAGCCATATGAAGGCTTCTTCTGTAAGTGCTGGTATGGAAAGACTGAGGACTTCCAGAGCAGACAGAGGTCAGCACGAGCAGAAGACTCGAGCCAAGTGCTGGTGGCATACTGTGCAGGTGGGCGATGTGCACCTGGGTCATTTCTGTGGGCTTCTTTGTAGCCAAGTTGTCCAGAAAAGGGCAAGGCTGTAATGTTTCCCATCCAGTGACCAAGGAATGACCTTTGGGACAACATGCGATACTGTTTTCTCTTGTTTACTCCACAGCTGTGATGGTTCTTCATTGTTGGATGCAGGTGGGCTTCTGATAGAAGTGTCTGATACTATTAGGACACTAACAGTGCTATCAGGATGATTTTGCTGGGCTCCTGAGTCTCATGACCTCTCCTTGCACTCTCTGCAGGCCCTCAGGAAATGCCAGGAGATTGTTCGGGGCCTGGTTTTCCCTTTGGAACTTGAATCCTTTTCTAGCACAGTGGTCCCCAGGATCTCCACAACAAACTCCACACTTGCTGGTGGCTTTCTGATTCATCCTCGCCCCGGAAATCCTGGGATTTCTCATCCAGCCTTCTAAAGAAGCGTCGGTGGCAGAATGGACATGACCTAAAAAGAAATACATGCCAACATGTGTCCAATCCAGAAATCCTCAGGTCTCTAATCCCGGCATTTAAAGAAGAAGCCTTCACATAGGAAAGTATGTGGCAGATACCAGGAAATGGAAAGGCAGCAGTGCAGGAAACCAGGACACAGCCCATGCCATTAGCTGGTGTGTTTTGCATTCACCATGAGCTTGTCAGAAAATTATTACTTCCACAAAGGCTGCCTGAGCCTGAGGCAGTGCAGGACTCCTATAAAAATCAGCCCAACGCTCTCCTCTCTCATCCACTTCTCTCGCCTCCTTCTCCTCGGGAATCAGGTGAGTATGAGGTCTCTTCTTCTCCTGCTTCTCGATCAGGAGTCTTTCTTCAATGTGTGTGTCATCTGAAAGGGTCTGTCCTGATGGGAGCTTCTTCCTGTGGGAGAGGGAAGTGGAGCAAAGGTCTCCTGCAGAGAGAGTTTGGGACTTAGTGGAGGTGGCTTCTTGGATTTGAGGTGGGCAGCGTATGCTGGGCCAGGAGGTGCCTTGGTTCCGTTTTGTTTTGGTGTAGTGCTGCTTGTCAAGAGGAACCCCTCAGTCTCTATTTCCTCCTGCCCTCTCTCTCAGGTGAACCTCTGCCCCAGAGACATGTCCTGCTGCAACCCGTGCGTGCCCTGCCAGCCCTGTGGCCCAACCCCACTGGCCAACAGCTGTAATGAGCCCTGTGTCAGACAGTGCCAGAGCTCCACCATCGCCATCCAGCCATCTCCTGTGGTGGTGACCCTGCCTGGCCCCATCCTCAGCTCCTTCCCTCAGAACACCGTTGTGGGCTCCTCCACCTCTGCTACTGTTGGCAGCATCCTCAGCTCTGAGGGAGTGCCCATCAACTCTGGGGGCTTCGACCTCTCCTGCATTACCAGCCGCTACTGTCGGCCCTGCTAAAGCTGCTAGCAACTACTTTGGGCAAGAACCTGCTAAGACCTTGGAACATGGTCCTTGAAAGGAAATAGAGCTTCACGGCATTGCATTCAGAGCTTTAAACCGTTATTTCCTTCTTCCACTTGTGTCTCTGTCTTTTTCCTTTGCCAATTCTGTCTCCAAGGCCAGCCTCACAGTGACTTGTTTCTCTCTCGCCCTTCAGGAGTTTCACCACATCCTCGGGGCTGCCTGTGGTTCTCCCTCTGAGACACCTCCTTTCCTTCTTGAGACTTATTAAAGTTGTGATGCATCCAAGCCTGGGCCTTCGAGTCCTCTTTTGCTCTTTGGCAACTCTTCCAGTCCTCTCAGGGAAAAAGCGGATGAAGGGGAAGGTGGGATGCCTTGCAGTGGGTTTTGTCACTTTGCAACACAGTAAATCAATTCCATGTTTTGGTAATTAAATTGAGTGGAGTCGGTCGTAAGGGACAGTCAACTTAGTGGGTGTCTCAGCCTTGCTTTGCTTCCTTGAGCAAAGACATAGGCATTTCTTAACCAACATTCTCTGCTCTTCCCAGTCACACCTGATGTAATCTGCAGCCACAGTCCGCATTAGACCTAATAGGCACTTTGGTCATTTAAAGTAAACAGTTAAGAATGAGGCAATTAAAAAACCAATGCACCCAGGAACTGTCACACACGCAATTATGTGCAAAGGGAATCCGCCATTTCATGGCAATGGTGAGTTCCAGCAGAGCAGAAATGTTGGTCAAAACTCTGCCAGGTTCTTTCTGCTCTGGTCCATTTCCACACCTGAGCCCTGGTATGGTCAGAGGCTTATCTGGGTTAAGTGGTTTCTCTCAGTCAGAAACAAAGGTGGTTTGTCCTTCTGAAAGTAACCAAAATAGTAGATTTAACCCACCATGGTTTTGCTCCTTCCCTCTTGTCTGGACAGCTGATTCCTTCTGGTCACGTACTGGGCCATGGCAATGGAGAACAAGACACCTGTAATTGATCTCTTTCCCCCGGGACTTCCAACCCTCCCAGGGTGGGTACGTGGCCCCATGTGCCGTTATCTTCTCCATGTATCACAGTATCACAGTATGTTTGGGATTGGAAGGGACCTCAAAAGATCATCTAGTCCAATCCCCCTGCTGGAGCAGGAACGCCTAGGTGAGGTCGCACAGGAATGTGTCCAGGCGGGCTTTGAATGTCTCCAGGGAAGGAGACTCCACAACCTCCCTGGGTAGCCTGTTCCAGTGCTCTGTCACCCTCACTGAGAAGAAGTTCTTTCTCAAATTTAAGTGGAACCTCTTGTGTTCCAGCTTGATCCCATTGCCCCTTGTCCTATCATTGTTTGCCACTGAGAAGAGCCTGACTCCATCCTCGTGGCACTCACCCTTTATATATTTATAAACATTAATAAGGTCACCCCTCAGTCTCCTCTTCTCCAAACTAAAGAGCCCCAGCTCCCTCAGCCTTTCTTCATAAGGGAGATGCTCCACTCCCTTAATCATCTTTGTTGCCCTACGCTGGACCCTCTCCAGCAGTTCCCTGTCCTTCTTGAACTGAGGGGCCCAGAACTGGACACAATATTCCAGATGGGGTCTCACCAGGGCGGAGTAGAGGGGAAGGAGGACCTCTCTCGATCTACTGACCACCCCCCTTGTAATACACCCAAGGATGCCATTAGCCTTCCTGGTCACAAGGGCACAGTGCTGGCTCATGGTCATCCTGTTGTCCACCAGGACCCCCAGGTCCCTTTCCCCTACACTGCTCTCTAATAGGTCATGCCCCAACCTATACTGGAACTTGGGATTGTTCCTGCCCAGATGCAGGACTCTACACTTTCCCTTGTTAAATTCCATCAGGTTATCCCCCGCCCAACTCTCCAGCCTGTCCAGGTCCCGCTGGATGGCGGCACAGCCTTCTGGCGTGTCAGCCACTCCTCCCAGCTTAGTGTCATCAGCAAACTTGCCAATAGTACACTCAATTCCCTCGTCTAAATCATTAATGAATATATTGAATAATATTGGCCCCAGTACTGACCCCTGAGGCACTCCACTAGATACTGGCCTCCAACTGGACTCCGCACCATTGACCACCACTCTCTGGCTTCTCTCTTTAAGCCAGTTTGCAACCCACCTCACTACTCTATTGTCGAGACCACACCTCCTCAATTTAGCTGTGAGGATGCTGTGAGGGACTGTGTCAAAGGCTTTACTGAAGTCAAGGTAGACCACATCCACCGCTCTGCCATCATCCATCCACCTTGTTACATTCTCATAAAAGGCTATGAGGTTGGTCAAGCATGACTTACCCTTGGTAAAGCCATGCTGACTGCCCCTAATGACCCTCTTATCCCTGATGTGCCTTGAGATGGCACCAAGGATAAGCTGTTCCATTACTTTCCCAGGGACAGAGGTGAGGCTGACCGGTCTATAATTACCCGGGTCCTCCTTCTTGCCCTTTTTAAAGACTGGAGTGACATTTGCTTTCCTCCAATCCTCGGGCACCTCTCCCGTTTCCCAAGACTTGGCAAAAATGGTGGATAGCGGTCTAGCAATGACTTCAGCCAGCTCCCTCAGCACCCGCGGATGCATCCCATCTGGACCCATGGATTTATGGACGTCCAGACTACTTAATTGTTCCCTAACCCAGTCCTCATCGACTAAAGCAAACTCCTCCATTAACCTGGCTTCATCCGGGGTCTCAGGGGTACAGGGTTCCCCAGGACAGCCTCCAGCGGAGTAGACAGAGGCAAAGGCGGCATTCAGCAATTCTGCCTTCTCTGTGTCTTCTGCCACCAGGGCACCCACCTCATTCATCAGTGGGCCTACATTGCCTCTGGTATTAGTTTTATCTGCTATGTATTTGAAAAAGTTCTTCTTGCTGTCCTTGACCCCTCTCGCCAGCTGTAATTCTAAGGAGGCCTTGGCTACCCTAGCTGCCTTCCTGCATCCTCTAACAGCAGCCTTATATTCCTCCCAAGTGGCCAGTCCCTGCTTCCATGACCTGTAAACTCGCCTCTTCTGCTTGAGCATACCCAACAGATCCCTATTCAACCACGCAGGCCTTCTGGCTCCCTTCCTCGACTTCCTACGTGTGGGGATGCTCTGATCCTGAGCATGGAAGAAGCAATCTCTGAATGCAATCCAGCTCTCTTGGGCCCCTTTTCCTTCAAGCAGTCTTGCCCATGGGATTTCCCCCAGCAATTGCTTGAAAAGGCCGAAATTAGCCCTGCCAAAGTCCAGGGTTGCAATTCTACTTGCTATTCTGTTCCTGCCACACGAGATGCTGAACTCCACCATCTCGTGGTCACTGCAACCCAGGCAGCCCTCAACCTTTACTGCTTCGACCAGACCCTCTTTGTTAGTGAGGATGAGATCCAGCAGTGTACCTCTCCTGGTCGGCTCCTCCATCATCTGCATGAGGAAGTTATCATCAATGCACTGGAGGAACCTCCTGGACTGTGGCTGGCTGGCTGAATGGTCCTTCCAGCAAACATCAGGGAAGTTAAAATCACCCACAGCAACCAGGGCCTGTGACTGTGAGGCCACTCTCAGCTGCGCACAGAAGGCCTCATCAACTTCCTCAGTCTGATCTGGTGGCCTGTAATAGACACCTACAACAGTATCACCCCTGCCAGCCTGTCCCTTGATCCCGACCCATACACTCTCAACTCGTTCCTCATCCGCTCCTGGGCAGAATTTAGTACATTGCAGTTGCTCTCTCACATAGAGAGCAACTCCACCACCACGCCTGGCTGGCCTGTCTTTCCTGAAAAGGGCATAGCCATCCATGACCACTTTCCAGTCATGTGAACTGTCCCACCATGTTTCTGTAATTGCCACCAGATCATAATCTCCCGACCAAACATAGGATTCTAATTCCTCCTGCTTATTCCCCATGCTGCGCGCATTGGTGTTCAGGCATTTCAGGGAGCGAACAGAGCACACCAATTTCTCCCTAGGGGCACAGGAGGCCACCCGGTCCTCATCTGTTTTAGAATGCTGCCCCACTGGGGCAAGCCCAACTACAACCCCATCCCCCTTTGAGCCTAGTTTAAAGCTCTCCAAATGAGCCCAGCTAATTCCTGCCCCAGCATCCTTTTGCCTCTGCGAGATAAGCCTTTCCTGCATAACACTGTCCGGACTGGAGTCTTATAAAACCAGCCATTATCAAAAAAACCAAAGCCCTGCCTGTAGCACCAGTCTTGGAGCCAACCATTCAGAGATTGAATTTTCCCATTCCACCCCACATCGTCACTTGAAGAGGGAAGGAGTGAAGAGAAGATCACTTGAGCCCCTGAATCTTTCACCATCCTTCCCAAGACCTTGAAGTCATTCTTCATTCCCCTCAGACTACGGGAAGCAACTTCCTCCCCATCTGTCTGGAAGACCAGCAGCGGGTAGTAGTCTGTCAGGTGCACCAGTCTGGGGAGCTCTCTAGCAATATCCTTGATCCGGGCTCCAGGTAGACTACAGACTTCCCTAAGATGAGGGTCAACCCTGCATATTGGGCCCTCTGTTCCTTCCAGAAGGGAATTTCCTATTACAATCACCCTTCTATCTTTCCTATCAGAGGTAGTCTTCAGTTGTGTAGTCAACCGCCTCTTCCTATGTGATCTTGTAGGCAGGCTTGGCACCACCTCCTCACCTACCTCTTCTTCAAGATCCAGGGCCTCAAACCTATTACGGAGGGGCACCTGGGGAGGCAAATCAGGCAGGGAGGGGGGCTGCCTGTGATGCCGAACTGGAATAAGCTTCCAACCCTCATCTTCTTTTAGGTCATTTACCTCTGCCCGACAGCGACAAGGGTGGGGCTGTCTCAGGACCTCCGCCTCCGTCCGGGAGGGCAGGAGGTCCATCTCCTTTTCGGGGGTACCTCCCTGGGGCCTTTCCGACCGGCACGTAAGGGTGTTACTCCAGCAGTCGATCTCCCTTTCGCACTCCCTGATGGACCTCAGCGTCTCAACCTCCTCCTTAAGCTTCACAACCATGTCGAGCAGATCTTGCACCTGCTCACACCTCACACAAGTAGAGTGCTGGCCTCCCTCCTCCGGCAGCAGCAGGCTCTGGCACTCCTTGCAGCCGGAGACCTGAACAGCCACCGTTTGGGACAGAACTTCAGTCTGCGTTGCCACAGTCTTTTTGAGACATGCTCTCCTTCTGGAGGCGACCATGGTCATCAGCGGTCTGGGACGCTGGCAATAAGTCGGTGGGAATGACAAACAACAAGTGCTCTCTGCAACCCGCTGAGCTAGCTGCCACACCCGCTGCGCTAGCTAGTTGCTCCTCTCTGCACCTGGTGACTAGTCGCTGCCCTCCCAAAGGTTTTTTCAAGGCAAGAGGAGGAGGTGTGGTCGCCGTCACCGTGGGAGCGCCCCCCGCCACGTCAGCCGCTCTCTCGCAATGGCTACCGGGGCTTCGGGGGGATCGGGACCGCCGGGAGTCACGCTGTCCCTGTACGTTTCCCTCTGGGCTTTCTAATCTCGGCTAAACCTCGTAGTCGACTGAACCTCGCCGGCTCTGGCTCTCGCTGCACTGGCTCCGATCAGCTGACTCAATGCTAGTCTCGAGTTTCAGCCGCTTTTAAACCTCCCGCCGCCACCGTGGGAACGCCCCCCGCCACGTCAGCCGCTCTCTCGCAATGGCTACCGGGGCTTCGGAGGGATCGGGACCGCCGGGAGTCACGCTGTCCCTGTACGTTTTCCTCTGGGCTTTCTAATCTCGGCTAAACCTCTTAGTCGACTGAACCTCGCCGGCTCTGGCTCTCGCTGCGCTGGCTCCGATCAGCTGACTCAATGTATCTTTGAATCCTAGAAGAGAATGGCCTCATTCTTCTTCCTCCTCATATTTCATTGGTGGAGACCCGATAAACCACCACTGTTGTGTCAAAAATGATGGAGACTTTCCTTGCTTTGAAGAAAATCATTTATGTTGCCTGCTTCTGGGTACAGTCATTCTGATGTATTCCAGTCTTCCTGGCTATCACTTAGTTCATGATTCTCTCACTCATGTCCTTGAATTGTAATGTCACCATACGCAAAACCTCTTTCCTGCAAGCCTTGGTAGCAATGGCATTGGGATTGTGGTCATGTTCACACCATTGCCACTTCTGCTGACTGGCCCTCCTGCATCAAGAAAGCCACCGCTGGGATCCAAGTCCCCCGACTCAGCCTTCTCTGATCCTGATCTGACAGCCACCACCACTCTTGTCTATGCATCTAATAGGACCAAAGGGTGGGAGAACTTGATCTCTGAGGAAAGGCTGAAGGAGATAGGTCTTTTTCTGCTGGATGAACAGAAGGCTTGGGCAGACCTCCACAACCTATTCTAGTACTTAAATAATATCTACAGAGAGGATGGCAGCTCTCTCATTCAAAGGAGCCACATGGAGAAGACAAGTGCCCACGAGTCCAAGGGTCACTGGGAGAGGTTTCAGTTTCACATAAGAAATACCTTTGCTACAGTAAGACCAATCCTTCGCTGGAATGACGTCCCAGGGATGTGGTAGAGTTCCTATCACTGCAAGTTTCACGATGTGATTGGACAGGGTGGTAGCTAATCTCATCTTGTCTCTCTCTGCCATGAAAGTTTGGACCAGGTGATCATTCAAGGTCACTTCCAGTATTCAATATTCTATGATTCCCTGTCCCTCCCAGTGGTACCCTTCAATCGTTATGTCACAATATGTCATCCACTCTGCTGCATCACTGCCATCACAAAAAAAAAAAAAGAAAATCCTCATTCCAAAAGAGCTTATTGCAATTGAGATTCACTTTTTCAGAGAAAATAGGATAGTGCACGGTTATTGCCCTCTTCATTTCCGAGACTTCTTCACTGTAAAAGACATACTCTGCAGGCAGGGAATAGCAAAGAGGGACACGAACCTTTGATCTTCTTCTCTAGAAGGACAGTCACAATCAAGAGAAATGAGAACCCCCAAAATGTGAGTCAGAAGGTCCATATGAGACTTCCATCTAGAGTGGCAGATGCATGTATCCAGAGGACTGTCTTGATTGCCTAGGTCTTCTAGGCAACAGCTCCCATGTGCATGGAGACGCTCCATTCTGGGGTCCATTGCCTGGGCCCCGGAGCAGAGCAGGTCCATGGCACCATGTGAGGGGCTTGTCTTCCTGGGTTGAGGACCAGGCAATAGGTGCAAGCTACTCCTGGGAGACATCGGATTTAAACCCTGAGCAAAACTATTCTATGCTATTGTATGATCTGGATGCAGACCAGTGTCTGGAGAGCAACTGGGCCCTGCCAGATGCTGAAGGACTGCATGAGATTCCTCTGTCTCACTGTCTGTGTCCATGTGTGTTGACCATGCAGTCAGTGAGTAAAGGGTTCCAGAGTGTGGCAGGAGTGGGGCTGCAAAACAGGAGTTCCTGGGGACAATCCACAATCTCATCTCTCTCATTCCTTCCCCTCCATTACCTGATCTAAAGCTACTGGCAAAGTTCTTGGGCAAGAACCTCTCAAGACCTTTGAACATGATCCTTGAAAGGAGACAGAGCTTCACGGCATTGCATTCAGAGCTTTGAACTTTTGTTTCTTTCTTCCACTTGTGTCTCTGTCTTTTTCCTTTGCCAATTCTGTCTCCAAGGCCAGCCTAGCAGTGACCTGTTTCTCTCTCGCCCTTCTGGAGTTTCACCACATCCTTGGGGCTGCCTGTGGTTCTCCCTCTGAGACACCTCCTTTCCTTCTTGAGACTCATTAAAGTTGTGCTTCATCCAAGCCTTGGCCTTCGAGTCCTCTTTTGCTCTTTGGCAACTCTTCCAGTCTTCTCAGGGAAAAGGTGAATGAAATGGAGGGTGGGACTCCTTGTGGTGGATTTTGTCACTTTGCAACACAGTAAATCAATTCCATGTTTTCGTAAATAAATTGAGTGGAGTTGGTCGTAAGGGACAGTCAACTTAGCGGGTGTCTCAGCCTTGCTTTGCTCCCTTGAGCAAAGACATAGGCATTTCTTAACCAACATTCTCTGCCGTTCCCGTTCACACCTGATGTAATCTCCAGCTACAGTCCACATTAGACCTAATAGGCACTTTGGTCAGTATAAGTAAACAATTAAGAATGAGGCAATTAAGAAACCAATGCACCCAGGAACTGTCACACATGCAATTATGTGCAATGGGAATCAGCCATCTCATGGCAACAGCTCCCATGTGCATGGAGATGCTCCATTCTGGGGTCCATTGCCTGGGCTTCGGGGCAGAACAGATCCATGGCACCATGCAAGGGGTTTGTCTTCTTGGGTTGAGGACCAAAACTTTTCCTTACAGTATAACCACCAACACTGCAGAGCTTGGTGGGGGGAGAGATGTCCTACCATGAAGGCAGGGCCAAGCACTCTGGCGTGCCCATGGGGTTGCCAGGGGCATGCAGGGTCTCTTGCAGGACAGCTCTCCAACGACCAGGGAATGCACTGCTGGGAAGACCCTGGCATGCAAGCCATCTGCCCAGTCACTCTCTGTGAAATCATGACAGGATAATAGCCAGAAAATGTGCCTTTCAACACTCAGTGCTGTCGTGGGGTTGCGGTGGACCTTAGGGTCATTAGGTTCACAGGAAGTGGGGACTCCATTGTGTGGCCGATACAAATCCCAACTCGGGAATTATCTCAGCTAAGTGTAAGGTGCTGCACATAGGAAAACAATCCCAGCACAGGCTGGGATATAGCTGGCTGGGGAGCAGCTCTGTGGAAAGGGACCTAAGGGTCCTAGTGGACAGGCAACTCAATAGGTGCGAATTATGTCTTGCTGTAGCCAAGAAGGCCAACAGGATGCCGGGTTCCATTGGCAAGGGCATCACCAGGGGAGACAAAAGAAGTCATTATCACACTCTACTCAGAGCTTGTCAGGCCAAATCTTAAATTTGTGTTCAATTTTGGTCACTGGTATGGAACAAATATGTGGACGGACTGGAAATACTCCAGTGACGGCTCACAAAGATGATCAATGCAATAAGAATCTGCAGCATAAGGAAAGGCTGAGAGAACTGGAGTTGTTCAGCTTGGAGAAGCATAGGGGAGACCTCAGCACTATGTTCCAGGATTATAAGAGTGCCTGGAATGAAGATGCAGACTCCCTTTTTTCAAGTAATCACATGGAAAAGACGAGGTGCAATAGGTGCAAGCTACTCCTGGGAGGTATCTGATTGAACCCCTGAGCAAAATTATTCTATGCTATTGTATGATCTGGATGCAGACCAGTGTCTGGAGAGCAACTGGGCCCTGCCAGATGCTGAAGGACTGCATGAGGTTCCTCTGTCTCACTGTCTGTGCCCATGTACATTGACCATGCACACCAGATCAGGTAATGGAGGGGAAGGAATGAGAGAGATGAGAGTGTGGATTGTCCCCAGGACTTGCTGTTTTGCAGCCCCACTCCTGCCACACTCTGGAACCCTTTACTCACTTAAGGCCATTGCCTGTAGCATTATGCATTAATGTCTTGTTCAGCTCCAAAGAAAAGACCATAAAACAATCCACTGCAGGGAGTCCAACCCTCCCCTTCCTCCACATTTTCCCTGAGCAGACTGGAACAGTTGCCTCAGAACAAAGGAGGACTCAGAGGCCCAGACTGGGATGCAGCACAAGTTTAATGAGACTCAAGAAGGAAAGGAGGTGGCTCAGAGGGAGCACCATGGACAGCCATAAGATTGCAGTGAAACTCCTGCGGAGTGTCAGTCTGCCTGCCCGGCAGAGGGAGGGACAAAAACAGGTCCATGCCATGCTGCCCTTGGGAGACAGAATCCGCAAAAGCAAGACAGAGAGACATGAGTAAGTCAAAGAAGGAAACAAGAGTTCAAAGCTCTGAATGCAGTGCTGTGAAGCTCTCTCTCCTTTAAAGGACCATGTTCCAAGGTCTTGAGAGGTTCTTGCCCAGGGATATTACCAGCAGCTTTAGCAGGGGCGACATCTGCTGCCACAGTAGCGGCTGGTAATGCAGGAGAGGTCAAAGCCCCCAGAGTTGATGGGCACTCCCTCAGAGCTGAGGATGCTGCCAACAGCAGCAGAGGTGGAGGAGCCCACAACAGTGTTCTGTGGGAAGGAGCTGAGGATGGGGCCAGGCAGGGTCACAATAACTGAGGAGGGCTGGATGGCGATGGTGGAGCTCTGGCACTGTCTGACACAGGGCTCATTGCAGCTGTTGGCCAGTGGGGTTGGGCCACAGGGCTGGCAGGGCACGCACGGGTTGCAGCAGGACATGTCTCTGGGACAGAGGCTCACCTGACAGAGAAGACAGGATGAAACAAAGCATGACGTGTACATGAGGCGCAGCACTGCACCCAGAACAAATCCCATCATCAAATCCCAGATCAAATCACCATCATCAAGTCCCAGCATCTCTCTGCAGAAGACCTGCTCTCCCATTCTCTCTCCCATAGAAAATGTCTCTCACCCCAGGACCAGGATAGACCGCATCAGCTGAGACACACATACAGGAAAGACACTTGATCCAGAAACACGGCAACAAGAGGCTTCACACTCACCTGACTACCAAGGAGAATGAAGTGAGAGAAGTGGATGAGAGAGCAGGGAGTTGGGTGGACATTTATAGGAGTCCTGTACTGCCTCAGGTTCAGGCACCCTTTGTGGAAACAATAATTTTCTGACAAGCTCATGATGAATGTAAAACACATAGGCTAATGGCATGGGCTGTGTCCTGATTTCGTGCACTGCCGCCTTTTCATTTCCTGTTTTCTGCCATGTGCTTTCCCATATGAAGACTTTTTCTGTAAGTGCCAGGATGAAAGGTCTGAGGATTTCCAGGGTAGACAGACGTAAGCATGGGCAGAAGACTCAGGCTAAGTGCTGGTGGCATCCTGTGCAGGTAGGTGATTTTCACCTGGGTCATTACTGTGGGCTCCTTTGTGGCAAAGTTGTCCGGAAAAGGACAACGCTGTAATGTTTCCCATCCGCTGACCAAGGACTGACATTTGGGACAACATGCCATATCCTTTTCTCTTGTTTCCTCCACCTCTCTGATGGTCGCTCATTGCTGGATGCAGGTGGACCTCTGCTGGGAGTGTCTGATACTATTACGACACTAAAAGTGTTCTCAGGATGATTTTGCTGGTCTCATTTGTCTCATGTCCTCTCCTTATACTCTCTGCAGGTCCTCAGGAAATACCAGGAGATTGTTTGGGGCCTGGCTTTCCCTTTGGAACTTGAATCCTTTTCTAGCACAGTGGTCTCCAGGATCTCCTCAACAAAGTCCACACTTGCTGATGGCTTTCTGGCTTTCTGTGAGCATACAGATTGTTGCATGGTTTGATGCAGACCTGCACGAGCACACTTGTGTCCCTCTGTACCTCTGTGACCCTCATCATGAAGACACGTACATCTCGTAGCAGGGGACTCTTCCCTGGTGTGTCCAAGAGCACCGTAGAGGAGCAGGTTGCCTTTCCCAAAAGGAGCCCATCTGAAGCTGATGGTGGTGCTTTTGTCCTGGCAGAGAGGTTCTCAGAGAGCTGAAATGCAATCTCTGCCTCCTACACCCTCCCGTTCTTAATGTAAGAACAGGGAGAAAGTCCAAGAAACCCTAGCTAGCAGTGCAGGACATTGTCCCTGGGGTGATACCCTGCTGGTGGAGTGTTGCTGGTGACTGGGGTGGGACACAGGTTCCTCATGTCCATGACAATGCTATATGTATTTCTGCAGCTGGTCAGCCTGGTGCTGAGTGAGGCAGTGGCTGACAGCTCTCATCAAATGTGTATTAGACTGGGGTCCAGGTGTAGCTCTGCTGTGACATGGAGGACCAAGTCTCTGCATGCATTAGGGAGAGCCCAACAGTTTTCAGTCAAATCCTTTGTTTTTCAAGCACCAGTGCTTCCACATCCCCATAAAAGAACTGAGTCTGAGGGCCCAGCAGGTGTGTCTGAGAATGCAGGGACATGTGTATTAGGGAAAACCACAAACACTCTGATGGTTTTCACAGGTAGGTTAGTCAAAGTCAGTGTTCGATCACGAAGGAACTGTTGTGTATTGACCACAACCCCATATTCTGCATCCCAGTGGATTGTTTAAGAGTGAATCAAATAGAGAATCCTGCATTGAAGGATTGAAGTTGAATCTGTTAACAAGAGTTAAGGAATGTGGGTAAATTCTTAAGGCTGTTTTGGATGGTTTTTACCATCCTGCTTCATTTCTTATTGCTACCAATTTAAATTATTCTTCTCCAAGTCAGGCCTATTTTGCCCCTAATGATCATTGGTGAGTAATACCCCTGTCTTTACCAGGACCCATAACGGTTTTCACCTTATGTTTTCCACCTGTCCCGTAGATGAAGGAGACAGTAGCCAGCAGGGTGGGTGCCTGGAAGCCCGCCAAGGTCTTCTTGGATTTGCAACAGTTACGGCAGTTAAAAGTGACCAGGAGTGTCTGTCATTTCCGTGCTTTATTTATGTTTTCTATCTGTGCTATCACAACCAGTCTCTTTTTCCTGCTCTTGCTCTTGCTCTGCTGTAGGGTTGATTAGCAGTAATGTCAACTGATATTTGTGCTCGTGTACCCAGGACATACGATCTCTTTGCCTGCCATGCCCCCTCATTCTGGAGATGCTGGGAAGCTCACGATGAGCCTCTCTGGCCAAAACGATTTCTCCTACAATCTTCTCCTTACATCCGTGCAGACATCTTCTGTATTTGAGCCTCCTGCCCAAGACCACTTCCATCCAGACCAAGAGGAATGACCTCGAATGCTTATGATGCTGCTGTCATCCCAGGGTCTCCTGAAGCACTGGGGTCTTCCCATGGACACAGTACAAGTCGGGTTCACCATGCTTAAGGCATGCTCGGAGGCCAACGGGAATATTTCTAAGCAGAGATACAGCAAAGGAATGGCTGAAACCCCACCAAAAAAAAACCCTGGGCACCTGAAGGGAAGAGAGGTAGATACTGTGCAGTGGGGAGCATGGGTTTATTTTCCTGAGGCCAGGGATCCTCCTGCATGGCCTGTAGCCACAAAGCCACCTCAGCCCAGTCTCAACCCCTCTCCATGACAAACCAACTCTCCTCTGCTCTCTCCCATAATCACAATCTCAGAGCACTAACATGGGACCAAGGGAAAGGTATCAAGTGAGTTGTCCTTGAAGGCTGGACCTCTTCCTATAAGAGGAGGGCAAGGAGACAACGGAGTTCTCATTCACTTGGTTCCTAATGTGGAGGTGACTGAACTGTTTGAGGGAGTGACCAGTTGAACTAGTTTTTCTTTTGTCTTCACATGGCCTCAGGCCAAAAGGCACACACTGCATAAGCTACAATTTTCCTGCATGCTCCTAAAGAATGGTAATTTTGCAGGTAATGACATCACACGTGCTGCTGTTTCTCTTTATGCAGCCTTTGATTTCCCACGCCGAGTGCCCCATCAAGGGTACTTGGCTAAGAAGTGAGAGTAGCTCTGGAGAGACATTTTGGACAGGGCTGGGCTGCAGCGGTGTCTCCTGAAGGGGTGATCGCAAGAGCTTTGCTGGACTTCAGCATAGGCCTGAGGAAGATATGGCCAGGATAGCATTGCAGTGATGGGGGGCAATTCAATTCAGGGTCCCTGTGTGTTGACCTGGAGAGAAACCTGAATTTCCTGGTATTGCTGCTGCACCTTGTGCTCTGCATTTCACAGAATCATGGAACTGTTGAGGTTGGAAAGCACCTCTGCACATGACCTCGCCCAGTGCCTCTACTAGAGTAGTGTCAGCTAGAGCACATTTTCTTTATCAAGACAGGATTGGAGTATCTCCAGAACTTGAACTCCACAACCTCTTTGAACTACTTCTGCCACCTCCACAGTGAAAAAGCTTTTATTTGGACCTGCGGATGCACAAGTGGTATGGGAAGGGTTCTTCAAGATAGGCAGCACCCCCATGCGGCTTTACACCACTGGTCACTCACTGCAGCGTTCAAAACTCATTGCCGTGTCTCAGTGGACCCCAAATCCCACAACGGAAGCAGCTCTCACCGCAGGGCAAGAACAGAACATATCAGCTGAGACACACATTGAAAAAAGACACCAGATTCTGAAGCAGGAGGACAAGAGGCTTCACACTCACCTGACTCCCAAGGAGAATGAAGTGAGAGAAGTGGATGAGAGAGCAGGGAGTTGGGCGGTCATTTATAGGAGTCCTGCACTGCCTCAGGCTCAGGCACCCTTTGTGGAAACAATAATTTTCTGACAAGCTCATGATGAATGTAAAACACATAGGCTAATGGCAAGGGCTGTGTCCTGATTTCGTGCACTGCCGCCTTTTCATTTCCTGTTTTCTGCTATGTGCTTTCCCATATGAAGACTTTTTCTGTAAGTGCCAGGATGAAATGTCTGAGGATTTCCAGGGTAGACAGACGTCAGCGCGGGCAGAAGATTCAGTCTAACTGCTGGTGGCATCCTGTGCAGGTAGGTGATTTTCATCTGGGTCATTACTGTGGGCTCCTTTGTGGCAAAGTTGTCCGGAAAAGGGCAACGCTGTAATGTTTCCCATCCGCTGACCAAGGACTGACATTTGGGACAACATGCCATATCCTTTTCTCTTGTTTCCTCCACCTCTCTGATGGTCGCTCATTGTTGGACTCAGGTGGGCTTCTGCTAGGAGTGTCTGATACTATTACGACACTAACAGTGCTCTCAGGATGATTTTACTGGGCTCCTTTGCCTCATGTCCTCTCCTTATACTCTCTGCAGGTCCTCAGGAAATGCCAGGAGATTGTTTGGCGCCTGGTTTTCTATTTGGAACTTGAATCCTTTTCTAGCACAGTGGTCCCCAGGATCACTTTGAACTACTTCTACCAGTGTTTGAGCACCTCCATAGTGAAAAAGCTTTTATTTGGACCTGCGGATGCACAAGTGGTATGGGAAGGGTTCTTCAAGGCAGGCAGCGTTCCCATGTGGCTTTACACCACTGGTCACTCACTGCAGCATTCAAAACTCATTGACGTGTCTCAGTGGACCCCAAATCCCACAACGGAAGAGCACTTTCCGCACAGTTACCTGATGGGAGGCAGCTGTGGAGCAGTGCACAGTCAAGAACCCCAGCTAGGCCAGTCCAGAGGTCCCCTCCTCTGTCTACTGCTGAGAGTTGTCTTATGCAGGGGATGCGCCATCTCCCAGAACACTTTGAGGACCCTGAGGAGGGTGTTTCTCTCCATCATTTGGGGAGGAGGAAAGCCACTGTGGTGTGGGCCAGAATGCCTGCATTTAAGGAAAAGCATCTAGTTCTGGTCCTCCGGTTTAAGCATGACAAGGAATTACTGGATGGAGTCCAGCGGCAGGCTAGGAAGACAATCAGAGCCTACAGCATCTTTCTGAAGAGGAGAGACTGAGACAGCTGTTTCAGTTCAGCCTGGAGAAGAGAAAGCTGAGAGGTGATCTTATCAATGTTTACAAGTATCTGATGAGTGGATGTCAAAAGGATGCTACCAGAATCCTTTCAGGGGTGGCCAGTGATAGGATGATAGGCAACGGGCACAGGCTGAAGCACAGGAGCTTCCATCTGAACATGAGGAATAACTTCTTCTAGGGTGACAGAGCACCGGAACAGGCTGTCCAGAGAGGTTCTGGAGTCTCCTTCTCTGGAGACCCGCTGCTTTCCTCTGCGTGGTGATGTTAGCTGGTGTTTGAATCCCATTCTCCTTCTCCAGGCCATAGGACCAAGAAGCTACATCTCCTGCATCTCAGCCACGACCAAATAGTTTGTAAGAACGGTTTGGAGTCAGTGTCTCATTAGAGGCTTGGAAAGAGACCTTACAGCACTGCTGGACTTATCTAGTATTGCTGGCACTTGGCATCCTTGGCTCTGTCCAGCGTTGGTGTTCTTTACTGATGCCCTTGCCTACATGCCTCTTGTTCACCATCTTCCTACTCTCAGCCTCCCCAGGCTCTCATTCTTTTTCCTATAGCTCCTGGCTATGGGCAAGTCTCATTCACAGAGCCAGGTGAATCCTGTAACATCAAAGTATTTACAAGAGTCAGATGCAAAGACCCTGGGAAACAGCTCAGCTCTTTGAAGCTGCCTGAAGCCAAGATAAAATGAGTTGTCCAGGGTTGGGCTTTCTCCTCACTGAGACCAGAGTACTGTGGCACTGTCCCTGACCTCTTAGATGAGGGGCTGAGACTGTGTCAATGCCTGGTACTGACACACTGCGGTGCCAAGGCGGGACTCAGAATGGTCAGGCACAACTATGTACACACACACACACATGCACTAAACACGTATCCAACATGCTCACGTGTGCAACAGGAATCTCAGAGATGCATAGACACAACCAAATATGCACGAGGCCAGAGACGTGCAAAGAATTGTACGGGAAAATAGAAACACGGTCTCACCAGCGGCACACAGGTGTGTGCACAGCTAGGCAGACAAGCACATAGATGTGCATGTAGGGAATCAAACAGACTGGCACACAGTCACGCTAATAGGCACATTCTTACAGATGAGCACATAGAAATGGACGTGACTGAAGACCTGCCAGGGACGTCACCTCCAGAGCAGGGACGGGGCACTCTAAGCAGGACAAATGCACTGGCAGCATTGCTTCAGGAGTCTCAAGGATCCATGGAGTGCCCAGAGAGAGGAGGAGGCCAAATAGGTTGCAATTTCCTCCTGAGGGCAGCTTAGAGTCAAAGAGAGATGAAAACATGAAGTGCAGCCCACCCTCCTAGGAATATGAGAGCCAGAGACTGGTGGAAGGAGACAAGGAAGAATGACAGAGGGCAGTGCACACAGTCACAGGAGTCTTTGGGTACAAGTCAAGGATTGCAGTGCTGGGAGCAGCTGGGGCCCTTGCTGTCAGCAAGATCATACAAAAGAACCCAGCAGAGTTCCCCAGGATGACACCACCTGCCTCCACTGGACCCTCCAGCTCTTAGTCCCTGTCTTCTGAACACAATGATTCATCCTCGCCCCGGAAATCCTGGGATTTCTCATCCAGCCTTCTAAAGAAGCGTCTGTGACAGAATGGACGTGAACTAAAAAGAAATACATGCCAACATGTGTCCAACCCAGAAATCCTCAGGCCTCTAATCCCGGCACTTAAAGAGAAAGCCTTCATATAGGAAAATATGTGGCAGATACCAGGAAATGGAAAGGCAGCAGTGCAGGAAACCAGGACACAGTCCATACTATTAGCTGGTGTGTTTTGCATTCACCATGAGCTTGTCAGAAAATTATTACTTCCACAAAGGGTGCCTGAGCCTGAGGCAGTGCAGGACTCCTATAAAAATCAGCCCAGTACCCTGCTCTCTCATCCACTTCCTTCGCCTCCTTCTCCTTGGGAATCAGGTGAGTGTGAGGTCTCTTCTTCACCTGCTTCTGGATCAGGTGTCTTTCCTCAATGTGTGTGCCATCTGAAAGGGTCTGTCCTGATGGGAGCTTTTTCCCGTGGAAGAGGGAAGTGGAGGAAAGGTCTTCTGAAGAGAGAGATTGGGGCTTAGTGGAGGTGGTTTCTGGGACTTGAGGTGGGCAGCGTATGCTGGGCCAGGAGCTGCCTTGGCTCCAAGGTGTTTTGGTGCAGTGTTGCTTGTCAAGAGCAACGCCTCATGCTCTATTTCCTTCTGCCCTCTCTCTCAGGTGAACCTTTAGCCAAGAGACATGTCCTGTTGCAACCCATGTCTGCCCTGCCAGCCCTGTGGCCCGACCCCGCTGGCCAACAGCTGCAATGAGCCCTGTTGCAGGCAGTGCCAGAGCTCCACCGTTGTCATTGAGCCCTCCTCCGTGGTGGTGACCCTGCCTGGCCCCATCCTCAGCTCCTTCCCACAGAACACTGTTGTGGGCTCCTCCACCTCTGCTGCTGTTGGCAGCATCCTCAGCTGTGAGGGAGTACCCATCAACTCTGGGGGCTTTGACCTCTCCTGCATTACCAGCCGCTACTGTGGCAGCAGATGTCGCCCCTGCTAAAGCTGCTGACAACTACTTTGGGCAAGAACCTCTCAAGACCTTAGAACATGGTCCTTGAAAGGAGAGAGAGCTTCGCAGCATTGCATTCAGAGCTTTGAACCATTGTTTCCTTCTTCCACTTGTATCTCTGTTTTTTTCCTTTGCTGACTCTGTCTCCAAGGCCAGCCTAGCAGTGACCTGTTTCTCTCTCGCTCTTGAGGAGTTTCACCACATCCTTGGGGCTACATGTGGTGCTCCTTCTGAGACACCTCCTTTCCTTCTTGAGACTCATTAAAGTTGTGCTTCATCCAAGCCTGGGCCTCCGAGTCCTCTTTTGCTCTTCAGCAACTCTTTCAGTCTTCTCAGGGAAAAGGTGAATGAAGGGGAGGGTGAGACTCTTTGCAGTGGATTTTGTCACTTTGCAACACAGTAAATCAATTCCATGTTTTCATAAATAAATGGAGTGGAGTTGCTCGTGAGGGACAGTCAACTTAGTGGGTGTCTCAGCCTTGCTTTGCTCCCTTGAGCATAGACATAGGCATTTCTTCACCAACATTTTCTGCTCTTCCCAGTCACACCTGATGTAATCTCCAGCCACGGTCCACGTTAGACCTAATAGGCACTGTGGTCATTTAAAGTAAACAATTAAGAATGAGGCAATTAAGAAACCAATGCACCCAGGAACTGTCACACATGCAATTACGTGTAATGGGAATCAGTCATTTCACGGCAATGGTGAGTTCCAGCAGAGCAGAAATGTTGGTCAAATCTCTGCCAGGTTCTTTCTACTGTGGTCCATTTCCACACCTGAGCCCTAGTATGTCAGACCATTATATGGGGTAAGTGGTTTCTCTCAGTCAGAAACAAAGGGGGTTTGTCCTTCTGAAAGGAATTAAAATAGTAGATTTAACACACCATGGCTTTGCTCCTTCCCTCTTGTCTGGACAGCTGATTCCTTCTGGTCATGTACTGGACCGTGGCAATGGAGAACAAGACACCTGTAATTGATCTCATTCTCCTGGGCCTTTCATCCCTCCCCGGGTGGGCACATGCCCTCATGTGCCATTATCTTCTCCATGTATCTTCGAATCCTGGAAGAGAATGACCTTCATTCTTCTTCCTCCTCATATTTCCTTGGTGGAGACCTGGTAGACCACCACTGTTGTGTCAAAAATGATGGAGACTTTCCTTGCCTTGAGGAAAATCATGTATGTTGTCTGCTTCCGGGCACAGTCATTGTGATGTTTTCCCATCTTCCTGACTGTCACTGAGTTCATGATCCTCTCGCTCATGTTCTTGAATTGTAACGTCACCATATGCAAATTTTTTCATTGCAGCACTCCCATGAGAGAGAAAACATCTTTCCTGCAATCCTTGCTAGCAATGCCATTGGGATTGTGGTCATGTTCACACTGTTGCCACTTCTGCTGACTGGCCCTTCTGCATCAAGAAAGGTGCTCCTGGGATCCAAGTCCATGACTCAGCCTTCCCTGATCCTGATCTGACAGCCACCACCACTCTTGTGTGTGCGTCTAATTGGATCAAAGGGCTGGACAAAATGTCTTCTGAGGGAAGGCTGAAGGAGATAAGTTTTCTGCTGGATGAATAGAAAGCTCTGGTGGACCTCCTCAACATATTCTAGTACTTAAATAATATCTCCAAGAAGTTGGTAACTCTCTCACTCAAAGGAGCCACATGGAGAAGACAAGTGTCAATGAGTCCAAGGGTCACTGGGAGAGGTTTCAGTTTGACATAAGAAATACCTTTGCTACAGTAAGACCAATCCATCACTGGAGTGACCTCCCAGGGATGTGGTAGAGTTCCCATCACCACAAGTTTCCACAATGTGATTGGACAGGGTGGTAGCTAATCTCATCTTGTCTCTCTCTCCCATTAAAGGTTGGACCAGGTGATCATTCAAGGTCACTTCCAGTATTCAATATTCTATGATTCTCTGTCCCTCCCAGTGATACCCTTCAATCGTGATGTCACAATATGCCATCCACTCTACTGCATCACTGTCATCACAATCATTCCAAAAGAGTTTATTGCAATTGAGATTCACTTTTTTTCAGAGAAAATAGGATAGTGCATGGCCATTGTCCTCCTCATTTCCAAGACTTCTTCACTGAAAGAGAGATACTCTGCAGGCAGGGAATAGCAAAGAAGGACAGGAACCTTCGATCATCTGCTCTAGAAGACCAATAATGGTCAAGAGAAATGAGAACCCTCAAAGCTGTGTCAGCTGTTCTATAAGAGACTTCCATCTAGACTAGGAGATGCATGTACCTAGAAGACTCTATAGATTGCCTAGTTCTTGTAAGTGACAGCTCTCTTGTACGTGGAGATGCTCCATACTGGGGTCCCTTGCCTGGGCCCCATTGCAAAGCAGGTCCATGGCACCATGCGGGGGGCTTGTATACCTGGGTTGAGGACCAGAAATTTTCCTCCCAGCATAACCACCAAGACTGGTGTTGTTTACTGCAGAGCTTGGTGAGGGAGAGGTGTCCGATCATGAGACCACAGCCAAGCACTTTGGTGTGCCCATGGGGTTGCCAGGGGTGTGCAGGGTCTCTTGCAGGACAGCTCTCCAACGACCAGGGACTGCACTGCTGGGAAGACCCTGGCATGCAAGCCATCTGCCCAGTCACCCTCTGTGCAATCGTAACAGGATAATGGCCAGAAAATGCCTCTTTGAACACTCCGTGGTGTCGTGGGGTTGCAGTGAACCTTAGGGTCATTAGGTTCACAGCAAGAGGGGTCTCCATTTCGTGGCCTGACTTGGACTCATATCACTCCTTACTTGGGAATTATCTCAGCCAAGTGTAAGGTGCTGCACATGGGAAAACATAATCCAAGCACAGGCTGGGACCTAGCTGGCTGGGGAGCAGCTCTGTGGAAAGGGGGGACCTGGGGGTCCTGGTGGACAAGCAGCTCGATAGGAGTGAACAATGTCCTGCTGCAGCAAAGAAGGCCAACAGGATGCCCGGTTCCATTAGCAAGGGCATCACCAGGGGAGACAAAAGAAGTAATTATCACACTCTACTCAGAGCTTGTCAGGACAAATCTCAAATATTGTGTTCAATTTTGATCACTACTATACAAAAAAAGAGATGTGGACAGACTAGAAATACTCCAGAGAAGGCTCACAAAGATGATCAATGGAATAAGAATCTGCAGCATAAGGAAAGGCTGAGAGAACTGGGGTTGTTCAGATTGGGGAAGCATAGGGTAGATCTCAGCACTATGCTCCAGGATTCAATGGGAGCCTAGACAGAAAATGGAGACTCTCTTTTTGCCAGCAGTCACATGAAAAAAGATGAGGGGCAATAGGTACAAACTACTGCTGGGAGGTATCTGACTGAACACCAGAGCAAAATTATTCAGGATGACAACAAGGACACGCTGGATTAATCTCCCCAGGGAAGTGGTGGATTCTGAAACATTGGACACGTACAACATGCAGTTAAACAATGTGCTGGACAATTTTACCTAGCCTGCGCTTTTGAAAAGAAAGGTTGGTCCAGGTCATCCTTGTGGTCCCTTTTATTCTGGTATTGTATGATCAAGATGCACACCCATGTCTGGATCTGGGCACTGCAATGAGCTGAAGGACTGCATGAGGTTCCTCTGTTTCACCTGGCTGTGCCCATGTGTGTTGATCATGCACACCAGATCAGGTAATGGAGGGGAACGAATGACAGAGATGAGTGTGTGGATTGTCCCCAGGAACTGCTGTTTTGCAGCCCCACTCCTGCCACACTCTGGAACCCTTTACTCACTTAAGACCATTGCCTGTAGCATGGCCATGAATGTCTTGTTCAGCTCCAAAGGAAACACCATAAAACAATCCACTGCAGGGAGTCCAACCCTCCCCTTCCTGCATGTTTTCCCTGAGCAGACTGGAACAGTTGCCTCAGAACAAAGGAGGACTCAGAGGCCCAGACTGGGATGCAGCACAAGTTTAATGAGATTCAAGAAGAAAAGGAGGTGGCTCAGAGGGAGCACCACGGACAGCCGTAAGATTGCAGTGAAACTCCTGCGGAGTGTCAGTCTGCCTGCCCGGCAGAGGGAGGGATCAAAGCAGGTCCCTGCCACACTGTCCTTGGGAGACAGAATCCGCAAAAGCAAGAGAGAAAGACATGAGTCGAAGAAGGACACAAGAGTTCAAAGCTCTGAATGCAATGCTGTGAAGCTCGCTCTCTTTTCAAGGACCATGTTCCAAGGTCTTGAGTTCTTGCCCAAGGACGTTGCCAGCAGCTTTAGCAGGGTCGGCATCTGCTGCCACAGTAGCGGCTGGTAATGCAGGAGAGGTCAAAGCCCCCAGAGTTGATGGGCACTCCCTCACAGCTGAGGATGCTGCCAACAGCAGCAGAGGTGGAGGAGCCCACAACGGTGTTCTGAGGGAAGGAGCTGAGGATGGGGCCGGGCAGGGTCACCACCACGGGGGAGGGCTCAATGACAACGGTGGAGCTCTGGCACTGCCTGCAACAGGGCTCATTGCAGCTGTTGGCCAGTGGGGTTGGGCCACAGGGCTGGCAGGGCACGCATGGGTTACAGCAAGACATGTCTCTGGGACAGAGGCTCACCTGAGAAGACAGGATGAAACAGAGCATGACATGCACCTGAGAAGCAGCACTGCACCCAAAAACAGAGGACACAAGGCACTTCTTGGCCCAGCATACACTGCCCATCTCAAATCCCAGGAGCCACCTCCACTAAGTCCCTGCCTCTCTCAGCGGAAGACCTTCTCTCCCCTTCCCTCTCCCATGAGAAGCAGCTCTCACCCCAGGGCAAGGACAGACCCTATCAGCTGAGACACACATTGAAAAAAGACCCCAGATTCTGAAGCAGGAGGACAAGAGGCTTCACACTCACCTGACTCCCAAGGAGAATGAAGCAAGAGAAGTGGATGAGAGAGCAGGGAGTTGGGCGGTCATTTATAGGAGTCCTGCACTGCCTCAGGCTCAGGCACCCTTTGTGGAAACAGTAATTTTCTGACAAGCTCATGATGAATGTAAAACACATAGGCTAATGGCAAGGGCTGTGTCCTGATTTCGTGCACTGCCGCCTTTTCATTTCCTGTTTTCTGCCATGTGCTTTCCCATACGAAGACTTTTTCTGTAAGTGCCAGGATAAAAGGCCTGAGGATTTCCAGGGTAGACAGACGTCAGCGCGGGCAGAAGATTCAGTCTAATCGCTGGTGGCATCCTGTGCAGGTAGGTGATTTTCACCTGGGTCATTACTGTGGGCTCCTTTGTGGCAAAGTTGTCCGGAAAAGGGCAACGCTTTAATGTTTCCCATCCGCTGACCAAGGACTGACATTTGGGACAACATGCCATATCCTTTTCTCTTGTTTCCTCCACCTCTCTGATGGTCGCTCATTGTTGGACTCAGGTGGGCTTCTGCTAGGAGTGTCTGATACTATTACGACACTAACAGTGCTCTCAGGATGATTTTGTTGGGCTCATTTGTCTCATGTTCTCTCGTTACACTCTCTGCAGGTCCTCAGGAAATGCCAGGAGATTGTTTGAGGCCTGGTTTTCTATTTGGAACTTGAATCCTTTTCTAGCACAGTGGTCCCCAGGATCTCCTCAACAAAGTCCACACTTGCTGATGGCTTTCCGGCTTTCTGTGAGCATACAGATTGTTGCATGGTTTGATGCAGACCTGCACGAGCACACTTGTGTCCCTCTGTACCTCTGTGACCCTCATCATGAAGACACGTGCATGTCGTAGCAGGGGACTCTTCCCTGGTGTGTCCAAGAGCACCGTAGAGGAGCAGGTTGCCTTTCCCAAAAGGAGCCCATCTGAAGCTGAATGGTGGTGCTTTTGTCCTGGCAGAGAGGTTCTCAGAGAGCTGAAATGCAATCTCTGCCTCCTACACCCTCCCATTCTTAATGTAAGAACAGGGAGAAAGTCCAAGAAACCCTAGCTACCAGTGCAGTACATTGTCCCCGGGGTGATACTCTGCTGGTGCAGTGTTGCTGGTGACTGGGGTGGGACACAGGTTCCTCATGTCCATGACAATGCTATATGTATTTCTGCAGCTGGTCAGCCTGGTGCTGAGTGAGGCAGTGGCTGACAATTTTCATCAAATGTGTATTAGACTGGGATCCAGGTGTAGCTCTGCTGTGACATGGAGGACCAAGTCTCTGCGTGCATTAGGGAGAGCCCAACAGTTTTCAGTCAAACTCCTTTGCTTTTCAAGCACCAGGGCTTCCACGTCCCCATAAAAGAACTGAGTCTGAGGGCCCAGCAGGTGTGTCTGAGAATGCAGGGACGTGTGTAGTAGGGAAAACCACAAACACTCTGATGGTTTTCACAAGTTGGTTGGTCAAAGTCAGTGTTCGATCACGAAGGAACTGTTGTGTATTGACCACAACCCCATATTCTGCATCCCACTGGATTGTTTAAGAGTGAATCAAAAAGAAAAACCTGCATTGAAGGATTGAAGTTGAATCTGTTAACAAGAGTTAAGGAATGTGGGTAAATTCTTAAGGCTGTTTTGGATGGTTTTTACCATCCTCCTTCATTTCTTATTGTTACCAATTTAAATTATTCTTCTCCAAGTCAGGCCTATTTTGCCCCTAATGATCATTGGTGAGTAATACCCCTGTCTTTACCAGGACCCATAACGGTTTTCACCTTATGTTTTCCACCTGTCCCGTAGATGAAGGAGACAGTAGCCAGCAGGGTGAGTGCCTGGAAGCCGGCCAAGGTCTTCTTGGATTTGCAACAGTTACGGCAGTTAAAAGTGACCAGGAGTGTCTGTCATTTCCATGCTTTATTTCTGCTTTCTGTCTGTGCTATCACAACCAGCCTCTTTTTCCTGCTCTTGCTCTTGCTCTGCTGTAGGGTTGATTAGCGGTAATGTCAACTGATATTTGTGTTCCTGTACCCAGGACATACGATCCCTTTGCGTGCCATGCCCCCTCATTCTGGAGATGCTGGGAAGCTCAAGATGAGCCTCTCTGGCCAAAAAGATTTCTCCTACAATCTTCTCTTTACATCCATGCAACCATCTTCTGTATTTGAGCCTCCTGCCCAAGACCACTTCCATCCAGATTAAGAGGAATGGCCTCGAGTGCTTATGATGCTGCTGTCATCCCAGGGTCTCGTGAAGCACTGGGGTCTTCCCATGGACACAGTACAAGTCGGGATAACCATGTTTAAGGTATGCTCGGAGGCCAACGGGAATATTTCTGAGCAGAGATACAGCAAAGGAATGGCTGAAACCCCACCAAAAAAGACCCTGGGCACCTGAATGGAAGAGAGGTAGATGCTGTGCAGTGGGGAGCAAGGGTTTATTTTCCTGAGGCCAGGGATCCTCCTGCATGGCCTGTAGCCACAAAGCCACCTCAGCCCAGCCTCAACCCCTCTCCATGACAAACCAACTCTCCTCTGCTCTCTCCCATAATCACAATCTCAGAGCACTAACATGGGACCAAGGGAAAGGTATCAAGTGAGTTGTCCTTGAAGGCTGGACCCCTTCCTATAAGAGGAGTGCAAGGAGACAATGGAGTTCTCATTCACTTGATTCCTAAAGTGAAGGAGGTGACTGAACTGTTTGAGGGAGTGACCAGTTGAACTAGTTTTTCTTTTGTCTTCACATGGCCTCAGGCCAAAAGGCTCACACTGCATAAACTACAATTTTCCTGCATGCTCCTAAAGAATGGTAATTTTGCAGGTAATGACATCACACGTGCTACTGTTTCTCTTTATGCTGCCTTTGATTTCCCGCCCCGAGTGCCCCATCAAGGGTACTTGGCTAAGAAGTGAGAGTAGCTCTGGAGAGACATTTTGGACAGGGCTGGGCTGCAGCGGTGTCTCCTGAAGGGGTGATCGCAAGAGCTTTGCTGGACTTCAGCAGAGGCCTGGGGAGGTAATGGCCAGAAGACCATTGCAGTTGATGGGGGGCAATTCAATTCAGGGTCCCTGTGTGTTGACCTGGAGAGAAACCTGAATTTCCTGGTATTGCTGCTGCACCTTGTGCTCTGCATTTCACAGAATCATGGAACTGTTGATGTTGGAAGGAATCTCTGCAGACGATCTCGTCAAATTCCTCTGCTACAATAGGGTCAGCTAGAGCACATTGGCTAAGGGCTTTATCAAGACGGGATTGGAGTATCTCCACAGCTAAGATTCCACAACCTCTTTGAACTACTTCTGCCAGTGTTTCAGCATCTCCATAGTGAAAAAGCTTTTATTTGGACCTGCGGATGCACGAGTGGTATGGGAAGGGTTCTTCAAGATAAGCAGCGCCCCCATGTGGCTTTACACCACTGGTCACTCACTGCAGCGTTCAAAACTCACTGGCATGTCTCAGTGGACCCCAAATCCCACAACAGAAGAGCACTTTCCCCACAGTCGCCTGATGGGAGCCAGGTGTGGAGCAGTGCACAGTCAAGACCCTCAACCCAGTCCCTCCAGAGGTGCCCTCCTCTGTCTACTGCTGAGAGTTGTCTTATGCAGGGGATGCGCCATCTCCCAGAGCACTTTGAGGACCCTGAGGAGGGTCTTTCTCTCCATCATTTGGGGAGGAGGAAAGGCACTGTGGTGTGGGCCAGAATGCCTGCATTTAAGGAAAAGCATCTAGTTCTAGACCTCTGGTTTAAGCATGACAAGGAATTACTGGATGGAGTCCGGTGGCAGGCTAGGAAGACAATCAGAGCCTACAGCATCTTTCTGAAGAGGAGAGACTGAGACAGCTGTGTCAGTTCAGCCTGGAGAAGAGAAGGCTGAGAGGTGATCTTATCAATGTTTACAAGTATCTGACAAGTGGATGTCAAAAGGATGCTACCAGAATCCTTTCAGGGTTGGCCAGTGATAGGATGATAGGCAACGGGCACAGGCTGAAGCACAGGAGCTTCCATCTGAACACGAGGAGTAACTTCTTCTAGGGTGACAGAGCACAGGAACAGGCTGTCCAGAGAGGTTCTGTAGTCTCCTTCTCTGGAGGAATTCAAAACCCACCTGGACATCTCCCTGTGAACTCTCCTATCGGTGTACTTGCTTAAGAAGGTGGGTTGGACTAGATGACATACTGAGGTCCCTTCCTACTCTGAGCATTATGTGATTCTATGATTCTGTGCAAATCTTTTCAGAGGAGAACCAGTGGCTGCCTTCCCCTCCGTGCTGATGTTAGCTGGTGCTTGAGTTCCACAATCCTTCCCCAAGCCATAGAGCCCAGAAACTGCATCTCCTGCATCTCAGGCATGGACAAACGGTTTGGAGTCAGTGTCTCATTAGAGGCTTGGAAAGAGATCTTACAGCCCGGCTGGACTTATCTAGTATTGCTAGCACTTGAGATCCTTGGCCCTGTACATTGTTGGTGTTCTCGACTGGTGCCATTGAATATACGCCTCATGTTCACCATTCCTCCTTTCAGCCTCCCCAGGCTCTCATTCATTTTCCCATAGCTCCTGCCTCTGGATAAGTGTCGGTCATTTATCCAGCTGAATCCTGTAACGTAAAGCTTTTACAGGAGTCAGGAGCAAAGACCCTGGGAAACAGATCAACCCTTTGAAGTTGCTTGGAGCCAAGATAAAATGAGTTGTCCAGGGTTGGGCTTTCTCCTCACTGAGACCAGAGTGCTGTATCCCAGTGCAAGCCCTCTGACACGAGGGACTGAGTCTGTTGTAAGGCCTGGCACTGACACAGATGGGTGTCAACGTGGGACTTGGAATGATCAGGCACAACTATGTACACACACACATATGCACTAAACACGTATCCAACATGCTCGCATGTGCACCAGGATTTACAGAAATGCACAGACACAAGCAAATGTGCGAGAGGCCAGAGATGCACAAAGAATTGTACAGGTAAATAGAAACACAGTTTCATCAGAGGTACACAGGTGTATGCACAGCCAGACAGACAAGCACATGGATGTGCATGCAGAGAATCACACAGACTGATACGCAATCGCACTAGCAGGCGCATTACTGCAGGTGAGCACATAGCAATGGATCTGACAGAGGAGCTGCCAGGGACCTCCCCTCCCGAGCAGGGACGGGGCATTCCAAGCAGGGTAGATGCACTGGCAGCACTGCTTGAGGAGTCTCAGTGGTCCACGAACTGCCAGAGAGTGTAGAAGGTCAAAGACATTGCAATTTCCTCCTGAGGCGAGATTAGAGTGAAAGGGAGATGGAAAGTTGAAGTGGAGGCCATCCACTCAGGAATACGACAGCCCCATATGACTTGAGGAGGGAGCCAATAGAAAATGAGAGAGGTCATTCCACACTTTCACAGGAGCCCTTGGGGACAAGCCAAGGACAGCAGTGCTGGGAGCAGCTGATGCCCCTGTTGTCAGTAAGATCATACAAAATAGCCCACCAGAACTCCCCAGGCTGACTTCCCCTACCTTCAGTGGACCCTTCTGCTCTTAGTCCCTGTCCTCTGAACACAATGATTCATCCTTGCCCCGGAAATCCCGGGATTTCTCATCCAGCCTCCTAAACAAGCGTCCGTGACAGAATGGACATGAATTAAAAAGAAATACATAGTGACGTGTCCAACCAGGAAATCCTCAGGCCTCTAATCCCGACATTTACAGAAGAAGCCTTCATACAAGAAAGTATGAGGCAGATATCAGGAAATGGAAAGGTAGCAGTGCAGGAAATCAGGACACAGCCCATGCCATTAGCTGGAATGTTTTGCATTCACCATGAACTTGTCAGAAAATTATTACTTCCACAAAGGGTTCTTGGGCCTGAGGCAGTGCAGGACTCCTATAAAAGGCAGCCCAACTCTCTCCTCTCTCATCCACTTCTTTCACCTCCTTCTCCTTGGGAATCAGGTGAGTGTGAATTCTCTACTCCTGCTTCTGGATCAGGTGTCTTCCCTCAATGTGTTTCTCAGATGAAATGATCTGTCCTGACCCTGGGGTGGGAGTTATTTCCCATGGGAGAGGGAAGGTGGGACAAGGTCTTCTGCAGAGAGAGGCTGGGTCGTAGTGGAAGTGCCTCCTGGGACTTGAGGTGGGCAGCGTATGCTGGGCCAGGAGCTGCCTTGGCTCCAAGGTGTTTTGGTGCAGTGCTGCTTGTCAAGAGCAACGCCTCATGCTCTATTTCCTTCTGCCCTCTCTCTCAGGTGAGCCTCTGTCCCAGAGACATGTCCTGCTGCAACCCATGTCTGCCCTGCCAGCCCTGTGGCCCGACCCCGCTGGCCAACAGCTGCAATGAGCCCTGTTGCAGGCAGTGCCAGAGCTCCATCATCGCCATCCAGCCCTCCCCTGTGGTGGTGACCCTGCCTGGCCCCATCCTCAGCTCCTTCCCTCAGAACACCGTTGTGGGCTCCTCCACCTCTGCTGCTGTTGGCAGCATCCTCAGCTGTGAGGGAGTGCCCATCAACTCTGGGGGCTTTGATCTCTCCTGCATTACCAGCCGCTACTGTGGCAACAGATGTCGCCCCTGCTAAAACTGATGGCAACTACTTTGGGAAGAACCTGCTAAGATCTTGAACATGGTCCTTGAAAGGATATAGAGATCCATGGCGTTACATTCTGATCTTCAAACTATTGTTTCCTTCTTCAACTTGTGCCTCTCTGCCTTTCCTCTGCCGATTCTGTCTCTGAGGCCAGCCTAGCAGTGACCTGTTGGTATACCTTCCTGCAGCAGTTTCATCAAATCCTTGGGGCTGCCTGTGGTGCTCCCTCTGAGACACCTCCTTTCCTTCTTGAGACTCATTAAAGTTGTGCTGCATCCAAACACGGGTCTCCGAGTCCTCTTTTGCTCTTCTGCATCTCTTCCCGTCTTCTGAGGGAAAAAGGTGAATTAAGGGGAGAGTGGGACTCCTTGAAGTGGATTTTGTCACTTTGCAACACAGTAAATCAATTCCATGTTTTCATAAATAAATGGAGTGGAGTTGCTCATGAGGGACAGTCAACTTAGTGGGTGTCTCACCCTTGCTTTGCTCCCTTGGGCAAACACATTGGCATTTCTTAACCAACATTTTCTGCTCTTCCCAGTCACACCTGATGTAATCTCCAACCATGGTCTACATGAAACCTGATAGGCACTTTGGTCATTTAAAGTAAACAATTAAGAATGAGGCAATTAAGAAATCAATGCACCCAGGAACTGTCACACATGCAATTACGTGCAACGGGAATCCACCATTTCATGGCAATGGTGAGTTCCAGCAGAGCTGCAATGTTGGTCAAATCTCTGCCAGGTTCTTTCTGCTCTAGTCCATCTCCACACCTGAGCCCTGATACAGTCAGATCTTTATTTGGGGTAAGTGGTTTCTCTCAGTCAGAAACAAAGGGGGTTTGTCCTTCTGAAAGGAATTAAAATAGTAGATTTAACACACCATGGCTTTGCTCCTTCCCTCTTGTCTGGACAGCTGATTCCTTCTGGTAATGTACTGGGCCGTGGCAATTGAGAACAAGACACCTGTAATTGATCTCATTCTCCTGGGCCTTTCATCCCTCCCAGGGTGGGCACCTGCCCTCATGTGCCGTTATCTTCTCCATGTATCTTCGAATCCTGGAAGAGAATGACCTTCATTCTTCTTCCTCCTCATATTTCCTTGGTGGAGACCTGGTAGACCACCACTGTTGTGTCAAAAATGATGGAGACCTTCCTTGCCCTGAGGGAAATCATGTATATTGTCTGCTTCCAGGCACAGTCATTCTGATATTTTCCCATCTTCCTGACTGTCACTGAGTTCATGATCCTCTCGCTCATGTCCTTGAATTGTAACGTCACCATATGCAAAATTTTTCATTGCAGCACTCCCATGGGAGAGAAAACATATTTCCTGCAAGCCTTGCTAGCAATGGCATTGGGATTGTGGTCATGTTCACACCGTTGCCACTTCTGCTGATTGACCCTTCTGCATCAAGAAAGCCACTGCTGGGATTCAAGTCCATGACTCAGCCTTCCCTGATACTGATCTGACAACCACCACCACTCTTGTGTATGGGTCTAATTGGATCAAAGGGCTGGACAAGATGTCTTCTGAGGGAAAGCTAAAGGAGATAAGTTTTCTGCTGGATGAACAGAAAGCTCTGGTGGACCTCCTCAACATATTCTAGTACTTAAATAATATCTCCAAGAAGTTGGTAACTCTCTCACTCAAAGGAGCCACATGGAGAAGACAAGTGTCAATGAGTCCAAGGGTCACTGGGAGAGGTTTCAGTTTGACATAAGAAATACCTTTACTACAGTAAGACCAATCCATCACTGGAGTGACCTCCCAGGGATGTGGTAGAGTTCCCATCACCACAAGTTTCCACAATGTGATTGGACAGGGTGGTAGCTAATCTCATCTTGTCTCTCTCTCCCATTAAAGGTTGGACCAGGTGATCATTCAAGGTCACTTCCAGTATTCAATATTCTATGATTCCCTGTCCCTCCCTGCGATACCCTTCAATCGTGATGTGACAATATGCCATCCACTCTACTGCATCACTGTCATCACAAAGAAAATCCTCATTCCAAAGGAGTTTATTGCAATTCAGATTCACTTTTTTTCAGAGAAAATAGGACCAGGTTGGACCAGGTGATCATTCAAGGTCACTTCCAGTCAGCTGATCGGAGCCAGCGCAGCGAGAGCCAGAGCCGGCGAGGTTCAGTCGACTACGAGGTTTAGCCGAGATTAGAAAGCCCAGAGGGAAACGTACAGGGACAGCGTGACTCCCGGCGGTCCCGATCCCCCCGAAGCCCCGGTAGCCATTGCGAGAGAGCGGCTGACGTGGCGGGGGGCGTTCCCACGGTGACGGCGACCACACCTCCTCCTCTTGCCTTGAAAAAACCTTTGGGAGGGCTGCGACTAGGTGCAGAGAGGAGCAAGTAGCTAGCACAGCGGGTGTGGCAGCTAGCGCAGCGGGTTGCAGAGAGCACTTGTTTATCATTCCCACCGACTTATTGCCAGCGTCCCAGACCGCTGATGACCATGGTCGCCTCCAGAAGGAGAGCATGTCTCAAAAAGACTGTGGCAACGCAGACTGAAGTTCTGTCCCAAACGGTGGCTGTTCAGGTCTCCGGCTGCAAGGAGTGCCAGAGCCTGCTGCTGCCGGAGGAGGGAGGCCAGCACTCCACTTGTGTGAGGTGTGAGCAGGTGCAAGATCTGCTCGACATGGTTGTGAAGCTTAAGGAGGAGGTTGAGACGCTGAGGTCCATCAGGGAGTGCGAAAGGGAGATCGACTGGTGGAGTAACACCCTTACGTGCCGGTCGGAAAGGCCCCAGGGAGGTACCCCCGAAAAGGAGATGGACCTCCTGCCCTCCCGGACAGAGGCGGAGGTCCTGAGACAGCCCCACCCTTGTCGCTGTCGGGCAGAGGTAAATGACCTAAAAGAAGATGAGGGTTGGAAGCTTATTCCAGTTCGGCATCACAGGCAGCCCCACTCCCTGCCTGATTTGCCTCCCCAGGTGCCCCTCCGTAATAGGTTCGAGGCCCTGGATCTTGAAGAAGAGGTAGGTGAGGAGGTGGTGCCAAGCCTGCCTACAAGATCACATAGGAAGAGGCGGTTGACTACACAACTGAAGACTACCTCTGATAAGAAAGATAGAAGGGTGATTGTAATAGGAAATTCCCTTCTGAAAGGAACAGAGGGCCCAATATGCAGGGTTGACCCTCATCTTAGGGAAGTCTGTAGTCTACCTGGAGCCCGGATCAAGGATATTGCTAGAGAGCTCCCCAGACTGGTGCAACCGACAGACTACTACCCACTGCTGGTCTTCCAGACAGATGGGGAGGAAGTTGCTTCCCGTAGTCTGAGGGGAATGAAGAATGACTTCAAGGTCTTGGGAAGGATGGTGAAAGATTCAGGGGCTCAAGTGATCTTCTCTTCACTCCTTCCCTCTTCAAGTGACGATGTGGGGTGGAATGGGAAAATTCAATCTCTAAATGGTTGGCTCCAAGACTGGTGCTACAGGCAGGGCTTTGGTTTTTTTGATAATGGCTGGTTTTATAAGACTCCAGTCCGGACAGTGTTATGCAGGAAAGGCTTATCTCGCAGAGGCAAAAGGATGCTGGGGCAGGAATTAGCTGGGCTCATTTGGAGAGCTTTAAACTAGCCTCGAAGGGGGATGGGGTTGTAGTTGGGCTTGCCCCAGAGGGGCAGCATTCTAAAACAGATGAGGACCGGGTGGCCTCCTGTGCCCCTAGGGAGAAATTGGTGTGCTCTGCTCGCTCCCTGAAATGCCTGTACACCAATGCGCGCAGCATGGGGAATAAGCAGGAGGAGTTAGAATCCTATGTTTGGTCGGCAGATTATGATCTGGTGGCAATTACAGAAACGTGGTGGGACAGTTCACATGACTGGAATGTGGTCATGGATGGCTATGCCCTTTTCAGGAAAGACAGGCCAGCCAGGCGTGGTGGTGGAGTTGCTCTCTATGTGAGAGAGCAACTGCAATGTACTAAATTCTGCCCAGGAGCAGATGAGGAACGAGTTGAGAGTGTATGGGTCAGGATCAAGGGACAGGCTGGTAGGGGTGATACTGTTGTAGGTGTCTATTACAGGCCACCAGATCAGACTGAGGAAGTTGATGAGGCCTTCTATGCGCAGCTGAGAGTGGCCTCACAGTCACAGGCCCTGGTTGTTGTGGGTGATTTTAACTTCCCTGATGTTTGCTGGAAGGACCATTCAGCCAGCCAGCCACAGTCCAGGAGGTTCCTCCAGTGCATTGATGATAACTTCCTCATGCAGATGGTGGAGGAGCCGACCAGGAGAGGTGCACTGCTGGCTCTCATCCTCACTAACAAAGAGGGTCTGGTTGAAGCAGTAAAGGTTGAGGGCTGCCTGGGTTGCAGTGACCACGAGATGGTGGAGTTCAGCATCTCGTGTGGCAGGAACAGAATAGCAAGTAGAATTGCAACCCTGGACTTTGGCAGGGCTAATTTCGGCCTTTTCAAGCAACTGCTGAGGGAAACCCCATGGGCAAGACTGCTTGAAGGAAAAGGGGCCCAAGAGAGCTGGATTGCATTCAGAGATTGCTTCTTCCATGCTCAGGATCAGAGCATCCCCACACGTAGGAAGTCGAGGAAGGGAGCCAGAAGGCCTGCGTGGTTGAATAGGGATCTGTTGGGTATGCTCAAGCAGAAGAGGCGAGTTTACAGGTCATGGAAGCAGAGACTGGCCACTTGGGAGGAATATAAGGCTGCTGTTAGAGGATGCAGGAAGGCAGCTAGGGTAGCCAAGGCCTCCTTAGAATTACAGCTGGCGAAAGGGGTCAAGGACAGCAAGAAGAACTTTTTCAAATACATAGCAGATAAAACTAATACCAGAGGCAATGTAGGCCCACTGATGAATGAGGTGGGTGCCCTGGTGGCAGAAGACACAGAGAAGGCAGAATTGCTGAATGCCGCCTTTGTCTCTGTCTACTCCGCTGGAGGATGTCCTGGGGAACCCTGTACCCCTGAGACCCCGGATGAAGCCAGGTTAATGGAGGAGTTTGCTTTAGTCGATGAGGACTGGGTTAGGGAACAATTAAGTAGTCTGGACGTCCATAAATCCATGGGTCCAGATGGGATGCATCCGCGGGTGCTGAGGGAGCTGGCTGAAGTCATTGCTAGACCGCTATCCATCATTTTTGCCAAGTCTTGGGAAACGGGAGAGGTGCCCGAGGATTGGAGGAAAGCAAATGTCACTCCAGTCTTTAAAAAGGGCAAGAAGGAGGACCCGGGTAATTATAGACCGGTCAGCCTCACCTCTGTCCCTGGGAAAGTAATGGAACAGCTTATCCTTGGTGCCATCTCAAGGCACATCAGGGATAAGAGGGTCATTAGGGGCAGTCAGCATGGCTTTACCAAGGGTAAGTCATGCTTGACCAACCTCATAGCCTTTTATGAGAATGTAACAAGGTGGATGGATGATGGCAGAGCGGTGGATGTGGTCTACCTTGACTTCAGTAAAGCCTTTGACACAGTCCCTCACAGCATCCTCACAGCTAAATTGAGGAGGTGTGGTCTCGACAATAGAGTAGTGAGGTGGGTTGCAAACTGGCTTAAAGAGAGAAGCCAGAGAGTGGTGGTCAATGGTGCGGAGTCCAGTTGGAGGCCAGTATCTAGTGGAGTGCCTCAGGGGTCAGTACTGGGGCCAATATTATTCAATATATTCATTAATGATTTAGACGAGGGAATTGAGTGTACTATTGGCAAGTTTGCTGATGACACTAAGCTGGGAGGAGTGGCTGACACGCCAGAAGGCTGTGCCGCCATCCAGCGGGACCTGGACAGGCTGGAGAGTTGGGCGGGGGATAATCTGATGGAATTTAACAAGGGAAAGTGTAGAGTCCTGCATCTGGGCAGGAACAATCCCAAGTTCCAGTATAGGTTGGGGCATGACCTATTAGAGAGCAGTGTAGGGGAAAGTGACCTGGGGGTCCTGGTGGACAACAGGATGACCATGAGCCAGCACTGTGCCCTTGTGGCCAGGAAGGCTAATGGCATCCTTGGGTGTATTACAAGGGGGGTGGTCAGTAGATCGAGAGAGGTCCTCCTTCCCCTCTACTCTGCCCTGGTGAGACCCCATCTGGAATATTGTGTTCAGTTCTGGGCCCCTCAGTTCAAGAAGGACAGGGAACTGCTGGAGAGGGTCCAGCGTAGGGCAACAAAGATGATTAAGGGAGTGGAGCATCTCCCTTATGAAGAAAGGCTGAGGGAGCTGGGGCTCTTTAGTTTGGAGAAGAGGAGACTGAGGGGTGACCTTATTAATGTTTATAAATATATAAAGGGTGAGTGCCATGAGGATGGAGTCAGGCTCTTCTCAGTGGCAAACAATGATAGGACAAGGGGCAATGGGATCAAGCTGGACCACAAGAGGTTCCACTTAAATTTGAGAAAGAACTTCTTCTCAGTGAGGGTAACAGAGCACTGGAACAGGCTACCCAGGGAGGTTGTGGAGTCTCCTTCCCTGGAGACATTCAAAGCCCGCCTGGACACATTCCTGTGCGACCTCACCTAGGCGTTCCTGCTCCAGCAGGGGGATTGGACTAGATGATCTTTTGAGGTCCCTTCCAATCCCAAACATACTGTGATACTGTGATATTCAATATTCTATGATTCCCTGTCCCTCCCTGTGATACCCTTCAATCGTGATGTCACAATATGCCACCCACTCTACTGCATCACTGTCATCACAAAGAAAATCCTCATTCCAAAGGAGTTTATTGCAATTCAGATTCACTTTTTTTCAGAGAAAATAGGATAGTGCATGGCTATTGTCCTCTTCATTTCCAAGACTTCTTCACTGAAAGAGAGATACTCTGCAGGCAGGGAATAGAAAAGAGGGACAGGAACCTTCGATCTTCTGCTCTAGAAGACCAATAATGGTCAAGAGAAATGAGAACCCTCAAGGCTGTGTCAGCTGTTCTATAAGAGACTTCCATCTAGACTAGCAGATGCATGTACCTAGAAGACTCTATAGATTGCCTAGTTCTTGTAAGTGACAGCTCTCTTGTACGTGGAGATGCTCCATACTGGGCCCCATTGCCTGGGCTCCATGGCACCATGCGGGGGGCTTGTATACCTGGGTTGAGGACCAGTACTTTTCCTCCCAGTATAACCACCAAGACTGGTGCTGTTTACTGCAGAGCTTGGTGGGGGGAGAGGTGTCCGATCATGAGACCACAGCCAAGCACTTTGGTGTGCCCATGGGGTTGCCAGGGCTGTGCAGGGTCTCTTGCAGGACAGCTCTCCAATGACCAGGGACTGCACTGCTGGGAAGACCCTGGCATGCAAGCCATCTGCCCAGTCACCCTCTGTGCAATCATAACAGGATAATGGCCAGAAAATGCCTCTTTGAACACTCAGTGCTGTTGTGGGGTTGTGGTGAACCTTATGGTCATTAGGTTCACAGCAAGAGGGGTCTCCATTACGTGGCCTGACTTGGACTCATATCACTCCTTACTTGGGAATTATCTCAGCCAAGTGTAAGGTGCTGCACATGGGAAAACATAATCCAAGCACAGGCTGGGACCTAGCTGGCTGGGGAGCAGCTCTGTGGAAAGGGACCTGGGGGTCCTGGTGGACAAGCAGCTCGATAGGAGTGAACAATGTCCTGCTGCAGCAAAGAAGGCCAACAGGATGCCCGGTTACATTAGCAAGGGCATCACCAGTGGAAACAAAGAAGTCATTCTCTATGCTCTACTCAGAGCTTGTCAGGACAAATCTCAAATATTGTGTTCAATTTTCACCACTATTATACAAGAAAAAAGATGTGGACAGACTAGAAATACTCCAGAGAAGGCTCACAAAGATGATCAATGGAAAAAGAATCTGCAGCATAAGGAAAGGCTGAGAGAACTGGGGTTGTTCAGATTGGGGAAGCATAGGGGAGACCTCAGCACTATGCTCCAGGATTTAATGGGAGCCTAGACAGAAAATGGAGACTCCCTTTTTGCCAGCAGTCACATGAAAAACATGAGGGGCAATAGGTACAAACTATTGCTGGGAGGTATCCGATTGAACACCAGAGCAAAATTATTCAGGATGACAACAAGGACACGCTGGATTAACCTCCCCAGGGAAGTGGTGGATTCTGAAACATTGGAAACGTACAACATGCAGTTAAACAATGTACTGGACAATTTTACCTAGCCTTCCTTTTGAAAAGAAAGGTTGGTCCAGGTCATCCTTGTGGTCCCTTTTATTCTGGTATTGTATGATCAAGATGCACACCCATGTCTGGATCTGGGCACTGCAATGTGCTGAAGGAATGCATGAGGTTCCTCTGTTTCACCTGGCTGTGCCCATGTGTGTTGATCATGCACACCAGATCAGGTAATGGAGGGGAACAAATGACAGAGATGAGTGTGTGGATTGTCCCCAGGAACTGCTGTTTTGCAGCCCCACTCCTGCCACACTCTGGAACCCTTTACTCACTTAAGACCATTGCCTGTAGCATAGCCATGAATGTCTTGTTCAGCTCCAAAGGAAAGACCATAAAACAATCCACTGCAGGGAGTCCAACCCTCCCCTTCCTCCAAGTTTTCCCTGAGTAGACTGGAACAGTTGCCTCAGAACAAAGGAGGACTCAGAGGCCCAGACTGGGATGCAGTTTAATGAGATTCAAGAAGAAAAGAAGGTGGCTCAGAGGGAGCACCATGGACAGCCATAAGATTGCAGTGAAACTCCTGAGGAGTGTCAGTCTGCCTGCCTGGCAGAGGGAGGGACCAAAACAGGTCCATGCCACACTGTCCTTGGGAGACAGAATCCACAAAAGCAAGAGAGAAAGACATGAGTCGAAGAAGGACACAAGAGTTCAAAGCTCTGAATGCAATGCTGTGAAGCTCGCTCTCCTTTCAAGGACCATGTTCCAAGGTCTTGAGTTCTTGCCCAAGGACGTTGCCAGCATCTTTAGCAGGGTCGGCATCTGCTGCCACAGTAGCGGCTGGTAATGCAGGAGAGGTCAAAGCCCCCAGAGTTGATGGGCACTCCCTCACAGCTGAGGATGCTGCCAACAGCAGCAGAGGTGGAGGAGCCCACAACGGTGTTCTGAGGGAAGGAGCTAAGGATGGGGCCAGGCAGGGTCACCACCACGGAGGAGGGCTCAATGACAATGGTGGAGCTCTGGCACTGCCTGCAACAGGGCTCATTGCAGCTGTTGGCCAGCGGGGTCGGACCACAGGGCTGGCAGGGCACGCATGGGTTGCAGCAAGACATGTCTCTGGGACAGAGGCTCACCTGAGAAGACAGGATGAAACAGAGCATGACATGCACCTGAGAAGCAGCACTGCACCCAAAAACAGAGGACACAAGGCACTTCTTGGCCCAGCATACACTGCCCATCTCAAATCCCAGGAGCCACCTCCACTAAGTCCCTGCCTCTCTCAGCGGAAGACCTTCTCTCCCCTTCCCTCTCCCATGAGAAGCAGCTCTCACCCCAGGGCAAGGACAGACCCTATCAGCTGAGACACACATTGAAAAAAGACCCCAGATTCTGAAGCAGGAGGACAAGAGGCTTCACACTCACCTGACTCCCAAGGAGAATGAAGGAAGAGAAGTAGATGAGAAAGCAGGGAGTTGGGCGGTCATTTATAGGAGTCCTGCACTGCCTCAGGCTCAGGCACCCTTTGTGGAAACAATAATTTTCTGACAAGCTCATGATGAATGTAAAACACATAGGCTAATGGCAAGGGCTGTGGCCTGATTTCGTGCACTGCCGCCTTTTCATTTCCTGTTTTCTGCCATGTGCTTTCCCATACGAAGACTTTTTCTGTAAGTGCCAGGATAAAAGGCCTGAGGATTTCCAGGGTAGACAGACGTCAGCGCAGGCAGAAGATTCAGTCTAATCGCTGGTGGCATCCTGTGCAGGTAGGTGATTTTCACCTGGGTCATTACTGTGGGCTCCTTTGTGGCAAAGTTGTCCGGAAAAGGGCAACGCTGTAATCTTTCCCATCCGCTGACCAAGGACTGACATTTGGGACAACATGCCATATCCTTTTCTCTTGTTTCCTCCACCTCTCTGATGGTCGCTCATTGTTGGACTCAGGTGGGCTTCTGCTAGGAGTGTCTGATACTATTACGACACTAACAGTGCTCTCAGGATGATTTTGTTGGGCTCCTTTGCCTCATGTCCTCTCCTTACACTCTCTGCAGGTCCTCAGGAAATGCCAGGAGATTGTTTGAGGCCTGGTTTTCTATTTGGAACTTGAATCCTTTTCTAGCACAGTGGTCCCCAGGATCTCCTCAACAAAGTCCACACTTGCTGATGGCTTTCCGGCTTTCTGTGAGCATACAGATTGTTGCATGGTTTGATGCAGACCTGCACGAGCACACTTGTGTCCCTCTGTACCTCTGTGACCCTCATCATGAAGACACGTGCATGTCGTAGCAGGGGACTCCTCCCTGGTGTGTCCAAGAGCACCGTAGAGGAGCAGGTTGCCTTTCCCAAAAGGAGCCCATCTGAAGCTGAATGGTGATGCTTTTGTCCTGGCAGAGAGGTTCTCAGAGAGCTGAAATGCAATCTCTGCCTCCTACACCCTCCTGTTATTAATTTAAGAACAGGGAGAAAGTCCAAGAAACCCTAGCTACCAGTGCAGGACATTGTCCCTGGGGTGATACTCTGCTGGTGCAGTGTTGCTGGTGGCTGGGGTGGGACACAGGTTCCTCATGTCCATGACAATGCTATATGTATTTCTGCAGCTGGTCAGCCTGGTGCTGAGTGAGGCAGTGGCTGACAATTTTCATCAAATGTGTATTAGACTGGGATCCAGGTGTAGCTCTGCTGTGACATGGAGGACCAAATCTCTGCGTGCATTAGGGAGAGCCCAACAGTTTTCAGTCAAACTCCTTTGCTTTTCAAGCACCAGGGCTTCCACGTCCCCATAAAAGAACTGAGTCTGAGGGCCCAGCAGGTGTGTCTGAGAATGCAGGGACGTGTGTAGTAGGGAAAACCACAGACACTCTGATGGTTTTCACAAGTAGGTTAGTCAAAGTCAGAGACAGCGTTGGTGTTCTTTACTGATGTCCTTGCCTACAACGCCTCATGTTCACCATCTTCCTCCTCTCAGCCTCCCCAGGCTCCCATTCTTTTTCCTATAGCTCCTGGTTATGGGCAAGCCTCATTCACAGAGCCAGGTGAATCCTGTAACATCAAAGCATTTACAAGAGTCAGATGCAAAGACCCTGGGAAACAGCTCAGCTCTTTGAAGCTGCCTGGAGCCAAGATAAAATGAGTTGTCCAGGGTTGGGCTTTCTCCTCACTGAGACCAGAGTGCTGTGGCACTGTCCCTGACCTCTTAGATGAGGGGTTGAGACTGTGTCAATGCCTGGTACTGACACACAGTGGTGCCAAGGCGGGACTCAGAATGGTCAGGCACAACTATGTACACACACACACACATGCACTAAACACGTATCCAACATGCTCACGTGTGCAACAGGAATCTCAGAGATGCACAGACATAAGCAAATATGCACGAGGCCAGAGACATGCAACGAATTCTACAGGAAAATAGAAACACAGTCTCACCAGCGGCACACAGGTGTGTGCACAGCTAGGCAGACAAGCACAGAGATGTGCATGTAGGGAATCAGACTGGCACACAGTCACGCTAACAGGCACAGTCTTACAGATGAGCACATAGAAATGGACGTCACTGAAGACCTGCCAGGGACGTCCCCTCCAGAGCACGGACGGGGCACTCTAAGCAGGACAAATGCGCTGGCAGCATTGCTTCAGGAGTCTCAGGGATCCATGGAGCGCCCAGAGAGAGGAGGAGGCCAAATAGGTTGCAATTTCCTCCTGAGGGCAGCTTAGAGTGAAAGAGAGATAAAAACATGAAGTGCAGCCCACACTCCTAGGAATATGAGAGCCAGAGACTGGTGCAAGGAGACAAGGAAGAATGACAGAGGGTAGTGCACAGAGTCACAGGAGTCTTTGGGGACAAGTCAAGGATTGCAGTGCTGGGAGCAGCTGGGGCCCTTGCTGTCAGCAAGATCATACAAAAGAACCCAGCAGAGATCCCCAGGATGACACCACCTGCCTCCACTGGAGCCTCCAGCTCTTAGTCCCTGTCTTCTGAACACAATGATTCATCCTCGCCCCGGAAATCCTGGGATTTCTCATCCAGCCTTCTAAAGAAGCATCTGTGACAGAATGGACACGAACTAAAAAGAAATACATGCCAACATGTGTCCAACCCAGAAGTCCTCAGACCTCTAATCCCGGCACTTAAAGAGAAAGCCTTCATATAGGAAAATATGTGGCAGATGCCAGGAAATGGAAAGGCAGCAGTGCAGGAATCCAGGACACAGTCCATACCATTAGCTGGTGTGTTTTGCATTCACCATGAACTTGTCAGAAAATTATTACTTCCACAAAGGGTGCCTGAGCCTGAGACAGTGCAGGACTCCTATAAAAATCAGCCCAGTACCCTGCTCTCTCATCCACTTCTTTCGCCTCCTTCTCCTTGGGAATCAGGTGAGTGTGAGGTCTCTTCTTCACGTGCTTCTGGATCAGGTGTCTTTCCTCAATGTGTGTGCCATCTGAAAGGGTCTGTCCTGATGGGAGCTTTTTCCCGTGGGAGAGGGAAGTGGAGGAAAGGTCTTCTGAAGAGAGAGTTTGGGGCTTAGTGGAGGTGGTTTCTGGGACTTGAGGTGGGCAGCGTATGCTGGGCCAGGTGCTGCCTTGGCTCCAAGGTGTTTTGGTGCAGTGTTGCTTGTCAAGAGCAACGCCTCATGCTCTATTTCCTTCTGCCCTCTCTCTCAGGTGAACCTTTAGCCAAGAGACATGTCCTGTTGCAACCCATGTCTGCCCTGCCAGCCCTGTGGCCCGACCCCGCTGGCCAACAGCTGCAATGAGCCCTGTTGCAGGCAATGCCAGAGCTCCACCGTTGTCATTGAGCCCTCCCCCGTGGTGGTGACCCTGCCTGGCCCCATCCTCAGCTCCTTCCCTCAGAACACTGTTGTGGGCTCCTCCACCTCTGCTGCTGTTGGCAGCATCCTCAGCTGTGAGGGAGTGCCCATCAACTCTGGGGGCTTTGACCTCTCCTGCATTACCAGCCGCTACTGTGGCAGCAGATGTCGCCCCTGCTAAAGCTGCTGACAACTACTTTGGGCAAGAACCTCTCAAGACCTTAGAACATGGTCCTTGAAAGGAGAGAGAGCTTCACAGCATTACATTCAGAGCTTTGAACCATTGTTTCCTTCTTCCACTTGTACCTCTGTTTTTTTCCTTTGCTGATTCTGTCTCCAAGGCCAGCCTAGCAGTGACCTGTTTCTCTCTCACTCTTGAGGAGTTTCGCCACATCCCCATTGCAAAGCAGGTCCATGGCACCATGTCAGGGGGGCTTGTATACCTGCATTGAGGACCAGAAATTTTCCTCCCAGTATAACGGCCAAGACTGGTGCTGTTTACTGCAGAGCTTGGTGAGGGAGAGGTGTCCGATCATGAGACCACAGCCAAGCACTTTGGTGTGCCCATGGGGTTGCCAGGGCTGTGCAGGGTCTCTTGCAAGACAGCTCTCCAACGACCAGGGACTGCACTGCTGGGAAGACCCTGGCATGCAAGCCATCTGCCCAGTCACCCTCTGTGCAATCATAACAGGATAATGGCCAGAAAATTCCTCTTTGAACACTCCGTGGTGTCGTGGGGTTGCAGTGAACCTTAGGGTCATTAGGTTCACAGCAAGAGGGGTCTCCATTACGTGGCCTGACTTGGACTCATATCACTCCTTACTTGGGAATTATCTCAGCCAAGTGTAAGGTGCTGCACATGGGAAAACATAATCCAAGCACAGGCTGGGACCTAGCTGGCTGGGGAGCAGCTCTGTGGAAAGGGGGGACCTGGGGGTCCTGGTGGACAAGCAGCTCGATAGGAGTGAACAATGTCCTGCTGCAGCAAAGAAGGCCAACAGGATGCCCGGTTGCATTAGCAAGGGCATCACCAGGGGAGACAAAAGAAGTAATTATCACACTCTACTCAGAGCTTGTCAGGACAAATCTCAAATATTGTGTTCAATTTTGATCACTACTATACAAAAAAAGAGATGTGGACAGACTAGAAATACTCCAGAGAAGGCTCACAAAGATGATCAATGGAATAAGAATCTGCAGCATAAGGAAAGGCTGAGAGAACTGGGGTTGTTCAGATTGGGGAAGCATAGGGGAGACCTCAGCACTATGCTCCAGGATTTAATGGGAGCCTAGACAGAAAATGGAGACTCTCTTTTTGCCAGCAGTCACATGAAAAAGATGAGGGGCAATAGGTACAAACTACTGCTGGGAGGTATCTGACTGAACACCAGAGCAAAATTATTCAGGATGACAACAAGGACACGCTGGATTAATCTCCCCAGGGAAGTGGTGGATTCAGAAACATTGGACACGTACAACATGCAGTTAAACAATGTGCTGGACAATTTTACCTAGCCTGCACTTTTGAAAAGAAAGGTTGGTCCAGGTCATCCTTGTGGTCCCTTTTATTCTGGTATTGTATGATCAAGATGCAGACCCATGTCTGGATCTGGGCACTGCAATGAGCTGAAGGACTGCATGAGGTTCCTCTGTTTCACCTGGCTGTGCCCATGTGTGTTGATCATGCACACCAGATCAGGTAATGGAGGGGAACGAATGACAGAGATGAGTGTGTGGATTGTCCCCAGGAACTGCTGTTTTGCAGCCCCACTCCTGCCACACTCTGGAACCCTTTACTCACTTAAGACCATTGCGTGTAGCATGGCCATGAATGTCTTGTTCAGCTCCAAAGGAAAGACCATAAAACAATCCACTGCAGGGAGTCCAACCCTCCCCTTCCTCCAAGTTTTCCTTGAGCAGACTGGAACAGTTGCCTCAGAACAAAGGAGGACTCAGAGGCATAGACTGGGATGCAGCACAAGTTTAATGAGATTCAAGAAGAAAAGGAGGTGGCTCAGAGGGAGCACCATGGACAGCTGTAAGATTGCAGTGAAACTCCTGCGGAGTGTCAGTCTGCCTGCCCGGCAGAGGGAGGGACAAAAACAGGTCCCTGCCACACTGTCCTTGGGAGACAGAATCCACAAAAGCAAGAGAGAAAGACATGAGTCGAAGAAGGACACAAGAGTTCAAAGCTCTGAATGCAATGCTGTGAAGCTCGCTCTCCTTTCAAGGACCATGTTCCAAGGTCTTGAGTTCTTGCCCAAGGACGTTGCCAGCATCTTTAGCAGGGTCGGCATCTGCTGCCACAGTAGCGGCTGGTAATGCAGGAGAGGTCAAAGCCCCCAGAGTTGATGGGCACTCCCTCACAGCTGAGGATGCTGCCAACAGCAGCAGAGGTGGAGGAGCCCACAACGGTGTTCTGAGGGAAGGAGCTAAGGATGGGGCCGGGCAGGGTCACCACCACGGGGGAGGGCTCAATGACAACGGTGGAGCTCTGGCACTGCCTGCAACAGGGCTCATTGCAGCTGTTGGCCAGTGGGGTTGGGCCACAGGGCTGGCAGGGCACGCATGGGTTACAGCAAGACATGTCTCTGGGACAGAGGCTCACCTGAGAAGACAGGAAGAAAGAGAGCATGACATGCACCTGAGAAGCAGCACTGCACCCAAAAACAGAGGACACAAGGCACTTCTTGGCCCAGCATACGCTGCCCATCTCAAATCCCAGGAGCCACCTCCACTAAGTCCCTGCCTCTCTCAGCGGAAGACCTTCTCTCCCCTTCCCTCTCCCATGAGAAGCAGCTCTCACCCCAGGGCAAGGACAGACCCTATCAGCTGAGACACACATTGAAAAAAGACCCCAGATTCTGAAGGAGAAGGACAAGAGGCTTCACACTCACCTGACTCCCAAGGAGAATGAAGCGAGAGAAGTGGATGAGAGAGCAGGGAGTTGGACGGTCATTTATAGGAGTCCTGCACTGCCTCAGGCTCAGGCACCCTTTGTGGAAACAATAATTTTCTGACAAGCTCATGATGAATGTAAAACACATAGGCTAATGGCATGGGTTGTGGCCTGATTTCGTGCACTGCCGCCTTTTCATTTCCTGTTTTCTGCCATGTGCTTTCCCATACGAAGACTTTTTCTGTAAGTGCCAGGATAAAAGGCCTGAGGATTTCCAGGGTAGACAGACGTCAGTGCAGGCAGAAGATTCAGTCTAATCGCTGGTGGCATCCTGTGCAGGTAGGTGATTTTCACCTGGGTCATTACTGTGGGCTCCTTTGTGGCAAAGTTGTCCGGAAAAGGGCAATGCTTTAATGTTTCCCATCCGCTGGCCAAGGACTGACATTTGGGACAACATGCCATATCCTTTTCTCTTGTTTCCTCCACCTCTCTGATGGTCGCTCATTGTTGGACTCAGGTGGGCTTCTGCTAGGGGTGTCTGATACTATTACGACACTAACAGTGCTCTCAGGATGATTTTGTTGGGCTCCTTTGTCTCATGTTCTCTCGTTACACTCTCTGCAGGTCCTCAGGAAATGCCAGGAGATTGTTTGAGGCCTGGTTTTCTGTTTGGAACTTGAATCCTTTTCTAGCACAGTGGTCCCCAGGATCTCCTCAACAAAGTCCACACTTGCTGATGGCTTTCTGGCTTTCTGTGAGCATACAGATTGTTGCATGGTTTGATGCAGACCTGCACGAGCACACTTGTGTCCCTCTGTACCTCTGTGACCCTCATCATGAAGACACGTGCATGTCGTAGCAGGGGACTCTTCCCTGGTGTGTCCAAGAGCACCGTAGAGGAGCAGGTTGCCTTTCCCAAAAGGAGCCCATCTGAAGCTGAATGGTGGTGCTTTTGTCCTGGCAGAGAGGTTCTCAGAGAGCTGAAACGCAATCTCTGCCTCCTACACCCTCCCGTTCTTAATGTAAGAACATGGAGAAAGTCCAAGAAACCCTAGCTACCAGTGCAGTACATTGTCCCTGGGGTGATACTCTGCTGGTGCAGTGTTGCTGGTGGCTGGGGTGGGACACAGGTTCCTCATGTCCATGACAATGCTATATGTATTTCTGCAACTGGTCAGCCTGGTGCTGAGTGAGGCAGTGGCTGACAATTCTCATCAAATGTGTATTAGACTGGGATCCAGGTGTAGCTCTGCTGTGACATGGAGGACCAAGTCTCTGCGTGCATTAGGGAGAGCCCAACAGTTTTCAGTCAAACTCCTTTGCTTTTCAAGCACCAGGGCTTCCACGTCCCCATAAAAGAACTGAGTCTGAGGGCCCAGCAGGTGTGTCTGAGAATGCAGGGACGTGTGTAGTAGGGAAAACCACAAACACTCTGATGGTTTTCACAAGTTGGTTGGTCAAAGTCAGTGTTCGATCACGAAGGAACTGTTGTGTATTGACCACAACTCCATATTCTGCATCCCACTGGATTGTTTAAGAGTGAATCAAAAAGAAAAGCCTGCATTGAAGGATTGAAGTTGAATCTGTTAACAAGAGTTAAGGAATGTGGGTAAATTCTTAAGGCTGTTTTGGATGGTTTTTACCATCCTCCTTCATTTCTTATTGTTACCAATTTAAATTATTCTTCTCCAAGTCAGGCCTATTTTGCCCCTAATGATCATTGGTGAGTAATACCCCTGTCTTTACCAGGACCCATCACGGTTTTCACCTTATGTTTTCCACCTGTCCCGTAGATGAAGGAGACAGTAGCCAGCTGGGTGGGTGCCTGGAAGCCGGCCAAGGTCTTCTTGGATTTGCAACAGTTACGGCAGTTAAAAGTGACCAGGAGTGTCTGTCATTTCCATGCTTTAATTCCGTTTTCTGTCTGTGCTATCACAACCAGCCTCTTTTTCCTGCTCTTGCTCTTGCTCTGCTGTAGGGTTGATTAGCAGTAATGTCAACTGATATTTGTGCTTGTGTACCCAGGACATACGATCCCTTTGCGTGCCATGCCCCCTCATTCTGGAGATGCTGGGAAGCTCAAGATGAGCCTCTCTGGCCAAAACGATTTCTCCTACAATCTTCTCCTTACATCCATGCAACCATCTTCTGTATTTGAGCCTCCTGCCCAAGACCACTTCCATCCAGATCAAGAGGAATGGCCTCGAGTGCTTATGATGCTGCTGTCATCCCAGGGTCTCCTGAAGCACTGGGGTCTTCCCATGGACACAGTACAAGTCGGGATAACCATGTTTAAGGCATGCTCGGAGGCCAACGGGAATATTTCTGAGCAGAGATACAGCAAAGGAATGGCTGAAACCCCACCAAAAAAGACCCTGGGCACCTGATAGGATGGGAGGTGGATGCTGTGCAGCAGGGAGCAAGGGTTGATTTTCCTGAGGCCAGGGATCCTCCTGCATGGCCTGTAGCCACAAAGCCACCTCAGCCCAGCCTCAACCCCTCTCCATGACAAACCAACTCTCCTCTGCTCTCTCCCATAATCACAATCTCAGAGCACTAACATGGGACCAAGGGAAAGGTATCAAGTGAGTTGTTCTTGAAGGTTGGACACCTTCCTATAAGAGGAGTGCAAGGAGACAAAGGAATTCTCATTCACTTGATTCCTAATGTGAAGGAGGTGACTGAACTGTTTGAGGGAGTGACCAGTTGAACTAGTTTTTCTTTTGTCTTCACATGGCCTCAGGCTAAAGGTCACACACTGCATAAGCTACAATTTTCCTGCATGCTCCTAAAGAATGGTAATTTTGCAGGTAATGACATCACACGTGCTGCTGTTTCTCTTTATGCTGCCTTTGATTTCCCGCCCCGAGTGCCCCACCAAGGGTGCTTGGCTAAGAAGTGAGAGAAGCTCTGGAGAGACATTTTGGACACGGTTGGGCTGCAGCGGTGTCTCCTGAAGGGGTGATCGCAAGAGCTTTGCTGGACTTCAACAGAGGCCTGGGGAGGATATGGCCAGAAGAGCGTTGCAGTGATGGGGGCAATTCAGTTCAGGGTCCCTGTGTGTTGACCTGGAGAGAAACCTGAATTTCCTGGTATTGCTGCTGCACCTTGTGCTCTGCATTTCACAGAATCATGGAACTGTTGAGGTTGGAAGGCACCTCTGCAGCTGACCTGGCCCAATGCCTCTACTAGAGTAGGGTCAGCTAGAGCACATTGACTAAGAGCTTTATCAAGACAGGATTGGAGTATCTCCACAGCTAGAACTCCACAACCACTTTGAACTAATTCTACCAGTGTTTGAGCACCTCCATAGTGAAAAAGCTTTTATTTGGACCTGCGGATGCACAAGTGGTATGGGAAGGGTTCTTCAAGGCAGGCAGCGTTCCCATGTGGCTTTACACCACTGGTCACTCACTGCAGCATTCAAAACTCATTGACGTGTCTCAGTGGACCCCAAATCCCACAACGGAAGAGCACTTTCCGCACAGTTACCTGATGGGAGGCAGCTGTGGAGCAGTGCACAGTCAGGAACCCCAGCTAGGGCAGTCCAGAGGTGCCCTCCTCTGTCTACTGCTGAGAGTTGTCTTATGCAGGGGATGCGTCATCTCCCAGAACACTTTGAGGACCCTGAGGAGAGTCTTTCCCTCCATCATTTGGGGAGGAGGAAAGGCACTGTGGTGTGGGCCAAAATGCCTGCATTTAAGGAAAAGCATCTAGTTCTGGTCCTCCGGTTTGAGCATGACAGGGAATTACTGGATGGAGTCCAGCGGCAGGCTAGGAAGACAATCAGAGCCTACAGCATCTTTCTGAAGAGGAGAGACTGAGACAGCTGTGTCAGTTCAGCCTGGAAAAGAGAAGGCTGAGAGGTGATCTTATCAATGTTTACAAGTATCTGACAAGTGGATGTCAAAAGGATGCTACCAGAACCCTTTCACGGGTGGCCAGTGATAGGATGATAGGCAACGGGCACAGGCTGAAGCACAGGAGCTTCCATCTGAACATGAGGAATAACTTCTTCTAGGGTGACAAAGCACAGGAACAGGCTGTCCAGAGAGGTTCTGGAGTCTCCTTCTCTGGAGACCCGCTGCTTTCCTCTGCGTGGTGATGTTAGCTGGTGTTTGAATCCCATTCTCCTTCTCCAGGCCATAGGACCAAGAAGCTACATCTCCTGCATCTCAGCCACGGCCAAATAGTTTGTAAGAACAGTTTGGAGTCAGTGTCTCATTAGAGGCTTGGAAAGAGACCTTACAGCACTGCTGGACTTATCTAGTATTGCTGGCACTTGGCATCCTAGGCTCTGTCCAGCGTTGGTGTTCTTTACTGATGTCCATGCCTACACGCCTCATGTTCACCATCTTCCTCCTCTCAGCCTCCCCAGGCTCTCATTCTTTTTCCTATAGCTCCTGGTTATGGGCAAGCCTCGTTCACAGAGCCAGGTGAATCCTGTAACATCAAAGCATTTACAAGAGTCAGATGCAAAGACCCTGGGAAACAGCTCAGCTCTTTGAAGCTGCCTGGAGCCAAGATAAAATGAGTTGTCCAGGGTTGGGCTTTCTCCTCACTGAGACCAGAGTGCTGTGGCACTGTCCCTGACCTCTTAGATGAGGGGTTGAGACTGTGTCAATGCCTGGTACTGACACACAGTGGTGCCAAGGCGGGACTCAGAATGGTCAGGCACAACTATGTACACACACACACACATGCACTAAACACGTATCCAACATGCTCACGTGTGCAACAGGAATCTCAGAGATGCACAGACATAAGCAAATATGCACGAGGCCAGAGACATGCAACGAATTCTACAGGAAAATAGAAACACAGTCTCACCAGCGGCACACAGGTGTGTGCACAGCTAGGCAGACAAGCACAGAGATGTGCATGTAGGGAATCAGACTGGCACACAGTCACGCTAACAGGCACAGTCTTACAGATGAGCACATAGAAATGGACGTCACTGAAGACCTGCCAGGGACGTCCCCTCCAGAGCACGGACGGGGCACTCTAAGCAGGACAAATGCGCTGGCAGCATTGCTTCAGGAGTCTCAGGGATCCATGGAGCGCCCAGAGAGAGGAGGAGGCCAAATAGGTTGCAATTTCCTCCTGAGGGCAGCTTAGAGTGACAGAGAGATAAAAACATGAAGTGCAGCCCACACTCCTAGGAATATGAGAGCCAGAGACTGGTGCAAGGAGACAAGGAAGAATGACAGAGGGTAGTGCACAGAGTCACAGGAGTCTTTGGGGACAAGTCAAGGATTGCAGTGCTGGGAGCAGCTGGGGCCCTTGCTGTCAGCAAGATCATACAAAAGAACCCAGCAGAGATCCCCAGGATGACACCACCTGCCTCCACTGGACCCTCCAGCTCTTAGTCCCTGTCTTCTGAACACAATGATTCATCCTCGCCCCGGAAATCCTGGGATTTCTCATCCAGCCTTCTAAAGAAGCATCTGTGACAGAATGGACACGAACTAAAAAGAAATACATGCCAACATGTGTCCAACCCAGAAGTCCTCAGACCTCTAATCCCGGCACTTAAAGAGAAAGCCTTCATATAGGAAAATATGTGGCAGATACCAGGAAATGGAAAGGCAGCAGTGCAGGAATCCAGGACACAGTCCATACCATTAGCTGGTGTGTTTTGCATTCACCATGAGCTTGTCAGAAAATTATTACTTCCACAAAGGGTGCCTGAGCCTGAGGCAGTGCAGGACTCCTATAAAAATCAGCCCAGTACCCTGCTCTCTCATCCACTTCTTTCGCCTCCTTCTCCTTGGGAATCAGGTGAGTGTGAGGTCTCTTCTTCACGTGCTTCTGGATCAGGTGTCTTTCCTCAATGTGTGTGCCATCTGAAAGGGTCTGTCCTGATGGGAGCTTTTTCCCGTGGGAGAGGGAAGTGGAGGAAAGGTCTTCTGAAGAGAGAGTTTGGGGCTTAGTGGAGGTGGTTTCTGGGACTTGAGGTGGGCAGCGTATGCTGGGCCAGGTGCTGCCTTGGCTCCAAGGTGTTTTGGTGCAGTGTTGCTTGTCAAGAGCAACGCCTCATGCTCTATTTCCTTCTGCCCTCTCTCTCAGGTGAACCTTTAGCCAAGAGACATGTCCTGTTGCAACCCATGTCTGCCCTGCCAGCCCTGTGGCCCAACCCCGCTGGCCAACAGCTGCAATGAGCCCTGTTGCAGGCAGTGCCAGAGCTCCACCGTTGTCATTGAGCCCTCCCCCGTGGTGGTGACCCTGCCTGGCCCCATCCTCAGCTCCTTCCCTCAGAACACTGTTGTGGGCTCCTCCACCTCTGCTGCCGTTGGCAGCATCCTCAGCTGTGAGGGAGTGCCCATCAACTCTGGGGGCTTTGACCTCTCCTGCATTACCAGCCGCTACTGTGGCAGCAGATGTCGCCCCTGCTAAAGCTGCTGACAACTACTTTGGGCAAGAACCTCTCAAGACCTTAGAACATGGTCCTTGAAAGGAGAGAGAGCTTCGCAGCATTGCATTCAGAGCTTTGAACCATTGTTTCCTTCTTCCACTTGTATCTCTGTTTTTTTCCTTTGCTGATTCTGTCTCCAAGGCCAGCCTAGCAGTGACCTGTTTCTCTCTCGCTCTTGAGGAGTTTCGCCACATCCTTGGGGCTACATGTGGTGCTCCTTCTGAGACACCTCCTTTCCTTCTTGAGACTCATTAAAGTTGTGCTTCATCCAAGCCTGGGCCTCCGAGTCCTCTTTTGCTCTTCAGCAACTCTTTCAGTCTTCTCAGGGAAAAGGTGAATGAAGGGGAGGGTGAGACTCTTTGCAGTGGATTTTGTCACTTTGCAACACAGTAAATCAATTCCATGTTTTCATAAATAAATGGAGTGGAGTTGCTCGTGAGGGACAGTCAACTTAGTGGGTGTCTCAGCCTTGCTTTGCTCCCTTGAGCATAGACATAGGCATTTCTTCACCAACATTTTCTGCTCTTCCCAGTCACACCTGATGTAATCTCCAGCCACGGTCCACGTTAGACCTAATAGGCACTTTGGTCATTTAAAGTAAACAATTAAGAATGAGGCAATTAAGAAACCAATGCACCCAGGAACTGTCACACATGCAATTACGTGTAATGGGAATCAGTCATTTCATGGCAATGGTGAGTTTCAGCAGAGCAGAAATGTTGGTCAAATCTCTGCCAGGTTCTTTCTGCTGTGGTCCATTTCCACACCTGAGCCCTAGTATGTCAGACCATTATATGGGGTAAGTGGTTTCTCTCAGTCAGAAACAAAGGGGGTTTGTCCTTCTGAAAGGAATTAAAATAGTAGATTTAACACACCATGGCTTTGCTCCTTCCCTCTTGTCTGGACAGCTGATTCCTTCTGGTCATGTACTGGACCGTGGCAATTGAGAACAAGACACCTGTAATTGATCTCATTCTCCTGGGCCTTTCATCCCTCCCCGGGTGGGCACATGCCCTCATGTGCCATTATCTTCTCCATGTATCTTCGAATCCTGGAAGAGAATGACCTTCATTCTTCTTCCTCCTCATATTTCCTTGGTGGAGACCTGGTAGACCACCACTGTTGTGTCAAAAATGATGGAGACTTTCCTTGCCTTGAGGAAAATCATGTATGTTGTCTGCTTCCGGGCACAGTCATTCTGATGTTTTCCCATCTTCCTGACTGTCACTGAGTTCATGATCCTCTCACTCATGTCCTTGAATTGTAACGTCACCATATGCAAATTTTTTCATTGCAGCACTCCCATGAGAGAGAAAACATCTTTCCTGCAAGCCTTGGTAGCAATGGCATTGGGATTGTGGTCACGTTCACACCGTTGCCACTTCTGCTGACTGGCCCTTCTGCATCAAGAAAGGTGCTGCTGGGATCCAAGTCCATGACTCAGCCTTCCCTGATCCTGATCTGACAGCCACCACCACTCTTGTGTATGCGTCTAATTGGATCAAAGGGCTGGACAAAATGTCTTCTGAGGGAAGGCTGAAGGAGATAAGTTTTCTGCTGGATGAACAGAAAGCTCTGGTGGACCTCCTCAACATATTCTAGTACTTAAATAATATCTCCAAAGAAGTTGGCAACTCTCTTACTCAAAGGAGCCACATGGAGAAGACAAGTGTCAATGAGTCCAAGGGTCACTGGGAGAGGTTTCAGTTTGACATAAGAAATACCTTTGCTACAGTAAGACCAATCCATCACTGGAGTGACCTCCCAGGGATGTGGTAGAGTTCCCATCACCACAAGTTTCCACAATGTGATTGGACAGGGTGGTAGCTAATCTCATCTTGTCTCTCTCTCCCATTAAAGGTTGGACCAGGTGATCATTCAAGGTCACTTCCAGTTGTGTCCCTCTGTACCTCTGTGACCCTCATCATGAAGACACGTGCATGTCGTAGCAGGGGACTCTTCCCTGGTGTGTCCAAGAGCACCGTAGAGGAGCAGGTTGCCTTTCCCAAAAGGAGCCCATCTGAAGCTGAATGGTGGTGCTTTTGTCCTGGCAGAGATGTTCTCAGAGAGCTGAAATGCAATCTCTGCCTCCTACACCCTCCCATTCTTAATGTAAGAACAGGGAGAAAGTCCAAGAAACCCTAGCTACCAGTGCAGGACATTGTCCCTGGGGTGATACTCTGCTGGTGCAGTGTTGCTGGTGACTGGGGTGGGACACAGGTTCCTCATGTCCATGACAATGCTATATGTATTTCTGCAGCTGGTCAGCCTGGTGCTGAGTGAGGCAGTGGCTGACAATTTTCATCAAATGTGTATTAGACTGGGATCCAGGTGTAGCTCTGCTGTGACATGGAGGACCAAGTCTCTGCGTGCATTAGGGAGAGCCCAACAGTTTTCAGTCAAACTCCTTTGCTTTTCAAGCACCAGGGCTTCCACGTCCCCATAAAAGAACTGAGTCTGAGGGCCCAGCAGGTGTGTCTGAGAATGCAGGGACGTGTGTAGTAGGGAAAACCACAAACACTCTGATGGTTTTCACAAGTTGGTTGGTCAAAGTCAGTGTTCGATCACGAAGGAACTGTTGTGTATTGACCACAACCCCATATTCTGCATCCCACTGTATTGTTTAAAAGTGAATCAAAAAGAAAAACCTGCATTGAAGGATTGAAGTTGAATCTGTTAACAAGAGTTAAGGAATGTGGGTAAATTCTTAAGGCTGTTTTGGATGGTTTTTACCATCCTCCTTCATTTCTTATTGTTACCAATTTAAATTATTCTTCTCCAAGTCAGGCCTATTTTGCCCCTAATGATCATTGGTGAGTAATACCCCTGTCTTTACCAGGACCCATCACGGTTTTCACCTTATGTTTTCCACCTGTCCCGTAGATGAAGGAGACAGTAGCCAGCTGGGTGGGTGCCTGGAAGCCGGCCAAGGTCTTCTTGGATTTGCAACAGTTACGGCAGTTAAAAGTGACCAGGAGTGTCTGTCATTTCCATGCTTTATTTCTGCTTTCTGTCTGTGCTGTCACAACCAGCCTCTTTTTCCTGCTCTTGCTCTTGCTCTGCTGTAGGGTTGATTAGCGGTAATGTCAACTGATATTTGTGTTCCTGTACCCAGGACATACGATCCCTTTGCGTGCCATGCCCCCTCATTCTGGAGATGCTGGGAAGCTCAAGATGAGCCTCTCTGGCCAAAACAATTTCTCCTACAATCTTCTCTTTACATCCATGCAACCATCTTCTGTATTTGAGCCTCCTGCCCAAGACCACTTCCATCCAGATTAAGAGGAATGGCCTCGAGTGCTTATGATGCTGCTGTCATCCCAGGGTCTCGTGAAGCACTGGGGTCTTCCCATGGACACAGTACAAGTCGGGATAACCATGTTTAAGGCATGCTCAGAGACCAATGGGAATATTTCTGAGCAGAGATACAGCAAAGGAATGGCTGAAACCCCACCAAAAAAAACCCTGGGCACCTGAAGGGAAGAGAGGTAGATGCTGTGCAGTGGGGAGCATGGGTTTATTTTCCTGAGGCCAGGGATCCTCCTGCATGGCCTGTAGCCACAAAGCCACCTCAGCCCAGCCTCAACCCCTCTCCATGACAAACCAACTCTCCTCTGCTCTCTCCCATAATCACGATCTCAGAGCACTAACATGGGACCAAGGGAAAGGTATCATGTGAGTTGTCCTTGAAGGCTGGACCCCTTCCTATAAGAGGAGGGCAAGGAGACAACGGAGTTCTCATTCACTTGGTTCCTAATGTGAAGGAGGTGACTGAACTGTTTGAGGGAGTGACCAGTTGAACTAGTTTTTCTTTTGTCTTCACATGGCCTCAGGCCAAAAGGCACACACTGCATAAGCTACAATTTTCCTGCATGCTCCTAAAGAATGGTAATTTTGCAGGTAATGACATCACACGTGCTGCTGTTTCTTTTTATGCAGCCTTTGATTTCCCACGCCGAGTGCCCCATCAAGGGTACTTGGCTAAGAAGTGAGAGTAGCTCTGGAGAGACATTTTGGACAGGGCTGGGCTGCAGCGGTGTCTCCTGAAGGGGTGATCGCAAGAGCTTTGCTGGACTTCAGCAGAGGCCTGGGGAGGTAATGGCCAGAAGACCATTGCAGTTGATGGGGGGCAATTCAATTCAGGGTCCCTGTGTGTTGACCTGGAGAGAAACCTGAATTTCCTGGTATTGCTGCTGCACCTTGTGCTCTGCATTTCACAGAATCATGGAACTGTTGAGGTTGGAAGGCATCTCTGCAGACGATCTCGTCAAATGCCTCTGCTACAATAGGGTCAGCTAGAGCACATTGGCTAAGGGCTTTATCAAGACGGGATTGGAGTATCTCCACAGCTAAGATTCCACAACCTCTTTGAACTACTTCTGCCAGTGTTTCAGCATCTCCATAGTGAAAAAGCTTTTATTTGGACCTGCGGATGCACAAGTGGTATGGGAAGGGTTCTTCAAGGCAGGCAGCGTTCCCATGTGGCTTTACACCACTGGTCACTCACTGCAGCGTTCGAAACTCACTGGCATGTCTCAGTGGACCCCAAATCCCACAACAGAAGAGCACTTTCCTCACAGTTGCCTGATGGGAGCCAGGTGTGGAGCAGTGCACAGTCAAAACCCTCAACCCAGTCCCTCCAGAGGTGCCCTCCTCTGTCTACTGCTGAGAGTTGTCTTATGCAGGGGATGCGCCATCTCCCAGAACACTTTGAGGACCCTGAGGAGGGTCTTTCTCTCCATCATTTGGGGAGGAGGAAAGGCACTGTGGTGTGGGCCAGAATGCCTGCATTTAAGGAAAAGCATCTAGTTCTAGACCTCTGGTTTAAGCATGACAAGGAATTACTGGATGGAGTCCAGTGGCAGGCTAGGAAGACAATCAGAGCCTACGGCATTTTTCTGAAGAGGAGAGACTGAGACAGCTGTGTCAGTTCAGCCTGGAGAAGAGAAGGCTGAGAGGTGATCTTATCAATGTTTACAAGTATCTGATGAGTGGATGTCAAAAGGATGGTACCAGAATCCTTTCAGGGGTGGCCAGTGATAGGATGATAGGCAACGGGCACAGGCTGAAGCACAGGAGCTTCCATCTGAACATGAGGAGTAACTTCTTCTAGGGTGACAGAGCACAGGAACAGGCTGTCCAGAGAGGTTCTGTAGTCTCCTTCTCTGGAGGAATTCAAAACCCACCTGGACATCTCCCTGTGAACTCTCCTATCGGTGTACTTGCTTAAGAAGGTGGGTTGGACTAGATGACATACTGAGGTCCCTTCCTACTCTGAGCATTATGTGATTCTATGATTCTGTGCAAATCTTTTCAGAGGAGAACCAGTGGCTGCCTTCCCCTCCGTGCTGATGTTAGCTGGTGCTTGAGTTCCACAATCCTTCCCCAAGCCATAGAGCCCAGAAACTGCATCTCCTGCATCTCAGCCATGGACAAACGGTTTGGAGTCAGTGTCTCATTAGAGGCTTGGAAAGAGATCTTACAGCCCGGCTGGACTTATCTAGTATTGCTAGCACTTGAGATCCTTGGCCCTGTACATTGTTGGTGTTCTCGACTGGTGCCATTGAATATACGCCTCATGTTCACCATTCCTCCTTTCAGCCTCCCCAGGCTCTCATTCATTTTCCCATAGCTCCTGCCTCTGGATAAGTGTCAGTCATTTATCCAGCTGAATCCTGTAACGTAAAGCTTTTACAGGAGTCAGGAGCAAAGACCCTGGGAAACAGATCAACCCTTTGAAGTTGCTTGGAGCCAAGATAAAATGAGTTGTCCAGGGTTGGGCTTTCTCCTCACTGAGACCAGAGTGCTGTATCCCAGTGCAAGCCCTCTGACACGAGGGACTGAGTCTGTTGTAAGGCCTGGCACTGACACAGATGGGTGTCAACGTGGGACTTGGAACGATCAGGCACAACTATGTACACACACACATATGCACTAAACACGTATCCAACATGCTCGCATGTGCACCAGGATTTACAGAAATGCACAGACACAAGCAAATGTGCGAGAGGCCAGAGATGCACAAAGAATTGTACAGGTCAATAGAAACACAGTTTCATCAGAGGTATACAGGTGTATGCACAGCCAGACAGACAAGCACATGGATGTGCATGCAGAGAATCACACAGACTGATACGCAATCGCACTAGCAGGCGCATTACTGCAGGTGAGCACATAGCAATGGATCTGACAGAGGAGCTGCCAGGGACCTCCCCTCCCGAGCAGGGACGGGGCATTCTAAGCAGAACAGATCCACTGGCAGCGCTGCTTGAGGAGTCTCAGTGGTCCACGAACTGCCAGAGAGTGTAGAAGGTCAAAGACATTGCAATTTCCTCCTCAGGCGAGATTAGAGTGAAAGGGAGATGGAAAGTTGAAGTGGAGGCCATCCACTCAGGAATACGACAGCCCCATATGACTTGAGGAGGGAGCCAATAGAAAATGAGAGAGGTCATTGCACACTTTCACAGGAGCCCTTGGGGACAAGTCAAGGACAGCAGTGCTGGGAGCAGCTGATGCCCCTGTTGTCAGTAAGATCATACAAAATAGCCCACCAGAACTCCCCAGGCTGACTTCCCCTACCTTCAGTGGACCCTTCTGGTCTTAGTCCCTGTCCTCTGAACACAATGATTCATCCTTGCCCCGGAAATCCCGGGATTTTTCATCCAGCCTCCTAAACAAGCGTCCGTGACAGAATGGACATGAATTAAAAAGAAATACATAGTGACGTGTCCAACCAGGAAATCCTCAGGCCTCTAATCCCGACATTTACAGAAGAAGCCTTCATACAAGAAAGTATGAGGCAGATATCAGGAAATGGAAAGGCAGCAGTGCAGGAAATCAGGACACAGCCCATGCCATTAGTTGGAATGTTTTGCATTCACCATGAACTTGTCAGAAAATTATTACTTCCACAAAGAGTGCCTGGGCCTGAGGCAGTGCAGGACTCCTATAAAAGGCAGCCCAACTCTCTCCTCTCTCATCCACTTCTTTCACCTCCTTCTCCTTGGGAATCAGGTGAGTGTGAATTCTCTACTCCTGCTTCTGGATCAGGTGTCTTTCCTCAATGTGTTTCTCAGATGAAATGATCTGTCCTGACCCTGGGGTGGGAGTTATTTCCCATGGGAGAGGGAAGGTGGGACAAGGTCTTCTGCAGAGAGAGGCTGGGTCGTAGTGGAAGTGCCTCCTGGGACTTGAGGTGGGCAGCGTATGCTGGGCCAGGAGCTGCCTTGGCTCCAAGGTGTTTTGGTGCAGTGCTGCTTGTCAAGAGCAACGCCTCATGCTCTATTTCCTTCTGCCCTCTCTCTCAGGTGAGCCTCTGTCCCAGAGACATGTCCTGCTGCAACCCATGTCTGCCCTGCCAGCCCTGTGGCCCGACCCCGCTGGCCAACAGCTGCAATGAGCCCTGTTGCAGGCAGTGCCAGAGCTCCACCGTTGTCATTGAGCCCTCCTCCGTGGTGGTGACCCTGCCTGGCCCCATCCTCAGCTCCTTCCCTCAGAACACCGTTGTGGGCTCCTCCACCTCTGCTGCTGTTGGCAGCATCCTCAGCTGTGAGGGAGTGCCCATCAACTCTGGGGGCTTTGATCTCTCCTGCATTACCAGCCGCTACTGTGGCAACAGATGTCGCCCCTGCTAAAACTGATGGCAACTACTTTGGGAAGAACCTCCTAAGACCTTGAAATGTGGTCCTTGAAAGGATATAGAGATCCATGGCGTTACATTCTGATCTTCAAACTATTGTTTCCTTCTTCAACTTGTGCCTCTCTGCCTTTCCTCTGCCGATTCTGTCTCTGAGGCCAGCCTAGCAGTGACCTGTTGGTATACCTTCCTGCAGCAGTTTCACCAAATCCTTGGGGCTGCCTGTGGTGCTCCCTCTGAGACACCTCCTTTCCTTCTTGAGACTCATTAAAGTTGTGCTGCATCCAAACACGGGTCTCCGAGTCCTCTTTTGCTCTTCTGCATCTCTTCCCGTCTTCTGAGGGAAAAAGGTGAATTAAGGGGAGAGTGGGACTCCTTGAAGTGGATTTTGTCACTTTGCAACACAGTAAATCAATTCCATGTTTTCATAAATAAATGGAGTGGAGTTGCTTGTGAGGGACAGTCAACTTAGTGGGTGTCTCACCCTTGCTTTGCTCCCTTGGGCAAACACATTGGCATTTCCTAACCAACATTTTCTGCTCTTCCCAGTCACACCTGATGTAATCTCCAACCATGGTCTACATGAAACCTGATAGGCACTTTGGTCATTTAAAGTAAACAATTAAGAATGAGGCAATTAAGAAATCAATGCACCCAGGAACTGTCACACATGCAATTACGTGCAACGGGAATCCACCATTTCATGGCAATGGTGAGTTCCAGCAGAGCTGCAATGTTGGTCAAATCTCTGCCAGGTTCTTTCTGCTCTAGTCCATCTCCACACCTGAGCCCTGATACAGTCAGATCTTTATTTGGGGTAAGTGGTTTCTCTCAGTCAGAAACAAAGGGGGTTTGTCCTTCTGAAAGGAATTAAAATAGTAGATTTAACACACCATGGCTTTGCTCCTTCCCTCTTGTCTGGACAGCTGATTCCTTCTGGTAATGTACTGGGCCGTGGCAATTGAGAACAAGACACCTGTAATTGATCTCATTCTCCTGGGCCTTTCATCCCTCCCAGGGTGGGCACCTGCCCTCATGTGCCGTTATCTTCTCCATGTATCTTCGAATCCTGGAAGAGAATGACCTTCATTCTTCTTCCTCCTCATATTTCCTTGGTGGAGACCTGGTAGACCACCACTGTTGTGTCAAAAATGATGGAGACCTTCCTTGCCCTGAGGGAAATCATGTATATTGTCTGCTTCCAGGCACAGTCATTCTGATATTTTCCCATCTTCCTGACTGTCACTGAGTTCATGATCCTCTCGCTCATGTCCTTGAATTGTAACGTCACCATATGCAAAATTTTTCATTGCAGCACTCCCATGAGAGAGAAAACATCTTTCCTGCAAGCCTTGCTAGCAATGGCATTGGGATTGTGGTCATGTTCACACCGTTGCCACTTCTGCTGATTGACCCTTCTGCATCAAGAAAGCCACTGCTGGGATTCAAGTCCATGACTCAGCCTTCCCTGATACTGATCTGACAACCACCACCACTCTTGTGTATGGGTCTAATTGGATCAAAGGGCTGGACAAGATGTCTTCTGAGGGAAAGCTAAAGGAGATAAGTTTTCTGCTGGATGAACAGAAAGCTCTGGTGGACCTCCTCAACATATTCTAGTACTTAAATAATATCTCCAAGAAGTTGGTAACTCTCTCACTCAAAGGAGCCACATGGAGAAGACAAGTGTCAATGAGTCCAAGGGTCACTGGGAGAGGTTTCAGTTTGACATAAGAAATACCTTTGCTACAGTAAGACCAATCCATCACTGGAGTGACCTCCCAGGGATGTGGTAGAGTTCCCATCACCACAAGTTTCCACAATGTGATTGGACAGGGTGGTAGCTAATCTCATCTTGTCTCTCTCTCCCATTAAAGGTTGGACCAGGTGATCATTCAAGGTCACTTCCAGTATTCAATATTCTATGATTCCCTGTCCCTCCCTGCGATACCCTTCAATCGTGATGTCACAATATGCCATCCACTCTACTGCATCACTGTCATCACAAAGAAAATCCTCATTCCAAAGGAGTTTATTGCAATTCAGATTCACTTTTTTTCAGAGAAAATAGGATAGTGCATGGCTCTTGTCCTCTTCATTTCCAAGACTTCTTCACTGAAAGAGAGATACTCTGCAGGCAGGGAATAGAAAAGAGGGACAGGAACCTTCGATCTTCTGCTCTAGAAGACCAATAATGGTCAAGAGAAATGAGAACCCTCAAGGCTGTGTCAGCTGTTCTATAAGAGACTTCCATCTAGACTAGCAGATGCATGTACCTAGAAGACTCTATAGATTGCCTAGTTCTTGTAAGTGACAGCTCTCTTGTACGTGGAGATGCTCCATACTGGGCCCCATTGCCTGGGCTCCATGGCACCATGCGGGGGGCTTGTATACCTGGGTTGAGGACCAGTACTTTTCCTCCCAGTATAACCACCAAGACTGGTGCTGTTTACTGCAGAGCTTGGTGGGGGGAGAGGTGTCCGATCATGAGACCACAGCCAAGCACTTTGGTGTGCCCATGGGGTTGCCAGGGGTGTACAGGGTCTCTTGCAGGACAGCTCTCCAATGACCAGGGACTGCACTGCTGGGAAGACCCTGGCATGCAAGCCATCTGCCCAGTCACCCTCTGTGCAATCATAACAGGATAATGGTCAGAAAATGCCTCTTTGAACACTCAGTGCTGTCCAAGGGCTGCGGTGGCCCTTATGATCATTGGGTTCACAGCAAGAGGGGTCTCCATTATGTGGCCTGACTTGGGCTCATATCAATCCTAACTTGGGAATTATCTCAGCCAAGTGTAAGGTGCTGCACATGGGAAAACATAATCCAAGCACAGGCTGGGACCTAGCTGGCTGGGGAGCAGCTCTGTGGAAAGGGGGGACCTGGGGGTCCTGGTGGACAAGCAGCTCGATAGGAGTGAACAATGTCCTGCTGCAGCAAAGAAGGCCAACAGGATGCCCGGTTACATTAGCAAGGGCATCACCAGTGGAAACAAAGAAGTCATTCTCTATGCTCTACTCAGAGCTTGTCAGGACAAATCTCAAATACTGTGTTCAATTTTCACCACTATTATACAAGAAAAAAGATGTGGACAGACTAGAAATACTCCAGAGAAGGCTCACAAAGATGATCAATGGAAAAAGAATCTGCAGCATAAGGAAAGGCTGAGAGAACTGGGGTTGTTCAGATTGGGGAAGCATAGGGGAGACCTCAGCACTATGCTCCAGGATTTAATGGGAGCCTAGACAGAAAATGGAGACTCCCTTTTTGCCAGCAGTCACATGAAAAACATGAGGGGCAATAGGTACAAACTATTGCTGGGAGGTATCCGATTGAACACCAGAGCAAAATTATTCAGGATGACAACAAGGACACGCTGGATTAACCTCCCCAGGGAAGTGGTGGATTCTGAAACATTGGAAACGTACAACATGCAGTTAAACAATGTACTGGACAATTTTACCTAGCCTTCCTTTTGAAAAGAAAGGTTGGTCCAGGTCATCCTTGTGGTCCCTTTTATTCTGGTATTGTATGATCAAGATGCAGACCCATGTCTGGATCTGGGCACTGCAATGTGCTGAAGGAATGCATGAGGTTCCTCTGTTTCACCTGGCTGTGCCCATGTGTGTTGATCATGCACACCAGATCAGGTAATGGAGGGGAATGAATGACAGAGATGAGTGTGTGGATTGTCCCCAGGAACTGCTGTTTTGCAGCCCCACTCCTGCCACACTCTGGAACCCTTTACTCACTTAAGACCATTGCCTGTAGCATAGCCATGAATGTCTTGTTCAGCTCCAAAGGAAAGACCATAAAACAATCCACTGCAGGGAGTCCAACCCTCCCCTTCCTCCAAGTTTTCCCTGAGTAGACTGGAACAGTTGCCTCAGAACAAAGGAGGACTCAGAGGCCCAGACTGGGATGCAGTTTAATGAGATTCAAGAAGAAAAGAAGGTGGCTCAGAGGGAGCACCATGGACAGCCATAAGATTGCAGTGAAACTCCTGAGGAGTGTCAGTCTGCCTGCCTGGCAGAGGGAGGGACCAAAACAGGTCCATGCCACACTGTCCTTGGGAGACAGAATCCCAAAAGCAAGAGAGAGAGACATGAGTCGAAGAAGGACACAAGAGTTCAAAGCTCTGAATGCAATGCTGTGAAGCTCGCTCTCCTTTCAAGGACCATGTTCCAAGGTCTTGAGTTCTTGCCCAAGGACGTTGCCAGCATCTTTAGCAGGGTCGGCATCTGCTGCCACAGTAGCGGCTGGTAATGCAGGAGAGGTCAAAGCCCCCAGAGTTGATGGGCACTCCCTCACAGCTGAGGATGCTGCCAACAGCAGCAGAGGTGGAGGAGCCCACAACGGTGTTCTGAGGGAAGGAGCTAAGGATGGGGCCAGGCAGGGTCACCACCACGGAGGAGGGCTCAATGACAATGGTGGAGCTCTGGCACTGCCTGCAACAGGGCTCATTGCAGCTGTTGGCCAGCGGGGTCGGACCACAGGGCTGGCAGGGCACGCATGGGTTGCAGCAAGACATGTCTCTGGGACAGAGGCTCACCTGAGAAGACAGGATGAAACAGAGCATGACATGCACCTGAGAAGCAGCACTGCACCCAAAAACAGAGGACACAAGGCACTTCTTGGCCCAGCATACACTGCCCATCTCAAATCCCAGGAGCCACCTCCACTAAGTCCCTGCCTCTCTCAGCGGAAGACCTTCTCTCCCCTTCCCTCTCCCATGAGAAGCAGCTCTCACCCCAGGGCAAGGACAGACCCTATCAGCTGAGACACACATTGAAAAAAGACCCCAGATTCTGAAGCAGGAGGACAAGAGGCTTCACACTCACCTGACTCCCAAGGAGAATGAAGGAAGAGAAGTAGATGAGAAAGCAGGGAGTTGGGCGGTCATTTATAGGAGTCCTGCACTGCCTCAGGCTCAGGCTCAGGCACCCTTTGTGGAAACAATAATTTTCTAACAAGCTCATGATGAATGTAAAACACATAGGCTAATGGCAAGGGCTGTGGCCTGATTTCGTGCACTGCCGCCTTTTCATTTCCTGTTTTCTGCCATGTGCTTTCCCATACGAAGACTTTTTCTGTAAGTGCCAGGATAAAAGGCCTGAGGATTTCCAGGGTAGACAGACGTCAGCGCAGGCAGAAGATTCAGTCTAATCGCTGGTGGCATCCTGTGCAGGTAGGTGATTTTCACCTGGGTCATTACTGTGGGCTCCTTTGTGGCAAAGTTGTCCAGAAAAGGGCAACGCTGTAATCTTTCCCATCCGCTGACCAAGGACTGACATTTGGGACAACATGCCATATCCTTTTCTCTTGTTTCCTCCACCTCTCTGATGGTCGCTCATTGTTGGACTCAGGTGGGCTTCTGCTAGGAGTGTCTGATACTATTACGACACTAACAGTGCTCCCAGGATGATTTTGTTGGGCTCCTTTGCCTCATGTTCTCTCGTTACACTCTCTGCAGGTCCTCAGGAAATGCCAGGAGATTGTTTGAGGCCTGGTTTTCTATTTGGAACTTGAATCCTTTTCTAGCACAGTGGTCCCCAGGATCTCCTCAACAAAGTCCACACTTGCTGATGGCTTTCTGGCTTTCTGTGAGCATACAGATTGTTGCATGGTTTGATGCAGACCTGCACGAGCACACTTGTGTCCCTCTGTACCTCTGTGACCCTCATCATGAAGACACGTGCATGTCGTAGCAGGGGACTCCTCCCTGGTGTGTCCAAGAGCACCGTAGAGGAGCAGGTTGCCTTTCCCAAAAGGAGCCCATCTGAAGCTGAATGGTGGTGCTTTTGTCCTGGCAGAGAGGTTCTCAGAGAGCTGAAATGCAATCTCTGCCTCCTACACCCTCCTGTTATTAATTTAAGAACAGGGAGAAAGTCCAAGAAACCCTAGCTACCAGTGCAGGACATTGTCCGTGGGGTGATACTCTGCTGGTGCAGTGTTGCTGGTGGCTGGGGTGGGACACAGGTTCCTCATGTCCATGACAATGCTATATGTATTTCTGCAGCTGGTCAGCCTGGTGCTGAGTGAGGCAGTGGCTGACAATTTTCATCAAATGTGTATTAGACTGGGATCCAGGTGTAGCTCTGCTGTGACATGGAGGACCAAATCTCTGCGTGCATTAGGGAGAGCCCAACAGTTTTCAGTCAAACTCCTTTGATTTTCAAGCACCAGGGCTTCCACGTCCCCATAAAAGAACTGAGTCTGAGGGCCCAGCAGGTGTGTCTGAGAATGCAGGGACGTGTGTAGTAGGGAAAACCACAGACACTCTGATGGTTTTCACAAGTAGGTTAGTCAAAGTCAGAGACAGCGTTGGTGTTCTTTACTGATGTCCTTGCCTACAACGCCTCATGTTCACCATCTTCCTCCTCTCAGCCTCCCCAGGCTCCCATTCTTTTTCCTATAGCTCCTGGTTATGGGCAAGCCTCATTCACAGAGCCAGGTGAATCCTGTAACATCAAAGCATTTACAAGAGTCAGATGCAAAGACCCTGGGAAACAGCTCAGCTCTTTGAAGCTGCCTGGAGCCAAGATAAAATGAGTTGTCCAGGGTTGGGCTTTCTCCTCACTGAGACCAGAGTGCTGTGGCACTGTCCCTGACCTCTTAGATGAGGGGTTGAGACTGTGTCAATGCCTGGTACTGACACACAGTGGTGCCAAGGCGGGACTCAGAATGGTCAGGCACAACTATGTACACACACACACACATGCACTAAACACGTATCCAACATGCTCACGTGTGCAACAGGAATCTCAGAGATGCACAGACATAAGCAAATATGCACGAGGCCAGAGACATGCAACGAATTCTACAGGAAAATAGAAACACAGTCTCACCAGCGGCACACAGGTGTGTGCACAGCTAGGCAGACAAGCACAGAGATGTGCATGTAGGGAATCAGACTGGCACACAGTCACGCTAACAGGCACAGTCTTACAGATGAGCACATAGAAATGGACGTCACTGAAGACCTGCCAGGGACGTCCCCTCCAGAGCACGGACGGGGCACTCTAAGCAGGACAAATGTGCTGGCAGCATTGCTTCAGGAGTCTCAGGGATCCATGGAGCGCCCAGAGAGAGGAGGAGGCCAAATAGGTTGCAATTTCCTCCTGAGGGCAGCTTAGAGTGAAAGAGAGATAAAAACATGAAGTGCAGCCCACACTCCTAGGAATATGAGAGCCAGAGACTGGTGCAAGGAGACAAGGAAGAATGACAGAGGGTAGTGCACAGAGTCACAGGAGTCTTTGGGGACAAGTCAAGGATTGCAGTGCTGGGAGCAGCTGGGGCCCTTGCTGTCAGCAAGATCATACAAAAGAACCCAGCAGAGATCCCCAGGATGACACCACCTGCCTCCACTGGACCCTCCAGCTCTTAGTCCCTGTCTTCTGAACACAATGATTCATCCTCGCCCCGGAAATCCTGGGATTTCTCATCCAGCCTTCTAAAGAAGCATCTGTGACAGAATGGACACGAACTAAAAAGAAATACATGCCAACATGTGTCCAACCCAGAAGTCCTCAGACCTCTAATCCCGGCACTTAAAGAGAAAGCCTTCATATAGGAAAATATGTGGCAGATGCCAGGAAATGGAAAGGCAGCAGTGCAGGAATCCAGGACACAGTCCATACCATTAGCTGGTGTGTTTTGCATTCACCATGAGCTTGTCAGAAAATTATTACTTCCACAAAGGGTGCCTGAGCCTGAGGCAGTGCAGGACTCCTATAAAAATCAGCCCAGTACCCTGCTCTCTCATCCACTTCTTTCGCCTCCTTCTCCTTGGGAATCAGGTGAGTGTGAGGTCTCTTCTTCAGGTGCTTCTGGATCAGGTGTCTTTCCTCAATGTGTGTGCCATCTGAAAGGGTCTGTCCTGATGGGAGCTTTTTCCCGTGGGAGAGGGAAGTGGAGGAAAGGTCTTCTGAAGAGAGAGTTTGGGGCTTAGTGGAGGTGGTTTCTGGGACTTGAGGTGGGCAGCGTATGCTGGGCCAGGTGCTGCCTTGGCTCCAAGGTGTTTTGGTGCAGTGTTGCTTGTCAAGAGCAACGCCTCATGCTCTATTTCCTTCTGCCCTCTCTCTCAGGTGAACCTTTAGCCAAGAGACATGTCCTGTTGCAACCCATGTCTGCCCTGCCAGCCCTGTGGCCCGACCCCGCTGGCCAACAGCTGCAATGAGCCCTGTTGCAGGCAATGCCAGAGCTCCACCGTTGTCATTGAGCCCTCCCCCGTGGTGGTGACCCTGCCTGGCCCCATCCTCAGCTCCTTCCCTCAGAACACTGTTGTGGGCTCCTCCACCTCTGCTGCTGTTGGCAGCATCCTCAGCTGTGAGGGAGTGCCCATCAACTCTGGGGGCTTTGACCTCTCCTGCATTACCAGCCGCTACTGTGGCAGCAGATGTCGCCCCTGCTAAAGCTGCTGACAACTACTTTGGGCAAGAACCTCTCAAGACCTTAGAACATGGTCCTTGAAAGGAGAGAGAGCTTCACAGCATTACATTCAGAGCTTTGAACCATTGTTTCCTTCTTCCACTTGTACCTCTGTTTTTTTCCTTTGCTGATTCTGTCTCCAAGGCCAGCCTAGCAGTGACCTGTTTCTCTCTCACTCTTGAGGAGTTTCGCCACATCCTTGGGGCTACATGTGGTGCTCCTTCTGAGACACCTCCTTTCCTTCTTGAGACTCATTAAAGTTGTGCTTCATCCAAGCCTGGGCCTCCGAGTCGTCTTTTGCTCTTCAGCAACTCTTTCAGTCTTCTCAGGAAAAGGTGAATAAGGGGAGGGTGAGACTCTTTGCAGTGGATTTTGTCACTTTGCAACACAGTAAATCAATTCCATGTTTTCATAAATAAATGGAGTGGAGTTGCTCGTGAGGGACAGTCAACTTAGCGGGTGTCTCAGCCTTGCTTTGCTCCCTTGAGCAAAGACATACGCATTTCTTAACCAACATTTTCTGCTCTTCTCACTCACACCTGATGTAATCTCCAGCCACGGTCCACGTTAGACCTAATAGGCACTTTGGTCATTTAAAGTAAACAATTAAGAATGAGGCAATTAAGAAACCAATGCACCCAGGAACTGTCACACATGCAATTACGTGTAACGGGAATCAGTCATTTCATGGCAATGGTGAGTTTCAGCAGAGCAGAAATGTTGGTCAAATCTCTGCCAGGTTCTTTCTGCTGTGGTCCATTTCCACACCTGAGCCTTAGTATGTCAGACCATTATATGGGGTAAGTGGTTTCTCTCAGTCAGAAACAAAGCGGGTTTGTCCTTCTGAAAGGAATTAAAATAGTAGATTTAACACACCATGGCTTTGCTCCTTCCCTCTTGTCTGGACAGCTGATTCCTTCTGGTCATGTACTGGACCGTGGCAATTGAGAACAAGACACCTGTAATTGATCTCATTCTCCTGGGCCTTTCATCCCTCCCAGGGTGGGCGCATGGCCTCATGTGCCATTATCTTCTCCATGTATCTTCGAATCCTGGAAGAGAATGACCTTCATTCTTCTTCCTCCTCATATTTCCTTGGTGGAGACCTGGTACCACCACTGTTGTGTCAAAAAATGATGGAGAATTTTTCTTGCCTTGAGGAAAATCATGTATGTTGTCTGCTTCCGGGCACAGTCATTCTGATGTTTTCCCATCTTCCTGACTGTCACTGAGTTCATGATCCTCTCACTCATGTCCTTGAATTGTAACGTCACCATATGCAAATTTTTTCATTGCAGCACTCCCATGAGAGAGAAAACATCTTTCCTGCAAGCCTTGCTAGCAATGCCATTGGGATTGTGGTCACGTTCACACCATTGCCACTTCTGCTGACTGGCCCTTCTGCATCAAGAAAGGTGCTGCTGGGATCCAAGTCCATGACTCAGCCTTCCCTGATCCTGATCTGACAGCCACCACCACTCTTGTGTATGCGTCTAATTGGATCAAAGGGCTGGACAAAATGTCTTCTGAGGGAAGGCTGAAGGAGATAAGTTTTCTGCTGGATGAACAGAAAGCTCTGGTGGACCTCCTCAACATATTCTAGTACTTAAATAATATCTCCAAAGAAGTTGGCAACTCTCTTACTCAAAGGAGCCACATGGAGAAGACAAGTGTCAATGAGTCCAAGGGTCACTGGGAGAGGTTTCAGTTTGACATAAGAAATACCTTTGCTACAGTAAGACCAATCCATCACTGGAGTGACCTCCCAGGGATGTGGTAGAGTTCCCATCACCACAAGTTTCCACAATGTGATTGGACAGGGTGGTAGCTAATCTCATCTTGTCTCTCTCTCCCATTAAAGGTTGGACCAGGTGATCATTCAAGGTCACTTCCAGTCAGCTGATCGGAGCCAGCGCAGCGAGAGCCAGAGCCGGCGAGGTTCAGTCGACTACGAGGTTTAGCCGAGATTAGAAAGCCCAGAGGGAAACGTACAGGGACAGCGTGACTCCCGGCGGTCCCGATCCCCCCGAAGCCCCGGTAGCCATTGCGAGAGAGCGGCTGACGTGGCGGGGGGCGTTCCCACGGTGACGGCGACCACACCTCCTCCTCTTGCCTTGAAAAAACCTTTGGGAGGGCAGCGACTAGGTGCAGAGAGGAGCAAGTAGCTAGCACAGCGGGTGTGGCAGCTAGCGCAGCGGGTTGCAGAGAGCACTTGTTTATCATTCCCACCGACTTATTGCCAGCGTCCCAGACCGCTGATGACCATGGTCGCCTCCAGAAGGAGAGCATGTCTCAAAAAGACTGTGGCAACGCAGACTGAAGTTCTGTCCCAAACGGTGGCTGTTCAGGTCTCCGGCTGCAAGGAGTGCCAGAGCCTGCTGCTGCCGGAGGAGGGAGGCCAGCACTCCACTTGTGTGAGGTGTGAGCAGGTGCAAGATCTGCTCGACATGGTTGTGAAGCTTAAGGAGGAGGTTGAGACGCTGAGGTCCATCAGGGAGTGCGAAAGGGAGATCGACTGGTGGAGTAACACCCTTACGTGCCAGTCGGAAAGGCCCCAGGGAGGTACCCCCAAAAAGGAGATGGACCTCCTGCCCTCCCGGACAGAGGCGGAGGTCCTGAGACAGCCCCACCCTTGTCGCTGTCGGGCAGAGGTAAATGACCTAAAAAAAGATGAGGGTTGGAAGCTTATTCCAGTTCGGCATCACAGGCAGCCCCACTCCCTGCCTGATTTGCCTCCCCAGGTGCCCCTCCGTAATAGGTTTGAGGCCCTGGATCTTGAAGAAGAGGTAGGTGAGGAGGTGGTGCCAAGCCTGCCTACAAGATCACATAGGAAGAGGCGGTTGACTACACAACTGAAGACTACCTCTGATAAGAAAGATAGAAGGGTGATTGTAATAGGAAATTCCCTTCTGAAAGGAACAGAGGGCCCAATATGCAGGGTTGACCCTCATCTTAGGGAAGTCTGTAGTCTACCTGGAGCCCGGATCAAGGATATTGCTAGAGAGCTCCCCAGACTGGTGCAACCGACAGACTACTACCCGCTGCTGGTCTTCCAGACAGATGGGGAGGAAGTTGCTTCCCGTAGTCTGAGGGGAATGAAGAATGACTTCAAGGTCTTGGGAAGGATGGTGAAAGATTCAGGGGCTCAAGTGATCTTCTCTTCACTCCTTCCCTCTTCAAGTGACGATGTGGGGTGGAATGGGAAAATTCAATCTCTAAATGGTTGGCTCCAAGACTGGTGCTACAGGCAGGGCTTTGGTTTTTTTGATAATGGCTGGTTTTATAAGACTCCAGTCCGGACAGTGTTATGCAGGAAAGGCTTATCTCGCAGAGGCAAAAGGATGCTGGGGCAGGAATTAGCTGGGCTCATTTGGAGAGCTTTAAACTAGCCTCGAAGGGGGATGGGGTTGTAGTTGGGCTTGCCCCAGAGGGGCAGCATTCTAAAACAGATGAGGACCGGGTGGCCTCCTGTGCCCCTAGGGAGAAATTGGTGTGCTCTGCTCGCTCCCTGAAATGCCTGTACACCAATGCGCGCAGCATGGGGAATAAGCAGGAGGAGTTAGAATCCTATGTTTGGTCGGCAGATTATGATCTGGTGGCAATTACAGAAACGTGGTGGGACAGTTCACATGACTGGAATGTGGTCATGGATGGCTATGCCCTTTTCAGGAAAGACAGGCCAGCCAGGCGTGGTGGTGGAGTTGCTCTCTATGTGAGAGAGCAACTGCAATGTACTAAATTCTGCCCAGGAGCAGATGAGGAACGAGTTGAGAGTGTATGGGTCAGGATCAAGGGACAGGCTGGTAGGGGTGATACTGTTGTAGGTGTCTATTACAGGCCACCAGATCAGACTGAGGAAGTTGATGAGGCCTTCTATGCGCAGCTGAGAGTGGCCTCACAGTCACAGGCCCTGGTTGTTGTGGGTGATTTTAACTTCCCTGATGTTTGCTGGAAGGACCATTCAGCCAGCCAGCCACAGTCCAGGAGGTTCCTCCAGTGCATTGATGATAACTTCCTCATGCAGATGGTGGAGGAGCCGACCAGGAGAGGTGCACTGCTGGATCTCATCCTCACTAACAAAGAGGGTCTGGTTGAAGCAGTAAAGGTTGAGGGCTGCCTGGGTTGCAGTGACCACGAGATGGTGGAGTTCAGCATCTCGTGTGGCAGGAACAGAATAGCAAGTAGAATTGCAACCCTGGACTTTGGCAGGGCTAATTTCGGCCTTTTCAAGCAACTGCTGAGGGAAACCCCATGGGCAAGACTGCTTGAAGGAAAAGGGGCCCAAGAGAGCTGGATTGCATTCAGAGATTGCTTCTTCCATGCTCAGGATCAGAGCATCCCCACACGTAGGAAGTCGAGGAAGGGAGCCAGAAGGCCTGCGTGGTTGAATAGGGATCTGTTGGGTATGCTCAAGCAGAAGAGGCGAGTTTACAGGTCATGGAAGCAGAGACTGGCCACTTGGGAGGAATATAAGGCTGCTGTTAGAGGATGCAGGAAGGCAGCTAGGGTAGCCAAGGCCTCCTTAGAATTACAGCTGGCGAAAGGGGTCAAGGACAGCAAGAAGAACTTTTTCAAATACATAGCAGATAAAACTAATACCAGAGGCAATGTAGGCCCACTGATGAATGAGGTGGGTGCCCTGGTGGCAGAAGACACAGAGAAGGCAGAATTGCTGAATGCCGCCTTTGTCTCTGTCTACTCCGCTGGAGGATGTCCTGGGGAACCCTGTACCCCTGAGACCCCGGATGAAGCCAGGTTAATGGAGGAGTTTGCTTTAGTCGATGAGGACTGGGTTAGGGAACAATTAAGTAGTCTGGACGTCCATAAATCCATGGGTCCAGATGGGATGCATCCGCGGGTGCTGAGGGAGCTGGCTGAAGTCATTGCTAGACCGCTATCCATCATTTTTGCCAAGTCTTGGGAAACGGGAGAGGTGCCCGAGGATTGGAGGAAAGCAAATGTCACTCCAGTCTTTAAAAAGGGCAAGAAGGAGGACCCGGGTAATTATAGACCGGTCAGCCTCACCTCTGTCCCTGGGAAAGTAATGGAACAGCTTATCCTTGGTGCCATCTCAAGGCACATCAGGGATAAGAGGGTCATTAGGGGCAGTCAGCATGGCTTTACCAAGGGTAAGTCATGCTTGACCAACCTCATAGCCTTTTATGAGAATGTAACAAGGTGGATGGATGATGGCAGAGCGGTGGATGTGGTCTACCTTGACTTCAGTAAAGCCTTTGACACAGTCCCTCACAGCATCCTCACAGCTAAATTGAGGAGGTGTGGTCTCGACAATAGAGTAGTGAGGTGGGTTGCAAACTGGCTTAAAGAGAGAAGCCAGAGCGTGGTGGTCAATGGTGCGGAGTCCAGTTGGAGGCCAGTATCTAGTGGAGTGCCTCAGGGGTCAGTACTGGGGCCAATATTATTCAATATATTCATTAATGATTTAGACGAGGGAATTGAGTGTACTATCAGCAAGTTTGCTGATGACACTAAGCTGGGAGGAGTGGCTGACACGCCAGAAGGCTGTGCCGCCATCCAGCGGGACCTGGACAGGCTGGAGAGTTGGGCGGGGGATAATCTGATGGAATTTAACAAGGGAAAGTGTAGAGTCCTGCATCTGGGCAGGAACAATCCCAAGTTCCAGTATAGGTTGGGGCATGACCTATTAGAGAGCAGTGTAGGGGAAAGGGACCTGGGGGTCCTGGTGGACAACAGGATGACCATGAGCCAGCACTGTGCCCTTGTGGCCAGGAAGGCTAATGGCATCCTTGGGTGTATTACAAGGGGGGTGGTCAGTAGATCGAGAGAGGTCCTCCTTCCCCTCTACTCTGCCCTGGTGAGACCCCATCTGGAATATTGTGTTCAGTTCTGGGCCCCTCAGTTCAAGAAGGACAGGGAACTGCTGGAGAGGGTCCAGCGTAGGGCAACAAAGATGATTAAGGGAGTGGAGCATCTCCCTTATGAAGAAAGGCTGAGGGAGCTGGGGCTCTTTAGTTTGGAGAAGAGGAGACTGAGGGGTGACCTTATTAATGTTTATAAATATATAAAGGGTGAGTGCCATGAGGATGGAGTCAGGCTCTTCTCAGTGGCAAACAATGATAGGACAAGGGGCAATGGGATCAAGCTGGAACACAAGAGGTTCCACTTAAATTTGAGAAAGAACTTCTTCTCAGTGAGGGTAACAGAGCACTGGAACAGGCTACCCAGGGAGGTTGTGGAGTCTCCTTCCCTGGAGACATTCAAAGCCCGCCTGGACACATTCCTGTGCGACCTCACCTAGGCGTTCCTGCTCCAGCAGGGGGATTGGACTAGATGATCTTTTGAGGTCCCTTCCAATCCCAAACATACTGTGATACTGTGATATTCAATATTCTATGATTCCCTGTCCCTCCCTGTGATACCCTTCAATCGTGATGTCACAATATGCCACCCACTCTACTGCATCACTGTCATCACAAAGAAAATCCTCATTCCAAAGGAGTTTATTGCAATTCAGATTCACTTTTTTTCAGAGAAAATAGGATAGTGCATGGCTCTTGTCCTCTTCATTTCCAAGACTTCTTCACTGAAAGAGAGATACTCTGCAGGCAGGGAATAGAAAAGAGGGACAGGAACCTTCGATCTTCTGCTCTAGAAGACCATTAATGGTCAAGAGAAATGAGAACCCTCAAAGCTGTGTCAGCTGTTTTATAAGAGACTTCCATCTAGACTAGCAGATGCATGTACCTAGAAGTTTCTATAGATTGCCTAGTTCTTGTAAGTGACAGCTCTCTTGTACGTGGAGATGCTCCATACTGGGGTCCCTTGCCTGGGCCCCATTGCAAAGCAGGTCCATGGCACCATGTCAGGGGGGCTTGTATACCTGCATTGAGGACCAGAAATTTTCCTCCCAGTATAACGGCCAAGACTGGTGCTGTTTACTGCAGAGCTTGGTGAGGGAGAGGTGTCCGATCATGAGACCACAGCCAAGCACTTTGGTGTGCCCATGGGGTTGCCAGGGCTGTGCAGGGTCTCTTGCAAGACAGCTCTCCAACGACCAGGGACTGCACTGCTGGGAAGACCCTGGCATGCAAGCCATCTGCCCAGTCACCCTCTGTGCAATCATAACAGGATAATGGCCAGAAAATTCCTCTTTGAACACTCCGTGGTGTCGTGGGGTTGCAGTGAACCTTAGGGTCATTAGGTTCACAGCAAGAGGGGTCTCCATTACGTGGCCTGACTTGGACTCATATCAATCCTTACTTGGGAATTATCTCAGCCAAGTGTAAGGTGCTGCACATGGGAAAACATAATCCAAGCACAGGCTGGGACCTAGCTGGCTGGGGAGCAGCTCTGTGGAAAGGGGGGACCTGGGGGTCCTGGTGGACAAGCAGCTCGATAGGAGTGAACAATGTCCTGCTGCAGCAAAGAAGGCCAACAGGATGCCCGGTTGCATTAGCAAGGGCATCACCAGGGGAGACAAAAGAAGTAATTATCACACTCTACTCAGAGCTTGTCAGGACAAATCTCAAATATTGTGTTCAATTTTGATCACTACTATACAAAAAAAGAGATGTGGACAGACTAGAAATACTCCAGAGAAGGCTCACAAAGATGATCAATGGAATAAGAATCTGCAGCATAAGGAAAGGTTGAGAGAACTGGGGTTGTTCAGATTGGGGAAGCATAGGGGAGACCTCAGCACTATGCTCCAGGATTTAATGGGAGCCTAGACAGAAAATGGAGACTCTCTTTTTGCCAGCAGTCACATGAAAAAGATGAGGGGCAATAGGTACAAACTACTGCTGGGAGGTATCTGACTGAACACCAGAGCAAAATTATTCAGGATGACAACAAGGACACGCTGGATTAATCTCCCCAGGGAAGTGGTGGATTCAGAAACATTGGACACGTACAACATGCAGTTAAACAATGTGCTGGACAATTTTACCTAGCCTGCACTTTTGAAAAGAAAGGTTGGTCCAGGTCATCCTTGTGGTCCCTTTTATTCTGGTATTGTATGATCAAGATGCAGACCCATGTCTGGATCTGGGCACTGCAATGAGCTGAAGGACTGCATGAGGTTCCTCTGTTTCACCTGGCTGTGCCCATGTGTGTTGATCATGCACACCAGATCAGGTAATGGAGGGGAACGAATGACAGAGATGAGTGTGTGGATTGTCCCCAGGAACTGCTGTTTTGCAGCCCCACTCCTGCCACACTCTGGAACCCTTTACTCACTTAAGACCATTGCGTGTAGCATGGCCATGAATGTCTTGTTCAGCTCCAAAGGAAAGACCATAAAACAATACACTGCAGGGAGTCCAACCCTCCCCTTCCTCCAAGTTTTCCTTGAGCAGACTGGAACAGTTGCCTCACAACAAAGGAGGACTCAGAGGCATAGACTGGGATGCAGCACAAGTTTAATGAGATACAAGAAGAAAAGGAGGTGGCTCAGAGGGAGCACCATGGACAGCTGTAAGATTGCAGTGAAACTCCTGCGGAGTGTCAGTCTGCCTGCCCGGCAGAGGGAGGGACAAAAACAGGTCCCTGCCACACTGTCCTTGGGAGACAGAATCCACAAAAGCTAGAGAGAAAGACATGAGTCGAAGAAGGACACAAGAGTTCAAAGCTCTGAATGCAATGCTGTGAAGCTCGCTCTCCTTTCAAGGACCATGTTCCAAGGTCTTGAGTTCTTGCCCAAGGACGTTGCCAGCAGCTTTAGCAGGGTCGGCATCTGCTGCCACAGTAGCGGCTGGTAATGCAGGAGAGGTCAAAGCCCCCAGAGTTGATGGGCACTCCCTCACAGCTGAGGATGCTGCCAACAGCAGCAGAGGTGGAGGAGCCCACAACGGTGTTCTGAGGGAAGGAGCTAAGGATGGGGCCGGGCAGGGTCACCACCACGGGGGAGGGCTCAATGACAACGGTGGAGCTCTGGCACTGCCTGCAACAGGGCTCATTGCAGCTGTTGGCCAGTGGGGTTGGGCCACAGGGCTGGCAGGGCACGCATGGGTTACAGCAAGACATGTCTCTGGGACAGAGGCTCACCTGAGAAGACAGGAAGAAAGAGAGCATGACATGCACCTGAGAAGCAGCACTGCACCCAAAAACAGAGGACACAAGGCACTTCTTGGCCCAGCATACGCTGCCCATCTCAAATCCCAGGAGCCACCTCCACTAAGTCCCTGCCTCTCTCAGCGGAAGACCTTCTCTCCCCTTCCCTCTCCCATGAGAAGCAGCTCTCACCCCAGGGCAAGGACAGACCCTATCAGCTGAGACACACATTGAAAAAAGACCCCAGATTCTGAAGGAGAAGGACAAGAGGCTTCACACTCACCTGACTCCCAAGGAGAATGAAGCGAGAGAAGTGGATGAGAGAGCAGGGAGTTGGACGGTCATTTATAGGAGTCCTGCACTGCCTCAGGCTCAGGCACCCTTTGTGGAAACAATAATTTTCTGACAAGCTCATGATGAATGTAAAACACATAGGCTAATGGCATGGGTTGTGGCCTGATTTCGTGCACTGCCGCCTTTTCATTTCCTGTTTTCTGCCATGTGCTTTCCCATATGAAGACTTTTTCTGTAAGTGCCAGGATAAAAGTCCTGAGGATTTCCAGGGTAGACAGACGTCAGTGCAGGCAGAAGATTCAGTCAAATCGCTGGTGGCATCCTGTGCAGGTAGGTGATTTTCACCTGGGTCATTACTGTGGGCTCCTTTGTGGCAAAGTTGTCCGGAAAAGGGCAATGCTTTAATGTTTCCCATCCGCTGGCCAAGGACTGACATTTGGGACAACATGCCATATCCTTTTCTCTTGTTTCCTCCACCTCTCTGATGGTCGCTCATTGTTGGACTCAGGTGGGCTTCTGCTAGGGGTGTCTGATACTATTACGACACTAACAGTGCTCTCAGGATGATTTTGTTGGGCTCCTTTGTCTCATGTTCTCTCGTTACACTCTCTGCAGGTCCTCAGGAAATGCCAGGAGATTGTTTGAGGCCTGGTTTTCTGTTTGGAACTTGAATCCTTTTCTAGCACAGTGGTCCCCAGGATCTCCTCAACAAAGTCCACACTTGCTGATGGCTTTCTGGCTTTCTGTGAGCATACAGATTGTTGCATGGTTTGATGCAGACCTGCACGAGCACACTTGTGTCCCTCTGTACCTCTGTGACCCTCATCATGAAGACACGTGCATGTCGTAGCAGGGGACTCTTCCCTGGTGTGTCCAAGAGCACCGTAGAGGAGCAGGTTGCCTTTCCCAAAAGGAGCCCATCTGAAGCTGAATGGTGGTGCTTTTGTCCTGGCAGAGAGGTTCTCAGAGAGCTGAAACGCAATCTCTGCCTCCTACACCCTCCCGTTCTTAATGTAAGAACATGGAGAAAGTCCAAGAAACCCTAGCTACCAGTGCAGTACATTGTCCCTGGGGTGATACTCTGCTGGTGCAGTGTTGCTGGTGGCTGGGGTGGGACACAGGTTCCTCATGTCCATGACAATGCTATATGTATTTCTGCAACTGGTCAGCCTGGTGCTGAGTGAGGCAGTGGCTGACAATTCTCATCAAATGTGTATTAGACTGGGATCCAGGTGTAGCTCTGCTGTGACATGGAGGACCAAGTCTCTGCGTGCATTAGGGAGAGCCCAACAGTTTTCAGTCAAACTCCTTTGCTTTTCAAGCACCAGGGCTTCCACGTCCCCATAAAAGAACTGAGTCTGAGGGCCCAGCAGGTGTGTCTGAGAATGCAGGGACGTGTGTAGTAGGGAAAACCACAGACACTCTGATGGTTTTCACAAGTTGGTTGGTCAAAGTCAGTGTTCGATCACGAAGGAACTGTTGTGTATTGACCACAACCCCATATTCTGCATCCCACTGGATTGTTTAAGAGTGAATCAAAAAGAAAAGCCTGCATTGAAGGATTGAAGTTGAATCTGTTAACAAGAGTTAAGGAATGTGGGTAAATTCTTAAGGCTGTTTTGGATGGTTTTTACCATCCTCCTTCATTTCTTATTGTTACCAATTTAAATTATTCTTCTCCAAGTCAGGCCTATTTTGCCCCTAATGATCATTGGTGAGTAATACCCCTGTCTTTACCAGGACCCATCACGGTTTTCACCTTATGTTTTCCACCTGTCCCGTAGATGAAGGAGACAGTAGCCAGCTGGGTGGGTGCCTGGAAGCCGGCCAAGGTCTTCTTGGATTTGCAACAGTTACGGCAGTTAAAAGTGACCAGGAGTGTCTGTCATTTCCATGCTTTAATTCCGTTTTCTGTCTGTGCTATCACAACCAGCCTCTTTTTCCTGCTCTTGCTCTTGCTCTGCTGTAGGGTTGATTAGCAGTAATGTCAACTGATATTTGTGCTTGTGTACCCAGGACATACGATCCCTTTGCGTGCCATGCCCCCTCATTCTGGAGATGCTGGGAAGCTCAAGATGAGCCTCTCTGGCCAAAACGATTTCTCCTACAATCTTCTCCTTACATCCATGCAACCATCTTCTGTATTTGAGCCTCCTGCCCAAGACCACTTCCATCCAGATCAAGAGGAATGGCCTCGAGTGCTTATGATGCTGCTGTCATCCCAGGGTCTCCTGAAGCACTGGGGTCTTCCCATGGACACAGTACAAGTCGGGATAACCATGTTTAAGGCATGCTCGGAGGCCAACGGGAATATTTCTGAGCAGAGATACAGCAAAGGAATGGCTGAAACCCCACCAAAAAAGACCCTGGGCACCTGATGGGATGGGAGGTGGATGCTGTGCAGCAGGGAGCAAGGGTTGATTTTCCTGAGGCCAGGGATCCTCCTGCATGGCCTGTAGCCACAAAGCCACCTCAGCCCAGCCTCAACCCCTCTCCATGACAAACCAACTCTCCTCTGCTCTCTCCCATAATCACAATCTCAGAGCACTAACATGGGACCAAGGGAAAGGTATCAAGTGAGTTGTTCTTGAAGGTTGGACACCTTCCTATAAGAGGAGTGCAAGGAGACAAAGGAATTCTCATTCACTTGATTCCTAATGTGAAGGAGGTGACTGAACTGTTTGAGGGAGTGACCAGTTGAACTAGTTTTTCTTTTGTCTTCACATGGCCTCAGGCTAAAGGTCACACACTGCATAAGCTACAATTTTCCTGCATGCTCCTAAAGAATGGTAATTTTGCAGGTAATGACATCACACGTGCTGCTGTTTCTCTTTATGCTGCCTTTGATTTCCCGCCCCGAGTGCCCCACCAAGGGTGCTTGGCTAAGAAGTGAGAGAAGCTCTGGAGAGACATTTTGGACACGGTTGGGCTGCAGCGGTGTCTCCTGAAGGGGTGATCGCAAGAGCTTTGCTGGACTTCAACAGAGGCCTGGGGAGGATATGGCCAGAAGAGCGTTGCAGTGATGGGGGCAATTCAGTTCAGGGTCCCTGTGTGTTGACCTGGAGAGAAACCTGAATTTCCTGGTATTGCTGCTGCACCTTGTGCTCTGCATTTCACAGAATCATGGAACTGTTGAGGTTGGAAGGCACCTCTGCAGCTGACCTGGCCCAATGCCTCTACTAGAGTAGGGTCAGCTAGAGCACATTGACTAAGAGCTTTATCAAGACAGGATTGGAGTATCTCCACAGCTAGAACTCCACAACCACTTTGAACTAATTCTACCAGTGTTTGAGCACCTCCATAGTGAAAAAGCTTTTATTTGGACCTGCGGATGCACAAGTGGTATGGGAAGGGTTCTTCAAGATAAGCAGCGCCCCCATGTGGCTTTACACCACTGGTCACTCACTGCAGCATTCAAAACTCATTGACGTGTCTCAGTGGACCCCAAATCCCACAACGGAAGAGCACTTTCCGCACAGTTACCTGATGGGAGGCAGCTGTGGAGCAGTGCACAGTCAGGAACCCCAGCTAGGGCAGTCCAGAGGTGCCCTCCTCTGTCTACTGCTGAGAGTTGTCTTATGCAGGGGATGCGTCATCTCCCAGAACACTTTGAGGACCCTGAGGAGAGTCTTTCCCTCCATCATTTGGGGAGGAGGAAAGGCACTGTGGTGTGGGCCAAAATGCCTGCATTTAAGGAAAAGCATCTAGTTCTGGTCCTCCGGTTTGAGCATGACAGGGAATTACTGGATGGAGTCCAGCGGCAGGCTAGGAAGACAATCAGAGCCTACAGCATCTTTCTGAAGAGGAGAGACTGAGACAGCTGTGTCAGTTCAGCCTGGAAAAGAGAAGGCTGAGAGGTGATCTTATCAATGTTTACAAGTATCTGACAAGTGGATGTCAAAAGGATGCTACCAGAACCCTTTCACGGGTGGCCAGTGATAGGATGATAGGCAACGGGCACAGGCTGAAGCACAGGAGCTTCCATCTGAACATGAGGAATAACTTCTTCTAGGGTGACAAAGCACAGGAACAGGCTGTCCAGAGAGGTTCTGGAGTCTCCTTCTCTGGAGACCCGCTGCTTTCCTCTGCGTGGTGATGTTAGCTGGTGTTTGAATCCCATTCTCCTTCTCCAGGCCATAGGACCAAGAAGCTACATCTCCTGCATCTCAGCCACGGCCAAATAGTTTGTAAGAACAGTTTGGAGTCAGTGTCTCATTAGAGGCTTGGAAAGAGACCTTACAGCACTGCTGGACTTATCTAGTATTGCTGGCACTTGGCATCCTAGGCTCTGTCCAGCGTTGGTGTTCTTTACTGATGTCCATGCCTACACGCCTCATGTTCACCATCTTCCTCCTCTCAGCCTCCCCAGGCTCTCATTCTTTTTCCTATAGCTCCTGGTTATGGGCAAGCCTCGTTCACAGAGCCAGGTGAATCCTGTAACATCAAAGCATTTACAAGAGTCAGATGCAAAGACCCTGGGAAACAGCTCAGCTCTTTGAAGCTGCCTGGAGCCAAGATAAAATGAGTTGTCCAGGGTTGGGCTTTCTCCTCACTGAGACCAGAGTGCTGTGGCACTGTCCCTGACCTCTTAGATGAGGGGTTGAGACTGTGTCAATGCCTGGTACTGACACACAGTGGTGCCAAGGCGGGACTCAGAATGGTCAGGCACAACTATGTACACACACACACACATGCACTAAACACGTATCCAACATGCTCACGTGTGCAACAGGAATCTCAGAGATGCACAGACATAAGCAAATATGCACGAGGCCAGAGACATGCAACGAATTCTACAGGAAAATAGAAACACAGTCTCACCAGCGGCACACAGGTGTGTGCACAGCTAGGCAGACAAGCACAGAGATGTGCATGTAGGGAATCAGACTGGCACACAGTCACGCTAACAGGCACAGTCTTACAGATGAGCACATAGAAATGGACGTCACTGAAGACCTGCCAGGGACGTCCCCTCCAGAGCACGGACGGGGCACTCTAAGCAGGACAAATGCGCTGGCAGCATTGCTTCAGGAGTCTCAGGGATCCATGGAGCGCCCAGAGAGAGGAGGAGGCCAAATAGGTTGCAATTTCCTCCTGAGGGCAGCTTAGAGTGACAGAGAGATAAAAACATGAAGTGCAGCCCACACTCCTAGGAATATGAGAGCCAGAGACTGGTGCAAGGAGACAAGGAAGAATGACAGAGGGTAGTGCACAGAGTCACAGGAGTCTTTGGGGACAAGTCAAGGATTGCAGTGCTGGGAGCAGCTGGGGCCCTTGCTGTCAGCAAGATCATACAAAAGAACCCAGCAGAGATCCCCAGGATGACACCACCTGCCTCCACTGGACCCTCCAGCTCTTAGTCCCTGTCTTCTGAACACAATGATTCATCCTCGCCCCGGAAATCCTGGGATTTCTCATCCAGCCTTCTAAAGAAGCATCTGTGACAGAATGGACACGAACTAAAAAGAAATACATGCCAACATGTGTCCAACCCAGAAGTCCTCAGACCTCTAATCCCGGCACTTAAAGAGAAAGCCTTCATATAGGAAAATATGTGGCAGATACCGGGAAATGGAAAGGCAGCAGTGCAGGAATCCAGGACACAGTCCATACCATTAGCTGGTGTGTTTTGCATTCACCATGAGCTTGTCAGAAAATTATTACTTCCACAAAGGGTGCCTGAGCCTGAGGCAGTGCAGGACTCCTATAAAAATCAGCCCAGTACCCTGCTCTCTCATCCACTTCTTTCGCCTCCTTCTCCTTGGGAATCGGGGGAGTGTGAGGTCTCTTCTTCACGTGCTTCTGGATCAGGTGTCTTTCCTCAATGTGTGTGCCATCTGAAAGGGTCTGTCCTGATGGGAGCTTTTTCCCGTGGGAGAGGGAAGTGGAGGAAAGGTCTTCTGAAGAGAGAGTTTGGGGCTTAGTGGAGGTGGTTTCTGGGACTTGAGGTGGGCAGCGTATGCTGGGCCAGGTGCTGCCTTGGCTCCAAGGTGTTTTGGTGCAGTGTTGCTTGTCAAGAGCAACGCCTCATGCTCTATTTCCTTCTGCCCTCTCTCTCAGGTGAACCTTTAGCCAAGAGACATGTCCTGTTGCAACCCATGTCTGCCCTGCCAGCCCTGTGGCCCGACCCCGCTGGCCAACAGCTGCAATGAGCCCTGTTGCAGGCAGTGCCAGAGCTCCACCGTTGTCATTGAGCCCTCCCCCGTGGTGGTGACCCTGCCTGGCCCCATCCTCAGCTCCTTCCCTCAGAACACTGTTGTGGGCTCCTCCACCTCTGCTGCCGTTGGCAGCATCCTCAGCTGTGAGGGAGTGCCCATCAACTCTGGGGGCTTTGACCTCTCCTGCATTACCAGCCGCTACTGTGGCAGCAGATGTCGCCCCTGCTAAAGCTGCTGACAACTACTTTGGGCAAGAACCTCTCAAGACCTTAGAACATGGTCCTTGAAAGGAGAGAGAGCTTCGCAGCATTACATTCAGAGCTTTGAACCATTGTTTCCTTCTTCCACTTGTACCTCTGTTTTTTTCCTTTGCTGATTCTGTCTCCAAGGCCAGCCTAGCAGTGACCTGTTTCTCTCTCGCTCTTGAGGAGTTTCGCCACATCCTTGGGGCTACATGTGGTGCTCCTTCTGAGACACCTCCTTTCCTTCTTGAGACTCATTAAAGTTGTGCTTCATCCAAGCCTGGGCCTCCGAGTCCTCTTTTGCTCTTCAGCAACTCTTTCAGTCTTCTCAGGGAAAAGGTGAATGAAGGGGAGGGTGAGACTCTTTGCAGTGGATTTTGTCACTTTGCAACACAGTAAATCAATTCCATGTTTTCATAAATAAATGGAGTGGAGTTGCTCGTGAGGGACAGTCAACTTAGTGGGTGTCTCAGCCTTGCTTTGCTCCCTTGAGCAAAGACATACGCATTTCTTAACCAACATTCTCTGCTCTTCTCACTCACACCTGATGTAATCTCCAGCCACGGTCCACGTTAGACCTAATAGGCACTTTGGTCATTTAAAGTAAACAATTAAGAATGAGGCAATTAAGAAACCAATGCACCCAGGAACTGTCACACATGCAATTACGTGTAACGGGAATCAGTCATTTCATGGCAATGGTGAGTTTCAGCAGAGCAGAAATGTTGGTCAAATCTCTGCCAGGTTCTTTCTGCTGTGGTCCATTTCCACACCTGAGCCCTAGTATGTCAGACCATTATATGGGGTAAGTGGTTTCTCTCAGTCAGAAACAAAGGGGGTTTGTCCTTCTGAAAGGAATTAAAATAGTAGATTTAACACACCATGGCTTTGCTCCTTCCCTCTTGTCTGGACAGCTGATTCCTTCTGGTCATGTACTGGACCGTGGCAATGGAGAACAAGACACCTGTAATTGATCTCATTCTCCTGGGCCTTTCATCCCTCCCAGGGTGGGCACATGGCCTCATGTGCCATTATCTTCTCCATGTATCTTCAAATGCTGGAAGAGAATGACCTTCATTCTTTTTCCTCTTCATATTTCCTTGGTGAAGACCTGGTACCACCACTGTTGTGTCAAAAAATGATGGAGAACTTTTCTTGCCTTGAGGAAAATCATGTATGTTGCCTGCTTCTGGGCACAGTCATTCTGATGTTCTCCCATCTTCCTGGCTGTCACTGACTTCCTGATTCTCTCACTTATGTCCTTGAATTGTAATGTGACTTTATGCAGTTTTCTTCATTGCCACACTCCCATGAGAGAAAACCTCTTTCCTGCAAGCCTTGGTAGCAATGGCATTGGGATTGTGGTCATGTTCACACCATTGACACTTCTGCTGACTGGCCCTTCTGCATCAAGAAAGCCACCACTGGGATCCAAGTCCCCTGACTCAGCTTTCCCTGACAGCCACCAACACTCTTGTGTGTGTATCTAATTGGACCAAAAGGCGGGAGAACCTGTTCTCTGAGGAAAGGTTGAAGGAGATAGGTCTTTTTCTGCTGGATGAACAGAAGGCTTGGGCAGACCTCCTCAACATATTCTAACACTTAAGTAATATCTACAAAGAGGATGGCAGCTCTCTCATTCAAAGGAGCCACATGGAGAAGACAAGCACCAATGAGTCCAAGCGTCACTGGAAGAACTTTCAGTTTGACATAAGAAATACCTTTGCTACAGTAAGACAAATCCTTCACTGGAATGACCTCCCAGGGTTGTGGTAGAGTTCCCATCACCACAAGTTTCCACAATGTGATTGGACAGGGTGGTAGCTAATCTCATCTTGTCTCTCTTTCTCATGAAACATTGGACCAGGTGATCATTCAAGGTCACTTCCAGTATTCAATATTCTACGATTCCCTGTCCCTCCCAGTGATACCCTTCAATCGTGATGTCACAAAATGCCATCCACTCTACTGCACCACTGTCATCACAAAGAAAATCCTCATTCCAAAAGAGTTTATTGCAGTTGAGATTCCCTTTTTTTTTTTTAGAGAAATTCGGATAGTGCATGGCTATTGCCCTCTTCATTTTCGAGAATTCTTCACTGTAAAAGCAATACTCTACAGGCAGGGAATAGAAAAGAGGGAGATGAACCTTTGATCTTCTTCTCTAGAAGGACAGTCACAATCAAGAGAAATGAGAACCCCCAAAATATGAGTCAGCAGGCCCATATGAGACTTCCATCTAGATTGGCAGATGCATGTATCCAGTGGATTGCCTTGATTGCCTAGGTATTCTAGGTGACAACTCTCTTGTACATGGAGATGCTACATGCTGGGGGTCCATTGCCTGGGCCCCGGGGCAGAGCAGGTCCGTGGCACCATGCTAGGGGCTTGTATACCTGGGTTGAGGACCAGTGCTTTTCCTTGCAATATAACCGCCAAGACTGGTGCTATTTACTGAAGAGCTTGGTGGGGGAAGAGGTGTCCTATCATGAGGCCACAGCCAAGCACTTTGGCGTGCCCATGGGGTTGCCAGGGGTGTGCAGGATCTCTTGCAGGACAGCTCTCCAACGACCAGGGACTGCACTGCTGGGAAGACCCTGGCATGCAAGCCATCTGCCCAGTCACCCTTTGTGCAATCATAACAGGATAATGGCCAGAAAATGCCTCTTTGAACACTCAGTGCCGTCGTGGGGTTGCAGTGAACATTATGGTCATTAGTTTCACAGCAAGAGGGGTCTCCATTATGTGGCCTGACTTGGGCTCATAGCAATCCTTACTTGGGAATTATCTCAGCCAAGTGTAAGGTGCTGCACATGGGAAAACATAATCCAAGCACAAGCTGGGACCTATCTGGCTGGGGAGCAGCTCTGTGGAAAGGGACCTGGGGGTCCTGGTGGACAAGCAGCTCGATAGGAGTGAACAATGTCCTGCTGCAGCAAAGAAGGCCAACAGGATGCCCGGTTACATTAGCAAGGGCATCACCAGTGGAAACAAAGAAGTCATTCTCTATGCTCTACTCAGAGCTTGTCAGGACAAATCTCAAATATTGTGTTCAATTTTGACCACTACAATACAAGAAAAAAGATGTGGACAGACTAGAAATACTCCAGAGAAGGCTCACAAAGATGATCAATGGAATAAGAATCTGCAGCATAAGGAAAGGCTGAGAGAACTGAGGTTGTTCAGATTAGAGAAGCGTAGGGGAGACCTCAGCACTATGTTCCAGTATTTAATGGGAGCCTAGACAGAAAATGGAGACTCTCTTTTTGCAAGCAGTCACATGAAAAAGATGAGGGGCAATAGGTACAAACTACTGCTGGGAGGTATCTGACTGAACACCAGAGCAAAATTATTCAGGATGACAACAAGGACACGCTGGATTAATCTCCCCAGAGAAGTGGTGGATTCTGAAACATTGGACGCGTACAACATGCAGTTAAACAATGTACTGGACAATTTTACCTAGCCTGCACTTTTAAAAAGAAAGGTTGGTCCAGGTCATCCTTGTGTTCCCTTTTATTCTCGTATTGAATGATCAAGATGCAGACCCATGTCTGGTTCTGGGCACTGCAATGAGCTGAAGGACTGCATGAGGTTCCTCTGTTTCACCTGGCTGTGCCCATGTGTGTTGATCATGCACACCAGATCAGGTAATGGAGGGGAACAAATGACAGAGATGAGTGTGTGGATTGTCCCCAGGCACTGCTGTTTTGCAGCCCCACTCCTGCCACACTCTGGAACCCTTTACTCACTTAAGACCATTGCCTGTAGCATGGCCATGAATGTCTTGTTCAGCTCCAAAGGAAAGACCATAAAACAATCCACTGCAGGGAGTCCAACCCTCCCCTTCCTCCAAGTTTTCCCTGAGCAGACTGGAACAGTTGCCTCAGAACAAAGGAGGACTCAGAGGCCCAGACTGGGATGCAGCACAAGTTTAATGAGATTCAAGAAGAAAAGGAGGTGGCTCAGAGGGAGCACCATGGACAGCCATAAGATTGCAGTGAAACTCCTGAGGAGTGTCAGTCTGCCTACCTGGCAGAGGGAGGGACAAAAACAGGTCCCTGCCACACTGTCCTTGGGAGACAGAATCCACAAAAGCAAGAGAGAAAGACATGAGTCGAAGAAGGACACAAGAGTTCAAAGCTCTGAATGCAATGCTGTGAAGCTCGCTCTCCTTTCAAGGACCATGTTCCAAGGTCTTGAGTTCTTGCCCAAGGACGTTGCCAGCAGCTTTAGCAGGGTCGGCATCTGCTGCCACAGTAGCGGCTGGTAATGCAGGAGAGGTCAAAGCCCCCAGAGTTGATGGGCACTCCTTCACAGCTGAGGATGCTGCCAACAGCAGCAGAGGTGGAGGAGCCCACAACGGTGTTCTGAGGGAAGGAGCTGAGGATGGGGCCAGGCAGGGTCACCACCACGGAGGAGGGCTCAATGACAATGGTGGAGCTCTGGCACTGCCTGCAACAGGGCTCATTGCAGCTGTTGGCCAGCGGGGTAGGACCACAGGGCTGGCAGGGCACGCATGGGTTGCAGCAAGACATGTCTCTGGGACAGAGGCTCACCTGAGAAGACAGGATGAAACAGAGCATGACATGCACCTGAGAAGCAGCACTGCACCCAAAAACAGAGGACACAAGGCACTTCTTGGCCCAGCATACACTGCCCATCTCAAATCCCAGGAGCCACCTCCACTAAGTCCCTGCCTCTCTCAGCGGAAGACCTTCTCTCCCCTTCCCTCTCCCATGAGAAGCAGCTCTCACCCCAGGGCAAGGACAGACCCTATCAGCTGAGACACACATTGAAAAAAGACCCCAGATTCTGAAGCAGGAGGACAAGAGGCTTCATACTCACCTGACTCCCAAGGAGAATGAAGCAAGAGAAGTAGATGAGAAAGCAGGGAGTTGGGCGGTCATTTATAGGAGTCCTGCACTGCCTCAGGCTCAGGCACCCTTTGTGGAAACAATAATTTTCTGACAAGCTCATGATGAATGTAAAACACATAGGCTAATGGCAAGGGCTGTGGCCTGATTTCGTGCACTGCCGCCTTTTCATTTCCTGTTTTCTGCCATGTGCTTTCCCATACGAAGACTTTTTCTGTAAGTGCCAGGATAAAAGGCCTGAGGATTTCCAGGGTAGACAGACGTCAGCGCGGCAGAAGATTCAGTCAAATCGCTGGTGGCATCCTGTGCAGGTAGGTGATTTTCACGTGGGTCATTACTGTGGGCTCCTTTGTGGCAAAGTTGTCCGGAAAAGGGCAACGCTGTAATCTTTCCCATCCGCTGACCAAGGACTGACATTTGGGACAACATGCCATATCCTTTTCTCTTGTTTCCTCCACCTCTCTGATGGTCGCTCATTGTTGGACTCAGGTGGGCTTCTGCTAGGGGTGTCTGATACTATTACGACACTAACAGTGCTCCCAGGATGATTTTGCTGGTCTCATTTGTCTCATGTCCTCTCCTTACACTCTCTGCAGGTCCTCAGGAAATGCCAGGAGATTGTTTGGGTCCTGGTTTTCTATTTGGAACTTGAATCCTTTTCTAGCACAGTGGTCCCCAGGATCTCCTCAACAAAGTCCACACTTGCTGATGGCTTTCTGGCTTTCTGTGAGCATACAGATTGTTGCATGGTTTGATGCAGACCTGCACGAGCACACTTGTGTCCCTCTGTACCTCTGTGACCCTCATCATGAAGACACGTGCATGTCGTAGCAGGGGACTCCTCCCTGGTGTGTCCAAGAGCACCGTAGAGGAGCAGGTAGCCTTTCCCAAAAGGAGCCCATTTGAAGCTAATGGTGGTGCTTTTGTCCTGGCAGAGAGGTTCTCAGAGAGCTGAAGTGCAATCTCTGCCTCCTACACCCTCCCGTTATTAATTTAAGAACAGGGAGAAAGTCCAAGAAACCCTAGCTACCAGTGCAGGACATTGTCCCTGGGGTGATACTCTGCTGGTGCAGTGTTGCTGGTGACTGGGGTGGGACACAGGTTCCTCATGTCCATGACAATGCTATATGTATTTCTGCAACTGGTCAGCCTGGTGCTGAGTGAGGCAGTGGCTGACAGCTCTCATCAAATGTGTATTAGACTGGGATCCAGGTGTAGCTCTGCTGTGACATGGAGGACCAAATCTCTGCGTGCATTAGGGAGAGCCCAACAGTTTTCAGTCAAACTCCTTTGATTTTCAAGCACCAGGGCTTCCACGTCCCCATAAAAGAACTGAGTCTGAGGGCCCAGCAGGTGTGTCTGAGAATGCAGGGACGTGTGTAGTAGGGAAAACCACAAACACTCTGATGGTTTTCACAAGTAGGTTAGTCAAAGTCAGAGACAGCGTTGGTGCTCTTTACTGATGTCCTTGCCTACACGCCTCATGTTCACCATCTTCCTCCTCTCAGCCTCCCCAGGCTCTCATTCTTTTTCCTATAGCTCCTGGTTATGGGCAAGCCTCGTTCACAGAGCCAGGTGAATCCTGTAACATCAAAGCATTTACAAGAGTCAGATGCAAAGACCCTGGGAAACAGCTCAGCTCTTTGAAGCTGCCTGGAGCCAAGATAAAATGAGTTGTCCAGGGTTGGGCTTTCTCCTCACTGAGACCAGAGTGCTGTGGCACTGTCCCTGACCTCTTAGATGAGGGGTTGAGACTGTGTCAATGCCTGGTACTGACACACAGTGGTGCCAAGGCGGGACTCAGAATGGTCAGGCACAACTATGTACACACACACACACATGCACTAAACACGTATCCAACATGCTCACGTATGCAACAGGAATCTCAGAGATGCACAGACATAAGCAAATATGCACGAGGCCAGAGACATGCAACGAATTCTACAGGAAAATAGAAACACAGTCTCACCAGCGGCACACAGGTGTGTGCACAGCTAGGCAGACAAGCACAGAGATGTGCATGTAGGGAATCAGACTGGCACACAGTCACGCTAACAGGCACAGTCTTACAGATGAGCACATAGAAATGGACGTCACTGAAGACCTGCCAGGGACGTCCCCTCCAGAGCACGGACGGGGCACTCTAAGCAGGACAAATGCGCTGGCAGCATTGCTTCAGGAGTCTCAGGGATCCATGGAGCGCCCAGAGAGAGGAGGAGGCCAAATAGGTTGCAATTTCCTCCTGAGGGCAGCTTAGAGTGAAAGAGAGATAAAAACATGAAGTGCAGCCCACACTCCTAGGAATATGAGAGCCAGAGACTGGTGCAAGGAGACAAGGAAGAATGACAGAGGGTAGTGCACAGAGTCACAGGAGTCTTTGGGGACAAGTCAAGGATTGCAGTGCTGGGAGCAGCTGGGGCCCTTGCTGTCAGCAAGATCATACAAAAGAACCCAGCAGAGATCCCCAGGATGACACCACCTGCCTCCACTGGACCCTCCAGCTCTTAGTCCCTGTCTTCTGAACACAATGATTCATCCTCGCCCCGGAAATCCTGGGATTTCTCATCCAGCCTTCTAAAGAAGCATCTGTGACAGAATGGACACGAACTAAAAAGAAATACATGCCAACATGTGTCCAACCCAGAAATCCTCAGACCTCTAATCCCAGCACTTAAAGAGAAAGCCTTCATATAGGAAAATATGTGGCAGATACCAGGAAATGGAAAGGCAGCAGTGCAGGAAACCAGGACACAGTCCATACCATTAGCTGGTGTGTTTTGCATTCACCATGAGCTTGTCAGAAAATTATTACTTCCACAAAGGGTGCCTGAGCCTGAGGCAGTGCAGGACTCCTATAAAAATCAGCCCAGTACCCTGCTCTCTCATCCACTTCTTTCGCCTCCTTCTCCTTGGGAATCAGGTGAGTGTGAGGTCTCTTCTTCACGTGCTTCTGGATCAGGTGTCTTTCCTCAATGTGTGTGCCATCTGAAAGGGTCTGTCCTGATGGGAGCTTTTTCCCGTGGGAGAGGGAAGTGGAGGAAAGGTCTTCTGAAGAGAGAGTTTGGGGCTTAGTGGAGGTGGTTTCTGGGACTTGAGGTGGGCAGCGTATGCTGGGCCAGGTGCTGCCTTGGCTCCAAGGTGTTTTGGTGCAGTGTTGCTTGTCAAGAGCAACGCCTCATGCTCTATTTCCTTCTGCCCTCTCTCTCAGGTGAACCTCTAGCCAAGAGACAGGTCCTGTTGCAACCCATGTCTGCCCTGCCAGCCCTGTGGCCCGACCCCGCTGGCCAACAGCTGCAATGAGCCCTGTTGCAGGCAGTGCCAGAGCTCCACCGTTGTCATTGAGCCCTCCCCCGTGGTGGTGACCCTGCCTGGCCCCATCCTCAGCTCCTTCCCTCAGAACACTGTTGTGGGCTCCTCCACCTCTGCTGCTGTTGGCAGCATCCTCAGCTGTGAGGGAGTGCCCATCAACTCTGGGGGCTTTGACCTCTCCTGCATTACCAGCCGCTACTGTGGCAGCAGATGTCGCCCCTGCTAAAGCTGCTGACAACTACTTTGGGCAAGAACCTCTCAAGACCTTAGAACATGGTCCTTGAAAGGAGAGAGAGCTTCGCAGCATTACATTCAGAGCTTTGAACCATTGTTTCCTTCTTCCACTTGTACCTCTGTTTTTTTCCTTTGCTGATTCTGTCTCCAAGGCCAGCCTAGCAGTGACCTGTTTCTCTCTCGCTCTTGAGGAGTTTCGCCACATCCTTGGGGCTACATGTGGTGCTCCTTCTGAGACACCTCCTTTCCTTCTTGAGACTCATTAAAGTTGTGCTTCATCCAAGCCTGGGCCTCCGAGTCCTCTTTTGCTCTTCAGCAACTCTTTCAGTCTTCTCAGGGAAAAGGTGAATAAGGGGAGGGTGAGACTCTTTGCAGTGGATTTTGTCACTTTGCAACACAGTAAATCAATTCCATGTTTTCATAAATAAATGGAGTGGAGTTGCTCGTGAGGGACAGTCAACTTAGTGGGTGTCTCAGCCTTGCTTTGCTCCCTTGAGCATAGACATACGCATTTCTTCACCAACATTTTCTGCTCTTCCCAGGCACACCTGATGTAATCTCCAGCCACGGTCCACGTTAGACCTAATAGGCACTTTGGTCATTTAAAGTAAACAATTAAGAATGAGGCAATTAAGAAACCAATGCACCCAGGAACTGTCACACATGCAATTACGTGTAACGGGAATCAGTCATTTCATGGCAATGGTGAGTTCCAGCAGAGCAGAAATGTTGGTCAAATCTCTGCCAGGTTCTTTCTGCTGTGGTCCATTTTCACACCTGAGCCCTAGTATGTCAGACCATTATATGGGGTAAGTGGTTTCTCTCAGTCAGAAACAAAGGGGGTTTGTCCTTCTGAAAGGAATTAAAATAGTAGATTTAACACACCATGGCTTTGCTCCTTCCCTCTTGTCTGGACAGCTGATTCCTTCTGGTCATGTACTGGACCGTGGCAATGGAGAACAAGACACCTGTAATTGATCTCATTCTCCTGGGCCTTTCATCCCTCCCCGGGTGGGCACATGCCCTCATGTGCCATTATCTTCTCCATGTATCTTCGAATCCTGGAAGAGAATGACCTTCATTCTTCTTCCTCCTCATATTTCCTTGGTGGAGACCTGGTAGACCACCACTGTTGTGTCAAAAATGATGGAGACTTTCCTTGCCTTGAGGAAAATCATGTATGTTGTCTGCTTCCGGGCACAGTCATTCTGATGTTTTCCCATCTTCCTGACTGTCACTGAGTTCATGATCCTCTCACTCATGTCCTTGAATTGTAACGTCACCATATGCAAATTTTTTCATTGCAGCACTCCCATGAGAGAGAAAACATCTTTCCTGCAATCCTTGCTAGCAATGCCATTGGGATTGTGGTCACGTTCACACCGTTGCCACTTCTGCTGACTGGCCCTTCTGCATCAAGAAAGGTGCTGCTGGGATCCAAGTCCATGACTCAGCCTTCCCTGATCCTGATCTGACAGCCACCACCACTCTTGTGTATGCGTCTAATTGGATCAAAGGGCTGGACAAAATGTCTTCTGAGGGAAGGCTGAAGGAGATAAGTTTTCTGCTGGATGAACAGAAGGCTTGGGCAGACCTCCTCAACATATTCTAGTACTTAAATAATATCTCCAAAGAAGTTGGCAACTCTCTTACTCAAAGGAGCCACATGGAGAAGACAAGTGTCAATGAGTCCAAGGGTCACTGGGAGAGGTTTCAGTTTGACATAAGAAATACCTTTGCTACAGTAAGACCAATCCATCACTGGAGTGACCTCCCAGGGATGTGGTAGAGTTCCCATCACCACAAGTTTCCACAATGTGATTGGACAGGGTGGTAGCTAATCTCATCTTGTCTCTCTCTCCCATTAAAGGTTGGACCAGGTGATCATTCAAGGTCACTTCCAGTATTCAATATTCTATGATTCCCTGTCCCTCCCTGTGATACCCTTCAATCGTGATGTCACAATATGCCATCCACTCTACTGCATCACTGTCATCACAAAGAAAATCCTCATTCCAAAGGAGTTTATTGCAATTCAGATTCACTTTTTTTCAGAGAAAATAGGATAGTGCATGGCTCTTGTCCTCTTCATTTCCAAGACTTCTTCACTGAAAGAGAGATACTCTGCAGGCAGGGAATAGAAAAGAGGGACAGGAACCTTCGATCTTCTGCTCTAGAAGACCATTAATGGTCAAGAGAAATGAGAACCCTCAAAGCTGTGTCAGCTGTTCTATAAGAGACTTCCATCTAGACTAGGAGATGCATGTACCTAGAAGTTTCTATAGATTGCCTAGTTCTTGTAAGTGACAGCTCTCTTGTACGTGGAGATGCTCCATACTGGGGTCCCTTGCCTGGGCCCCATTGCAAAGCAGGTCCATGGCACCATGCGGGGGGCTTGTATACCTGCATTGAGGACCAGAAATTTTCCTCCCAGTATAACGGCCAAGACTGGTGCTGTTTACTGCAGAGCTTGGTGAGGGAGAGGTGTCCGATCATGAGACCACAGCCAAGCACTTTGGTGTGCCCATGGGGTTGCCAGGGCTGTGCAGGGTCTCTTGCAGGACAGCTCTCCAACGACCAGGGACTGCACTGCTGGGAAGACCCTGGCATGCAAGCCATCTGCCCAGTCACCCTCTGTGCAATCATAACAGGATAATGGCCAGAAAATTCCTCTTTGAACACTCTGTGGTGTCGTGGGGTTGCAGTGAACCTTAGAGTCATTAGGTTCACAGCAAGAGGGGTCTCCATTACATGGCCTGACTTGGACTCATATCACTCCTTACTTGGGAATTATCTCAGCCAAGTGTAAGGTGCTGCACATGGGAAAACATAATCCAAGCACAGGCTGGGACCTAGCTGGCTGGGGAGCAGCTCTGTGGAAAGGGGGGACCTGGGGGTCCTGGTGGACAAGCAGCTCGATAGGAGTGAACAATGTCCTGCTGCAGCAAAGAAGGCCAACAGGATGCCCGGTTGCATTAGCAAGGGCATCACCAGGGGAGACAAAAGAAGTAATTATCACACTCTACTCAGAGCTTGTCAGGACAAATCTCAAATATTGTGTTCAATTTTGATCACTATTATACAAAAAAAGAGCTGTGGACAGACTAGAAATACTCCAGAGAAGGCTCACAAAGATGATCAATGGAATAAGAATCTGCAGCATAAGGAAAGGCTGAGAGAACTGGGGTTGTTCAGATTGGGGAAACATAGGGGAGACCTCAGCACTATGCTCCAGGATTTAATGGGAGCCTAGACAGAAAATGGAGACTCCCTTTTTGCCAGCAGTCACATGAAAAAGATGAGGGGCAATAGGTACAAACTACTGCTGGGAGGTATCTGACTGAACACCAGAGCAAAATTATTCAGGATGACAACAAGGACACGCTGGATTAATCTCCCCAGGGAAGTGGTGGATTCTGAAACATTGGACGCGTACAACATGCAGTTAAACAATGTACTGGACAATTTTACCTAGCCTGCGCTTTTGAAAAGAAAGGTTGGTCCAGGTCATCCTTGTGGTCCCTTTTATTCTGGTATTGTATGATCAAGATGCGTACCCATGTCTGGATCTGGGCACTGCAATGAGCTGAAGGACTGCATGAGGTTCCTCTGTTTCACCTGGCTGTGCCCATGTGTGTTGATCATGCACACCAGATCAGGTAATGGAGGGGAACGAATGACAGAGATGAGTGTGTGGATTGTCCCCAGGAACTGCTGTTTTGCAGCCCCACTCCTGCCACACTCTGGAACCCTTTACTCACTTAAGACCATTGCCTGTAGCATAGCCATGAATGTCTTGTTCAGCTCCAAAGGAAAGACCATAAAACAATCCACTGCAGGGAGTCCAACCCTCCCCTTCCTCCAAGTTTTCCCTGAGCAGACTGGAACAGTTGCCTCAGAACAAAGGAGGACTCAGAGGCCCAGACTGGGATGCAGCACAAGTTTAATGAGATTCAAGAAGAAAAGGAGGTGGCTCAGAGGGAGCACCATGGACAGCCATAAGATTGCAGTGAAACTCCTGCGGAGTGTCAGTCTGCCTGCCCGGCAGAGGGAGGGACAAAAACAGGTCCCTGCCACACTGTCCTTGGGAGACAGAATCCACAAAAGCTAGAGAGAAAGACATGAGTCGAAGAAGGACACAAGAGTTCAAAGCTCTGAATGCAATGCTGTGAAGCTCGCTCTCCTTTCAAGGACCATGTTCCAAGGTCTTGAGTTCTTGCCCAAGGACGTTGCCAGCATCTTTAGCAGGGTCGGCATCTGCTGCCACAGTAGCGGCTGGTAATGCAGGAGAGGTCAAAGCCCCCAGAGTTGATGGGCACTCCCTCACAGCTGAGGATGCTGCCAACAGCAGCAGAGGTGGAGGAGCCCACAACGGTGTTCTGAGGGAAGGAGCTAAGGATGGGGCCAGGCAGGGTCACCACCACGGAGGAGGGCTCAATGACAACGGTGGAGCTCTGGCACTGCCTGCAACAGGGCTCATTGCAGCTGTTGGCCAGTGGGGTTGGGCCACAGGGCTGGCAGGGCACGCATGGGTTGCAGCAAGACATGTCTCTGGGACAGAGGCTCACCTGAGAAGACAGGAAGAAAGAGAGCATGACATGCACCTGAGAAGCAGCACTGCACCCAAAAACAGAGGACACAAGGCACTTCTTGGCCCAGCATACGCTGCCCATCTCAAATCCCAGGAGCCACCTCCACTAAGTCCCTGCCTCTCTCAGCGGAAGACCTTCTCTCCCCTTCCCTCTCCCATGAGAAGCAGCTCTCACCCCAGGGCAAGGACAGACCCTATCAGCTGAGACACACATTGAAAAAAGACCCCAGATTCTGAGGGAGGAGGACAAGAGGCTTCACACTCACCTGACTCCCAAGGAGAATGAAGCGAGAGAAGTGGATGAGAGAGCAGGGAGTTGGGCGGTCATTTATAGGAATCCTGCACTGCCTCAGGCTCAGGCACCCTTTGTGGAAACAATAATTTTCTGACAAGCTCATGATGAATGTAAAACACATAGGCTAATGGCATGGGTTGTGTCCTGATTTCGTGCACTGCCGCCTTTTCATTTCCTGTTTTCTGCCATGTGCTTTCCCATATGAAGGCTTTTTCTGTAAGTGCCAGGATAAAAGGCCTGAGGATTTCCAGGGTAGACAGACGTCAGCGCGGGCAGAAGGTTCAGTCTAATTGTTGATGGCATCCTGTGCAGGTAGGTGATTTTCACCTGGGTCATTACTGTGGGCTCCTTTGTGGCAAAGTTGTCCGGAAAAGGGCAACGCTTTAATGTTTCCCATCCGCTGGCCAAGGACTGACATTTGGGACAACATGCCATATCCTTTTCTCTTGTTTCCTCCACCTCTCTGATGGTCGCTCATTGCTGGACTCAGGTGGGCTTCTGCTAGGGGTGTCTGATACTATTACGACACTAACAGTGCTCTCAGGATGATTTTGTTGGGCTCCTTTGCCTCATGTTCTCTCGTTACACTCTCTGCAGGTCCTCAGGAAATGCCAGGAGATTGTTTGGGTCCTGGTTTTCTGTTTGGAACTTGAATCCTTTTCTAGCACAGTGGTCCCCAGGATCTCCTCAACAAAGTCCACACTTGCTGATGGCTTTCTGGCTTTCTGTGAGCATACAGATTGTTGCATGGTTTGATGCAGACCTGCACGAGCACACTTGTGTCCCTCTGTACCTCTGTGACCCTCATCATGAAGACACGTGCATGTCGTAGCAGGGGACTCTTCCCTGGTTTGTCCAAGAGCATCGCAGAGGAGCAGGTTGCCTTTCCCAAAAGGAGCCCATCTGAAGCTGAATGGTGGTGCTTTTGTCCTGGCAGAGAGGTTCTCAGAGAGCTGAAACGCAATCTCTGCCTCCTACACCCTCCCGTTCTTAATGTAAGAACATGGAGAAAGTCCAAGAAACCCTAGCTACCAGTGCAGTACATTGTCCCCGGGGTGATACTCTGCTGGTGCAGTGTTGCTGGTGACTGGGGTGGGACACAGGTTCCTCATGTCCATGACAATGCTATATGTATTTCTGCAACTGGTCAGCCTGGTGCTGAGTGAGGCAGTGGCTGACAATTCTCATCAAATGTGTATTAGACTGGGATCCAGGTGTAGCTCTGCTGTGACATGGAGGACCAAGTCTCTGCATGCATTAGGGAGAGCCCAACAGTTTTCAGTCAAACTCCTTTGCTTTTCAAGCACCAGGGCTTCCACGTCCCCATAAAAGAACTGAGTCTGAGGGCCCAGCAGGTGTGTCTGAGAATGCAGGGACGTGTGTAGTAGGGAAAACCACAAACACTCTGATGGTTTTCACAAGTTGGTTGGTCAAAGTCAGTGTTCGATCACGAAGGAACTGTTGTGTATTGACCACAACCCCATATTCTGCATCCCACTGGATTGTTTAAGAGTGAATCAAAAAGAAAAGCCTGCATTGAAGGATTGAAGTTGAATCTGTTAACAAGAGTTAAGGAATGTGGGTAAATTCTTAAGGCTGTTTTGGATGGTTTTTACCATCCTCCTTCATTTCTTATTGTTACCAATTTAAATTATTCTTCTCCAAGTCAGGCCTATTTTGCCCCTAATGATCATTGGTGAGTAATACCCCTGTCTTTACCAGGACCCATCACGGTTTTCACCTTATGTTTTCCACCTGTCCCGTAGATGAAGGAGACAGTAGCCAGCTGGGTGGGTGCCTGGAAGCCGGCCAAGGTCTTCTTGGATTTGCAACAGTTACGGCAGTTAAAAGTGACCAGGAGTGTCTGTCATTTCCATGCTTTAATTCCGTTTTCTGTCTGTGCTATCACAACCAGCCTCTTTTTCCTGCTCTTGCTCTTGCTCTGCTGTAGGGTTGATTAGCAGTAATGTCAACTGATATTTGTGCTTGTGTACCCAGGACATACGATCCCTTTGCATGCCATGCCCCCTCATTCTGGAGATGCTGGGAAGCTCAAGATGAGCCTCTCTGGCCAAAACGATTTCTCCTACAATCTTCTCCTTACATCCATGCAACCATCTTCTGTATTTGAGCCTCCTGCCCAAGACCACTTCCATCCAGATCAAGAGGAATGGCCTCGAGTGCTTATGATGCTGCTGTCATCCCAGGGTCTCCTGAAGCACTGGGGTCTTCCCATGGACACAGTACAAGTCGGGATAACCATGTTTAAGGCATGCTCGGAGGCCAACGGGAATATTTCTGAGCAGAGATACAGCAAAGGAATGGCTGAAACCCCACCAAAAAAGACCCTGGGCACCTGATGGGATGGGAGGTGGATGCTGTGCAGCAGGGAGCAAGGGTTGATTTTCCTGAGGCCAGGGATCCTCCTGCATGGCCTGTAGCCACAAAGCCACCTCAGCCCAGCCTCAACCCCTCTCCATGACAAACCAACTCTCCTCTGCTCTCTCCCATAATCACGATCTCACAGCACTAACATGGGACCAAGGGACTGGTATCATGTGAGTTGTCCTTGAAGGCTGGACCTCTTCCTATAAGAGGAGGGCAAGGAGACAAAGGAATTCTCATTCACTTGGTTACTAATGTGAAGGAGGTGACTGAATTGTTTGAGGGAGTGACCAGTTGAACTAGCTTTTCTTTTGTCTTCACATGGCCTCAGGCCAAAAGACACACACTGCATAAGCTACAATTTTCCTGCATGCTCCTAAAGAATGGTGATTTTGCAGGTAATGAAATCACACGTGCTGCTGTTTCTCTTTATGCTGCCTTTGATTTCCCGCCCCGAGTGCCCCATCAAGAGTGCTTGTCTAAGAAGTGAGAGTAGCTCTGGAGAGACATTTTGGACAGGGCTGGGCTGCAGCGGTGTCTCCTGAAGGGGTGATCGCAAGAGCTTTGCTGGACTTCAGCAGAGGCCTGGGGAGGTAATGGCCAGAAGAGCATTGCAGTGATGGGGGCAATTCAATTCAGGGTCCCTGTGTGTTGACCCGGAGAGAAACCTGAATTTCCTGGTATTGCTGCTGCACCTTGTGCTCTGCATTTCACAGAATCATGGAACTGCTGAGGTTGGAAGGCATCTCTGCAGACGATCTCGTCAAATGCCTCTGCTACAATAGGGTCAGCTAGAGCACATTGGCTAAAGGCTTTATCAAGACGGGATTGGAGTATCTTCACAGCTAAGACTCCACAACCTCTTTGAACTACTTCTGCCAGTGTTTCAGCACCTCCACAGTGAAGAAGCTTTTATTTGGACCTGCGGATGCACAAGTGGTATGGGAAGGGTTCTTAAAGGTAGGCAGCGCCCCCATGCGGCTTTACACCACATGTCACTCACTGCAGAGTTCCCAACTCATTGACGTGCCTCAGTGGACCCCAAATCCCACAACGGAAGAGCACTTTCCCCACAGTTACCTGATGGGAGGCAGCTGTGGAGCAGCGCACAGTCAAGAACCCCAGCTAGGCCAGTCCTGAGGTCCCCTCCTCTGTCTACTGCTGAGAGTTGTCTTATGCAGGGGATGCGTCATCTCCCAGAACACTTTGAGGACCCTGAGGAGGGTCTTTCTCTCCATCATTTGGGGAGGAGGAAAGGCACTGTGGTGTGGGCCAAAATGCCTGCATTTAAGGAAAAGCATCTAGTTCTGGTCCTCCGGTTTAAGCATGACAAGGAATTACTGGATGGAGTCCAGCGGCAGGCTACGAAGACAATCAGAGCCTACAGCATCTTTCTGAAGAGGAGAGACTGAGACAGCTGTGTCAGTTCAGCCTGGAAAAGAGAAGGCTGAGAGGTGATCTTATCAATGTTTACAAGTATCTTAAGAGTGGAGGTCAAAAGGATGCTACCAGAACCCTTTCAGCGGTGGCCAATGATAGGATGATAGGCAACGGGCACAGGCTGAAGCACAGGAGCTTCCATCTGAACATGAGGAATAACTTCTTCTAGGGTGACAGAGCACAGGAACAGGCTGTCCAGAGAGGTTCTGTAGTCTCCTTCTCTGGAGACCCACTGCTTTCCTCTGCGTGGTGATGTTAGCTGGTGTTTGAATCCCACCCTCCTTCTCCAGGCCATAGGACCAAGAAGCTACATCTCCTGCATCTCAGCCACGGCCAAATAGTTTGTAAGAACAGTTTGGAGTCAGTGTCTCATTAGAGGCTTGGAAAGAGACCTTACAGCACTGCTGCACTTATCTAGTATTGCTGGCACTTGGCATCCTTGGCTCTGTCCAGCGTTGGTGTTCTTTACTGATGCCCTTGCCTACACGCCTCATGTTCACCATCTTCCTCCTCTCAGCCTCCCCAGGCTCTCATTCTTTTTCCCATAGCCCCTGTCTTCTGAACACAATGATTCATCCTCGCCCCGGAAATCCTGGGATTTCTCATCCAGCCTTCTAAAGAAGCGTCTGTGACAGAATGGACACGAACTCAAAAGAAACACATGCTAACATGTGTCCAACCCAGAAATCCTCAGGTCTCTAATCCCGGCACTTAAAGAGAAAGCCTTCATATAGGAAAATATGTGGCAGATACCAGGAAATGGAAAGGCAGCAGTGCAGGAAACCAGGACACAGTCCATACCATTAGCTGGTGTGTTTTGCGTTCACCATGAGCTTGTCAGAAAATTATTACTTCCGCAAAGGGTACCTGAGCCTGAGGCAGTGCAGGACTCCTATTAAAATCAGCCCAATACCCTGCTCTCTCATCCACTTCTTTCGCCTCCTTCTCCTTGGGAATCAGGTGAGTGTGAGGTCTCTTCTTCACGTGCTTCTGGATCAGGTGTCTTTCCTCAATGTGTGTGCCATCTGAAAGGGTCTGTCCTGATGGGAGCTTTTTCCCGTGGGAAAGGGAAGTGGAAGAAAGGTCTTCTGAAGAGAGAGTTTGGGGCTTAGTGGAGGTGGTTTCTGGGACTTGAGGTGGGCAGCGTATGCTGGGCCAGGAGCTTCCTTGGCTCCAAGGTGTTTTGGTGCAGTGCTGCTTGTCAAGAGCAACACCTCATGCTCTATTTCCTTCTGCCCTCTCTCTCAGGTGAACCTCTAGCCAAGAGACAGGTCCTGTTGCAACCCATGTCTGCCCTGCCAGCCCTGTGGCCCGACCCCGCTGGCCAACAGCTGCAATGAGCCCTGTTGCAGGCAGTGCCAGAGCTCCACCGTTGTCATTGAGCCCTCCCCCGTGGTGGTGACCCTGCCTGGCCCCATCCTCAGCTCCTTCCCACAGAACACTGTTGTGGGCTCCTCCACCTCTGCTGCTGTTGGCAGCATCCTCAGCTGTGAAGGAGTGCCCATCAACTCTGGGGGCTTTGACCTCTCCTGCATTAACAGCTGCTACTGTGGCAGCAGATGTCGCCCCTGCTAAAGCTGCTGACAACTACTTTGGGCAAGAACATCTCAAGACCTTAGAACATGGTCCTTGAAAGGAGAGAGAGCTTCGCAGCATTGCATTCAGAGCTTTGAACCATTGTTTCCTTCTTCCACTTGCATCTCTGTTTTTTTCCTTTGCTGATTCTGTCTCCAAGGCCAGCCTAGCAGTGACCTGTTTCTCTCTCGCCCTTGAGGAGTTTCGCCACACCCTTGGGGCTACATGTGGTGCTCCCTCTGAGCCACCTCCTTTCCTTCTTGAGACTCATTAAAGTTGTGCTTCATCCAAGCCTGGGCCTCCGAGTCGTCTTTTGCTCTTCAGCAACTCTTTCAGTCTTCTCAGGGAAAAGGTGAATGAAGGGGGGGGTGGGACTCTTTGCAGTGGATTTTGTCACTTTACAACACAGTAAATCAATTCCATGTTTTCATAAATAAATGGAGTGGAGTTGCTCGTGAGGGACAGTCAACTTAGCGGGTGTCTCAGCCTTGCTTTGCTCCCTTGAGCAAAGACATACGCATTTCTTAACCAACATTCTCTGCTCTTCTCACTCACACCTGATGTAATCTCCAGCCACGGTCCACGTTAGACCTAATAGGCACTTTGGTCATTTAAAGTAAACAATTAAGAATGAGGCAATTAAGAAACCAATGCACCCAGGAACTGTCACACATGCAATTACGTGTAACGGGAATCAGTCATTTCATGGCAATGGTGAGTTCCAGCAGAGCAGAAATGTTGGTCAAATCTCTGCCAGGTTCTTTCTGCTGTGGTCCATTTCCACACCTGAGCCTTAGTATGTCAGACCATTATATGGGGTAAGTGGTTTCTCTCAGTCAGAAACAAAGGGGGTTTGTCCTTCTGAAAGGAATTAAAATAGTAGATTTAATCCCCCACAGCTTTGCTCCTTCCCTCTTGTCTGGACAGCTGATTCCTTCTGGTCATGTACTGGGCCGTGGCAATGGACAACAAGACATGTGTATTTGATCACTTTCCCCTGGGCCTTCCACCCCTTCCAGGGTGGGCACGTGGCCCCATGTGTCAATATCTTCTCCATGTATCTTCAAATGCTGGAAGAGAATGACCTCATTCTTTTTCCTCCTCATATTTCCCTGGTGAAGACCTGGTACCACCACTGTTGTGTCAAAAAATGATAGAGAACTTTTCTTGCCTTGAGGAAAATCATGTATGTTGTCTGCTTCCGGGCACAGTCATTCTGATGTTTTCCCATCTTCCTGGCTGTCACTGAGTTCATGATCCTCTCACTTATGACCTTGAATTGTAATGTGACTTTATGCAGTTTTCTTCATTGCCACACTCCCATGAGAGAAAACGTCTTTCCTGCAAGCCTTGGTAGCAATGGCATTGGGATTGTGGTCATGTTCACACCGTTGCCACTTCTGCTGATTGACCCTTCTGCATCAAGAAAGCCACTGCTGGGATTCAAGTCCATGACTCAGCCTTCCCTGATCCTGATCTGACAACCACCACCACTCTTGTGTATGGGTCTAATTGGACCAAAAGGCGGGAGAACCTGTTCTCTGAGGAAAGGCTGAAGGAGATAGGTCTTTTTCTGCTGGATGAACAGAAGGCTTGGGCAGACCTCCTCAACATATCCTGATACTTAAGTAATATCTGCAAAGAGGATGGCAGCTCTCTCATTCAAAGGAGCCACATGGAGAAGACAAGCCCCAATGAGTCCAAGCATCACTGGGAGAACTTTCAGTTTGACATAAGAAATACCTTTGCTACAGTAAGACAAATCCTCCACTGGAATGACCTCCCAGGGTTGTGGTAGAGTTCCCATCGCTGCAAGTTTCCACAATGTGATTGGACAGGGTGGTAGCTAATCTCATCTTGTCTCTCTTTCTCATGAAACATTGGACCAGGTGATCATTCAAGGTCTTTTCCAGTATTCAATATTCTACGATTCCTTGTCCCTCCCAGTGATACCCTTCAGTCGTGATGTCACAAAATGCCATCCACTCTACTGCACCACTGTCATCACAATGAAAATCCTCATTCCAAAAGAGTTTATTGCAGTTGAGATTCCCTTTTTTTTTTCAGAGAAATTCGGATAGTGCATGGCTATTGCCCTCTTCATTTTCGAAAATTCTTCACTTTAAAAGACATACTCTACAGGCAGGGAATAGAAAAGAGGGACAGGAACCTTTGGTCTTCTTCTCTAGAAGGACAGTCACAATCAAGTGAAATGAGAACCCCCAAAATATGACTCAGCAGGTCCATATGAGACTTCCATCTAGATTGGCAGATGCATGTATCCAGTGGATTGTCTTGATTACCTAGGTATTCTAGGTGACAACTCTCTTGTACGTGGAGATGCTACATGCTGGGGGTCCATTGCCTGGGCCCCGGGGCAGAGCAGGTCCGTGGCACCATGTCAGGGGCTTGTATACCTGGGTTGAGGACCAGTGCTTTTCCTCCCAGTATAACCGCCAAGACTGGTGCTGTTTACTGAAGAGCTTGGTGGGGGGAGAGGTGTCCTATCATGAGACCACAGCCAAGCACTTTGGCGTGCCCATGGGGTTGCCAGGGGTGTGCAGGATCTCTTGCAGGACAGCTCTCCAACGACCAGGGACTGCACTGCTGGGAAGACCCTGGCATGCAAGCCATCTGCCCAGTCACCCTCTGTGCAATCATAACAGGATAATGGCCAGAAAATGCCTCTTCGAACACTCAGTGGTGTCGTGGGGTTGCAGTGAAGCTTATGGTCATTAGGTTCACAGCAAGAGGGGTCTCCATTATGTGGCCTGACTTGGGCTCATAGCAATCCTTACTTGGGAATTATCTCAGCCAAGTGTAAGGTGCTGCACATGGGAAAACATAATCCCAGCACAGGCTGGGATATAGCTGGCTGGGGAGCAGCTCTGTGGAAAGGGACGTGAGGATCCTGGTGGACAGGGAGCTCAATAGGTGTGAACAATGTCTTGCTGCAGCAAAGAAGGCCAACAGGATGCCCGGTTGCATTAGCAAAGGCATCACCAGGGGAGACAAAAGAAGTCATTATCACACTCTACTCAGAGCTTGTCAGGCCAAATCTTAAATTTGTGTTCCTTTTTGGTCACTGGTATGGAACAAATATGTGGATGGACTGGAAATACTCCAGAGAAGGCTCACAAAGATGATCAATGGAATAAGAATCTGCAGCATAAGGAAAGGTTGAGAGAACTGGGGTTGTTCAGCTTGGAGAAGCATAGGGGAGACCTCAGCACTATGTTCCAGGATTATAAGAGTGCCTGGAAAGAAGATGCAGACTCCCTTTTTTCAAGTAATCACATGGAAAAGACAAGGTGCAATAGGTGCAAGCTACTCCTGGGAGGTATCTGATTGAACCCCTGAGCAAAACTACTCTATTCTATTGTATGATCTGGATGCAGATCAGTGTCTGGAGAGCAACTGGGCCCTGCCAGATGCTGAAGGACTGCATGAGGTTCCTCTGTCTCACTGTCTGTGCCCATGTACGTTGACCATGCACAGCAGATCAGGTAATGGACAGGAAGGAATGAGAGAGATGAGTGTGTGGATTGTCCCCAGGAACTGCTGTTTTGAACCCCCACTCCTGCCACACTCTCGAACCCTTTACTCACTTAAGACCATTGCCTGTAGCATTATTCATTAATGTCTTGTTCAGCTCCAAAGGAAAGACCATAAAACAATCCAATGCAGGGAGTTCAACCCTCCCCTTCCTCCATGTTTTCCCTGAGCAGACTGGAACAGTTGCCTCAGAACAAAGGAGGACTCAGAGGCCCAGACTGGGATGCAGCACAAGTTTAATGAGATTCAAGAAGAAAAGGAGGTGGCTCAGAGGGAGCACCATGGACAGCCGTAAGATTGCAGTGAAACTCCTGTGGAGTGTCAGTCTGCCTGCCCTGCAGATGGAGGGACAAAAACAGGTCCCTGCCACGCTGCCCTTGGGAGACAGAATCCGCAAAAGCATGAGAGAGAGACATGAGTCGAAGAAGGAAACAAGAGTTCAAAGCTCTGAATGCAATGCTGCGAAGCTCTCTCTCCATGTTCCAAGGTCTTGAGAGGTTCTTGCCCAGGGATGTTGCCAGCAGCTTTAGCAGGGGCGACATCTGCTGCCACAGTAGCGGCTGGTAATGCAGGAGAGGTCAAAGCCCCCAGAGTTGATGGGCACTCCCTCACAGCTGAGGATGCTGCCAACAGCAGCAGAGGTGGAGGAGCCCACAACAGTGTTCTGAGGGAAGGAGCTGAGGATGGGGCCGGGCAGGGTCACAATCACTGAGGAGGGCTGGATGGCGATGGTGGAGCTCTGGCACTGCCTGCAACAGGGCTCATTGCAGCTGTTGGCCAGTGGGGTTGGGCCACAGGGCTGGCAGGGCACGCATGGGTTGCAGCAAGACATGTCTCTGGACAGAGGCTCACCTGAGAAGACAGGAAGAAACAGAGCATGACATGCACCTGAGAAGCAGCACTGCACCCAAAAACAGAGGACACAAGGCACTTCTTGGCCCAGCATACACTGCCCACCTCATATCCCAGGAGCCACCTCCACTAAGTCCCTGCCTCTCTCAGCGGAAGACTTTCTCTCCCCTACCCTCTCCCATGAGAAGCAGCTCTCACCCCAGGGTAAAGACAGACCCTATCAGCTGAGACACGCATTGAAAAAAGATACCGGATCCTGAAGCAGGAGGACAAGAGGCTTCACACTCACCTGACTACCAAGGAGAATGAAGCGAGAGAAGTGGATGAGAGAGCAGGGAGTTGGGCGGTCATTTATAGGAGTCCTGCACTGCCTCAGGCTCAGGCACCCTTTGTGGAAACAATAATTTTCTGACAAGCTCATGATGAATGTAAAACACATAGGCTAATGGCATGGGTTGTGTCCTGATTTCGTGCACTGCCGCCTTTTCATTTCCTGTTTTCTGCCATGTGCTTTCCCATATGAAGGCTTTTTCTGTAAGTGCCAGGATGAAAGGCCTGAGGATTTCCAGCGTAGACAAACGTCAGCGTGAGCAGAAGACTCAGGCTAATTGCTGGTGACATCCTGTGCAGGTAGGTGATTTTTCACTTGGGTCATTGCAGCTGTGGGCTCCTTTGTGGCAAAGTTGTCCGGAAAAGGGCAACGCTGTAATGTTTCCCATCCGCTGACCAAGGACTGACATTTGGGACAACATGCCATATCCTTTTCTCTTCTTTCCTCCACCTCTCTGATGGTCGCTCATTGCTGGACTCAGGTGGGCTTCTGCTAGGGGTGTCTGATACTATTACGACACTAACAGTGCTCTCAGGATGATTTTGCTGGGCTCATTTGCCTCATGTCCTCTCCTTGCACTCTCTGCAGGTCCTCAGGAAATGCCAGGAGATTGTTTGAGGCCTGGCTTTCCCTTTGGAACCTGAAACCTTTTCTAGCACAGTGGTCCCCAGGATCTCCTCCTGGCTCCCATCAGGCAACTGTGGGGAAAGTGCTCTTCTGTTGTGAGATTTGGGGTCCACTGAGACATGCCAGTCCACACTTGCTGATGGTTTTCTGACTTTCTGTGAGCATACAGATTGTTGCATGGTTTGATGCAGACCTGCACGAGCACACTTGTGTCCCTCTGTACCTCTGTGACCCTCATCATGAAGACACATGCATGTCGTAGCAGGGGACTCTTCCCTGGTGTGTCCAAGAGCACCGTAGAGGAGCAGGTTGCCTTTCCCAAAAGGAGCCCATCTGAAGTTGAATGGTGGTGCTTCTGTCCTGGCAGAGATGTTCTCAGAGAGCTGAAATGCAATCTCTGCCTCCTACACCCTCCCGTTCTTAATTTAAGAACAGGGAGAAAGTCCAAGAAACCCTACCTGTCAGTGCAGGACATTGTCCCTGGGGTGATACTCTGCTGGTGCAGTGTTGCTGGTGACTGGGGTGGGACACAGGTTCCTCATGTCCATGACAATGCTATATGTATTTCTGCAACTGGTCAGCCTGGTGCTGAGTGAGGCAGTGACTGACAGCTCTCATCAAATGTGTATTAGACCGGGGTCCAGGTGTAGCTCTGCTGTGAGATGGAGGACTAAATCTCTGGGAGCATTAGGGAGATCCCAACAGTTTTCAGTCAAACTCCTTTTCCTTTCAAGCACCGGTGTTGGAACGATAAAGGACTCATCACTCCAATTCAATGTGAATCACCTGTCCCATAAATTAAACAGACAGTAGCCAGGTGGGTGCGTGCCTGGAAGCCCGCCAAGGTCTTCTTGGATTTGCAACAGTTATGGCAGTTAAAAGTGACCAGGAGTGTCTGTCATTTCCATGCTTTATTTCTGCTTTCTGTCTGTACTATCACAACCAGCCTCTTTCTCCTGCTCTTACCATGCTGTGGGGTTGATCAGCGATAATGTCAACTGATATTTGTGCTTGTGTACCCGGGACATACGATCCCTTTGCATGCCATGTTCCCTCGTTCTAGAGATGCTGGGAAGCTCAAGATGAGCCTCTCTGGCCAAAACGATTTCTCCTACAATCTTCTCCTTACATCCATGCAGCCATCTTCTGTGTCTGAGCCTCCTTCCCAAGACCACCTCCATACAGACCAAGAGGAATGGCCTCGAGTGCTTATGATGCTGCTGTCATCCCGGGGTCTCCTGAAGCACTGGGGTCTTCCCATGGACACAGTATGAGTCGGGATCACCATGCTTAAGGCATGCTCAGAGGCCAACAGGAATATTTTTGAGCAGAGATACAGCAAGAGAAAGGCTGAAACCCCACCAAAAAGACCCTGGGCACCTGATGGAATGGGAGGTGGATGCTGTGCAGCAGGGAGCAAGGGTTGATTTTCCTGAGGCCAGGGATCCTCCTGCATGGCCTGTAGCCACAAAGCCACCTCAGCCCAACCTCAACCCCTCTCCATGACAAACCAACTCTCCTCTGCTCTCTCCCATAATCACGATCTCACAGCACTAACATGGGACCAAGGGAAAGGTATCATGTGAGTTGTCCTTGAAGGCTGGACCCCTTCCTATAAGAGGAGGGCAAGGAGACAAAGGAATTCTCATTCACTTGGTTCCTAAAGTGAAGGAGGTGACTGAACTGTTTGAGGGAGTGACCAGTTGAACTAGTATTTCTTTTGTCTTCACATGGCCTCTGGCCAAAAGGCACACACTGCATAAGCTACAATTTTCCTGCATCCTCCTAAAGAATGGTAATTTTGCAGGTAATGACATCACACGTGCTGCTGTTTCTCTTCATGCTGCCTTTGATTTCCCGCCCCGAGTGCCCCATCAAGGGTGCTTGGCTAAGAAGTGAGAGTAGCTCTGGAGAGACATTTTGGACAGGGCTGGGCTGCAGCGGTGTCTCCTGAAGGGGTGATCGCAAGAGCTTTGCTGGACTTCAGCAGAGGCCTGGGGAGGTAATGGCCAGAAGACCATTGCAGTTGATGGGGGGCAATTCAATTCAGGGTCCCTGTGTGTTGACCTGGAGAGAAACCTGAATTTCCTGGTATTGCTGCTGCACCTTGTGCTCTGCATTTCACAGAATCATGGAACTGTTGAGGTTGGAAGGAATCTCTGCAGACGATCTCGTCAAATTCCTCTGCTACAATAGGGTCAGCTAGAGCACATTGGCTAAGGGCTTTATCAAGACGGGATTGGAGTATCTTCACAGCTAAGACTCCACAACCTCTTTGAACTACTTCTGCCAGTGTTTCAGCACCTCCATAGTGAAAAAGCTTTTATTTGGACCTGCGGATGGACAACTGGTATGGTAAGGGTTCTTCAAGATAGGCAGCGCCCCCATGCGGCTTTACACCACATGTCACTCACTGCAGAGTTCCCAACTCACACGCATGTCTCAGTGGACCCCAAATCCCACAACAGAAGAGCACTTTCCCCACAGTCGCCTGATGGGAGGCAGCTGTGGAGCAGTGCACAGTCAAGACCCTCAACCCAGTCCCTCCAGAGGTGCCCTCCTCTGTCTACTGCTGAGAGTCGTCTTATACAGGGGATGCGCCATCTCCCAGAACACTTTGAGGACCCTGAGGAGGGTCTTTCTCTCTATCATTTGGGGAGGAGGAAAGGCACTGTGGTGTGGACCAGAATGCCTGCGTTTAAGGAAAAGCATCTAGTTCTAGACCTCTGGTTTAAGCATGACAAGGAATTACTGGATGGAGTCCGGTGGCAGGTTAGGGAAGACAATCAGAGCCTACAGCATCTTTCTGAAGAGGAGAGACTGAGATAGCTGTGTCAGTTCAGCCTGGAGAAGAGAAGGCTGAGAGGTGATCTTATCAATGTTTACAAGTATCTGACAAGTGGATGTCAAAAGGATGGTACCATAATCCTTTCAGGGGTGACCAGTGATAGGATGATAGGCAACGGGCACAGGCTGAAGCACAGGAGCTTCCATCTGAACACGAGGAGTAACTTCTTCTAGGGTGACAGAGCACAGGAACAGGCTGTCCAGAGAGGTTCTGTAGTCTCCTTCTCTGGAGGAATAAAACCCACCTGGACATCTCCCTGTGAACTCTCCTATCGGTGTACTTGCTTAAGAAGGTGGGTTGGACTAGATGACATACTGAGGTCCCTTCCTACTCTGAGCATTATGTGATTCTATGATTCTGTGCAAATCTTTTCAGAGGAGAACCAGTGGCTGCCTTCCCCTCTGTGCTGATGTTAGCTTGTGCTTGAGTTCCACAATCCTTCCCCAAGCCATAGAGCCCAGAAACTGCATCTCCTGCATCTCAGCCATGGACAAACGGTTTGGAGTCAGTGTCTCATTAGAGGCTTGGAAAGAGATCTTACAGCCCGGCTGGACTTATCTAGTATTGCTAGCACCTGAGATCCTTGGCCCTGTACATTGTTGGTGTTCTCGACTGGTGCCATTGAATATACGCCTCATGTTCACCATTCCTCCTTTCAGCCTCCCCAGGCTCTCATTCATTTTCCCATAGCTCCTGCCTCTGGATAAGTGTCAGTCATTTATCCAGCTGAATCCTGTAACGTAAAGCTTTTACAGGAGTCAGGAGCAAAGACCCTGGGAAACAGATCAACCCTTTGAAGTTGCTTGGAGCCAAGATAAAATGAGTTGTCCAGGGTTGGGCTTTCTCCTCACTGAGACCAGAGTGCTGTATCCCAGTGCGAGCCCTCTGACACGAGGGACTGAGTCTGTTGTAAGGCCTGGCACTGACACAGATGGGTGTCAACGTGGGACTTGGAACGATCAGGCACAACTATGTACACACACACATATGCACTAAACACGTATCCAACATGCTCGCATGTGCACCAGGATTTACAGAAATGCACAGACACAAGCAAATGTGCGAGAGGCCAGAGATGCACAAAGAGTTGTACAGGTAAATAGAAACACAGTTTCACCAGAGGTACACAGGTGTATGCACAGCCAGACAGACAAGCACATGGATGTGCATGCAGAGAATCACACAGACTGATACGCAATCGCACTAGCAGGCGCATTACTGCAGATGAGCACATAGCAATGGATCTGACAGAGGAGCTGCCAGGGACCTCCCCTCCAGAGCAGGGACGAGGCATTCTAAGCAGAACAGATGCACTGGCAGCGCTGCTTGAGGAGTCTCAGTGGTCTATGAACTGCCAGAGAGTTTAGAAGGTCAAAGACATTGCAATTTCCTCCTCAGGCGAGATTAGAGTGAAAGCGAGATGGAAAGTTGAAGTGGAGGCCATCCACTCAGGAATACGACAGCCCCATATGACTTGAGGAGGGAGCCAATAGAAAATGAGAGAGATCATTCCACACTGTCACAGGAGCCCTTGGGGACAAGTCAAGGACAGCAGTGCTGGGAGCAGCTGATGCCCCTGTTGTCAGTAAGATCATACAAAATAGCCCACCAGAACTCCCCAGGCTGACTTCCCCTACCTTCAGTGGACCCTTCTGCTCTTAGTCCCTGTCCTCTGAACACAATGATTCATCCTTGCCCCAGAAATCCCGGGATTTCTCATCCAGCCTCCTAAACAAGCGTCCGTGACAGAATGGACATGAATTAAAAAGAAATACATAGTGACGTGTCCAATCGGGAAATCCTCAGGCCTCTAATCCCGACATTTACAGAAGAAGCCTTCATACAAGAAAGGATGAGGCAGATATCAGGAAATGGAAAGGCAGCAGTGCAGGAAACCAGGACACAGCCCATGCCATTAGTTGGAATGTTTTGCATTCACCATGAACTTGTCAGAAAATTATTACTTCCACAAAGAGTGCCTGGGCCTGAGGCAGTGCAGGACTCCTATAAAAGGCAGCCCAACTCTCTCCTCTCTCATCCACTTCTTTCACCTCCTTCTCCTTGGGAATCAGGTGAGTGTGAATTCTCTACTCCTGCTTCTGGATCAGGTGTCTTTCCTCAACGTGTTTCCCAGATGAAATTTTCTGTCCTGACCCTGGGGTGGGAGTTATTTCCCATGGGAGAGGGAAGGTGGGACAAGGTCTTCTGCAGAGAGAGGTTGAGTCGTAGTGGAAGTGCCTCCTGGGACTTGAGGTGGGCAGTGTATGCTGGGTCAGAAGGTGTCTTGGCTCCATGGTGTTTTGGTGCAGTCTTGTTTCTCAAGGGCAACGCCTCATACTCTATTTCCTCCTGCCCTCTCTCTCAGGTGAGCCTCTGTCCCAGAGACATGTCCTGCTGCAACCCATGTCTGCCCTGCCAGCCCTGTGGCCCGACCCCACTGGCCAACAGCTGCAATGAGCCCTGTGTCAGACAGTGCCAGAGCTCCACCATCGCCATCCAGCCCTCCCCTGTGGTGGTGACCCTGCCTGGCCCCATCCTCAGCTCCTTCCCTCAGAACACCGTTGTGGGCTCCTCCACCTCTGCTGCTGTTGGCAGCATCCTCAGCTGTGAGGGAGTGCCCATCAACTCTGGGGGCTTTGATCTTTCCTGCATTACCAGCCGCTACTGTGGCAACAGATGTCGCCCCTGCTAAAACTGATGGCAACTACTTTGGGAAGAACCTGCTAAGATCTTGAAATATGGACCTTGAAAGGATATAGAGATCCATGGCGTTACATTCTGATCTTCAAACTATAGTTTCCTTCTTCCACTTGTGCCTCTCTGCCTTTCCTCTGCCGATTCTGTCTCCGAGGCCAGCCTAGCAGTGACCTGTTGGTATACCTTCCTGCAGCAGTTTCACCAAATCCTTGGGTGGGGCTGCCTGTGGTGCTCCCTCTGAGACACCTCCTTTCCTTTTTGAGACTCATTAAAGTTGTGCTGCATCCAAACTTGGGCCTCCAAGTCCTCTTTTGCTCTTCTGCATCTCTTCCCGTCTTCTGAGGGAAAAAGGTGAATTAAGGGGAGAGTGGGACTCCTTAAAGTGGATTTTGTCACTTTACAACACAGTAAATCAATTCCATGTTTTCATAAAGAAATGGAGTGGAGTTGCTCATGAGGGACAGTCAACTTAGTGGGTGTCTCACCCTTGCTTTGCTCCCTTGGGCAAACACATTGGCATTTCTTAACCAACGTTTTCTGTTCTTCCCAGTCACACCTGATGTAATCTCCAACCATGGTCTACATGAAACCTGATAGGCACTTTGGTCATTTAAAGTAAACAATTAAGAATGAGGCAATTAAGAAATCAATGCACCCAGGAACTGTCACACATGCAATTACGTGCAACGGGAATCCACCATTTCATGACAATGGTGAGTTCCAGCAGAGATGCAATGTTGGTCAAATCTCTGCCAGGTTCTTTCTGCTCTAGTCCATCTCCACACCTGAGCCCTGATACAGTCAGATCTTTATTTGGGGTAAGTGGTTTCTCTCAGTCAGAAACAAAGGGGGTTTGTCCTTCTGAAAGGAATTAAAATAGTAGATTTAACACACCATGGCTTTGCTCCTTCCCTCTTGTCTGGACAGCTGATTCCTTCTGGTAATGTACTGGGCCGTGGCAATGGACAACAAGACACCTGTAATTGATCTCATTCTCCTGGGCCTTCCACCCCTCCCAGGGTGGGCACAAGGCCTCATGTGCCATTATCTTCTCCATGTATCTTCGAATCCTGGAAGAGAATGACCTTCATTCTTCTTCCTCCTCATATTTCCTTGGTGGAGACCTACTAGACCACCACTGTTGTGTCAAAAATGATGGAGACTTTCCTTGCCTTGAGGAAAATCATGTATATTGTCTGCTTCCAGGCACAGTCATTATGATGTTTTCCCATCTTCCTGACTGTCACTGAGTTCATGATCCTCTCGCTCATGTCCTTGAATTGTAATGTCACCATATGCAAATTTTTTCATTGCAGCACTCCCATGAGAGAGAAAACATCTTTCCTGCAATCCTTGCTAGCAATGCCATTGGGATTGTGGTCACGTTCACACCGTTGCCACTTCTGCTGACTGGCCCTTCTGCATCAAGAAGGGATCCAAGTCCATGACTCAGCCTTCCCTGATCCTGATCTGACAGCCACCACCACTCTTGTGTATGCGTCTAATCGGATCAAAGGGCTGGACAAACTGTCTTCTGAGGGAAGGCTGAAGGAGATAAGTTTTCTGCTGGATGAACAGAAGGCTTGGGCAGACCTCCTCAACATATTCTAGTACTTAAATAATATCTCCAAAGAAGTTGGCAACTCTCTTACTCAAAGGAGCCACATGGAGAAGACAAGTGTCAATGAGTCCAAGGGTCACTGGGAGAGGTTTCAGTTTGACATAAGAAATACCTTTGCTACAGTAAGACCAATCCATCACTGGAGTGACCTCCCAGGGATGTGGTAGAGTTCCCATCACCACAAGTTTCCACAATGTGATTGGACAGGGTGGTAGCTAATCTCATCTTGTCTCTCTCTCCCATTAAAGGTTGGACCAGGTGATCATTCAAGGTCACTTCCAGTATTCAATATTCTACGATTCCCTGTCCCTCCCTGTGATACCCTTCAGTCGTGATGTGACAATATGCCATCCACTCTACTGCACCACTGTCGTCACAAAGACAATCCTCATTCCAAAAGAGTTTATTGCAATTGAGATTCACTTTTTTTCAGAGAAAATAGATTAGTGCATGGTTATTGTCCTCTTCATTTCCAAGACTTCTTCACTGAAAGAGAGATACTCTGCAGGCAGGGAATAGCAAAGAGGGACAGGAACCTTCGATCTTCTGTTCTAGAAGAACAATAATGGTCAAGAGAAATGAGAACCCTCAAAGCTGTGTCAGCTGTTATATAAGAGACTTCCATCTAGACTAGCAGATGCATGTACCTAGAAGACTCTATAGATTACCTAGTTCTTGTAAGTGACAGCTCTCTTGTACGTGGAGATGCTCCATACTGGGGTCCATTGCCTGGGCCCCATTGCAAAGCAGGTCCCTGGCACCATGTCAGGGGGCTTGTATACCTGGGTTGAGGACCAGTACTTTTCCTCCCAGTATAACCGCCAAGACTGGTGCTGTTTACTGAAGAGCTTGGTGGGGGGAGAGGTGTCCTATCATGAGACCACAGCCAAGCACTTTGGTGTGCCCATGGGGTTGCCAGGGGTGTGCAGGGTCTCTTGCAGGACAGCTCTCCAACGACCAGGGACTGCACTGCTGGGAAGACCCTGGCATGCAAGCCATCTGCCCAGTCACCCTCTGTGCAATCATAACAGGATAATGGCCAGAAAATGCCTCTTTGAACACTCAGTGCTGTCGGGGGGTTGCGGTGAACCTTAGGGTCATTAGGTTCACAGCAAGAGGGGTCTCCATTATGTGGCCTGACTTGGGCTCATAGCAATCCTTACTTGGGAATTATCTCAGCCAAGTGTAAGGTGCTGCACATGGGAAAACATAATCCAAGCACAGGCTGGGACCTAGCTGGCTGGGGAGCAGCTCTGTGGAAAGGGGGGACCTGGGGGTCCTGGTGGACAAGCAGCTCGATAGGAGTGAACAATGTCCTGCTGCAGCAAAGAAGGCCAACAGGATGCCCGGTTGCATTAGCAAGGGCATCACCAGGGGAGACAAAAGAAGTAATTATCACACTCTACTCAGAGCTTGTCAGGACAAATCTCAAATATTGCGTTCAATTTTGATCACTACTATACAAAAAAAGAGCTGTGGACAGACTAGAAATACTCCAGAGAAGGCTCACAAAGATGATCAATGGAATAAGAATCTGCAGCATAAGGAAAGGCTGAGAGAACTGGGGTTGTTCAGATTGGGGAAACATAGGGGAGACCTCAGCACTATGCTCCAGGATTTAATGGGAGCCTAGACAGAAAATGGAGACTCCCTTTTTGCCAGCAGTCACATGAAAAAGATGAGGGGCAATAGGTACAAACTACTGCTGGGAGGTATCTGACTGAACACCAGAGCAAAATTATTCAGGATGACAACAAGGACACGCTGGATTAATCTCCCCAGGGAAGTGGTGGATTCTGAAACATTGGACGCGTACAACATGCAGTTAAACAATGTACTGGACAATTTTACCTAGCCTGCGCTTTTGAAAAGAAAGGTTGGTCCAGGTCATCCTTGTGGTCCCTTTTATTCTGGTATTGTATGATCAAGATGCACACCCATGTCTGGATCTGGGCACTGCAATGAGCTGAAGGACTGCATGAGGTTCCTCTGTTTCACCTGGCTGTGCCCATGTGTGTTGATCATGCACACCAGATCAGGTAATGGAGGGGAACGAATGACAGAGATGAGTGTGTGGATTGTCCCCAGGAACTGCTGTTTTGCAGCCCCACTCCTGCCACACTCTGGAACCCTTTACTCACTTAAGACCATTGCCTGTAGCATGGCCATGAATGTCTTGTTCAGCTCCAAAGGAAAGACCATAAAACAATCCACTGCAGGGAGTCCAACCCTCCCCTTCCTCCAAGTTTTCCCTGAGCAGACTGGAACAGTTGCCTCAGAACAAAGGAGGACTCAGAGGCCCAGACTGGGATGCAGCACAAGTTTAATGAGATTCAAGAAGAAAAGGAGGTGGCTCAGAGGGAGCACCATGGACAGCCATAAGATTGCAGTGAAACTCCTGCGGAGTGTCAGTCTGCCTGCCCGGCAGAGGGAGGGACAAAAACAGGTCCCTGCCACACTGTCCTTGGGAGACAGAATCCACAAAAGCAAGAGAGAAAGACATGAGTCGAAGAAGGACACAAGAGTTCAAAGCTCTGAATGCAATGCTGTGAAGCTCGCTCTCCTTTCAAGGACCATGTTCCAAGGTCTTGAGTTCTTGCCCAAGGACGTTGCCAGCATCTTTAGCAGGGTCGGCACCTGCTGCCACAGTAGCGGCTGGTAATGCAGGAGAGGTCAAAGCCCCCAGAGTTGATGGGCACTCCCTCACAGCTGAGGATGCTGCCAACAGCAGCAGAGGTGGAGGAGCCCACAACGGTGTTCTGAGGGAAGGAGCTAAGGATGGGGCCAGGCAGGGTCACCACCACGGGGGAGGGCTCAATGACAACGGTGGAGCTCTGGCACTGCCTGCAACAGGGCTCATTGCAGCTGTTGGCCAGTGGGGTTGGGCCACAGGGCTGGCAGGGCACGCATGGGTTACAGCAAGACATGTCTCTGGGACAGAGGCTCACCTGAGAAGACAGGAAGAAACAGAGCATGACATGCACCTGAGAAGCAGCACTGCACCCAAAAACAGAGGACACAAGGCACTTCTTGGCCCAGCATACGCTGCCCATCTCAAATCCCAGGAGCCACCTCCACTAAGTCCCTGCCTCTCTCAGCGGAAGACCTTCTCTCCCCTTCCCTCTCCCATGAGAAGCAGCTCTCACCCCAGGGCAAGGACAGACCCTATCAGCTGAGACACACATTGAAAAAAGACCCCAGATTCTGAAGGAGGAGGACAAGAGGCTTCACACTCACCTGACTACCAAGGAGAATGAAGCGAGAGAAGTGGATGAGAGAGCAGGGAGTTGGGCGGTCATTTATAGGAGTCCTGCACTGCCTCAGGCTCAGGCACCCTTTGTGGAAACAATAATTTTCTGACAAGCTCATGATGAATGTAAAACACATAGGCTAATGGCATGGGCTGTGTCCTGATTTCGTGCACTGCCGCCTTTTCATTTCCTGTTTTCTGCCATGTGCTTTCCCATATGAAGGCTTTTTCTGTAAGTGCCAGGATGAAAGGCCTGAGGATTTCCAGCGTAGACAAACGTCAGCGTGAGCAGAAGACTCAGGCTAATTGCTGGTGACATCCTGTGCAGGTAGGTGATTTTTCACTTGGGTCATTGCAGCTGTGGGCTCCTTTGTGGCAAAGTTGTCCGGAAAAGGGACCCATTTGCAGCTGAATGGTGGGGCCTTAGTCCTGGCAGAGAGGTTCTCAGAGAGCTGAAATGCAATCTCTGCCTCCTACACCCTCCCGTTCTTAATTTAAGAACAGGGAGAAAGTCCAAGAAACCCTACCTGTCAGTGCAGGACATTGTCCCTGGGGTGATACTCTGCTGGTGCAGTGTTGCTGGTGACTGGGGTGGGACACAGGTTCCTCATGTCCATGACAATGCTATATGTATTTCTGCAACTGGTCAGCCTGGTGCTGAGTGAGGCAGTGGCTGACAGCTCTCATCAAATGTGTATTAGACCGGGGTCCAGGTGTAGCTCTGCTGTGAGATGGAGGACAAAATCTCTGGGCGCATTAAGAGTAGTCAAGCATTTTTCAGTCAAACTTTTTTGCTTTTCAAGCACCAGGGCTTCCAGGTCTCCAATAAAACACGTGGGTCTGAGGGGCCATCAGCTTTGTTTGGAAATGCACGGACTTGTGGATTATGGAAAGACACTAAAACTCTGATGGTTTTCACAGGTGGGTCAGTCAAAGTCTGAGTTTGATCAGAAAAGGACTGTTGTGTATTGACCATAACCCCCTATCCTACGTCCCATTGTATTGTGTAAGTGTGAATCAAATAGAGAAGCCTGCAATGACGTAGGGAAATGAATCTTTTAAAAAGAGTTAAGGAATGCAGGGGTATTCTTAAGGCTATTTTGGATGTTTTTCACTATTCTACCGCATGTCTTTCTGTTAATAATATAAATAATTCTTCACCAAGCCACACCTATTTTGCCCCTAATGATCATTGGTGAGTAGTACTCCTGTCTTTACCTGGACCCACGACAGTTTCCACCTTATGTTTACCTCCTGTCCCATAGAGGAAGTAGAGAGTATCCAGGTGGGTGGGTGCTTGGAAGTCATGCAAGTTCTTCTCGAATTTGCAACAGTTAATGGCAGTTAGAAGTGCCAAGAGCATCTGTCATTTCCATGCTTTATTTTTGCTTTCTATCTGTGTTATCTCAACGAGTCTATTTCTCCTGCTCTTGCCATGCTGCGGGGTTGATGGGCAATAATGTCAACTGATATTTGTGCTCGTGTACCCAGGGCATACGATCCCTTTGCATGCCATGCTCCCTCGTTCTAGAGATGCTGGGAAGCTCAAGATTAATCTCTCTGGCCAAAACGATTTCTCCTACAATCTTCTCCTTACATCCATGCAACCATCTTCTGTGTCTGAGCCTCCTGCCCAAGACCACCTCCATACAGACCAAGAGGAATGGCCTTGAGTGCTTATGATGCTGCTGTCATCCCGGGGTCTCCTGAAGCACTGGGGTCCTCCCATGGATACAGCACAAGTTGGGATCACCATGCTTAAGGCATGCTCAGAGGCCAAGGGGAATATTTCTGAGCAGACATATAGGAAGGGAAAGGCTGAAACCCCACCAAAAAGACCCTGAGCACCTGATGGGATGGGAGGTGGATGCTGTGCAGCAGGGAGCAAGGGTTGATTTTCCTGAGGCCAGGGATCCTCCTGCATGGCCTGTAGCCACAAAGCCACCTCAGCCCAGCCTCAACCCCTCTCCATGACAAACCAACTCTCCTCTGCTCTCTCCCATAATCACGATCTCAGAGCACTAACATGAGACCAACGGACTGGTATCAAGTGAGTTGTCCTTGAAGGCTGGACCCCTTCCTATAAGAGGAAGGCAAGGAGACAAAAGAGTTCTCATTCACTTGATTCCTAAAGTGAAGGAGGTGACTGAACTGTTTGAGGGAGTGACCAGCTAACTGGTTTTTCTTCTGTCTTCACATGGCCTCAGGCCAAAAGGCTCACACTGCATAAACTACAATTTTCCTGCATACTTCTAATAAATGGTAACATCGCAGGTAATGACATGGCACGTGTTACTGTTTCCCTTTATGCTGCCTTTGATTTCTCACTTTATGACAGGGTCTCACAGTGCCCCAAGTGCCCCATCAAGGGTGCTTGGCTAAGAAGTGAGAGTAGCTCTGGAGAGACATTTTGGACAGGGCTGCAGCCGTGTCTCCTGAAGGTGTGGATGCAAGAGTTTTGCTGGACTTCAGCATAGGCCTGGGGAGGATTTGGACAGAAGAGTATTGCAGTGACGGGGGGCAATTCAATTCCGGGTCCCTCTGTGTTGACCCGGAGAGAAACCTGAATTTCCTGGTGTTGCTGCTGCATTTTGTGCTCTGCATTTCACAGATTCATGGAATTGTTGAGGTTGGAAGGCATCTCTGCAGATGACCTCGCCCAATACCTCTGCTAGAGTAGGGTCAGCTAGAGCACATTGGCTAAGAGCTCTATCAAGACAGGATTGGAGTATCTCCACAGCTAGAACTCCACAACCTCTTTGAACTACTTCTTCCAGTGTTTGAGCACCTCCACAGTGAAAAAGCTTTGATTTGGAGCACAAGTGGGTGGGAAGTGTTCTTCAAGGCAGGCAGAGCCCCTATGTCCCTTTCCACTCACTGCACAGTTCCCAACTCACTGGCATGTCTCAGTGGACCCCAAATCCCATAAGGGAAGGGCACTTTCTCCACAGTTGCCTGATGGGAGGCAGGTGTGAAGCAGTGCTCAGTCAGGACCCCCAGCCCAGCCAGTCCAGAGGTGCCCTCTTCTGTCTACTGCTGGGAGTTGTCTTATGCAGGGGATGCACCATCTCCCAGAACACTGTGAGGTTCCTGAGGAGAATTTTTCTCTCCATCATTTGGGGAAGAGGAGAGGCACTGTGGTGTGATCCAGAATGCCTGCATTTAAGGAAAAGCATCCAGTTCTCGTCCCCCAGTTTAAAAAGGACAAGAAATCAGTGGGTGTAGTCTAGTTACATGCTACAAAGATGTGCAGGGCCTAGAGCATCTTTCTTAATAGGAGAAGCTGAGAGAGCTGTGTCAGTTCAGCCTTGAGAAGAGAAGGCTGAGAGGCGATCTTTTCAATGTTTACAAGTATCTGAAGAGTGGATGTCAAGATGATGGTACCAGTCCTTCCATTGGTGCCCAATGATAGGATGATATGCAACAGGCACAGACAGAAGAACAAAAGCTTCCATCTGAACATGCAGAAAACATTTTATTCTAGGTTTACAGAGTGCGGGAACAGGTTGCCCAGAGAAGTTGTGGAGTTTCCTTCTGGACACATTCCTGCTCAATCTGCTATAGGTATACTTGCTTAAGAAGGTGGGTTGGACTAGATGACCTATAGAGGACCCTTACAACTTCAAGCAATATGTGATTCTATGATTTGATTCTGTGCAAATCTTTTCAGAGGAGAGTCAGCGGCTGCCTTACATGTGTGGTGATGTTGATGCTTGAGTTCCATGCTCCTTCTCCAGGTTATAGACCCCAGAAGCTACATCTACTGCATCTCAGCCATGGCCAAATGGTTTGTAAGAACTTTTTGGAGTCAGTGTCTCACTAGAAGCTTGGAAAGAGACCTTATGGCACTGCTGGAATTATCTAGTGTTGCCGGCACTTGGGATCCTTGGCCCTGTACAGAGTTGGTGCTCTTGACTGGTGCCATTGACTATACGCCTCGTGTTCACCATCTTCTTCTCAGCCTCCCCAGGCTCTCATTCATTCTCCCATAGCTCCTGCCTCTGGATAAGTGTCAGTCATTTATCCAGCTGAATCCTGTAACCTCAAAGCTTTTACAGGAGTCAGGAGCAAAGACCCTGGGAAACAGATCAACCCTTTGAAGTTGCCTGGAGCCAAGATAAAATGAGTTGTCCAGGGTTGGGCTTTCTCCTCACTGAGACCAGAGTGCTGTATCCCAGTGCGAGCCCTCTGACACGAGGGGCTGAGTCTGTTGTAAGGCCTGGCACTGACACAGATGGGTGTCAACGTGGGACTTGGAACGATCAGGCACAACTATGTACACACACACATATGCACTAAACACGTATCCAACACGCTCACATGTGCACCAGGATTTACAGAAATGCACCGACACAAGCAAATGTGCAAGAGGCCAAAGATGCGCAAAGAATTGTACAGGTAAATAGAAACACAGTTTCACCAGAGGTACACAGGTGTGTGCACAGCCAGACAGATGAGCACATGGATGTGCATGCAGAGAATCACACAGACTGATACACAATCTCGCTAACAGGCACACTACTGCAGATGAGCACATAGCAATGGATCTGACAGAGGAGCTGCCAGGGACCTCCCCTCCAGGGCAGGGACAGGGTATTCTAAGCAGGGTAGATGCACTGGTAGCACTGCTTGAGGAGTCTCAGGGTTCCATGAACTCCCAGACAGTGTAGAATGCCAAAGACATTGCAATTTCCTCCTGAGGGCAGCTTAGAGTGAAAGAGAGATGGTAACATGAAGTGGAGCCCATCTGCCCAGTAATATGACAGCCAGTGACTGCTGGAGGGAGCCAGGAGAGAATGACAGAGGTCATTGCACACAGTCAGAGGAGCCCTTGGGGACAAGTCAGGGACTGCAGTGCTGGGAGCAGCTGGGGCCCTTGCTGTCAGTAAGATCATATAAAACAACCCAGCAGAGTTACCCAGGCTGACACCACCTGCCTCCACTTGACCCTTCTGCTCTTAATCCCTGTCTTCTGAACACAATGACGCATCCTTGCCCGGAAATCCTGGAATTTCTCATCCAGCCTTCTACAGAAGCATCCGTGACGAAATGGGCATGAACTAAAAATAAATACATAGTGACGTGTCCAACTGGGAAATCCTCAGGCCTCTAATCCCGGTACTTACAGAAGAAGCCTTCATACAGGAAAATATGTGGCAGACACCGGGACATGGAAAGGTGGTAGTGCAGGAAACCAGGACACAGTCCATACCATTAGCTGGAATGTTTCGCATTCACCATGAACTTGTCAGAAATTTATTACTTCCACAAAGGGTTCCTGGACCTGAGGCAGAGCAGGACTCCTTTAAAAAGCAGCACAACTTTCTGCTATATCATCCACTTCTCTCTCCTCTTTTCCTTGGGAAACAGGTGAGTCTGAAGCCTCTTCTTCTCCTGCTTCTGGATCAAGTGTCTTTCCCCAATGTGTGACTGAGCCAAAAAGGGTCTCTCCTGACCTTGGGATGGGAACTTTTTACCATGGGAGAGGGAAGGGGAGAGAAGGTCTTCTGCAGAGAGAGTTTAGGGCTTAGTGGAGGTGGTTTCTGGGATTTGACGTGGGCAACGTATGCTGGGCCAGGAATCAAAGCAGCTACTCCTCTCCTCTCAAGAAAAAAACTTGATGAATTCTCAACGCCAAAGCCAGAACTGTACACAGACAGCACATAACTCTTCTCTTGGTTCTTTAGTGCTTTGGTCCCACTGTGTTTTGGTGCAGTGCTGTTTCTTAAGAATAACCCCTCACGCTCTATTGCTCCTGCCCTCTCTCTCAGGTGAACCTCTAGCCCAGAGACATGTCCTACTGCAACCCATGCGTCCCCTGCCAGCCCTGTGGCCCGACCCCGCTGGCCAACAGCTGCAATGAGCCCTGTTGCAGGCAGTGCCAGAGCTCCACCATTGTCATTGAGCCCTCCTCTGTGGTGGTGACCCTGCCTGGCCCCATCCTCAGCTCCTTCCCTCAGAACACCGTTGTGGGCTCCTCCACCTCCGCTGCTGTTGGCAGCATCCTCAGCTCTGAGGGAGTGGCCATTAACTCTGGGGGCTTTGACCTCTCCTGCATTACCAGCCGCTACTGTGGCAGCAGATGTCGCCCCTGCTAAAGCTGCTGGCAACTACTTTGGGCAAGAACCTGCTAAGACTTTGGAACATGGCCCTTGAAAGGAGAGAGAGCTTCGCAGCATTGCATTCAGACCTTTGAACCATTGTTTCCTTCTACCACTTGTGTCTCTGTCTTTTTCCTTTGCCGATTCTATCTCCAAGGCCAGCCTAGCAGTGACCTGTTTCTCTCTTGCCCTTCAGGAGTTTCGCCACATCCTTGGGGCTGCCTATAGTGCTCCCTCTGAGCCACCTCCTTTCCTTCTTGAGACTCATTAAAGTTGTGATGCATCCAAGCCTGGGCCTCCGAGTCCTCTTTTTCTCTTTGGCAACTCTTCCAGTCTTCTCAGGGAAAAAGGTGGATGAAGGGGAGGGTGGGACTCCTTGCTATAGATTTTGTCACTTTGCAACACAGTAATTCCGTTTCATGTTTTCATAAATAAACTGAGTGGAGTTGCTTGCAAGGGACAGTCAACTTAGTGGATGTCTCACCCTTACTTTGCTCCCTTGGGCAAACACATTGGCATTTCTTACCCAACATTTTCTGTTCTTCCCAGTCACACCTGATGTAATCTCCAACCATGGTCTACATGAAACCTGATAGGCACTTTGGTCATTTGAAGTAAACAATTAAGAATGAGGTAATTAAGAAATCAATGCACCCAGGAACTCTCACACATGCAATTACGTGCAACGGGAATCCACCATTTCATGGCAATGGTGAGTTCCAGCAGAGCTGCAATGTTGCTCAAATCTCTGCCAGGTTCTTTCTGCTCTAGTCCATCTCCACACCTGAGCTCTGATACGGTCAGACTGGATAAACTACCACTGTTGTGTCAAAAATGATCGAGACTTTCCTTGGCTTGAGTAAAATCATCTATGTTGCCTGCTTCTGGGCGCAGTCATTATGATGTATTCCAGTCTTCCTGGCTATCACTGAGTTCATGATCCTCTTGCTCATGTCCTTGAATTGTAGCGTCACCATATGCAGTTTTCTTCATTGCAATACTCCCATGAGAGAGAAAACATCTTTCCTGCAAGCCTTGGTAGCAATGGCATTGGGATTGTGGTCATGTTCACACCGTTGCCACTTCTGCTGACTGGCCCTTCTGCATCAAGAAAGCCACTGCTGGGATCCAAGTCCATGACTCAGCCTTCCCTGATCCTGATCTGACAGCCACCACCACTCTTGTGTATGTATCTAATTGGACCAAAAGGTTGGACAAACTGTCTTCTGAGGGAATGTTGAAGATGATAGGTCTTTTTCTGCTGGATAAACAGAAGGCTTGGGTAGACCTCCTCAACATATTCTAGTACTGAAATAATATCTACAAAGAGGATGGCAGCTCTCTCATTCAAAGGAGCCACATGGAGAAGACAAGCACCAACGAGTTCAAGCATCACTGGGAGAGGTTTCAGTTTGACATGAGAAATACCTTTTCTACACTAAGACCAGTCCTTCATGGGAATGACCTCCCAGGGTTCTGGCAGAGCTCCCATCACCACAAGTTTCACGATGTAATTGGACAGGGTGGTAGCTAATCTCATCTTGTCTCTCTCTCCCATGAAATATTGGACCAGGTGATCTTTCAAGGTCACTTCCAGTATTCAATATTCTACGATTCCCTGTCCCTCCCTGTGATACTCGTCAGTCGTGATGTTACAATGTGCCATCCACTCTACTGCACCACCATCATCACAAAGAAAATCCTCATTCCAAAGGAGTTTATTGCAATTGAGATTCACTTTTTTTTTTTTTCAGAGAAAATTGGATAGTGCATGGCTATTGTCCTCTTCATTATCAAGAAACCTTCACTGTAAAAGACATACTCTGCAGGCAGGGAATAGCAAAGAGGGACATGAACCTTTGTTCTTCTTTTATAGAAGGACAGTCACAATCAAGAGAAATGAGAACCCCAAAATGTGAGTCAGCAGGCCCATATGAGACTTCCATCTAGAGTGGCAGATGCATGTATCCAGAGGACTGTCTTGATTGCCTAGGTATTCTAGGTGACAGTTCTTTTGCAGGTGGAGATGCTCCATGCTGCGGGTCCATTGCCACAGCTTGGTGGGGGGAGAGGTGTTCTACCATGAGGGCACAGCCCTGCACTTTGGTGTGCCCATGGGCTTCCCAGGGCTGTGCTGGGTCTCTTGCAGGACAGCTCTCCAACGACCAGGGACTGCACTGCTGGGAAGACCCTGGCATGCAAGCCATCTGCCCAGTCACCCTCTGTGCAATCATAACAGGATAATGGTCAGAAAATGCCTCTTTGAACACTCAGTGCTGTCCAAGGGCTGCGGTGGCCCTTATGATCATTGGGTTCACAGCAAGAGGGGTCTCCATTATGTGGCCTGACTTGGGCTCATATCAATCCTAACTTGGGAATTATCTCAGCCAAGTGTAAGGTGCTGCACATGGGAAAACATAATCCAAGCACAGGCTGGGACCTAGCTGGCTGGGGAGCAGCTCTGTGGAAAGGGGGGACCTGGGGGTCCTGGTGGACAAGCAGCTCGATAGGAGTGAACAATGTCCTGCTGCAGCAAACAGGATGCCCGGTTACATTAGCAAGGGCATCACCAGGGGAGACAAAGAAGTCATTCTCTATGCTCTACTCAGAGCTTGTCAGCACAAATCTCAAATATTGCGTTCAATTTTGATCACTACTATACAAAAAAAAAAAGATGTGGACAGACTAGAAATACTCCAGAGAAGGCTCACAAAGATGATCAATGGAATAAGAATCTGCAGCATAAGGAAAGGCTGAGAGAACTGGGGTTGTTCAGAATGGAGAAGCATAGGGGAGACCTCAGCACTATGCTCCAGTATTTAACAGGAGCCTAGACAGAAAATGGGGACTCCCTTTTTGCCAGCAGTCACATGAAAATGACGAGGGGCAATAGGTACAAGCTACTGCTGGGAGGTATCTGATTGAACACCAGAGCCAAATTATTCAGGATGACAACAAGGACACGCTTGATTAATCTCCCCAGGGAAGTGGTGGATTCTGAAACATTGGACACGTACAACATGCAGTTAAACAATGTGCTGGACCATTTTGCCTAGCCTGCGCTTTTGAAACGAAAGGTTGGTCCAGGTCATCCTTGTGGTCCCTTTTATTCTCGTATTGTATGATTAAGATGCAGACCCATGTCTGGATCTGGGCACTGCAATGAGCTGAAGGACTGCATGAGGTTCCTCTGTTTCACCTGTCTGTGCCCATGTCTGTTGACCATGCACACCAGATCAGGTAATGGAGGGGAATGAATGAGAGAGATGAGTGTGTGGATTGTCCCCAGGAACTGCTGTTTTGCAGCCCCACTCCTGCCACACTCTGGAACCCTTTACTCACTTAAGACCATTGCCTGTAGCATAGCCATGAATGTCTTGTTCAGCTCCAAAGGAAAGACCATAAAACAATCCACTGCAAGGAGTGCAACCCTCCCCTTCCTGCATGTTCTCCCTGAGCAGACTGGAACAGTTGCCTCAGACCAAAGGAGGACTCGAGACCCAGACTGGGATGCAGCACAAGTTTAATGAGATTCAAGAAGAAAAGGAGGTGGCTCAGCGGGAGCACCATGGACAGCCATAAGATTGCAGTGAAACTCCTGTGGAGTGTCAGTCTGCCTGCCCGGCAGAGGGAGGGACAAAAACAGGTCCCTGCCACACTGCCCTTGGGAGACAGAATTGGCAAAAGCGAGAGAGAGAGACATGAGTTGAAGAAGGAAACAAGAGTTCAAAGCTCTGAATGCAATGCTGCGAAGCTCTATCTGCTTTCAAGGACCATGCTCCAGGGTCTTGAGAGGTTCTTGCCCAAGGACGTTGCCAGCATCTTTAGCAGGGTCGGCATCTGCTGCCACAGTAGCGGCTGGTAATGCAGGAGAGGTCAAAGCCCCCAGAGTTGATGGGAACTCCCTCGCAGCTGAGGATGCTGCCAACAGCAGCAGAGGTGGAGGAGCCCACAACGGTGTTCTGTGGGAAGGAGCTGAGGATGGGTCCAGGAAGAATCACCACCACAGAAGAGGGCTCAATGATGACACTGGAGCTCTGGCACTGCCTGCAACAGGGCTCATTGCAGCTGTTGGCCAGCGGGGTCGGACCACAGGGCTGGCAGGGCACGCATGGATTGCAGCAGGACATGTTGTGGGGCTGGTAGTTATCCTGGGAGAGATGTCAGGGAGGAAGGAAAGCACAGAAACACCTTAGGAACCACTTGAAATCCCACCAAAAGGAAGCCAGGGCACCTGCTGGGTAGGGAGGTGGCAGCTTTGCTGTGGGGAACAAGAGCTCAGCAGAATCCCTTGGATAGAAGCCAAACTCGGGGATCCTTCTGCCTGGCCTGTGTCAAACAGAGACCTCAGCCCAGTCTCAGAATCTCTCTGTAACAGTCTGTCTCTCTTCAGCCCTGTCCCACAACCACAATCTCAGAGGACTAACATAAGACCACAGAGCTGGTATCAGCTCAGCTGTTATTGATGACTGGACCCTCACCTATGGGAGGAGGGGGAGTAGAAAAGGGAGTTCCAACTCACCTGGTTCCCAAGCAGAAGGAGGTGACTGAAGTGTTTGAGAGAGCGACAAGTTGATCTGGCTTTTATATTATATTCACAAGGCCTCGGGCCCTAGGCAGTCACTGTGTAAGCCACAATTTTCCTCGTAATGAATGGAAACATCCCAGGTAATGACATGGCATGTGCTGCTGTTACCCTCTATGCTGCCTGTGTATTTCCTGGATTATGTCATGCCCATTCCCTCACAGATGCCTCTTTTGAGTACTGGGATGAGAAGTCCCAGCATTTCTGGGGCAAGGATGCGACAATTCTGCCAGAAAAGATAGACCAGAGGGGTCCAGTGGAGGCAGGTGATGTCAGCTGGGGCAACCTTTTTTTTTATCATGTTGTTGACAGGAAAGGCCCCAGCTGCTCCCAGCCCTGCACACTTGCTTCGTCTGCTTTGACCTGATACTCTTTCCTTTTGAGAGCTTATGGGCAGAAATTCAACACTAAGGCTCTACACTTGTGTTTGCTTTGTTGTTTGGTTTGGTTTGGTAATATCTGCAAGTTCCTCTTGATGTATTGTACTTACATAGATGTTTAAAAGAAGAAAGAAAGAGAGACTATATAGTCCTTCTCTTCCAGAATTATTTTAAAAATAAAGTCAGGTTGGATGAGGCTTTGAACGACTCATCCAATGAAAGACATCACTGCTTGTGGGAGAGGGGTTGGATAAAGTGATCTTTAAAGTTCCTTTCCAACCCAAACCATTATACAAGTCTATCATTCTGAAAAAGTGAGGTCTACATCCGTAGAAATGGATAAAGTCCTTGAAGCCACAGAAAGAATGCTAGTTCAATGCTAGAAGAGACGAAATGTTCAAGTACTAGACATGGGTAGGTTGTGTGGCATGAATTATGCAAGAAATATTTGTTAGAAGCTCAAGCAGAATGAGAAGTAACAAAGATTAGATCTCCTCCTTCTGAACAAGAAACTGACTGTTACTACAGCTCATTAGGTAATACAGAAAAAACTTGATTGATTCAAACCCTTGTGAGAGACTGTGGAAAGCAGTATGCACTGCCAGATTTGAGTATCAGGATTTACATGATCCTGAGGTATACGATTGTACAGATACATGGATCAGCATGTTTTAGATTATAGAAAGTGACATGGACAAAGCTGAATGAATGAGCTGATAAAGTGACGCATAGCTGGATACACAATCTTACAGCATAAAAATGAGGTTTTGACTGCACAGTTCAAGCGCAGGAGGTCTCTGTGCTGCAATTCCCACCAGAAACACCCATTCAAATGGAACACTGCATAATGCTGAAATGTGATTTCTCTACCAGAAGGTCTTATTTCAATATCTTCTAATATGCTGTCAGTCCCCTAGGTAGCAAAGCCCATATGACACAGATGTGAAACACATGACTCCCTGGCCAAATTCGGCCCTCCACCTTGTTTTATCCAGCCTGACACTTTGTTTCTACTCAGTGGCAGTGCCAAGCTCCTTATCCCCAGGCTCCTGCCAGCATCCCACGTGCAGCGTGTGTGACACGTGTTGCGCTGCAGGAGCAGGAGAAGGGCAGGAGCTGCGGTTGTAACTACAGGAGAGTGGTGAGCCTGTGTAAGCAGAGTAACAGGTGAGACTGATGTGGGATACTAGTAACTGCCTTGGGGCATTGAAAAACAAGACAGACAAGAATTATGGGGAGGGTGGAGGTGCTTAAAGGCATACTCTCAACTCTCATTTAATTTTTTAATAAATTAGCCAGATACATGAGCTATATCAACTACATGTTATTTTTAGAAGTACCTGTAAAAAGATATTTTGTAACTAGGAGCCAGGGTCCCACTCCTTAATTCTACATTGTTTTCCATGGATAAGACCATCCCTGTGGTCCAGCAGTCACGGCCGCACTTGCACAATGACATGCTGATGTCATTTAATAAAATGTCATTTAATAACAGGACAGCTCTGGGGCACAAGTAGTAGTTAGGCATAGTCCCACAGTCATGACCACTTGCTAAAGTTCATGCATCTGGCTAATTTATCAAATGAAATGTGACTGCCGAGGCGGGAATACCCCTTTAAGGAGGGATGCCTTGAGCGAATGGGGTAACAAGGAAAGTGCCTGCTAGGATTTGTAATGGTGAAATAAAGTAAATGTCTCTACTGGGAGGGTGTGAAATAAGGCGAATGCTCCTCATGGGGGAGGTGATAAAAGTAGAATATCAGTATGCATGTCCACCCCCAAAGGAACACTGTCCTTATTCCACCACGGAAGAATGAGGAAAATGTTCATGCAGGGGAATGGCATTAAGGATAATGTTGCTGTCCAAGGAATTGCCAATGGGGGAATAAGCAGAATGTTATTGGGATAGACAGAGGGGGAGAAACTATAGAGAAAGCGTGACTGCTGTTTATGGGGATGGGGGTTTGAAGGAAAGGTGAGCCTGTGTGAGAGGGCCTGACTATTTTTTAACCTGCTCCTAAAGAACATCTTGGTCTTTTACTTAGGTGGCACACCGTATCATCTCTGGTGGAACAATTTGAATCCCAAAACGTCCAGTAAGAGAAACATCATTGATGCAGAAGGAAGGCGATGTAATAATAGATAGGAAGGCAAATACATGTTTGTGTTCCAAGGAGAAAAAACAGTATGTCTTTTGTGTTATGAGACAGTGTTGGTGATAAAGGAGTACAATGCACATAACCAAGGGGCAATCACAAGGCCTGCGCACCGAATTCTAAAATTACATTTGGACCTTTGAAGGCAACCATGAGGCTGATGCGAGCTCCAGTGAAAATGAGTTTGACTCCCCTGCCTAATAGTGCTACTGCAGGTGGATTCAGGGAGATTCTTCTCTGCACTGTCTGCAGAGGACTCCCTGATGCTTCTCTGTATGCAGGATGCCATGCTCCAAGATAACATTGGATCATTTGGCAATCATTAATGACATGGAATTTGAAGAGACCAAATGCTGCATTCTGCACCTCTGACAGATTAATACCGGACACAATATAGATTGTGAGAGGAGTGGCTAAAGAGCAGCCCTTCAGAAAGGAATCTGGCATTGCTGGTTGGCAGCAGCTCAGTAGGAGGCAGCAGTAAGCCCTGGTGTCCAAGATGGCAAACTCCACCTGGGCTGTATCAACACAGTACAACAAGCCAGTCAAGAGAGGTAATTATTCCACTTTTTGTGTAGCCTCACCTTGAATACTGTGTGCAGTTCTGGGCCTTGTAATTTAAGAAGGATTTTAAGACATTTGAATGTGTCCAGACGATGACAACAAAGCTGATGAAAGGGCTGGAAGGAATGTCCTATGAGGAGCAGCTGAGAACTTTGATTTGTCTAGTTTGAAGAAAAGGAGGCTGAGGGGTGACTTAATTGGTCTCTACAACTTCCTGAGGAGGAGAAGTAGAGGAGGAGGTGCTGATCTCTTCACTCTGGGTAGGACACATAGGAACGGTTCAAAGGTGTATCAGGGTAGGTTCAGTCTCGACATTATGAAGCATTTCTTTCCGAAAGGGTGTCAAACACTGAAACAGGCTTCCTAGAGAGGTGTTTGATGCCTCATACCTATCAGTGTTTAAGAGTCATTTGGACGACACCATTAATAACATGCTTTAACTTTTCTTGAGCCCTGAAGTGGTCAGGCAGTGGGACTAGATGATCATTATAGGTCCCTTCCAAATGAAAATTTCTATTCCATTCTATTTTTCTGACAGTGTGCCTTCTGACACCCTGTACTTCACCAGCATTGGCAGGGTAGACAGGATGCTGCCCACTTTATCCATGTAAGGTATGACTCAAGTCACACTACCATTGATGGAGGGAAGGGGTTGTGGGACTCTTACATTCAAAAGATATTTGTGTGATTTGCTGTTGCTGTCAGATGACCAGTACATTCAGTGTCTCTGACAGTCTGCCAGAGCCATTGCATTGCTTATGTGTTTGCTATTTGTGATCAGTGAGTCACCATATAGACATGTTGTTGCTTATCTTTCTTATTGCCTCAATAAAATTAGGTTTACATGGTTGTCAGACTTCATTGCCATTTGGACCACACTTTCTCTTAAAGATATGGTAGATTCTCTTAAAGAATATTATAGTAGGGCTATGGACACCCTACTCATGACTTTTGAGAACCCAGGATTCATCACTGCATGGGTCAGGCTGTCCCATCACCCATTCTTGTCTCTAGATTTTTTTATAATTTATAACCATTAGTCCAATACCTTATTTCTTCTTCCTTATCCTCTACTATATTCAATATCACTGCTCTGGACTTTGAGCAGTCATGGAGAAGTGCAGGCAGACGGCATGAAATAACCTGTTTACTTAATATGATCACCATTTCTTTGTTTCTTTGACCACAGTTGGGGTTGGAGAACTGGATGCACTCTGTGGCTGCAGGGAAGAGTCCTTCACGTGCTCATCAGTATGACTTCTAGCACAGCTTTATGCCATGAATTGCTTACCTTGCTGAGACCTTACCTCGGGTCAGGAGAGAAAATTGCTGGCTGCTTGTCACCTTTGTCCCAGTCCTCAAAGAAAGGGGGAGACTGCTCACCGTGGGATCTCCCTCCAAAAGCCTGAGTCATGAGCAAACATTTCCTCTGGACATAGACAGCTTTCAACTTCTTCACATAACTTGAACTGTGCTGTAGGAACCTGGGAAGGCAGGAGATGGCTGGTGGCCAGTGGCTGAAGGTGAGTAACCAGTGTGCCCTTATGGTACAGCAGACATACTGCACTTTGAGATGTCTTAGCTTAAGTGTAGCCAGCAGACCCAAGGAAGTGATCCTTCTCTGTTTGTCACTCACAAGACCATGCCTAGGGTCCTGTGGTCAGTGTGGGCTCCTTGGTATGTAGAAAAGATATTGACATGTCAGGGCCCTTGAGGACATGAGGCACTAAAGGAGCCTGAAGGAACTGTACCTTAGGAAAAGAAGGCTCAAGGGACACCAGGGTGTCTGTGACTGTACCCTGAGGATGTGGAAAAGATGGATCCAGACTCTTCTCAAAGAGCACAGTGGAATAACAAGAAGCAATGGACACAATTTGGAACCTGAGAAACTCTATTTAGATATTAGAAACTTATTTTGTCATTCTTGTTGGTTTTTTGCATTTTGTTTGTTTGTTTGACCTTGAAAATTCTCAAATACTAGAAAAGGTTTTCTAGAGATGCTCTCGTCTTGGAAATTTTCAGGTCTTGGGCACAGCCCTGACCAGCCTGATCTAATGAGACCTGCTCTGAGTAGGGACTTGGAATAGGTGTTCTCCAGAGGTCCTGTCCAACCCAAATTATTCTACAGAAAAAGTAAAAGTACTTTGGTTTATTTTTTTCTTAAAGGATAGAAGTAAGGAGAAGATAAATGCAGATCAAATTTGTTTTGAATAAGCTGAGAATGGAAGGGTTATTACAAAGTGGAAAGGCTGGTCTGGTTTTGGTTTGGTTTATTGTTTGTTTTTCGTTTTTTGTTTTTTTTTTTTTTTTTCAGTGAGCTTTTAAGAAACTGATTTATAAAATTGAATGGCATGGTGTGGCAGGAAACTTCATTTATTGACTTCTGAGATATCTCCTTTTGGACACAATGAGAAAAGTCCACAGTACCAGAGAAGCTGAGTGGGACAGTTGGTATCAGCAGGATTTGGTGGTGTTGACCATGATGTTTGTGAGAGTTGCAGCCTTAGGGTGTGCTGACAGGAGCCTGGGGCTAGACACCATGCAGGAGCCAAGAGAGGCCAATCAGTCAAGGGCTTGAGGCTGATGAGAGAGGAGACACAGGCATCAAGGAAATAGAGATTCCAAAGATGTTGCACAGGAGCATGTGTCACAGAGGTTGGTCTATCCTTTTTCTTTACTCCTCACTTTAGTGAGGCAGAAGTCTTACTCTTTCTGCATTAGTTTTTCCTCTGTTATATAGCCTAGGAAGAGAGTGTTATGTCCCCTTCCTGTCCAGCTTGGGTGCATAGAAAGAAAAGCCACAGTCAGCTCTGTGGTAATAGACTCCCAGAAGACTTACAGGAGTCTGACCAAGCTGATTTCTACATCAATCTGTGAGTTGCCGTAGCCCTGAAAATCTATGCAGCTGCTGGGCTGTGCAGGGAACTGTTTTGCAGGTGGAGGGTTTATAGGTGTGTCACCCTTTACTGCAGGGTGACAATAAACCGTAGCAGATGCTCTCTGTTAACCCCGCACCCTCCCCACTAAGGAATTGTAATAGGAGGAAAAAGGAGAGAGACTTGCAAGTTGGAAAAAATGTCTTACTAATGCTACTAACAAATACAGAAAACAATACAAAATATACAAAACCAATCTTGAATTTCGCAGAGCAGTGTAGCGTTGCCCACAGCAGAGTGGATGTTGCTCCGGCAGCTGCAGGGTAGGTACCTGGAAGTCCTGGGCTGGACTCCACAGTAAACCTCTCCTCTCTAGGGTAACCAGTTCCAGTTCTCTCAGCTATGCCTCATAAGTGAGAAGGTCCAGCCCCTTAATTTTTTTTGTGACCCTTCATTGGACTCTTCACACTGCTTTCATATCTCCCTTGTACCAAGGAGCCCAGAACTGAAACCAGTACTCCAAGTGTCACCTCACTAATGCTGAGGGAAAGAATGACCTGCTTCTACCTGCTAGTAAAACTCCTTTTAATGTAGCCTGGGTCACTGTTAGCCTTCTTTGAACAAAGGGCACATTTCTGCCTCATGATAAATTTGTTGTCTACCAGGATGACACAGATAATTTTCTACAAAGCTTTCCAGGTGACCAGTTCCCAGCACAGAGAAATGACCCTATCCTCCATCCTGGTCCTGTGGTTCTGGTGATGTGTGGTGTCTGTGTGAGGGCAAATCCACTGCACCACAGGGCCCAGGGTTCTAAATAAGTGGGAAGGCCTTGGCCTGTGTAGGTGGAGCAGTGATGCCTCATGGAGCACAAGGGTCACTTCAGCCTCAAGGATCTGGGAATGATGGAGGAGCTTGGTGCCTGGGGGAGGACACTCCAATGTGTGCCCTGTGTTCGGGCTGGTGCGTGCCCTGTGCCTTTCAGGGCCAGATCATAGATCCTGCTGAGCACAGAATCAGATTTCATTGTCACTGTCATGTCTCCACATAGGGGTACCTGGTCTCTCACACTTGTGGAACTGTAGAGCTCCTGGGCCTGAGAAAAGCTACTTTGTACTTGGAGAAGACAGGGCAGCACAGAGCAATGTTGTATATTTGGGGGTCAGTCACTGACCTGAGGCTGCCTTCACCCAAGGGTTGTTGGGTTCACAGGGCCAGGGCACTCTAATATATGGCCTGCTGTAGAATTATAGAATCATAGAATAATTTTGGTTGTAAAAGACCGTTAAGACTATCAAGTCCACCCATCGACCTAACACTGACAAGTCCACCTCTAAACTTTGTCCCTAAGAACCTCATCTACACATAACCTATTGGTAACTGATATCAATACTGACTTGTGAACACCTCAGCCCTTCATGTGTAGTCAACAGATGGGCCATGCCAGATACTGTGCTAAAGGGTCATACGACTGCATGGGGAGGTTTTCCCTGTTACCCATGTCCAGCTGTTCTGACCACAGCCCCTGACTGATTGATGGACAGGAGGGCAGGCAGACTTGAGACTGTGTGCCATCCCCAGGACTACTTACCCATTCCCAATTCCAGGGATTCTTTGGCAATTTCTTCTACTGACCCACCTTCCCCAGCACAGCTCCACCCAAAACAAGAAGAGTGCTCTTTCCCAAGAACTTGTGGGGTGGTTGACCCCCTTGGGGCCACCACATATCCACAATTCCTCTCTGGAAAACAGCAGTTATCAGCATTCCTGTTCAGATGACATGCTCCAGGGCCAAGGGGTTTATATCTGAGTAATCCAATGATTCCAGGGGTGATGAAGGGTTATCCTGTGCCCCGATCTATTTTCCCTCCAGAGCAACGTCTTTCTCCCTTGGCAGGCAATATGCAGATGGGAAGAAAACAAAAGGGCACAGGCAGGGTTGCATGAATTTTTTAATGATTCTAAAGAGGGAAATAAGGTCACTACAAGTGGAGGCCCATGATGATGGAAGGCACAGGAACTGCCAAAAATCTATTCTCCATTTCCTCTGGAAGAGTTCCCACAGGACATGTGTTAACCTGCTCCACAAAAGGAGACAGGCTAGCAGGTCACTCCAGGCAGATTTCTGGGGTCCCCACAGCAGGCTTTCAGGGAAGCATAAGACAACAGAGAAGAAGAGTGAGAGGAAGAGAGGTATACATTGGCTGTGTCTTCAAAAAGCCCAGGCTGACATCTTTCAGCCCACCCTTGAAGGGCAAAACAGAGATGGTCAGCTGGTCTTAAAACAACAGCAGAAAGTTTGATTCTCTGTCCAGCACCACGCTCTGAGTTCTTGGGGTCCTTGTCTGAGGCTGTTGCCAGCACCATTAGCAGGGTTGGCATCTGCTGCCACAGTAGCGGCTGGTAATGCAGGAGAGGTCAAAGCCCCCGGAGTTGATGGGGACCCCATCACAGCTGAGGATGCTGCCAACAGCAGCAGAGGTGGAGGAGCCCACAACGGTGTTCTGTGGGAAGGAGCTGAGGATGGGTCCAGGAAGAATCACCACCACAGAAGAGGGCTCAATGACAACATTAGAGCTCTGGCACTGCCTGACACAGGGCTCATTGCAGCTGTTGGCCAGTGGGGTTGGGCCACAGGGCTGGCAGGGCAGGCACGGGTTGTAGCAGGACATGTCGTGGGCCTGATAGTTCACCTGAGAGAGAGGACAGGGAAGAAGCAAAACATGGCAATGCGTGAGAAGCAGCCTGTGACCACACTATGAGGGAGTCAAAGAACATACAGGGCCAGAAGGTGGAGTCTGTGCAGAGATGTACGAGAGCTTTTTGGCCTCATACTGCCTTAGTCTCAAAAAAGCCACCCAAAAGAGCTACTGCCTCACTTATAGCCCAGAAGCCACCTCAGTACATTTACAGACTCAATCTATGCTCAACCTTCTCCCCACTTCTCTCTCTTGTGACAAGCAGCTCCAAGATCCAGCATAAAAGAAAGCTGGTATCAGCTGAGAAGTCCATTGAGGTGAGACCTCCTTTTAGAGAAAGCAGAAAAAGAGAAGAGGCTTCAGACTCACCTGACTCCCAAGGAGAAGGAGACAAGAGAAGTGGATGGGAGAGTGAGGAGCTGGGCTGGCTTTTATCATGAACCTTTACTGCCCCAGGCTGACAGAGGCATCCCTTGTAGAGGTGACAATTTAGTGACAAACTCATCTTGAATGCAAAACATCCCAGCTAATGCTATGGGCTGTGTTTTGGCTTCCTCAACTGCCGTCTTTTCATTTCCTGCTTAATGTCAAGCACATTCCCCAGTGAAGGCATCTTTTGCATTACAGGATGAGAGACCCTAGCATTTCCAGAACAAAACACATAAATGTGGGCAGACAACTCGGCTCCCATGCTGGAGGTGTTCAATAAAGGCAAATTATGTTGGTCTGAGGATCTTTGTGGCTCTGTTGGCTAGAAGTTTATTGGCTCCTGAGTTTAAAGTTATCCTGTCCAGAAATGATCGCAGGAATATTCTACTGCCCTGTTTTACCTCCTCCTTTTCTTCACTAAGGAGAGGCGTGTGGGCCTCATATCTGGGGCCTTGTCCTTCCCCAGAATGCTCTGTCCCTGTTGTGGTTGTCCCCAGATGTCCTCAGCAGAGTCCATAGTCAGTTGTGTTCCTACATGTGTTTTTGTCTTGTGTGCACTTGTGTGCAGCTGAGTCTGTGTGGATGCATGTGCGTGCAAACATTTGTCCATGATTATGCACTGATGTGCACAAGAACGTGTGTGTGTGGCCCTCTTCATGAGGGATTTTTCTGCTCATGGCAGCAGCACTGTCCACTGTTCTGTCAATGAGGTACACAGAGCAGCCAGAATCAGAAGCTTGTTTGCAGCTGAACAACAACAGAACCAACTTAGCAGAGAATTGTCCTCAGCATAGGCGTTGAAATACCATTTCTGTATCTTCAGTTCTCCCTTACCTGTTCCTACAAAGCTCATGCTCTGCTGCTGCTGTTGATTCCAGGGCCCAACAAGGATTGTTTCACACCAGGATGAAGAGGCAGATGAAACATCCTGTAGGCATCTGGGAGAACTCTCATGATTGCTAGTCCTTCTTCTTGTGGGGGTTTCGACTTACCAGACATCTGCTGGAAATACAACACAGCAGAGAAGAAACAGTCTAGGAGGCTCCTGGAGTGTGTGGAAGATAACTTCCTGACAGAGTTCATCGGTGAGCCAACTAGGGAAGGCGCCTGCCGGACCTGTTGTTTGCAAACAGAGGAGGACTCATGGGTAATCAGATGATCAGAGGTCATCTTGGGGATACAAATCATTAAATGATCAAGTTTTATATTCTTGGAGAAGTAAGGAGAGCAGTCAGCAGAACTGCTACCTTGGACTTCCAAAAGACAGACTTTGGTCTGTTTAGGAGGCTGTTTGGCAGAGCCTTCGTAGGCAGCCCTGAAGGACAAAACAGTCCAGGAAAGCTGGTAGGATGCCTGTGACAGATCACTGTTTCAATAAATTCCCAGTTTGCCCCTCGATGTCATAATGAGATCATTCATGATATCTGAAGTGATTGAAGTGCACACCCACCCACATAGACTCATGCAAAAAGATGCATATGTGCACCCCCTCGTGGGCACACACACACGCACACCTGTACGCACACAGAGGTATGCACAGTCACAGGCATGCACACACACATGGGCACAAACACAAGAGTTTGCATGCACCCAAAGATCAACTTATATGTGTGAACACACAGATGTATGTATACATGCTTCAAAAGGAGTCCATGTGCAGACACATGCATAGCCACCCATCATGCCAATGTGTATGCATAGATGCTCAAACACACATGCTTACACATATATATGTACACTTCTGTACACAAATGATAATACCTAAAAACACACATTCACACACCTATGCCCAGACACTTACATGTGTGCAGATCAATGTCACACATGTCCATACTCACCTGTATGAAGGTACATACAGGTGCACCCGAACACACACACACACTATTTGTACACAGTCATGCTTGCATGTGCATTACCCCAGGCACACACATGTGAATGTGAATGCACACATTAGTACAGCCAAACAAACATTCGTGTAATCATGAACATACAGAACACTGAGAACCAGGGCATCAGACACCAGCTCTTAGCCTTTGGGATGACTCTAGCAAGACTTTCAGACCATATAGTTGAGGTAAGAAATCAGTTACTGGCAAGCCCCATCAGCTTAGTGACCTCAAGGACCTGACAGTGTTTTGGTCAAATGTTTACCCACTGATAGAGAGAAATTACAGCAAGAGTCCAAGCTGTCATGGCCTTTGCAGACATAGAATCTATCCGAGTCCCAAGTTTGTGTGTGAAAGATTATGTAAAAGGTACAGAACATCCTTATTGCCGTAGCCCCACCTCCATCCCCCCTCCCCACCCTGCAAGTGCCATTTTAGAAGCAACAAAAAAATTATAAGATCTTACATGCTTAGAAGTTCCCCACGTGTCCTACTGATCTTCTCAAGGGTCTGAGACCAGCCCTCACCCTTGCAAAAGGAGCAGCAGTGATACAACTGTGTGGCATGAGAGGGTTGTGTGCCTGGGACAAGTCAAACTTCCCTTGAGCTACAGACATTGAGTCTGGGACATCAGAAGTGATTTGTAGTAGTGAACTTGTCTCTAGACCCACTTTAGGTTAAAAACTTTCTCTTCAAGTAGCAGAGAAATGCAGGAGCAAAATTAATTTACAGAACAGCTGAAAAAATTATTTGGCTGCCCTGAGCATGTTCTTGTGTTCTTTATTGATGTTGTTTCTCTGGCTTTGGTTATTGTGCGAGTCCTTTTTTCTCTTGTGTTTTGCATGCAGGTGCAGGTGGTGTAGTTGCCTTCAGGAAGTGGGAGCTGCCTGCAGCCTTCTCTGTTCCCTCTAACCTGCTGAGTTTAACATGCGGTCAAAGTTCTTATATACAAAACAGTTTCTGCACATCATATCATAAGAATAAAGACAGTGTATTGTGTTTATGTGTCACGGTTTTCATTATGGGGAGCCTGCAGGAATGGCTTCTGGGAGAAGACACCAGAAGCTGCACCCACATCAGACAGACCCACTTCCAGCTGACTCCAAGATTGACTCATTGCTGGTCAAAGCTGAGCCAATCAGCGAAGCTGGTGGCATCTCTAGGAAAATGCATTTAAGAAAGGGTAAAAAGCGCTGTACAGCAGCTGTGAGAGGAGTTAGAAAATGTGAGAGAAAAAACTATGCAGATACTCAGGATCAATTAAGATGGAGGAGAATGAGGTCCTCCAGTTGCCAGAACAGAGATTCCTTGCAGCCTGTGTTGAAGACCATGATGATGCAATTTGTCTCCCTGCAGACAGGATAGATTAGCCTTCCACACTGCAGCACGTGGAGGATCCTATGATGGAGCAGGCAGACATGTCCTGAAGGAAGCCATAATCCATGGAGAGCGCTCACTGAAGCAGGCTCCTGGTGGGACCTTTGACCCCTCAGGGACCTTCGCTGGAGCAATCTGTTCCTGAAGGACTGTAGTACATGGCAACAGTCTTGAACAAATGCAGTCAGTTGGAAGGACACACACTGGAGAAGTTTGTGAAGGATTGCATCCTGTGGTTGGGACTCAATGCTAAAGCAGAGGAAGAGCATAAAGAGGAAAAAGCAGCAGAGAAGAAGCATTATGAATGTGTTATGAATCTCTATGTCCTTACCTTCACCCACAAGCTTTTCATCGTATTTTCTCCCTGTATCTTGTTGATGAAAGGGGAGTGATAAAACGGCTTGATGAATACCTGGCAACCAATCAAGGTCAGCCTACCACAGGCAGTTTAAACAAACATTAGTTCATGTAGAACAGCAGTGGTTCTGAGATATGATTCGTGAGTCACAATTCCCTCTTGGTATAGGACATGGGTGTGGGGATTTCTGTTCTTCCACTTGTGCACTTTTGTCAAGACAGCTGGATCTTCATGCGGGAAATAAGACATGGGACTGTAGTGGGTGCCAAAAAGCATTTTCACAAGTCAGGAGTGATGAGATTTCCATGTAAAAAAATTATTTCCCTCTAGAATGGCAGCCAATTCCTGAGCACAAATTCTCTAAAGGGATCAATGAACCAGGAGCCTGTCTCCAGCTCTCTTGGGATGTGCACCCAGTACCCTCATGCTTGCTGATCTTCACATTCTCCTACATGCTCTGTGTCAGAGCAATTAGATATCCCTCAGAAATGCACCATTTCACTGTTCCCATTTCTGTACTGACTGCCTCGATGCCTCGATGCATTCAACAGCTACTCCTTATAGTAGCATATCCCTGCTACTCCTGACCATGGCCTCTAGATTGCATGATGAAGAGGAGAGGAAGATGGAATAGCAGATATAGGACATCTCAAGGGCTGTTCCCTGCATTATGACTCCTGTAATTCTGCAAAACAAATCACCTTCCAGAGCTGCTCACACACCCTCACCACCCTAGTGCATCTCCAATCATAGCAAGAGGAACACCCTTCCTCGAGAGCTCATGGGGCTCCTGAATCTTCAGGGTCTTCTGCCTTTCTGGGCATTTCTGAGCAGAGACAAAGCTGGCAGCCCAGACTAACATCCTTCTCCTTTGGCAGCTTGGGGAGTGTCCATAAAGGGAAGGACCACATGGAGGCCAGGTTTGAATGCAGCAGAACTTTAATGACTTAAAAGAGGGAAAGAAAGTCATTGCAAATGGAGGTCAGCAGTGCCCAGGGAGCACTGGGGACAGAACAGAGTCTGCACTTCTTGGCTGTGAAGACATTCCTGTATAATGTTTGTCTGCCTGTCCCACAGTGAGGGACAAACCATATAGTCCCCACCAGGCTGGCCTTGGGGACATATTGCAACCCAGGGGAATCAAAGCATACAAAGAAAATGGGAAAACAAATGCATTCATCTATCCTGAAAACAATGTCCAAAAGATCGATCATCTACTCAGCACCATGTTCTGAGTCCTCAATGTGTCTCCCTGGGGCTTTCCCAGAATCTTCATCAACGGAGGTACCTTCTGCCATAATAGCGACTGGTAATGCCAGAGAGGTCACAGCACCCAGAGTTGATGGGCACTCCATCACAACTGAGGATTCTGCCAACAGCAGCAGAGGTGGAGGAGCCCACAACTGTGTTCTGAGGGAAGGAGCTGAGGATGGGGCCGGGTAGCGTCACCACCACAGGAGAGGGCTCAATGACAATGGTGGAGCTCTGGCACTGCCTGACACAGGGCTCATTGCAGCTGTTGGCCAGCGGAGTCGGTCCGCAGGGCTGGCAGGGCAGGCACGGGTTGTAGCAGGACATGTTGTGGGCCTGATAGTTCACCTGAGAGAGAGGGTAGAAAGGAAACAGCACAGGTCTGGGTTAGAAGTAGCCTGGTTACTCTGATAACCCAGGTTCACAAAGGAAACAAGGGTACCACTGAGTGGAAAGCTGGAAGGTGAGCCAGATGAGCCACTGTCTTGCCTGGCCAGGGCCCTACAAAGAGCAGCCTGTTCCAAGGAATCTCCAAAACCAAAAACCCACACAGCCACATCCCAGCCTCTCTCTAAGCAGACTTTCTTCCCACTCCTCTTTGTCATGAAAGGCACTCCAAGCCTCAACATATGACAGAGCCAACATCAGATGAGACGTCCATCGAGTAGAGATCTCAATTTGGAAGAGAAGGATAAGAGGCTTCAGACTCACCCAGTTCCAGGCAGAAAGAGACAAGAGAAGTGGATGAGAAAGTAGGGACTTGGGCTGCCTTTTATATCTGCCCTTCATTGATGCAGGACCACAGACACCCTTGGCAGAGGTAATAATTTTCTGACAAGCTCATCTTGAATGCAAACCATCACAGCTAATGATAAGGCTACTGTTTTGGTTTCCATCACTGCTACCTTTTCATTTCCAGGTTTGTGTCATGCCCATTCTCCAATGAAGGCTTCTTCTGATCCATGGGATGAAAGGCTCCAGGATTTCTCAGGCAGAAATGCATCAATGTTGCCAGAAGACTCATCTCAAGTTCTAGATGGGTCCAGAGCAGGCAAATTATGTCAGCCTGGGTCATTCCAGTGAGGCTGTTTGAAGTGTCGTTGTCAGGAAGAATTCGCCTGGATGCCCAAGGACACTTGTGCATGAGAATGTACCCTATACTTCTCTTTCCCTCCCAATGGTCATTTCTTGTTGCCTCTGATGTATGTGCATCATGCTGCTGGTTTTGCCCCCATCCTGCCTAACACTGCCTTCAAGAAAAATTATTGGCCTTTTTTGACTTGTCCTCCCTATGCAATCTGTGAGTACACAACCAATGCCATGGGCTTGCTTCGGCTTGTCGTTCCCCAGAATGTCCTATCCCTGCCACAGTTTGTCCATGGCATAGTCCAAAGCTGTTTGTGTTCCTACAACCTTGACCTTGACAGGCTAGAGGGGTGGCCTTATGTGAACGTTATGGAGGTTCACAAGACTAAATGCAAGGTCCCGCATCTGAGCTGATGCAATCCCAAACATGGATACAGTCTGTGTGATAAGTGATTGAGAGGAGCCCTGTGGAAAAGGACTTGGGCATCCTGGTGGATGAAAAACTGAATATGTCGTGATTATGTGCACTTGCAGCCCGGAAGGCAAATCATATCCTGGGCAGCATCAAAAGAAGTGTGCCCAGCAGACAAAGAGAGGTGATTCTCCCCCTCTACTCTTCTCTCCCCTTCTCTCTGCTGGAGTCCCAAGCATAAGAAAGACATGGACCTGCTCAAGGAGGTGCAGAGGAGGACCACAAAGAGGATTAGGAGGTTGGAGTACCTCCCCTATGAGGACAAGCTGAGAGAAATTGAGTTGTTTAGCCTGAAGAAGGGAAGGCTCCGTAAGACCTTACAGTGGACTTTCACTACTTTAAGGGAGCCTACAGGAAAGACAGGGAGGGACTCTGTATCAGGGACTGTAGTGATAGGATGATGAGTAATGGTTTTAAGTCAAAATAGGGTAGATTTAGACTAGATATTAGGAAGAAATCATTTACTTTGAGAGTCATGAGACATGAACAGGTTGCCCAGAGAAGTTGCAGATATCCCCTCCCTGGAAGTGTTTCAGGTCAGGTGGGATGGCAGCAACTGCCCCTGGGAAGGAAAGGACATTGGATTTGAGGCCACACCATGCAATCCCTGCTGCTATCGCACAGGAATGTCCAGAACAGATCCTCTTCCTGTCAAAGTCAGTGCACTGAGTCCATCTTCCTGTCTGAATGTTTGTCTGCCTTGGTTCAGGTCCCGCTTGGAGTGAGCACAATGGTCTCTCCCTTCCCTTCAGCGACCTTGATGTGAACACTGCCAGGGAGCTCCTCTGGAAGAGCTCAGCCAGGGGAGATTCCCCTCTACATGGAGCTGCTGTTTCTGAGCTGAGGCTTCAGTGCAGGCAAGGACCAACCTCATTGCTTTCTAAGGAAGTAGCAGACATTGTGGACAAGGGAATGCAGGGCATATGCGTACCTAGAGTTTAGCAACACCCTTGACACCTTCTTCCATACTTGCTTTATGACCAAACTGGAGATGAATGAATGCAGCTAGAGGATGATAAGGTGGGTGGAAAATTGGCTGGACTACCAGGCATGAAGAGTTATGACCATGAAGGAATGGGCTGTCAGAAATGCCATGAAGGTCAAAAACAACAAGGCAAGGTTTTGAGTCTGGGGAAGGAACTAGTCCATGCAGTCCTGCAGGCTGGATGCTTGCTGTGTAGGAAGTAGATCTGCACAAAATAATGTGGGGTTTTAGAAGACACACAGCTGAACATGAGACTACAGTGTGTCCTTGCAGAAAAGTCCAAATGTATCCTGAGATGAGTTAGTCACTGTGGTACCAGCAGGTTCAGGAAAGCCTCCCTGCCCCTCTGTCCCATTTCAGACCACTTGCTTCCAAGTGCTGCTTCCAGGTTGGAGGCCCCCAGTCCAGGAGGGACATTGGCATACTGAAGTGAGTCCAACAAAGCCCACCAAGTTGATTAGGGTGCTGGCAAACATGACACACAAGGAGAGGCTGAGAGAACTGGGACTGCTCATCTTGGAGATGTCTCAGGAGATATCTTGCTTTCTACAACTACTTGTTCAGAGGAGACAGAGAATAGCTATGCTAGCATGTGGCACAGCCCCAGGGTAGTGCTGGTGGCAATAGGCAATGGCAGAAGAGAGGACATGCTGGTGCCAGAGCAGACAGCCCTGGCTGGCAATGGGCAGTGAGATGTGGTCAACAGAGGGTGGGATGAGCAGGGCTGCTGAGGCTGGCTTCAGTGCTACTGGGTGTTCAGGGTGGGCATGAGCTGTTGGGTGGCCATGGCTGTGCTCATTCTGCAAGGCATTTCTCCTGCCTCTCTTCCACCTCACTTCAATCTTTCTCAGCTCTGAGTCCTGCTCAGTATTCTTGTCTCCATCAAGTCTATTGGTATGAGTTTGCTTGCATGCATGGATGTCTTTCAAGTATACCAACTCTTTCACTTGTTCATTCAGCACTTATTGCCCTGAATGTAGCCAACTGTACTTCACTATGACACTCACTCTCCCTGCCAGTTTTCCTCTCTCTCTTCATCATCCATCCATTCATCTAATCATCCCTCTGTCTTTTGACTAATCTCTCCACGCATCTACCGTCTTTTTCTACTCTCTGAGAGCCCTCTCTGATCTTTCCCTCTACCTTCTTCATATCTATAAGCACAAGTTTGCTTTCCTGCACCTTACAATGATTCCATTCATCCATGCATCCCCTTCTACATTCAGCATTCATTCTTATTCCGAATTAAGCCTTCTCTCCTACACTATAATACTCATAACTCTCCTGTCTACTCTTCATCTCTTCATCCATCCAGCTGTCCATCCATCTGACATTCATGCCAGCTCTCCATGCATCTATTTCAAATTCCTTCCCAGTCATTGCCTCTCACTCCTCAAAACCACACCTGAATCAATCTCTGTCCCCGTCCCTATGTGTCGCTGTTGAGACAGACAAACCACACAGACAAAGTTCTTTTTAAATGCAAACAGCAATCTAACTTTATTACAGCAGACTTTTTCTTACATACTCTTTATCAGCACATGTGTCTTTTTGCTATTGGTTACGGACTGCAATAATAACATATCATTGGTTAATTTTGCTTCTGTCACCATACCCTCAGTCAGGGGATCTGCAGACCTGCCATAGTGTCCCACATCTATGGGCACACCCCCATCCATTTCAGTCCAGCTCTGTCTCACTGCTACTTTTCCTGACCATTTCTCATTCATCAGACCTGGGTGATCTTTGGTGATTTTTTGATCTTTCCTTCTCCTTTCTTGGCAGTAGCTGCTAGCAGAGCCCAGGTGCAGCAGGAGCTATTGGCAGAGACCATGGAGGGCTCGGGCATCAGCATCAACTGCTCACAACCCAATCACAATATACTAAGTTCACCCACTGGTACCCTCTGCTCCCTGCCTGACATCATATGTTTCTCGTGAGCGATCTAAAAGGTTCCAAAGTGCTGCTGGACTCACTGGAATGGCTGTCAGTGGCGGAACTGGCCCTGACATGGGGAAGTGATGGTATTTTACTGCACCCCAGGACACAGAGGGAGGGGAGCACGCACTGTTGCAGACAGCGCTGGGTGTGTGGCAGAGCGGAGTGGGGTCAGGGGACAGTTCCAGCCAAGACCACCTGGGGGCGCTGCTGCTCTGTCTACCATGGCCTCGACTGAACAACAGGATCCTGAAGGCCTTGCGTGAGCAGAGTTGGGAATGGGAGCTGCTGTGCTAATAACCAGTTTTCTGCGGTCCCTGCCAACTGAGTGAGCAAAGGGCCCTGGGTGAGAAGAGGCAATGGAGCCCTACTCCAGGCATCAGACATCAGAATATATTAAAATCAAGTAGCCCTTTTGCTTGCCTGGGTATTCGGGTTTTGGGGGTCAGAGTGGGACAAGTGCCTGAAGGTTGTGAGTAATGTGGGGAGGTGAAGGGACACAGAAGCATTGCCTGTACAACAGAGAGTGTGTTGCCATGTCCTCCCCCTGCCAGGATAAGGTTTCTCTTCATATGACCAGAGGAGTATGGAGGGAGTGTGTGAGACCTGTGTCCAGGCATTTCAGTGTGTGTCTGGTTCTCCCTCCATCCATATAGACCCTGGGACAGGGTGGGCATGAGTGGGTGCAGGGGTGCCTTCTCCATCTCCTGCAGAGCTGGGTACAGACCTGTGCAACTACCTAGGTGGTTGATGTCAGGAGAAGTTCACCAGGGATGCCTGTCCCTCTGATAGATGGTACCTCATCCATGAGTCTGTTATCTCTCTGGGGAGTCTTCTTGTGGTAGAGGTAGGGGGACAGACCCAAAGAGGCTGACTGAAGCAGCAGGGAGAGAATTTTGCTCCACCCTCTGGGCTGTGGTTTGGAGGCCTCTTTGATCTGTCAGAGGCAGAAGAGCTCAAGTTGCAAGAATCTGGTCCCAATGCTGGTAGGTCCCTGGGCATCCCATGAAGGAAGCGCATGACATGGTCCTGATTTTCCTGGCAGCCCTGGTAGAACTGGTAGATTTTGGTGAGACGTGACTTTCAGGCTGGGTAGAATGAATTAAGAGTTTGTGCTGCTGGTGCTGAAAGGGAGAAGGACATGAGTCCTGATTCCCCAGGGGATGTGGGAGTGTTTCTGTAGGGAGAGCAGGGGCTGCAGATGGGTGTGGCAAATAATCTGGGAGATGTTGTGGTGTAATAAGCATCAAAGGAGGAACAACAACTCACTATAAATTTTCAAGTACTGAGCATTCATGGCTGTGCTATTAAAATATATGAAGTCTGAAAGAGGGAAAGATGCTATTGTGTGTGAGCTGACATGGTCAGGTTGCAGGAACAACCACAAACTATGGATGAAATGCAAAGAGTGAATTTATTTTCCTTACCTCACTAACCAGGGGATCCCCAAAAATGTACCTGAGTAGAGGTACACAAGTGGGAGCGCAGGCACTGCAGAGCTCAGTCTCTGCTGGAAGATCAACGAATGTTCTGTTTCCACCTGTATTTCAAGGCTTCAGGCTGGCATAGTTTTTTGCTGTATTGTGATCCTCTCAAGAGTTATCTCAAGCATGTTGGACGAGTTACTTCTAGGTCTTTCACAGGCCTATGTTATGTAAACACAGAGGTTTTACTTGTCAAGCACACAAGGCTAAATAACATCTACTGTGATTTATTGTATGTGGTTTTCTACATCACAGCCGCAGTTGCTTGAGTGTATTTACAATTCTTCTTGCCAATCTTCCTTTATATTCCCACACTAGAGAATGGATTGATGCAGCTTATAGAAGCTTCTATCCTAATGTATTGAACAAAATGCTGCCAGTCTCTGCAGGGATGGTCATAAACCTTGGGGGAAAAACAGAGAAGGCAAACTCAGTTGAAGAAAAGCTGAAATGCCATACACGGCAGGGCATGGGCAGAGGCTGTGTTGTGTTATATGAAGACATGGTTATAGCAAGAAGATATGGTCAGAGGTGAGAGAGGAAAAGCTCATGTCTTCTGCTGCTGAAAGAGAACCATCAGCTAACATAGCTCAGAGGCAGATATGGAGAGAATCAGTGGACTAGAAGATCAGTCACTATGGCTGAAAAGCAGGATGACCTGGGGGTGTAAGATGTGGCAAGAAATTGAAGAAAGAAATGTACAGGGACAAAGAGGCTCAGCATTTCAGAGTTTAGGGAAAGTGAGATGGAATGTGAGGACAGTGAGCAAGCAATAGACTGATGGTTACACAGCCAAGCAAAGCTGAGATCCCTTTCTGGCTTTACAGGTCATGCCCAAAAAGACTCTATGCTCCAGTTCCCAGTAGAAATGACCATCCAGGTGGGACACAGCACAGCTCTGCACTGCAATTTCTCCACTGGCGATTCCAATCCCTACATCTACTGGTACCAGCAGCGCCAGATCCAGTCCCCTCAGATGCTACTGTGGGTGAGCAAGTACAGAGCTCACAAAGATTCAGGGAAATTCTCCTCTGCAATGTCTGTGCAGACCTCCCAGGTGATTCTGCATGTGCGGGATGCCAAGCTCCAGGACAGCACTGCCTATTTCTGTGCACTGGGCCCACACTGGTGCTCACAATTTATAGCACAGCACAGAAATATGGTGGATGTTCTGACAGTGATTCCCTCCCTGCCACTGCTTGCTTGTAGCTCTGAGCTCAGCCTGCCTAGAGCTGGCACCTGGGGGCTGTGGCGAGGCTGAGTCTCTGCCTTCCCAGCCTCTGCTGCTGTGAAGCACACACCAGCATGACTTGACAGCTGTGTCTAGACCCAGGATCTTTGATGATGAAAAGAGTCCAAGAAACTTGACTTGTGACAGACCCATTGAAGGCTACACCATAAACGAGCCAAACCTGGTTTGTAAATGCCCTTTGCTTGAAACGACTCACTGGAGTATAGGAAAGTGACTTATCAGTTTGTCTTCTTATTCCCTCTCCTTGTGCCTCCACTGATGGTCATGGCTGGAGAATGAAGCTTATGGAAGGAGGTACAACTGGTCTTATGCTTTTGTCATGTGTCCATAGTATCCCAAGGACTGAATAGCCCTTCCTTGCCCTGCATCTGGGCATCAGCAAGTAAAAAAGACCCATCAGCCAGATGTTGGATGAGATTCTCTCTTCAAACCCTTCCCTGCATTCATACAGTGCTGAAAAGTAGTACCGCTCTTTTTCACATCTCTCCTCCTTCTCAGAGAAATCACCAGTGCTTGGCTGTGAGGAACCTCAGTGTCCCTGAGTCCATGATAATTTTCTGTCCAACAGCTGGTAACCACAACTTGTTTCCTCCCATAGGCAACAGGGGTGGTTCTGGGGACCCAGATGGAAGACAGGGAGCAGAATGAAGCCCCGGTAATCCAAGGGGAAATGGTTAGCAATCTGTTACACCACTTAGACATGTACAAGTCTATGGGGCCAGATGGGATCCACCCAAGGTACTGAAGGAACTGGCGGAAGTTCCACCAAGCCACTTTCCGTCATTTATCAGCAGTCTTGGCTAACCAGGGAGATCCCAGTTGGCAAATGTAAAGCCCATCTACAAGAGGGGTTGGAAGAAGGTTTGGGGAAATTACAGGTCTCTAAGTCCAGCTTCAGTGCCAGCGAAGATTATGGATCAGATCTTCCTAGTGCCATCATATAGCATGTACAAGAAAAACAAGTGATCAGGCTCAGTCAGCATGGGTTTATGAAAGGCAGGTCCTGCTTGACCAACCTGATCTCCTTCTATGACAAGGTAATCCACCTAGTGGATGAGGGAAAGACTGTGCATGCTGTCTACCTGGACTTCAGTAAAACCTTTAACACTGTTTCCCAAAGCATTCTCCTGCAGAAACAGGCTGCTCATGCCTAGACCAAAGGGTGGTGGAGCACTGGAACAAGCTCCCCAGGAAGGTGTCATGGCCCCAAGCCTGACAGTATTCAAGAAGAGAGACTGGTGACTCTCAGACACATGATGTGAACTGTAGAGTTGTCATATGCAGGGACAGGAGTTGGACTTGATGATCCTTGTGGGTCCCTTCCAACTCAGGACATTCTATGATTCTATGATTCTACTCTTTGCTGGGTAAATAACTGGTTGGATAGCCAGGCCCAAAGAGTTCTCGAGAACAGAGTCAAATCCAGTTGGTGACCAGTGACAAGTGATATTCCCCAGGGCTCAGTATTGGGGCCATTTCTGTTTAATCTCTTTATCAATGATGTGGATGAGAGGATTGAGTGCACCCTTAGTTTGCAGATTACACCAAATTGGGAGTGAGTGTTGAAGGGTGGGATGGCCATACAGAGGGATTTGGACTGGCTGGATCATTGGGCTGAGACCAGTTGTATGAGGTTTAACAAAGCCAAGTGCTGCATCCTTCACTTGGGTCACAACAGTCCCATGAACACTACAGTCTCAGGGAAAAGCGGCTGGGAAGCTGCCTGGTGGAAAAGGACCTGGAGGTGTTGATCAGCAGCAGCTGAATATGAGCCAGTGGGTGTGCCCAGGTGGCCAAGAAGGCCAACAGCATCCTGGCTTGTATCAGGAATAGTGTGGCAAGCAGGACAAGGGCAGTGACCATCCCCTGGACTGGGTACTGCTGAGGCCACATCTCAAATTCTGGGGCTAGTTTTGGGCCCCTCATGACAAGAAAGAACTTGAGGTGATGGAGCGAGTTCAGAGAAGGGCAACAAAGCTGGTGAAGGGGCTGGAGCACAAGTGTGATGGGGAGCAGCTGAGGGACTTGGGGCTGTTTAGCCTGGAGAAAAGGAAGCTCAAAGGAGATCTTTTCATTCTCCACAAACACCTGAAAGGAGGTTATAGCAAGATGGGTGTTGGTCTCTTCTCCCAAGTAATAAACAACAGCAGAAATGTCCTCAAGATGTGCCAGGGGAGGTTTAGATTGGATATTAGCAAAAATTTATTCACAGAAAGGGTTATGAAGCATTAGAACAGGCTGCCCAGGAAGTGGCTGAGTCACATATAGATATGCTGCATAGGGACATTGTTTAGTGATGGACTTGGCAGTGCAAAGATAATGGTTGGACTTGATAATCTTAAAGGTCTTTTCCAATGTAAAACATTTAATGATTCTAAGATTCTGTGATGCTGTCCTCCAGCAATCCCACCCCAGCACTGCATGTCAAAGCTCAGCTGGAGGGTGCTGACTTTCCAGCTGAATACCACCCGGTGAATCATGCACTTCACCTGAGAAAGCTGAAGGTACTTGGTTGTTATCCTACTGCTGTTCCAGGGTGGCCTGCCTTTCCCAGTTGATGTGGGTTTGCTCTAAGGCCCTACTGGAGGCTTTGCACGCTCCTATTTATCTCAGAGCCCTATAGACGGGGTCAATGGGGAATTGACAGCAGTCCCCAGTTTCCTGCAGTCTGCTGTGTCTAGGGTCCCTTGGACATCAGGCCCTGATTTTGATTGTTCTCCAGGGCTGCAGAGGGATTCAGCACTCCACAGACACAGTTCTCCATCAAAATCAACATCATCCCTAAGCAACACTGAACAGCAGTGATAGCTACCTGAGGACAGATCCAGGCTCAGGCTCTTTCTTCAGCCTCACTGGGCTGTCCCAGGAATTTTCCCAAATGCCACTGAGAAAGAGAGCACAGCTGACAAGGGTGGGCATCAGCCTGTCCTTGGGCACTGGTTCCTGGGCCTGGCTGCAGAACTAAGAGCCAAGTCCCTAGGACTGGTGGACACAGGAGAATTGCCCCCAGAGGCACCACTGCTTCCAGAAGAGAGGAGTAGATATTCAGTCCAGACTCAATCATCTCACTTGGAGAGCTCTACACTGAGGTGAAATCAGTCCCACACTGCTCATAAAGATGTATCTGCTGTATTGATGCCTCCTTATGAAGTGGTGACATGGACTCCCTTCACTGTCAGTATGTAGAAAGAAGAGCTTTGAGAACACGATTCATCTGTTCTGAAATGAAAATCAGGAGGGAAAAAGCAAGTGCCCTTTGGAAGTGCTAATGTCCTGCCAGTGAGTGTAAAGAGAGACTTGCTGCCAGCCAGCCTTCCACAGCTCTGCAGTTTGGGGACTTTGCCAATCACATGAAAGTGTTTTCACAACAAAGCCCAAAACGGGTGAAATGATGAACTGTTGAAAACTGATGTGGGGTTTTAGATGTGGAAATGCCCTGACACATCTAGCATGAAGCATAGTGATTTACATATTTTTAATTAAAACTTAAAAAATACATCCAGATACTGGACAGGGGGAAGGACCGTCTTCTGCAACGAATGATGGCTGTAGGTAGGCATACCAGACATTGCCAAATTTTCTCTTGAAGCAGAGCATGATTCTGTGAAACAGCCACAAGAATGGGGCTCAGATGCATCCAGAAAATGTCAGATTAAACATGTCGATTTCCTAAAGCAGCAAGCCAGGTAGTGGGACTTTTTAGGGACTCATATGAGTCCCTGATAAAATGAAGCACCCAAAAAACTGGAATAAAAACCTGTTGGAGGACCACCCCTGCAGTGTTCCATTGGAGAATTGTTACCAGTTGGGGTTTGCGACCCCTTCCAAGTGCTCGTCCAGGGCACAGTGAGGTATTCTGGGTTTACCCAGGAGCGAACAGAGGGAGGTAGAAGCGTTAGGATCTAGGCTCAGCCCAGCCTAAGGTGGCTGTAAGGTGAGATGAGCTCACTGGGGAAATGGTGGCTTCTCACTGCTTGTGATGTCCAGGGGTACTTACACTTTGGTGAGGAACTTCTGCAGGATAGAAGTCATAGAAGAGAGGGGGTGAATCTGTTTGCTCCCACTGAGACCCTTTGAAAAGCCACTTCACTTTTTCTGGAAAGCCCACTCCAGAGCTTTCTTCACTTCCTTGTTCCTGAGTGTGTAAATGAAAGGGTTCAACAAAGGAGTTACAATTGTATTAAAGGTATTTACGAGTTTGTTCAGATCCAGGGAGTTCTGGGCTGATGGCTTGACATACAGGAAGATGGTAGAGCCATACCAGATCGTGACGACACTGAGATGGGCAGAACAAGTAGAAAAGGCCTTTTTTCGGCCATGGACTGACTGGATTCTCAGGATGGAAGAGATGATGTACATGTAGGAGACCAGGGTTACCACACAGGAGGCCAGCACAACAATAATGGAGACAAGGAAGGTTGCTAGCTCTACAGACCGCGTGTCACTGCAGGAGAGGGCAAGGCAGGAATCTATATCACAGAGGAAATGATTGATGATATCTGGCCCACAGAACATCAGCCTTGATGTCAGAAAGGCCAGCAGAGAGATGGCCAGAAAACCTCCCAGCCAGGAGCTGAGCACCAGCTGAGCAGAGAGGACACTGTTCATGAGGGAGCTGTATCTCAGGGGGCAGCATATGGCTATATACCGATCATAGGCCATGACAGACAGAAGAAAACACTCAGTGGAGCCTAGGGAGAGAAGAAAGAACAACTGGAGGATGCAAGCACTGAAGGAGATGGTTTGGCTAGTCCCCATCATGACTCCTACGGCTTTGGGAACAGCACCAGTAGTGTACCAGATCTCCAGAAAGGAGAGATTACAGAGGAAAAAATACATTGGGGTATGGAGGTTCCTGCTCATCCACACGAGGGCTATGATGGATGCATTGCCTATTACTGCCAGGGAGTACATCAGTGCAAATACCACCGCTAGTGACACCCGGAAATGCCAAGTGCCTGGGAAGCCAAGAAGGATGAATTCTTCCACACTTGTCCCATTTGCCGTGTCCTCCCAAGTATTAATGTCCTTCTGCAAAGACAGGAAAGTTTCTGTGAGCATTTGAATGCCTGTGCTGGTCCTTCAAATGTTACTAGTAGTGAAACTAAACAATAATCCCTGACAAAGTCATTGGTGCATAGCATGGGAAAACAGCAGCTACCCTAAGTTAAATCATCAGAGAAATCATGTGCTGCAGGAACAGGTTTGGACGGTTAGATCTGACCCTGAAAGTCAGGCCTCAACCATCAAGTGAACACAGAGAATTATTTATCAGATAAAGTACAGGCACTCCTTTAGAACATGGGGATTGCATTCACTTCTGTGAGACAAAAATCTCATTTAGAAAACTGTGGACAGCAGACTGAGGTTTTCCAGCTATGTGAAAGGCTGTTGCAGTGAGGAAAGGGAATTACATAACTGCACTCTTCATGGCAGGCAGCGCTGAGTTGTGATTTCAGCAAATGGGACTGAGGGAACAGAAAAACGCTGTGATAATGTGGCTCTGGAAGATATTCTCTCACCTCTTCTAGTCAGTTTATCACAATGGCTTTTGACTGAGATGGCACTGACACAGACTGACAGCATGTCAGTATGTCTCAAGGACTCATGAGCTTGTATATTTGCTTTCTTCCAAGCCTCAGCAGAGGAAGCTTTTGCAAATACCTCCATTACCTCCACTGACACTTGCTTCTCAGCACAGCTACTGGGGAGAAGACTCACCTCTCCGTAATTTTGCCATCTCAGTGTCAGGGGAAGGACTTCTGATGACCAAGTGGAAAGACCTTCAATGAAATATTCCTATCTCAGCTTCTCAGCTTACCCTCCTTCTTTGTCAGTGGACAGACAATAGGCAGGAAGGAGAGATGACTCATCTTACTTTATATACATTGCTAAAAGCCAATATAAAGAAGTGCCAGGTTGTCTCTGAGGACTAAGGCAGGAGTCTAGTGAGAGGCTCAGATGAATAGGTCAGACATCTCAACTTGGGCAGTAACTGAATTAGTAACTGAAGGCAAAATCCTGTGAGTTGAATCCCATTCAGCGTAGCTCTGCTGAGCCAGCTGAAATGCAAGGTATAATCTGTGCTCTCCTTGAAGACAAAGGAGAATTCTTGATCTGTTCTCCAGGGAGAACAGATTTCATCCTCAGGTGGGTGTCTCAGATGGAGCTGAACCATCACCTGAAGGATCTCTTTCTCTCCTTTCTTACTCCTTAGGAATTTACATACCACAAATTGCATGTCACTAAAGAGCAGAGAAATCTTTCTTAATGTGTCTCTACTTAAACATGCGAAGCATTGGAGGTCTGTGCTATGTATCTTGGGCAGGCTTCACTCACCAGCTCAGCCAATGCAAATGATCCAAACGTGTCTTCATGCACCATCCTCCAGATGAAGACTTAGTCTCCTTGGCCAAGGGAGAACATTGGAAGGAGATTGATTTGTTGGAGGAGCTGTGGATGCAGTGATGTCAGGAGAACCGTGGGTGAACAGCTCTCACCTTGCTGACTCACTTCAAGCTGTACACAACTGCCTGACGTCGTTTCATCTCCATCCACCTAGCAGGTATTGACAGCCTGTGCTCCCCATTTTCTTTCCCCTCACAGCTATCACTGTGCTTTCATAAAGTGGGCCCTTATGTGTAACACTGTGACACAGTGTAAAGTCTCTGCAGTTTATCTGATTATGGGGAAAGCACACATCAGAGAGTCACCAGCATCATTAGGACAAGAACATCATCACTCTCACCTCATTACCACACTGAAGTTCCAGCTAGCCACACTGGGGAGTTTTTCTGTTTTCCCTCTGCATACCACAGGGAGTTTGATCTCTGAGGAATCTCATAGAACAGCTGCAGACAAATAAAGCTCTCTCTTCACAGAGGTCAATTAAAGAACAGCAATGTAATCCTCAAAAGTGGTTGTCAGGTTGTGTGTTTGTCTCCTGCCTGCAGCTGTGGTATGTGAACACTGTGAGAAACTCAGTGCTGTCTTGTGGAGCCATTTGCAGGCACACAGGAGATGTGGGAAATACTCTTGTTCAACAAGGTCAAGTGCAAGGTCCTCCCCCTGGGTTGGGGAAACACCTGGTATCAATACAGGCTAGAGGATGAAGGGAATGAGATCAGCCCTGCCAAGAAGGACTTGATACTAGTAGAAGAAAGACAGGACACAAGCCAGTAATGTGTGCTTGCAACCTGGAAGGCAAATTGTATCTTAGGCTGCATCAAAACAAGTGTGGCCAGCAGGTTGAGGGAGATGATTCTGTCCCTCTACTGTACTCTCATGAGATACCCCCTGCAGCACTGCGTCCAGCTCCAGAGCCCTCAGTACAGGAAAGACATGGACCTGTGGGAGAGGGTCCAGAGAGGGCCACTAAGATGATCACGAGGGATGGAACACCTCTCCTGTGAGGACAGGCTGAGGGAGTTGGGGTTGCTCAGCCTGCAGAAGAGAAGGCCCTGGGAAGACCTTATTACAGCCTTTCAGTACCTAAAAGAGACCAAAAAGAAAGGTGGACACAGACTTTTTAGAAGGGCCTGATACAACAGAATGATTTTAAACTAAAAGAGGGGAGATTCAAACTAGACACGAGGAAGAAATTTTTTACAATGTGGGTGGTAAAATGCTATAACAGGTTGCCCAGAGAGATAGTCCATGCCTCATCCCTGGAAACATTCAAGGCCAGGCTGGACAAGGCTCTGAGCAACCTGATGCAGCTGAAGATGTGCCTGCTCATTCCAGAGGGGTTGGACAAGAAGAACTTTGAACGTCCCTTCCAACCCAAACTATTTTATGACACTATGATTCTATGATTCTGCCCTCACCCCCTTCCACCTCAGAGCAAAACCCTTCTCCCTCTTCAGAGAGGGAAGGACCACACAAGCCCAAGCTTGAATGCAGCAGAACTTTAATGAGTCAAAAGAGGGAAACAAAGTCACTGCAAGTGGAGGACAGCAGTGCAGGAATCCCCAGAGGAATCCAAAAGTCTGCAATCCATGGTTGTGAAGAAGTTCATACATAATGTTCATCTGCCTGCCCCATAGAGGGAGAGGAAATAGATGCTCCCCACCAGACTGGCCCTGAGGGAACCTCATTGCCAAGGGGAACTGAAGCAATCAAAGAAAAAGGAAAGACAGGCAAAGCCATTCAGTTATACTTGAAAACAAATCCAAAATCTTGATCCTTTGCTCAGCACCATGTTTTGAGTTCCTCAAGATGTCTCCCTGGGCCTTTCGCAGCATCTTCATCAGCGCAGGTACCTTCTGCCAAAGTAGCGGCTGGAAATGCCAGAGAGGTCACAGCAGCCAGAGTTGATGGGCACTCCATCACAGCTGAGGATTCTGCCAATAGCAGCAGAGGTGGAGGAGCCCACAACGGTGTTCTGTGGGAAGGAGCTGAGGATGGGGCCAGGCAGGGTCACCACCACAGCAGGGGGTTCGATGACAACTCTGGAGTCCTGGCACTGCCTGACACAGGGCTCATTGCAGCTGTTGGCCAGTGGGATTGGGCCACAGGGCCGGCAGGGCAGGCACTGTTTGTAGCAGGACATGTTTTGAGAGTGGAGGTGAAACTTGGAGAGAAGCAGAGCACAAGAGAGGGTGAGGAGCAGCCTGGTTAACCTGCAAAAAGGAACCAAGACCATTACTGAGTGGGGAGCCAGAAGCTGTACCAGGAGCAATGTGGTCTTCATCACCCTACAAGGAGTGGCCTGGAACTGGGAGACTGTCTCCTAATGTGTAAACCGAAATCCCCCTCTGCCATGTCCCAGCACTCCTCTAAGCAGCAGACCTTCTCCCTGCCTCCCTCTCCCATGACAAGAAGATGCAAACCCCAGGACAGGACGTATCAAATATGAGCATAGATGTCCATTGATAAGAGACGACAAGTTTAATAAGGAGGAGAAGGGGGTTCAGACTCACCTGGTTCCCAAGCAGAAAGAGGCAAGAGAAGTGGATGAGACAGAATGGACTTTAGCTGCCTTTTATATCTGCCCTTCTCCACCATAGGACCAGAGGCATCCTTGGCAGAGGTAACAATTTTTGGACAAGCTCATCTTGAATGCAAACCATCACAGCTAATGATATGGGCTGTGCTTTACTTTCCAACACTGCTGCCTTTTCATTTCCAGGTTTGTGCCGTGCCCATTCTCCAATGAAAGCTTCTTCTGATCCGTGGGATGAAAGGCCCCAGGATTTCTAGGGCAGGAAGTCAGCAGTACAGCAGAAGACTTCACTCAAGTACTGAATGTGTCTACAACAGGCACAAGAAGTCAGCCTGGGACACCCTCTTGGGACTCTTTGAAATGCCATTGTCAAGAAGAAGTTCTAACCATCCTCATTTGGATGCCCAGGGCTCCTGCATATGAGGAGGTGTCAAGTTCTTGTCTTTCCTGCCCTCCTCAGCTCGCCCTTGTGGTCCTGTTTTTTTTTCCTTCCCAGGTGTGAGTGTTGTGCTGCTTGGTATCTGACCCCATCCTACCCAACACTGCTCAGTCCATATGGGTCCTCAGCAGACTCCATGAACTTCTCCAGGAACATGGTTTATGGTGTTGCTATGGATGCTCTTTTCCTGTGTATACTTGTAAGCAGACAGGTTTGTGCTGATGCATGTGGGAGCATAAATTTGTGTATAACTCCTTGCTAGTGTGCATGAGCCTGCATGTGTGTCCTTGTGTGTTATACACCATGAGGGAATGTGCTGCTCATGGACAGGACACTCCACTGCTCTGTCCATGAGCAGCGCAGAGCAGCAGGTTCCCAGGGTCAGAAAGAGGTCGAGTGCAGCTGAGTGGTGATGGCACCAGCCTGCTGGAGATCTGTCCAGGGAAGAGGCTCTGAAATGCAGCCCCTCTCTCCTGAGCCATCATTTTCCTGCCTTTTCAAAGGTCTCGATCTGCTGCTGCTGATATCAGGCTAAACAGGGATGATTTCACTGTAGTTTGTATCCTTGGTTTAATTCAGTGTAACATCATTGGGAGTATCTCAGCATGGCTGGCAGTCTCCCCTCCCTGCATCTTCCAGGACAGGAAGCAGCTGCTCTCCCCAGTGCTGGAGATCAAAAGGATGGAGTTAACTCTGTGGGCAAGGACTAAGGCCAGATTCCTGTCTACCTTGTGCTGACCATCCCTGAGTGGATCTGCTTCCAGTGCACTCTTGAGTGTGTCTGGAATGGAACACGGCCCATGACACTGGATTAGGGAATGAATCCCCAAAAGCCAGCTGCTGTCCTTTCTGAAAAGGTTTGTGCTTGATGGGTAGCTTTTTTAAGCCTCCCCTCCTGAATGACTCTCATTTGGAGCTCAAATCCAACTTGCAGGCAGTGCAGGTGAGGGCTTTCCTCCTTCCATTTAGTGACCTCATTGAGATCAATGCCAGCGAGCTCTCCTAAAAGAGCTCAGCCAGGGCTGATTCCCCTCTCCATGATGCTGCTTTGAGCTGAGGCTTGAGTGCATCTGAGGGACAAACCCATTGCTTTCTCACAAAGTAACAGGCACTGTGGACAATGGAAAGGGTGGGGGATTTGTGTACTTAAGCCTAGCAAGACCTTTAGCATCCTCTCCTGTAGTTTCTTCATGACCAAATATGAGATGAATGGGTTCAGTGGAAGGATGATAAGTCGGGTAAAAAATTGCCTGGACTACCAGGCTCAGACAGTTGTGATCGCAGTGGCCTGGCCGCCCCAAACGTATTAGTGGGGTCAAGTTGTTGGGGTCAGTCATAGGAGCAATACTGTTTGATGTTTTCATGAATGCCATGAGTCATGGGAAGTGGGGAACAGACTGTAACTGTCAAATACACCTGCTGTCTAAAAAGAACTGGACAGGCTGGAGAAACTGGCTTACTGGAGCAACATGAATGCCAAAAAGAGCAAGGACAAGGCTTTGCATATGAGGAAAAAAACAGTTTTTTCATACAGGCTGGGACTGGCTACCTGAGAAGCAGATCCATGGAACATGATGTGGGGTTTTAAGAGAGACTCAGATGAAGATGAAACAGCAGTGTGCCCTAGCAGCAAACAGGACCAACTTCATCCTGAAATGTGTTACTCAAATTCTTGAGAGCAGGTCCAGGAAAATGATCCTGCCCCATTGGCAGATGTACGATCACATCTGGAGTACTGCATCCAGGGAGTGGTCCCTGGTCCAAGAATGATATCACCAAACTGAACTGAGTTCAACACAGACCACTGGTTAATTAGGAGGCTGATGAGCATGACATGCAGGGAGAGACTAAGAGAACTGGTCCTGCCCATCTTGAATGAGAGAGGTGTCAGAGGAGAAATTCCTTCTTTCTGCGACTACTTTTTCAGGCAAACAGAAGAAGATGGACCTAATCAATGAAAGTGCCCAAGAGTTTGTACAATTCCATCATGAGAAGTGCTAAAGAATGGATCGAATGTGACTGTGAGCAACATGATCTAATAGGGTGTGTTCTGAGAAGAGGGGGTGATCCAGATGACCTTTGGAGGTCCTTTCTCACCTGCATTCTGACCTGGTGATTTACCCCCTTCCCTTCCCACCCTGACCCCTTCACATCCATGGACACAATAATACTCACATCCCCTCTGCCACAACACAACGTTCAGTTATTGTGCTGGGGCTACGCAGAGGCAACTGAAGGGAGGCTCTCAGGCTCCTCACTGCAAAGCACAGGAAATCAGTGGCTGCTGTTTCCAGCCCCTGAGCTCAGAGACAGCTCTGGGAAGCTGGTCCATCTCCTGGGTCAGGGCCTTGCAGTTGGTGCTGTGTGAGCTTCATCTTGCTGGAGGACAGACAGAGTCCATTTCCCAGAATCCAAAGTTGTGGCCCTGCAGAGTCCCAGAGTCCTGTGATCCTGGTGAGACCCCAAGTGGTGCCGGCGCAGGACTCAGCCCCGGGGTGGAGCTGGTGGTGAGAGGAGAGGGGAAAGGAGGGGAGGACAGAGGAGAGAGGAGAGGAGCAGTCAGAGCAGAAAGCCGGGCCTGGGAGGGGGTAGTGAGGCATGGGCAACAGAGCAGCGGGATGCGGCAGTGCCAGGGTGCAGGGCTGGCAGGACTGGCTGCAATGCTTCTGGGTGCGTGGGGGACGGGGCTGAGCCTGGGGTGTCCTCACAGATCCCTCTATGCTGTCTTCCCCTCTGGCTTCCTCATGGATCTCTGTCCTCCAAGTGTCCTCCCATCCTTCTTTTCCCATTCCGTATTCCATCAGAAAACTCTTATCTCTGTTATTCATCAAATTCTTCCTTTCTTTTTGCCTGTGTCTTTCCATATAATTCATGGAGCCATTCCATCCTCTGTTTGTCTTCTTTCTTCCTTTCTTTCTTCTTTTCTTTCTTCCTTTCTTTCTTCCTTTCTTTCTTTTTTCTTTCTTTCTCTCTTTCTTCTTTCTGTCTTCTTTCTTTGTTTCTTTCTTTCTTCCTTCCTTTCTCCCTTTCTTTTTTCTTTCTCTCTCTCTTTCCTCTTTCTGTCTTCTTCGTTTGTTTCTTTCTCTCTTTCTTTCTCTTTCTTCTCTTTCTCTCTTTTCTTTTTCCCCTTTCTTTCTTCCTTTCTTACTTTCTTCTTTGCTTTCCTCCCTCCCCACCATTACTTGTTCAAGATTTCCTCTCTCCTTCTGCAGGATTTGTTCTGGAAAACAGCAGGCAGGCCTGGGCAGAAACCAGGACTGAGGTAATTTTTGTTCTTTTTCTCCTCGGTAGTGACTGCAGGCAGAGCCCAGGTGTGGCAGGAGCTGTCAGCAGAGATCACCGAGGGCATCGGCATCAGCATTAACTGCTTACACCGAGACGTTCAGGGGACTGTGAATATTCAGTGGAACCGTCAGCTTTCAGACCAGGCTTCACATCACATTTTAACAGGCTTCACTGGTAATAAACCCGTGTCGGACCCGACAGGTTGGCTGTCGGTGGCGGCAGACCGCCGGTCCAGCGCCCTGTGGCTCACCCGGCCCCGGCGCGGGGACGCGGCGGTGTATTACTGCGCCGTGGGAGACACGGGGAGAGGAGCCGGGGCTGCGGCCGGGCACGAACCGCCGCGGGCGGGGAGACAGTCCTGGTGTGCCCGCCAGGGGGCGCTACTGCTTAGACAGCCTCCTCGCCACCCCGGCCCCGCCCGAGCGGCAGCGGCAACTGCCTCAGTATCAACACCGGCACCGGCATCTCCGGGTCCTCCTTACAGTCGCTGTCTGGGCTCAGCACCTCTTCTCATCGACGGCTCCTGTGGCTCTGTGCTCCTGAAAGCAGCAAAGAGCTGCACTTGGACAGCACTACATGTGGAGACTGAGATGGTCTGTGCAAGACAGAGAGGGTCTCTTGCCTCCCCAGAAATGTCTCAGAACGTTCTGGGAAATGTGGTGTTCTCTGGCCTGTCTGTAAAGATCTGCAGCATTGTCTCAGAAATGCATCACAGCCCATCCAGCCCGTGGCAGCCTGGTCCTCCTGTTGCCTCCATTCTCCTCTCACCAAGGATGCTGAGCTCTTTCTGCCTTTTAGGAAGACAAAGTGACAGTGTAGGCCCTTCACATGAGGACAAGGCACAGGGAGTTCATGGTGTCACAAGCAAATTGATCCCAAATGCTCCAGAGGGTTGCTCAGTCTAGTGGGTGTCTCATCAGAGCTTATCTCCCTTGTGAAAGCACATCAGCACCCAGTGTTTTTTCCCCTCCCAAGGACACACACAAAGATCTCAACACAACATTGACACTAAAAGGTTCTGTGGTCATTCCAATTATACAATTATGAATTATGCAATTATGAAACCAATGCCCTCAGGAGTTACCAGAGTTGCAATGGGAGTCAGCCCTTACATGGCAAAGGTCCATTCCAACAAACCAGAAATTATTGTCAGAGCTCCGCCATGTTCTCTTTACTGTGGTCTACCACCTACTCCACAGCCCTGGCAAGGCCAGACTTTCATCTGCGCTCAAGTGGTTACCTTGCCTTGCAGCCATGGTTACTTTTATTCCTCTGGCACCAACGGACACAACGGATTTACCCCAGCACACCTCTGGTTCCTCTCTCTAGCCTGGGTAGTTGATTCCTTCCAGACATGACAAAGCTGTTCCAAACAAAGCAGTACGTTGCCCTGAATGAAGCACAAACACATTTAAACAGGGCGACCTCGCCAAGTAGCACATGGCTCTGCTTGTCTTTGTCTTCTCCATGGGTCTCCTAACCATGGTGGGAATGGCCTCATGCTTGTCACTGTGGGGAGCAGCCCCTGATGATGCTGATGTAGTTCTTCCTTGGCAGACTTTCCTTCCCAGAGATCTGCAACACCACCCTTGTCCCCAAAATGCTGGAGACTTTTTATGGCATGAGGACTACCATTTCTGTAGTCAAGTGGTTTCTGTCAACCCACCACACCTCTGCTGGGACAAGTGTTCCACAAGCAGAGCTGTAGCCTGGCCTGGCTCAGGGGTGCTGGAGGCGCTGGGCAGCTGGGTGCTGGTGGGAGATGTCCCAGCGTGTACTCTGTGGTTGGGCTGGTGTCTGCAGGTTCCACTGTATCCCCAGGGCAGGATTGGTGCTGTGCCCTGGGGTGCCTGTGGGGCAGGGAGAGAGTGGAGGACTCTGGGAGTCCCAGGCAGGGTGAGGAGCTGGATTGCCCAGGTACTGGCACTTCACCCCAGTGGTAGTGGTGCAAGTCTTGTGTGGGAGGAGGTGAGACCCTGATCTCTGGGCATGGTGAGACTGTGTCCTGTGGCCAAATAGATAAAGAGGGTCAATGGCTCTGCCCCAGGTCTCAAGTAGGAGGAATGTGCATGGAACTTTGCCTGGTTTGTTAGGCCCTGTGTGCCTGAGCCAGAATTTTGAGCTCTGCAGGCTGCAGGACCCTAGAGAGCCCAACTTTCTATAGGAACACCACCTGCAAACTGTGGACAGTTGGCTGAAAATTGGTAGTTTGGTTCAGGGATGTACAGAGGAAAGACATTTTGTGACACTTATGCTTGCATAGCTGGGCTTTCAGAGCCCTCATTCCTCATCCCTCTTCCATGGCAAGCAAAAGCAGAGGACAGAGGTGACATCATCTGAAAGATGCACTGAGGAGAGGACTCACTTTGGAAGAGGAGGAGGAGAAGGGGCTTCAGGAGGAAAAAGCAAAGAATTCGGCTGGCTTTTATATCTGCCCTTCCTTGCCGCAGGACCAGAGGCACCTTAGCAGAGGTAACAATTTTCTGACAAGCTCATCTTGGATGCAAACCATCACAGCTAATTATATGGGCTGTGGTTTTGTTTCCAACACTGCTGCCTTTTCATTTCCAGGTTTGTACCATGTCTGCTCCTCAATAAAAAATTCTTCTGATCCCTGGGATTAAAGGTCCCAGGATTTCTAGGGCAGGAATGAAACAGTGCAGGCAGACGACTCAGCTCTAGTGCTGAATGGGCCCAGAACTGGCAAGTGGTGTCAGCCTGGGACACTCAGTTGGGGCTGAAATGTCGCCTTCAGGAAGAAGCTCCAGGACATCCTCAGCTGGATTCCCAAAGAGTCCTGTGCGTGGGGACGTGTCATGTCCTTCTCTTTCCTTCCCTCCTCAGCTCACCCCAATTGTCAGTTGTTGTTGCCTCCCCAGGTGTATGCATTGTGCTGCTGGTTTTGACCACATCTTGCGTAACACTACCCTCAGGAAAAACAATTGACCTATTTTGATTTGTCTCCTCTCTGTGCAGTCTGTCAGTACACATATAGTGCCATGGACTTGCCTGGGGCCTTGCCCTTCCCCAGAATAATCACCTGCTGTGGTTGTCCTGAAGTGTCCTCTGCAGAGCCCATGGTCAGTCATGCTCCTACATGTGTTCTTGCCTTGTGTGTATGAGCCTGCTAGAGATCCTTTCAGAAGTTCTGCCTCTGCCTCCTGAACCCTCCTTTTCCTGCTCCTCTAAAGGTCTTAGTCCTCTGCTGCTGATTTCAGGTCACAAGGATGGTTTCACTCAAGTTCAGATCCTTTGTTCAATTAAATGTAATAGTATTGGAAGTGCCTTAGCATGGCATGCAGTCTCCATCTGCCTGCCTCTCCAGGCCATGACACAGCTGCTAGAGAGTTCAAAGGGATGGTGTTTGCAAGGAGAAAGTCTGAGGAATCCTGCGGACCTCATGCAGGCCATCCTTGAGTCGATCTGCATCCAATGCAGTGTACATGGTGTCTGGGATGGGACACAGGCATCTCCTGTGCACAAATGAATGTCAAATGTACTTTTGCAGCCCATGAATCAAGTACAGTGTCAGGCAGGGGCTGAGACAGGAATAAACAGGTACTGAATGAAAAGAACATGGAGTCTGACGTTGCTATGCTGTCAGTGGAAGGAAAGACCCTGTGACTTCCACAGGGGTAGCCAAAGAACTGATGGCCAGCACCATCATGTCCCACACTGGAATCTCTGTCTGAGTGCCCAGCAACTGCTTCTGGAAGGGACATTGGTTTTGAGGTCGCATCCTCCAAAGCCTGATGTTGTCCTACAAGGATGTCAAGAAGAGACCCTCTTTCCAAGAAAGGTTCTAAATAGTGAATAAAGCTTCTGAGCCCATCTCCCCTTCTGAATATTTGCCTGCCTGAGCTGAGGTCCAACTTGGAGACAGCATAGTTGAGAGCTTCCCTCCTTCCCTTTAATGACCACAGTGAAACCAGTGCCAAGGGAGCTCTGCTGGGAGCCATGGCTGATTCCCCTCTCTGTGGAACTGCTTCTGAGCTGAAGATCTAGTGTAACCAAGAGCCAACCTTATTGCTTTCTCATAAGGTAAGAGACGCTGTGGAGAAGGGAAGAGCAGGGGAGGTGTGTACCTACAGTTTGAAAGAACCTTTGACACCCTCCTCTGTACTGGTTGATGATGAATGGCTTAATTAGGAGGCTGATAAGGTGAGTGGAAAATTGGCTGGACTACCAGGCTCAAAGAGTTGTTAACTTGAAGAAACAGGCTGACTGGTACCTCATGATGACCAAAAAGAGCAATGGCAAGGTTTTGTATCTGGGGTAGAAAACAGACCATGCAGTGACACAGGTTGGGGAGTTGCTGCTAGGAAGCCAGTTCACAGAAGGTGATTTGTGTTTTTAGGAGACACTTAGCTGAACACAAGACAGTAGAGTGACCTTGCAGCAAAGGCCAACCAGATCTGTGCTGTGATCGCCAGCAGGTACAGGAAAATGTGCCTGCCCCTCTGTCTATTTGAGATCACATCTGGAGTACAGCTGCCAGGCTGGGGCTCCTTGGTCAAAGAATTATACCAACATACTGGAGAGTCCAACAAGGGCCATCAAGGGGTACATTGTCAAACCTGACAAGTGAGGAGAAGCTGAGAGAACTGGGCCTGCTTATCTTTGAGATGTCTCAGAAAGACCTTCTTATTCTCTACAACTACTTAATCAGAGGAGGGAGAGAAGATGGGCCAAGATTCTGGAAGTGCTCAGCAAGAGGAGTAGACTCCAGCAACTAAGACACGGATAAATCTGACTAAGCAATAGACTAAAAGAAATAACAACTGGAGCAGGTTTCCCAGGGAGCTTGTGCAATTATTTATCCTGAGAGCTGTTCAAGGCTGGACTGAATGTGATCTTGTGCAACCTGGTCTAATGGGATGTGCTCCAAGCAAGGGGTTAATCCATATGGCCTCTGGAGGTCCCTTTCCACTTACATTCTGACTATGCAATTCCCACTTTACCCCTACTCTCCTTGACCCCTGCGTACCCATGGGCATATTTGTCCTCACAATGCCTTTGCCTCAGCAGAACTTTTACTCATTGTTCTCTGACTGTAGAGAGGGGCAGCTGAAGACAGAAAATCCTGACACCGGCTTGCTTTTTACACACAGGGTACACACTTCTTATGACTGCTGGCTAACAATGCCAGCAGCTGATTTAGGAATGCTGCATGCTCCTTCTGAGAATTCTAACATACCCATCTGGCTGGCGCCTTGCTTCCTGATGTTGCACTTGCAAAGCACAGCAAGGAGCTGGATGCCTTCCAAGGGAGGCAGCTCACAGTAGGAGGAGATCTGAATCAGAGGCTTTCAGGCCCTGGGCACATGCCAGCCCTGCTGGGGGACTCTCAGGCCACAAAGTTCGTCCTCCTGCTGTCTGTGCAGTGCTGGGAACACCCTCTTCCCACCACTCCTGTGGTTGTGGAGACTGCCTCAGTGCTAAAAGCAATTGAGGAGATGGACATCTCCAGCAGTGGAGCTCCATGAGCTCTGATGAGTCATGTTAACTGAGAGACATAAGCGCTTGGCTCAGGCAGTGGAAATCCCCTCTTGATGCCACCCACTATTTAATATTTAGTCGTCTTTTGATGACATGGTATTTATCTTAAGGCATCTTCCTCTGGCCAGCTTCTTCTTTGCTGTCCCAGCCTCAGCATTTGCAGCTTCAGGGCACCTGGCTCAACCCAGACTTTTTGCTGCCGTGTAAGCATGTCAGGACAGAACCCCTCCCTGCTTTGAAGTTGGAACTGGTCCCAGACCTCCATGAACACCCTATGATGATCACCAGGGATGGGCTGGATCTTGTTAGAATTTCATATTACTTTGCCTTATTAGGTGCAGAACCCCTGGATCTGCAGCAATATGGATGTTCTCGAGCTTTGACTTTGTCTCTCATGCACACACTTGGCATGTGAACAGGCTAAATGCCCAAAAAAAAAAAAACTGCAGCTTGTACCCCAATACACTTTCTCTCTTTCCTGTAATAAGAACACAATCAAACTTCTGTCCAAGTCACAAAAGTCCTAAAGCCCTCTGCTGTCACTAAATCCACCAGGAATGGCTGGTGCCTGATTCACCTTCTTAGCACTGGGCTTTCAAGGACTCACCTAAATTAGTGCACTTTTTTGCAGGTGAGTAAGTGTGTGCAGTGTCAGTGCTTATGTACATGTGTGGGCACATGTGTGCAGATGCACATGGAGATGTCTGTGTTTGTACATGAGCTTCCATATGTATCAACATGCAGGTGTTAGCGTGCCATACCAGCCTCTTTCTCTCTGTTATCCTTCCCTCTGTCAACACTAAAGTGCTCAGTGAGCAAGGTATTGGTCTAGGGTGATCAAAGTAGAGCCAAAAGGGGATTCTTGACTGTTCACAGAATACATGGAGTGTGGGACACAGTGCTGTGGGCCCTTTCAAGCCACTGTTCCTGGCAAGTGAGGAAGGCTGCTCCAGACCAAGTGACTGGCCTTGCTTTGACTCTCCCTAGAAATGCTCTCTGGAGCATGTCCTGTGGTTGGGGAGCCTGAGCAGTGGTGTCCTTGAGTAAGCAGCCTGGGGACTGTCGCAGGCAGTGGGAGGCCTGTGCCTTCCTCCTGAGGACAGATCTTCCTCCTAGTCTGCATGGAGCTCTGCTGGGAGGTAGCTGGGCAGAAGATCACCTTGAAGGTCAGCACAAATTCCTGTGCAGAGGGTAGAGAGAAGCAGGAGAGAGGCACAGCAGGAAGAGAGGCTGAGGCTGCTGCTTAAATGACCTGAGGGTGGCCAGAATCTTTCCAAATTACTGGTTTTGCCCACAGAGGAGTTGGAACGAGTCACTCCCCTGTGGATACGGAACTACTCAATTGCAAGAAAGTGTTTGGCTTGCTGAAACAACTCAGCCCAAGGCCTTGCTCAAGTGTTAGCTTGACAGCAGACACCAGACTCACTCTCTGACCCTACACATCTTCAAACTCCTCACAAGCAAAACCCAGGAGGGAAGGGAGGGAAAGCTGTTGAGAGGGGAGGTAACTTTTTCAAGAGAGACATGTGAACTGAAGTTCTGATACACTAATTCAAAATCTCCTTTTCCTGACAGCTGCTACTTAGGGTTTGTGTTTGGTTTTTGAAGGGAATGCATTTACCTGCAAATAAACTTGGGAGCAACTTCATTAGTTCAACCTCATGTCTGTGTGCAGATCTCAGCATTCGCAACCTGCAGGAAGCTGTGCTGGTAGCAGACACACAATCCTCTGCTATGGAATTGTTTCTCACATAGGAACTGGGGGTGCTCGTTCCAGACCCCCATGTCTCCATGAAGAAGATCACAAAGAGCACCAGGGAGGTGATTGTCATGCATTCTTTGTTGCTACCATTGGGTAGATGAGCCACTTGCTGATAACAAGGCTGAGGCTGGGGCTGTGTCCCCAGGGAGAACAGAGGGCCCATGGATATTCCATGCTGCCTGGGTGGAGCTTTTCTTTGTCGGTGTTTGTTTTGGTTTATTGTCATGCCAATAGATAGAAGAAGGAAAAAGTACACCCTCTGCCATGACTGAAATTCAAGAGGGAAATAACATAGTGGAACCAGTTTTACTGCGTCTCTGCCTTGAGACAAGAGAAATCCTGTTGCTGTCAGGGAGGACGGATGTGTCTGTGATTATTACTAGAGGTCAAGATGAAAAAATCAGCAATATGTAAATGTAATGGCTCATGTATGTGCAGCTTGCTATTTACCAGACAGCAGAACATTTTGTGCATGTTTTTATCACTGACAATAAGACTGCACCTTAATGTCATGTGTTGTTGGAACATTTATGACCCTGTTTGCATAAATCAATGTCCGGATGTTTCTCATGCCCAGCTTCAGCATTTGTAGTTAAATAGAAATTCAAATTGTAACTGCTCAGAAGTGGTGATTTGTGATCAAGGAATATTCTATCGTGGAGGGCAAGAAGGCCCAGCTTCAGAAAGGGTTAAACTGGCTGGAAGCAGGGATGTCAGAGGCAGAAGGACTCCTGTACAGAAGTACGGCTTCCCTGCTTGAGGAGATAAGAAACACCCAAAGCATAGTCTTGTAACCATCCTAGAACGGGAGTGCTGAGGACACACATCTGAGCAGGAGAGATGGATTGAGGGATGGGCACATGGCTGGGCTAAGTGCCCCATGCAACAGCTCATAGGACTGGTGATAATGGAAATGTATATAAGGAGCCTGTTGTGATGCATCTTTGCATACCCCTTGTAGAATCACTTTTGGTGGTAGGACTCTGCCCAATACATTGTTCTTTTTGGGGTTTTTTTTGGTTTTTTTTTCTATTTTTATTCTTTAAGCACAAATGTGATTGATTTGCCTCAAGGGGTAATGTAAATATTCCCCTACTGCTTGCCTGCTGCGAGTCTGGCTTCTCCCAGACATAGAGTCCCCTGCTGCTGTGGGAGCTCATCACTATGACACCACTCCCTGTGTAGCAGCTGTGGATGATCATAGATCCCTCTAACTCCTCTGAGGAGATTTTAAGGAGCCCAGGGGGCTGTAAGGCTTCATTTGTATGTTGTTCTCTTTGCTTAATGGTTATGAACACGGAGAGCTCTTGAGCCTTTGGCAATTGGGGTGGCTCTGTGTGGTTTGCTCTTCCCCTCAGGCACAGGCTTTGCACTTGGAGTGGCTGAACATCTGGAGATAATCTGATGAATTGACTCTAATCCACCTGAATTCTTATTAAAGAGAGCAAACAAGTCCAAAGATCTCTGTCAAAATGCCCTTGAGGGGTCTGGGTGGGCCTGGTTGGTGCTTGATGTATCAAATCAGTCATGAGCTTGCAGGAATTTACTAATACTGAGTTTGAGGGTCTGAGACCAAGCCCCTGGCATCCTGGTTCCCAGCAGGCTCTGCCCTACAGTCAGGGTCAGCCACCTCCAGAGCCACTAACACTGGTCCCTTCCAGAAAGAGGATCCTGTCCTGCAGATCACTGGAGGCACAGGGGAAGCAGCACTGCCAAGGCACAGCTCAGGGCTTCTTCCCACAAGCTCAGCCTTGCACAGACACATCCCCTCCCTCCCTGGGGTTCTTGCACAGTCAAGGAAGCTCCCTGCACGAGGGTGCCTTGCACAGCACAGAGGTACAAGGCACTGTCAGACACCTCAACTTCCTCCACCTGCAGAACGCTGTATTTCCCTGTGGTGTTCAGTGATGTGCTGAGATGACTGTCATGCTTGAGGCCAGATTCTGCATGATATGAGACCAGCTGGGGAGTTTGGCCTTTCCTGTGCTAGTACCAGAGCAAGCCTTGAAAGTACGAAGTCTGGTATGTGCATGTTACTTGGAAGATGTCTCTCTTCTTCATTGTGACTTGTCCTTCTTCCTGGGTGACAGTGACCTGTCCCATGATGTCTGGAAAAAGTGAAGGTCAGCAGCTCTGCAGAGAAGGGTTCTGGAAAGCAAACCAGGAATGGATGCAAACCCAGGCAAATAAGGATCCATGTCCATTGCCCTGTAGGAGTATCCTGATGCTTGAGGACAGTAAGATGGAGAGTAGTTCTGGGCAGGAGGTTGGAGCTCTTAGCTCAGTGTGCATTCTGAGGAGGGCTGTGCTGTGTCCCTGCTCCTGCTGCTACTGTCCCAGAGGACCAGGGAACATCCTGTCATGCCTGACCTTCGTGTCTGGGGACCAGCACCCCTTGATCAGGCTGAACCACACATGGAGCTATGGAAAAAGATTTATCCTGCTTTCCCATACTTCTCATCTCAGATGGCTCCTAGCTCCCTGAGTGTGTACAATGTTGAGCTTGAAATAAGGGAACCCTGGCTGTGACAACAATTAGAAGAAAACTGGAAGCTGTCGTTGATGTGTCAGCCAGAAAGTAGAATAGAATTCCCTGTTAATCTCAATTGGACGAGAGCTTTATAGTCCCTGGGGCAGCTTTGACTAATTTGTGTTAATTTGTGTTGGAAACGGAGAAATGTGCAAGTGCAGAGACAGCTGAGATCTCCTGTGAAGACAGAAGGCGGATCAGAAGAGAGAGATGGATTGAAGAGAATAGCAGAAGAGGTCTGAGATCTCTCTCCTCTCTCCTTTTGAGCAACAAGAGCATATTGAAAAAAACAATGTAAAGCCACAAATGCGAGGTGACATTTACCGATGTTTTCCTGTAATTCAAAAATATCTCTTTGTATGGACCTGATAAGACTGGTTGTGGTTTCCATAGGGGACAAAAGATTACTTACAGAGTAATTTTTGTTGGAAGTGACCCTTAAAATCATTGAGTCCAACCATAACTTAACTCTAGCACTAAACCATGTCCGTAAGAAGCTTGTCTAAATGTCTTTTAAACACCTCCAGGTATGGCGACTCCACCACAACCCTGAGCAGCCTGTTCCACTGCTGTGAAGCTCTCTCCATGAAGAAATGTCCCCTAACATCCAATCTGAACCTACCCTGGTGCAACTTGAGGCCACTTCCTCTTGTCCTATCACTTGTTACTCAGGAGAAGAGACCATCAACCTCCATACTACAACCTCCTTTCAGGTAGTTGTAGACAGCAGTAAGGTCTCCTCTCAGCCTTCTTTTCTCCAGGCTAAACAGCCCCAGTTTGCTCAGCTGCTCCTTATAAGACTTGTGCTCCAGACCCCTCACCAGCCTTGTTACCCTCCTGCACACTCTCTCCAGCACCTCAATGTATTTCCTATAGTGGGAGGCCCAAAACTGAACACAGTATTCAAGATGGGACCTCACTAGTATGGAGTACAAGGGAACGATCACTTGCCTGGTCCTGTGTTGATCTGGAAGTGAGCACTGTGTCTGCATATAAATGCATATAAATGTCCTTCTGCTCAAGAGTAGAAATTAGGAGTGTTTTATTTCCAAGAATATCTCATAAAAACAGAAAATACAGCAATGCCAGCAAGTCTCAGCATGGGCAGGATTTGCACTGTGCCCTAAATCCCAGCTCAAGATTGACCTCATGCTCCATAACTCAGGGTTTCCAGCATCAGAATGTGCATAACATCACCTGTGTCATTCCCTTTTACCTTATCTTCAATTAATATCATTTTAATCAACACTGTGGAGCCAGTGTCTCATTCTTACTGGGATCTGTCTCACACATGGAGTTCAGGAGTTCAAGCTCCACACCGACAGCAGAAGGGAATGTTGAGATCACAGGCACCTACAAGCGCTCCCCACAGTGGCTCAGTGCTGAGACCATGAGCTTGTTTGACAGGAGTTGTAAGCTTTGGAGTTGAGGTCAAGGAGACAGGGTAAAATTTGGACTGGTCACGCTGACCACAGCCCCAAGGGATGCCAGATTACTCCTTGGAGAGTGAGTCGAAAAGAGATTGACCAAGTTGCCCTAAGGGGCTGGAGATCTGATTTGAGTGAGAGTTGTCAGAAGGCCTCTGGGAGAAGACCGTGGACTCCAGTCAATTCTCAGTTCTAACAAGATTAGATACTAAACCTGCCCTCTTATCCCAGCTCGGGAGTACGTGCTAGAAAGATTAAAATCTGTGAAAGAAACTAGACAAGCCCAAGGCGCAACTGTTTACTAAAAACATAGGCTTCAGCTAAACCAAGTATTAAAAGTGATGCCTGCCCAGTGACATCATGTTTAATGGCCATGGTATCCTAACCGTGTGAGGGTTATGCAATCAATTGTCCTATAAATCAAGACTTGCATGAATTGCTCTTAACTGTCTCAGAGATAATCGGTGAAATTGGTCTTCCTGTGCAAAAGCAGGAATAAACACAGAAGATGAGAAGACACTGTGGAACTTAAAAATCAGTGGCCACCGCACAGTGAAATTAAACCTACCAGGCTCACTGCCCATCAATACACTGGCCTGCATTTTTTGGTTGGAGTGACTTGGAAGAAAAACAGACCCTCCAAACGTAAGACCACACCTCTTAACCAAGAGCAACCCCTCAGTGTTCTAATAGCAACTAGACCAAAGATAATTGATCAATGGACTAAGCTTCCCTAGGGAGAACAATGCAATCCTCTTCAAGAGCCCATATTGATGAGGGGGTTTGCAAGATCAGTTTTGGATCAGGACATCATAATAGTGCAGCCGTTATTAAGAGTTCACGAAAGGACTGGAAATGCAAGGCCAATACTACAAGCATGTTTAAGCCCTTTACTCAGAGGTTCAAGTCCTCTCCTTCGCTTTCCCCACTTGTCTATGACTCAACCTCTTGCCCTAATTTAGCTTACCATATCCCAATCATACACTATACCAATCCTAATCTCTGTAGCCTTCTTAACAGTAGTGAAATGGAAGATCCTAATCTATGGGCAAATCCCAAAAGGTCCACACATTGCAGGACCCTTTGGGCTACTATAACCAGTAGCAGACAGAGTAAAACTATTTATTAAAGAAAACATCTGCCCATCCAAAGCGTAGCGAAATCTGCACCCTAAACACCTTCACCATTACCCAAGAGTGATTATACATCATCATCTCCTCCACTGCAAGACCATTCACTCTATTCTTCTTAGCGGACTACCCAAACATCATACTGATAAATGCTCTACCTTCCTGTTACACCACACAAGCTCACTCAGTCCACCCTCAGAGCTATTGTCAAAGCACAGTGCCCAAAAGAGGAGTCACTGTTGAGTGTCCCAACCTCCCATTCCTCTGTCAATGGAGAAGGATCCTCTTGTGCCCTCAGCCCCTTCAACCCTAGAGTAACACCCTTCTCCTTTGGTAAATTGGGGAGTATCCACAGAGGGAAGGACCACATGAGGCCAAGCTTGAATGCAGCAGAACTTTAATGAGTCAAAAGAGGGAAACAAAGTCACTGCAAGTGGAGGACAGCAGTGCAGGAATCCCCAGAGGAATCCAAAAGTCTGCCATCCATTGTTGTGAAGAAGTTCATGCATAATGTTCATCTGTCTGTCCAACAGAAACAGATAATCCCCACCAGAATGGCCCTGGGGGAACCTCATTGCCAAGGGGAACCGAAGCAAACAAAGAAAAAGGAAAGATAGGCAAAGCCATTCAGCTATACTTGAAAACACATCCAGCATCTTGATCCTTTACCTAGCACCATGTTTTGAGTTCCTCGAGGTGTCTCCCTGAGCCTTTCCCAGTGTCTTTATCAGCGCAGGTACCTTCTGCCAAAGTAGCGGCTGGAAATGCCAGAGAGGTCACAGCAGCCAGAGTTGATGGGCACTCCATCACAGCTGAGGATTCTGCCAACAGCAGCAGAGGTGGAGGAGCCCACAACGGTGTTCTGTGGGAAGGAGCTGAGGATGGGGCCAGGCAGGGTCACTATCACAGCAGGGGGTTCAATGACAACTCTGGAGTCCTGGCATTGCCTGACACAGGGCTCATTGCAGCTGTTGGCCAGCGGGGTTGGACCGCAGGGTCGGCAGGGCAGGCACTGGTCATAGCAGGACATGTCTTGAGAGTGGAGGAGAACCTGGAAGAGAATCAGGGGGGAAGCAGAGCATGAAGGTAGGTGAGGAGCAGCCTGGTTACCCTGTCACAAAGGAGCCAAGGCCACAAGGGAGTCAGGAGCTGGAACATGTCCCAGGAGCCATACCATCTTCATCACCCCACAAAGACCAACTTGGCACAGGTAGTCCCTCTGCTAGTGCGTAAACCAAAAATCCCCTCTGTCATGTCCCAGCCTGTCTCTAAGCAGATGTTCCCCACATTCCCTTCTGTCATGAGAAGAAGATTTAAACCCCAGGACAGAACATAGCCATATGAGCAGAGATGTCCATCAACAAGACATGTCAAGTTGGAAAAGGAGAAGACTCACCTGGTTCCCAAGCAGAAGGAGGCAAGAGAAGTGGATAAGAGAGAATGGACTTGAGCTGCCTTTTATACCTGCCCTTCCCTGCCGCAAGAACAGAGGCACCCTTAGCAGAGGTAACAATTTTTGGACAAGCTCATCTTCAATGCAAATCACCACAGCTAATGATATGGGCTGTGCTTTACTTTCCAACACTGTTGCCTTTTCATTTCCAGGTTTGTGCCATGCCCATTTCCCAATGAAAGCTTCTTCTGATCCCTGGGATGAAAGGCCCCAGGATTTCTAGGGCAGGAATGCAGCAGTGCAGACAGAAGACTCAGCTCAAGTGCTGGATGGGTCTAGAGTAGGCATATGAAGTCAGCCTGGGACACTCTCTTGGAGGTCTTTGAAATGCCATTGTCAGGAAGAAGCTCTGATTGCTCTCAACTGGATGCCCAAGAACTCCCAAGCATGACAATGTGCCATGTTTTTGTCTTTCCTGCCCTCCTCAGCTCCCCCTTACACTCCCTCAGTTTTCCTTCCCAGGTGTGTGTGCTGTACCATTTGGTTTTGATGTCATCCTGCCCAACACTGCCCAATCCCCAAGGGTCCTCAGCAGAGTCCATGAACTTCTCCCGGACCATGGTTTATGGTGTTGCTATGGGTGTTCTTCTCCTGTGTGTACTTGTAAGCAGACAGGTTTGTGCAGATGTGTGTGGAAGCACAAATTCGTCTATAATTGCAAACTGGTGTGCATGAGTCTGTGTGTGTGCATGCATGTTCTTGTGTTTTACACATCACGAGGGAATGTGCTGCTCATGGCAGAGACACTCTTTACTGCTATCTCAATGACCACAGAGCAGCAGGTTCCCAGGGTCAGAAGGAGGCTGAGTGCAGCCGAGTGCTGATGGTACCAGCCTGTTAGAGATCTGTCCAGGGGAGAGGCCCTGACATGCAGCCCCTGTCTCCTGAGCCCTCCTTTTCCTGCCACTCCAAAGTTCTTGCTCTTCTACTACCTATTTCAGGCTACAACAAGGATGGTTTTCTTGGGGTTTGCTCTATGGGCAAGGAGAACCAACCATGTGCTTGCCATGCCTGAGTGGACCTGCTTCCAATGCACTCTCGAATGTGTCTGAGATGGAACACAAACCACCACATTGGATTTGGGAACAAATCCTCATAAGCCAGCCACTGTCCCCCTTTCTAACAAGGTTTCTGCTCAGTGGCTACATTTTCTAAGCCTCCTCTCCTGAATGTCTGTCAGTGGGAGTACAGATCTCACTTGCAGGCAGTGCAACTGAAGGCTTTCTCCATTCCCTTTAGTGATCTCAGAGAGACCAATGCCACGGAGCTCTGCTGGGAGAGCTCAGCCAGGGCTGATTCCTCTCTCCATGGATCTGCTTCTGAGCTAAGGCTCTAGCGCATCTGCGGGCAGCCAGTGTTACTGCTTTTTCATGAGGTTCCAAACACTGTGGAGAAGGGAAGGGCAGGACATGTGTGCACCTAGAACTTAGCAAGACTTTTGATGGCCCATCTCATATTTCTTTAATGACTAAATATGAGATTAATAGGTTTAGTAAGTGGATGACAAGTTGAGTGGAAACTTGGCTGGACTATGAGGCTCCAAGAGCTGTGATCTTGGTGCAAAGCCCAACTGGCTGAAACACATTAGTGGTGTCTAATAGTAGGGATCAGTAGTAGGACCAATGCTGTTTAATATTTAATGACTGCCATGAGTTGTGAGAAGTGAGGAACTCCCAGCAAGTCTGTGGAAAACACCCAGCAAGGAAAATGGGTTGTAACTATCAGACATGACACCTGTTCAAAGGACCAGGACAGGCTAGAGGCACTGGCTAACTGGAACTTCATGAATGCCAAAAAGAGCAAAGGCAAGGTTTTGCATATGAGGGAAAAAGAATCTATGCAGTCATACAGACTGGGACTGGCTACCTGGGACACAGATTCACAGAACATGATGTGGGGTTTTAAGAGAGACCCAGCTGAAAGTGTAACAGCAGTGTGCCCTTGCAGCAAACAGGAGCAGTTGCATCCTGAGCTGTGTTACTCAAATTGTTGAGCAGGTCCAGGAAAATGATTCTGCCCCTCTGGCACATTTGACATCACATCTGGAGTACTGCATCCAGGCTGGGGCTCCCTGGTCAAAGAGGGTGTGGACACATTGGACTGAGTTCAAGAAAGGCCACCATGTAAATTAGGGGGCTGATGAGCATGTCATGCAAAGAGACACTGAGAGTACTAGGTCTGTTCACCTTGGAAGTGTCACAGGACACATTTTTGGCTTCTATGAATACTCTTCCAGTGCAATAGAAGAAAATGGAAGTTCCCAGGAGACAGGGCAAAAATGCCCAGAAGGTTGTGCATTTTCCATCCTGAGAGGTATTCAACAACAGACTGAATGTGACTTTGAGCAACATGACCTAATGTGATCTGTTCTGAGCAGAAAGGTGATCTAGATGACCTCTGGAGGTCCCTTCTAACCTACATTCTGACGCTGTAATTCTCTCCGCCCCATCCTCCATGACCCTTTCCCACCCATGGACACAATAATACTCACATCCCCTCTGCCACAACACAGCTTTCTGGCATTGTGTTGGGACTACACAGAGGCAGCTGAACGGAGGCTCTCAACCTCCTCACTGTCAACAGCAGGAAGCCAGTGGCCACTGCTTCCAAGCCCTGAGCTTAGAGACAGCTCTGGGAAGCTGGTCCGTCTCCTGGGTCAGGGCTCTGCAACTGCCGAAGGCTGCAGCTGGCGCTGTGCGGGCTTATTCCTGTTCGGGAGTCCTTGTTGGAGCAGAGGAAGAGTCCATTTCCCAGAAGACAAACTTGTGGCCCTACAGAGCCCCCCAGCCCTGTGAGAGCTGGTGAGACCTCGAGCGGCACCTGCGCACGACTCAGCCCCGGGGCGGAGCTGGCGGCGGAGAGGCGAGAGGCGAGAGGCGGCAAGCGAGGGGAGAGAGGAGAGGGGAGAGGGGAGAGAGGGGAGAGGGGAGAGGGGAGGGGAGGAGAGAGAGGAGAGAGAGGAGAGGAGAGGAGAGGAGAGGAGAGGAGAGGAGAGGAGAGGAGAGGAGAGGAGAGGAGAGGAGAGGAGAGGAGAGGAGAGGAGAGGAGAGGAGAGGAGAGGAGAGGAGAGGAGAGGAGAGGAGAGGAGAGGAGAGGAGAGGAGAGGAGAGGAGAGGAGAGGAGAGGAGAGGAGAGGAGAGGAGAGGAGAGGAGAGGAGAGGAGAGGAGAGGAGAGGAGAGGGAGAGGAGAGGAGAGGAGAGGAGGCACGGCTGGAGTAGAGAACCGGGGCTGGTGGGGGCAGCGAGGCGCAGCCGGCGGAGCGGCGGGATGCGGTGGTGCCGGGGAGCAGGGCTGGTGGGACTGGCCGCGGTGCTCCTGGGTGCGCGGGACTGGTGGGGCTGGGTGGGGGACGGGGCTGAGCCTGTGGTGTCCCCCGCAGTTCCCTTCGATGCTGTTGTCCGCTCTGGCTTCTTCATGGATCTCTGGTCCCGAACCATCCCTCCATCTGCTCCATCCCACGTTCTCTCATAAAACTCTTCACTAAATTCTTTGTAAAACCATCTATGTGTCCTTCCTTTTCTCCATGTCTTCCCTTATAACTTACGTAGTCATAACTTTCTTTCTTTCTTTCTTTCTTTCTTTCTTTCTTTCTTTCTTTCTTTCTTTCTTTCTTTCTTTCTCTCTTTCTCTCTTTCTCTCTTTCTCTCTTTCTCTCTTTCTCTCTTTCTCTCTTTCTCTCTTTCTCTCTTTCCTTCTTTCCTTCTTTCCTTCTTTCCTTCTTTCCTTCTTTCCTTCTTTATTTCTTTCCCTCTTTCCCTCTTTCCCTCTTTCCCTCTTTCCCTCTTTCCCTCTTTCCCTCTTTCCCTCTTTATTTCCCTCTTTCTTTCTTTCTTTCCCTCTTTCTTTCCCTCTTTCTTTCTCTCTCTCTCTTTCTCTCTCTCTCTTTCTCTCTCTTTCTCTCTCTCTTTCTCTCTTTCTTTCTCTCTCTTTCTCCCTTTCTCCCTCTTTCTTTTTTTTTCCTCATGTTTTTCTTCAATGTTTTCACCCTTCCACCTATCATTCATGTATTTGTCTTTCCAAGTATGAATGGGCACTCCCATTAGGGCACATGCTGACATCGTCTGGAAACTCTTCTCCTCACCATCTCTATTTCTTCCTGACTGCTTCTGTTGGATTTGTCCTGGGAAACAGCAGGCGGAGCTGGCCAGAAATCACGTTTTGAGGACTTGATTTGTTCTTTTTCTTCTTGGCAGTAACTTTGGGCGGAGCCCAGGTGCAGCAGAAGCCCTCAGCGGAGACCACCGAGGGCATCGGCATCAGCATCAACTGCTCACACCCCAGAACTGATGCAGACTTTACGCATTGGTATCGTCAGATCAGGGACCAACGACCCGAGCTGGTTGCAACTGGTGTCCGAGGCACAAAAACAGTGCAGGACCCGCCGGGTTGGCTGTCGGTGGCGGCAGACCGCCGGTCCAGCGCCCTGTGGCTCTCCCGGCCCCGGCGCGGGGACGCGGCGGTGTATTACTGCGCCGTGGGAGACACGGGGAGAGGAGCCGGGGCTGCGGCCGGGCACGAACCGCCGCGGGCGGGGCCGGGAGGATGTGGCGGGGACAGGGGGACAGTCCCTGATGAGTCCGCCAGAGGGCGCTGCCGCTCCGCGCTCCGGATTCGCCTGAATTCGTCCGGCCCTGTCTGGCCCCGGGGAGGTTCCCCCGCCGGAGCGGCACCAGCATCGGCATCGACATCGGCTCCATTCTCAGTCTCAGCGGGTCACAGACCCTGCGACAGCGGGGAGGAATCGCGAGCGGAGCGGTGCCGGTGTCCGGCGGTGCCAGGGAACGAGCGATTGCAGCCGCCGGCTCCCGGCGAGGAGCAGCGACTTTCTGCTCTGCAGAGGGAGGTGGGCAACAGAGATCCTCCTGCCCAGGGGCAGCCGCACAGCCCTAGCTTCTGCGCCACCAACTGCCCATTGCTGCTGCTCAACGGGCAGGGCCTGAGAATCGCTTCCAGAACTCAACTGATTCAATGCTCAAACAAACCTTCACTTTGACACCACACCCAGAACTGCTTTCTTGCTGGTAGCTTTGTAAATAGGCTCAAATACACAATTACAAATTTAATCCTCCAGCTCAACAGCCCACTTCCGAGATGCTCCTTTTGATGTTGGAAAATCATCTTATTTATATAGTCCTAAAATTACATTAGATCTTTTGAAGACAAGCAGAAGGCTGATGTAGCCCCTGGTAAAAATGAGTTTGACACCCCTGCTGTAGAGCTAGCAGTTCTACCTCGGCACTAACATGAGAAGGAGATACTGATTGTCACAGACACCTGCAAGTGTATCCTGCATTGGGGTTTGGGACATAAAGCTTACTGCAGAGGAGTCCCCTCAATCTCAGATTGAGAGCCTTTGATGTTGAAGTGAAGCCCAGGAGACAGGAAAGAAGCTTGAGCTGGGCACTTGTTGAAAGACAGATCTGAGACCCAAGTTGAGACCTCAGGAGTGAGCCACAAAAAAGACCTGCTAAGTTGCCCTATGGGGGTGAAGATCTGAGGTGAGGAAGGGCTGGGAAGAGGCTTCTGGGCATGGGATTCTGGGCCCAGTCAGTCCCCAGGGAAGCCCGTGTGGATGTAGAAACTGACACAGCTCTGAAAGTCCATGTCCACCGGCTTCAGAGACAGAGAGGGAAGGTTCAGCCCTGTTCCCTGACTCAGCTGGGGACTGTTGTGGCAGCTATAGTTGTATTACAGGGGAGCTCCTGGCACTTTGCAAGTCATTGGAGAGCACAAGGCAGCTTACCATCCTTCTGCTATAGCCTTGACTGAACAACAGAACTCTGAAGGCCTTGTGGGAGCAGGGTTGTGAATGGGAGCTTTTGTGCTAACAACCAGTTTTCTGCAGTCCCTGCCAACTGTGTGAGTAAAGAGCCCTGGGTGAGAAGTGGCAGAGTAGCCCTACTCCAGGCACCAGACATAGAAGCACATTAAAATCAAGTAGCCCTTTTTCTAGTCTGAGTATTGGGGTTCAGGGACCCAGGGCAGGACCAGGAGCTGAAGGTTGTGAGTAAGGTGGGGAGGTGAAGGATCACGGAAGGGCTGCTTGTACAATAGAGAGTGTGTTTTCCTGTCCTCCCCCTGCCAGGGTGTGGGATTGTGTCTGTCTCTGTGTGTCTGGTTTCTGCAGCAGATGCTCTTTACAGAGATGTTTCTCTTTAGCTTCTTCCTCTGTGGTCAGAGGAGTATGGAGGGAGTGTGTGAGACCTGGGTCCAGGCATTTCAGTGTGTCTGGTCTTCCCTCCATCCAGATAGTCCCAGGGACAGGGTGGGCATGAGTGGGTGCAGGGGTGCCTTCTCCATCTCCTGCAAGAGCTGGGTGCAGCCTGTGCAACTACCTAGGTGGCTGATGTCAGGAGAAGTTCACCAGGGATGCCTGTCCCCCTAATAGATGGTACCTCATCCGTGAGTCTGTTATCTCTCTGGGGAGTCTTCTTGTGGTACAGATAGGGGGACAGACCCAAAGAAGCTGCCTGGAGCAGCAGGGGGACAGTTTTGTTCTCCCCTCTGGTCTGAGGTTTGGAGGCCTCTTTGATTTGGCAAAAGCAAAAGAGCTGAATTTGCATGTATCTGGTCCTCATGCTGGCAGGTCCCTGGGCACCCCATGAAGAAAGTACATGACATGGTCCTGATTTTCCTGGCAGCCCTGGTGGAACTGGCAGACTTTGGTGAGATGCAGCTTTCAGTCTGGGTAGAACGAGACAAGAGTTTGTGTTGCTGATGGTGGCAGTGAGGAGATGTGAGTCCCAACTCCCTGGGGCGTCTGGGAGTTTCTGTAGGTGTTTAGGGTTTTGATTGCGGGGTGACAATCAAACCCTGGCAGATGTATTGTTAACCTCCTCTCCTCCCCCGCTTCCCCCGTTTGCCCTTTCCTCTCCCCCTTCCCACTCAGGACAGGCGATCAGGAGGGAAAGAAGGACAGAGGGAAGAGAGTTGGAAAAATTAAAAATGTTTTACTAATGCTACTAATAAGAATAGAGAAAATAATACAAAATATACAAAACCAATCTTGAAAGTCTCAGCAACTGCAGAGCTGGCACCCAAAGTCCTGGATTGGACTCTGCAGCCAACCAGAGCTGGATTCAGTCTCTCACTGGCCTCAGTTCGCAGGGATGACCAGCAAGGTCCTCTCCTAATGTCGGCCATAAGCAGAAAGGAAAAGAAGCAAAAGGGCTGAGATCCTCGTGATCTCCCACTTTTATATGAAGTATTCACAGTTGGTCAATTTCTTGGTCACCAGTTTCTCGTTGCCCCTCTTGCAAGATGTTCATCCATGCTTATCAATAACTTTGCATTTCATTGCTATGTTTACCAAAACATCTATCTGGTTCTCCAGGAAAACGCAGCTAATATGAAGGCTTTAGCTGATAGGCAAATTCACTAAAAGAGAAACTTGGTTTTTTAACAAAACCAGGACAGTAGGGAGAGTAGAGGCTGCAGGTGAGTGTGACAAATAATCTGTGAGGTGCCAGGAGTAATGGACGTAAGAGGAACCATAAGAAGTCACATTAAATTTTCAGGTACAGACCATTCCTGAATGTGCTGCTAATAGATACGAAGCCTGAAAGAGGGAAAGATGCAAGGAAGTGGGGCAATGTTGCATATGAGAACTTCTGTCCTAGATGTATTGGATACAATGCTACCAACCTCTGTAGTGATGGTCATAAACCTTGGAGGACAAACAGAGAAGTTTAACAAGAAATAAGAAGAACTGAAATGCCATAAAGGGACAGTACAAGGGAACATCATGTGATGACCCCTCAGCCAGATGCTATACAAGATTCTCTGCTGAAACCCTCCTCATACTCATCCACTGCTGGAGAGTGGTTCCACTCATCTTCATGTGTCTTTCTAAGGAAAATCACAAGTGCTTGGCTGGAAGGAACCCCTCTGTCCCTGAGTCCATGCCAGTTTCTCTGTCCCACAGTTGGTAACCACATCTCTGTAGTCCTGTTTCCTCTCACGGGCAACAGGACTGGTTCCGGAAACCTATGCTCAGACAATACCATCCTAGCATTGCACGTGGAAGCTCATCCAGAGAGTGCTGACTTTCAAATGGGATCCCATGTAGTAAATTGGAGTCTGTTGCTCATGAAGCACCATCCCCTTCACCTGAGAAACACTAGGGTAGTTGTTTGTTGTCCTGCTGCTGATCCAGTGTGTCCCACCTCTCCCAAGTGATATGGGTCTGCTCTGCCAGCCCTGTTGAAGGCTTCATGTGCCCATATTTATCTCAGAGGGCCCTAGACAGCATTGATGGGAAGCTGATGGCAGCCCTCAGTGTCCTGCACTCCACTGTGTCTCAAGTCCCAAAAGCAAGGAAGGACAAGCAGGACAGATCCAGGTTCAGGCTGTTTCTCCAGCTTCACTGGGCTGTCCCAGGAATTTTCCCAAATGCCACTGAGACAGAGCACAGCTGACAAGGGTGGGCATCAGCCTGTCCTTTGGCACTGGTTTCTGGGCCTGGCTGCAGGACTAACAGCCAAGTGCCCAGGACTGGTAGACACAGGAGAATCACCTCCAGAAGCACCACTGCTTCCAGAAGGGAGGAGTAGACATTCAGTCCAGACTCAGTCTTCTCACTTGTAGAGCTCTACACTCACGTGATATCAGTCCCACACTGCTGATAAAAGTGTATCTCTCATCTTGATGCCTCCTCCTTATGAAGTGGTGACATGGACTCCCTTCACTGTCAGTATGCAGAAAGAAGATCTTTGAGAACACAATTCAACTGTTCTGAAATGAAAATCAAAGTGCCCTTTGGAAGTGCTAATGTCCTGCCAGTGACCATAAAGAGAGACTTGCTACCAGCCAGCCTGGTGAAGCATAGTGATTTGCATATTTTAAATTAAAAATAGAAAAAGTACATTCATAAACTGGATACAGAAATCTATATCACAGAGGAAATGTTTGGTGACATCTGACCCACACAGTGTCAGCCTGGGTGTCAGAAAGGCCAGCAGAGACATTGCCGGAAAACCTCCCAGCCAGGAGCTGAGCCCCAGTTGAGCAGAGAGGACGCTGTTCATGAGGGAGCTGTATCTCAGGGTGTAGCATATGGCTAAGTAGCTGTCACAAACCGGGTAAACAGAAAAAAATGGGGAGAGAAGAAAGAACAACTCAAGGATGCAGGTACTGAAAGAATAGGTCTGGCTAGTCCCCAAGCATGACTTCTATGGCTTTGGGAACAACAACTGTAGTGTACCAGATCTCCAGAAATTACAGAGGAAAAAGTACATTGGGGTATGGAGGTTGCTGTTCATCCACACGAGGTCTATGATGGATGCATTGCCTGTTACTGCCAGGGAGTACATCAGTGCAAATACCACTACTAGGGACACCCAGAAATGCCAAGTGCCTGAGAAGCCAAGAATGATGAATTCTTCCGCACTTGTCCCATTTGCAGTGTGTCCACAAGTGTTGACATTCATCCACAAAGGCAGGAACATTTCTGTGAGCATTTGCGCTCCTGTGCTGGTCCTTCAGAATCTACTAGTAGTGAAACAAAACTATCATCCCTGATAAAGTGTTTGGTGCATAGTATGGGGAAACAGCATCTGCCCTAAGTTAACTTGTCAGGGAAATCACTTGCTTTAGAAACAGATTTGGACAATTAGATCTTTCCCTGAAAGTTAGACCTACACCATCAAATAGGTATATAAAATTATATATGAGATCAAGCATAAGCATCTGCTTTAAAATGTGGTTAATGCAGTTACTTCCATGAGATGAAAATCCCACTTAGGAAGCTGTGGCGGGCAAGCTAGGGGTCTCCAGTTACATGAAAGTCTGTTGCAGAGGAAGGGAATAACATACCTGCACTCTTCAAAGCAGGAAATACTGAGATGCCATCTCAGCACATGACACTGAGGGAACTGAAAGCTGTCAAGACAGTGTGAAACTGAAAGAAATTTTCTCAACTCTTCAGCTGATCACAAGGGTTTCTGTGTGAGTCAGCACAGGCAGGATGCAGGAACAACCAACAAAACCACATATGAAAGGCAGAGAGAAATTTCATTTTCATTACCTCACCAGCCACTGTTTTCCCAAAGCAACAGCCAGGGAGAGGCAAACAACCAGGGAGACAGGCACCTCGGAGCTCAGTCTTTGCTGGAGGATCCATGAACCTGCTGGTTTTGCCTGTTTATCAGGGATTCACACAGGTGTGGTTTACGACTGTGCTTTGATTTTGCCCACAGCAGGGTAGGAATCTCAAGCATGTTCAATATGGTGTCTCTAAGTCTATTACAGGACAATGTTATCAAAACGCAGAGCTTCTACATGTCCAACACACAACGTTAAACAACCATTAGTATGATATCTGTGTTTCTCTGCACCCCAGATGCAAGTCACTTGTGTGTGCTTACAACCCTCTTCACCAATCTTCTGTTATTTTCCCACAGTTTTCAACTGAGATGTCACTGGCACAGGGCAGCAGGTTAGTATGACCGTCATTATTCAAGGACTCATGAGCTTGTATATTTGCTTTCTTCCAAACCTCGGCAGAGGAAGCTTTTACAAATACCCGCATTACCTCCACTGACACCTGCTTCTCAGCACAGCTACTAGGGGTAAGACTCATCTCTCTGTAATTTTGCCATCTCAGAGTCAGGGGAAGGATTTCTGCTGACAAAGCTGAAAGAGAGAGATGCATGGCTTATCTTGCTCCATGTGCCAGGTTGTCTCTGAGGACTAAGGCAGGAGTCTCGCAAGCAGCTTGGATGGATAAGTTGCACACCTCCCCTCAAGACCGCTCTTTGAGAAACCAGGTGAACAAAGGGGTTTCATCTATGCCATCCCTGTAGACAGGGAATGATTTTTGATCAGTTTTCTAGGGGAGAACCGATCTCGTCTTCAGCTGGGTCTCTAAGACAGATGGAGCTGAAACATCATCTGAAGGATCCCTTTCTCTCCTTTCTTCTTCCTTACAAATTTCTATACCAGAAATCACATGTGGGTAAAGAGCAGAAAAATTCCTTGTAATGTGGCTCTTCTTAAACATGCAAGGCGTGGGAGGTCTTGGGCGGGTTCATTCATCAGCTCAGCCAACGGAAATGACCCAAATGACATCCCTTCATGCACCCATCCTCCAGATGAAGACATGGTCCCCTTGGCTGAGGAAGAATACTGGAAAGACGTTGATTTATCAGAGGAGTTCTGGATGCAGTGATGTCAGGAGAAGTGCGGATGAACAGCTCTCACAGTTGACTCACATCAAGCTGTATGAAACCACCTGACGTTGTTTCCTCTCCATCCACCTGGTAGATATTGACAGCCTGTGCTCCCAATTTTCTTTCCCCCTCACAACCACCACTGTACTCCCACAAAGGGGGACCTTGTGAGTGCACAGACTGGATATAGTCTCTGCAGTTTAGCTCCATATAGGGAGAGCATACATCAGAGTCACCAGTGTTGTTAGCATTAGCATAAGAACATTCCCACACCCACCTCATTAACATACTGAAGCTCCAACTGGCCACATCGGGGAGGGAGGTTTTTGTTTTCCCTCTGTGTGTCCTAGGGAGCTTGATCTCTGAGGCATCTCATGGGCTTCTCAAAGGTGGATAATGTTCTCTCTTCACACAGGCCAATTAAAGAACAGCAACACAATTCTCTGAAGTGTGGCCACTTGCTGACACACACGCAGTGTCTGAAAAAGTCACATCCCAAGAGACTGGTAATGTCAAGTAATTGGTTCTGTTTATTAATATGATCTTATAAATCTCCAGGGTGGAACGTAACTGAAGGCAAATATGGACACATGAATACAGAGAGATTAAGGTAAGGGAGGCACCTGCCTCATTTCCAAGCTTCTAACTGCAGTTAAGGTCAAAGTCTTCAGTCTTCCTTGAAGTGAAGATCTCAGTAAAGATCTAAGTGCAAAGTCAGACAAGACATGAGTAGGGGCACATTGATCTCCTCTGTCTCCAGAGCAGGTGTCTCCAAGCAAGCCACTAATCTTTGCCCCATTGATCATAAGTGGAAAGAAATAGGCACTGTCAAGACTAAGTTCATCCTGTCTCATGCAGATCAGGCAATCCATCCCTTACAAGCACCAATTTCTCTTCTATTGACACTCAAGATAGAATAGACAGCTGGTTTAGACAACACATACACAAGTCTTGATGTCTAGTCATCTAGAGTTAGTTGAGAAGACTCACACCAAAAGAAAGGTTGTTTACACTGTCCAGGACCAGCACACAGGTGCTGGACTTGACAGTCATCTTCTGCAAGTCCTGTATCAATGTGGTTAAGGGGAGATTGATCTGCACTTGGTGTGAGTGGGAGATGCCACTAACGAGAGTAGCATGCCCAGGTTGAGCCCATTCACCCACAGGAAAGCTTTCTCCCTTTCTGTCCATCTGTCCTTGAGTACCTTGAACATGGATATAGGCTTTAGCCACGGGATGGAGTTGCTTGGAAGGTTAAATAGATGGAAACCTCCTGAGAAATTATAAGGAAAAGACTGAAAGACTCAACGCCTATTTCTCCTCAGGTTTTACTCATCTGGCTTCGCGTCAGGCCTACAACATCCCTGAAAGTTCCCACAGGTCCTATGGAAAGGAAGCAGCACCCACAGGAGAAGAAGAAAGAACTCAGGAGCTCTTACTACTATTTGGACATACACACGTTAATGGGGTCACTTGGAATGCACCCAAGTGTGTTCAAGGAGCTGACTGGACAGTCTCTACTCAGTCTTGGAAGGAAAATGGAGCAAATACCTCCAGAAACCTTTTCTAAACTCGTGAAAGGCAAGAAGGAAGTTGGGAGCAGCTCACATGGGTTTGCTAAGGGCAAATCATACCTCACCGCCCTCATTGCTTTCTGTGAGCAGGTGACTGGCACTGTGGGAAAAAGAGAGGGGCACTGACTGGGGTGTACCTTGACTTTAGCAAGACATTGGACATACCCTGATGAGTGCACACACATGCACATAGAGGTGTGCACACTCACAGCCTGCACACACTCAAAGATGTGTGCTGTTGGGCAATTGTTATAGTACACTCTGAGGCAAATGAAACACGTGCTTTTGCTTAGGTATGAGAAGTGACCCACCAAATTATCAATGTACTGGACAGTGCCCTACCACCATAAGCAGTTCTACAGGCTGTCTACAAAGATACGTCACAAGGCAGTTCCTTATGTACACTGGCACCAGCACCAACCCTGTGAGCGCTGGCATGAGGCAGCTCTGCCTGGCATTGTGTCTATCCCCCAACACCAGCTCCGCTACCCAGAGGTGGCCACTGAACATTCACATTCCAGGATTGCTGCAAGAGAATGTTGCAGCTGTTTCTCATCTTCTCTCCAAGGGAAACTGCACTCCCTTGCAGGGATCCTTTGATTTCTGGCATTCCTTGGTCACGAATTACCACTTCTGAGCAGTTCCAATTGGAATTTCCCTTTCTGTGCACACACAAATTTGCACACAGGGGCACAACCACACACGTGGGCTTAGACATATCCAAAGAGCAACTCATACATCTGTACTTATACAGAGTTGTATGCACGTGCGTTTCCAAAGGAACCCATATCCATACATGCACAGGCACCTCCCACACCAAGTAGGCACAGATATTCAAACACACTTGCTTACACATTTATATGTTCCTGCACACATCCTCCTGTACACAGATGTACACACACAAAAGTAAACATCTACAGACACCTATGTCCACACAATTACCAATATGCACACCAGGCACACACAGTCATGCCACACAGTCATGTTCTCCTGCATGAAGGTACGTGTGTGTGTGCTAAAACACATATACCCTCACGAACACACACAAATACACACACACACACAAACACACACGGAACATTTATGCACATCCATGTTTGCATGTGTATTACCACAGGCACATACATGTACATATGAATGCACACATGAGCACAGGCAGAGCAACACATACCTGAGCACCATCATGCACACACACCACAGAGAACTAAGACTTACAACACCAGCTCTCAGCCCCTCTAGATGAATCTGTTCAAGTACTTCAGAGCCTACAGTTAAGGCAACAAATCAGTCACTGGCCAGCCCCATCAATTTTAGTGAGCTCCAGGGTTTGGCAGTGGTTCAGTCAGCTGTTTTCTCACTGTAAGACAGAGACAAACCAGAGCAGAGTCAAAGCCATCACGGCCTCTCCAGACATTGAGCCTCTTCATGTCCCAAGTAGGTGTGTGATGGATAATACAAAAACTAGAGAACATTCCCACTGCTGCAGCCCCACAAAGAATTTCCATATTACAAAGAAGATAAAATTCTGCAGTATTAGAGGTTCCTGCCTGACCTTGTTGATCTCCTCAAGGGTCTGGAACCAGCCCCTGCCCTTGCACAGGGAGTGGTGCCACAGTGACAGCCTCATGCGGCAACAGAAGGGTGTGTGTCTGAGACAAGCCAGACTTCCCTGAGGCTACAGACACTGAGACTGGGACATCAGAAGGGCGGTAGTGGCAAACATGTCTCTAGACTCACTTCAAGGTAAATACCCTCTCTTCAAAAAGCAGAGAAATGTGGGAATCACATTAATTTACAGAGCAGCTGAAGAAACGGTTTGGCCGTCCTGTGAATGTACACACATTCTTTTCCTTTTTTCCCACATTGTAATAAACGTGCTGCCCTTTTTTCTTCTTGTGTTTTGCATGTGGGTGCATGCCATGCAACTGCCTGCAGCACGAGGCAGCTGCCTGCAGCCTCTTCTGTTAACCTTGAGCTGGCTGAGTTTATCTTGCAGCCAAGGCTCCTGTATGCAAAACAGTTTCTGCACATAATAATACAGGAGTAATAAAGGTGTATTTGGTTAACCTGGCAATGCTTTGGTAGTGAAGGGGCTGCAGGGATGTCTTCTGTGAGAAGATGCCAGAAACTGCCCCCAACGTCAGACAGAACCAGTGACAGCCACCTCCTCCTCTGGCCAGATCAGTGACACTGGTAGTGCTTTTGATAACACATGTAAGAAAGGGGTAAAACCCAGTGTGCAGCAGCCAGGAGAGAAGAGTGAGAAAAAGTGAAACAACAATGCAGACACCCAGGTTTGTGAAGAAGGAGGAACAGAAGGTGGTCCAGGCACTAGAGCAGAGACTCCCCTGCAGCCATGGAGAAGACAATGGTGACACAGTCTGACCCCTTGCAGTCCATGGATGACCACAATGGAGCTGGTATCCAACTGCAGCCTATGGAGAACCTCATGTCACAGGCAGTGGAGATACCTGGAAGGAAGTTGCAGCTCGTGGAGAACTGGACCTGGAGGAGGCTCCTGACAGAAACTCTGGTCCCTGGAGAGGAGCCCAGATAGCAGCAGGTTTTCTAGCAGGACCTGTGACCTCACGGGGGACCATGCTGGAGCAATCTGTTTCTGAAGGACTGCAGCCTGTTTAAAGAATCCATGGGGGAGCAGCTAGTGAAGAACAGCAGCCCACTGGAAGGATCTACATTGGACGAGTGTGGAAAGGACTGTCTCCTGCAGGTGGCACTCACCCTGGAGCAGGGGAAAAGCATGAGGAGGGAGGAGCAACAGAGATGAAGCATTATGAACTGACTGCAGCTCCCCTTCCCCATCCCCCTGCACTACTGGAAGGGAGGAAGTAGAAGATTTAGGAGTGAAGTTGAGCCTGGAAAGAAGGGAGAGGCTGAAGGAAGTGGTTATAGTTTTGGTTTATTCTTGACAATAAATCTAATTTATTTCCTCACATTAAGCCTGTATTATCCGTACCAGTAATTGTTAAGTAATCTTCTTGTACTTATATTGACCCATGAGCTTTTCATCATAATTTTCTCCCCCCATCCTCCTGATGGAGAAAGAGTAAGAGAGCAACTTGGTGGGCACATGGCAGCCAGTCGAGGTCAACCCACCACAAACAGAGCAAAGAGAGCAAGCATAGAATAACGGTTGTGTGATGGCGTCAAGCACCAGAGATGTCCTGTCCCCCTTGTCCCATGCTCTATAAGAGAATGATGGTGCAGAGATCTGTCCTGTTCCTTGTGTGCTGCAGAAGACAAGGAGGAGCTTTGATGTGTGTGGCTGGAGGGCAGGAATGTCCAGCACTTCATGCTTGGTTCTACATGGCATGCAGTGGAGGGAAGCAGTCATGTAAGGCTCCACATAATGGTTCCACATGAGATAAAACAAAGGAATGATTTTCCTGGACAACTTGAAGTGAGGTGTCTCCTCTACCCTGAATACAGCCATTAGCTGACTGCTCTCCTCACCCATCTTGCTAAACTGGATGAAAGTCTGCAGCCTTCCAACACCTCCCTGCCTTTATATATCTGGCTGATCCAGGTCTGTGAACTAGGCACAGTGTGGCTGCTCAGGGCTGGGATGTTTGTATTCTGGGGCTTTCTGAGCCCAGGCCATACTTAACAGCTCCAGATGAGGGTCTGTCCTGTCTGTCAGTCCTATTGAGGCTGGTTTCTCCTGCACTGACTGGGGACATGGCTTTGCCTGCACAGAAATAGAGCATTCCCATTCTGCAGTGCTGGATTGTTGTGTTTTTCACAGACTAGTTTTCCAGCTGTGCCCTTGTGCAGTGTCCACAATGTTTTCCCTATGTCTCCTCAACATCCTGCTGGGCAGGTGCAGTCAGCAGGTTGTTGCCAGTGTGACAGAACAGGTCACACCTTCGGGTCAGGCTGCACTCTTCCTAGTGCTGGGTCATACTGCCCTGGGAAGGCAGAGGCTGAGCCCACACCCCTGAGGCAGTGCAGCAAATACATAATAGTGGCCTCTGACTACTCTGGCATGGTGACACTGTGGGGTGCAACCACAACCCCACAGGGACAGGCAACCGCCAAATCCAGTAACTTTATGGTCCGATGCCAGGACCCAGCTACTTTCTTTATAGGCCAAGCAGATTTCTTGAAAGGCAAATGTGTCTGCTGGACAAGCCCAGCTTCTAACAACCCTTCACTAGTCAGAGAAGTGTCAGCAAGTCCTGCTCAGAGAGTACCGTCCTAGAGGGAGGGAGGGGCCTGCACAATATGGGGGGCACAATTCTCCCTACTGCAAGCTGAGCAGATATGAAAGGAATATTTTCCCCAACTGGATATTAAGTCTTTCCTGCCAATGGATCATGGCCTGTGACATATCAGGGTGTTCTTGGAGCCCATCCCAAGCTGTAAGCAGCTGGTACCTTCCTGGCTGCAAGGTTAGAAAGACTTTCTGAGACAATTTTTTCACCTTTCCCTCACCCTGACTTTGTAGATACTCAACATTTTATTCTTGGGGTAATGGGGCAGATTTCCATGAATTAGGGTTACTTCTGCCCTGGTACCCAGCAGAGCCATAACTTGTTGTTTATAGTGCTGGGCCCACAGGGTTACAAGCAGAACATAAGGATCATGTTTATTTCCACCTGTGCCTGTACCTGTCCCTCTCCCCACGCTGAAGAGGGGACAACCCTTCCCTGGGCTTGTTTGCAGGGAAGGGAGGATCCCACTCTGTGCACCCCCTGCCCCATGGCTCCTCCTCACCATTTTGTGCCCAGACCCCTTTGAGATGCTGAGTCTGCATCTCACACAGGGCCGCTGCTTTAGGTCCAAACATTCTCATGTTCACTATAAACACAATTGTAACAGCATTAACACAGCATTAATTTTCCTTACTTTTTCTTTGTTCTACTCTGTGTTTTCTGAAATCAGTTCATTCTTCAGGTGGGCTGGGACATTCAGCTAATTCCTTCTCACTTTCCCAATTCACCAGGAAAACCCCCTGGCCAAGTGTCCTATGACAGCCCTCCATGCCTGTGTGTGGGACCAGCCAGGCATTTGGTCTCTCTCTTCTTCACTATCCTTTTTCTACAAAGGCATTTCCCACTGGGACCTGCTGACTACACCAAGTGTTTTGCACCAGGAGGTGCTGCTTTGTTTAGATTCCCATAATAAAGGCACACAGACTCTGTAAAGTATTGTTTAAAAGGCCATTTCTTCAACTAAGACTATTGTCGTGGTTTAACCTGAGCTAGCAATACAATCACGATAGCCGCTCACTCACACCGTTCCTCAACCCCACCGCAAACAGGGGAGAAAATAAAAAGGGAAGGGAGAAACTTGGACTGAGATAAACACAGTTTAATAAAAATATAAATAAAAATATATTAACACACTACTAGTAAATATACATATAAAATAGAAATAAAAGATATTCTATACAATTCCTCACAAACTCTGTCCACACCGAGCAGCCAGTCCCAGGAAGCAGCACCTGATCCCAAACAGCAGATTCTGAAGAGAGAAAAGAGACTGCAGAAAAGCCCAAGGGCTCTGCAAAATGGCAGAAGGTCAAACTAAATTTCCCAGACTGAAGTCCCCTAGTGCTCATAAAAGAGCAAAGAAGAACGCAAGAAAGCAAATACCCAAGAGAGACCAAGAGCATCTCAGAGACAGAAAGAACCTGACTCTCCTTAAATATGAAGCATGATGTTAATGGGATGGAATACTCTTATTGATCAGTTTGGATGTCAGTCAAATTCTGCCCCATCTATGCCCGCCTTCCTCGATGCCTCACACCTGTGGGCAGAGCACACAGAATGTCCTTGGCTCTCAGACCAGAGAAATTAAAAACATTAACTCTGTGCTGGGGAGTAATGTCTTGTTCTCAAACTAAGTCCAAATTATGACTGTACTAACTATGAAAAAGAAAGAAACTGCATGGAGAAAATTAACTTATTTTCAGACAAACCAGCACACCTATGAAGAAAGAGAAGATAGTAGAGATTATTCTATATCCTTCAGATGCCAGGAGTCCCAAGCTATAATATGTGCTGTCAAACAGGTAGCTCCAATCAGGGCACACCACAACACATGGATCCTGCTAATGGAAGTGTGACTTTTGGTCCATCAAGCCTTTAGAAGATTTTTATAAAAGAAAACATCTCTATTAATCATTTCTGCTATGAAACGGGAAAAGTGTCCGCATGAGAACTTCTTACTGCATTTTAGACACGGGCAAGGACACCCAGAGAATGTAACCACAGGCACGGAGCAGGAGCTGCCTCCAGGCTCATCAGTTACAATGGATTGGATCAATTTTGCCTCTGGCCAAGGGATCTGTGCAGTGCAACATTGCCCTGAAGGGCAAACTCTGTATATAGCAGAGCACAACAGAGGACAAAGCCTCCTCAGTAATCTGTCATATGGATCATTAACTCCTTGATGTACGGGGATCTCTGGCTGAAGGTGACAACACCCTCCCAGTAGTTTAGATCATGAGGACAAATACCAGCTCTTGGACCTGCTCAGAGCAGCTTTCACATCCTTTTTTCTTGGGGTCTACATCAAGGGGTTGGGCAGGGGATTAAGAACGCTGTAAAGAATGGCCACTGCTCTGCCTGGTTCGAGGCAGCTCCCACGTAGGTGAACAAATATGGGCCATAGAAACAGGCCACAGCAATGAAATGAGAAGCACAGGGTGAGACAGCTCAGTGCCTGCATTCTGCAAAGCAGAGCCACAGGGTAATTTAAACCACCATTAAATAAAACAACCTCAGGCAACAAGGACCACAACTTGAAGTGGAAAACCTGCATGGATCCTGTATTCCTTTCCCACCAATAAAACATCTTCTCAGTTGCATGGCCAAACCAGGGGTCATGCTAAGAGCCAGTGGCAGCACTCTAGCAGTGCTTTGTCAGAAGGGCTTACTCGTCTGTCAGGATTAATGTTATTCCTCCCTCTTCATCAAGGACAATTTCAGATGGTATCATCGTTGTGAAGGACCTGAAGTACCTTGCAGTTGTTGCAATGTTTAGTGCAGTACGGTTAGGAAGTGCAACTATTCTGCTTTTAATGACAGTTATTGAAGCACAACCAGGAAGGAAAGATTTCAGACATGCAAGTGAAATGCCCTTGTGAAGCTTTTGGCATCAGAGATATGCTTCATGAGCCTTAATTCCCTTTGCATGAAGGATATGAGTGTACAGATTTCCATCTTTCCACCTGTGCAACAGAAAAAAATATATATGAGACTGTAGTGTCTGCTGCCAAGAGACATTTCCACCAAACAAAGAGACTGAGATTTACATATAAAAGTACCCTCTCCACCCAGAATGGCAGCCAGATTCTGAGCACAAAACTTTTGGAGGGACTAATGAAATGATCAAGAGCTCTGAGCCTACCTACAGCTCTCCTGTGATTGAGGCACGGAAATGACCTTACAACCCTTGAGATTGTAAGGAAGGTATGTATTTACGACGTTGGACACACACAGGGAATAGCTTCACCCAAGATGTGTGTGTTTTACAGTAGCTGTGAGCCTGATTAAATACAGTAAAGTGTTACATATTCATGAAAGTTTTTAGGAACGCCTGTAAATATTCATAACCTGTCCCCAAGAAGGTGGTTCTTATTACAATGAGTTCTGGGAGACCATTTCCATAGTCTGCACCTCCGGCTCCTCCTGGTTGCAGCTGCGCAGTGATTGTGAACCCGAATCCTCTTCTCTGTACACAGGACCTTTGGTCCAGTGCGATGAGTTGGTTGGGACTCAGACTGCTGAGTCGGTTAAAACTGGCATATCTCCTGTCCTGTGCCCAAGTTTCTGTAATCTAGTTCACCCAAGAATCCACCAAGGATGCACCCAAGGATTATCTTTGCAAGGCGTCAGTGAAGTCCTGTTTCTCGTACAATAAGTTACACAAAGCTAAGCAAGGCTATGTGGGTTAAAGGGTTAGCTCTCTGTTGGTTCTTTAGTGATGTGGGGTAGGGTTAGTTCTTTAAGTGTTAATTATTTAATTGTCAATTCCCTGTATCACCATGTGCCCTCTTCGTGTCTGCTGATCTTCATGTTCTCCTGCATACTCTGTGTCAGAGCAATTTGATCTCCCTCAGAAATGCACCATTTCATTGTCCACATTTCTGTGCTGGATGCCATCAGCTCCCACACCCCCATCTGCAATTTCCAGCCTCTGCTTTCCTTTCCAGTAGCTTCACTGTTCTTGCCATTCTGCAAAGCAAATAATCTTCCAGAGCCCCACATCCACACCCTGTCACTCAAGTGCACCTCTTTCCATGGCAAGAGGAACATACTTTCTCAAGATATAAGGGGGCTACTGATCCCTTAGGTCTCCTGCCTTTCTGGGCATGTGTGGGCAGAGACACAGCAAGGCAAGGCCTGATGGTCACTGGTAGCAGAGCAGCCAGGAATGACTTCCTCAGCTGTAAGGGATGGTGCCCAAAAGAGGAGCCACTGGACAGTGTCAAACCCTCCCATTCCCCTGTCAATGGAGAAGGATCCTCTTGTGCCCTCACCCCCTTCAACCCCAGAGTAACACCCTTCTGCTTTGGTAAATTAGAGATTTTCCACAGAGGGAAGGACCACATGGAGGCCAGGTTTGAATGCAGTAGAACTTTAATGAGTCAAAAGAGGGAAACAAAGTCACTGCAAGTGGAGGACAGCAGTGCAGGAATCCACAGAGGAATCCCAAAGTCTGCTGTCCATGGTCATGAAGAAGTTTGTGCATGATGTTCATCTGCCCACCCCATAGAGGGAGAAAAGACAGCTGATCCCCACCAGGCTGGACCTGAGGGAACATTGTGGCCAAGGGGAACAAAGCAAACAAAGAAAAAGGAAAGAAACGCAAAGCCATTCAGCTCTATTGAAAACATTTCCAACATCTTTATCCTTTGTTCAACATCATGTTTTGAGTTTCTCAAGGTGTCTCCCTGGGCCTTTCCCAAAGTCTTTATCAGCGCAGGTACCTTCTGCCAAAGTAGCGGCCAGAAATTCCAGAGAGGTCACAGCAGCCAGAGTTGATGGGCACTCCATCACAGCTGAGGATTCTGCCAACAGCAGCAGAGGTGGAGGAGCCCACAACGGTGTTCTGTGGGAAGGAGCTGAGGATGGGGCCGGGCAGGGTCACCACCACAGGCGAGGGCTCGATGACAACTCTGGAGTCCTGGCACTGCCTGACACAGGGCTCATTGCAGCTGTTGGCCAGCGGGGTCGGGCCACAGGGCTGGCAGGGCAGGCACTGGTCATAGCAGGACATGTCTTGAGACCGGAGGTTCACCTGGAAGAGAGAGCAGGGAGAAAGCAGGGCATAAAAGCAGAGAAGAAGTAGCCTGGTTACCCTCTCAAAAAGCAGCCAAGGCCACTACTGAGTGGGGAGCTGGAAGACATGCCAGGCGGTGCACAAACTTCACTATCCTACAAGGATCCTCACAGCACAGGGTGTCTCTCTATTAGTGAAAAACCAAAACGCCCCTCTGCCACCTCCTAGCCTCTCTCTAAGCAGAACTTCTCACCCCTTCCACCTCCTACGATAAGGAGATGTAAAGCTGAGGAAAGCACATAGTCAATATGAGCAGAGATGTCCATCAGTAACAGATGTCAAGTTGGAAGAGAATCGGAAGGAACTTCAGACTTACCTGGTTCCCAGGAGGAAGAAGGCAAGAGAAGTGGATGAGAGAGCAGGGACTTGGGCTGCCTTTTATACCTGCCCTTCGTTGCCACAGGACCAGAGGCACCCTTGGCAGAGGTAACAATTTTCAGACAAGCTCATCTTGAATGCAAACATGTGGGCTGTGCTTTAGCTTCCAACACTGCTGCCTTTTCATTTCCAGGTTTGTGCCATGCTCATCCTCCAATGAAGGCTTTGTTTGATCTCTGGGATTAAAGGTCCCAGGATTTCTCAGGCAGGAATGCAGCAGTGCAGACAGAAGACTCAGTTCAGGTGCTGCATGGGTCTAAGAGAAGGCAAATGATGTCATTCTGGGTCACACTCTGTTCTTTGATGTACCAGTCTCAGGAAGAAGCTGCAACCATAATCGACTGCATGCCCATGGGCTCCCACGCATGAGGATGTCACAAGTCCTCATCTTTCCTTAACTTCTCAGCTCACCCTGATGGTTTTTGTGAGTGTTGTGTTGCTTGAATTTGACACCATCCTGCCTAACACTGCCCAGTCCTCAGGAATCATCAGCAGAGTCCATGAAATTATCTTAACATGATGGTTCATGGTGCTGCTATGTGTGTTCTTTTCCTGTGTGAGCTTGGAAGCAACCAAGTTTGTGCAGATAGACATGAGAGCACTACTTTTTGTATAATTGCGCACTGGTGTGCATGAGTCTAAGTATGGATGTCCTTGTCTGTCAGTCATCACAACAAAATGTGCGGTTCACTGCAGAGACACTCTCTACTGCTCTGTCCATGAGCACCACAGAGCAGGAGGTTCCCAGGGCCCGAAGGAGCCCCAGTGCAGCTGAGTGATGTTTGCAGCAGCCTGCCAGAGATCTGCCCAGGGAAGAGAAATGCAGCCCCTGTCTCCTGAGCCCTCCTTCTCCTGCCTGTCCAAACCTCTCGCTTCCCTGCTGTTGTTTCCAGCTCATAACAAGAATGATTTCAGTCCAGTTTGAATCCTTGGTTTCACTCCGTGTAACAACATTGGATTTGTCTCAGCATGGCTGGCAGTCTCCCTTCCCTGCATCTCCAGGACAGGAAACAGCTGTTCTCCCCAGCACTAGAGAGTTCAACAGGAGGGGTTTGCTTTATGGGCAAGGAGGAAGGCTGAGGGGTAGAGTCCAGTTGGAGGACAGTATCTAGTGGAGTGCCTCAAGGGTCAGTACTGGGGTCGGTATTATTCAATATATTCATCAATGATTTGGATGAGGGAATAGAGTGTACTATCAGCAAGTCTGCTAATGACACCAGGCTGGGAGGAGTGGCTGACATGCCAGAAGGCTGTGCTGCCATCCAGAGACCTGGACAGGTTGGAGAGTTGGGCGGGGAAAAGTTTAATGAAATCTAACAAGGGAAAGTGTAGAGTCTTGCATCTGGGTAGGAACAACCCCAGGTTCCAGTATAAGTTGGGGAATGAGCTATTAGAGAGCAGTGTAGGGGAAAGGGACCTGGGGGTCCTGATGGACAGCAGGATGACCATGAGGCAGAACTGTGCCCTTTTGGTCAAGAAGGCCAATGGCATCCTGGGGTGGATTAGAAGGGGATGGTTAGTAGGTTGAGAGAGGTTCTCCTTCCCCTCTACTCTGCCCTGGTGACACCACATCTGGAATATTGTCTCCATTCCTGGGCCCCTCAGTTCAAGAAAGACAGGGAACTGCTGGAGAGAGTCCAGCGCAGAGCCACAAAGATGATTAAGGGAGGGGAGCACCTCCTTTATGAGGAAAGGTTGAGGGAGCTGGGGCTCTTGAGCTTGGAGAAGACTGAGGGGTGACCTTATAAATGTTTACAAATACATAAAGAGTGAGTGTCAGAAGGATGGAGCCAGGCTCTTCTCGATGACAGCCAATGGTAGGACAAGGGGTAATGGGTTCCAACTGGAACGCAAGAGGTTCCACTTAAATTTGAGAAGAGACTTCTTCTCAGTGAGGGTAACAGAACACTGGAACAGGCTGTCCAGGGGCGTTGTGGAGTCTCCTACTCTGGAGACATTCAAAACCTGCCTGGACACATTCCTGTGTAACCTCATCTAAGTGTTCCTGCTCCAGCGGGGGAATTGGACTAGATGATCTTTGGAGGTCCCTTCCAATCCCTAACATTATGTGATTCTGTGATTCTGTGAACTGCCCATGGGAGGGAAGGAACATGAAATTCAAGAAAACGTCCCCAAAACCCACTGTTGTCCCTCTTTCTAACAAGGTCTGTTCCCAGTGGGCACTTTTTTGAAGCCTCCACTCCTGACTGTCTGTCAGCTGCAGTTGAGGGTTTTCTGCCTTCCCTTCAGTGACCTCAGTGAGATCAATGCCAGGGAGGTCTGCTGGGAGAGTTCAGCCAGGGCTCCATGAAGCTGCTTTGAGCTGAGGACAATGGGCCAAACCCATTGCTTTCTCATGAGGCAACAGGCACTGTGGACATGGAAAGGGCAGGGATATCTGTACCTGGAGCTTAGCAAGACCTTTGGCAGTTTCTCTCTTGTTTCATGACCAAGTATGAGATGAATGGGTGCAGTGAAAGGATGATAAGGTGTGGAGAAAATTGCCTGGACTAACAGGCTCAGATGGTTATGACCACAGTGCAAAGCTCAGATGCCCAGCACTTATTGGTGGGGTGTAGTAGTAGGGATCCAGTAGTAGAACCAATACTGTTTGATGTTTTAATGAATGCCATGAGTCACAGAAAGTGGGGAACTCCCAGAGACTCTGTGGATAACACCCAGCAAGGGGAATGGGCCATAACAGTTGGACATGGCTCCTGGTCAAAGGACCTGAACAGTCTGAAGAAGTGGGCTGACTGGAAACTCATGGATGCCAAAAACAGCAAGGGCAAGGTTCTGCATGTGGGGGAGTAACCAGATAGTTCATGGAGTCATGTAGGCTAGAACTGGCTGCCTGGGAAGCAGATCCACAGAAAAGGATGTGAGGTTTCAAGGCTGATCCATCTGACTATCAGACAGCAGTGTGCCCTAGCAGCAAAAGGACCAGCTGCGTCCCGAGCTGTGTTAATGTTTTGCCAGCAGGTGCAAGAAAACGACCCTTTCCATATGGCCCATTTGAGATCATATGTGGAGTACTGCTGCCAGACTGGGGCTCCCTGGTCAAGGAAGGGTATCAACATATGGAAGTGACTTCAACAAGGCTGTTAAACATGTACATGTTAAGCAGCTGATGAACATGACATGCAAGGAGACACTGAGAGAAATGGGTGTCTTCATCTTGGACAAGAGATGTCTAAGAAGAATTTCTTGCCTTCTATAATTGCTTGTTCAGAGGAACACAAGAAGATGAACGTAGCTTGTGTAAGTGCCCAGGAGACAGACTTGGTGCAATTTCCATCCTCTGAGGTGCTAAAGAATGGACTGAATGTGACTTTGAGCAACAGAATCTAATGGGATCTGTTCTGAGCAGAGGAGTGACCTGGATGACTTCTGAAGGTCCCTTCTTAACTACATACTGACTCCCTAATTCCCCACCTCCCCTACTCACACTGACACCTGCACGGCCATGGGCACATGTGTCCCCACACACCCTCTGCCACAATACAATTTTCAGTCATTGTGCTGGGACTACACAGAGGCAGCTGAATGGAGGCTCTCAGCCTCCTCACTGTCAACTGCAGGAAATCAGTAGCCGTTGTTTCCAGCCCATGAGCTCGGAGACAGCTCTGGGAAGCTGGTCCATGTCCTGGGTCAAGGCCCTGCTGTTCCCTAGACTGCAGCTGGCGCTGTGCGAGCTTCGTCTTGCTGGAGGAAGAGACGAGTCCGTTTCCCCGGAGCCAAAGTTGTGGCGGTGCAGAGCCCCGGAGCCCTGTGAGCCCGGGAGAGACTCCGAGCGGCACCGGCGCAGGACTCAGCCTGGGGGTGGAGCTGGCGGCGAAGGGGAGAGGAGAGAGGAGAGAGAGGGTAGATGAGAGAGGACAGAGGAGAAAGAGGAAGAGGAGGAGGAGGAGGAGGAGCAGGCGGCGTGGCTGGAGCAGAAAGCCGGGGCTGGAGGGGGGCAGCCAGGCGCAGGCGGCGGAGCGGCGGGATGCGGCGGTGCCGGGGAGCAGGGCTGCCGGGACTGGCCGCGGTGCTCCTGGGTGCGCGGGGCTGGCGGGGCTGGGTGGGTGACGGGGCTGAGCCTGGGGTCGCCCCCGCAGGTCCCTGGAAGCTGTCGTCGCCTCTGGCTTCCTCACAGACTTCTGCCCCCGAACCACACTCCCTCTGTCCCACATTCCCTCTAGAAAACTCATTCCTTCCTTTCTTGCCTCTGTGTCTTTCCCTATAACTCATGCAGTCATTCTTTCCCCTTGCTACTTTGTGTATACCAGTCTTTTATCCCACTTCTTTTTCTAAATGATTTCACCCTTCCACCTATCGTTCATGCATTCATCTCTCCACCAAATACTATTGACACTTTCATTATTCCTGTGTGCAAATCTTCTAGAACCCCTTCTCATCATCCCTTTTTGTTCCTCAGTGCTTCTGTGGAATTTCTTCCAGGAAGCAGCAAGCAGGGCTTTGAGGTTTTGAGGAATTTTGAGGGTTCGAGGACTTTTTTTTTTTCTTTTTCTCCTCGGCAGTGGCTTCGGGAAGAGGCCAGGTGCAGCAGGAGCCGTCGGCAAAGACCTCCGAGAGCACCGAAATCAGCATCAACTGCTCACACCCCAACATGCAGACCAGTGATTACGTTTTCTGGTACCGTCTCCTCCCAGGTCGAGGTCCGGAACTCCTCGTGTGGGGTGCTAAAGCATCCAAAGCGCTGTCGGACCCGCCGGGTTGGCTGTCGGTGGCGGCAGACCGCCGGTCCAGCGCCCTGTGGCTCTCCCGGCCCCGGCGCGGGGACGCGGCGGTGTATTACTGCGCCGTGGGAGACACGGGGAGAGGAGCCGGGGCTGCGGCCGGGCACGAACCGCCGCGGGCGGGGCCGGGCGGGTGAGGCGGGGGCGGGGGGACAGTCCCTGATGAGCCCGCCAGGGGGCGCTGCCGCTCTGCCCGCAGGAGCCGCCTCTCCAGCCCCGGCGCGGTTCAGCCGCCGGACCGGCACCGGCTTCAGCATCAATACCGGCACGGCATCAATATTGACATTACTAACAGCCGCACGCCCACATGGATTCAGACCACTGAGTCTACATGCTGATCCTTCCTCCTGAGCCTTCCGAATGACAGGAAAAGTTGCCCATGGACAGTTGTCCCGTGCTGGGGGCTGGTTGTGCTCCCCAAGAGGGGCAAAAAGCTGTAGTTGATCTCTCCACAGAGCCTCCTCATGGCAAAGATGGGCAGTCCCAAGCACACGGGTTGAAAAGACTCTCCTCTTCATTCCCTCCTGTCAGCTATTTACACACATTGCCAATGTCCACCCTGAGCCCTCTTTTCCCCAGGCTGGACACTGTCAGCCCTCTCAACATATTCTCATAGGAAAGATGCTTCAGTGCCCACACCATTTTGCTGGTCTCACTCCAGTATCTTTCTTGTATTGAGGAGTGCAGAAGTGGAGTGAGCACTCAGCAGTACTGAGTAGAGAGGATCAGGTCCTTTGTCCTGCTGGTTGACTCTCTTCCTACTGCAGCCCAGGCTGCTGTTGGCCTTCCTTGCCATGAGGGTCCATTGCCACAGCAGACACAGGAACACCCCAGAGCTGCTGAAACTGAGCGGGACACAGCAGTGAGTATTCAGGAGCAGTATCCCAGCTGCTTGTCCAGCTCTTCCTCTTCCCTCAGCATGCACCAGAGACCAGTGCTGGAGAAGAGGACTCTTGGTATGAGACATGACTTCTGTGTTTTTACCTGGTTGAAAAAAAAACAACCAAACAAGCAAACAAAAAAAACCCCAACAGGTTGGAATCTATGGGCACAGATTATCTCATTCCACACATTTCAAGTGACCCAGGTGCTTCTTTACGACGCACACGGGGACATGGCACAGGGAGTTCATGGTGTCACAGCAAACTGACCCCAAGTTCTTCAAAGAGATGTTCAGCTTAGTGGGTGTCTCATCAGAGCTTATCTCCCTTGTGAAAACACACCAACAGATCCCACCCAGTGTTTTTTCCCTTCCCGAGGATACACACAAGGATCTCAAACCTACGTATGGAGAAACACTCATAGTATCCTTGGGCATTCAAATGGTGCAATTAGGAACGATGTGATGAAGAAACCAATGCCCTGAGGAGTTACTGGAGTTGCAATGAGAGTCAGCCCGTACATGGCAAAGGTCCATTCCAACAAACCAGAAATGTTTGTCAGAGCTCTGCCATGTTCTCTTTACTGTGGTTTGCCACCTGCTCCTCAGCCCTGGCAGGGCCAGGCTTTCATCTGCACTCAAGTGGTTACCTTGCCTTGCAGCTGTGATTGATTTTATTTCTCCAACACCAACAGACAGAAGGGATTTATCCCAGGACATCTCTGGTTCCTCTCTCTAGGCTGGGTAGCTGATTCTTTCCGGACATGACAAAGCTGTTCCAAACAGAGCAGTACGTTGCCCTGAATGAAGCACAAATATAGCAAAGCATGGTGAACCCAAAGTGGCATGTGACTTAGTCTTCTCCATGGGTCTCCTAACAGTGGTGGGAATGGGCTCATCCTTGTCACTGTGTGGAGTGAGCAGTCCCTGTAGTTCTAATCTAATTCTTCCTTGGCAGACTTTCCTTCCTGGAGATCTCCTGCACCACCCCCCTTGTCCCCAAAATGCTGGAGACTTTTTCTGGCACCAGGCCTACCATTTCAGATTCCTGCTGTCATTTTTCCACGTCTTCATGAGCATGACTGAGTTTATGACCCTCTCAACCATGTTCTTTGATCGTTATATCACAATATGCAAATACTCTGTAAAACACTCTATCATGACAAAGAAAGTCCACTTCCTGCTGGTGCTGGGAACATGGGCAGTGGGCTTTGTGCTCATCTTCTCCCAGGTGGCTCTGCTTTTGAAGCGTCCTTTCTGTACCAAGAACATTGTTGACTATTTCTACCATGCTGTCAGGCCAGGATGGGCATGGCAAATTGGGTCTGGGTCGACCTTGACTGGATGCCAGGTGCCCACCAAGCTGCTCTACCACTCCCCCACCATCAGCTGGACAGGGGGAGAAAATACAAAGAAACGCTCATGGATCAATATAAGGACATGGAGATCACTCATCAATTTCTATTACAGGCAGAACAGTCGACTCGGGGAAATCAGTTGAATTTATTACCAATGAAATGAGAGTAGGATAATAAGAAAGAAGAACCAATCTCAAACACCTTCCTCCCGCCCCTCCCTTCTTCCAGTCATTTCCCTATGTGCACTGTGGGGAGTTCCTCTCCTCCCACAGAGTGTAGGGTTTTGTTTGGGCAGGACCAGATCCTCGGGTGTCAGGGAGTCAAGTGGTTTCTGTCAACCCACCACACCTGTACTTGGACAAGTGTTCCACAAGCAGAGCTGTAGCCTGGCCTGGCTCAGGGGGGCTGGAGTTGCTGGGCAGCTGAGTGCCCGTGGGGGATGTCCCAGCGTGCACTCTGTGGTTGGGCTGGTGTCTGCAGGTTCCACTGTATCCCCAGGGCAGGATTGGTGCTGTGCCCTGGGGCTGCCTGTGAGGCAGGGAGAGAGTGGAGGACTCTGGGAGTCCCAGGCAGGGTGAGGAGCTGGATTGCCCAGATGCTGGCACTTCACCCCAGTGGTAGTGATGCAGGTCTGGTGTGGGAGGAGGGGAGGCCTTTGTCTCTGGAGATGGCAAGAATGTGTCCTGTGGCCAAAGAGATGGAGAGGGTCAGTGTCTCTGCCCCAGGTCTCAAGCAGGAGGAATGTGCATGGAACTTTGCCTAATCTGTTGGGTCCTCTGTGCCTGAACCCCTCTTTTGAGCTTCACAAGCTGTGGGACCCTGAAGAGCCAACTTTCTGTAGGGACACCGTCTGTAAGCTGTGGAAGGCTGCTGAAAATTGGGGATTTGCTTCAGGAATGCTCAAGGGACAGACGTTTCGTGTCACTGAGACCTGCAGAGCTTGGCTTACAGAGTCCTTATCAACCCTGTTTGCAAGGGAGATGACATCAATACCTGAAAACCTCTGTCACCCCACTTCATCATTAATCAGTGTGCTGTTTTGCCTCAAAGAGAATTAATTTTCTTCATGCCATTAGAACACTTTATTTTTCTGTAGCCAGCATGGTCATGTGGATTTAGTTTGAGAACAAGAAGATAACACCCCAGGACAGAGTTAAAGTTTTTTAATTGTTATCTGGGAGCCAAGGACTTTCAGAGCACTCTTTCTCCTTTTGTGAGGCAGCTGGGAAGGGGGACATAGATGGGCCAGACCTTGACTGACACCCAGGCTGATCAATAATAATATTCCATGCCATTAACATTGTGCTTCATATTTAAGGATGGTTGGGATCTTCCAGCTAGGTTTTGGGTTGGAGTCAGGATGGATGGGGATGAAGACCTGTTATGGTTCTGCTCTGTTTTAGTGGAGTGCTATTCATGAGTTCCTTTAGTTCAAACTTTGGCCATCCTGCCATTTTGCAGTAGCCTCTGGGCCTTTCTGCCTTTTTCTCTCTTCTGTCTCTGGGATCGGCTGTTTGGGACTAAAGTATTGCTTCCTGGGACTGGCTGTGCAGTGCAGAGTTTGTGAGGGATTACATTGAGTACCTTTATTTTCCATTTCCATTTTATATATAGTACTATTAGTAGCAGTCTATTAAAGTTATTTTATTAAACTGTGTTTAAATCAGTCCGTGAGTTTCTCTCTTCTCTTTTGATTCTCTACCCTGTTCAGGGCGGGGAGGTGGGGGAGTGAGCAAGTGGCTATTGTGGTTATATTGCTGGTTTGGGTTAAGCCGTGACAGTCAGGCAAGAGCAGGTGATGTTGATGAAGGACTTTGGAAACTGTCCCTCCAGAAGAAAAGGATCTCTGTCAGTGTTTGAACTTACCAGTTGGGAAAAGGGCAATATCCACAGCCCCTATGTGGATGGGTGCATGGCTGGCTGGCTGACTGGGTGGATGGGTGGATGGACAGATGTGTTCTGCTCATCACACTGACCCTGGCTGAGGCCTCTGATGTGTTTTTGATCAAATCAGTGCCCAGTAGCATTGGTCAAACAAGAGGAATGGTTGTGAATGAACGTTGCCTGCCACAACCATCTCACGGGTGTTCCATTGCCACCTGCAATTCTCAAGGGGACTAGGATGATCAGCTCCTGCACAGAGCTTTTCAGGAGCAGAGCTGGTCCTGACATAGCAGTACCTCGGGGGTGCTGGTCTCGAGCAAAGCTGCTCCATCCACTCTCCTGCTGTCCCTTGGGGACACCTTTTGTCCTTTTCTCCTTCCCTAGCACAGCAGTGACCAGAGCAAGAGGTGTCCCATGCCCAGGAGCCTGCAGGGTGTCTTGCCTCCATTGCCCCCCACAGAGTCATAGCTTTGCACCTGAGGATAACAGAGGTTGTGTTTCTTGTTTGCAGGAACTCTGGGTGTATGTTTGGGCCAAGACACTGCAAGGTGAGTGCTGATTGCCACTTGCTCTGTGGTGACTGGGTTGTTTTCTATACTGTCACAGGAAAATGCCCCAAAAAGGTCCAGTGCACTGGGTCTCAGTAGCTTGTTTTCCCTGAGCAGCTTGGGAGGGTGCACATGGAGGAAAGTCCCACCCCTTTGCCATTTTAAAGTTCACACAGAGTATCTGACTGCATTTCACAAAGAGTGAAGGCTGGATTTGGAGAGCCTTGCAGCTAGGGGAGCAGAAGAAAAGGAAGGAAGGGAAAAAGGAAGAGAGGAAGAAAGGAAGAGAAAGGAAGGAAGGAAGGAAGGAAGGAAGGAAGGAAGGAAGGAAGGAAGGAAGGAAGGAAGGAAGGAAGGAAGGAAGGAAGGAAGGAAGGAAGGAAGGAAGGAAGGAAGGAAGGAAGGAAGGAAGGAAGGAAGGAATGGATAAGGAAACATGATCCATGTTCATGTTCATGGATTCATTCTTTGTCCAGCACTATGTCTGTACTTCCTGGGGAGCCTTCCCAAGGGCCACGTCCAGTAGCTTTTCCAGGGGAGGCACTTTCTGCCACAATAACAGCTGAAAATGCCAGAGAGGTCACAGATCCAAGAGTTGATGGGCACTCCATCACAGCTGAGGATGCTGCCAACAGCAGCAGAGGTGGAGGAGCCCACAACGGTGTTCTGTGGGAAGGAGCTGAGGATGGGACCAGGCAGGGTCACCACAACAGGGGAGGGCTCAATGACAACAGTGGAGTTCTGGCTCTGCCTGACATATGGCTCATTGCGGCTGTTGGCCAGTGGGATTGGGCTGCAGGGCTGGCAGGGCAGGCACTGGTCATAGCAGGACATGCTCTAAGGCTCTGGATGTGCAGGGATGAAGCAGAGCACAAAGGTGGGTGAAGAGCAGCATGCTTACACTGTCACAAAGGAACCAAGGCCACTACTGAATGGGGACGTGGAAGCAGTGCCAGGAGACAAAGAGTCTTCATTGATTCAGCCTGCCAGGTCTCTACAAAGAGCAGGGAACCTCTCTTCCAGTGAATAAACCAGAAGACCCAGGTTTCTTGAGCAGACATTCTCCACGTTTGCCTCTCCCATGGCAAGGAGTTCCAGGACCAAGAAGTGAACAAAGCCAAGTTCAGCTAAGAGGTGTATTGAGGAAAGATCTGACTTTGGAAGAGGAAAAGAGACTTCAGACCCACCTGGCACCCAAACAGAAGGAGGCAAGAGAAGTGGATGAGAGAGCAGGCAGGGCCTTGTCTGCCTTTTATACCTGCCCTTCATTGCCGCAAGGCAAGAGGCACCCTTGGCAGGGGTAACAATTTTCTGACAAGCTCATCTTGAATGTAAACCATCACAGGTAATGAGATGGGTGGTGCTTTGGTTTCTTGCACTGCTGCCTTTTCATATCCAGGTTTGTGTCATGCCCCTTCCACAATGAAGGCTTCTTCTAATCCCTGAGATGAAAAGCCCCCAGGATTTCTAGGGTAGTAATGAAGCGGTGCAGGCACAAGACTCAGCTCAAGTGCTGCATTTGTCTGAAGCAGACAAATGTTGTCATTCTGGGACACCCTGTTATGACTGAAGTGTCGCTCTCCAGAAGAAGCTCCAGGGATCCTCAGCTGGATCCCCAGATGCTCCTGTGCATAAGGACACGCCATATCCATCTCTTTCCCTCCCTCCTCAGCTCACCCCCAATGGTCACTTTTTTCCTACCCAGGTGTGTGCATTATGCTGCTGGTTTAGACCCATCCTGCCCAGCACTGCCCTCAGGACAAATTATTGGACTGTTTTGACTGATCTCCTCTCTGTGCAGTCTGTGAGTACACAGACAATGCCATGGGCTTGCCTGGGGCCTTGTCCTTCCCCAGAATGCTCTAGCGTTGCTGTGGTTCCCCCCAGGTGTCCTCAATAGAATCTACAGTTTCTTGTGTTGTTACATGTGTTCTTGTCTTGTGTGCTATTGTGAGCAGCTCTTTTTGTGTGAATTCACTTGAGAGCAAAATTTGTGCGTGATTCCACACCTGTGTGTATGAGCCTGTGTGCGTGTGTCCTTGTCACTCATCAGGAAGAAATGAGGCGCTCACAGCAGGGACACTCTCTATTGCTTTGTTCATGAGCAACATGTGTCCAGGGTCAAAAGGAGCCCAAGTGCACTTCAATAGCATGAAACTGCTAGAGATCTGACCATGCAAGAGGCGCTGAAATGCAGCACCTGTCTCCTGAGCCCTCCTTTTCCTGCCCCTCCAAACTTGCCCTCCTCTACTGTTGATTTCCAGCCACAACAATGATGGTTTCACTCCAGTTTAGATCCTTCATTTAATTACAAGTAACAGTATTTGAAATGCCTCAGCACAGTGGGAAGTCCCCTCCACATCTCCCTCCATGTGAGGGCACAGCCACAAGACAGCTGAGGAGGGTGGGGATTGCTTTATGGGCAAGGACAAAGACTGAGAAATCCTGCACAACCATGTGCTGGCCATCCCTGAGTGGATGTGCTTCCAATGCATTGCTGAATATGTCTGGCATGGCACAGAGCCCACGCTTGTGTCCAGGACAATGTCAAAGGTACTTGTGCAGCCCATGGATTAGGTGTTGTGCCATGTAGGGACTATGACCTTGGATGAGACAGGTATTGAATGAAGAGAACATGGACTCTACTGTCGCTGTGCTGTGAGTGGAAGGAAAGACCCCGTGGCTTGCACAGGAAAGACAAAGAACTGATAACTGCTTTGGACTTCAGCACCCAGGACCACCATGTCCCGCACTGGAATCTCAGTCTGAGTGCACAGCAACTGTCCGTGGAAGGGAAGAGACTTTGGCTTTGAGGACACATCCTCCAAAGCCTGGTATTTTCCCACAGGGGTGAACAGAAGAGACCCTCTTTCCAAGAAGGGCTCTGCATAGTGAATAAAGTTCCTGAGCCCATCTCCCCTCCTGAATGTTTGTCTGCCTGAGCTAAGGTCCAACTTGGAGACAGCACAATCGAGAGCTTCCCTCCTTCCCTCCAGTGATCGCAGTGAGACCAGTGCCAGGGAGTTCTGCTGGCAAACCCAGGGCTGATTCTCCTCTCTGTGGAGCTGCCTCTGAGATGAAGATTTAGTGTAGCCAAGGGCCAACCTCATCGATTTCTCATGGTGTAACCAACACTGTAGAGAAGGGAAGTGCAGGGGAGGTGTGTACCTGCAGTTTGAAAGGACCTTTGACACCCTCTTCTGTACATGTGGAGCATGAATGTCTTCATTAAGGAGCTGATAAGTTGTGTTAAAATGAAGAATGTGTCTGTCTGGCACCTCATGAAGCTCAAGAAGAGCAAGGGCAAGGTTTTTTTCTGGGGTAGAAACCAGACCATGCAGTAACAGATGTTGGGGTGTCACTGCTAGGAAGCAGATCCACAGAAGACAATGTGTGTTTTTAGGAGACACTTAGCTGAACACAAGACAGCATGTGCCCTTGCAGCCAAGACCAACCACATCCTGAGCTCTGACAGCCCAAGTATTGGTAGCAAGTGCAGGAAAGTGTCCCTACCTCTCTGTCCATTTGAGAACCCACCTGGAGTGCTGCTGCCAGGCTGGGGCTTCCCAGTCAAAGAAGGTTATCGACGTATAGAAAGGAGTCCAACAAAGGCCACCAAGGGGCATAGTGTGCTGCCAAACCTCACAACTGAGGAGAGGCTGAGAGAACTGGGTCTGCCCATCTTGGAGATGTCTCATGTAAGACCTTCTTGCTCTCTACAACTTCTTCATCAGAAGATGGAGAGAAGATGGACCAAGACTCAGAAGTGCACAGCAAGAGGAGTAGAGGCAATGGACCAGTAAATGAGATGTGAAGAAGTTTGCCTAAGCAATAGGCTGAAAGAAAAAAGAACTGGAACGGGATTCTCAGTGAGGTTGTGCAATCTCCCTCCTTAGAGGTGTTCAAGGCTGGAATGAATGTGGCCTTGAACAACTTGGTCTAAAGGAACCTTTTCCACCAGAGGGCCAACCTATATGACCCCTGGAAGTCCATTATCACTTACATTCTCACTGTATAACTCCCACCTTACCCCTGTTCTCCCTGACCCCTGCACACTCACATTTCTCCTCACACTCCCTCTGCCACAACACAACTTTCAGGCATTGTACTGGGACTACACAGAGGCGGATGGAAGGAGACTCTCAGCCTCCTTGCTGCCAACCGCAAGAAACCAGTGGCTGCTATTTCCAGCTCCTGAGCTCAGAGACAGCTCTGGGAAGCTGGTCCATCTCCTGCGTCAGGGCCCTGCTGTTCCCCAGGCTGCAGCCGGCACGGTGTGGGATTCTTCTTGCTGGAGGAGGGGCAGAGTCCATTTCCCAGAAGCCAAAATTCTGGCCGTGCAGAGCCCCGGAGCCCGGAAGAGAGGAGAGATAGGAGAGGCGAGGCGAGGAGAGGAGGAGGAAGGGGAGAGGACGGGGAGGAGGGGGAGGAGGAGGCGGCGCGTCCGGAGCAGAGAGCCGGGGCTGGCGGGGGGCAGCCAGGCGCAGGCGGCGGAGCGGCGGGATGCGGCGGTGCCGGGGCGCAGGGCTGGCGGGACTGGCCGCGGTGCTCCTGGGTGCGCGGGGCTGGCGGGGCTGGGTGGCCGCCCAGACTTTGCCCGGTGTATTCCCTTGGGACCCACCACAAACTCTTCCTTCTCCTTTTGTCTCTGTCCTCTCTCGTTCCCCTTCAACAGCTCTTTTGAGTCGCTTCTGGGTAGTCTCCCTCTTTTCCATTGTCTCTGTGATTACAAGACTGCTTGCAGGTACACCTATCTTTCCATACACGCACTATTTTCTCTGTAAATTCAACACTTCTTATTTACCCGATTTCAGCCCACTTTCATTTTAACACTCACTCTTGCTCTCCACTCTTCCTACCTTCACTCATCTCTCCGCTCCTCTTTCTACCTATCTCTCCAGGCCGTTTCCATCAGTAACCACTCTTCCTACTCTCTGAAGACCCCTCTGCTCTCTCACTCTGAGAGTTTGCTTTCCTGCACCTCTCCATTATTCAAATACATAATCTAATCCCCTTATGCTTTCAACATATATTTTTTCGGAATTCAGCCCTCCGTACTTCACTGCAACACACCCATTCTCATCCCCTCTTCATCCATCCATCCATTAATCTGACTTTCTTTCTGTGTCACAATACATCAGTTCCAAAATCCCCCCAAACTTCTTCTCTCGCTCCACACACATCCAGCACATGACCACTCTCCATCCCTGTTCATGGGTACATCTTCCCATCCTTTCTTGTCCAACTCCTTCTCACTGCCAGTCTACCTAACAATTTTTTGTGGAAAATCCGAGTTGGGAGAATTTTGATGATCATTGGTCTTTTTTTCCTTCTTTCTCTGCAGTGACTGTGGGCAGAGCCCAGGTGCAGCAGGAGCCCTCGGCAGAGACCACCGAGGGCACCGGTATCAGCATCAGCTGCTCACATCCCAACATACAATCGTACTACTACATCGCCTGGTACCGTCAGCTACCGGGCCGACGTCCCGAATTCCTCGTGAACAGTCCTAGAGGCTCCAAACCGCTGTCGGACCCGCCGGGCCGGCTGTCGGTGGCGGCAGACCGCCGGTCCAGCGCCCTGTGGCTCTCCCGGCCCCGGCGCGGGGACGCGGCGGTGTATTACTGCGCCTTGGGAGACACGGGGAGAGGAGCCGGGGCTGCGGCCGGGCACGAACCGCCGCGGGCGGGGTCGGGTGGGTGGGGGGAGCGGGTGAACCACCCCGGTCGGATCCCCCAGGGGGCGCTGCCGCTCCGCCCGCCGGTGCCGCCTTCTCCCGCCCGGCCCCGGGACGGTTCCGTCGCCCGAGCGGCACCGGCACCGGCTTCAGCATCAACATCGGCATCGCCATTGACATTTCCGTTGCCACTCCCCGCGGGACGGAGACAGAAATACCCCGTCACAGCAGGGTGGAATCGCGATCGAAGCAGTGGCGGTGGCCGGCGGTGGCCGGGAAACAGCGACTGCACCCGCCGACTCCCGGCGAGGAGCAGCGACTTTCTGCTCTGCACAGGGAGGCGGGCATCAGAGATCCTCCTGCCCACGGGCAGCTGCACAGCCCTCGCTCCTGCTGCACCGACCGTCCCATGGAACAGATGGGAGCTCTTCTTGGGATTTTGGTTTTCCCCACCAGCACAGCCAAGGGACCCCTGAGCAGGTGCTTTCCTCTGCTCTGTGAACACAGGGACTCCCCTGCTAAAGTGCTAATGCAAAATTCGACTTGGAAAAAAACAACCAGAAGGGGTTTAATTTTTGCTACTTTGTTAAAGCTCAGATATGCAATTTAAAACTGTGTCCTCCAGCTACCACATGTGTAGGGGAAGGGTCAAAGGAGGAGGAAAGAGAAGACTGGGGAGGAACAAGGGGACTGAATAGAAAGGAGGAAGAAAATAGAAGTCGGTACCTGCACGTGAGGCAGGACTGCTCAGTGCATTTGTTGGGATGATCCCTATGCCTGACCACTACAGCTCCCCCGCTTTCTTATTAAATCCTTTCTTAACCATCCTTCTGTGTAACGTCCCCTGTTTGAGTGCCAGCAGTTGGGGAGAGTGGTGTGAAAGAGAGAACTGGGTGCCAGTAACTGGATGGACTGTGCTGTGTGCAGCAAGACCTCCAGCCAGCAGCTGGTGAAGAGACCTCTGCTCACAGGGTCTGTCAGTCTCTGTGTCAGCAACTGGAGGGACAACATCACACATGATGTGTGAGAAGTCATTGGAGGGATCTCAGTGGTTTTTGGTGTTCTTTCTGAATTTAAGTTGATGCTCACGTGTGTTTGTGGAATTTTTTGCCATATTGCAAAGTTGCTTGCCCAGTGAGCAGGAGGAAAAGTTGTATCTAAAGCCAAAGCCAGCGGTGGGTAAGGTGGCCCAAGGCCAGCACATGACTGCTCAACAGACTGATGCTACCAAGCTGTGGTAATGATTGAGGGATCCAAGAGTGTGGAAATAACTGTGAGACGAGTGGGTGATTGTGTGCATCTCTTTGTCAGTGAACATCAGACTGGCCATGCCAGGGAGAAGGGGGAGCCCCAGGTGCTGGGTCAGAGGGCCCTGGCTCTGGGCAGGGCTATGAGATGGGCTGAGGGCCCATGGCGATATTTGAGGGGTGCAGGAGTGCGGCTGTGCTGGTGACTCCAGAGGGTGAGGGGGTGTGTGTTTGCGCTATGGAAATGTATGAGCCAGGCATCATGGAGACAGTCCAATAAAGGGACACTGAAATGATGAAGAGACTGAAGCATCCCTGACATGGTGATAGACCGAGAAGCCTGGGACTGCTCAGCACAGAGAAATCTCACGGAGATCTCATCAGTGTCTACAAATATCTGAAGGGAGGTTGTGAAGAACACAAAGCCAGGGTCTTCCCCATGGTGTCCAGTGACAGGACAAGAGGCACTTGGCACAAAGGGAAACAGTGGAGACTCTGTCTGGACACCAGGAAACACTGTTTCACTGTGAGGGTGAGTGAGCTCTGGCACAGGATGTCCAGAGTGGTTATGGAGTCTCCATCCTTGGAGAGCTTGCCTTCTTCAGTATCCCAAAGAGAAGCTGAGAAGAGAAAGATTTTTGGTGCTTCTAACACTTGACTGCAGGATGAGGAGCCAGATGGAGCCAAACTCTGCTTGAGCACATCGCAAAAGGCAATGGACCTGGTTGGGAACAGGGAAAACTCCTCCTAGAAACTTGGAACTGTGATTTTTTAATGATAAAGGTGGAGCATGGGTGGAGATGGATCTCAGTTAGAATGAGACTCTGACTCCACAGAATGTTGATTAAAATACTGGAGATAAAACAAGAGTGTAAAAGGAGATGGCACAGGTGATGCGATGCCCTTTCAATTGTGGGATCCCTGAGTTATGGAGCATAATGTGGAGCTCAAATTGGGTTTTAGCACATAGTGCAAATCCCAGCCATGCAGAGATTTGCTGGTACTGTCATCTTTTCAGTTTTCATGGGACATTCTTAGAAATACACCACTCCTAATTTCTAGTGTTGAGTGAAAGGACATTTATATGAAAGACCAGTGCATCAATCCCAGATCAACACAAGGATGTGTTTGTGGCAACATTGCCAAATTCGTCAGGTGATCTATACAGCTCAGCACAACACAGGCCTATGCCTGCTCAGGTCAGGTTAACTTAACGATAATGAGCAGTTTGTTAGCTCTGCCATTACTGGTGCCTGGGATCATTTGGAAAGTGAATGGGAGTAGGGGTCCCCACCTGCAGTACCCCCACCCCTTCACATGCCCTTTCAGCTCTGGGGTGCAAGGCTACCCCATTCCCAGCCCTCACAGTGCAGCACTCCAATGGGTGCCCCATGTGCTCCCTGGGAATCGGGGGTGACCTACTGGTCCCTCACCCTGTTCCCTGGTGACCCCTCACCCTTTTCCCTAGACTAGGAGTACATTGTCCTTGTCACCTCTGGGTTTGTAGAACCCAGCAAGCCCACTAGAGCCAGGTTCCTCTCTCACACTGTGGATTTTCCCAGCAGAAACAGGACACGGCCAGAACCCCTGGGCAACTCCACAGCAAAATAATCTCCTGGTTTGGAGGATTTGGGGGAGAGGTGTTGTACCCAGGTAGCTGAGGAAAGAAAGGGGAGAAGAGAGAGAAACAGAAGAGACTTCTGTTCCCAAAGGAAATAACAGTGTTGCCAGACAGCTGAGGATCCCAGAGGAAGATGTGAAACCTCCATGGGGAAAGAAACCTCTCATCTCCTAAATGACTCAGAAGTGTTTGTGCAGAATTGCAGGCGATTCCAGTTGGGGCTTTGAGAATTCCGCTGTGAGCTGACTGGGAACAGCCCCTTCCCAGGACTGGGGCTCTCAGAGTGCCCAGGACCCCTCATTGTGGAAATGCTGACAAAGCCTTTGGCTGAGGGAGCCACAGGTGGTGCTGCTGGAGGAGGGAGAAACCCAGAAGGAGCATTTGAGGCACAGGAAGAACAGATCAGTCGTCTTCCCCACTTCTACATTTGCTCCCCCACCAGAGTGGTTTCCGGTAGCTCTGGTATCTCGGGGCTGGGAGGTGCTTTTCTGACTCTCACTCAACAGGCAGGCTGCTCTCAGTATGCACCTCGGGTATCTCGTCCTCACTGCCTTTCTGGGGCAACTGCTGGGTAAGTCCTGGATTTTCCTCAACACATTCTTTCTTCTCCTGTGGAAACCCTCACCAGCCGTATCAGGTCCATATGGGAAAATAATCTTGAATTATAGGAAAAGATTGGGACACATTAGCTCACATTTGTGGTTTTACATTGGCTCTCTCCAGGTGTTTTTACTGTTCAAAAGGGGAGAGATCTCAGACCTCTTCTCCTGCTTTTCTGTTGCCTTCAATCCATCTCTCTCTGTCACTCTTCTCTGATCCACATGCTGTCTTCATGGGAGATCTCAGCTGTCTCTACACTCTCACATTTCTCCATTTTCAACAGAAATTAGCAGATCTTGTCAAAGCCGCCCCAAGGACTATAAAGCACCCATGAGATTGACATTAATAGGGTTTCCATTCTGCCTCCTGGCTGGCACATCAGCCATGGCTCCCAGTTTTCTCCTTTTTGTTGTTGTCACAGCCAGGGTTCCCTTATTTCGGGCTCAGCATTTTATACACTCAGGGAGCCAGGAGCCCTCTAAGAGGAGAAGTACGGAGAAGAACGATAATTTTTTTTTTCTATAGCTCCATGGATGGCTCTGCCTGCTGCAGGGGTGCTGGTACCTAACCATGAAGGTCAGGCATGACAGGCTGTTCCCTGGTCCTCTGGGCAGTGGGAGCAGGGACACAGAACAGCTCTCCTCAGAATCCACACTTGCCTGTGAGCTCCAGCCTCCTGCCCAGAACTACTGTCCACCTCCCTTTCCCCAGGCATAAGGATTTTCCTGTAGGGTAAGGGACAAGGAGTCTGCTTCAGCAGGGTTTTCCATCCATTCTTGATTTGCTTCCCAGAGCCCTTCCCTGCAGAGTTCCTGACCTTCACTTTCTTCCAGGCACCATGGGGCAGGTCACTGTCACCCAGCAAGAAGGACAAGTCACAGTGAAGCAGAGAGACACCTTCCAAACTACCTGCACATACCAGACCTCCAAATTTTATGGCTTGCTCTGGTACCAGCAGAGGAAAGGCCAAGCTCCCCAGCTGGTCTCATATCACACAGGATCTGGCCTCAAGCGCAGCGACCGTTTCAGTACAACTCTGAACACCACGGGGAAATACAGCGTCCTGCAGGTGGAGGAAGTCGAGGTGTCTGACAGTGCCTTGTACCTCTGTGCTGTGCAAGACACCCTGGTGCAGGGAGCTTCCTTGGCTGTGCAAGAACCCCGGGGAGGGAGGGGATGTGTCTGTGCAAGGCTGAGCTTGTGGGATGGGGCCCTGAGCTGTGCCCTGGCAGTGCTGCTTCCCCTGTGCCCTCAGGGATCTGCAGGGGAAGATCCTGTGATGTCATGTTTTCCTTTCATTCCAGACATTTATGCACACATGGTATTCAATATTCTCATACCACAGTAGGTGAAGGCAGTATCCTCTCCTTGTCAATGCATGGGAAGCTCCAGTTTCTGGTAAAGTGCAAGCAGCACACACATGAACATTTGTATTGACATATTAACAATTTGTTCATCTTGAGCACTGCTTATAACCACAGGAACATCTGTCCTCTGCAGCAATACCTGGTTTAGTCTTGTCTTGAGATGGAAAAACCTTAAAACTGGTTCCATTGTATTATTCCCCTCTCGATCTTCAGCCATTGCAGTTGATCTTAAGAGGTGCTGTAACTTTTCTTTCCCCTCTTGTGACAGATTCACTCCAGCCCCCGCCCAGCCAAACCAGCAGCATTTTGGCCCAGGCTCCAGAGGAGGTAGAGGCCTGAGCTGCAGCCAGGCCAATAACTCCTTTTAGGAAACCCACAAGGAAGCAGAATAGCAAACGAACACTGACAAATTGTGGGTGCATGAACCTCATACAGACCTTTCCCACTGTCTGCAATTTCACTACAAGTCAACCACTTTATTCTATAAATACGACAGCATGTGTGAGTCCACTTTGAGCTCTCTTTCCTAAATAAGTTGGTTTTACTGCTCACAGGTCAGTGGATGATCACAATTTAAATTTCTGAATAATCATTTACCTGAAGTAAATGCACACTAAATATAATGAATCATCTAGAAGTACACACTTGGGTTATTTTTTATACACTCCCTGTTTCATGTTACTTAGTAAGCTGAATTTGTTGCAGTTCTTAAGCTGTAAATTTCTGCTTATATTTACCAACAGCAACTACAAACTACACTGAACACCTACAAGGTAAGGTCTAGTTCACACTTTGCTGGAAAGAACAAAATTGACTGAGGAAAAAATAATGATCCCAAGGCTAACACCAAGACATTACAGACATCTGCAAAACAGGGCCTGTTTTGCACTCCACTGAGAAGAAAAGTATTTATTCAAACAAAAGAGTGCCTGCAAGGCTATGGATCATAAGCAATATTTATAGCTAAACAAAACAAAGGCACATGTGAGATCAGTGAAAAAGATCCAATGAGAAGGAAGAAGACAAACTAAAATATTGCTCTTGGACAGAAACGTGGTATGAATGGTCTGTAAAGATATGAAAGTCTATGGTTTTCTATGTTCCGGTTGGAAGTCGACAAAGGTACCCAGATTGAGTCAGCCCTCCTGCTATTCTACTGCTTTTCCTAAATTTAAAAAACAAAAAAAACAAAAAAACAACACATTTATTTATTTATTTATTTATTTATTTATTTATTTATTTATTTATTTATTTATTTGTTTGTTTGTTTATGAGAATTTGGTTTCCTGAAAAGTTTCCTCCATGAAATGACATCAGGCCTCCCCTGAAAGTCTGGCTCCGGATGTCTAAAACACAAATGGGTATCAGGCTCCTAGAAAGAAGGGAAGCAGCATTCAGCTTGGCATATTTCCTCCATGCGGTAAATAATACAGTGAACCTGCCACCAAAATCTTTTAAAGCGCACTTTTCTGTGAGAAATCTGAACATTGCTCTGCAGTAAGCAGAGCCCTAAATCACTCCCCCACGACATCTATCTGTTGGTATGATAATAAACCAAAACAACTACAGACAAAGAAAAGTGCAGCTCCCAGCATGAGACATCCATGGGTCTTCATTCCCCTGTTCTCCCTGGGGAGGCAGCAAAAGGCTCAGCCTCATTTCAGCAGGTGTCTCGTCTCTGCCACTGGAACAGGAGGTTGAGGGAAGGTTTCCTCTCCCTCTACTCTGCCCTGGTGGGTCCACACCTGGACTAATGTGTCCAGTTCTGGGTTCCCAGGTTTAAGAAGGACAAGGAATTACTGGAGACAGTCCAGCGGAGGGACGCAAAGAAGATGAGGGAGCTGGAGCATCTTTTTTATGAGGAGAGACTGTGAGAGCTGTGTCTGTTCAGCCTGGAGAAAACAAGGCTGAGAGGGGATCTTATTCATACTTATAAGTATCTCAAGCCTGGGTGTCAAGATGATTGGGCCAGACTCTTTTAGGTGGTGTTCAATGATGAGAGGCAATGGACACCAACTGAAACACAGGAGGTTCCATCTAAACATGAGGAGAAACTTCTTTACTTTGAGGGTGCCAGAGCCCTGAAACAATCTGCCCTGAGAGGCTGTTGAGTCTCTTTCTCTGGAGATATTCAAAACCCACTTGGACACAATCCTGTGTGATCTGCTCTGGTGACCATGCTTTAGCAGGTGGGTTGGAGTAGACAATCCCTGCAACCCCAGCCATTCTGTGATTCTGTCATCATCACCCCAAGGAATCTATGTAGACATTCTGTTTTCTAGTGGGAGCTGGTCAGTTCCTTCTGCTCATGTTGTGTAATGAACTGGCACTTGTGATAGCAAGTGTCCTGTGTCTGCTTGATCAGGAATGAACTTCACAGTTCTCTTTCCTTAATGTGTCCCCTTGGAACCTGTATGCCCCAGTCCCCAGGAAGGAGACAGCAGGCAGCCAGTGACCCGAACCCATAGTAGGAGCTCCTGAGCTTCTAAATTTCAGGTATAACTGGGTAGGCTAAGCCGAGAAAGCAAGAGCAGGGAGGCAGAAGTGAGGATGACCCAGACCGAGCCTTGGTCAGGCAGTGCCCACACCAGCAAGGTGCAGGGGTGCAGAAGCCTGTGAGAAGCTTTTATGACCTCATTCTCTGCTGCAGGACAAAAATGGAGGGGCACGAGCAAAGCAGGACATGGATGGGGTGTATGGAGGGCAAATTTTTGATGCAGGCAATTCATGAATGGAACAGGGGAGAGGCTGTGTTGGACATGGTACTCACAAATGAAGAACAACAGTTGGATGATGTACAGTTCAAGGGCAGCCTTGCCTGCACTGGCCAAAAGGCTGTGGAGCTCAAGATCCTGAGAGCACTGACCAAGACAAACAGGACGACTACTGCCCTGGACTGCAGAAGAGCCCATCAGTCTTGTCTGGGACCTACCTGCTTGGCAGGGTGCAATGGGAAATGGTCCTGTAGCGCAGAGGGCACCAGAAGAGATGGATGCCCCTCAAGAACATCCTCCTCAGAGCACAAGGATGGTCCTCTGCAATGTGGCAGCAGGGTGACACTGTGGGGTGCAGCCACAGCCCCATGGGGACACACATCCCCAAAACCCAGAAACCTACAGGCACAATCGTCCCCACTGCAATCTGAGCAGATATAAAGGAATATTTTCCACAACTGGATATTAAATCTTTCCTGCCAATGGATCGTGGCCTGTGACATATCAGAGTGTTCTTGGAGCCCATCCCAAGCTGTAAGCAGCTGGTACCTTCCTGGCTGCAAGGTTAGAAAGACTTTCTGAGACAATTTTTTCACCTTTCCCTCACCCTGACTTTGTAGATACTCATCATTTTATTCTTGGGGTAATGGGGCAGATTTCCATGAATTAGGGTTACTTCTGCCCTGGTACCCAGCAGAGCCATAACTTGTTGTTTATGGTGCTGGGCCCACAGGGTTACAAGCAGAACATAAGGATCATGTTTATTTCCACCTGTGCCTGTACCTGTCCCTTTCCCCACGCTGAAGAGGGGACAACCCTTCCCTGGGCTTGTTTGCGGGGAAGGGAGGATGCCACTCTGTGCACCCCCTGCCCCATGGCTCCTCCTCACCATTTTGTGCCCAGACCCCTCTGAGGTGCTGAGTCTGCATCTCACACAGGGCTGCTGCTTCAGCTCCAAACATCCCCATGTTCACTATAAACACAATTGTAACAGCATTAACATAGCATGAGTTTTCCTTATTTTTTCTTTGTTCTACCCTGTGTTTCCTGAAATAAGTTCATTCTTCAGGTGGGCTGGGACATTCAGCTAATTCCTCCTCACTTTCTCAATTCACCAGGAAAACCCCCTGGCCAAGTGTCCTATGACAGCCCTCCATGCCTGTGTGTGGGGCCAGCCAGGCATTTGGTCTCTTCTTCACTATCCTTTCTCTACAAAGGCATTTCCCACTGGGACCTGCTGACTACACCAAGTGTTTTGCACCAGGAGCTGCTGCTTTGTTTAGATTCCCTGACTCTCCTTAAATATGAAGCATGATGTTAATGGGATGGAATACTCTTATTGATCAGTTTGGATGTCAGTCAAGCTCTGTCCCATCTATGCCCGCCTTCCTCGATGCCTCACACCTGTGGGCAGAGCACACAGAATGTCCTTGGCTCTCAGACAAGAGCAATTAAAAATGTTAACTCTGTGCTGGGGTTGTTATCTCTTGTTCTCAAATCAAGTCCAAATAATGACTGTACTAACTATGAAAAAGAAAGGTTTCTAACTGCATGGAGAAAATTAACGTATTTTCAGTCAAATCAGCACAGCTATGAAGAAAGAGAAGGCAGTAGAGATGATTCTATATCCTTCAGATGCCAGGAGTCCCAAGCTATAATATGTGCTGTCAAACAGGCAGCTCCAATCAGGGCACACCACAACACATGGATCCTGCTCATGGAAGTGTGATTTTTGGTCCATCAAGCCTTTAGAAGATTTTTATAAAATAAAATATCTCTATTCATAATTTCTGCTATGAAACAGGAAAAGTGTTTGCATGAGAACTTCTTACTACATTTTAGACACAGGCAAGGACACCCAGAGAATGTAACCACAGGCACGGAGCAGGAGCTGCCTCCAGGCTCATCAGTTACAATGGACTGGATCAATTTTGCCTCTGGCCAAGGGATCTGTGCAGTGCAACATTGCCCTGAAGGGCAAACTCTGCATATAGCACAGCACAGCAGAGGACAAAGCCTCCTCAGTAATCTGTCATATGGACCATAAACTCCTTGATGTACGGGGATCTCTGGCTGAGGGTGATGGCACCCTGACAGTTGTTTTCATCATGAGGACAAATATCAGCTCTCGGACCTGCTCAGAGCAGCTTTCACATCCTTGTTTCTTGGGGTCTATATCAAGGGGTTGGGCAGGGGATTAAGAACACTGTAAAGAATGGCCACTGCTCTCCCTGGTTCAAGGCAGCTCCCATGTAGGTGAACAAATATGGGCCATAGAAATAGGCCACAGCAATGAAATGAGAAGCACAGGGTGAGACAGCTCAGTGCCTGCATTCTGCAAAGCAGAGCCACAGGGTAATTTAAATCACCATTAAATAAAACAACCTCAGGCAACAAGGACCACAACTTGAAGTGGAAAACCTGCATGGATCCTGTATTCCTTTCCCACCGTTTCAAGATCTCCTCAGTTGCGCAGTCAAGCCGGGGGTCATGCTAAGAGCCAGTGGCAGCACTCTAGCAGTGCTTTGCAGAAGGGCTTACTCGTCTGTCAGGATACTGTCATTCCTCCCTCTTCATCAAGGACAATTACAGATGGTATCATCAATGTGAAGGACTTGAAGTACCTTGCAGTTGTTGCAAGATTTAGTGCAATAAGGTTAGGAAGTGCAATTCTTCTGCTTTTAAAGACAGATATTAAGAGAACAACTAGGGGGGAAAGATTTCAGACATGCAAGTGAAATGCCCTTGTGAAGCTTTTGGCATCAGAGATATGCTTCATGAGCCTTAATTCCCTTTTGCATGAAGGACATGAGTGTACAGATTTCCATCTTTCCACCTGTACGGTAGAAAAAAATAGAGAAGGATCCCCTTGTGCCCTCACCCCCTTCCACTCCAGAGTATCACGCTGCTTCTTTGGCAGATTGGGGAGTTTCCACACAGGGAAGGACCACATAGAGGCCAGAATTCAATGTAGCAGAACTTTAATGCATAAAAGAGAGAAACAAAGTCACTGCAAGTGGAGGACAGCAGTGCAGGAATCCCCAGAGGAATCCACAAGTCTGCAGTCCATGGTCATTAAGAAGTTTGTGCATGATGTTCATCTGCCTGCCCCATAGAGGGAGAGAAGACAGCTGATCCCCACCAGGCTGGACCTGGGGGAACCTTGTGGCCAAGAGGAACCAAAGGAAACAAAGAAAAAGGTAAAAAAGGTAAAGCCATTCAGCTCTACTGAAAACACAGTCAGTATCTCAGTCCTTTGTCCAGCACCATGTTTTTAGTTCCTCAAGGTGTCTCCCTGGGCCCTTCCCAGATTCTTTATCAGCGCAGGTACCTTCTGCCAAAGTAGCGGCCGGAAATGCCAGAGAGGTCACAGCACCCGGAGTTGATGGGCACTCCATCACAGCTGAGGATGCTGCCAACAGCAGCAGAGGTGGAGGAGCCCACAACGGTGTTCTGTGGGAAGGAGCTGAGGATGGGGCCGGGCAGGGTCACCACCACAGGGGAGGGCTCAATGACAACTCTGGAGTCCTGGCACTGCCTGACACAGGGCTCATTGCAGCTGTTTGCCAGCGGGGTCGGGCCACAGGGCTGGCAGGGCAGGCACTGGTCATAGTAGGACATGTCTTGAGACCGGAGGTTCACCTGGGAGAGAAGGCAGGGAGAAAGCAGAGCATAAAAGTAGATAAGAAGTAGCCTGGTTATCCTCTCAAAAAGCAGCCAAGGCCAGTACTGAGTGGGGAGCTGGAAGACATGCCAGGAGGTGCACAACCTTCACTGCCCTACAAGGAGCCTCACAGCACAGGGCATCTCTCTCTTAGTGAAAAACCAAAACGCCCCTCTGCCACCTCCCAGCCTCTCTCTAAGCAGAACTTCTCACCCCTTCCATCTCCCATGATAAGGAGATGTAAAGCTGAGGAAAGGACACAGCCAATATGAGCAGAGATGTCCATCAGTAACAGATGTCAAGTTGGAAGAGAATCAGAAGGGACTTCATGCTTACCTGGTTCCTAAGAGGAAGAAGGCAAGAGAAATGGATGAGAGAGCAGGGACTTGGGCTGCCTTTTATACCTGCCCTTCATTGCCACAGGACCAGAGGTACCCTTGGTAGAGGTAACAATTTTCGGACAAGCTCATCTTGAATGCAAACATGTGGGCTGTGCTTTAGCTTCCAACACTGCTGCCTTTTCATTTCCAGGTTTGTGCCATGCTCATCCTCCAATGAAGGCTTTGTTTGATCTCTGGGATTAAAGGTCCCTGGATTTCTCAGGCAGGAATGCAGCAGTGCAGACAGAAGACTCAGTTCAGGTGCTGCACGGGTCTAAGAGAAGGCAAATGATGTCATTCTGGGTCACTCTCTGTTCTTTGATATACCAGTCTCAGGAAGAAGCTGAAGCCATAATCGACTGCATGCCCTTGTGCTCCCATGCATGAGGATGTCACAAGTCCTCATCTTTCCTTAACTTCTCAGCTCACCCTGATGGTTTTTGTGAGCATTGTGTTGCTTGAATTTGACACCATCCTGCCTAACGCTGCCCCAGGAGTCATCAGCAGAGTACACGAACTTCTCTTAATGTGATGGTTCATGGTGTTGCTATCTGTGTTCTTTTCCTGTGTATACTTGCAAGCAGCCAAGTTTGTGCAGATGGACATTTGTGTATAATTGCACACTGGTGTGCATGAGTCTAAGTATGGACGTCCTTGTCTGTCAGTCATCACAACAAAATGTGCGGTTCACTGCAGAGACACTCTCTACTGCTCTGTCCATGAGCACCACAGAGCAGGAGGTTCCCAGGGCCCGAAGGAGCCCCAGTGCAGCTGAGTGATGTTTGCAGCAGCCTGCCAGAGATCTGCCCAGGGAAGAGAAATGCAGCCCCTGTCTCCTGAGCCCTCCTTCTCCTGCCCGTCCAAACCTCTCACTTCCCTGCTGTTGTTTTCAGCTCACAACAAGGATGATTTCAGTCCAGTTTGAATCCTTGGTTTCATTCAGTGTAACAACACTGGATTTGTCTCATCATGGCTGGCAGTCTCCCCTCCCTGCATCTCCAGGCCAGGAAACAGCTGCTCTCCCCAGCACTAGAGAGTTCAATACGAGGGGTTTGCTTTGTGGGCAAGGAGGAAGGCTGAGGAATCCTGTCGACCGTGTGCTGGCCATCCCTGAGGGGACCTCCTTCCAATGCACTCTAGAATGTGTCTGAGATGGCATAGAGCCCAATTTCATGCACAAGTCAATGCCAATGTGCAGTAGATTGATTCAGGTCCTATGTCAGGCAAGAACTATGGCCTTCAATCAGAGAGCTACTGACTGAAGGGAACATGGAGTCTGATGCTGCTGTGCTGTGAGTAGAAAGACAGACTGTGTAGCTTCCACTGGGAAAGCCAAAGAACAGGTGGATGCTTTGGACTTCAGATCACACTGACCATTACATCTTGCATCACAGTTTCAGTCTTAGTGTCCAGGAACTGCACATGGAAGGGAAGGAACATGAAATTCACGAAAACATTCCCAAAACACAGCTGTTGTCCCTCTTTCTAACAAGGTCTGTTCCCAGCAAGCACTTTTCTGAAACCTCCACTCCTGACTGTTTGTCAGCTGCAGCTCAGTTGAGGGCTTTCTGCCTTCCCTGCAGTGACCTCAGTGAAATCAATGCCAGGAGCTCTGCTGGGAGAGCTCAGCCAGGGCTGATTTGCCCTCTCCATGAAGCTGCTTTGAGCTGAGGACAATGGGCCAAACCCATTGCTTTCTCATGAGGTAACAGGCACTGTGGACATGGAAAGGGCAGGGATATCTGTACCTGGAGCTTAGCAAGACCTTTGGCAGTTTCTCTCTTATTTCTTTCATGACCAAGTATGAGATGAATGGGTGCAGTGAAAGGATGATAAGGTGTGGAGAAAATTGCCTGGACTAACAGGCTCAGATGGTTATGACCACAGTGCAAAGCTCAGCTGCCCAACACTTACTGGTGGGGTGTAACAGTAGGGATCCAGCAGTAGAACCAATACTGTTTGATGTTTTAATGAATCCCATAAGTCATGGGAAGCGGGGAACTCCCAGAGACTCTGTGGATAACACCCAGCAAGGGGAATGGGTCATAACGGTTGGACATGGCTCCTGGTCAAAGAACCTGAACAGTCTGAAGAAGTGGGCTGACTGGAAACTCATGGATGCCAAAAACAGCAAGGGCAAGGTTCTGCATGTGGGGGAGTAACCAGCTAGTTCATGGAGTCATGTAGGCTAGAACTGGCTGCCTGGGAAGCAGATCCACAGAAAAGGATGTGAGGTTTTAAGGCTGATCCATCTGACTATCAGACAGCAGTGTGCCCTAGCAGCAAAAGGACCAGCTGCGTCCTGAGCTGTGTTAATGTTTTGCCAGCAGGTACAAGAACACAACCCTTTCCATCTGGCCCATTTGAGATCATATGTGGAGTACTGCTGCCAGACTGGGGCTCCCTGGTCAAGGAAGGGTATCAACATATGGAAGTGAGTTCAACAAGGCTGTTGAACATGTACATGTTAGGCAGCTGATGAACATGACATGCAAGGAGACACTGAGAGAAATGGGTGTCTTCATCTTGGACAAGAGATGTCTAGAATAATTTCTTGCCTTCTGTAACTGCTTGTACAGAGGAACACAAGAAGATGCACATGGCCCATGTAAGTGCCCAGGAGACAGACTTCGTGCAATTTCCATCCTCTGAGGTGCTAAAGAATGGACTGAATGTGACTTTGAGCAACAGGATCTAATGGGATCTGTGCTGAGCAGAGAGGTGACCTAGATGACTTCTGAAGGTCCCTTCTTACCTACATTCTGACTCCATAATTCTCCTCCTCAACTACTCACACTGACACCTGCACGGCCATGAGCACATGTGTCCCCACACCCCTCTACCACAAACCAACTTTCAGTCATTGTGCTGGGACTACACAGAGGCAGCTGAAGGGAGGCTCTCAGCCTCCTCACTGCCTACCGCAGGAAATCAGTGGCTGCTGTTTCCAGCCCCTGAGCTCGGAGACAGCTCTGGGAAGCTGGTCCAGGAGCCGAAGTTGTGGCCGTGCAGAGCCCCGGAGCCCTGTGAACTCGGGCGAGACCCCGAGCAGCGCAGGCGCAGGACTCAGCCCCAGGGCGGAGCTTGCGGTGGAGAGGAGAAGAGGAGGAGGGTCGGAGCAGAGAACCGGAGCTGCGGGGGGGCAGCGAGGCGCGGGCGGCGGAGCGGCGGGATGCGGCGGTGCCGGGGCGCAGGGCTGGCGGGACTGGCCGCGGTGCTCCTGGGTGCGCGGGGCTGGCGGGGCTGGGTGGGGGACGGGCCTGAGCCTGGGGTGGCCCCCGCAGATCCCTCGAAGCTGTCGTCCCCTCTGGCTTCTTCACAGACTTTTGCCCCCAAACCACCCTCCCCTACGTCCCACATTCCTTCTAGAAAACTCATCGCTCTATTTTTTTTCTAGTCTTCCCTGTTTCCTTTCTTGCCTCTGTGTCTTTCCCTATAACTCATGCAGTCATTCTTTCCCCTTGCTACTTTGTGTTTATCAGTCTTTTATCCCACTTCTTTTCTAAATGATTCCACCCTTCCACCTATCGTTTATGCATTCATATCTCCACCAAATACTATGGACACTTCCATTACTCATGTGTGCGCTTCTTCTAGAACCCCTTCTCATCATCTCTATTTGTTCCTCAGTGCTCCTGTGGGATTTGTTCCCGGAAGCAGCAACCAGGGCTTTGAGGTTTTGAGGAATTTTGAGGATTTGAGGATGTTTTCCTTCTTTTTCTCCTCGGCAGTGGCTTCGGGAAGAGCCCAGGTGCAGCAGGACCCGTCGGCAGAGACCTCCGAGGACACCGAAATCAGCATCAACTGCTCACACCCCAACATGCAGAGCAGTGATTACATCTTCTGGTACCGTCTCCTCCCGGACCGAGGTCCCGAACTCCTCGTGTGGGGTATTAAAGGCTCCAAAGCGCTGTCGGATCCGCCGGGTTGGCTGTCGGTGGCGGCAGACCGCCGGTCCAGCGCCCTGTGGCTCTCCCGGCCCCGGCGCGGGGACGCGGCGGTGTATTACTGCGCCGTGGGAGACACGGGGAGAGGAGCCGGGGCTGCGGCCGGGCACGAACCGCCGCGGGCGGGGCCGGGCGGGTGAGGCGGGGGCAGCGGGGACAGGGGGACAGCCCTGGTCGACCCGCCAGGGGGCGCTGCCGCTCCGCCCGCAGTAGCCGCCTGGCCCCCTCCGCCCCCAGGGCGGCTCCCCCGCCCGAGCACCGGCAACGATATTGACATTACACCAACCGCACCCCCACATGGATTCAGACCACTGAGTCTACGTGCTGATTCTTCCTTCTGAGCCCTCCGAATGACAGGAGGAGTTGCCCATGGACAGTTGTCCCGTGCTGGGGGCTGGTTGTGCTCCCCAGGAGGGGCAAAAAGCTGTAGTTGATCTCTCCACAGAGCCTCCTCATGGCAAAGATGGGCAGTTCCAAGCACACCTGATGGAAAAGACTCTCCTCTTCATTCCCTCCTGTCAGCTATTTACACACATTGCCAGTGTCCCCCCTGAGCCGTCTCTTCCCCAGGCTGTACACTGTCAGCCCTCTCAGCATATTCTCATAGGAAAGATGCTCCAATTCTCACACCATTTTGCTGGTCTCACTCCAGTATCTTTCTTGTATTGAGGAGTGCAAAAGTGGAGTGAGCACTCAACAGTACTGAGTAGAGAGGATCAGGTCCTTTGTCCTGCTGGTTGACTCTCTTCCTACTGCAGCCCAGGCTGCTGTTGGCCTTCCTTGCCATGAGGGTCCGTTGCCACAGCAGACACAGGAACACCCCAGAACTGCTGAAACTGAGCGGGACACAGCAGCGAGTATTCAGGAGCAGTATCCCAGCTGCTTGTCCAGCTCTTCCTCTTCCCTCAGCATGCACCAGAGACCACTGTTGGAGAAGAAGACTCTTGGTATGAGACATGACTTCTGTGTTTTTACCTTGTTGAAAAAACAACCAACCAAACAAACAAACAAAAAAACCCCAACAGGTTGGAATCTATGGGCACAGATTATCTCATTCCACACATTTCAAGTGACCCAGGTGCTTCTTTACACCTACCATACATCTGAAAATGAGTGCTCCTTTGGCCAAGCTTTGCCTTTTCTTTCATGCTTGTAGTTTCTCAATCATTCTGAGAAGTGAATGCCACGACAGCATTGCTACAGGTCTTGCAGGGAGACATTTCAGAGACTGAACTCAACATGGAGTTTCTCCCCAGAGCCGACTCAAGAAACTCAATTTCCTCTGGGCACAGGAGACTTTCAGCTTCTTAAAGAACTTTCTTGCCTGAAGAACTCCAGCAAAGGCCACTGTAAGGACAAGTGGAAGGTGAGAGCCGCTGGTTCACTAAGGCTGGCAGATCAAATCCCTTTTCTTTTCAAAGGGAAGAGCAAAGAAAAGGGAAAGTGATAAACAATGCACACAATGACACCGATCTCTCAGTAGGTGATAAGGGAGACAAGGATGAAGACCAGAGCTCTGCAGCCTCTAATTGATGGGCCATTGGGAAACTGCAGGTGTAGCTTTGTAGTGGGACAGGCTGAGCTTTGTAAGTGACAGGAAGTGACAAGAAGAACAGGAGGATTTGCATGTTTGAGCAGAGTCCTGTGGGACTAGACAACACTTCTTAAGGCATGTGGAGGGGAAGAGTCAAAGGTGGGGGGAAAGAGGAGACTGGGGAGGATCAAGAGGAGACAATAGAGAGGGGGAAGAATAAAAGGTGGTACCTGAACCTAAGCAGGAGTTGGTCAGTGCAATTGTTGGGGTGGCCCCTGTGCCTGACCACTACAGTCCCCCTGCCTTCTTATTAAATCCTTTCTTAAGAAGGAAAGGGAAAGGTTATGTCAGCCTGGAGACCCTCCACATCTCTAGGAACCTCATTTGAGAACATGACGAGGTCCAGCACATCATCTATGAGGACAGGAGGTGAGGTCTCCACTGCAAGCAGACCAGGAACAGCCACTTCCCATCATGGCATTCCCTCAGTTACCAGGACATCTCATTTTGGAATTGTTGAGAATGCTGAGTGAGCCACACATGTTCTTGGTGGAGGAGGGAGAAACCCTGAATAAGACTTTCAGGCACAGGAAGTATAGATCTCTTCTCTTCCCCACTTCTACATTTGCTCCCCCCCAGAGTGGTTTCCGGCAGCTCTGGTATCTTGGGGCTGGGAGGTGCTTTTCTGACTCTCTCACTCAAGAAACAAGCAGGCTGTTCTCGGCATGCACCTTGGGTACCTGGTCCTCACTGCCTTCCTGGGGCAACTGCTGGGTAGGTCTTTGCTTTCTGTAAATTCATCCTCCTTCTTCTTCTCCCAAGGAAACTCCCACCAACCTCATCAGGATCATGCAGAGAACTACTCATGATTAAAGGGAAAACACAAGGTAATGTCACCTCACATTTGTGTTTTTGCACCAGTTCTCTAAAGATTCTCTTAGTGTTAGGAGGAGAGGAGAGGAGAGGAGAGGAGAGGAGAGGAGAGGAGAGGAGAGGAGAGGAGAGGAGAGGAGAGGAGAGGAGAGGAGAGGAGAGGAGAGGAGAGGAGAGGAGAGGAGAGGAGAGGAGAGGAGAGGAGAGGAGAGGAGAGGAGAGGAGAGGAGAGGAGAGGAGAGGAGAGGAGGAGATGCCTCTGATCACTTCTTTCCCTGTTCTCTCCTATTTGATCAATCTCTCTCTGCCTCTCTTTTCTGACCTACATGCTGTCACCTTAGGAGATCTCAGCTCTCTCTGCACTCCCACATTTCTCCCTTCACAATCCCAATTATTAACAGCAGATCCTGTCAAAGCAGTTACATGGACTTTGAAGCTCTCATCCCATTGACATTACCAAGGTGTCCCATTCTACCTCTGGGCTGGTACATGTCTGTCATGACCTCCAGTTTCCTCCTAGTTATTGACACAGGCTGGATTCCTTCTTTCCAAAATTTAGCTCAGCTGTGTGTTGGCTCAGGAGCCCAAGAAATGACAGTGATTCGGAATCAGGATGAATCTTTTTTGTCTCTGCAGGCCTCTCAATCCGCTGGGGGGGTGCTGGTCCTAGCACATGAAGGTCAGGCGTGACAGGTTGTTCCCTGGTCCTCTGGGCAGTAGGAACAGGACCAGGGACACAGCACAGCTCTCCTCAGAGTCCAGCTCTAATCGCCTGCCCAGAACTATTCTGCACCTTGTTGTCCCCACACATCAGGATTCTCCTGCAGGCCAAGGGACAAGGAGACTTCTCTAGCAGAGTTTGGCATTCATTCCTAGTTTGCTTTCCAGAGCCCTTCCCTGCAGAGTTCCTGAGCTTCACTTTCTTCCAGGTACCATGGGGCAGGTCACTGTCACCCAGCAAGAAGGACAAGTCACAGTGAAGCAGAGAGACACCTTCCAAACAACCTGCACATACCAGACACCCAACTTTCGAGGCTTGCTCTGGTACCAGCAGAGGAAAGGCCAAGCTCCCCAGCTGGTCTCATATCACGCAGGATCTGGCCACAAGCGCAGCGACCGTTTCAGCACAACTCTGAACACCACGGGGAAATACAGCGTCCTGCAGGTGGAGGAAGTCGAGGTGTCTGACAGTGCCTTGTACCTCTGTGCTGTGCAAGACACCCTGGTGCAGGGAGCTTCCTTGGCTGTGCAAGAACCCCGGGGAGGGAGGGGATGTGTCTGTGCAAGGCTGAGCTTGTGGGATGGGGCCCTGAGCTGTGCCCTGGCGGTGCTGCTTCCTCTGTGCCCCCAGGGATCTGCAGGGGAAGATCCTGTGATGTAACATTTTCTGTCCATTCCAGACACCATTTATGCACACATCGTGTTCAATATTCTCATACTAAGCCAAGGTAGTTTCTTCTTCTTGCCAGTGCATGGAAAGCTCCACTGCTTGGCAAAGTGCAAGCAGCACACACAAGAGCCATTGCATTGACATGCTAGTGATTTGTTCATCTTGATCACAAGTAGTACACCTGTCCTCCCTGGCAGTAATAGGGTTTGTCTTGTCTTGAGGGGACAGCTTATTACTACTTCCGTTTTGCTGTTTCCCTCTTATACTTCAGTCATGGCAGGTGTTTTTAAGAGGTGCTGGACCTTTTCTTTCTCCTATTGATATGCCAATAAACCGCCCCACATGCAGACCAAGAGAAGTGCACTTGAGGCAGCTCCCAGCATGGGGCATCCATGGGCCCTCTATCCCCTGTTCTCCCTGGGGAGGCAGCAAAAGGCTCAGCCTCATTTCAGCAGGTGTCTCGTCTCTGCCACTGGAACAGGAGGTTGAGGGAAGGTTTCCTCCCCTTCTACTCTGCCCTGGTGAGGCCGCATCTGGAGTAATGTGTCCAGTTCTGGGTTCCCCAGTTTAAGAAAGACAAGGAGTTGCCAGAGAGAGTCCAGCAGAGGGACACAAAGTTGATGAGGGGTCCAGAGCTCTCTCTGTTCATTCTAGAGAAAAGAAGACTGAGTTTCTTATTTGTGCTTATAAATATCTCAGGATGGTGTCAAGAGGATTGTCCAGACTCTTTTCAGTCGTGCTCAATGATAGGATGAGGGGCAGTGGGTACAGACTGAAACACAGGAGGTTCTATCTAAACATAAGGAGAAACTTCTTTACTTTGAGGGTGCCAGAGCCCTGGAATGGGCTGCCCAGAGAGGTTGTGAAGTCTCCGTCTCTGGAGACATTCAGAACCTGTCTGAATGCAATCCTGTGTGATCTGTTCTAGGTGAAACTGCTTTAGTGGGAGGGTTGTACTAGATAATCTCCAGACATTCCTTCCAAACATATCCATTCTGTGATTCTGCGAATCTGTGTGCCTGGCAAAATTATGGAGAAGGTTATTCTGGGACTTATTGAAGAACATCTGAATGACAATGCAGTCACTGGTCAAAGCCAGCATGGGTTCCTGGGCGGAAAGTCCTGCTTGATCAACTCAATTTGTTTCTACAAGGTTTCCCACTTAGTTGACCAAGGGAAGCCTGTTAATGTGGTCTTTTGGGGTTACAGTAAAGCCTTTGATATTGTCTCTCACAGTATCCTCCTGTACAAGGTGTCCAACACACAGATGGAGAAGCACACAATGCATTGGGTGAGCAATTGCATGACGGGCTGGTCTCAAAAGGTTCTAGTAAATGTGGTTCTGCTGGGCTGGTGACCAGTCACTAGTGGAGTTCTGCAGGGATGCATCTTAGGGCCAGTCCTCTTTCATGTCTTTATAAATGACTTCGACTCAGGACTTGAGGGATTGCTTACTGAGTTTGTTGATGACACAAAATCAGGGGGAGCTGTTGACACTCTTGAGGGCAGAGAGGCCCTGCAGAGTGATACAGACAAATTTGAGAACTGGACAATCACCAAGCACATGAAGTTCCACAAGAGCAAGTGCTGGATTTTGTACCCGGGACACAGCAACCCTGGCTGTACAGACAGACTGAAGGACAAGATGCTGGAGAGCAGCTCTGCAGAGATGGATCTGGAGGTTCTGGTTGACAGCAGGTTGAACATGAGACAACAGTGTCCCTGGCAGCCAAAGGGGACCCATGTCCTGGGTACATCCAGCACAGCATGGCCAGCTGGGCAGGGAGCGGATTGTCCCGCTCTGCTCTGCGCTGGGGCAGCCTCACCTGAGGCACTGGGGACAGTTCTGGGCACTACAGGATAAAAAGGTTTTAAAGCTACTGGAAAGTGTCCAGAAGAGAGCTACAAAGTTGGTGAAGGGTTTGGGGGTGAAGCCATATGAGAAACAGCTAAAGTCACTTGGTTTTGTTGGCCTGGAGAAGAGGAGACTGAAGGGAGAATTCATGGCGGTCTACAGCTTCCTTGTAAGGGGAAGACGAGGGACAGACGCTGTGTTCTTCTCTCTGGCAACCAATGGCAGGATCCATGGGAATGGCTGGAATATGGGTCAGGGGAGGTTTAGGTTGCATATTAGAAAAAGATTCTTCCCCCAGACAGTAGTGGAGCACTGGAACAGGCTCCCCAGGGAGGAACTCACAATACCAAGCCTGACAGTATTCGAGAAGAGACTAGATAATGGCCTCAGACAAAAGGTGTGAACTGTGGGGTTGCATACACAGGGACAGGAGTTTGGCTTGATGATCATTGTGGGTTCCTTCCAGCTCAGGATATACTATGAAAGCAGAATCTCTGGGAAAAATGCCCTTAGTTCAAACCCTAAACCACACATGGATCGTTTTCCCTTTTATCTACTTTTCCAAGATCATTTTTGTTGGGCAGGCAAAGCAGGGATCACACCAAGAGCCAGTAGCAGCCCTCTGGCAGCTCTTTGGCCAAAGGCCTCACTCGCACGTCCGGAGAAATGCCATCCCTCCCTCTTCTACAAGGACAAATAGAGATGGTATCATCATTGCAAAGGACCTGAGGTACCTGGTGCTCGTTGCAAGGTTGAGTGCAGTAGGGTCAGGAAGTGGAACTCTCCTGCCATTGATGATAGTTATTAAAGTATGACTAAGGCAAAGACATTTGACATTCAGTTGAAATGTGCTTATGAAGCTTTTGGCATTCAGTCATTCTGAGATCTTCTTCATTTGGCATAATTCCCTGGTGGAGGACAGTGCTACGGGGTTTTCTGTCCTTACACTTCTACACCTTCGGGAGGACAACTGGTGGTTCATGCAGGAAACAGGATATGAGTCCGTAGTGACTGCCAAGAGACATTTCCACTGATCAAAAGGGATGAGATTTAAATGTAAAAGAAACCTTTTCCCCCAGAATGGCAGCCAATTCCTGAGCACAAACTCAGCCCATCTGCAGCTCTCTTGGCATGTGCAACCAGTACTGCCATATCTGCTGATCTTCACATTCTCCTGTATGCTGTTGTCAGAGCAATTCGCTCTCCCTCAGAAATGCACCCTTTCAGTGTCCCCGTTTCTGTGCTGGATGTCCTCACCTCCCGCATGCTCAACTACCATTTCATCCTTGACACATTCAACAGTGGGTGTCAATTTTCCCTGCTACTCCCGCCCATGGCCACGGGCTATAGCCTTGACGTTGGGTGATGGAGGGGACAGGAAGGTGCAGTAGCAGCTATGGGCCATCCCAAGGGCTGTTCCAAGCTTTACTGCTCTTGCCATTCTGCAAAGCAAATCATCTTTCAGAGCCCCACACCCACTCCCTGCCACCCCAGCACAGCTCTGGCCACAGCAAGGGAACATCCTTACTCAAGAGCTCAGGGGGCTGCTGACCCCTCAGGGCCTCTTGCCTTACTGAGCATTTGTGGGCAGAGGCACAGCAAGGCAGGACCTGGTGGTCACTGACAGCAGAGTAGCCAGGGATGATTTCCTCAAGTCCAAGGGAAGGTGCCCAAAAGAGGAGCCACTGCAGACTGTCCCAACCTCTCATTCCTCTATCAATGGAGAAAGACCTTCTTGTGCCTTCACCCCCTTTCCACCCCAGAGTAACGCCCTTCTCCTTTGGCAGTCTGGGGAGAGTTCACAGAGGGAAGGACCACATGGAGAACAAGCTTCAGTGCAGCAGAACTTTAATGCATAAAAGAGGGAGACAATGTCACTGCAAGTAGAGGACAGCAGTGCAGGAATCCCCAGAGGAATCCACAAGTCTGCAGTCCATGGTCATTAAGAAGTTTGTGCATGATGTTCATCTGCCCACCCCATAGAGTGAGAGAAGACAGCTGATTCCCAACAGGTTGGACCTGGGGGAACCCTGTTGCCAAGGAGAACTGAAGCAATAAAAGAAAAAGGTAGAAAAGGTAAAGCCATTCAGCTATACTGAAAACACTTTGCCCAGCACCATGTTTTGAGTTCCTCAAGGTGTCTCCCTGGGCCCTTCCCAGATTCTTTATCAGCGCAGGTACCTTCTGCCAAAGTAGCGGCCGGAAATGCCAGAGAGGTCACAGCAGCCAGAGTTGATGGGCACTCCATCACAGCTGAGGATTCTGCCAACAGCAGCAGAGGTGGAGGAGCCCACAACGGTGTTCTGTGGGAAGGAGCTGAGGATGGGGCCAGGCAGCGTCACCACCACAGGGGAGGGCTCGATGACAACTCTGGAGTCCTGGCACTGCCTGACACAGGGCTCATTGCAGCTGTTGGCCAGTGGGGTCGGACCACAGGGCTGGCAGGGCAGGCACTGGTTGTAGCAGGACATTTCTTGAGGGTGGATATGAAGCTGTGAGAGAGGGCAGGGAGGAAGCAGAGCATAGAAGTGTGTGAGAAGCAGCCTGGTTACCCTGTCAGAAAGAAGCCAAGGCCACTACTGAGTGGGGAGCTGGAAGCTGTGCCAGGAGCCACACAGTCTTCATGACACTAAAAGGAGCAGCCTGGCACAGAGAGGCTCTCTCTCTCCTACTGAATACACCAAAAGCCACCTCTGCCACCTCCCAGCCTGTTCCTAAGCAGAACATTTTCCCACTTCCCTCTCCCTAGACAAGAAGAGGTGTATCACAGGAGAGATCATAGACAGTATCAGCTGAGATGTCCATTGATGAGAGAAATGCCAAATTGGAAGAGGAGAAGAGGTTTCAGACTCACCTGGTTCCTGGGAAGAAGGAGCCAAGAGAAGTGGATGAGAGAGCCAGACCCTGGGCTGCCTTTTATACCTGCTCTTCATTGCTGCAGGACCAGAGAGAACCTTGGAAGAGGTAACAGTTTTCTGACAAACTCGTCTTGAATGCAAATCATCACAGCTAATGAGATGGGCTGTGCTTTAGTTTCCTGTACTGCTGCCTTTTCATTTTCAGGTTTGTTCCATACCCATTCCTCAGTGAAGGCTTCTTATGATCCCTGGGATGAAAGGCCCAAGCATTTCTCAGGCAGTAATGAAGCAATGCAGGCAGAAGATTCAACTGAAGAGTTTGATGGGTCTAGAGCAGACAAATGAGGTCATCCTGGGACACTCCCTTGGGTCTCTTTGTACTGCCATTCTCAGGAAAATTTAATCCTCCTCAGCTGGATCACAGTATCACAGTATCACAGTATGTTTGGGATTGGAAGGGACCTCAAAAGATCATCTAGTCCAATCCCCCTGCTGGAGCAGGAACGCCTAGGTGAGGTCGCACAGGAATGTGTCCAGGCGGGCTTTGAATGTCTCCAGGGAAGGAGACTCCACAACCTCCCTGGGTAGCCTGTTCCAGTGCTCTGTTACCCTCACTGAGAAGAAGTTCTTTCTCAAATTTAAGTGGAACCTCTTGTGTTCCAGCTTGATCCCATTGCCCCGTGTCCTATCATTGTTTGCCACTGAGAAGAGCCTGACTCCATCCTCATGGCACTCACCCTTTATATATTTATAAACATTAATAAGGTCACCCCTCAGTCTCCTCTTCTCCAAACTAAAGAGCCCCAGCTCCCTCAGCCTTTCTTCATAAGGGAGGTGCTCCACTCCCTTAATCATCTTTGTTGCCCTACGCTGGACCCTCTCCAGCAGTTCCCTGTCCTTCTTGAACTGAGGGGCCCAGAACTGAACACAATATTCCAGATGGGGTCTCACCAGGGCAGAGTAGAGGGGAAGGAGGACCTCTCTCGATCTACTGACCACCCCCCTTGTAATACACCCAAGGATGCCATTAGCCTTCCTGGCCACAAGGGCACAGTGCTGGCTCATGGTCATCCTGTTGTCCACCAGGACCCCCAGGTCCCTTTCCCCTACACTGCTCTCTAATAGGTCATGCCCCAACCTATACTGGAACTTGGGATTGTTCCTGCCCAGATGCAGGACTCTACACTTTCCCTTGTTAAATTCCATCAGATTATCCCCCGCCCAACTCTCCAGCCTGTCCAGGTCCCGCTGGATGGCGGCACAGCCTTCTGGCGTGTCAGCCACTCCTCCCAGCTTAGTGTCATCAGCAAACTTGCTGATAGTACACTCAATTCCCTCGTCTAAATCATTAATGAATATATTGAATAATATTGGCCCCAGTACTGACCCCTGAGGCACTCCACTAGATACTGGCCTCCAACTGGACTCCGCACCATTGACCACCACTCTCTGGCTTCTCTCTTTAAGCCAGTTTGCAACCCACCTCACTACTCTATTGTCGAGACCACACCTCCTCAATTTAGCTGTGAGGATGCTGTGAGGGACTGTGTCAAAGGCTTTACTGAAGTCAAGGTAGACCACATCCACCGCTCTGCCATCATCCATCCACCTTGTTACATTCTCATAAAAGGCTATGAGGTTGGTCAAGCATGACTTACCCTTGGTAAAGCCATGCTGACTGCCCCTAATGACCCTCTTATCCCTGATGTGCCTTGAGATGGCACCAAGGATAAGCGGTTCCATTACTTTCCCAGGGACAGAGGTGAGGCTGACCGGTCTATAATTACCCGGGTCCTCCTTCTTGCCCTTTTTAAAGACTGGAGTGACATTTGCTTTCCTCCAATCCTCGGGCACCTCTCCCGTTTCCCAAGACTTGGCAAAAATGATGGATAGCGGTCTAGCAATGACTTCAGCCAGCTCCCTCAGCACCCGCGGATGCATCCCATCTGGACCCATGGATTTATGGACGTCCAGACTACTTAATTGTTCCCTAACCCAGTCCTCATCGACTAAAGCAAACTCCTCCATTAACCTGGCTTCATCCGGGGTCTCAGGGGTACAGGGTTCCCCAGGACATCCTCCAGCGGAGTAGACAGAGACAAAGGCGGCATTCAGCAATTCTGCCTTCTCTGTGTCTTCTGCCACCAGGGCACCCACCTCATTCATCAGTGGGCCTACATTGCCTCTGGTATTAGTTTTATCTGCTATGTATTTGAAAAAGTTCTTCTTGCTGTCCTTGACCCCTCTCGCCAGCTGTAATTCTAAGGAGGCCTTGGCTACCCTAGCTGCCTTCCTGCATCCTCTAACAGCAGCCTTATATTCCTCCCAAGTGGCCAGCCCCTGCTTCCATGACCTGTAAACTCGCCTCTTCTGCTTGAGCATACCCAACAGATCCCTATTCAACCACGCAGGCCTTCTGGCTCCCTTCCTCGACTTCCTACGTGTGGGGATGCTCTGATCCTGAGCATGGAAGAAGCAATCTCTGAATGCAATCCAGCTCTCTTGGGCCCCTTTTCCTTCAAGCAGTCTTGCCCATGGGGTTTCCCTCAGCAGTTGCTTGAAAAGGCCGAAATTAGCCCTGCCAAAGTCCAGGGTTGCAATTCTACTTGCTATTCTGTTCCTGCCACACGAGATGCTGAACTCCACCATCTCTTGGTCACTGCAACCCAGGCAGCCCTCAACCTTTACTGCTTCAACCAGACCCTCTTTGTTAGTGAGGATGAGATCCAGCAGTGCCCATGGGTTCACATGCATGAGGACGTGCCAAGTCCTCATCTTTCCTGGCCTCCTCAGATCACCACTATGGTTCATTTTTTATACCATTCCAGGCCTGTGTGCTACGCTGTTCGGTTATGATCCCATCTTCTTAACACTGCCCAGTCCCTGGGGTCCTTAGCAGAGTCCACGACCTTCTCCAGTACCACAGTTCATGGTGTTGCTATGGGTGTTCTTTTCTTGTGTGTACTTGCAAGCTGCCAGGTTTGTGCAGATGCATGTGGGAGCACAGATTTATGTATAATTCCATGCTAATGAGCATAAACCTCTGTGTGTGTGTGTGTGTCCTTGGGTTTACACATCATGAGGGAACGCTCTGCTGGTGGCTGGGACATTCTCCACTACTCCCTTCATGAGCACCACAGAGCACCAGGGTCCCAGGGTCAGAAGGAGCCTGAGTGTAGCTGAGTGGTGATCGCACCTGCCTACTGGAGATCTGTCCAGGGAAGAGGCTCTGAAATGCAGTCCCCGTCTCCTGAGCCATCGTTTTCCTGCCACTCCAAAGTTCTTGCTCCTCTGCCACGTATTTCAAACCACAACAAGGATGGTTTCACTTGAGTTTGATTACTTGATTTAACTCAATGTAACAACATTGGGTGTGTCTCAACATGGTTGGCAGTCTCCCCTCCCTGCATCTCCAGGCCAGGACACAGCTGCTCTCCCCAGTGCTAGAGAGTTCAAAAGGATGAGGTTTGCTTTATGGGAAAGAAGGAAAGCTGAGGAATCCTGCACAACCTTGTGCTGGCCATCCCTGAGTGAATCTGCTTCCAATGCATTCTTAAATGTGTCTGAGATGGAACACAATCTACCACACTTGATCTGGGAATGAATCCCCAAAGCCAGCCACAGTCCCTCTTTCTAACCAGGTTTGTGTCTCAGTGGGTGCATTTTCTAAGCCTCCGCTCATGAATTTCCATCAGCTGGATCTCAGATATGACTTGTGGAAGGTGCAATTGTGAACTTTCCCCCTTACATTTATTGACCTCAGGAAGATCAGTGACAGGGAGCTCTATTGGGAGAACTCAGCCAGGGCTGATTCCCCTCTCCATGAAGCTGCTTCTGACCTGTGGCTCTAGTGATTCTGAGGGTGAACCTCGTTGCTGTCTCCTGGAGGATGTGGGGTTTTAAGGGAGACCCAGAGGAGCATGAGACAGCAGTGCGCCCTTGCAGCAAAAAGGAGCAACTGCATCCTGTGCTGTATTAGTGAAAGTGTTGCCCTCAGGTGCAGGAACATGACCGTGTCTCATTTGAGGTCTCACGTGGAGTAGTGCGGCCAGTTTGGGATTGCCTGATCCACAAAGGGAATGAGTTCATCAAATACAACCACGTATCTTCAGGGGCTGATGAACATGCATATCAAAGAGAACGAGAGAACTGGGTCTGTTCTTCTTGGAGATGTTTCAGGGGAGGGAGAGGGAGAGGAAAAGGAGGAGACGGAGAAGGAGGAGGAAGAGGAGGAGCCGGAGGAGGCGGCCGTGCCGAAGCAAGGAGCCGGGGCTGGCAGGGGCAGCGAGACGCGGGCGGCGGAGCGGCGGGATGCGGCGGTGCCGGGGCGCAGGGCTGGCGGGACTGGCCGCGGTGTTCCTGGGTGCGCGGGGCTGGCGGGGCTGGGTGGGGGCCGGGTCTCAGCCTGGAGCGTTCCCAGGGGACCTCAGCACCAGCTCTTCCCTCTCCTTCAACGTGTCCTTTCCCTCTCCCTGCCTCTCTGACATCTTTTATGATCCTTTCCCACCCCTCCACGTCCCCCCTTCCTGTTCTCCCTCTCTACTCTTCCTCTCTTCTCCATTGACCTACTCATCTTTGGACCCATCTCTCCATGCGTCTACTATCTCTTCATGATCCCCTCTTCACACTCTCTGAAACGCCTTTCTCATCTGTTCCCTCTGCTTTTTTTACATCTGTAGGCATAAGTTTGCTTTCCTGCACTGCACCATACATCATGCTATTCCTCTGTTCATTTAGCAATTATTCTTCTTCTGAATTCAGCCCTCCATGTTTCACTGCAACGCACCAAAATCTCCCATCGCCTTTCCCTGTCACCTTTCATTCATCTGTGCACATGACTGTCATTTGGTCTCTCAATGCATCAGTTTCAGATTCCATGCCAGCCTTCTGTCCTTGCTCAACAGACCCACACAAGTATAATCTGCCAACCATGTCAAGGAGTATATTTTCCCCAATTCTTCCGGTCTCGCTCTCTGTCACTGACACTGTTCCTAAAGATTTCTCAAGGGAAAGTGCCATCAGACCTGGGTGATCTTCGGTGATCTTTGGTCTTTCCTTCTCCTTTCTCTGCAGTGGCCGGAGCCAGAGCTCAGGTGCAACAGGACCTGTCAGCAGAGACCACCGAGGACACCGGCATCAGCATCAACTGCTCACACCCCAACATACAGTCAAACGAGGTCATTTACTGGTACCGTCAGCTCCCAGGCCGAGGCCCCGCGTTCCTCGCACTCGGTCACAAAGGCTCCAAAGCGCTGTCGGACCCACCGGGTTGGCTCTCGGTGGCGGCAGACCGCCGGTCCAGCGCCCTGTGGCTCTCCCGGCCCCGGCGCGGGGACGCGGCGGTGTATTACTGCGCCGTGGGAGACACGGGGAGAGGAGCCGGGGCTGCGGCCGGGCACGAACCGCCGCGGGCGGGGCCGGGCGGGTGTGGCGGGGCCGGGGGGACAGTCCCTTTCCGGGCCCGCCAGGGGGCGCTGCCGCTCTGCCCGCCGGCACCACCTCACCCCGCAAAATCACAGAATGGTCGGAGTTGGACGGAACCTCTGGAGATCACCTAGTCCAACCCATCTGCTAAAGCAGGTTCACCAGAGCAGATCACACAGGAATGCATCCAGGTGGGTCTTGAATATTTCTGGAGAAGGAGACTTCCCAACCTCTCTGGGCAGCCTGTTCCAGGGCTCTGGCACCCTCAAAGTAAAGATGTTTTTCCTTGTATTCAGATGGAGCCTCCTGTGCTTCAGCTTGTGCCCGTTGCCCCTCATCCTATCATTGGGCACCACGGAAAAGAGTCTGGTCTCATTCTCTTGACATCCACCCTTGAGATAGTTATAAACACTGATGAGATTCCCTCTCAGCCTTCTCCTCTCCAGGCTGAACACACACAGCTCCCTCAGTCTCTCGTCATAAGAAAGGTGCTCTAGGCCCCTAATCATCTTCGTAGTTGGCCGCTAGACTCCCTCCAGTAAATCCTTATCCTTCTTAAACTGGGGATCCCTGAACTGGACGCAGTAGTGCAGATGCAACCTCACCAGGGCAGAGGGGAGGGGGACGATAACCTCCCTTGACCTGTTGGTCACACTCTTTATGTACCCCAGGATACCGTTGGCTTCCTTGGCCACAAGGGCACATTGTTGACTCATGGTCAACCTGTTGTCAACCAGAACTCCCAAGTCCTTCTCTGCAATGGTGCTTTCCAGCAGGTCCACCTCTAAGCTGTACTGGTACCTGGGGTTATTCCTTCCCAGGGGCAGGACCCTACACTTGACCCCTGTTAAACCTCATCAGTTGTCTGACTAGCACCAGCATCAGAACTGCAGGGGTGTCACAGCTGCCTCTGCGCCCCGTAGGCCTTGGAGTCATCCACAGACACCTCTCCAGACTCTCACACTGGGCAAAAACATTCTCCCACCTCTCATCCCCCTCCCACTCCCACCAGGATACAGACAGAAATACCCCACCACAGGGGGGAGGAATTGTGACCAGAGCGGTGCCAGTGTCCTGTGGTGCCCAGGAAGGAGCAATTGCAGCTGCTGCACCACTGGCTCATGGCGAGGAGCAGCGAGTTTCTACTCTGCACAGGGAGGCGGGCAGCAGAGATCCTCCTGCCCATGGGCAGCCACACAGCCCTCGCTCCTGCCGCATCGACCGGCCACTGCTCCCATGGAACAGAAGGAGTCTGTTCTTGGACTTTTTTCTTTCCCCACCAGCACAGCCAAGCGATCCCTGAGCAGATGCTTTCCTCTGGTCTGCAAACAGAAGGACTCCAATGCTAAGATGCTAATGCAAAATTTGACTTGGAAAACAACAACCAGAAGGGAGTTCACATTTTGTTACTTTGTTGGAGCTTGGATATGTAGTTTAAAACTGTGTCCTCCAGATACAAGCTTTCAGCGAGATTTCAAAATGGTCCTGCTAGTGTTACAAAGTCACTGCATGCATGCGGTTCAGGAGTTCAAGCTCCACACCAACCAGGAACAGGGGATGTCAAGGTCACAGGCACCTTCAAGCACTCCCAACTGTGGCTGAGTGTTGAGACCATGAGCTTGCGTGACGGAATTCAGAAGCTTTGTAGTTGAGGCCCAGGAGACAGGGTAAAAGCTTGGAATGGTCACACTGACCACAGCCCTAAGGGATGCCAGGTTCCTACTTGAAGAGTGAGACAGAAAGAGATTGGTTAAGCTACCCTAAGGGGCTGGAGGTCTGAGGTGAGAGCTGGCACTGAAGCAGGGACTGGTCAGTGCACTTCTAGGGGTGAGCCCTGTGCCTGCCCACTACAGTCCTCCCTGCCTGCTTATTAAATCCTTTTTAAGCGAGAAAGGGAAAGGCTGTCTCAGCCTGGAGACTCTCCACACCTCTAGGAACCTTTCTCTAAGTTATGAGTAGGTCCAGCACATCCCTGAGTTGAGGACTTCACTGCGAGCAGACAAGGAGCAGCGCATTCTCATGATGGAGCACAGGACATCTCATTTTTGAAATGTCCAGAATGCTGAGGGAACCACAGGTGGTGCTGCTGGAGGAGGCAGAAGCCCAGAAGGAGCATTTCAGGCACAGGAACAACACATCACTTCCCTTCCCCACTTCTACATTTGCTCCCCCCCCAGAGTGGTTTCCCATAGCTCTGGTATCTCAGGGCTGGGAGGTGCTTTTCTGACTCTCACTTGATAAACAAGCAGGTTGGTCTCACCATGCACCTCGGGTATCTCGTCCTCACTGTCTTCCTGGGACAACTCTTCGGTAAGTCCTGGTTTTCTATAAATGCATCATTCTTATTCTTCTCCCAAGGAAACCCCCATGAACCTTGTCAAGGTCATGCAGAGAACTACTCATGAATAACAGCAAAATGCTGGGAAATGTCACCTCATATTTCTGGTTTTTCACTGGTTCTCTCTATTCTCTTACTGCTGGAAATGAGAAGGGAAAGATACCTCAGATCCTTTCTCTGCTTTTTCTCTGCCCTTTAATCGATCTCTCTCTACCTCTCTCTTCTGACCTACATGCTGTCCCCACAGGCGATCCCGGATCTCTCTGTACTCCCACATTTCTCCCTTTACGATCCCAATTATTAACAGCCGATTCTGTCAAAGTCATTACACGGAATTTAAAGCTCTCATCCCATTGACATTAACAGGGTGTCCCATTCTACCTCTGGGCTATCATGACCTCCAGTTATCTCCTAGTTGTTGACACAGACAGGGCTCCCTCTTTCCAACATTCAACTCAGCTGTGCGTTGACTCAGGGAGCCAGGAACATATGAGATGACAAGGAATCGGGATGAATCTTTTTGTCATACCTCTGCAGGCTCCTCAACCTGCGGGAGGGCTGCAGGTCCCAGCACATGAAGGTCAGGCATGACAGGCTGTTCCCTGGTCCTCTGGGCAGTAGGAACAGGACCAGGGACACAGCACAGCTCTCCTCAGAGTCCAGCTCTTCTCTCCTGCCCAGAACTACTCTGCACCTTGCTGTCCCCATGCATCAGGATTCTCCTGCAGGGCAAGGGACAAGGAGACTTCTCCAGCAGAGTTTTGCGTTCATTCCTAGTTTGCTTTCCAGAGCCCTTCCCTGCAGAGTTCCTGACCTTCACTTTCTTCCAGGCACCATGGGGCAGGTCACTGTCACCCAGCAAGAAGGACAAGTCACAGTGAAGCAGAGAGACACCTTCCAAACTACCTGCACATACCAGACTTCGTACTTTCGAGGCTTGCTCTGGTACCAGCAGAGGAAAGGCCAAGCTCCCCAGCTGGTCTCATATCACGCAGGATCTGGACTCAAGCGCAGCGACCGTTTAAGCACAACTCTGAACACCACGGGGAAATACAGCGTCCTGCAGGTGGAGGAAGTCGAGGTGTCTGACAGTGCCTTGTACCTCTGTGCTGTGCAAGACACCCTGGTGCAGGGAGCTTCCTTGGCTGTGCAAGAACCCCGGGGAGGGAGGGGATGTGTCTGTGCAAGGCCAAGCTTGTGGGATTGGACCCTGAGCTGTGCCCTGGCAGTGCTGCTTCCTCTGTGCCTCCAGGGATCTGCAGAGAAAGATCCTGTGATGTAACATTTTCTGTCCATTCCAGACACCATTTATGCACACATGGTCTTCAATATTCTCATACTATACTAAGTCAAGGCAGTATCTTCTTCCTACCAATACATGGGAAGCTCCACTCTTTGGCAAAGTGCAAGCAGCAAGCACATGAGGCATTGCATTGACATATTAGTGATTTGTTCATCTTGACCGCTAGCAATAGCCACAGGCACATCTGTCCCCTGCAGCAGTATCTGGTTTTGTCTTATCTCACGATGGAGACAACTGAAAACTGATTGCGTTATGTTCTTTCTCTCTTGAACTTCAGCCATGACAGTTGCATTTGAGGTGCTTTACCTTTACCTTCTGATCTTTCTTAGTATGACAATAAACCAAAATAAACACAAAGAAAAGCTCCTTCCAGGCAGCTCCCAGCTTGGGGCATCCATGGATCTTCATTCCCTTGTTCTCGCTGGGGAGGCAGCAAAAGCCTCAGCCACATATCAGCAGGTGTCCCATCTCTGGTCCCATGGTGTCTCTGGGGATATTAAAAATTCTCATGGGAGCTTGTCAGTCCCTTCTGCTCTTGTTGTATTATGAACTGGCACTTCTGGTAGCAAGTGTCCCGTATCTGCTGGATTAGGAATGATGTGCACTGCTCTCTTTCCTTAATGGGTTTTTCTGTCCTTTATTTTTTTTTTTTGGGGGGGGGCCCAGAGGTGGTTCCTCAAGAGAAACATCTCCATGAACAGTAGCGGTTGCAGAAACTCCCAGTGCAGGACCAGGCACTGTCCCACACTCTGCTGGCTCAGGGGGACACATGCGGCACAGCCTCGGCTCTGCAGACAGCTCCTCTCCAAGCTTCACGTTGTCATGTGTGACAACCCAATGCCTGTACCAGCCTGGGCCCCACACCCTGTCCCCTGGGCAAACACAAAGGCTACCCCAGGACAACAGCACAGCCCAGAGAAAGGCTGCATTGCCATTGACCAACAGGAGCAAATGTCACACCAGCTTTGAAAAGTGTCAAGATTGTCCAAAGCAGCTGTAACATTCTGTACCCTTAATGTGCAACCATCCTCAGTTCCCTTGGGAGTTGCACACCCCCGTCTCCAGGAAGGAAACACCAGGCAGCCAGTGACCTGAACCTATAGCAGGAGCCCCTGAATTTCTAAATTTCAGGTGCAACTGGTTAGGCTAGAGCAAGAAAGCAAGAGCAGCAGGCAGGAGTGAGGATGACCCCAGAGCACAGCCCAGGTCAGGCAGTGCCCACACTAGCAGGGTGCAAGGGTGCAGGTGCCCATGGCTGACTATGACTCTCTCTATCTCTGCTGCAGGACCAAAATGGATGGGCACAAGCAAACCAGGACATGGATGGGGTGTATTGAAGACAACTTTCTGATGCAGACATTCCATGAATGGACATGGGGAGAGGCTCTGTTGGACCTGCTACTCAAAAATGAAGAAGAACTATTGGATGATGTAGAGTTCAAGGGTAGCCTTGCCTGCAGTGACCAGGACACTGTGGAGCTCAAGATCTACAGAGGACTGAGCAAGTCAAATAGGACTGCTACGTCCCCCACTCCAGGAGAGCACATCTCAGTATCATCAGGGCCCTACCTGCTTGGCAGGTTGCAATGGGAAACTGTCTTGGAGCTCAGAGGGTCCCAGCAGAGCTGGCTGCCCTTCAAGGACAGCCCTGTCAGAGCACAAAGATGGTCTTCTGCCATGTGGAGGAAAAAGCACAGCTGGAGGGGAAAGCTGCAAAGAGGGTGAAGGCAACCAAGAAAAGAATCTTGGAGCCTATTGGCAGCAAAAGGAAGGGTCAGCCAGTTAGAGTTCATTGCTTAGTACAGAAAGGGACCTGGTGAAAAATGGTAGGAGAAAGGCTGATGTACTCAGTGCCTTATTCTCCTCAGTTTTTTCTCATATGGCTTCTCCTCAGGCCTATCACACCCCTGAACCTCCCCACAGATGCTATGGGAATAAAGCAATACCCACAGTAGAAGAAGGAACAGGGAAGCTCTTACTACCATTTGGATATGCACATGTTCAAGGGCTCACTTCCAGACCCATCCAAGTGTGTTCAAGGAGCTGACTGGACTCAGTCCCTGAAAGGCAGATGCAGCAAATACTCTCAGAAATCTCGTCTATACTCATTAAGGGCCAGAAGGGAACTGGGAGCAGCTCACATGGGATTTCTGAGGGTAAATCGTGCCTCACCACCCTCAATACTTTCTATGAGGCGGTGACTGGCGCTATATGGAAGGGGAGGGACACTGGCTCTGGTGTACCTTGACTTTCACAAGACTTTGACATACCTTCATGGGTGCACACACACACACACCTATAAGCACACAGAGATCTGAACACTCACAGGCAAAAACACACTGAACGTCTGTTATTTGGAGCTCAGATCCAACTTGCAGGCAGTGCAGTTGAGGGCTTTCCCCCTTCCCTTTAGTGACCTCAGTGAGATCAGTGCCAGGGAGCTCTGCCGGGAGAGCTCTGCCAGGGCTGATTCTCCTCTCCATGAAGCTGCTTTGAGCTGATCCCTAGTGCATCTGGGGGTGGCCAATCTCACTGCTCTCTCATGCGGTAACAGGCACTGTGGACACAGGAAGGAGAGCGGATGTGTGTATCTAGAGTACAACAAGACCTTTGGCAGCTTCTCTACTGTCATTACAAAATATGAGATGAATGGGTTCAGTGAAAGGAGGATAAGTAGGGTAAAAAATTGCCTGGACTACCAGGCTCAGAGAGTTGTGACCACAGTGCAAAGCCCAGCTGGCTGACACACATCAGTGAGGTCTAATATTAGGGATCAGTAGTGACACCAATACTGTTTGAGGTTTTCATGAATGCCATGAGTGACAGGAAGTCTGTGGATAACAACCAGCAAGGGGAATGAGAAGTAACTGTGAGACACGGCTTTTGTTCAAAGAACCTGGACAGGCTGAAGAAATGGGCTGACTGGAACCTCATGAATGCCAAAAAGAGAAAGGGCAAGGTTTTGCATATGACAGAGAGATCAGTCCCTGCAGTCATGCAGGCTGGGGCTGGCTGCCGGGGAAACAGATCAAGAGAAAATGAGATGGGGTTTTAGGACACACTTAGCTGAACATAAGGCAGCAGTGTGCCCTTGCAGTAATTAGGACCAACTGTATTCTGAGCTGTATTATTCAAATTGTTGACAGCAGGTGCTGGAAAATGATCCTGCCCCTCTGTCCCATCACAGACCACATCTGGGGTACTGCATCCAGGCTGGTGGTCTGTGCTCCAAGAGGAGTAGTGACATCCTGAAGGGAGTTCAACAAAGTCCACTGTATAAATTAGGGGTCATGAGAAGGTGAGAGAATTGGATCTGTTCACCTTAGTGATGTCTCAGGGGAGAATTTCCTGTTTTCCACAATGACTTGTTCAGAGGAAAACAAGAAGATGGACCTAATCCACGGAACTGCCCAGGAAACAGGGGAAATGTCCGGTAATGGGATCTCTTGTAGATGACCTCTGCAGGTCAATTCTCACATACATTCTGAATCTGGGTCCCCCCTCCCTGCCCTCCCTGACGTCTGCACAACCAAGGGCACATCGGACCTCACACTCCCTCTGCCACAAACCAACTTTCAGTCATAGTGCTGGAAATACACAGAGGCAGCTGAAGGGAGGCTCTCAGCCTCCTCACTGCCAACCGCAGGAAAGCAGTGGCTGCTGTTTCCAGCCCCTGAGCTCGGAGACAGCTCTGGAAGCTGATCCATCTCCTGAGTCAAGGCTCTGCAGCTGCCCCAGGCTGCAGCTGATGCAGTGTGGGTTTCTTCTTGCTGGAGGACAGACAGAGTATTTTTCCCAGGAGCCAAAGTTGTGGCTGTGCAGAGCCGTGGAGTCCTGTGAGCGGGCGACACACCGAGCGGCGCCGGCGCAGGACTCAGGTCCGGGGCGGAGCTGGTGGAAAGGAGAGGAGAGGAGAGGAGAGGAGAGGAGAGGAGAGGAGAGGAGAGGAGAGGAGAGGAGAGGAGAGGAGAGGAGAGGAGAGGAGAGGAGAGGAGAGGAGAGGAGAGGAGAGGAGAGGAGAGGAGAGGAGAGGAGAGGAGAGGGAAGAGGAAGACGAGAGGGAAGAGGAAGACGAGAGGGAGGAGAGGAGGAGGTGGTGGCGGAGCAGAGAGCCGTGGCTGGCGAGGGGCAGCGAGGCGCGGGTGGAGGAGCGGCGGGATGCGGCGGTGCCGGGGCGCAGGGCTGCCGGGACTGGTCGCGGTGCTCCTGGGTGCGTCGGGCTGGCGGGGCTGGATGGGGCCGGGGCTGAGCCTGGGGTGGCTCCTGCAGGTCCCTCGATGCTGTCGTCCCCTCAGGTTTTTTCACGGATATCTGGCCGCAACCAGCCCCCTTTCCATTCCACATTCCCTCTAGAAAACGAATTGCTGTATTCTTTGTCCAGCACTCCCCGTTTCCCCTCTTTCCTCTGAGTCTTTCCTTATAACTCATGAAGTCATTTCTTCAGCATGATACTCTACTTTTATCATTCCTTTGCCCCCATTTTTTGCTTTTTTAATTATTCTACTCTTCCACCCATCATTCACGCATTCATCTCTCCACCAACTATTAATGGACATTTCTGTTACAGCACATGTTGACAGCTTCTGTAAGCTTTTCTCCTTATCATCTCTCCATGTTCCTGACTTCTGTGGGATTTGTCCTGGGAAACAGCAGGCAGAGCTGTGCAGTTTATCAGGTGTATTTCTTATTTTTCTCCCCGGCAGTGGCTGTGGGCAAAGCGCAGGTGCAGCAGGACCCGTCGGCAGAGACCATCGAGGGCGCAGAAATCAGCATCAACTGCTCACATCCCAACATAAAGACAGGCGACTACATCTACTGGTACCGTCAGCTCCTGGACCGAGCTCCCGAACTCCTCGTGTGGGGTGTTAAAGCATCCAAGGTGATGTCGGCCCCACCAGGACGGCTGTCGGTGGCGGCAGACCGCCGGTCCAGCGCCCTGTGGCTCTCCCGGCCCCGGCGCGGGGACGCGGCGGTGTATTACTGCGCCGTGGGAGACACGGGGAGAGGAGCCGGGGCTGCGGCCGAGCACGAACCGCCGCGGGCGGGGCCGGGCGGGTGTGGGGAGAGAGGGGAGAGCCCCTGACCGGACCCGCCAGGGGGCGCCGCTGCTCTGCCCGCGGGGGCCGCCCGGCCCCGCCTGATCCCGGGGCGGTTCCCCGCCCCGACCGCTCCGGCTTCAGCATCTCTTGGTCCTCCTTGCAGTCGCTGCCTTGGTTCAGCACCTCTTCTCATCGATGGTTGCTGCGGGTCTGTGCTCCTGAAGGCAGCAAAGAGCTGTGCTTGTGCAGCGCTACATGTGGAGTCTGAGACGGTCTGTGCAAGGCAGGGAGGGGAGTAGGGTGCTTTCCACAAGGCTCTCTTGCTTCCTCAGAAACGACTCAGAGCTTTCTGGGAAACGTGGCATCCTCTGGCCTGTCTGTAAAGACCTGCAGCATTGTCTCAGAAATGCATCGCAGAGGTCACCGATTCCCCTCCAGCCCATGGAAGCCTGGTCCTCCTCTTGCCTCTGTCCTCCTCCCATCTAGAATGCTGAGCTCTTTTTGCCTTTTAGGAAGGCAAAGTGACAGCTGTAGGTCCTTCACACGGGGACATAGCACAGGGAGATCATGGTGTCACAGCAAACTGACCCCAAGTTCTTCAAAGAGATGTTCAGCTTAGTGGGTGTCTCATCAGAGCTTATCTCCCTTGTGAAAACACACCAACAGATCCCACCCAGTGTTTTTTCCCTTCCCGAGGATACACACAAGGATCTCAAACCTACGTATGGAGAAACACTCATAGTATCCTTGGGCATTCACATGGTGCAATTAGGAATGATGTGATGAAGAAACCAATGCCCTGAGGAGTTACTGGAGTTGCAATGAGAGTCAGCCCGTACATGGCAAAGGTCCATTCCAACAAACCAGAAATGTTTGTCAGAGCTCTGCCATGTTCTCTTTACTGTGGTTTGCCACCTGCTCCTCAGCCCTGGCAGGGCCAGGCTTTCATCTGCACTCAAGTGGTTACCTTGCCTTGCAGCTGTGATTGATTTTATTTCTCCAACACCAACAGACACAAGGGATTTATCCCAGGACATCTCTGGTTCCTCTCTCTAGGCTGGGTAGCTGATTCTTTCCGGACATGACAAAGCTGTTCCAAACAGAGCAGTACATTGCCCTGAATGAAGCACAAATATAGCAAAGCATGGTGAACCCAAAGTGGCATGTGACTTAGTCTTCTCCATGGGTCTCCTAACAGTGGTGGGAATGGGCTCATCCTTGTCACTGTGTGGAGTGAGCAGTCCCTGTAGTTCTAATCTAATTCTTCCTTGGCAGACTTTCCTTCCTGGAGATCTCCTGCACCACCACCCTTGTCCTCAAAATGCTGGAGAATTTTTCTGGCACCAGGCCTACCATTTCAGATTCCTGCTGTCATTTTTCCACGTCTTCATGAGCATGACTGAGTTTATGACCCTCTCAACCATGTTCTTTGATCGTTATATCACAATATGCAAATACTCTGTAAAACACTCTATCATGACAAAGAAAGTCCACTTCCTGCTGGTGCTGGGAGCATGGGCAGTGGGCTTTGTGCTCATCTTCTCCCAGGTGGCTCTGCTTTTGAAGCCTCCTTTCTGTACCAAGAACATTGTTGACTATTTCTACCATGCTGTCGGGCCAGCATGGGCATGGTAAATTGGGTCTGGGTCGACCTTGACTGGATGCCAGGTGCCCACCAAGCTGCTCTATCACTCCCCCACCATCAGCTGGACAGGGGGAGAAAATACAAAGAAACGCTCATGGATCAATATAAGGACATGGAGATCACTCATCAATTTCTATTACAGGCAGAACAGTCGACTCGGGGAAATCAGTTGAATTTATTACCAATGAAATGAGAGTAGGATAATAAGAAAGAAGAACCAATCTCAAACACCTTCCTCCCACCCCTCCCTTCTTCCAGTCATTTCCCTATGTGCACTGTGGGGAGTTCCTCTCCTCCCACAGAGTGTAGGGTTTTGTTTGGGCAGGACCAGATCCTCTGGTGCCAGGGAGTCAAGTGGTTTCTGTCAACCCACCACACCTGTGCTGGGACAAGTGTTCCACAAGCAGAGCTGTAGCCTGGCCTGGCTCAGGGGTGCTGGAGTTGCTGGGCAGATGAGTGCCCGTGGGGGATGTCCCAGCGTGCACTCTGTGGTTGGGCTGGTGTCTGCAGGTTCCACTGTATCCCCAGGGCAGGATTGGTGCTGTGCCCTGGAGCTGCCTGTGAGGCAGGGAGAGAGCGGAGGACTCTGGGAGTCCCAAGCAGGGTGAGGAGCTGGATTGCCCAGATGCTGGCACTTCACCCCAGTGGTAGTGATGCAGGTCTGGTGTGGGAGGAGGGGAGGCCTTTGTCTCTGGACATAGCAAGAATATGTCCTGTGGCCAAAGAGATGGAGAGGGTCAGTGTCTCTGCCCCAGGTCTCAAGCAGGAGGAATGTGCATGGAACTTTGCCTAATCTGTTGGGTCCTCTGTGCCTGAACCCCTCTTTTGAGCTTCACAAGCTGTGGGACCCTGAAGAGCCAATTTTCTGTAGGGACACCGTCTGTAAGCTGTGGAAGGCTGCTGAAAATTGGGGATTTGCTTCAGGAATGCTCAAGGGACAGACGTTTTGTGTCACTGAGACCTGCAGAGCTTGGCTTACAGAGTCCTTATCAACCCTGTTTGCAAGGGAGATGACATCAATACCTGAAAACCTCTGTCACCCCACTTCATCATTAATCAGTGTGCTGTTTTGCCTCAAAGAGAATTAATTTTCTTCATGCCATTAGAACACTTTCTTTTTCTGTAGCCAGCATGGTCATGTGGATTTAGTTTGAGAACAAGAAGATAACACCCCAGGACAGAGTTAAAGTTTTTTAATTGTTATCTGGGAGCCAAGGACTTTCAGAGCACTCTTTCTCCTTTTGTGAGGCAGCTGGGAAGGGGGACATAGATGGGCCAGACCTTGACTGACACCCAGGCTGATCAGTAAGAATATTCCATGCCATTAACATTGTGCTTCATATTTAAGGATGGTTGGGATCTTCCAGCTAGGTTTTGGGTTGGAGTCAGGATGGATGGGGATGAAGACCTGTTATGGTTCTGCTCTGTTTTAGTGGAGTGCTATTCATGAGTTCCTGTAGTTCAAACTTTGGCCATCCTGCCATTTTGCAGTAGCCTCTGGGCCTTTCTGCCTTTTTTTTCTCTTTCATCTCTGGGATCGGCTGTTTGGGACCAAAGTATTGCTTCCTGGGAATGGCTGTGCAGTGCAGAGTTTGTGAGGGATTACATTGAGTACCTTTATTTTCCATTTCCATTTTATATATAGTACTATTAGTAGCAGTCTATTAAAGTTATTTTATTAAACTGTGTTTAAATCAGTCCGTGAGTTTCTCCCTTCTCTTTTGATTCTCTACCCTGTTCGGGGCGGGAAGGTGGGGGAGTGAGCAAGTGGCTATTGTGGTTATATTGCTGGATTGGGTTAAATCGTGACAGTCAGGCAAGAGCAGGTGATGTTGATGAAGGACTTTGGAAACTGTCCCTCCAGAAGAAAAGGATCTCTGCCAGTGTTTGAACTTACCAGTTGGGAAAAGGGCAATATCCACAGCCCGCTATGTGGATGGGTGCATGGCTGGCTGGCTGACTGGGTGGATGGGTGGATGGACAGATGTGTTCTGCTCATCACACTGACCCTGGCTGAGGCCTCTGATGTGTTTTTGATCAAATCAGTGCCCAGTAGCATTGGTCAAACAAGAGGGATGGTTGTGAATGAACGTTGCCTGCCACAACCATCTCACGGGTGTTCCATTGCCACCTGCAATTCTCAAGGGGACTAGGATGATCAGCTCCTGCACAGAAGTTTTCAGGAGCAGAGCTGGTCCTGACATAGCAGTACCTCGGGGGTGCTGGTCTCGAGCAAAGCTGCTCCATCCACTCTCCTGCTGTCCCTTGGGGACACCTTTTGTCCTTTTCTCCTTCCCTAGCACAGCAGTGACCAGAGCAAGAGGTGTCCCATGCCCAGGAGCCTGCAGGGTGTCTTGCCTCCATTGCCCCCCGCAGAGTCATAGCTTTGCACCTGAGGATAACAGAGGTTGTGTTTCTTGTTTGCAGGAACTCTGGGTGTATGTTTGGGCCAAGACACTGCAAGGTGAGTGCTGATTGCCACTTGCTCTGTGGTGACTGGGTTGTTTTCTATACTGTCACAGGAAAATGCCCCAAAAAGGTCCAGTGCACTGGGTCTCAGTAGCTTGTTTTCCCTGAGCAGCTTGGGAGGGTGCACATGGAGGAAAGTCCCACCCCTTTGCCATTTTAAAGTTCACACAGAGTATCTGACTGCATTTCACAAAGAGTGAAGGCTGGATTTGGAGAGCCTTGCAGCTAGGGGAGCAGAAGAAAAGGAAGGAAGGGAAAAAGGAAGAGAGGAAGAAAGGAAGAGAAAGAAAGGAAGAAAGGAAGAGAAAGGAAGAAAGGAAGAGAAAGGAAGAAAGGAAGAGAAAGACAGGAAGGAAGGAAGGAAGGAAGGAAGGAAGGAAGGAAGGAAGGAAGGAAGGAAGGAAGGAAGGAAGGAAGGAAGGAAGGAAGGAAGGAAGGAAGAAATGGATAAGGAAACATGATCCATGTTCATGTTCATGGATTCATTCTTTGTCCAGCACTATGTCTGTACTTCCTGGGGAGCCTTCCCAAGGGCCACGTCCAGTAGCTTTTCCAGGGGAGGCACTTTCTGCCACAATAACAGCTGAAAATGCCAGAGAGGTCACAGATCCAAGAGTTGATGGGCACTCCATCACAGCTGAGGATGCTGCCAACAGCAGCAGAGGTGGAGGAGCCCACAACGGTGTTCTGTGGGAAGGAGCTGAGGATGGGACCAGGCAGGGTCACCACAACAGGGGAGGGCTCAATGACAACAGTGGAGTTCTGGCTCTGCCTGACATATGGCTCATTGCAGCTGTTGGCCAGTGGGATTGGGCTGCAGGGCTGGCAGGGCAGGCACTGGTCATAGCAGGACATGCTCTAAGGCTCTGGATGTGCAGGGATGAAGCAGAGCACAAAGGTGGGTGAAGAGCAGCATGCTTACACTGTCACAAAGGAACCAAGGCCACTACTGAATGGGGACGTGGAAGCAGTGCCAGGGACACAGAGTCTTCATTGATTCAGCCTGCCAGGTCTCTACAAAGAGCAGGGAACCTCTCTTCCAGTGAATAAACCAGAAGACCCAGGTTCCTTGAGCAGACATTCTCTGCACTTGCCTCTCCCATGGCAAGGAGTTCCAGGACCAAGAAGTGAACAAAGCCAAGTTCAGCTAAGAGGTGTATTGAGGAAAGATCTGACTTTGGAAGAGGAGAAGAGACTTCAGACCCACCTGGCACCCAAACAGAAGGAGGCAAGAGAATTGGATGAGAGAGCAGGCAGGGCCTTGTCTGCCTTTTATACCTGCCCTACATTGCCGCAAGGCAAGAGGCACCCTTGGCAGGGGTAACAATTTTCTGACAAGCTCATCTTGAATGTAAACCATCACAGGTAATGAGATGGGTGGTGCTTTGGTTTCTTGCACTGCTGCCTTTTCATATCCAGGTTTGTGTCATGCCCATTCCACAATGAAGGCTTCTTCTAATCCCTGGGATGAAAAGCCCCAGGATTTCTAGGGTAGTAATGAAGCGGTGCAGGCACAAGACTCAGCTCAAGTGCTGCATTTGTCTGAAGCAGACAAATGTTGTCATTCTGGGACACCCTGTTATGACTGAAGTGTCGCTCTCTGGAAGAAGCTCCAGGGATCCTCAGCTGGATCCCCAGATGCTCCTGTGCATAAGGACACGCCATATCCATCTCTTTCCCTCCCTCCTCAGCTCACCCCCAATGGTCACTTTTTTCCTCCCCAGGTGTGTGCATTATGCTGCTGGTTTTGACCCATCCTGCCCAGCACTGCCCTCAGGACAAATTATTGGACTGTTTTGACTGATCTCCTCTCTGTGCAGTCTGTGAGTACACAGACAATGCCATGGGCTTGCCTGGGGCCTTGTCCTTCCCCAGAATGCTCTAGCGTTGCTGTGGTTCCCCCCAGGTGTCCTCAATAGAATCTACAGTTTCTTGTGTTGTTACATGTATTCTTGTCTTGTGTGCTATTGTGAGCAGCTCTTTTTGTGTGAATTCACTTGAGAGCACAAATTTGTGTGTGATTCCACACCTGTGTGTATGAGCCTGTGTGCGTGTGTCCTTGTCACTCATCAGGAAGAAATGAGGCGCTCACAGCAGGGACACTCTCTATTGCTTTGTTCATGAGCAACATGTGTCCAGGGTCAAAAGGAGCCCAAGTGCACTTCAATGGCATGAAACTGCTAGAGATCTGACCATGCAAGAGGCGCTGAAATGCAGCACCTGTCTCCTGAGCCCTCCTTTTCCTGCCCCTCCAAACTTGCCCTCCTCTACTGTTGATTTCCAGCCACAACAATGATGGTTTCGCTCCAGTTTAGATCCTTCATTTAATTACAAGTAACAGTATTCGAAATGCCTCAGCACCGTGGGAAGTCCCCTCCACATCTCCCTCCATGTGAGGGCACAGCCACAAGACAGCTGAGGAGGGTGGGGATTGCTTTATGGGCAAGGACAAAGACTGAGAAATCCTGCACAACCATGTGCTGGCCATCCCTGAGTGGATGTGCTTCCAATGCATTGCTGAATATGTCTGGCACGGCACAGAGCCCACGCTTGTGTCCAGGACAATGTCAAAGGTACTTGTGCAGCCCATGGATTAGGTGTTGTGCCATGTAGGGACTATGACCTTGGATGAGACAGGTATTGAATGAAGAGAACATGGACTCTACTGTCGCTGTGCTGTGAGTGGAAGGAAAGACCCCGTGGCTTGCACAGGAAAGACAAAGAACTGATAACTGCTTTGGACTTCAGCACCCAGGACCACCATGTCCCGCACTGGAATCTCAGTCTGAGTGCGCAGCAACTGTCCGTGGAAGGGAAGAGACTTTGGCTTTGAGGACACATCCTCCAAAGCCTGGTATTTTCCCACAGGGGTGAACAGAAGAGACCCTCTTTCCAAGAAGGGCTCTGCATAGTGAATAAAGTTCCTGAGCCCATCTCCCCTCCTGAATGTTTGTCTGCCTGAGCTAAGGTCCAACTTGGAGACAGCACAATCGAGAGCTTCCCTCCTTCCCTCCAGTGATCGCAGTGAGACCAGTGCCAGGGAGCTCTGCTGGCAAAGCCAGGGCTGATTCTCCTCTCTGTGGAGCTGCCTCTGAGATGAAGATTTAGTGTAGCCAAGGGCCAACCTCATCGATTTCTCATGGTGTAACCAACACTGTAGAGAAGAGAAGGGCAGGGGAGGTGTGTACCTGCAGTTTGAAAGGACCTTTGACACCCTCTTCTGTACATGTGGATCATGAATGTCTTCATTAAGGAGCCGGTAAGTTGTGTTAAAATGAAGAATGTGTCTGTCTGGCACCTCATGAAGCTCAAGAAGAGCAAGGGCAAGGTTTTTTTGCTGGGGTAGAAACCAGACCATGCAGTAACAGATGTTGGGGTGTCACTGCTAGGAAGCAGATCCACAGAAGACAATGTGTGTTTTTAGGAGACACTTAGCTGAACACAAGACAGCATGTGCCCTTGCAGCCAAGACCAACCACATCCTGAGCTCTGACAGCCCAAGTATTGGTAGCGAGTGCAGGAAAGTGTCCCTACCTCTCTGTCCATTTGAGAACCCACCTGGAGTACTGCTGCCAATCTGGGGCTTCCCCGTCCAAGAAGGTTATCGACATACAGAAAGGAGTCCAACAAAGGCCACCAAGGGGCATAGTGTGCTGCCAAACCTCACAACTGAGGACAGGCTGAGAGAACTGGGTCTGCCCATCTTGGAGATGTCTCATGTAAGACCTTCTTGCCCTCTACAACTTCTTCATCAGAAGATGGAGAGAAGATGGACCAAGACTCAGAAGTGCACATCAAGAAGAGTAGAGGCAATGGACCAGTAAATGAGATGTGAAGAAGTTTGCCTAAGCAATAGGCTGAAAGAAAAAAGAACTGGAACGGGATTCTCAGTGAGGTTGTGCAATCTCCCTCCTTAGAGGTGTTCAAGGCTGGAATGAATGTGGCCTTGAACAACTTGGTCTAAAGGAACCTGTTCCACCAGAGGGCCAACCTATATGACCCCTGGAAGTCCATTATCACTTACATTCTCACTGTATAACTCCCACGTTACCCCTGTTCTCCCTGACTCCTGCACACCCACATTTCTCCTCACACTCCCTCTGCCACAACACAACTTTCAGGTATTGTACTGGGACTACACAAAGGCGGATGGAAGGAGACTCTCAGCCTCCTTGCTGCCAACCGCAAGAAACCAGTGGCTGCTATTTCCAGCTCCTGAGCTCAGAGACAGCTCTGGGAAGCTGGTCCATCTCCTGCGTCAGGGCCCTGCTGTTCCCCAGGCTGCAGCCGGCACTGTGTGGGATTCTTCTTGCTGGAGGAGGGGCAGAGTCCATTTCCCAGAAGCCAAAATTCTGGCCGTGCAGAGCCCCGGAGCCCGGAGAAGAGAAGAGACAGGAGAGGCGAGGCGAGGAGAGGAGAGGAGGAGGAAGGGGAGGAGGACGGGGAGGAGGACGGGGAGGAGGGGGAGGAGGAGGCGGCGCGTCCGGAGCAGAGAGCCGGGGCTGGCGGGGGGCAGCCAGGCGCAGGCGGCGGAGCGGCGGGATGCGGCGGTGCCGGGGCGCAGGGCTGGCGGGACTGACCGCGGTGCTCCTGGGTGCGTGGGGCTGGCGGGGCTGGGTGGCTGCGCAGACTTTGCCCGGTGTATTCCCTTGGGACCCACCGCAAACTCTTCCTTCTCCTTTTGTCTCTGTCCTCGCTCGTTCCCCTTCAACAGCTCTTTTGAGTCGCTTCTGGGTAGTCTCCCTCTTTTCCATTGTCTCTGTGATTACAAGACTGCTTGCAGGTACACCTATCTTTCCATACACGCACTAATCCCCTTATGCTTTCAACATATATTTTTTTCTGAATTCAGCCCTCCGTACTTCACTGCAACACACCCATTCTCATCCCCTCTTCATCCATCCATCCATTAATCTGACTTTCTTTCTGTGTCACAATACATCAGTTCCAAAATCCCCCCAAACTTCTTCTCTCGCTCCACACACATCCAGCACATGACCACTCTCCATCCCTGTTCATGGGTACATCTTCCCATCCTTTCTTGTCCAACTCCTTCTCACTGCCAGTCTACCTAACAATTTCTTGTGGAAAATCCGAGTTGGGAGAATTTTGATGATCATTGGTCTTTATTTCCTTCTTTCTCTGCAGTGACTGTGGGCAGAGCCCAGGTGCAGCAGGAGCCCTCGGCAGAGACCACCGAGGGCACCGGTATCAGCATCAGCTGCTCACATCCCAACATACAATCGTACTACTACATCGCCTGGTACCGTCAGCTACCGGGCCGACGTCCCGAATTCCTCGTGAACAGTCTTAGAGGCTCCAAACCGCTGTCGGACCCGCCGGGCCGGCTGTCGGTGGCGGCAGACCGCCGGTCCAGCGCCCTGTGGCTCTCCCGGCCCCGGCGCGGGGACGCGGCGGTGTATTACTGCGCCTTGGATGACACGGGGAGAGGAGCCGGGGCTGCGGCCGGGCACGAACCGCCGCGGGCGGGGTCGGGTGGGTGGGGGGAGCGGGTGAACCACCCCGGTCGGATCCTCCAGGGGGCGCTGCCGCTCCGCCCGCCGGTGCCGCCTTCTCCCGCCCGGCCCCGGGACGGTTCCGTCGCCCGAGTGGCACCGGCACCGGCTTCAGCATCAACATCGGCATCGCCATTGACATTTCCGTTGCCACTCCCCGCGGGACGGAGACAGAAATACCCCGTCACAGCACGGTGGAATCGCGATCGAAGCAGTGGCGGTGGCCGGCGGTGGCCGGGAAACAGCGACTGCACCCGCCGACTCCCGGCGAGGAACAGCGACTTTCTGCTCTGCACAGGGAGGCGGGCATCAGAGATCCTCCTGCCCACGGGCAGCTGCACAGCCCTCGCTCCTGCTGCACCGACCGTCCCATGGAACAGATGGGAGCTCTTCTTGGGATTTTGGTTTTCCCCACCAGCACAGCCAAGGGACCCCTGAGCAGGTGTTTTCCTCTGCCCTGTAAACACAGGGACTCCCCTGCTAAAGTGCTAATGCAAAATTCGACTTGGAAAAAAACAACCAGAAGGGGTTTAATTTTTGCTACTTTGTTAAAGCTCAGATATGCAATTTAAAACTGTGTCCTCCAGCTACCACACTTTCAGGGAGATTTCAAAAATTCCTGTTAGTGTTACAAAATCATTGCATGGAGTTAGGAGTTCAAACTCCACACCAACCAGGAACAGGGGATGTCAAGGTCACAGGCACCTCCAAACACTCTCCACAGTGGCTCATTATTGAGACCAGGAGCTTGTGTGTCAGGAGTCAGAAGTTTGGCAGTTGAGGCCCAGGAGACAGCACAAGGCTTGCACTGGTCCCACTGAACACAGCCCCAGGTGATGCCAGGTTTCTCCTTGAAGAGTGAGACAGAAAGACATCGGCTAAGTTGCCCTGAGCGGCTGGAGGTCTGAGGTGAGTGAGAGCTGGCAGGAAGCCTCTGGGAAGAGACTGTGGGCTCCAGCCAGTCCCCAGGGCCTCTGTGTGGCTCGAGTAGCTGACAGAGCTGTTCACAGCCCATAGGCAGAGCCTGCAGAGGCACAGAGTGAAGGATCAGCCCTGCTCCCTGTCACAGTTGGACTCCCTAACTGTGTTTCCGGGACAAATAAGGCAGAGCAACAGACATGGTCAGTCCAGCACACAGATCTGTCACATGCTCACATGGTATTGACCCCTCTTCTCACTGCCTCCTTCTGTCTTCCCACACTTGCTCCAGGTCAAACTACCTTTCCTGGTCTCAGCTCCTTCCCTTAAACATCTCCAGGCTTGCAAAATCACCAAATGCTTTTCCACTGCATCCCATAATGAGGTCTGATACTGCTGTATTCAGAAACATTGATGCGTCTACAGGATGGTATTCTCACCCTTCTGGATGGCAGGAGAAGTTCACCATGGACGGTTCTCCCTTGCTGGGGGGTGGTTGGACTTGGTGTGATCTCCAGGAGGAGCAAAAAGCTGTAGTTGATCTCTCCATAGGGCCTTTTCATGGCAGAAGCGGGAAGTCCCGAGGACGTCCAACTGGGAAGACTCTCTTGTTCATTCCCTCCCATCAGCTCTGTACACACATTCCAAGATCCCCCCTGAACCCTCTCTTCCCCAAACTGAACACTGTCAGCCCTCTCAACGTATCCTCATAGTTAAGATGCTCCAGTCCCTGCACTATTTTGCTGGTCTTGCTCCAATATCTTTTTTCTATCAGGTGGCCCAGAACTGGAGCCAGAGCTCCAGAGTTGGCCTCACCAGTGCCGAGTAGAGAGGAAGGATCAGGTCCCTTGTTCCGCTGGAGATGCCCTTCCTACTGCAGCCCAGGCTGCTGTTGACCTTCCTTGCCATGAGGGTCCATTGCCACAGCAGACACAGGAACACCTCAGAGCTGCTGAAACTGAGCGGGACACAGCAGTGAGTATTCAGGAGAAGCATCCCAGCTGCTTGTCCAGCTCTTCCCCTTCCCTCAGCATGCACCAGTGACCACTGTTGGAAAAGAGGACTCTAGGTAGGAGATGTGGTTTTACCTCCTTTCCAAAAAAAAATCCCTAAAGAGATAAAGTGACCTCCTAGCCCTGCATCTGGGGATCAGTGAAAGCCTCAACATGTGAGCAAGACCCGTCAGCCAGGCACTGGACAAGAGTTTCTGTTGAACGCCTTGAATTGTCTCCCTGCTCTTCACGTGTCTTCTCCAGCTTAGGGACTGACCAGTGCGTTCCTGGGGGCTGGGGTGGAGTCCCTGTGTCCCTGTGGGTTCCCTGCCCAACAGAAAACTGCTGGTGGCTGTACTTTCAGGATGTGTCTTTCTGGGATCTTATTTACTCCAGAAACAGGAAACTTTCAGCATTTTGAGGAACTCACTCACCTGAGCAAGTTCAGCAGAGGCCCCTGTAAGGGCGTGTGGAATGTGAGAGCAGCTGGTTAGTGAACCAGCCTTAGGGAAGGCTGGCTGATCAAGTCCCTTTTCCTTTCAAAGGGAAGAACAAGGAAAAGGGAAAGCGATTAACAAAGCCTACAATGACACCAGTTTCTCAGTAAGTGATAAGGGAGGCAAGGAAGGAGACCAGAGCTCTGCAGTCTCTAATTGATGGGCCATTGGGAAACTGCAGGTGTAGATTTCAAGTGGGACAGGCTGAGCTTTGTAAGTGACAGGAAGTGACAAGAGGAACATGAGGATTCTGGATGTTTGAGGGGGTTGTGCAGGACTAGAGAACACTTCTGAAGGCATGTGTAGGGGAAGGGTCAAAGGAGGGGGGAAAGAGAAGACTGGGGAGGAGCAAGGGGACTGAATAGAAAGGAGGAAGAAAATAGAAGTCGGTACCTGCACGTGAGGCAGGACTGCTCAGTGCATTTGTTGGGATGATCCCTATGCCTGACCACTACAGCTCCCCCGCTTTCTTATTAAATCCTTTCTTAACCATCCTTCTGTGTAACGTCCCCTGTTTGAGTGCCAGTAGTTTGGGAGAGTGGTGTGAAAGAGAGAACTGGGTGCCAGTAACTGGATGGACTGTGCTGTGTCCAGCAAGGCCTCCAGCCAGCAGCTGGAGAAGAGACCTCTGCTCACAGGGTCTGTCAGTCTCTGTGTCAGCAACTGGAGGGACAACATCACACATGATGTGTGAGAAGTCATTGGAGGGATCTCAGTGTTTTTTGGTGTTCTTTCTGAATTTAAGTTGATGCTCATGTGTGTTTGTGGAATTTTTTGCCATATTGCAAACTTGCTTGCCCAGTGAGCAGGAGGAAAAGTTGTATCTAAAGCCAAAGCCAGCGGTGGGTAAGGTGGCCCAAGGCCAGCACATGACTGCTCAACAGACTGATGCTACCAAGCTGTGGTAATGATTGAGGGATCCAAGAGTGTGGAAATAACTGTGAGACGAGTGGGTGATTGTGTGCATCTCTTTGTCAGTGAACATCAGACTGGCCATGCCAGGGAGAAGGAGGAGCCCCAGGTGCTGGGTCAGAGGGCCCTGGCTCCGGGCAGGGCTATGAGATGGGCTGAGGGCCCATGGCGATATTTGAGGGGTGCAGGAATGCGGCTGTGCTGGTGACTCCAGAGGGTGAGGGGGTGTGTGTTTGCGCTATGGAAATGTATGAGCCAGGCATCATGGAGACAGTCCAATAAAGGGACACTGAAATGATGAAGAGACTGAAGCATCCCTGACATGGTGATAGACCGAGAAGCCTGGGACTGCTCAGCACAGAGAAATCTCACGGAGATCTCATCAGTGTCTACAAATATCTGAAGGGAGGTTGTGAAGAACACAAAGCCAGGGTCTTCCCCATGGTGTCCAGTGACAGGACAAGAGGCACCTGGCACAAAGGGAAACAGTGGAGACTCTGTCTGGACACCAGGAAACACTGTTTCACTGTGAGGGTGAGTGAGCTCTGGCACAGGATGTCCAGAGTGGTTGTGGAGTCTCCATCCTTGGAGAGCTTGCCTTCTTCAGTATCCCAAAGAGAAGCTGAGAAGAGAAAGATTTTTGGTGCTTCTAACACTTGACTGCAGGATGAGGAGCCAGATGGAGCCAAACTCTGCTTGAGCACATTGCAAAAGGCAATGGACCTGGTTGGGAACAGGGAAAACTCCTCCTAGAAACTTGGAACTGTGATTTTTTAATGATAAAGGTGGAGCATGGGTGGAGATGGATCTCAGTTAGAATGAAACTCTGACTCCACAGAATGTTAATTACAATATTGGAGACAAAATAAGAGTGTAAAAGAGGATGGCACAGGTGATGTGATGCCCTTTCAATCATGGGATCCCTGAGTTATGGAGCATGATGTGGCGCTCAAATTGGGTTTTAGCACATAGTGCAAATCCCAGCCATGCAGAGATTTGCTGGTACTGTCATCTTTTCAGTTTTCATGGGACATTCTTAGAAATACACCACTCCTAATTTCTAGTGTTGAGTGAAAGGACATTTATATGAAAGACCAGTGCATCAATCCCAGATCAACACAAGGATGTGTTTGTGGCAACATTGCCAAATTCGTCAGGTGATCTATACAGCTCAGCACAACACAGGCCTATGCCTGCTCAGGTCAGGTTAACTTAACGATAATGAGCAGTTTGTTAGCTCTGCCATTACTGGTGCCTGGGATCATTTGGAAAGTGAATGGAAAGTGAATGGAAAGGGGTCCCCACCTGCAGTACCCCCACCCCTTCACATACCCTTTCAGCTCTGGGGTGCAAGGCTACCCCATCCCCAGCCCTCACAGTGCAGCACTCCAATGGGTGCCCCATGTGCTCCCTGGGAATCGGGGGTGACCTACTGGTCCCTCACCCTGTTCCCTGGTGACCCCTCACCCTTTTCCCTAGACTAGGAGTACATTGTCCTTGTCACCTCTGGGTTGTGGAACCCAGCAACCCCACTAGAGCCAGGTTCCTCTCTCACACTGTGGATTTTCCCAGCAGAAACAGGACATGGCCAGAACCCCTGGGCAGCTCCACACCAAAATAATCTCCTGGTTTTGAGGATTTGGGGGAGAGGTGTTGTTCCCAGGTAGCTGAGGAAAGAAAGGGGAGAGAAGAGAGAAACAGAAGAGACTTCTGTTCCCAAAGGAAATAACAGTGTTGCCAGACAGCTGAGGATCCCAGAGGAAGATGTGAAACCTCCATGGGGAAAGAAACCTCTGATCTCCTAAATGACTCAGAAGTGTTTGTGCAGAATTGCAGGCGATTCCAGTTGGGGCTTTGAGAATTCCGCTGTGAGCTGACTGGGAACAGCCCCTTCCCAGGACTGGGGCTCTCAGAGTGCCCAGGACCCCTCATTGTGGAAATGCTGACAAAGCCTTTGGCTGAGGGAGCCACAGGTGGTGCTGCTGGAAGAGGGAGAAACCCAGAAGGAGCATTTGAGGCACAGGAAGAACAGATCAGTCGTCTTCCCCACTTCTACATTTGCTCCCCCACCAGAGTGGTTTCCGGTAGCTCTGGTATCTCGGGGCTGGGAGGTGCTTTTCTGACTCTCACTCAACAGGCAGGCTGCTCTCAGTATGCACCTTGGGTATCTCGTCCTCACTGCCTTTCTGGGGCAACTGCTGGGTAAGTCCTGGATTTTCCTCAACACATTCTTTCTTCTCCTGTGGAAACCCTCACCAGCCTTATCAGGTCCATATGGGAAAATAATCTTGAATTATAGGAAAACATTGGGACGCATTAGCTCACATTTGTGTTTTTACATTGGCTCTCTCAAGGTGTTTTTACTGTTCAAAAGCGGAGAGATCTCAGACCTCTTCTCCTGCTTTTCTGTTGCCTTCAATGCATCTCTCTTTGTCTCTCTTCTCTGATCCACAGGCAGTCTTCATGGGAGATCTCAGCTGTCTCTACACTCTCACATTTCTCCATTTTCAACAGAAATTAGCAGATCTTGTCAAAGCTGCCCCAAGGACTATAAAGCTCTCATGCGATTGACATTAATAGGGCGTCCCATTCTGCCTCCTGGCTGGCACATCAGCCATGGCTCCCAGTTTTCTCCTTTTTGTTGTTGTCACAGCCAGGGTTCCCTTATTTCAGGCTCAGCATTCTATACACTCAGGGAGCCAGGAGCCCTCTAAGAGAAGTATGGGGAAGAAAGATGATGTTTTTTTTCTACAGCTCCATGGATGGCTCTGCCTGCTGGGGGGGTGCTGGTCCCCAGACATGAAGGTCAGGCATGACAGGCTGTTCCCTCGTCCTCTGGGCAGTGGGAGCAGGGACACAGAACAGCTCTCCTCAGAATCCACACTTGCCTGTGAGCTCCAACCTCCTGCCCAGAACTACTGTCCACCTCCCTTTCCCCAGGCATAAGGATTTTCCTGTAGGGTAAGGGACAAGGACTCTTCGCCAGCAGGGTTTGGCACCCATTCTTGATTTTCTTCCCTGCAGAGTTCCTGACCTTCACTTTCTTCCAGGCACCATGGGGCAGGTCACTGTCACCCAGCAAGAAGGACAAGTCACAGTGAAGCAGAGAGACACCTTCCAAACAACCTGCACATACCAGACACCCAACTTTGATGGCTTGCTCTGGTACCAGCAGAGGAAAGGCCAAGCTCCCCAGCTGATCTCATATCACGCAAGATCTGGCCTCAAGCGCAGCGACCGTTTCAGCACAACTCTGAACACCACGGGGAAATACAGCGTCCTGCAGGTGGAGGAAGTCGAGGTGTCTGACAGTGCCTTGTACCTCTGTGCTGTGCAAGACACCCTGGTGCAGGGAGCTTCCTTGGCTGTGCAAGAACCCCAGGCAGGGAGGGGATGTGTCTGTGCAAGACTGAGCTTGTGGGATGGGGCCCTGAGCCGTGCCCTGGCAGCGCTGCTTCCCCTGTGCCCCCAGGGATCTGCAGGGGAAGATCCTCTAATATAATGTTTTCTGTCCATTCCAGACATCATTTATGCACACATGGTATTCAATATTCTCATACCACAGTAGGTGAAGGCAGTATCCTCTCCTTGTCAATGTGTGGGAAACTCCAGTTTCTGGTAAAGTGCAAGCAGCACACACATGAACATTTGTATTGACATATTAACAATTTGTTCATCTTGAGCACTGCTCATAACCACAGGAACATCTGTCCTCTTCAGCAATACCTGGTTTAGTCTTGTCTTGAGATGGAGAAACCTTAAAACTGGTTCCATTGTAATATTCCCCTCTCGATCTTCAGCCATTGCAGTTGATGGTAAGAGGTGCTGTAACTTTTCTTTCCCCTCTTGTTACAGATTCACTCCAGCCCCCCACCCAGCCAAACCAGCAGCATTTTGGCCCAGGCTCCAGAGGAGGTAGAGGCCTGAGCTGCAGCCAGGCCAATAACTCCTTTTAGGAAACCCACAAGGAAGCAGAATAGCAAACGAACACTGACAAATGGTGGGTGCATGAACCTCATACAGACCTTTCCCACTGTCTGCAATTTGACTACAAGTCAACCACTTTATTCTATAAATACGACAGCATGTGTGAGTCCACTTTGAGCTCTCTTTCCTAAATAAGTTGGTTTTACTGCTCACAGGTCAGGGGATGATCACAATTTAAATTTCTGAATAATCATTTACCTGAAGTAAATGCACACTAAATATAATGAATCATCTAGAAGTATACACTTGTGTTATTTTTTTATACACTCCCTGTTTCATGTTACTTAGTAAGCTGAATTTGTTGCAGTTCTTAAGCTGTAAAGTTCTGCTTATATTTACCAACAGCAACTACAAGCTACACTGAACACCTACAAGGTAAGGTCTAGTTCACACTTTGCTGGAAAGAACAAAATTGACTGAGGAAAAAATAATGATCCCAAGGCTAACACCAAGACATTACAGACATCTGCAAAACAGGGCCTGTTTTGCACTCCACTGAGAAGAAAAGTATTTATTCAAACGAAAGAGTGCCTGCAAGGCTATGGATCATAAGCAATATTTATAGCTAAACAAAACAAAGGCACATGTGAGATCAGTGAAAAAGATCCAATGAGAAGAAAGAAGACAAACTAAAATATTGCTCTTGGGCAGAAACATGATATGAATGGTCTGTAAAGATATGAAAGTCTATGGTTTTCTATGTTCCGGTTGGAAGTCGACAAAGGTACCCAGATTGAGTCAGCCCTCCTGCTATTCTACTGCTTTTCTTAAATTAAAAAAAAAAAAAAATACACATATATATATATATATATATATATTTATTTATTTATTTATGAGAATTTGGTTTCCTGAAAAGTTTCCTCCATGAAATGACATCAGGCCTCCCCTGAAAGTCTGGCTCCGGATGTCTAAAACACAAATGGGTATCAGGCTCCTAGAAAGAAGGGAAGCAGCATTCAGCTTGGCATATTTCCTCCATGCGGTAAATAATACAGTGAACCTGCCACCAAAATCTTTTAAAACGCACTTTTCTGTGAGAAATCTGAACATTGCTCTGCAGTAAGCAGAGCCCTAAATCACTCCCCCACGACATCTATCTGTTGGTATGATAATAAACCAAAACAACTACAGACAAAGAAAAGTGCAGCTCCCAGCATGAGACATCCATGGGTCTTCATTCCCCTGTTCTCCCTGGGGAGGCAGCAAAAGGCTCAGCCTCATTTCAGCAGGTGTCTCGTCTGTGCCACTGGAACAGGAGGTTGAGGGAAGGTTTCCTCTCTGTTGATGCAGGCAATTCATGAATGGAACAGGGGAGAGGCTGTGTTGGACATGGTACTCACAAATGAAGAACAGTTGGATGATGTAGAGCTCAAGGGCAGCCTTGCCTGCACTGGTCAAAAGGCTGTGGAGTTCAAGATCCTGAGAGCACTGACCAAGACAAACAGGACGACTACTGCCCTGGACTGCAGAAGAGCCCATCAGTCTTGTCTGGGACCTACCTGCTTGGCAGGGTGCAATGGGAAATGGTCCTGTAGCGCAGAGGGCACCAGGAGAGCTGGATGCTCCTCAAGAACATCCTCCTCAGAGCACAAGGATGGTCCTCTGCAATGTGGCAGCAGGGTGACACTGTGGGGTGCAGCCACAGCCCCATGGGGACACACATCCCCAAAACCCAGAAACCTACAGGCACAATCCTCCCCACTGCAAGCTGAGCAGATATGAAAGGAATATTTTCCCCAACTGGATATTAAATCTTTCCTGCCAATGGATCGTGGCCTGTGACATATCAGAGTGTTCTTGGAGCCCATCCCAAGCTGTAAGCAGCTGGTACCTTCCTGGCTGCAAGGTTAGAAAGACTTTTTGAGACAATTTTTTCACCTTTCCCTCACCCTGACTTTGTAGATACTCATCATTTTATTCTTGGGGTAATGGGGCAGATTTCCATGAATTAGGGTTACTTCTGCCCTGGTACGCAGCAGAGCCATAACTTGTTGTTTATGGTGCTGGGCCCACAGGGTTACAAGCAGAACATAAGGATCATGTTTATTTCCACCTGTGCCTGTACCTGTCCCCTTCCCCACGCTGAAGAGGGGACAACCCTTCCCTGGGCTTGTTTGCAGGGAAGGGAGGATGCCACTCTGTGCACCCCCTGCCCCATGGCTCCTCCTCACCATTTTGTGCCCAGACCCCTCTGAGGTGCTGAGTCTGCATCTCACACAGGGCTGCTGCTTCAGCTCCAAACATCCCCATGTTCACTATAAACACAATTGTAACAGCATTAACATAGCATGAGTTTTCCTTATTTTTTCTTTGTTCTACTCTGTGTTTCCTGAAATAAGTTCATTCTTCAGGTGGGCTGGGACATTCAGCTAATTCCTCCTCACTTTCTCAATTCACCAGGAAAACCCCCTGGCCAAGTGTCCTATGACAGCCCTCCATGCCTGTGTGTGGGGCCAGCCAGGCATTTGGTCTCTTCTTCACTATCCTTTCTCTACAAAGGCATTTCCCACTGGGACCTGCTGACTACACCAAGTGTTTTGCACCAGGAGCTGCTGCTTTGTTTAGATTCCCTGACTCTCCTTCAATATGAAGCATGATGTTAATGGGATGGAATACTCTTATTGATCAGTTTGGATGTCAGTCAAGCTCTGTCCCATCTATGCCCGCCTTCCTCGATGCCTCACACCTGTGGGCAGAGCACACAGAATGTCCTTGGCTCTCAGACAAGAGCAATTAAAAATGTTAACTCTGTGCTGGGGTTGTTATCTCTTGTTCTCAAATCAAGTTCAAATAATGACTGTACTAACTATGAAAAAGAAAGGTTTCTAACTGCATGGAGAAAATTAACGTATTTTCAGTCAAATCAGCACAGCTATGAAGAAAGAGAAGGCAGTAGAGACGATTCTATATCCTTCAGATGCCAGGAGTCCCAAGCTATAATATGTGCTGTCAAACAGGCAGCTCCAATCAGGGCACACCACAACACATGGATCCTGCTCATGGAAGTGTGATTTTTGGTCCATCAAGCCTTTGGAAGATTTTTATAAAATAAAATATCTCTATTCATAATTTCTGCTATGAAACAGGAAAAGTGTTCGCATGAGAACTTCTTACTACATTTTAGACACAGGCAAGGACACCCAGAGAATGTAACCACAGGCACGGAGCAGGAGGTGCCTCCAGGCTCATCAGTTACAATGGACTGGATCAATTTTGCCTCTGGTCGAGGGATATGTGCAGTGCAACATTGCCCTGAAGGGCAAACTCTGCATATAGCACAGCACAGCAGAGGACAAAGCCTCCTCAGTAATCTGTCATATGGATCATAAACTCGTTGATGTACGGGGATCTCTGGCTGAGGGTGATGGCACCCTGACAGTTGTTTTCATCATGAGGACAAATATCAGCTCTCGGACCTGCTCAGAGCAGCTTTCACATCCTTGTTTCTTGGGGTCTACATCAAGGGGTTGGGCAGGGGATTAAGAACCCTGTAAAGAATGGCCACTGCTCTGCCTGGTTCGAGGCAGCTTCCATGTAGGTGAACAAATATGGGCCATAGAAACAGGCCACAGCAATGAAATGAGAAGCACAGGGTGAGACAGCTCAGTGCCTGCATTCTGCAAAGCAGAGCCACAGGGTAATTTAAATCACCATTAAATAAAACAACCTCAGGCAACAAGGACCACAACTTGAAGTGGAAAACCTGCATGGATCCTGTATTCCTTTCCCACCGTTTCAAGATCTCCTCAGTTGCGCAGTCAAGCCGGGGGTCATGCTAAGAGCCAGTGGCAGCACTCTAGCAGTGCTTTGCAGAAGGGCTTACTCGTCTGTCAGGATACTGTCATTCCTCCCTCTTCATCAAGGACAATTACAGATGGTACCATCAATGTGAAGGACTTGAAGTACCTTGCAGTTGTTGCAAGATTTAGTGCAATAAGGTTAGGAAGTGCAATTCTTCTGCTTTTAAAGACAGATATTAAGAGAACAACTAGGGGGGAAAGATTTCAGACATGCAAGTGAAATGCCCTTGTGAAGCTTTTGGCATCAGAGATATGCTTCATGAGCCTTAATTCCCTTTTGCATGAAGGACATGAGTGTACAGATTTCCATCTTTCAACCTGTACGGTAGAAAAAAATAGAGAAGGATCCCCTTGTGCCCTCACCCCCTTCCACTCCAGAGTATCACGCTGCTTCTTTGGCAGATTGGGGAGTTTCCACACAGGGAAGGACCACATAGAGGCCAGAATTCAATGTAGCAGAACTTTAATGCATAAAAGAGAGAAACAAAGTCACTGCAAGTGGAGGACAGCAGTGCAGGAATCCCCAGAGGAATCCACAAGTCTGCAGTCCATGGTCATTAAGAAGTTTGTGCATGATGTTCATCTGCCTGCCCCATAGAGGGAGAGAAGACAGCTGATCCCCACCAGGCTGGACCTGGGGGAACCTTGTGGCCAAGAGGAACCAAAGGAAACAAAGAAAAAGGTAAAAAAGGTAAAGCCATTCAGCTCTACTGAAAACACAGCCAGTATCTCAGTCCTTTGTCCAGCACCATGTTTTTAGTTCCTTAAGGTGTCTCCCTGGGCCCTTCCCAGATTCTTTATCAGCGCAGGTACCTTCTGCCAAAGTAGCGGCCGGAAATGCCAGAGAGGTCACAGCAGCCAGAGTTGATGGGCACTCCATCACAGCTGAGGATTCTGCCAACAGCAGCAGAGGTGGAGGAGCCCACAACGGTGTTCTGTGGGAAGGAGCTGAGGATGGGGCCGGGCAGGGTCACCACCACAGGGGAGGGCTCGATGACAACTCTGGAGTCCTGGCACTGCCTGACACAGGGCTCATTGCAGCTGTTGGCCAGCGGGGTCGGGCCACAGGGCTGGCAGGGCAGGCACTGGTCATAGCAGGACATGTCTTGAGACCGGAGGTTCACCTGGGAGAGAAGGCAGGGAGAAAGCAGAGCATAAAAGTAGATAAGAAGTAGCCTGGTTACCCTCTCAAAAAGCAGCCAAGGCCACTACTGAGTGGGGAGCTGGAAGACATGCCAGGCGGTGCACAACCTTCACTGCCCTACAAGGAGCCTCACAGCACAGGGCAGCTCTCTCTTAGTGAAAAACCAAAACGCCCCTCTGCCACCTCCCAGCCTCTCTCTAAGCAGAACTTCTCACCCCTTCCATCTCCCATGATAAGGAGATGCAAAGCTGAGGAAAGGACACAGCCAATATGAGCAGAGATGTCCATCAGTAACAGATGTCAAGTTGGAAGAGAATCAGAAGGGACTTCATACTTACCTGGTTCCCAAGAGGAAGAAGGCAAGAGAAATGGATGAGAGCAGGGACTCGGGCTGCCTTTTATACCTGCCCTTCATTGCCACAGGACCAGAGGTACCCTTGGTAGAGGTAACAATTTTTGGACAAGCTCATCTTGAATGCAAACATGTGGGCTGTGCTTTAGCTTCCAACACTGCTGCCTTTTCATTTCCAGGTTTGTGCCATGCTCATCCTCCAATGAAGGCTTTGTTTGATCTCTGGGATTAAAGGTCCCTGGATTTCTCAGGCAGGAATGCAGCAGTGCAGACAGAAGACTCAGTTCAGGTGCTGCATGGGTCTAAGAGAAGGCAAATGATGTCATTCTGGGTCACTCTCTGTTCTTTGATGTACCAGTCTCAGGAAGAAGCTGAAGCCATAATCGACTGCATGCCCTTGTGCTCCCACGCATGAGGATGTCACAAGTCCTCATCTTTCCTTAACTTCTCAGCTCACCCTGATGGTTTTTGTGAGCATTGTGTTGCTTGAATTTGACACCATCCTGCCTAACGCTGCCCCAGGAGTCATCAGCAGAGTACACGAACTTCTCTTAATGTGATGGTTCATGGTGTTGCTATCTGTGTTCTTTTCCTGTGTATACTTGCAAGCAGCCAAGTTTGTGCAGATGGACATTTGTGTATAATTGCACACTGGTGTGCATGAGTCTAAGTATGGATGTCCTTGTCTGTCAGTCATCACAACAAAACGTGCGGTTCACTGCAGAGACACTCTCTACTGCTCTGTCCATGAGCACCACAGAGCAGGAGGTTCCCAGGGCCTAAAGGAGCCCCAGTGCAGCTGAGTGATGTTTGCAGCAGCCTGCCAGAGATCTGCCCAGGGAAGAGAAATGCAGCCCCTGTCTCCTGAGCCCTCCTTCTCCTGCCCGTCCAAACCTCTTGCTTCCCTGCTGTTGTTTTCAGCTCACAACAAGGATGATTTCAGTCCAGTTTGAATCCTTGGTTTCATTCAGTGTAACAACACTGGATTTGTCTCAGCATGGCTGGCAGTCTCCCCTCCCTGCATCTCCAGGCCAGGAAACAGCTGCTCTCCCCAGCACTAGAGAGTTCAATACGAGGGGTTTGCTTTGTGGGCAAGGAGGAAGGCTGAGGAATCCTGTCGACCGTGTGCTGGCCATCCCTGAGGGGACCTCCTTCCAATGCACTCTAGAATGTGTCTGAGATGGCATAGAGCCCAATTTCATGCACAAGTCAATGCCAATGTGCAGTAGATTGATCAGGTCCTATGTCAGACAAGAATTATGGCCTTCAATCAGAGAGCTACTGACTGAAGGGAACATGGAGTCTGATGCTGCTGTGCTGTGAGTAGAAAGACAGACTGTGTAGCTTCCACTGGGAAAGCCAAAGAACAGGTGGATGCTTTGGACTTCAGATCACACTGACCATTACATCTTGCATTACAGTTTCAGTCTTAGTGTCCAGGAACTGCACATGGAAGGGAAGGAACATGAAATTCAAGAAAACATCCCCAAAACACAGTTGTTGTCCCTCTTTCTAACAAGGTCTGTTCCCAGCAAGCACTTTTCTGAAGCCTCCACTCCTGACTGTTTGTCAGCTGCAGCTCAGTTGAGGGCTTTCTGCCTTCCCTGCAGTGACCTCAGTGAAATCAATGCCAGGAGCTCTGCTGGGAGAGCTCAGCCAGGGCTGATTTGCCCTCTCCATGAAGCTGCTTTGAGCTGAGGACAATGGGCCAAACCCATTGCTTTCTCATGAGGTAACAGGCACTGTGGACATGGAAAGGGCAGGGATATCTGTACCTGGAGCTTAGCAAGACCTTTGGCAGTTTCTCTCTTACTTCTTTCATGACCAAGTATGAGATGAATGGGTGCAGTGAAAGGATGATAAGGTGTGGAGAAAATTGCCTGGACTAACAGGCTCAGATGGTTATGACCACAGTGCAAAGCTCAGCTGCCCAACACTTACTGGTGGGGTGTAATAGTAGGGATCCAGTAGTAGAACCAATACTGTTTGATGTTTTAATGAATCCCATGAGTCATGGGAAGCGGGGAACTCCCAGAGACTCTGTGGATAACACCCAGCAAGGGGAATGGGTCATAACGGTTGGACATGGCTCCTGGTCAAAGGACCTGAACAGTCTGAAGAAGTAGGCTGACTGGAAACTCATGGATGCCAAAAACAGCAAGGGCAAGGTTTTGCATGTGGGGGAGTAACCAGCTAGTTCATGGAGTCATGTAGGCTAGAACTGGCTGCCTGGGAAGCAGATCCACAGGAAACGATGTGAGGTTTCAAGGCTGATCCATCTGACTATCAGACAGCAGTGTGCCCTAGCAGCAAAAGGACCAGCTGCGTCCTGAGCTGTGTTAATGTTTTGCCAGCAGGTACAAGAACACGACCCTTTCCATCTGGCCCATATGAGATCATATGTGGAGTACTGCTGCCAGACTGGGGCTCCCTGGTCAAGGAAGGGTATCAACGTATGGAAGTGAGTTCAACAAGGCCACTATACATGTTAGGCAGCTGATGAACATGACATGCAAGGAGACACTGAGAGAAATGGGTGTCTTCATCTTGGACAAGAGATGTCTAGAATAATTTCTTGCCTTCTGTAACTGCTTGTACAGAGGAACACAAGAAGATGCACATGGCCCGTGTAAGTGCCCAGGAGACAGACTTGGTGCAATTTCCATCCTCTGAGGTGCTAAAGAATGGACTGAATGTGACCTTGAGCAACAGGATCTAATGGGATCTGTGCTGAGCAGAGGAGTGACCTAGATGACTTCTGAAGGTCCCTTCTTACCTACATTCTGACTCCATAATTCTCCTCCTCAACTACTCACACTGACACCTGCACGGCCATGAGCACATGTGTCCACACACCCCTCTACCACAAACCAACTTTCAGTCATTGTGCTGGGACTACACAGAGGCAGCTGAAGGGAGGCTCTCAGCCCCCTCACTGCCAACCGCAGGAAATCAGTGGCTGCTGTTTCCAGCCCCTGAGCTCGGAGACAGCTCTGGGAAGCTGGTCCAGGAGCCGAAGTTGTGGCCGTGCAGAGCCCCGGAGCCCTGTGAACTCGGGCGAGATCCCGAGCGGCGCAGGCGCAGGACTCAGCCCCAAGGCGGAGCTTGCGGTGGAGAGGAGAAGAGGAGGAGGGTCGGAGCAGAGAACCGGAGCTGCGGGGGGGCAGCGAGGCGCGGGCGGCGGAGCGGCGGGATGCGGCGGTGCCGGGGCGCAGGGCTGGCGGGACTGGCCGCGGTGCTCCTGGGTGCGCGGGGCTGGCGGGGCTGGGTGGGGGACGGGCCTGAGCCTGGGGTGGCCCCCGCAGGTCCCTCGAAGCTGTCGTCCCCTCTGGCTTCTTCACAGACTTTTGCCCCCAAACCACCCTCCCCTACGTCCCACATTCCTTCTAGAAAACTCATCGCTCTATTTTTTTTCTAGTTCTCCCTGTTTCCTTTCTTGCCTCTGTGTCTTTCCCTATAACTCATGCAGTCATTCTTTCCCCTTGCTACTTTGTGTTTATCAGTCTTTTATCCCACTTCTTTTCTAAATGATTCCACCCTTCCACCTATCGTTCATGCATTCTTATCTCCACCAAATACTATGGACACTTCCATTACTCATGTGTGCACATCTTCTAGAACCCCTTCTCATCATCTCTGTTTGTTCCTCAGTGCTCCTGTGGGATTTGTTCCCGGAAGCAGCAACCAGGGCTTTGAGGTTTTGAGGAATTTTGAGGATTTGAGGATGTTTTCCTTCTTTTTCTCCTCGGCAGTGGCTTCGGGAAGAGCCCAGGTGCAGCAGGAGCCGTCGGCAGAGACCTCCGAGGACACCGAAATCAGCATCAACTGCTCACACCCCAACATACAGAGCAATGATTACATCTTCTGGTACCGTCTCCTCCCGGACCGAGGTCCCGAACTCCTCGTGTGGGGTATTAAAGGCTCCAAAGCGCTGTCGGACCCGCCGGGTTGGCTGTCGGTGGCGGCAGACCGCCGGTCCAGCGCCCTGTGGCTCTCCCGGCCCCGGCGCGGGGACGCGGCGGTGTATTACTGCGCCGTGGGAGACACGGGGAGAGGAGCCGGGGCTGCGGCCGGGCACGAACCGCCGCGGGCGGGGCCGGGCGGGTGAGGCGGGGGCGGGGACAGGGGGACAGCCCTGGTCGACCCGCCAGGGGGCGCTGCCGCTCCGCCCGCAGGAGCCGCCTGGCCCCCTCCGCCCCCAGGGCGGCTCCCCCGCCCGAGCACCGGCAACGATATTGACATTACACCAACCGCACCCCCACATGGATTCAGACCACTGAGTCTACGTGCTGATCCTTCCTCCTGAGCCTTCCGAATGACAGGAGGAGTTGCCCATGGACAGTTGTCCCGTGCTGGGGGCTGGTTGTGCTCCCCAGGAGGGGCAAAAAGCTGTAGTTGATCTCTCCACAGAGCCTCCTCATGGCAAAGATGGGCAGTTCCAAGCACACCTGATGGAAAAGACTCTCCTCTTCATTCCCTCCTGTCAGCTATTTACACACATTGCCAGTGTCCCCCCTGAGCCCTCTCTTCCCCAGGCTGTACACTGTCAGCCCTCTCAGCATATTCTCATAGGAAAGATGCTCCAATTCTCACACCGTTTTGCTGGTCTCACTCCAGTATCTTTCTTGTATTAAGGAGTGCAAAAGTGGAGTGAGCACTTAACAGTACTGAGTAGAGAGGATCAGGTCCTTTGTCCTGCTGGTTGACTCTCTTCCTACTGTAGCCCAGGCTGCTGTTGGCCTTCCTTGCCATGAGGGTCCATTGCCACAGCAGACACAGGAACACCCCAGAACTGCTGAAACTGAGCGGGACACAGCAGCGAGTATTCAGGAGCAGTATCCCAGCTGCTTGTCCAGCTCTTCCTCTTCCCTCAGCATGCACCAGAGACCACTGTTGGAGAAGAAGACTCTTGGTATGAGACATGACTTCTCCTGTGTTTTTACCTTGTTGAAAAAACAACCAACCAACCAACCAACCAAACAAACAAACAAAAAAACCCCAACAGGTTGGAATCTATGGGCACAGATTATCTCATTCCACACATTTCAAGTGACCCAGGTGCTTCTTTACACCTACCATACATCTGAAAATGAGTGCTCCTTTGGCCAAGCTTTGCCTTTTCTTTTATGCTTGTAGTTTCTCAATCATTCTGAGAAGTGAATGCCACAACAGCATTGCTACAGGTCTTGCAGGGAGACATTTCAGAGACTGAACTCAACATGGAGTTTCTCCCCAGAGCCGACTCAGGAGAATCAATTTCCTCTGGGCACAGGAGACTTTCAGCTTCTTAAAGAACTTTCTTGCCTGAAGAACTCCAGCAAAGGCCACTGTAAGGACAAGTGGAAGGCGAGAGCTGCTGGTTCACTAAGGCTGGCAGATCAAATCCCTTTTCTTTTCAAAGGGAAGAGCAAAGAAAAGGGAAAGTGATAAACAAAGCACAAAATGACACTGATCTCTCAGTAGGTGATAAGGGAGACAAGGAGGGAGACCAGAGCTCTGCAGCCTCTAATTGATGGGCCATTGGGAAACTGCAGGTGTAGCTTTGTAGTGGGACAGGCTGAGCTTTGGAAGTGACAGGAAGTGACAGGAAGAACAGGAGGATTTGCATGTTTGAGCAGAGTCCTGTGGGACTAGACAACACTTCTTAAGGCATGTGGGGGGAAAGAGGAGACTGGGGAGGATCAAGGGGAGACAATAGAGAGGGGGAAGAATAAAAGGTGGTACCTGCACCTAAGCAGGAGTTGGTCAGTGCAATTGTTGGGGTGGCCCCTGTGCCTGACCACTACAGCCCCCCCACCTTCTTATTAAATCCTTTCTTAAGAAGGAAAGGGAAAGGTTATGTCAGCCTGGAGACCCTCCACATCTCTAGGAACCTCATTTGAGAACATGACGAGGTCCAGCACATCATCTATGAGGACAGGAGATGAGGACTTCACTGCAAGCAGACCAGGAACAGCCCCTTCCCATCATGGCATTCCCTCAGTTACCAGGACATCTCCTTTTGGAATTGTTGAGAAATGCTGAATGAGCCACAGATGTTCTTGGTGGAGGAGGGAGAAACCATGAATGAGACTTTCAGGCAGAGGAAGTATAGATCTCTTCCCTTCCCCACTTCTACATTTGCTCCCCCCCAGAGTGGTTTCCGGCAGCTCTGGTATCTTGGGGCTGGGAGGTGCTTTTCTGACTCTCTCACTCAAGAAACAAGCAGGCTGTTCTCGGCATGCACCTTGGGTACCTGGTCCTCACTGCCTTCCTGGGGCAACTGCTGGGTAGGTCTTTGCTTTCTGTAAATTCATCCTTCTTCTTCTTCTCCCAAGGAAACTCCCACCAACCTCATCAGGATCATGCAGAGAACTACTCACGATTAAAGGGAAAACACAAGGTAATGTCACCTCACATTTGTGTTTTTGCACCAGTTCTCTAAAGATTCTCTTAGTGTTAGGAGGAGAGGAGAGGAGAGGAGAGGAGAGGAGAGGAGAGGAGAGGAGAGGAGAGGAGAGGAGAGGAGAGGAGAGGAGAGGAGAGGAGAGGAGAGGAGAGGAGGAGGAGGAAGAGGAGGAGGCGGTGACGGAGCAGAGAGCTGGGGCTGTCGGGGGGAGCAGGAAAGGAAAGGAAAGGAAAGGAAAGGAAAGGAAAGGAAAGGAAAGGAAAGGAAAGGAAAGGAAAGGAAAGGAAAGGAAAGGAAAGGAAAGGAAAGGAAAGGAAAGGAAAGGAAAGGAAAGGAAAGGAAAGGAAAGGAAAGGAAAGGAAAGGAAAGGAAAGGAAAGGAAAGGGGGAGATGCCTCTGATCACTTCTTTCCCTCTTCTCTCCTATTTTATCAATCACTCTCTGCCTCTCTTTTCTGACCTACGTGCTGTCACCATAGGAGATCTCAGCTTTCTCTGCACTCCCACATTTCTCCCTTCGCAATCCCAATTATTAACAGCAGATCCTGTCAAAGCAGTTACATGGACTTTAAAGCTCTCATCCCATTGACATTACCAAGGTGTCCCATTCTACCTCTGGGCTGGTACATGTCTGTCATGACCTCCAGTTTCCTCCTAGTTATTGACACAGGCGGGATTCCTTCTTTCCAAAATTTAGCTCAGCTGTGTGTTGGCTCAGGAGCCCAAGAAATGACAGTGATTCGGAATCAGGATGAATCTTTTTTGTCTCTGCAGGCCTCTCAATCCGCTGGGGGGGTGCTGGTCCTAGCACATGAAGGTCAGGCGTGACAGGTTGTTCCCTGGTCCTCTGGGCAGTAGGAACAGGACCAGGGACACAGCACAGCTCTCCTCAGAGTCCAGCTCTAATTGCCTGCCCAGAACTACTCTGCACCTTGCTGTCCCCACACATCAGGATTCTCCTGCAGGCCAAGGGACAAGGAGACTTCTCTAGCAGAGTTTGGCATTCATTCCTAGTTTGCTTTCCAGAGCCCTTCCCTGCAGAGTTCCTGACCTTCACATTCTTCCAGGTACCATGGGGCAGGTCACTGTCACCCAGCAAGAAGGACAAGTCACAGTGAAGCAGAGAGACACCTTCCAAACTACTTGCACATACCAGACCTCCAACTTTCGAGGCTTGCTCTGGTACCAGCAGAGGAAAGGCCAAGCTCCCCAGCTGGTCTCATATCACACAGGATCTGGCCGCAAGCGCAGCGACCGTTTCAGCACAACTCTGAACACCACGGGGAAATACAGCGTCCTGCAGGTGGAGGAAGTCGAGGTGTCTGACAGTGCCTTGTACCTCTGTGCTGTGCAAGACACCCTGGTGCAGGGAGCTTCCTTGGCTGTGCAAGAACCCCGGGGAGGGAGGGGATGTGTCTGTGCAAGGCTGAGCTTGTGGGATGGGGCCCTGAGCTGTGCCCTGGCAGCGCTGCTTCCCCTGTGTCCTCAGGGATCTGCAGGGGAAGATCCTGTGATGTAACATTTTCTGTCCATTCCAGACACCATTTATGCACACATGGTCTTCAATATTCTCATACTAAGCCAAGGTAGTTTCTTCTTCTTGCCAGTGCATGGAAAGCTCCACTATTTGGCAAAGTGCAAGCAGCACACACAAGAGCCATTGCATTGACATGCTAGTGATTTGTTCATCTTGATCACAAGTAGTACACCTGTCCTCCCTGGCAGTAATAGGGTTTGTCTTGTCTTGAGGGGACAGCTTATTACTACTTCCGTTTTGCTGTTTCCCTCTTATACCTCAGTCATGGCAGGTGTTTTTAAGAGGTGCTGGACCTTTTCTTTCTCCTATTGATATGCCAATAAACCGCCCCACATGCAGACCAAGAGAAGTGCACTTGAGGCAGCTCCCAGCATGGGGCATCCATGGGCCCTCTATCCCCTGTTCTCCCTGGGGAGGCAGCAAAAGGCTCAGCCTCATTTCAGCAGGTGTCTCGTCTCTGCCACTGGAACAGGAGGTTGAGGGAATGTTTCCTCCCCTTCTACTCTGCCCTGGTGAGGCCGCATCTGGAGTAATGTGTCCAGTTCTGGGTTCCCCAGTTTAAGAAAGACAAGGAGTTGCCAGAGAGAGTCCAGCAGAGGGACACAAAGTTGATGAGGGGTCCAGAGCTCTCTCTGTTCATTCTAGAGAGAAGACGACTGAGTTTCTTATTTGTGCTTATAAATATCTCAGGATGGTGTCAAGAGGATTGTCCAGACTCTTTTCAGTCGTGCTCAATGATAGGATGAGGGGCAGTGGGTACAGACTGAAACACAGGAGGTTCTATCTAAACATAAGGAGAAACTTCTTTACTTTGAGGGTGCCAGAGCCCTGGAATGGGCTGCCCAGAGAGGTTGTGAAGTCTCCGTCTCTGGAGACATTCAGAACCTGTCTGGATGCAATCCTGTGTGATCTGTTCTAGGTGAAACTGCTTTAGTGGGAGGGTTGTACTAGATAATCTCCAGACATTCCTTGCAAACATATCCATTCTGTGATTCTGCGAATCTGTGTGCCTGGCAAAATTATGGAGAAGGTTATTCTGGGACTTATTGAAGAACATCTGAATGACAATGCAGTCACTGGTCACAGCCAACATGGGTTCCTGGGTGGAAAGTCCTGCTTGACCGACTTAATTTGTTTCTACAAGGTTTCCCACTTAGTTGACCAAGGGAAGCCTGTTAATGTGGTCTTTTGGGGTTACAGTAAAGCCTTTGATACTGTCTCTCACAGTATCCTCCTGTACAAGGTGTCCAACACACAGATGGAGAAGCACACAATGCATTGGGTGAGCAATTGGATGATGGGCCGGGCTCAAAAGGTTCTAGTAAATGTGGTTCTGCTGGGCTGGTGACCAGTCACTAGTGGAGTTCTGCAGGGATCCATCTTAGGGCCAGTCCTCTTTCATGTCTTTATAAATGACTTCAACTCAGGACTTGAGGGACTGCGTAGCAAGTTTCCTGATGACTCAAAATCAGGGGGAGCTTTCGACACTCTTGAGGGCAGAGAGGCCCTGCAGAGTGATCTGGACAAATTGGAGAACTGGACAGTCACCAACCACATGAAGTTCCACAAGAGCAAGTGCTGGATTTTGTACCTGGGACACAGCAACCCTGGCTGTACAGGTCTTTGCTTTCTATAAATTCATCCTTCTTCTTCTTCTCCCAAGGAAACTCCCACCAACCTTATCAGGATCATGCAGAGAACTACTCATGATTAAAGGGAAAACACAAGGTAATGCCACCTCACATTTGTGTTTTTGCACCAGTTCTCTAAAGATTCTCTTAGTGTTAGAAGGAGAGGAGAGGAGAGGAGAGGAGAGGAGAGGAGAGGAGAGGAGAGGAGAGGAGAGGAGAGGAGAGGAGAGGAGAGGAGAGGAGAGGAGAGGAGAGGAGAGGAGAGGAGAGGAGAGGAGAGGAGAGGAGAGGAGAGGAGAGGAGAGGAGAGGAAAGGAAAGGAAAGGAAAGGAAAGGAAAGGAAAGGAAAGGAAAGGAAAGGAAAGGAAAGGAAAGGAAAGGAAAGGAAAGGAAAGGAAAGGAAAGGAAAGGAAAGGAAAGGAAAGGAAAGGAAAGGAAAGGAAAGGAAAGGAAAGGAAAGGAAAGGAAAGGAAAGGAAAGGAAAGGAAAGGATGCTTCTGATCTCTTCTTTCCCTGTTCTCTCCTGTTTGATCAATCTCTCTCTGCCTCTCTCTTCTGACCTACATGCTGTCACCATAGGAGCTCTCAGCTCTCTCTGCACTCCCACATTTCTCCCTTCACAATCCCAATCATTAACAGCAGATCCTGTCAAAGCAGTTACACGGACTTTAAAGCTCTCATCCCATTGACATTACCAAGGTGTCCCATTCTACCTCTGGGCTGGTACATGTCTGTCATGACCTCCAGTTTCCTCCTAGTTATTGACACAGACAGGACTCCCTCTTTCGAATATTCAGCTCAGTTGTATGTTGACTCAGGAGCCCAATAAATGACAGTGATTGGGAATCAGGATGAATCTTTTTGTCATAACTCTGCAGGCTTCTCAATCTGCTGGGGGTGTGCTGGTCCTAGCACATGAAGGTCAGGCATGACAGGCTGTTCCCTGGTCCTCTGGGCAGTGGGAGCAGGGAGGAGGACCAGGGACACAGCACAGCTCTCCTCAGAGTCCAGCTCTAATCTCCTGCCCAGAACTACTCTGCACCTTGTTGTCCCCACACATTAGGATTCTCCTGCGGGGCAAGGGACAAGGAGACTTCTCCAGCAGAGTTTGGCATTCATTCCTGGTTTGCTTCCCAGAGCCCTTCCCTGCAGAGTTCCTGACCTTCACTTTCTTCCAGGCACCATGGGGCAGGTCACCGTCACCCAGCAAGAAGGACAAGTCACAGTGAAGCAGAGAGACACCTTCCAAACTACCTGCACATACCAGACACCCACCTTTCAAGGCTTGCTCTGGTACCAGCAGAGGAAAGGCCAAGCTCCCCAGCTGGTCTCATATCATGCAGGATCTGGACTCAAGCGCAGCGACCGTTTCAGCACAACTCTGAACACCACGGGGAAATACAGCGTCCTGCAGGTGGAGGAAGTCGAGGTGTCTGACAGTGCCTTGTACCTCTGTGCTGTGCAAGACACCCTGGTGCAGGGAGCTTCCTTGGCTGTGCAAGAACCCCAGGGAGGGAAGGGATGAGTCTGTGCAAGACTGAGCTTGTGGGGTGGGGCCCTGAGCTGTGCCCTGGCAGTGCTGCTTCCCCTGTGCCCCCAGGGATCTGCAGGGGAAGATCCTGTGATGTAACATTTTCTGTCCATTCCAGACACCATTTATGCACACATGGTCTTCAATATTCTCATACTAAGTCAATGTAGTTTCTTTTTCTTGCCAATGCATGGAAAGCTCCGCTGTTTGGCAAAGTGCAAGCAGCACACACAAGAGCCATTGCATTGACATGCTAGTGATTTGTTCATCTTGACCACAAGTAATAACCACAGGCACACCCGTCCTCCCTGGCAGTAATAGGGTTTGTCTTGTCTTGAGGGGACACCTTATTACTATTTCCATTCTGCTGTTTCCCTCTTGAACTTCAGTCATCGCAGGTGTTTTTAAGATGTGCTGGACCGTTTCTTTCTCCTATTGATATGCGAATATATCGATATGCAATGGGTACAGACTGAAACACAGGGGGTTCTATCTAAACATAAGGAGAAACTTCTTAATTTTGAGGTGCCAGAGCCCTGGAAATGGCTGCCCAGAGAGGTTGTGAAGTCTCCGCCTCTGGAGACATTCAGAACCTGTCTGGATGCAATCCTGTGTGATCTGTTCTAGGTGAAACTCCTTTAGTGGGAGGGTTGTACTAGATAATCTCCAGACATTCCTTCCAAACGTAACCATTTTGTGATTCTGCGAATCTATGTGCCCGGCAAAAATATGAAGAAGGTTATTCTGGGACTTATTGAAGAACATCTGAATGACAATGCAGTCACTGGTCACAGCCAACATGGGTTCCTGGGTGGAAAGTCCTGCTTGACCAACTTAATTTGTTTCTACAAGGTTTCCCACTTAGTTGACCAAGGGAAGCCTGTTAATGTGGTCTTTTGGGGTTACAGTAAAGCCTTTGATACTGTCTCTCACAGTATCCTCCTGTACAAGGTGTCCAACACACAGATGGAGAAGCACACAATGCAGTGGGTGAGCAATTGGATGATGGGCCGGGCTCAAAAGGTTCTAGTAAATGCGGTTCTGCTGGGCTGGTGACCAGTCACTAGTGGAGTTCTGCAGGGACCCATCTTAGGGCCAGTCCTCTTTCATGTCTTTATAAATGACTTCAACTCAGGACTTGAGGGACTGCGTAGCAAGTTTGCTGATGACTCAAAATCAGGGCGAGCTGTTGACACTCTTGAGGGCAGAGAGGCCCTGCAGAGTGACCTGGACAAATTGGAGAACTGGACAGTCACCAACCACAAGATGCTGGAGAGCAGCTCTGCAGAGATGGATCTGGAGGTTCTGGTCGACAGCAGGTTGAACATGAGAAAACAGTGTCCCTGGCAGCCCAAGGGGACCCATGTCCTGGGTACATCCAGCACAGCATGGCCAGCTGGGCAGGGAGTGGATTGTCCCGCTCTGCTCTGCGCTGGGGCAGCCTCACCTGAGGCACTGGGGACAGTTCTGGGCACTACAGGATAAAAAGGTTTTAAAGCTACTGGAAAGTGTCCAGAAGAGAGCTACAAAGTTGGTGAAGGTTTTGGGGGTGAAGCCATATGAGAAACAGCTAAAGTCACTTGGTTTGTTTGGCCTGGAGAAGAGGAGACTGAAGGGAGAATTCATGGCGGTCTACAGCTTCCTTGTAAGGGGAAGACGAGGGACAGACGCTGTGTTCTTCTCTCTGGCAACCAATGGCAGGATCCATGGGAATGGCTGGAAGATGGGTCAGGGGAGGTTTCGGTTGCATATTAGAAAAAGATTCTTCCCCCAGACAGTAGTGGAGCACTGGAACAGGCTCCCCAGGGAGGAACTCACAGTACCAAGCCTGACAGTATTCGAGAAGAGACTAAATAATGGCCTCAGACAAAAGGTGTGAACTGTGGGGTTGCATACACAGGGACAGGAGTTTGGCTTGATGATCACTGTGGGTTCCTTCCAGCTCAGGATATACTATGAAAGCAGAATCTCTGGGAAAAATGCCCTTAGTTCAAACCCTAAAACACACATGGATCCTTTTCCTTTTATCTACTTTTCCAAGATCATTTTTGTTGGGCAGGCAAAGCAGGGATCACACCAAGAGCCAGTAGCAGCCCTCTGGCAGCGCTTTGGCCAAAGGCCTCACTCGCACGTCCGGAGAAATGCCATCCCTCCCTCTTCTACAAGGACAAATACAGATGGTATCATCATTGCAAAGGACCTGAGGTACCTGGTGCTCGTTGCAAGGTTGAGTGCAGTAGGGTCAGGAAGTGGAACTCTCCTGCCATTGATGATAGTTATTAAAGTATGACTAAGGCAAAGACATTTGACATTCAGTTGAAATGTGCTTATGAAGCTTTTGGCATTCAGTCATTCTGAGATCTTCTTCATTTGGCATAATTCCCTGGTGGAGGACAGTGCTACGGGGTTTTCTGTCCTTACACTTCTACACCTTCGGGAGGACAACTGGTGGTTCATGCAGGAAACAGGATATGAGTCCGTAGTGACTGCCAAGAGACATTTCCACTGATCAAAAGGGATGAGATTTAAATGTAAAAGAAACCCTTTCCCCCAGATTGGCAGCCAATTCCTGAGCACAAACTCAGCCCATCTGCAGCTCTCTTGGCATCTGCAAGCAGTACTGTCCCCGCTTCTGTGCTGAATGTCCTCACCTCCCGCATGCTTAATTACCATTTCATCCTTGACACATTCAACAGTGGGTGTCAATTTTCCCCACTACTCCCGCCCATGACCACGGTCCATAACCCTGACATTGGGTGATGGAGGGGAGAGGAAGGTGCAGTAGCAGCTATGGGCCATCCCAAGGGCTGTTCCGAGCTTTACTGCTCTTGCCATTCTGCAAAGCAAATCATCTTCCAGAGCCCCACACCCACTCCCTGCCACCCCAGCACAGCTCTGGCCACAGCAAGGGAACATCCTTACTCAAGAGCTCAGGGGGCTGCTGACCCCTCAGGGCCTCTTGCCTTACTGGGCATTCGTGGGCAGAGGCACAGCAAGGCAAGACCTGGTGGTCACTGACAGCAGAGTAGCCAGGGACGATTTCCTCAGGTCCAAGGGAAGGTGCCCAAAAGAGGAGCCACTGCAGACTGTCCCAACCTCTCATTCCTCTATCAATGGAGAAAGACCTTCTTGTGCTTTCACCCCCTTTCCACCCCAGAGTAACGCCCTTCTCCTTTGGCAGTCTGGGGAGAGTTCACAGAGGGAAGGACCACATGGAGGCCAGGCTTGAATGCAGCAGAACTTTAATGCATAAAAGAGAGAAACAAAGTCACTGCAAGTAGAGGACAGCAGTGCAGGAATCCCCAGAGGAATCCACAAGTCTGCAGTCCATGGTCATTAAGAAGTTTGTGCATGATGTTCATCTGCCCACCCCATAGAGTGAGAGAAGACAGCTGATCCCCAGCAGGCTGGACCTGGGGGAACCTTGTGGCCAAGGGGAACTGAAGCAATAAAAGAAAAAGGTAGGAAAGGTAAAGCCATTCAGCTATACTGAAAACACTTTGCCCAGCACCATGTTTTGAGTTCCTCAAGGTGTCTCCCTGGGCCCTTCCCAGATTCTTTATCAGCGCAGGTACCTTCTGCCAAAGTAGCGGGCGGAAATGCCAGAGAGGTCACAGCAGCCAGAGTTGATGGGCACTCCATCACAGCTGAGGATTCTACCAACAGCAGCAGAGGTGGAGGAGCCCACAACGGTGTTCTGTGGGAAGGAGCTGAGGATGGGGCCGGGCAGGGTCACCACCACAGGGGAGGGCTCGATGACAACGGTGGAGTCCTGACACTGCCTGACACAGGGCTCATTGCAGCTGTTGGCCAGTGGGGTCGGACCACAGGGCTGGCAGGGCAGGCACTGGTTGTAGCAGGACATTTCTTGAGGGTGGATATGAAGCTGTGAGAGAGGGCAGGGAGGAAGCAGAGCATAGAAGTGTGTGAGAAGCAGCCTGGTTACCCTGTCAGAAAGAAGCCAAGGCCACTACTGAGTGGGGAGCTGGAAGCTGTGCCAGGAGCCACACAGTCTTCATGACACTAAAAGGAGCAGCCTGGTACAGGGAGGCTCTCTCTCTCCTAGTGACTACACCAAAAGCCACCTCTGCCACCTCCCAGCCTGTTCCTAAGCAGAACATTTTCCCACTTCCCTCTCCCTAGACAAGAAGAGGTGTATCACAGGAGAGATCATAGACAGTATCAGCTGAGATGTCCATTGATGAGAGAAATGCCAAATTGGAAGAGGAGAAGAGGTTTCAGACTCACCTGGTTCCTGGGAAGAAGGAGCCAAGAGAAGTGGATGAGAGAGCAAGACCCTGGGCTGCCTTTTATACCTGCCCTTCATTGCTGCAGGACCAGAGAGAACCTTGGAAGAGGTAACAGTTTTCTGACAAACTCGTCTTGAATGCAAATCATCACAGCTAATGAGATGGGCTGTGCTTTAGTTTCCTGTACTGCTGCCTTTTCATTTTCAGGTTTGTTCCATGCCCATTCCTCAGTGAAGGCTTCTTATGATCCCTGGGATGAAAGGCCCAAGCATTTCTCAGGCAGTAATGAAGCAGTGCAGGCAGAAGATTCAACTGAAGAGTTTGATGGGTCTAGAGCAGACAAATGAGGTCAACCTGGGACACTCTCTTGGGTCTCTTTGAACTGCCATTCTCAGGAAAATTTAATCCTCCTCAGCTGGATGCCCATGGGTTCACATGCATGAGGACGTGCCAAGTCCTCGTCTTTCCTGACCTCCTCAGATCACCACTATGGTTCATTTTTTATACCATTCCAGGTATGTGTGCTACGCTGTTCGGTTATGATCCCATCTTCCTTAACACTGCCCAGTCCCTGGGGTCCTTAGCAGAGTCCATGAACTTCTCCAGTACCACAGTTCATGGTGTTGCTATGGGTGTTTTTTTCCTGTGCGTACTTGCAAGCTGCCAGGTTTGTGCAGATGCATGTGGGAGCACAGATTTATGTATAATTCCATGCTAATGAGCATAAACCTCTGTGTGTGTGTGTGTGTCCTTGGGTTTACACATCATGAGGGAACGCTCTGCTGGTGGCTGGGACATTCTCCACTACTCCCTTCATGAGCACCACAGAGCACCAGGGTCCCAGGGTCAGAAGGAGCTGAGTGTAGCTGAGTGGTGATGGCACCCGCCTGCTGGAGATCTGTCCAGGGAAGAGGCTCTGAAATGCAGTCCCCGTCTCCTGAGCCATCGTTTTCCTGCCACTCCAAAGTTCTTGTTCCTCTGCCACGTATTTCAAACCACAACAAGGATGGTTTCACTTGAGTTTGATTACTTGATTTAACTCAATGTAACAACATTGGGTGTGTCTCAACATGGCTGTCAGTCTGCCCCCCTGCATCTCCAGGCCAGGACACAGCTGCTCTCCCCAGTGCTAGAGAGTTCAAAAGGATGAGATTTGCTTTATGGGAAAGAAGGAAAGCTGAGGAATCCTGCACAACCTTGTGCTGGCCATCCCTGAGTGAATCTGCTTCCAGTGCATTCTTAAATGTGTCTGAGATGGAACAAAACCCACCACACTTGATTTGGGAATGAATCCCCAAAGCCAGCCACAGTCCCTCTTTCTAACCAGGTTTGTGTCTCAATGAGTGCATTTTCTAAGCCTCCGCTCATGAGTTTCCATCAGCTGGATCTCAGATGCGACTTGTGGAAGGTGCAATTGTGAACTTTCCCTATTCCATTTATTGACCTCAGGAAGATCAGTGACAGGGAGCTCTATTGGGAGAACTCAGCCAGGGCTGATTCCCCTCTCCATGAAGCTGCTTCTGACCTGTGGCTCTAGTGATTCTGAGGGTGAACCCCGTTGCTGTCTCCTGGAGGATGTGGGGTTTTAAGAGAGAGCCAGAGGAGCATGAGACAGCAGTGCGCCCTTGCAGCAAAAAGGAGCAACTGCATCCTGTGCTGTATTAGTGAAAGCCATCAGGTGCAGGAATATGACCCTGTCTCATTTGAGATCTCATCTGGAGTACTGCAGCCAGTTTGGGATTGCCTGATCCACGAAGGGAATGAGTTCATCAAATACAACCATGTATCTTCAGGGGCTGATGAACATGCATATCAAAGAGAACGAGAGAACTGGGTCTGTTCTTCTTGGAGATGTTTCAGGGGAGGGAGAGGGAGAGGAAGAGGAGGAGACGGAGAAGGAGGAGGAAGAGGAGGAGACGGAGAAGGAGGAGGAAGAGGAGGAGCCGGAGGAGGCGGCCGTGCCGAAGCAAGGAGCCGGGGCTGGCAGGGGCAGCGAGGCGCGGGCGGCGGAGCGGCGGGATGCGGCGGTGCCGGGGCGCAGGGCTGGCGGGACTGGCCGCGGTGCTCCTGGGTGCGCGGGGCTGGCGGGGCTGGGTGGGGGCCGGGTCTCAGCCTGGAGCGTTCCCAGGGGACCTCAGCACCAGCTCTTCCCTCTCCTTCAACGTGTCCTTTCCCTCTCCCTGCCTCTCTGACATCTTTTATGATCCTTTCCCACCCCTCCACGTCCCCCCTTCCTGTTCTCCCTCTCTACTCTTCTCCTCTTCTCCATTGACCTACTCATCTTTGGACCCATCTCTCCATGCGTCTACTATCTCTTCATGATCCCCTCTTCACACTCTCTGAAACGCCTTTCTCATCTGTTCCTCTGCTTTTTTTACATCTGTAGGCATAAGTTTGCTTTCCTGCACTGCACCATACATCATGCTATTCCTCTGTTCATTTAGCAATTATTCTTCTTCTGAATTCAGCCCTCCATGTTTCACTGCAATGCACCAAAATCTCCCATCGCCTTTCCCTGTCACCTTTCATTCATCTGTGCACATGACTGTCATTTGGTCTCTCAATGCATCAGTTTCAGATTCCATGCCAACCTTCCGTTCTTGCTCAACAGACCCACACAAGTATAATCTGCCAACCATGTCAAGGAGTATATTTTCCCCAATTCTTCCAGTCTCGCTCTCTGTCACTGACACTGTTCCTAAAGATTTCTCAAGGGAAAGTGCCATCAGACCTGGGTGATCTTCGGTGATCTTTGGTCTTTCCTTCTCCTTTCTCTGCAGTGGCCGGAGCCAGAGCTCAGGTGCAACAGGACCTGTCAGCAGAGACCACCGAGGACACCGGCATCAGCATCAACTGCTCACACCCCAACATACAGTCAAACGAGGTCATTTACTGGTACCGTCAGCTCCCAGGCCGAGGCCCCGCGTTCCTCGCACTCGGTCACAAAGGCTCCAAAGCGCTGTCGGACCCACCGGGCCGGCTGTCGGTGGCGGCAGACCGCCGGTCCAGCGCCCTGTGGCTCTCCCGGCCCCGGCGCGGGGACGCGGCGGTGTATTACTGCGCCGTGGGAGACACGGGGAGAGGAGCCGGGGCTGCGGCCGGGCACGAACCGCCGCGGGCGGGGCCGGGCGGGTGAGGCGGGGGGCGGGGGGACAGTCCCTTTCCGGGCCCGCCAGGGGGCGCTGCCGCTCTGCCCGCCGGCACCACCTCACCCCGCGAAATCACAGAATGGTCGGAGTTGGACGGAACCTCTGGAGATCACCTAGTCCAACCCATCTGCTAAAGCAGGTTCACCAGAGCAGATCACACAGGAATGCATCCAGGTGGGTCTTGAATGTCTCTGGAGGAGGAGACTTCCCAGCCTCTCTGGGCAGCCTGTTCCAGGGCTCTGGCACCCTCAAAGTAAAGAAGTTTTTCTTTGTATTCAGATGGAGCCTCCTGTGCTTCAGCCTGTGCCCGTTGCCCCTCCTCCTATCGCTGGGCACCACTGAAAAGAGTCTGGTCTCATCCTCTTGACATCCACCCTTGAGATAGTTATAAACACTGATGAGATGCCCTCTCAGCCTTCTCCTCTCCAGGCTGAACACACACAGCTCCCTCAGTCTCTCTTCATAAGAAAGATGCTCTAGCAATAGCCACAGGCACATCTGTCCCCTGCAGCAGTATCTGGTCTTGTCTTATCTCGAGATGGAGACAACTTAAAACTGATTGCATTACGTTCTTTCCCTCTTGAACTTCAACCATGACAGTTAAATTTGAGGTGCTTTACCTTTACCTTCTGATCTCTCTTAGTATGACAATAAACCAAAACAAACACAAAGAAAAGCTCCTTCCAGGCAGCTCCCAGCTTGGAGCATCCATGGATCTTCATTCCCTTGTTCTTGCTGGGGAGGCAGCAAAAGCCTCAGCCACATATCAGCAGGTGTCTCATCTCTGGTCCCATGGTGTCTCTGGGGATATTAAAAATTCTCATGGGAGCTTGTCAGTCCCTTCTGCTCATGTTGTATTATGAACTGGCACTTCTGGTAGCAAGTGTCCCATATCTGCTGGATCAGGAATGATGTGCACTGCTCTCTTTCCCTAATGGGTTTTTCTGTTCTTTTTTTTTTTTGGGGGGGGAGAGGTGGTTCCTCAAGAGAAACATCTCCATGAACAGCAGCGGTTGCAGAAACTCCCAGTGCAGGACCAGGCACTGTCCCACACTCTGCTGGCTCAGGGGGACACATGCGGCACAGTCTCGGCTCTGCAGACAGTTCCTCTCCAAGCTTCACGTTGTCATGTGTGACAACCCAATGCCTGTACCAGCCTGGGCCCCACACCCTGTCCCCTGGGCAAACACAAAGGCTACCCCAGCACAACAGCACAGCCCAGAGAAAGGCTGCATTGCCATTGACCAACAGGAGTAAATGTCACACCAGCTTTGAAAAGTGTCACGATTGTCCAAAGCAGCTGTAACACTGAGTGCCCTTGATGTGCAACCATCCTCAGTTCCCTTGGGAGCTGCACACCCCAGTCTCCAGGAAGGAAACACCAGGCAGCCAGTGACCTGAGCCTATAGCAGGAGCCCCTGAATTTCTAAATTTCAGGTGCAACTGGTTAGGCTAGAGCAAGAAAGCAAGAGCAGCAGGCAGGAGTGAGGATGACCCCAGAGCACAGCCCAGGTCAGGCAGTGCCCACACTAGCAGGGTGCAAGGGTGCAGGTGCCCATGGCTGACTATGACTCTCTCTATCTCTGCTGCAGGACCAAAATGGATGGGCACAAGCAAACCAGGACATGGACGGGGTGTATCGAAGACAACTTTCTGATGCAGACATTCCAGGAATGGACATGGGGAGAGGCTCTGTTGGACCTGCTACTCACAAATGAGGAAGAACTATTGGATGATGTAGAGTTCAAGGGTAGCCTTGCCTGCAGTGACCAGGACACTGTGGAGCTCAAGATCTACAGAGGACTGAGCAAGTCAAACAGGACTGCTACGTCCCCCACTCCAGAAGAGCACATCTCAGTCTCATCAGGGCCCTACCTGCTTGGCAGGGTGCCATGGGAAACTGTCCTGGAGCTCAGAGGGTCCCAGCAGAGCTGGCTGCCCTTCAAGGACAGCCCTGTCAGAGCACAAAGATGGTCCTCTGCCATGTGGAGGAAAAAGCACAGCTGGAGGGGAAAGCTGCAAAGAGGGTGAAGGGAACCAAGAAAAGAATCTTGGAGCCTATTGGCAGCAAAAGGAAGGGTCAGCCAATTAGAGTTCATTGCTTAGTACAGAAAGGGACCTGGTGAAAAATGGTAGGAGAAAGGCTGATGTACTCAGTGCCTTATTCTCCTCAGTTTTTTCTCATATGGCTTCTCCTCAGGCCTATCACACCCCTGAACCTCCCCACAGATGCTATGGGAATAAAGCAGTACCCACAGTAGAAGAAGGAATAGAGAAGCTCTTACTACCATTTGGATATGCACATGTTCAAGGGCTCACTTCCAGACCCATTCAAGTGTGCTCAAGGAGCTGACTGGACTCAGTCCCTGAAAGGTAGAGGCAGCAAATACTCTCAGAAATCTCGTCTATACTCATTAAGGGCCAGAAGGGAACTGGGAGCAGCTCACATGGGACTTCTGAGGGTAAATCATGCCTCACCACCCTCAATACTTTCTATGAGGCGGTGACTGGCGCTATATGGAAGGGGAGGGACACTGGCTCTGGCGTACCTTGACTTTCACAAGACTTTGACATACCTTCATGGGTGCACACACACGCACACCTATAAGCACACAGAGATCTGAACACTCACAGGCAAAAACACACTGAACGTCTGTTATTTGGAGCTCAGATCCAACTTGCAGGCAGTGCAGTTGAGGGCTTTCCCCCTTCCCTTTAGTGACCTCAGTGAGATCAGTGCCAGGGAGCTCTGCTGGGAGAGCTCAGCCAGGGCTGATTCTCCTCTAAATGAAGCTTCTTCTGAGCTGATCCCCTAGTGCATCTGGGGGTGGCCAATCTCACTGCTCTCTCATGCGGTAACAGGCACTGTGGACACAGGAAGGAGAGCGGATGTGTGTATCTAGAGCACAACAAGACCTTTGGCAGCGTCTCTACTGTCATTACAAAACATGAGATGAATGGGTTCAGTGAAAGGAGGATAAGTAGGGCAAAAAATTGCGTGGACTACCAGGCTCAGAGAGTTGTGACCACAGTGCAAAGCCCAGCTGGCTGACACACATCAGTGAGCTCTAATATTAGGGATCAGTAGTGACACCAATACTGTTTGAGGTTTTCATGAATGCCATGAGTGACAGGAAGTCTGTGGATAACAACCAGCAAGGGGAATGGGAAGTAACTGTGAGACACGGCTTTTGTTCAAAGAACCTGGACAGGCTGAAGAAATGGGCTGACTGGAACCTCATGAATGCCAAAAAGAGAAAGGGCAAGGTTTTGCATATGACAGAGAGATCAGTCCCTGCAGTCATGCAGGCTGGGGCTGGCTGCCGGGGAAACAGATCAAGAGAAAATGAGATGGGGTTTTAGGACACACTTAGCTGAACATAAGGCAGCAGTGTGCCCTTGCAGTAATTAGGACCAACTGTATCCTGAGCTGTATTATTCAAATTGTTGACAGCAGGTGCTGGAAAATGATCCTGCCCCTCTGTCCCATCACAGACCACATCTGGGGTACTGCATCCAGGCTGGTGGTCTGTGCTCCAAGAGGAGTAGTGACATCCTGAAGGGAGTTCAACAAAGTCCACCGTATAAATTAGGGGCCATGAGAAGGTGAGAGAATTGGATCTGTTCACCTTAGTGATGTCTCAGGGGAGAATTTCCTGTTTTCCACAATGACTTGTTCAGAGGAAAACAAGAAGATGGACCTAATCCACGGAACTGCCCAGGAAACAGGGGAAATGTCCGGTAATGGGATCTCTTGTAGACGACCTCTGCAGGTCAATTCTCACGTACATTCTAAATCTGGGTCCCCCTCCCTGCCCTCCATGACGTCTGCACAACCAAGGGCACATCGGACCTCACACTCCCTCTGCCACAAATCAGCTTTCAGTCATAGTGCTGGAAGTACACAGAGGCAGCTGAAGGGAGGCTCTCAGCCTCCTCACTGCCAACCGCAGGAAAGCAGTGGCTGCTGTTTCCAGCCCCTGAGCTCGGAGACAGCTCTGGGAAGCTGATCCATCTCCTGAGTCAACGCTCTGCAGCTTCCCCAGGCTGCAGCTGGTGCAGTGTGGGTTTCTTCTTGCCCGAGGATGGACAGAATGCTTTTCCCAGGAGCCAAAGTTGTGGCTGTGCAGAGCCGTGGAGTCCTGTGAGCGGGCGACACACCGAGCAGCGCCGGCGCAGGACTCAGGTCCGGGGCGGAGCTGGTGGAGAGGAGAGGAGAGGAGAGAAGAGGAGAGGAGAGGAGAGGAGAGGAGAGGAGAGGAGAGGAGAGGAGAGGAGAGGAGAGGAGAGGAGAGGAGAGGAGAGGAGAGGAGAGGAGAGGAGAGGAGAGGAGAGGAGAGGAGAGGAGAGGAGAGGGAAGAGGAAGACGAGAGGGAAGAGGAAGAGGAGAAGGAGGAGAGGAGGAGGTGGTGGCGGAGCAGAGAGCCGTGGCTGGCGAGGGGCAGCGAGGCGCGGGCGGCGGAGCGGCGGGATGCGGCGGTGCCGGGGCGCAGGGCTGCCGGGACTGGTCGCGGTGCTCCTGGGTGCGTCGGGCTGGCGGGGCTGGATGGGGGCCGGGGCTGAGCCTGGGGTGGCTCCTCCAGGTCCCTCCATGCTGTCGTCCCCTCAGGTTTTTTCACGGATATCTGGCCGTAACCAGCCCCCTTTCCATTCCACATTCCCTCTAGAAAACGAATTGCTATATTCTTTGTCCAACACTCCCCGTTTCCCCTCTTTCCTCTGAGTCTTTCCTTATAACTCATGAAGTCATTTCTTCAGCATGATACTTTACTTTTATCATTCCTTTGCCCCCATTTTTTGCTTTTTTAATTATTCTACTCTTCCACCCATCATTCACGCATTCATCTCTCCACCAACTATTAATGGACATTTCTGTTACAGCACATGTTGACAGCTTCTGTAAGCTTTTCTCCTTATCATCTCTCCATGTTCCTGACTTCTGTGGGATTTGTCCTGGGAAACAGCAGGCAGAGCTGTGCAGTTTATCAGGTGTATTTCTTATTTTTCTCCCCGGCAGTGGCTGTGGGCAAAGCGCAGGTGCAGCAGGACCCGTCGGCAGAGACCATCGAGGGCGCAGAAATCAGCATCAACTGCTCACATCCCAACATAAAGACAGGCGACTACATCTACTGGTACCGTCAGCTCCTGGACCGAGCTCCCGAACTCCTCGTGTGGGGTGTTAAAGCATCCAAGGTGATGTCGGCCCCACCAGGCCGGCTGTCGGTGGCGGCAGACCGCCGGTCCAGCGCCCTGTGGCTCTCCCGGCCCCGGCGCGGGGACGCGGCGGTGTATTACTGCGCCGTGGGAGACACGGGGAGAGGAGCCGGGGTTGCGGCCGCGCACGAACCGCCGCGGGCGGGGCCGGGCGGGTGTGGGGAGAGAGGGGAGAGCCCCTCACCGGGCCCGCCAGGGGGCGCCGCTGCTCTGCCCGCGGGGGCCGCCCGGCCCCGCCTGATCCCGGGGCGGTTCCCCGCCCCGACCGCTCCGGCTTCAGCATCTCTTGGTCCTCCTTGCAGTCGCTGCCTTGGTTCAGAACCTCTCCTCATCGATGGTTGCTGCGGGTCTGTGCTCCTGAAGGCAGCAAAGAGCTGTGCTTGTGCAGCGCTACATGTGGAGTCTGAGACGGTCTGTGCAAGGCAGGGAGGGGAGTAGGGTGCTTTCCACAAGGCTCTCTTGCTTCCTCAGAAACGACTCAGAGCTTTCTGGGAAACGTGGCATCCTCTGGCCTGTCTGTAAAGACCTGCAGCATTGTCTCAGAAATGCATCGCAGAGGTCACCGATTCCCCTCCAGCCCATGGAAGCCTGGTCCTCCTCTTGCCTCTGTCCTCCTCCCATCTAGAATGCTGAGCTCTTTTTGCCTTTTAGGAAGGCAAAGTGACAGCTGTAGGTCCTTCACACGGGGACATGGCACAGGGAGTTCATGGTGTCACAGCAAACTGACCCCAAGTTCTTCAAAGAGATGTTCAGCTTAGTGGGTGTCTCATCAGAGCTTATCTCCCTTGTGAAAACACACCAACAGATCCCACCCAGTGTTTTTTCCCTTCCCGAGGATACACACAAGGATCTCAAACCTACGTATGGAGAAACACTCATAGTATCCTTGGGCATTCAAATGGTGCAATTAGGAATGATGTGATGAAGAAACCAATGCCCTGAGGAGTTACTGGAGTTGCAATGAGAGTCAGCCCGTACATGGCAAAGGTCCATTCCAACAAACCAGAAATGTTTGTCAGAGCTCTGCCATGTTCTCTTTACTGTGGTTTGCCACCTGCTCCTCAGCCCTGGCAGGGCCAGGCTTTCATCTCCACTCAAGTGGTTACCTTGCCTTGCAGCTGTGATTGATTTTATTTCTCCAACACCAACAGACAGAAGGGATTTATCCCAGGACATCTCTGGTTCCTCTCTCTAGGCTGGGTAGCTGATTCTTTCCGGACATGACAAAGCTGTTCCAAACAGAGCAGTACATTGCCCTGAATGAAGCACAAATATAGCAAAGCATGGTGAACCCAAAGTGGCATGTGACTTAGTCTTCTCCATGGGTCTCCTAACAGTGGTGGGAATGGGTTCATCCTTGTCACTGTGTGGAGTGAGCAGTCCCTGTAGTTCTAATCTAATTCTTCCTTGGCAGACTTTCCTTCCTGGAGATCTCCTGCACCACCCCCCTTGTCCCCAAAATGCTGGAGACTTTTTCTGGCACCAGGCCTACCATTTCAGATTCCTGCTGTCATTTTTCCACGTCTTCATGAGCATGACTGAGTTTATGACCCTCTCAATCATGTTCTTTGATCGTTATATCACAATATGCAAATACTCTGTAAAACACTCTATCATGACAAAGAAAGTCCACTTCCTGCTGGTGCTGGGAGCATGGGCAGTGGGCTTTGTGCTCATCTTCTCCCAGGTGGCTCTGCTTTTGAAGCGTCCTTTCTGTACCAAGAACATTGTTGACTATTTCTACCATGCTGTCGGGCCAGCATGGGCATGGCAAATTGTGTCTGGGTCGACCTTGACTGGATGCCAGGTGCCCACCAAGCTGCTCTACCACTCCCCCACCATCAGCTGGACAGGGGGAGAAAATACAAAGAAGCACTCATGGATCAATATAAGGACATGGAGATCACTCATCAATTTCTATTACAGGCAGAACAGTCGACTCGGGGAAATCAGTTGAATTTATTACCAATGAAATGAGAGTAGGATAATAAGAAAGAAGAACCAATCTCAAACACCTTCCTCCCGCCCCTCCCTTCTTCCAGTCATTTCCCTATGTGCACTGTGGGTACTTCCTCTCCTCCCACAGAGTGTAGGGGTTTTGTTTGGGCAGGACCAGATCCTCGGGTGCCAGGGAGTCAAGTGGTTTCTGTCAACCCACCACACCTGTGCTTGGACAAGTGTTCCACAAGCAGAGCTGTAGCCTGGCCTGGCTCAGGGGTGCTGGAGTTGCTGGGCAGCTGAGTGCTTGTGGGGGATGTTCCAGCATGTACTCTGTGTTTGGGCTGGTGTCTGCAGGTTCCACTGTATCCCCAGGGCAGGATTGGTGCTGTGCCCTGGGGCTGCCTGTGGGGCAGGGAGAGAGTGGAGGACTCTGGGAGTCCCAGGCAAGGTGAGGAGCTGGATTGCCCAGATGCTGGCACTTCACCCCAGTGGTAGTGATGCAGGTCTGGTGTGGGAGGAGGGGAGGCCTTTGTCTCTGAAGATGGCAAGAATGTGTCCTGTGGCCAAAGAGATGGAGAGGGTCAGTGTCTCTGCCCCAGGTCTCAAGTAGCAGGAATGTGCATGGAACCTTGCCTAATCTGTTGGGTCCTCTGTGCCTGAACCCCTCTTTTGAGCTTCGCAAGCTGTGGGACCCTGAAGAGCCAACTTTCTGTAGGGACACCGTCTGTAAGCTGTGGAAGGCTGCTGAAAATTGGGGATTTGCTTCAGGAATGCTCAAGGGACAGATGTTTTGTGTCACTGAGACCTGCAGAGCTTGGCTTACAGAGTCCTTATCAACCCTGTTTGCAAGGGAAATGACATCAATAGCTGAAAACCTCTGTCACCCCACTTCATCATTAATAAGTGTGCTGTTTTGCCTCAAAGAGAATTAATTTTCTTCATGCCATTAGAACACTTTCTTTTTCTGTAGCCAGCATGGTCATGTGGATTTAGTTTGAGAACAAGAAGATAACACCCCAGGACAGAGTTAAAGTTTTTTAATTGTTATCTGGGAGCCAAGGACTTTCAGAGCACTCTTTCTCCTTTTGTGAGGCAGCTGGGAAGGGGGACATAGATGAGCCAGACCTTGACTGACACCCAGGCTGATCAGTAAGAATATTCCATGCCATTAACATTGTGCTTCATATTTAAGGATGGTTGGGATCTTCCAGCTAGGTTTTGGGTTGAGTCAGGATGGATGGGGATGAAGCCCTGTTATGGTTCTGCTCTGTTTTAGTGGAGTGCTATTCATGAGTTCCTTTAGTTCAAACTTTGGCCATCCTGACATTTTGCAGTAGCCTCTGGGCCTTTCTGCCTTTTTTTCTCTTTCGTCTCTGGGATCGGCTGTTTGGGACTAAAGTATTGCTTCCTGGGAATGGCTGTGCAGTGCAGAGTTTGTGAGGGATTACATTGAGTACCTTTATTTTCCATTTCCATTTTATATATAGTACTATTAGTAGCAGTCTATTAAAGTTATTTTATTAAACTGTGTTTAAATCAGTCCGTGAGTTTCTCCCTTCTCTTTTGATTCTCTATCCTGTTCGGGGCGGGGAGGTGGGGGAGTGAGCAAGTGGCTATTGTGGTTATATTGCTGGATTGGGTTAAATCGTGACAGTCAGGCAAGAGCAGGTGATGTTGATGAAGGACTTTGGAAACTGTCCCTCCAGAAGAAAAGGATCTCTGTCAGTGTTTGAACTTACCAGTTGGGAAAAGGGCAATATCCACAGCCCGCTATGTGGATGGGTGCATGGCTGGCTGGCTGACTGGGTGGATGGGTGGATGGACAGATGTGTTCTGCTCATCACACTGACCCTGGCTGAGGCCTCAGATGTTCTTTTGATCAAATCAGTGCCCAGTAGCATTGGTCAAACAAGAGGGATGGTTGTGAATGAACGTTGCCTACCACAGCCAGCTCACAGGTTTTCCATTGCCACCTGCACTTCTCAAGGGGACTAGGATGATCAGCTCCTGCACAGAGCTTTTAAAGAGCAGAGCTGGTCCTGACATAGCAGTACCTTGGGGGCCCTGGTCTCGAGGAAAACTGTTCCATCCACTCTTGGGGATGAGCAGACACCACAGAGCAGTGATGGACCTGTGGGTACTGGTCACTGTCCTTGGACTGTCCTGGCCCATGGGGTGTTGGGCTTCCAGGGCCTCCAGTATGTGACCCAGTGTGCTTAATCCCGATACTGACTTGTGAATGGTGTCAGCCTTGCATGCCTGCCCAGTCCTGGGCCCTGTCGGGTTCTGTAGGGGTGGTGGTAGGGCTGCAGGGGGGAACCAATCCCTGCTGCCGGTGCCCATGTGTGCTGGCCATGGCCCTCAATCAATTGAGGAGGTGAGGCCGTGGGGCATCCCTGAGGATATTCCATCCATCCACACTCCTGCTGTCCCCTGGGGACACCTTTTGTCCTCTCCTCCTTCCCTAGCACAGCAGTGACCAGAGCAAGAGGTGTCCCATGCCCAGGAGCCTGCAGGGTGTCTTGTCTCCTTTGCCTCCCACAGAGTTGTAGCTTCTCAACTGAGGATAACAGAGGTTGTGCTTCTTGTTTGCAGGAACTCTGGGTGTATGTTTGGGTCAAAACACTGCAAGGTGAGGGCTGATGGCCACTTGCTCTGTGGTGGCTGGGTTGTTTTCCATACTGTCACAGGATAGTGCCCCAAAAAGGTCCAGTGCACTGGGTCTCAGTAGTTCATTTTCCCTGAGCAGCTTGGGAGGGCGCATATGGAGGAAAGTCCCACTCAGAGGCCCAGGCTGGGATGCAGAAATCTATAAAGAGTCTAAAGAGGGAACTGGGGCCCTAGATGCAAGGATCACGAGGGACAAGTGAGAGTCTGCACCCCTTTGCCATTTTAAAGTTCACACAGAGTATCTGACTGCATTTCACAAAGAGTGAAGGCTGGATGTGGAGAGCCTTGCAGCTAGGGGAGCAGAAGAAAAGGAAGAAAGGGAAAAAGGAAGAGAGGAAGAAAGGAAGAGAAAGACAGGAAGAAAGGAAGAAAGAAAAATTTGATAAGGAAACATGAGCCATGTTCATGGATTCATTCTTTGTCCAGCACTATGTCTGTACTTCCTGGGGAGCCTTCCCAAGGGCCATGTCCAGTAGCTTTTGCAGGGGAGGCACTTTCTGCCACAATAACGAGTGAAAATGCCAGAGAGGTCACAGCAACCAGAGTTGATGGGCATTCCATCACAGCTGAGGATTCTGCCAACAGCAGCAGAGGTGGAGGAGCCCACAACGGTGTCCTGTGGGAAGAAGCTGAGGATGGGGCCAGGCAGGGTCACCACCACAGGGGAGGGCTCAATGACAATGGTGGAGTTCTGGCTCTGCCTGACATATGGCTCATTGCAGCTGTTGGCCAGTGGGATTGGGCTGCAGGGCTGGCAGGGCAGGCACTGGTCATAGCAGGACATGCTCTAAGGCTCTGGATGTGCAGGGATGAAGCAGAGCACAAAGGTGGGTGAAGAGCAGTATGGTTACACTGTCACAAAGGAACCAAGGCCACTACTGAATGGGGACATGGAAGCAGTGCCAGGGACACAGAGTCTTCATTGATTCAGCCTTCCATGTCTCTACAAAGAGCAGGGAACCTCTCTTCCAGTGAATAAACCAAAAGACCCAAGCTCTTTGAGCAGACATTCTCCACGTTTGCCACTCCCAAGGCAAGGAGCTCCAGGACCAAGAAGTGAACAAAGCCAAGTTCAGCTAAGAGGTGTATTGAGGAAAGATCTGACTTTGGAAGAGGAAAAGAGACTTCAGACCCACCTGGCACCCAAGCAGAAGGAGGCAAGAGAAGTGGATGAGAGAGCAGGCAGGGACTTGCCTGCCTTTTATACCTGCCCTACATTGCCGCAAGGCAAGAGGCACCCTTGGCAGGGGTAACAATTTTCTGACAAGCTCATCTTGAATGTAAACCATCACAGGTAATGAGATGGGTGGTGCTTTGGTTTCCTGCACTTCTGTCTTTTCATTTCCAGGTTTGTGTTATGCCCATTCCCCAATGAAGCAGACAAATGTTGTCATTCTGGGACATCCTGTTGGGGCTGAAGTGTCGCTCTCCGGAAGAAGCTCCAGGGATCCTCAGCTGGATCCCCAGATGCTCCTGTGCATAAGGACACGCCATATCCATCTCTTTCCCTCCCTCCTCAGCTCACCCCCAATGGTCACTTTTTTCCTCCCCAGGTGTGTGCATTATGCTGCTGGTTTTGACCCATCCTGCCCAGCACTGCCCTCAGGACAAATTATTGGACTGTTTTGACTGATCTCCTCTCTGTGCAGTCTGTGAGTACACAGACAATGCCATGGGCTTGCCTGGGGCCTTGTCCTTCCCCAGAATGCTCTAGCGTTGCTGTGGTTCCCCCCAGGTGTCCTCAATAGAATCTACAGTTTCTTGTGTTGTTACATGTATTCTTGTCTTGTGTGCTATCGTGAGCAGCTCTTTTTGTGTGAATTCACTTGAGAGCACAAATTTGTGCGTGATTCCACACCTGTGTGTATGAGCCTCTGTGCGTGTGTCCTTGTCACTCATCAGGAAGAAATGAGGCGCTCACAGCAGGGACACTCTCTATTGCTTTGTTCATGAGCAACATGTGTCCAGGGTCAAAAGGAGCCCAAGTGCACTTCAATGGCATGAAACTGCTAGAGATCTGACCATGCAAGAGGCACTGAAATGCAGCACCTGTCTCCTGAGCCCTCCTTTTCCTGCCCCTCCAAACTTGCCCTCCTCTACTGTTGATTTCCAGCCACAACAATGATGGTTTCGCTCCAGTTTAGATCCTTCATTTAATTACAAGTTACAGTATTTGAAATGCCTCAGCACAGTGGGAAGTCCCCTCCACATCTCCCTCCATGTGAGGGCACAGCCACAAGACAGCTGAGGAGGGTGGGGATTGCTTTATGGGCAAGGACAAAGACTGAGAAATCCTGCACAACCATGTGCTGGCCATCCCTGAGTGGATGTGCTTCCAATGCATTGCTGAATGTGTCTGGGACGGCACAGAGCCCACGCTCGTGTCCACGACAATGTCAAAGGTACTTGTGCAGCCCATGGATTAGGTGTTGTGCCATGTAGGGACTATGACCTTGGATGAGACAGGTATTGAATGAAGAGAACATGGACTCTACTGTCGCTGTGCTGTGAGTGGAAGGAAAGACCCTGTGGCTTGCACAGGAAAGACAAAGAACTGATAACTGCTTTGGACTTCAGCACCCAGGACCACCATGTCCCGCACTGGAATCTCAGTCTGAGTGCGCAGCAACTGTCCGTGGAAGGGAAGAGACTTTGGCTTTGAGGACACATCCTCCAAAGCCTGGTATTTTCCCACAGGGGTGAACAGAAGAGACCCTCTTTCCAAGAAGGGCTCTGCATAGTGAATAAAGTTCCTGAGCCCATCTTCCCTCCTGAATGTTTGTCTGCCTGAGCTAAGGTCCAACTTGGAGACAGCACAATCGAGAGCTTCCCTCCTTCCCTCCAGTGATCGCAGTGAGACCAGTGCCAGGGAGCTCTGCTGGCAAAGCCAGGGCTGATTCTCCTCTCTGTGGAGCTGCCTCTGAGATGAAGATTTAGTGTAGCCAAGGGCCAACCTCATCGATTTCTCATGGTGTAACCTACACTGTAGAGAAGGGAAGGGCAGGGGAGCTGTGTACCTGCAGTTTGAAAGGACCTTTGACACCCTCTTCTGTACATGTGGAGCATGAATGTCTTCATTAAGGAGCTGATAAGTTGTGTTAAAATGAAGAATGTGTCTGTCTGGCACCTCATGAAGCTCAAGAAGAGCAAGGGCAAGGTTTTTTGTTGGGGTAGAAACCAGACCATGCAGTAACAGATGTTGGGGTGTTACTGCTAGGAAGCAGATCCACAGAAGACAATGTGTGTTTTTAGGAGACACTTAGCTGAACACAAGACAGCATGTGCCCTTGCAGCCAAGAAGACCAACCACATCCTGAACTCTGACAACCAAAGTATTGGCAGCGAGTGCAGGAAACTGTCCTTACCTCTCTGTCCATTTGAGAACCCACCTGGAGTGCTGCTGCCAGGCTGGGGCTTCCCAGTCAAAGAAGGTTATCGACATACAGAAAGGAGTCCAACAAAGGCCACCAAGGGGCATAGTGTGCTGCCAAACCTCACAACTGAGGAGAGGCTGAGAGAACTGGGTCTGTCCATCTTGGAGATGTCTCATGTAAGACCTTCTTGCCCTCTACAACTTCTTCATCAGAAGATGGAGAGAAGATGGACCAAGACTCAGAAGTGCACATCAAGAAGAGTAGAGGCAATAGACCAGTAAATGAGATGGGAAGAAGTTTGCCTAAGCAATAGGCTGAAAGAAAAAAGAACTGGAACGGGATTCTCAGTGAGGTTGTGCAATCTCCCTCCTTAGAGGTGTTCAAGGCTGGAATGAATGTGGCCTTGAACAACTCGGTCTAAAGGAACCTGTTCCACCAGAGGGCCAACCTATATGACCCCTGGAAGTCCATTATCACTTACATTCTCACTGTATAACTCCCATGTTACCCCTGTTCTCCATGACCCCTGCACACCCACATTTCTCCTCACACTCCCTCTGCCACAACACAACTTTCAGGCATTGTACTGGGACTACACAAAGGCGGATGGAAGGAGACTCTCAGCCTCCTTGCTGCCAACCGCAAGAAACCAGTGGCTGCTATTTCCAGCTCCTGAGCTCAGAGACAGCTCTGGGAAGCTGGTCCATCTCCTGCGTCAGGGCCCTGCTGTTCCCCAGGCTGCAGCCGGCACTGTGTGGGATTCTTCTTGCTGGAGGAGGGGCAGAGTCCATTTCCCAGAAGCCAAAATTCTGGCCGTGCAGAGCCCCGGAGCCCGGAAGAGAGGAGAGATAGGAGAGGCGAGGCGAGGAGAGGAGGACGAAGGGGAGGAGGACGGGGAGGAGGGGGAGGAGGAGGCGGCGCGTCCGGAGCAGAGAGCCGGGGCTGGCGGGGGGCAGCCAGGCGCAGGCGGCGGAGCGGCGGGATGCGGCGGTGCCGGGGCGCAGGGCTGGCGGGACTGGCCGCGGTGCTCCTGGGTGCGCGGGGCTGGCGGGGCTGGGTGGCCGCCCAGACTTTGCCCGGTGTATTCCCTTGGGACCCACCACAAACTCTTCCTTCTCCTTTTGTCTCTGTCCTCTCTCGTTCCCCTTCAACAGCTCTTTTGAGTCGCTTCTGGGTAGTCTCCCTCTTTTCCATTGTCTCTGTGATTACAAGACTGCTTACAGGTACACCTATCTTTCTATACACGCACTATTTTCTCTGTAAATTCAACACTTCTTATTTACCCGATTTCAGCCCACTTTCATTTTAACACTCACTCCTGCTCTCCACTCTTCCTACCTTCACTCATCTCTCCGCTCCTCTTTCTACCTATCTCTCCAGGCCACTTCCATCAGTAACCACTCTTCCTACTCTCTGAAGACCCCTCTGTTCTCTCACTCTGAGAGTTTGCTTTCCTGCACCTCTCCATTATTCAAATACATAATCTAATCCCCTTATGCTTTCAACATATATTATTTTTTCTGAATTCAACCCTCCATACTTCCCTGTAACACACCCATTCTCCTCTCTCTTCATCCCCTCTTCATCTATCCATCCATCCATTCATTAATCTGACTTTCTTTCTGTGTCAGGGTACATCAATTCCAAAATCCCCCCAAACTTCTTCTCTCGCTCCACACACATCCAGCACATGACCACTCTCCATCCCTGTTCATGGGTACATCTTCCCATCCTTTCTTGTCCATCTCCTTCTCACTGCCATTCTACCTAACAATTTATTGTGGAAAATCCGAGCTCGGAGACTTTTGATGATCTTTGGTCTTTTTTCCTTCTTTCTCTGCAGTGACTGTGGGCAGAGCCCAGGTGCAGCAGGAGCCCTCGGCAGACACCACCGAGGGCACCGACATCAGCATCAACTGCTCACACCCCAACATACAATCGTACGACTACATCGCCTGGTACCGTCAGCTACCGGGCCGACGTCCCGAATTCCTCGTGAACAGTCTTAGAGGCTCCAAACCGCTGTCGGAGCCGCCGGGCCGGCTGTCGGTGGCGGCAGACCGCCGGTCCAGCGCCCTGTGGCTCTCCCGGCCCCGGCGCGGGGACGCGGCGGTGTATTACTGCGCCGTGGGAGACACGGGGAGAGGAGCCGGGGCTGCGGCCGCGCACGAACCGCCGCGGGCGGGGTCGGGTGGGTGGGGGGAGCGGGTGAACCACCCCGGCCGGATCCTCCAGGGGGCGCTGCCGCTCCGCCCGCCGGTGCCGCCTTCTCCCGCCCGGCCCCGGGACGGTTCCGTCGCCCGAGCGGCACCGGCACCGGCTTCAGCATCAACATCGGCATCGCCATTGACATTTCCGTTGCCACTCCCCGCGGGACGGAGACAGAAATACCCCGTCACAGCAGGGTGGAATCGCGATCGAAGCAGTGGCGGTGGCCGGCGGTGGCCGGGAAACAGCGACCGCACCCGCCGACTCCCGGCGAGGAGCAGCGACTTTCTGCTCTGCACAGGGAGGCGGGCATCAGAGATCCTCCTGCCCACGGGCAGCTGCACAGCCCTCGCTCCTGCTGCACCGACCGTCCCATGGAACAGATGGGAGCTCTTCTTGGGATTTTGGTTTTCCCCACCAGCACAGCCAAGGGACCCCTGAGCAGGTGCTTTCCTCTGCCCTGTAAACACAGGGACTCCCCCGCTAAAGTGCTAATGCAAAATTCGACTTGGAAAAAAACAACCAGAAGGGGTTTAATTTTTGCTACTTTGTTAAAGCTCAGATATGCAATTTAAAACTGTGTCCTCCAGCTACCACACTTTCAGGGAGATTTCAAAAATTCCTGTTAGTGTTACAAAATCATTGCATGGAGTTAGGAGTTCAAGCTCCACACCAACCAGGAACAGGGGATGTCAAGGTCACAGGCACCTCCAAACACTCTCCACAGTGGCTCATTATTGAGACCAGGAGCTTGTGTGTCAGGAGTCAGAAGCTTGGCATTTGAGGCCCAGGAGACAGCACAAAGCTTGCACTGGTCCCACTGACCACAGCCCCAGGTGATGCCAGGTTTGTCCTTGAAGAGTGAGACAGAAAGACATCGGCTAAGTTGCCCTGAGCAGCTGGAGGTCTGAGGTGAGTGAGAGCTGGCAGGAGGCCTCTGGGAAGAGACTGTGGGCTCCAGCCAGTCCCCAGGGCCTCTGTGTGGCTCGAGTAGCTGACAGAGCTGTTCACAGCCCATAGGCAGAGCCTGCAGAGGCACAGAGTGAAGGATCAGCCCTTCTCCCTGTCACAGTTGGACTCCCTAACTGTGTTTCCGGGACAAATAAGGCAGAGCAACAGACATGGCCAGTCCAGCACACAGATCTGTCACATGCTCACATGGTATTGACCCCTCTTCTCACTGCCTCCTTCTGTCTTCCCACACTTGCTCCAGGTCAAACTACCTTTCCTGGTCTCAGCTCCTTCCCCTAAACATCTCCAGGCTTGCAAAATCACCAAATGCTTTCCCACTGCATCCCATAATGAGTCTGATACTGCTGTATTCAGAAACATTGATGAGTCTATAGGATGGTATTCTCACCCTTCTGGATGGCAGGAGAAGTTCACCATGGACGGTTCTCCCTTGCTGGGGGGTGGCTGGACTTGGTGTGATCTCCAGGAGGAGCAAAAAGCTGTAGTTGATCTCTCCATAGGGCCTTTTCATGGCAGAAGCGGGAAGTCCCGAGGACGTCCAACTGGGAAGACTCTCTTGTTCATTCCCTCCCATCAGCTCTGTACACACATTCCAAGATCCCCCCTGAATCCTCTCTTCCCCAAGCTGAACACTGTCAGCCCTCTCAGTGTATCCTCATAGTTAAGATGCTCCAGTCCCTGCACTATTTTGCTGGTCTTGCTCCGGTATCTTTTTTCCATCAGGAGGTCCAGAACTGGAGCCAGAGCTCCAGAGTTGGCCTCACCAGCGCTGAGTAGAGAGGAAGGATCAGGTCCCTTGTTCTGCTGGAGATGCCCTTCCTACTGCAGCCCAGGCTGCTGTTGACCTTCCTTGCCATGAGGGTCCATTGCCACAGCAGACACAGGAACACCTCAGAGCTGCTGAAACTGAGCGGGACACAGCAGTGAGTATTCAGGAGAAGCATCCCAGCTGCTTGTCCAGCTCTTCCCTCAGCATGCACCAGTGACCACTGTTGGAAAAGAGGACTCTAGGTAGGAGATGTGGTTTTACCTCCTTTCCAAAATAAAATCCTTAAAGAGATAAAGTGTCCTCCTAGCCCTGCATCTGGGGATCAGTGAAAGCCTCAACATGTGAGCAAGACCCGTCAGCCAGGCACTGGACAAGAGTTTCTGTTGAACGCCTTGAATTGTCTCCCTGCTCTTCACGTGTCTTCTCCAGCTTAGGGACTGACCAGTGCGTTCCTGGGGGCTGGGGTGGAGTCCCTGTGTCCCTGTGGGTTCCCTGCCCAACAGAAAACTGCTGGTGACTGTACTTTCAGGATGTGTCTTTCTGGGATCTTATTTACTCCAGAAACAGGAAACTTTCAGCATTTTGAGGAACTCACTCACCTGAGCAAGTTCAACAGAGGCCCCTGTAAGGGCGTGTGGAATGTGAGAGCAGCTGGTTAGTGAACCAGCCTTAGGGAAGGCTGGCTGATCAAGTCCCTTTTCCTTTCAAAGGGAAGAACAAGGAAAAGGGAAAGCGATTAACAAAGCCTACAATGACACCAGTTTCTCAGTAAGTGATAAGGGAGGCAAGGAAGGAGACCAGAGCTCTGCAGCCTCCAATTGATGGGCCATTGGGAAACTGCAGGTGTAGATTTCAAGTGGGACAGGCTGAGCTTTGTAAGTGACAGGAAGTGACAAGAGGAACATGAGGATTCTGGATGTTTGAGGGGGTTGTGCAGGACTAGAGAACACTTCTGAAGGCATGTGTAGGGGAAGGGTCAAAGGAGGGGGGAAAGAGAAGACTGGGGAGGAGCAAGGGGACTGAATAGAAAGGAGGAAGAAAATAGAAGTCGGTACCTGCACGTGAGGCAGGACTGCTCAGTGCATTTGTTGGGATGATCCCTATGCCTGACCACTACAGCTCCCCCGCTTTCTTATTAAATCCTTTCTTAACCATCCTTCTGTGTAACGTCCCCTGTTTGAGTGCCAGTAGTTTGGGAGAGTAGTGTGAAAGAGAGAACTGGGTGCCAGTAACTGGATGGACTGTGCTGTGTGCAGCAAGACCTCCAGCCAGCAGCTGGAGAAGAGACCTCTGCTCACAGGGTCTGTCAGTCTCTGTGTCAGCAACTGGAGGGACAACATCACACATGATGTGTGAGAAGTCATTGGAGGGATCTCAGTGGTTTTTGGTGTTCTTTCTGAATTTAAGTTGATGCTCATGTGTGTTTGTGGAATTTTTTGCCATATTGCAAACTTGCTTGCCCAGTGAGCAGGAGGAAAAGTTGTATCTAAAGCCAATGCCAGCGGTGGGTAAGGTGGCCCAAGGCCAGCACATGACTGCTCAACAGACTGATGCTACCAAGCTGTGGTAATGATTGAGGGATCCAAGAGTGTGGAAATAACTGTGAGACAAGTGGGTGATTGTGTGCATCTCTTTGTCAGTGAACATCAGACTGGCCATGCCAGGGAGAAGGAGGAGCCCCAGGTGCTGGGTCAGAGGGCCCTGGCTCCGGGCAGGACTATGAGATGGGCTGAGGGCCCATGGCGATATTTGAGGGGTGCAGGAATGCGGCTGTGCTGGTGACTCCAGAGGGTGAGGGGGTGTGTGTTTGCACTATGGAAATGTATGAGCCAGGCATCATGGAGACAGTCCAATAAAGGGACACTGAAATGATGAAGAGACTGAAGCATCCCTGACATGGTGATAGACCGAGAAGCCTGGGACTGCTCAGCACAGAGAAATCTCACGGAGATCTCATCAGTGTCTGCAAATATCTGAAGGGAGGTTGTGAAGAACACGAAGCCAGGCTCTTCCCCATGGTGTCCAGTGACAGGACAAGAGGCACCTGGCACAAAGGGAAACAGTGGAGACTCTGTCTGGACACCAGGAAACACTGTTTCACTGTGAGGGTGAGTGAGCTCTGGCACAGGATGTCCGGAGTGGTTTTGGAGTCTCCATCCTTGGAGAGCTTGCCTTCTTCAGTATCCCAAAGAGAAGCTGAGAAGAGAAAGATTTTTGGTGCTTCTAACACTTGACTGCAGGATGAGGAGCCAGATGGAGCCAAACTCTGCTTGAGCACGTCGCAAAAGGCAATGGACCTGGTTGGGAACAGGGAAAACTCCTCCTAGAAACTTGGAACTGTGATTTTTTAATGATAAAGGTGGAGCATGGGTGGAGATGGATCTCAGTTAGAATGAGACTCTGACTCCACAGAATGTTGATTAAAATACTGGAGATAAAACAAGAGTGTAAAAGGAGATGGCACAGGTGATGTGATGCCCTTTCAATTGTGGGATCCCTGAGTTATGGAGCATAATGTGGAGCTCAAATTGGGTTTTAGCACATAGTGCAAATCCCAGCCATGCAGAGATTTGCTGGTATTGTCATCTTTTCAGTTTTCATGGGACATTCTTAGAAATACACCACTCCTAATTTCTAGTGTTGAGTGAAAGGACATTTATATGAAAGACCAGTGCATCAATCCCAGATCAACACAAGGATGTGTTTGTGGCAACATTGCCAAATTCGTCAGGTGATCTATACAGCTCAGCACAACACAGGCCTGTGCCTGCTCAGGTCAGGTTAACTTAACGATAATGAGCAGTTTGTTAGCTCTGCCATTACTGGTGCCTGGTATCATTTGGAAAGTGAATGGGAGTAGGGGTCCCCACCTGCAGTACCCCCACCCCTTCACATGCCCTTTCAGCTCTGGGGTGCAAGGCTACCCCATCCCAGCCCTCACAGTGCAGCACTCCAATGGGTGCCCCATGTGCTCCCTGGGAATCGGGGGTGACCTACTGGTCCCTCACCCTGTTCCCTGGTGACCCCTCACCCTTTTCCCTAGACTAGGAGTACATTGTCCTTGTCACCTCTGGGTTGTGGAACCCAGCAACCCCACTAGAGCCAGGTTCCTCTCTCACACTGTGGATTTTCCCAGCAGAAACAGGACACGGCCAGAACCCCTGGGCAGCTCCACAGCAAAATAATCTCCTGGTTTTGAGGATTTGGGGGAGAGGTGTTGTTCCCAGGTAGCTGAGGAAAGAAAGGGGAGAGAAGAGAGAAACAGAAGAGACTTCTGTTCCCAAAGGAAATAACAGTGCTGCCGGAAAGCTGAGGATCCCAGAGGAAGATGTGAAACCTCCATGGGGAAAGAAACCTCTGATCTCCTAAATGACTCAGAAGTGTTTGTGCGGAATTGCAGGCGATTCCAGTTGGGGCTTTGAGAATTCCGCTGTGAGCTGACTGGGAACAGCCCCTTCCCAGGACTGGGGCTCTCAGAGTGCCCAGGACCCCTCTTTGTGGAAATGCTGACAAAGCCTTTGGCTGAGGGAGCCACAGGTGGTGCTGCTGGAGGAGGGAGAAACCCAGAAGGAGCATTTGAGGCACAGGAAGAACAGATCAGTTGTCTTCCCCACTTCTACATTTGCTCCCCCACCAGAGTGGTTTCCGGTAGCTCTGGTATCTCGGGGCTGGGAGGTGCTTTTCTGACTCTCACTCAACAGGCAGGCTGCTCTCAGTATGCACCTCGGGTATCTCGTCCTCACTGCCTTTCTGGGGCAACTGCTGGGTAAGTCCTGGATTTTCCTCAACACATTCTTTCTTCTCCTGTGGAAACCCTCACCAGCCTTATCAGGTCCATATGGGAAAATAATCTTGAATTATAGGAAAACATTGGGACGCATTAGCTCACATTTGTGTTTTTACATTGGCTCTCTCAAGGTGTTTTTACTGTTCAAAAGGGGAGAGATCTCAGACCTCTTCTCCTGCTTTTCTGTTGCCTTCAATCCATCTCTCTCTGTCGCTCTTCTCTGATCCACATGCTGTCTTCATGGGAGATCTCAGCTGTCTCTACACTCTCACATTTCTCCATTTTCAACAGAAATTAGCAGATCTTGTCAAAGCCACCCCAAGGACTATAAAGCTCCCATGAGATTGACATTAATAGGGTTTCCCATTCTGCCTCCTGGCTGGCACATCAGCCATGGCTCCCAGTTTTCTCCTTTTTGTTGTTGTCACAGCCAGGGTTCCCTTATTTCGGGCTCAGCATTCTATACACTCGGGGAGCCAGGAGCCCTCTAAGAGGAGAAGTATGGGGAAGAAAGATAATTTTTTTTTCTATAGCTCCATGGATGGCTCTGCCTGCTGCAGGGGTGCTGGTACCTAACCATGAAGGTCAGGCATGACAGGCTGTTCCCTGGTCCTCTGGGCAGTGGGAGCAGGGACACAGAACAGCTCTCCTCAGAATCCACACTTGCCTGTGAGCTTCAACCTCCTGCCCAGAACTACTGTCCACCTCCCTTTCCCCAGGCATAAGGATTTTCCTGTAGGGTAAGGGACAAGGAATCTTCGCCAGCAGGGTTTGGCACCCATTCCTGATTTGCTTCCCAGAGCCTTTCCCTGCAGAGTTCCTGACCTTCACTTTCTTCCAGGCACCATGGGGCAGGTCACTGTCACCCAGCAAGAAGGACAAGTCACAGTGAAGCAGAGAGACACCTTCCAAACAACCTGCACATACCAGACACCCAACTTTCAAGGCTTGCTCTGGTACCAGCAGAGGAAAGGCCAAGCTCCCCAGCTGGTCTCATATCACGCAAGATCTGGCCTCAAGCGCAGCGACCGTTTCAGCACAACTCTGAACACCACGGGGAAATACAGCGTCCTGCAGGTGGAGGAAGTCGAGGTGTCTGACAGTGCCTTGTACCTCTGTGCTGTGCAAGACACCCTGGTGCAGGGAGCTTCCTTGGCTGTGCAAGAACCCTGGGGAGGGAGGGGATGTGTCTGTGCAAGACTGAGCTTGTGGGATGGGGCGCGGAGCTGTGCCCTGGCAGCGCTGCTTCCCCTGTGCCCCCAGGGATCTGCAGGGGAAGATCCTGTGATGTCGTGTTTTCCTTTCATTCCAGACATCATTTATGCACACATGATATTCAATATTCTCATACCACAGTAGGTGAAGGCAGTATCCTCTTCTTGTCAACGCATGGGAAGCTCCAGTTTCTGGTAAAGTGGAATCAGCACACACATGAACATTTGTATTGCCATATTAACAATTTGTTCATCTTGAGCACTGCTCATAACCACAGGAACATCTGTCCTTTGCAAGAATACCTGATTTAGTCTTGTCTTGAGATGGAAAAACCTTAAAACTGGTTCCATTGTATTATTCCCCTCTCGATCTTCAGCCATTGCAGTTGATGTTAAGAGGTGCTGTAACTTTTCTTTCCCCTCTTGTGACAGATTCACTCCAGCCCCCCGCCCAGCCAAACCAGCAGCATTTTGGCCCAGGCTCCAGAGGAGGTAGAGGCCTGAGCTGCAGCCAGGCCAATAACTCCTTTTAGGAAACCCACAAGGAAGCAGAATAGCAAATGAACACTGACAAATTGTGGGTGCATGAACCTCATACAGACCTTTCCCACTGTCTGCAATTTGACTACAAGTCAACCACTTTATTCTATAAATACGACAGCATGTGTGAGTCCACTTTGAGCTCTCTTTCCTAAATAAGTTGGTTTTACTGCTCACAGGTCAGGGGATGATCACAATTTAAATTTCTGAATAATCATTTACCTGAAGTAAATGCACACTAAATATAATGAATCATCTAGAAGTATACACTTGTGTTATTTTTTATACACTCCCTGTTTCATGTTACTTAGTAAGCTGAATTTGTTGCAGTTCTTAAGCTGTAAAGTTCTGCTTATATTTACCAACAGCAACTACAAACTACACTGAACACCTACAAGGTAAGGTCTAGTTCGCACTTTGCTGGAAAGAACAAAATTGACTGAGGAAAAAATAATGATCCCAAGGCTAACACCAAGACATTACAGACATCTGCAAAACAGGGCCTGTTTTGCCCTTCACTGAGAAGAAAAGTATTTATTCAAACGAAAGAGTGCCTGCAAGGCTATGGATCATAAGCAATATTTATAGCTAAACAAAACAAAGGCACATGTGAGATCAGTGAAAAAGATCCAATGAGAAGGAAGAAGACAAACTAAAATATTGCTCTTGGACAGAAACATGATATGAATGGTCTGTAAAGATATGAAAGTCTATGGTTTTCTATGTTCCGGTTGGAAGTCGACAAAGGTACCCAGATTGAGTCAGCCCTCCTGCTATTCTACTGCTTTTCTTAAATTAAAAAAAAAAAAAAAAATACATATATATATATACATATATATATATATATATTTATTTATGAGAATTTGGTTTCCTGAAAAGTTTCCTCCATGAAATGACATCAGGCCTCCCCTGAAAGTCTGGCTCCGGATGTCTAAAACACAAATGGGTATCAGGCTCCTAGAAAGAAGGGAAGCAGCATTCAGCTTGGCATATTTCCTCCATGCGGTAAATAATACAGTGAACCTGTCACCGAAATCTTTTAAGGTGCACTTTTCTTTGAGAAATCTGAACATTGCTCTGCAGTAAGCAGAGCCCTAAATAGCTCCCCCACGACATCTATCTGTTGGTATGATAATAAACCAAAACAACTACAGACAAAGAAAAGTGCAGCTCCCAGCATGAGACATCCATGGGTCTTCATTCCCCTGTTCTCCCTGGGGAGGCAGCAAAAGGCTCAGCCTCATTTCAGCAGGTGTCTCGTCTCTGCCACTGGAACAGGAGGTTGAGGGAAGGTTTCCTCTCCCTCTACTCTGCCCTGGTGGGTCCACACCTGGAGTAATGTGTCCAGTTCTGGGTTCCCAGGTTTAAGAAGGACAAGGAATTACTGGAGACAGTCCAGCGGAGGGACGCAAAGATGATGAGGGAGCTGGAGCATCTTTCTTATGAGGAGAGACTGTAAGAGCTGTGTCTGTTTAACCTGGAGAAAAGAAGGCTGAGAGGGGATCTTACTCATGTTTATAAATAACTCAAGCTTGGGTGTCAAGGTGATTGGGCCAGGCTCTTTTCAGTGATGCCCAGTGATGAGAGGCAATGGGCAAAGACTGCAACACAGGAGGTTCCATTTAAAATGAGGAGAAACTTCTTTACTTTGATGGTGCCAGAGCCCTGGAACAGGCTGCCCAGAGAGGTGGTGGAGTCTCCTTCTCTGGGGATATTCAGAACCCGCCTGGACACAATCCTGTGTGATCTGCTCTGGTGACCATACTTTAGCAGGTGGGTTGGAGTAGACAATCCCTGCAACCCCAGCCATTCTGTGATCATCACCCCAAGGAATCTATGTAGACATTCCGTTTTCTAGTGGGAGCTGGTCAGTTCCTTCTGCTCATATTGTGTAATGAACTGGCACTTGTGATAGCAAGTGTCCTGTGTCTGCTTGATCAGGAATGAACTTCACAGTTCTCTTTCCTTAATGTGTCCCCTTGGAAGCTGTATGCCCCGGTCCCCAGGAAGGAAACACCAGGCAGCCAGTGACCTGAACCCATAGTAGGAGCTCCTGAGCTTCTAAATTTCAGGTATAACTGGGTAGGCTAGACCAAGAAAGCAAGAGCAGGGAGGCAGGAGTGAGGATGACCCAGACCACAGCCTTGGTCAGGCAGTGCCCACACCAGCAAGGTGCAGGGGTGCAGAAGCCTGCGAGAAGCTTTTATGACCTCATTCTCTGCTGCAGGACAAAAATGGAGGGGCACGAGCAAAGCAGGACCTGGATGGGGTGTATGGAGGGCAAATTTTTGATGCAGGCAATCCATGAATGGAACAGGGGAGAGGCTGTGTTGGACATGGTACTCACAAATGAAGAACAACAGTTGGATGATGTACAGTTCAAGGGCAGCCTTGCCTGCACTGGCCAAAAGGCTGTGGAGTTCAAGATCCTGAGAGCACTGACCAAGACAAACAGGACGACTACTGCCCTGGACTGCAGAAGAGCCCATGTCAGTCTTGTCTGGGACCTACCTGCTTGGCAGGGTGCAATGGGAAATGGTCCTGCAGCGCAGAGGGCACCAGGAGAGCTGGATGCTCCTCAAGAACATCCTCCTCAGAGCACAAGGATGGTCCTCTGCAATGTGGCAGCAGGGTGACACTGTGGGGTGCAACCACAGCCCCATGGGGACACACATCCCCAAATCCCAGAAACCTACAGGCACAATCGTCCCCACTGCAAGCTGAGCAGATATAAAGGAATATTTTCCACAACTGGATATTAAATCTTTCCCGCCAATGGATCGTGGCCTGTGACATATCGGAGTGTTCTTGGAGTCCATCCCAAGCTGTAAGCAGTTAGTACCTTCCTGGCTGCAAGGTTAGAAAGACTTTCTGAGACAATTTTTTCACCTTTCCCTCACCCTGACTTAGTAGATACTCATCATTTTATTCTTGGGGTAATGGGGCAGATTTCCATGAATTAGGGTTACTCCTGCCCTGGTACCCAGCAGAGCCATAACTTGTTGTTTATGGTGCTGGGCCCACAGGGTTACAAGCAGAACATAAGGATCATGTTTATTTCCACCTGTGCCTGTACCTGTCCCTCTGCCCACGCTGAAGAGGGGACAACCCTTCCCTGGGCTTGTCTGCAGGGAAGGGAGGATGCCACTCTGTGCACCCCCTGCCCCATGGCTCCTCCTCACCATTTTGTGCCCAGACCCCTCTGAGGTGCTGAGTCTGCATCTCACACAGGGCTGCTGCTTCAGCTCCAAACATCCCCATGTTCACTATAAACACAATTGTAACAGCATTAACATAGCATGAGTTTTCCTTATTTTTTCTTTGTTCTACCCTGTGTTTCCTGAAATAAGTTCATTCTTCAGGTGGGCTGGGACATTCAGCTAATTCCTCCTCACTTTCTCAATTCACCAGGAAAACCCCCTGGCCAAGTGTCCTATGACAGCCCTCCATGCCTGTGTGTGGGGCCAGCCAGGCATTTGGTCTCTTCTTCACTATCCTTTCTCTACAAAGGCATTTCCCACTGGGACCTGCTGACTACACCAAGTGTTTTGCACCAGGAGCTGCTGCTTTGTTTAGATTCCCTGACTCTCCTTAAATATGAAGCATGATGTTAATGGGATGGAATACTCTTATTGATCAGTTTGGATGTCAGTCAAGCTCTGTCCCATCTATACCCGCCTTCCTCGATGCCTCACACCTGTGGGCAGAGCACACAGAATGTCCTTGGCTCTCAGACAAGAGCAATTAAAAATGTTAACTCTGTGCTGGGGTTGTTATCTCTTGTTCTCAAATCAAGTCCAAATAATGACTGTACTAACTATGAAAAAGAAAGGTTTCTAACTGCATGGAGAAAATTAACGTATTTTCAGTCAAATCAGCACAGCTATGAAGAAAGAGAAGGCAGTAGAGATGATTCTATATCCTTCAGATGCCAGGAGTCCCAAGCTATAATATGTGCTGTCAAACAGGCAGCTCCAATCAGGGCACACCACAACACATGGATCCTGCTCACGGAAGTGTGATTTTTGGTCCATCAAGCCTTTAGAAGATTTTTATAAAATAAAATATCTCTATTCATAATTTCTGCTATGAAACAGGAAAAGTGTTTGCCTGAGAACTTCTTACTACATTTTAGACACAGGCAAGGACACCCAGAGAATGTAACCACAGGCACGGAGCAGGAGCTGCCTCCAGGCTCATCAGTTACAATGGACTGGATCAATTTTGCCTCTGGCCAAGGGATCTGTGCAGTGCAACATTGCCCTGAAGGGCAAACTCTGCATATAGCACAGCACAGCAGAGGACAAAGCCTCCTCAGTAATCTGTCATATGGACCATAAACTCCTTGATGTACGGCGATCTCTGGCTGAGGGTGATGGCACCCTGACAGTTGTTTTCATCATGAGGACAAATATCAGCTCTCGGACCTGCTCAGAGCAGCTTTCACATCCTTGTTTCTTGGGGTCTACATCAAGGGGTTGGGCAGGGGATTAAGAACGCTGTAAAGAATGGCCACTGCTCTGCCTGGTTCAAGGCAGCTCCCATGTAGGTGAACAAATACGGGCCATAGAAACAGGCCACAGCAATGAAATGAGAAGCACAGGGTGAGACAGCTCAGTGCCTGCATTCTGCAAAGCAGAGCCACAGGGTAATTTAAATCACCATTAAATAAAACAACCTCAGGCAACAAGGACCACAACTTGAAGTGGAAAACCTGCATGGATCCTGTATTCCTTTCCCACCGTTTCAAGATCTCCTCAGTTGCGCAGTCAAGCCGGGGGTCATGCTAAGAGCCAGTGGCAGCACTCTAGCAGTGCTTTGCAGAAGGGCTTACTCGTCTGTCAGGATACTGTCATTCCTCCCTCTTCATCAAGGACAATTACAGATGGTATCATCAATGTGAAGGACTTGAAGTACCTTGCAGTTGTTGCAAGATTTAGTGCAATAAGGTTAGGAAGTGCAATTCTTCTGCTTTTAAAGACAGATATTAAGAGAACAACTAGGGGGGAAAGATTTCAGACATGCAAGTGAAATGCCCTTGTGAAGCTTTTGGCATCAGAGATATGCTTCATGAGCCTTAATTCCCTTTTGCATGAAGGACATGAGTGTACAGATTTCCATCTTTCCACCTGTACGGTAGAAAAAAATAGAGAAGGATCCCCTTGTGCCCTCACCCCCTTCCACTCCAGAGTATCACGCTGCTTCTTTGGCAGATTGGGGAGTTTCCACACAGGGAAGGACCACATAGAGGCCAGAATTCAATGTAGCAGAACTTTAATGCATAAAAGAGAGAAACAAAGTCACTGCAAGTGGAGGACAGCAGTGCAGGAATCCCCAGAGGAATCCACAAGTCTGCAGTCCATGGTCATTAAGAAGTTTGTGCATGATGTTCATCTGCCTGCCCCATAGAGGGAGAGAAGACAGCTGATCCCCAGCAGGCTGAACCTGGGGGAACCTTGTGGCCAAGAGGAACCAAAGGAAACAAAGAAAAAGGTAAAAAAGGTAAAGCCATTCAGCTCTACTGAAAACACAGCCAGTATCTCAGTCCTTTGTCCAGCACCATGTTTTTAGTTCCTTAAGGTGTCTCCCTGGGCCCTTCCCAGATTCTTTATCAGCGCAGGTACCTTCTGCCAAAGTAGCGGCCGGAAATGCCAGAGAGGTCACAGCACCCGGAGTTGATGGGCACTCCATCACAGCTGAGGATTCTGCCAACAGCAGCAGAGGTGGAGGAGCCCACAACGGTGTTCTGTGGGAAGGAGCTGAGGATGGGGCCAGGCAGGGTCACCACCACAGGGGAGGGCTCGATGACAACTCTGGAGTCCTGGCACTGCCTGACACAGGGCTCATTGCAGCTGTTTGCCAGCGGGGTCGGGCCACAGGGCTGGCAGGGCAGGCACTGGTCATAGCAGGACATGTCTTGAGACCGGAGGTTCACCTGGAAGAGAGAGCAGGGAGAAAGCAGGGCATAAAAGCAGGTAAGAAGTAGCCTGGTTACCCTCTCAAAAAGCAACCAAAGCCATTACTGAGTGGGGAGCTTGCAGACATGCCAAGCGGTGCACAACCTTCACTGCCCTACAAGGAGCCTCACAGCACAGGGCAGCTCTCTCTTAGTGAAAAAACAAAACGCCCCTCTGCCACCTCCCAGCCTCTCTCTAAGCAGAACTTCTCACCCCTTCCATCTCCCATGATAAGGAGATGCAAAGCTGAGGAAAGGACACAGCCAATATGAGCAGAGATGTCCATCAGTAACAGATGTCAAGTTGGAAGAGAATCAGAAGGGACTTCATACTTACCTGGTTCCCAAGAGGAAGAAGGCAAGAGAAATGGATGAGAGAGCAGGGACTTGGGCTGCCTTTTATACCTGCCCTTCATTGCCACAGGACCAGAGGCACCCTTGGTAGAGGTAACAATTTTCAGACAAGCTCATCTTGAATGCAAACATGTGGGCTGTGCTTTAGCTTCCAACACTGCTGCCTTTTCATTTCCAGGTTTGTGCCATGCTCATCCTCCAATGAAGGCTTTGTTTGATCTCTGGGATTAAAGGTCCCTGGATTTCTCAGGCAGGAATGCAGCAGTGCAGACAGAAGACTCAGTTCAGGTGCTGCACGGGTCTAAGAGAAGGCAAATGATGTCATTCTGGGTCACTCTCTGTTCTTTGATATACCAGTCTCAGGAAGAAGCTGAAGCCATAATCGACTGCATGCCCTTGTGCTCCCATGCATGAGGATGTCACAAGTCCTCATCTTTCCTTAACTTCTCAGCTCACCCTGATGGTTTTTGTGAGTGTTGTGTTGCTTGAATTTGACACCATCCTGCCTAACGCTGCCCCAGGAGTCATCAGCAGAGTACACGAACTTCTCTTAATATGATGGTTCATGGTGTTTCTATCTGTGTTCTTTTCCTGTGTATACTTGCAAGCAGCCAAGTTTGTGCAGATGGACGTTTGTGTATAATTGCACACTGGTGTGCATGAGTCTAAGTATGGATGTCCTTGTCTGTCAGTCATCACAACAAAATGTGCGGTTCACTGCAGAGACACTCTCTACTGCTCTGTCCATGAGCACCACAGAGCAGGAGGTTCCCAGGGCCCGAAGGAGCCCCAGTGCAGCTGAGTGATGTTTGCAGCAGCCTGCCAGAGATCTGCCCAGGGAAGAGAAATGCAGCCCCTGTCTCCTGAGCCCTCCTTCTCCTGCCCGTCCAAACCTCTTGCTTCCCTGCTGTTGTTTTCAGCTCACAACAAGGATGATTTCAGTCCAGTTTGAATCCTTGGTTTCATTCAGTGTAACAACACTGGATTTGTCTCAGCATGGCTGGCAGTCTCCCCTCCCTGCATCTCCAGGCCAGGAAACAGCTGCTCTCCCCAGCACTAGAGAGTTCAATACGAGGGGTTTGCTTTGTGGGCAAGGAGGAAGGCTGAGGAATCCTGTCGACCGTGTGCTGGCCATCCCTGAGGGGACCTCCTTCCAATGCACTCTAGAATGTGTCTGAGATGGCATAGAGCCCAATTTCATGCACAAGTCAATGCCAATGTGCAGTAGATTGATCAGGTCCTATGTCAGGCAAGAATTATGGCCTTCAATCAGAGAGCTACTGACTGAAGGGAACATGGAGTCTGATGTTGCTGTGCTGTGAGTAGAAAGACAGACTGTGTAGCTTCCACTGGGAAAGCCAAAGAACAGGTGGATGCTTTGGACTTCAGATCACACTGACCATTACATCTTGCATTACAGTTTCAGTCTTAGTGTCCAGGAACTGCACATGGAAGGGAAGGAACATGAAATTCAAGAAAACATCCCCAAAACACAGTTGTTGTCCCTCTTTCTAACAAGGTCTGTTCCCAGCAAGCACTTTTCTGAAGCCTCCACTCCTGACTGTTTGTCAGCTGCAGCTCAGTTGAGGGCTTTCTGCCTTCCCTTCAGTGACCTCAGTGAAATCAATGCCAGGAGCTCTGCTGGGAGAGCTCAGCCAGGGCTGATTTGCCCTCTCCATGAAGCTGCTTTGAGCTGAGGACCATAGGCCAAACCCATTGCTTTCTCATGAGGTAACAGGCACTGTGGACATGGAAAGGGCAGGGATATCTGTACCTGGAGCTTAGCAAGACCTTTGGCAGTTTCTCTCTTACTTCTTTCATGACCAAGTATGAGATGAATGGGTGCAGTGAAAGGATGATAAGATGTGGAGAAAATTGCCTGGACTAACAGGCTCAGATGGTTATGACCACAGTGCAAAGCTCAGCTGCCCAACACTTACTGGTGGGGTGTAATAGTAGGGATCCAGTAGTAGAACCAATACTGTTTGATGTTTTAATGAATCCCATGAGTCATGGGAAGCGGGGAACTCCCAGAGACTCTGTGGATAACACCCAGCAAGGGGAATGGGTCATAACAGTTGGACATGGCTCCTGGTCAAAGGACCTGAACAGTCTGAAGAAGTGGGCTGACTGGAAACTCATGGATGCCAAAAACAGCAAGGGCAAGGTTCTGCATGTGGGGGAGTAACCAGCTAGTTCATGGAGTCATGTAGGCTAGAACTGGCTGCCTGGGAAGCAGATCCACAGAAAAGGATGTGAGGTTTTAAGGCTGATCCATCTGACTATCAGACAGCAGTGTGCCCTAGCAGCAAAAGGACCAGCTGCGTCCTGAGCTGTGTTAATGTTTTGCCAGCAGGTGCAAGAACACGACCCTTTCCATCTGGCCCATTTGAGATCATATGTGGAGTACTGCTGCCAGACTGGGGCTCCCTGGTCAAGGAAGGGTATCAACATATGGAAGTGAGTTCAACAAGGCCACTGTACATGTTAGGCAGCTGATGAACATGACATGCAAGGAGACACTGAGAGAAATGGGTGTCTTCATCTTGGACAAGAGATGTCTAGAATAATTTCTTGCCTTCTGTAACTGCTTGTACAGAGGAACACAAGAAGATGAACGTAGCTTGTGTAAGTGCCCAGGAGACAGACTTGGTGCAATTTCCATCCTCTGAGGTGCTAAAGAATGGACTGAATGTGACCTTGAGCAACAGGATCTAATGGGATCTGTTCTGAGCAGAGAGGTGACCTAGATGACTTCTGAAGGTCCCTTCTTACCTACATTCTGACTCCGTAATTCTCCTCCTCAACTACTCACACTGACACCTGCACGGCCATGAGCACATGTGTCCCCACACCCCTCTACCACAAACCAACTTTCAGTCATTGTGCTGGGACTACACAGAGGCAGCTGAAGGGAGGCTCTCAGCCTCCTCACTGCCTACCGCAGGAAATCAGTGGCTGCTGTTTCCAGCCCCTGAGCTCGGAGACAGCTCTGGGAAGCTGGTCCAGGAGCCGAAGCCGTGGCGGTGCAGAGCCCCGGAGCCCTGTGAACTCGGGCGAGATCCCGAGCGGCGCAGGCGCAGGACTCAGCCCCAAGGCGGAGCTTGCGGTGGAGAGGAGAAGAGGAGGAGGGTCGGAGCAGAGAGCCGGAGCTGCGAGGGGGCAGCGAGGCGCGGGCGGCGGAGCGGCGGGATGCGGCGGTGCCGGGGCGCAGGGCTGGCGGGACTGGCCGCGGTGCTCCTGGGTGCGCGGGGCTGGCGGGGCTGGGTGGGGGACGGGCCTGAGCCTGGGGTGGCCCCCGCAGGTCCCTCGAAGCTGTCGTCCCCTCTGGCTTCTTCACAGACTTTTGCCCCCAAACCACCCTCCCCTACGTCCCACATTCCTTCTAGAAAACTCATCGCTCTATTTTTTTTCTAGTTCTCCCTGTTTCCTTTCTTGCCTCTGTGTCTTTCCCTATAACTCATGCAGTCATTCTTTCCCCTTGCTACTTTGTGTTTATCAGTCTTTTATCCCACTTCTTTTCTAAATGATTCCACCCTTCCACCTATCGTTCATGCATTCTTATCTCCACCAAATACTATGGACACTTCCATTACTCATGTGTGCGCTTCTTCTAGAACCCCTTCTCATCATCTCTATTTGTTCCTCAGTGCTCCTGTGGGATTTGTTCCCGGAAGCAGCAACCAGGGCTTTGAGGTTTTGAGGAATTTTGAGGATTTGAGGATGTTTTCCTTCTTTTTCTCCTCGGCAGTGGCTTCGGGAAGAGCCCAGGTGCAGCAGGACCCGTCGGCAGAGACCTCCGAGGACACCGAAATCAGCATCAACTGCTCACACCCCAACATACAGATCAATGATTACATCTTCTGGTACCGTCTCCTCCCGGACCGAGGTCCCGAACTCCTCGTGTGGGGTATTAAAGGCTCCAAAGCGCTGTCGGACCCGCCGGGTTGGCTGTCGGTGGCGGCAGACCGCCGGTCCAGCGCCCTGTGGCTCTCCCGGCCCCGGCGCGGGGACGCGGCGGTGTATTACTGCGCCGTGGGAGACACGGGGAGAGGAGCCGGGGCTGCGGCCGGGCACGAACCGCCGCGGGCGGGGCCGGGCGGGTGTGGCGGGGGCGGAGGGACAGGGGGACAGTCCTGGTCGACCCGCCAGGGGGCGCTGCCGCTCCGCCCGCAGGAGCCGCCTGGCCCCCTCCGCCCCCAGGGCGGCTCCCCCGCCCGAGCACCGGCAACGATATTGACATTACACCAACCGCACCCCCACATGGATTCAGACCACTGAGTCTACGTGCTGATCCTTCCTTCTGAGCCTTCCGAATGACAGGAGGAGTTGCCCATGGACAGTTGTCCCGTGCTGGGGGCTGGTTGTGCTCCCCAGGAGGGGCAAAAAGCTGTAGTTGATCTCTCCACAGAGCCTCCTCATGGCAAAGATGGGCAGTCCCAAGCACACCTGATGGAAAAGACTCTCCTCTTCATTCCCTCCTGTCAGCTATTTACACACATTGCCAGTGTCCCCCCTGAGCTGTCTCTTACCCAGGCTGTACACTGTCAGCCCTCTCAGCATATTCTCATAGGAAAGATGCTCCAATTCTCACACCATTTTGCTGGTCTCACTCCAGTATCTTTCTTGTATTGAGGAGTGCAAAAGTGGAGTGAGCACTTAACAGTACTGAGTAGAGAGGATCAGGTCCTTTGTCCTGCTGGTTGACTCTCTTCCTACTGCAGCCCAGGCTGCTGTTGGCCTTCCTTGCCATGAGGGTCCATTGCCACAGCAGACACAGGAACACCCCAGAACTGCTGAAACTGAGCGGGACACAGCAGCGAGTATTCAGGAGCAGTATCCCAGCTGCTTGTCCAGCTCTTCCTCTTCCCTCAGCATGCACCAGAGACCACTGTTGGAGAAGAAGACTCTTGGTATGGGACATGACTTCTCCTGTGTTTTTACCTTGTTGAAAAAACAACCAACCAACCAAACAAACAAACAAAAAAACCCCAACAGGTTGGAATCTATGGGCACAGATTATCTCATTCCACACATTTCAAGTGACCCAGGTGCTTCTTTACACCTACCATACATCTGAAAATGAGTGCTCCTTTGGCCAAGCTTTGCCTTTTCTTTCATGCTTGTAGTTTCTCAATCATTCTGAGAAGTGAATGCCACGACAACATTGCTACAGGTCTTGCAGGGAGACATTTCAGAGACTGAACTCAACATGGAGTTTCTCCCCAGAGCCGACTCAAGAAACTCAATTTCCTCTGGGCACAGGAGACTTTCAGCTTCTTAAAGAACTTTCTTGCCTGAAGAACTCCAGCAAAGGCCACTTTAAGGACAAGTGGAAGGTGAGAGCCACTGGTTCACTAAGGCTGGCAGATCAAATCCCTTTTCTTTTCAAAGGGAAGAGCAAAGAAAAGGGAAAGTGATAAACAAAGCACACAATGACACCGATCTCTCAGTAGGTGATAAGGGAGACAAGGAGGGAGACCAGAGCTCTGCAGCCTCTAATTGATGGGCCATTGGGAAACTGCAGGTGTAGCTTTGTAGTGGGACAGGCTGAGCTTTGGAAGTGACAGGAAGTGACAAGAAGAACAGGAGGATTTGCATGTTTGAGCAGAGTCCTGTGGGACTAGACAACACTTCTTAAGGCATGTGGAGGGGAAGAGTCAAAGGTGGGGGGAAAGAGGAGACTGGGGAGGATCAAGAGGAGACAATAGAGAGGGGGAAGAATAAAAGGTGGTACCTGCACCTAAGCAGGAGTTGGTCAGTGCAATTGTTGGGGTGGCCCCTGTGCCTGACCACTACAGCCCCCCCACCTTCTTATTAAATCCTTTCTTAAGAAGGAAAGGGAAAGGTTATGTCAGCCTGGAGACCCTCCACATCTCTAGGAACCTCATTTGAGAACATGACGAGGTCCAGCACATCATCTATGAGGACAGGAGATGAGGACTTCACTGCAAGCAGACCAGGAACAGCCCCTTCCCATCATGGCATTCCCTCAGTTACCAGGACATCTCATTTTGGAATTGTTGAGAAATGCTGAATGAGCCACAGATGTTCTTGGTGGAGGAGGGAGAAACCCCGAATGAGACTTTCAGGCACAGGAAGTATAGATCTCTTCTCTTCCCCACTTCTACATTTGCTCCCCCCCAGAGTGGTTTCCGGCAGCTCTGGTATCTTGGGGCTGGGAGGTGCTTTTCTGACTCTCTCACTCAAGAAACGAGCAGGCTGTTCTCGGCATGCACCTTGGGTACCTGGTCCTCACTGCCTTCCTGGGGCAACTGCTGGGTAGGTCTTTGCTTTCTGTAAATTCATCCTTCTTCTTCTTCTCCCAAGGAAACTCCCACCAACCTTATCAGGATCATGCAGAGAACTACTCATGATTAAAGGGAAAACACAAGGTAATGTCACCTCACATTTGTGGTTTTGCACCAGTTCTGTAAAGATTCTCTTAGTGTTAGAAGGAGAGGAGAGGAGAGGAGAGGAGAGGAGAGGAGAGGAGAGGAGAGGAGAGGAGAGGAGAGGAGAGGAGAGGAGAGGAGAGGAGAGGAGAGGAGAGGAGAGGAGAGGAGAGGAGAGGAAAGGAAAGGAAAGGAAAGGAAAGGAAAGGAAAGGAAAGGAAAGGAAAGGAAAGGAAAGGAAAGGAAAGGAAAGGAAAGGAAAGGAAAGGAAGAGATGCCTCTGATCACTTCTTTTCCTGTTCTCTCCTGTTTTATCAGTCACTCTCTGCCTCTCTCTTCTGACCTACGTGCTGTCACCATAGGAGCTCTCAGCTCTCTGCACTCCCACATTTCTCCATTTACAATCCCAATTATTAACAGCAGATCCTGTCAGAGCAGTTACATGGACTTTAAAGCTCTCACCCCATTGACATTACCAAGGTGTCCCATTCTACCTCTGGGCTGGTACATGTCTGTCATGACCTCCAGTTTCCTCCTAGTTATTGACACAGACAGGACTCTTTCTTTACAATATTCAGCTCAGGTGTGCGTTGACTCAGGGAGCCCACTAAATGACAGTGATTCGGAATCAGGATGAATCTTTTTGTCATACCTCTGCAGGCCTCTTAATCTGCTGGAGGGCTGCAGGTCCCAGCACATGAAGGTCAGGCATGACAGGCTGTTCCCTGGTCCTCTGGGCAGTAGGAACAGGACCAGAGACACAGCACAGCTCTCCTCAGAGTCCAGCTCTACTCTGCTGCCCAGAACTACTCTGCACCTTCCTGTTCCCATGCATCAGGATTCTCCTGCAGGGCAAAGGACAAGGAGACTTCTCCAGCAGAGTTTGGCATTCATTCATAGTTTGCTTTCCAGAGCCCTTCCCTGCAGAGTTCCTGACCTTCACTTTCTTCCAGGCACCATGGGGCAGGTCACCGTCACCCAGCAAGAAGGACAAGTCACAGTGAAGCAGAGAGACACCTTCCAAACAACCTGCACATACCAGGCTTCATACTTTCAAGGCTTGCTCTGGTACCAGCAGAGGAAAGGCCAAGCTCCCCAGCTGGTCTCATATCACGCAGGATCTGGACTCAAGCGCAGCGACCGTTTCAGTACAACTCTGAACACCACGGGGAAATACAGCGTCCTGCAGGTGGAGGAAGTCGAGGTGTCTGACAGTGCCTTGTACCTCTGTGCTGTGCAAGACACCCTGGTGCAGGGAGCTTCCTTGGCTGTGCAAGAACCCCAGGGAGGGAGGGGATGCGTCTGTGCAAGGCTGAGCTTGTGGGATGGGACCCTGAGCCGTGCCCTGGCAGCGCTGCTTCCCCTGTGCCCCCAGGGATCTGCAGGGGAAGATCCTCTAATATAATGTTTTCTCTCCATTCCAGACACCATTTATGAAGATGTGGTCTTCAATATTCCCATACCACACTAAGTCAAGGCAATATCTTCCTCTTGCCAATGCACAGGAAGCTCCACTGTTTGGCAAAGTGCCATCAGCACACACAAGAACCATTGCATTGATGTATTAGTCATTTGTTCATCTTCACCACTAGGTATAACCACAGGCACATCTGTCCTCCCTGGCAGTAATAGGGCTTGTCTTGTCTTGAGGGGACACCTTATTACTATTTCCATTGTGCTGTTTCCCTCTTGAACTTCAGTCATGGCAGGTGTTTTTAAGAGGTGCTGGACCTTTTCTTTCTCCTATTGATATGCCAATAAACTGCCCCACATGCAGACCAAGAGAAGTGCACTTGAGGCAGCTCCCAGCATGGGGCATCCATGGGCCCTCTGTCCCCTATTCTCCCTGGAGAGGTAGCACACGCTGAGCCTCATTTCAGCAGGTGTCTCGTCTCTGCCACTGGAACAGGAGGTTGAGGGAAGGTTTCCTCCCCCTCTACTCTGCCCTGGTGGGTCCGCACCTGGAGTAATGTGTCCAGTTCTGGGTTCCCAGGTTTAATAAGGACAAGGAATTACCAGACTGAGTCCAGCAGAGGGACACAAAGATGATGAGGCGTCCAGAGCATCTTTTTTATGAGGAAAAACTGTAAAAGCTCTCTGTTCATTCTAGAGAAAAGAAGACTGAGAGAGTTTCTTTTTTATGCTTATAAATATCTCAGGATGTTGTCAAGAGGATTGTCCAGACTCTTTTCAGTCATGCTCAATGATAGGATGAGGGGCAATGGGTACAGACTGAAACACACGAGGTTCTATCTAAACATAAGGAGAAACTTCTTTACTTTGAGGGTGCCAGAGCCCTGGAAATGGCTGCCCAGAGAGGTTGTGAAGTCTCCATCTCTGGAGACATTCAGAACCTGTCTGGATGCAATCCTGTGTGATCTGTTCTAGGTGAAACTGCCCTTAGTTCAAACCCTAAAACACACATGGATCCTTTTCCCTTTTATCTACTTTTCCAAGATCATTTTTGTTGGGCAGGCAAAGCAGGGATCACACCAAGAGCCAGTAGCAGCCCTCTGGCAGCGCTTTGGCCAAAGGCCTCACTCACATGTCGGGAGAAATGCCATCCCTCCCTCTTCTACAAGGACAAACAGAGATGGTATCATCATTGCAAAGGACCTGAGGTACCTGGTGCTCGTTGCAAGGTTGAGTGCAGTAGGGTCAGGAAGTGCAACTGTCCTGCCATTGATGATAGTTATTAAAGTATGACTAAGGCAAAGACATTTGACATTCAATTGAAATGTGCTTATGAAGCTGTTGGCATTCAGTCATTCTGAGAAATGCTTCATTTGGCATAATTCCCTGGTGGAGGACAGTGCTACGGGGTTTTCTCCGTCCTTACACTTCTACACCTTTGGGAGGACAACTGGTGGTTCATGCAGGAAACAGGATATGAGTCCGTAGTGACTGCCAAGAGACATTTCCACTGATCAAAAGGGATGAGATTTAAATGTAAAAGAAACCCTTTCCCCCAGAATGGCAGCCAATTCCTGAGCACAAACTCAGCCCATCTGCAGCTCTCTTGGCATGTGCAACCAGTACTGCCATATCTGCTGATCTTCACCTTCTCCTGTATGCTGTGGTCAGAGCAATTCGCTCTCCCTCAGAAATGCACCCTTTCAGTGTCCCCCTTTATGTGCTGGATGTCCTCATCTCCCGCGTGCTTAATTACCATTTCATCCTTGACACATTCAACAGTGGGTGTCAATTTTCCCTGCTACTCCTGCCCATGGCCACGGGCCATAGCCCTGACATTGGGTGATGGAGGGGAGAGGAAGGTGCAGTAGCAGCTATGGGCCATCCCAAGGGCTGTTCCAAGCTTTACTGCTCTTGCCATTCTGCAAAGAAAATCATCTTTCAGAGCCCCACACCCACTCCCTGCCACCCCAGCACAGCTCTGGCCACAGCAAGGGAACATCCTTACTCAAGAGCTCAGGGGGCTGCTGACCCCTCAGGGCCTCTTGCCTTATGGGCATTTGTGTGCAGAGGCACAGCAAGGCAAGGCCTGGTGGTCACTGACAGCAGAGTAGCCAGGGATGATTTCCTCAGGTCCAAGGGAAGGTGCCCAAAAGAGGAGCCACTGCAGACTGTCCCAACCTCTCATTCCTCTATCAATGGAGAAAGATTTTCTTGTGCCCTCACCCCCTTCCATTCCAGAGTAACGCCCTGCTCCTTTGGCAGCTTGGGGAGTGTTCACAGAGGGAAGGACCACATGGAGGCCAGGTTTGAATGCAGCAGAACTTTAATGCATAAAAGAGGGAAACAAAGTCACTGCAAGTGGAGGACAGCAGTGCAGGAATCCACAAATCTGCAGTCCATGGTCATGAAGAAGTTTGTGCATGGTGTTCATCTGCCCACCCCATAGTGGGTGAGAAGACAGCTGATCCCCACCAGGCTGAACCTGGGTTAACCTTGTTGCCAAGGGGAACCGAAGCAATCAAAGCAAAAGGTAGAAAAGGTAAAGCCATTCAGCTCTACTGAAATCACAGCCAATATCTCAATCCTTTGCCCAGCACCATGTTTTGAGTTCCTCAAGGTGTCTCCCTGGGCCCTTCCCAGATTCTTTATCAGCGCAGGTACCTTCTGCCAAAGTAGCGGCCAGAAATTCCAGAGAGGTCACAGCAGCCAGAGTTGATGGGCACTCCATCACAGCTGAGGATTCTGCCAATAGCAGCAGAGGTGGAGGAGCCCACAACGGTGTTCTGAGGGAAGGAGCTGAGGATGGGGCCGGGCAGGGTCACCACCACAGGGGAGGGCTCGATGACAACGGTGGAGTCCTGGCTCTGCCTGACTCAGGGCTCATTGCAGCTGTTGGCCAGTGGGGTCGGACCACAGGGCTGGCAGGGCAGGCACTGGTTGTAGCAGGACATTTCTTGAGGGTGGATATGAAGCTGTGAGAGAGGGCAGGGAGAAAGCAGAGCATAGAAGTGTGTGAGAAGCAGCCTGGTTACCCTGTCAGAAAGAAGCCAAGGCCACTACTGAGTGGGGAGCTGGAAGCTGTGCCAGGAGCCACACAGTCTTCATGACACTAAAAGGAGCAGCCTGGCACAGGGAGGCTCTCTCTCTCCTACTGAATACACCAAAAGCCACCTCTGCCACCTCCCAGCCTCTTCCTAAGCAGAACATTTTCCCACTCCCCTCTCCCTAGACAAGAAGAGGTGTATCACAGGAGAGATCATAGACAGTATCAGCTGAGATGTCCATTGATGAGAGAAATGCCAAATTGGAAGAGGAGAAGAGGTTTCAGACTCACCTGGTTCCTGGGAAGAAGGAGCCAAGAGAAGTGGATGAGAGAGCAAGACCCTGGGCTGCCTTTTATACCTGCCCTTCATTGCTGCAGGACCAGAGAGACCCTTGGAAGAGGTAACAATTTTCTGACAAGCTCATTTTGAATGCAAACCATCACAGCTAACGAGATGGGCTGTGCTTTAGTTTCCTATACTGCTGCCTTTTCATTTTCAGGTTTGTTCCATGCCCATTCCTCAGTGAAGGCTTCTTATGATCCCTGGGATGAAAGGCCCAAGGATTTCTCAGGCAGTAATGAAGCAGTGCAGGCAGAAGATTCAACTGAAGAGTTTGATGGGTCTAGAGCAGACAAATGAGGTCATCCTGGGACACTCTCTTGGGTCTCTTTGAACTGCCATTCTCAGGAAAATTTAATCCTCCTCAGCTGGATGCCCATGGGTTCACATGCATGAGGACGTGCCAATTCCTCGTCTTTCCTGACCTCCTCAGATCACCACTATGGTTCATTTTTTATACCATTCCAGGCCTGTGTGCTACGCTGTTCGGTTATGATCCCATCTTCTTAACACATCCCAGTCCCTGGGGTCCTTAGCAGAGTCCACGACCTTCTCCAGTACCACAGTTCATGGTATTGCTATGGGTGTTCTTTTCCTGTGTGTACTTGCAAGCTGCCAGGTTTGTGCAGATGCATGTGGGAGCACAGATTTATGTATAATTCCATGCTAATGAGCATAAACCTCTATGTGTGTGTGTGTGTGTGTGTCCTTGGGTTTACACATCATGAGGGAATGCTCTGCTGGTGGCTGGGACATTCTCCACTACTCCCTTCATGAGCACCACAGAGCACCAGGGTCCCAGGGTCAGAAGGAGCTGAGTGTAGCTGAGTGGTGATCGCACCCGCCTGCTGGAGATCTGTCCAGGGAAGAGGCTCTGAAATGCAGTCCCCGTCTCCTGAGCCATCGTTTTCCTGCCACTCCAAAGTTCTTGTTCCTCTGCCACGTATTTCAAACCACAACAAGGATGGTTTCACTTGAGTTTGATTACTTGATTTAACTCAATGTAACAACATTGGGTGTGTCTCAACATGGCTGTCAGTCTGCCCCCCTGCATCTCCAGGCCAGGACACAGCTGCTCTCCCCAGTGCTAGAGTTCAAAAGGATGAGATTTGCTTTATGGGAAAGAAGGAAAGCTGAGGAATCCTGCACAACCTTGTGCTGACCATCCCTGAGTGAATCTGCTTCCAATACATTCTTAAATGTGTCTGAGATGGAACACAACCCACCACACTGGATTTGGGAATCAATCCCCAAAGCCAGCCACAGTCCCTCTTTCTAACCAGGTTTGTGTCTCAATGAGTGCATTTTCTAAGCCTCCGCTCATGAGTTTCCATCAGCTGGATCTCAGATGCGACTTGTGGAAGGTGCAATTGTGAACTTTCCCTATTCCATTTATTGACCTCAGGAAGATCAGTGACAGGGAGCTCTATTGGGAGAACTCAGCCAGGGCTGATTCCCCTCTCCATGAAGCTGCTTCTGACCTGTGGCTCTAGTGATTCTGAGGGTGAACCCCGTTGCTGTCTCCTGGAGGATGTGGGGTTTTAAGAGAGAGCCAGAGGAGCATGAGACAGCAGTGCTCCCTTGCAGCAAAAAGGAGCAACTGCATCCTGTGCTGTATTAGTGAAAGCCATCAGGTGCAGGAATATGACCCTGTCTCATTTGAGATCTCATCTGGAGTACTGCAGCCAGTTTGGGATTGCCTGATCCACGAAGGGAATGAGTTCATTAAATACAACCATGTATCTTCAGGGGCTGATGAACATGCATATCAAAGAGAACGAGAGAACTGGGTCTGTTCTTCTTGGAGATGTTTCAGGGGAGGGAGAGGGAGAGGAAAAGGAGGAGCCGGAGGAGGCGGCCGTGCCGAAGCAAGGAGCCGGGGCTGGCAGGGGCAGCGAGGCGCGGGCGGCGGAGCGGCGGGATGCGGCGGTGCCGGGGCGCAGGGCTGGCGGGACTGGCCGCGGTGCTCCTGGGTGCGCGGGGCTGGCGGGGCTGGGTGGGGGCCGGCTCTCAGCCTGGAGCGTTCCCAGGGGACCTCAGCACCAGCTCTTCCCTCTCCTTCAACGTGTCCTTTCCCTCTCTCTGCCTCTCTGACATCTTTTATGATCCTTTCCCACCCCTCCACGTCCCCCCTTCCTGTTCTCCCTCTCTACTCTTCCTCTCTTCTCCATTGACCTACTCATCTTTGGACCCATCTCTCCATGCGTCTACTATCTCTTCATGATCCCCTCTTCACACTTTCTGAAACGCCTTTCTCATCTGTTCCTCTGCTTTTTTTACATCTGTAGGCATAAGTTTGCTTTCCTGCACTGCACCATACATCATGCTATTCCTCTGTTCATTTAGCAATTATTCTTCTTCTGAATTCAGCCCTCCATGTTTCACTGCAACGCACCAAAATCTCCCATCGCCTTTCCCTGTCACCTTTCATTCATCTGTGCACATGACTGTCATTTGGTCTCTCAATGCATCAGTTTCAGATTCCATGCCAGCCTTCTGTCCTTGCTCAACAGACCCACACAAGTATAATCTGCCAACCATGTCAAGGAGTATATTTTCCCCAATTCTTCCGGTCTCGCTCTCTGTCACTGACACTGTTCCTAAAGATTTCTCAAGGGAAAGTGCCATCAGACCTGGGTGATCTTCGGTGATCTTTGGTCTTTCCTTCTCCTTTCTCTGCAGTGGCCGGAGCCAGAGCTCAGGTGCAACAGGACCTGTCAGCAGAGACCACCGAGGACACCGGCATCAGCATCAACTGCTCACACCCCAACATACAGTCAAACGAGGTCATTTACTGGTACCGTCAGCTCCCAGGCCGAGGCCCCGCGTTCCTCGCACTCGGTCACAAAGGCTCCAAAGCGCTGTCGGACCCACCGGGCCGGCTGTCGGTGGCGGCAGACCGCCGGTCCAGCGCCCTGTGGCTCTCCCGGCCCCGGCGCGGGGACGCGGCGGTGTATTACTGCGCCGTGGGAGACACGGGGAGAGGAGCCGGGGCTGCGGCCGGGCACGAACCGCCGCGGGCGGGGCCGGGCGGGTGTGGCGGGGGGCGGGGGGACAGTCCCTTTCCGGGCCCGCCAGGGGGCGCTGCCGCTCTGCCCGCCGGCACCACCGCACCCCGCGAAATCACAGAATGGCCGGAGTTGGACGGAACCTCTGGAGATCACCTAGTCCAACCCATCTGCTAAAGCAGGTTCACCAGAGCAGATCACACAGGAATGCATCCAGGTGGGTCTTGAATGTCTCTGGAGGAGGAGACTTCCCAGCCTCTCTGGGCAGCCTGTTCCAGGGCTCTGGCACCCTCAAAGTAAAGAAGTTTTTCTTTGTATTCAGATGGAGTCTCCTGTGGTTCAGCCTGTGCCCGTTGCCCCTCATCCTATCATTTGGCACCACTGAAAAGAGTCTGGTCTCATCCTCTTGACATCCACCCTTGAGATAGTTATAAACACTGATGAGATGCCCTCTCAGCCTTCTCCTCTCCAGGCTGAACACACACAGCTCCCTCAGTCTCTCTTCATAAGAAAGATGCTCTAGCAATAGCCACAGGTACATCTGTCCCCTGCAGCAGTATCTGGTCTTGTCTTATCTCGAGATGGAGACAACTTAAAACTGATTGCATTACGTTCTTTCCCTCTTGAACTTCAGCCATGACAGCTGAATTTGAGGTGCTTTACCTTTACCTTCTGATCTCTCTTGGTATGACAATAAACCAAAACAAACACAAAGAAAAGCTCCTTCCAGGCAGCTCCCAGCTTGGGGCATCCATGGATCTTCATTCCCTTGTTCTCGCTGGGGAGGCAGCAAAAGCCTCAGCCACATATCAGCAGGTGTCCCATCTCTGCCACTGGAGCATGGTCCCATGGTGTCTCTGGGGATATTAAAAATTCTCATGGGAGCTTGTCAGTCCCTTCTGCTCTTGTTGTATTATGAACTGGCACTTCTGGTAGCAAGTGTCCCGTATCTGCTGGATCAGGAATGATGTGCACTGCTCTCTTTCCTTAATGGGTTTTTCTGTCCTTTATTTTTTTTTTGGGGGGGGGCCCAGAGGTGGTTCCTCAAGAGAAACATCTCCATGAACAGTAGCGGTTGCAGAAACTCCCAGTGCAGGACCAGGCACTGTCCCACACTCTGCTGGCTCAGGGGGACACATGTGGCACAGCCTCGGCTCTGCAGACAGTTCCTCTCCAAGCTTCACTTTGTCATGTGTGACAACCCAATGCCTGTACCAGCCTGGGCCCCACACCCTGTCCCCTGGGCAAACACAAAGGCTACCCCAGGACAACAGCACAGCCCAGAGAAAGGCTGCATTGCCATTGACCAACAGGAGTAAATGTCACACCAGCTTTGAAAAGTGTCAAGATTGTCCAAAGCAGCTGTAACACTGAGTGCCCTTGATGTGCAACCATCCTCAGTTCCCTTGGGAGCTGCACACCCCAGTCTCCAGGAAGGAAACACCAGGCAGCCAGTGACCTGAGCCTATAGCAGGAGCCCCTGAATTTCTAAATTTCAGGTGCAACTGGTTAGGCTAGAGCAAGAAAGCAAGAGCAGCAGGTAGGAGTGAGGATGACCCCAGACCCCAGCCCAGGTCAGGCAGTGCCCACACTAGCAGGGTGCAATGGTGCAGGTGCCCATGGGTGACTATGACTCTCTCTATCTCTGCTGCAGGACCAAAATGGATGGGCACAAGCAAACCAGGACATGGATGGGGTGTATTGAAGACAACTTTCTGATGCAGACATTCCATGAATGGACATGGGGAGAGACTCTGTTGGACCTGCTACTCACAAATGAGGAAGAACTATTGAATGATGTAGAGTTCAAGGGTAGCCTTGCCTGCAGTGACCAGGACACTGTGGAGCTCAAGATCTACAGAGGACTGAGCAAGTCAAATAGGACTGCTGGGTCCTCCACTCCAGGAGAGCACATCTCAGTCTCATCAGGGCCCTACCTGCTTGGCAGGTTGCCATGGGAAACTGTCCTGGAGCTCAGAGGGTCCCAGCAGAGCTGGCTGCCCTTCAAGGACAGCCCTGTCAGAGCACAAAGATGGTCCTCTGCCATGTGGAGGAAAAAGCACAGCTGGAGGGGAAAGCTGCAAAGAGGGTGAAGGGAACCAAGAAAAGAATCTTGGAGCCTATTGGCAGCAAAAGGAAGGGTCAGCCAATTAGAGTTCATTGCTTAGTACGGAAAGGGACCTGGTGAAAAATGGTAGGAGAAAGGCTGATGTACTCAGTGCCTTATTCTCCTCAGTTTTTTCTCATATGGCTTCTCCTCAGGTCTATCACACCCCTGAACCTCCCCACAGATGCTATGGGAATGAAGCAGTACCCACAGTAGAAGAAGGAACAGGGAAGCTCTTACTACTATTTGGATATGCACATGTTCAAGGGCTCACTTCCAGACCCATCCAAGTGTGCTCAAGGAGCTGACTGGACTCAGTCCCTGAAAGGCAGATGGAGCAAATACTCTCAGAAATCTCGTCTATACTCATTAAGGGCCAGAAGGGAACTGGGAGCAGCTCACATGGGATTTCTGAGGGTAAATCGTGCCTCACTACCCTCAATACTTTCTATGAGGCGGTGACTGGCGCTATATGGAAGGGGAGGGACACTGGCTCTGGCGTACCTTGACTTTCACAAGACTTTGACATACCTTCATGAGTGCACACACACGCACATCCATAAGCACACAGAGATCTGAACACTCACAGGCAAAACCACACTGAACGTCTGTTATTTGGAGCTCAGATCCAACTTGCAGGCAGTGCAGTTGAGGGCTTTCCCCCTTCCCTTTAGTGACCTCAGTGAGATCAGTGCCAGGGAGCTCTGCCGGGAGAGCTCTGCCAGGGCTGATTCTCCTCTCCATGAAGCTTCTTCTGAGCTGATGCCCTAGTGCATCTGGGGGTGGCCAATCTCACTGCTCTCTCATGCGGTAACAGGCACTGTGGACACAGGAAGGAGAGCGGATGTGTGTATCTAGAGCACAACAAGACCTTTGGCAGCTTCTCTACTGTCATTACAAAATATGAGATGAATGGGTTCAGTGAAAGGAGGATAAGTAGGGTAAAAAATTGCCTGGACTACCAGGCTCAGAGAGTTGTGACCACAGTGCAAAGCCCAGCTGGCTGACACACATCAGTGAGGTCTAATATTAGGGATCAGTAGTAACACCAATACTGTTTGAGGTTTTCATGAATGCCATGAGTGACAGGAAGTCTGTGGATAATAACCAGCAAGGGCAATGAGAAGTAACTGTGAGACACGGCTTTTGTTCAAAGAACCTGGACAGGCTGAAAAAATGGGCTGACTGGAACCTCATGATTACCAAAAAGAGAAAGGGCAAGGTTTTGCATATGACAGAGAGATCAGTCCCTGCAGTCATGCAGGCTGGGGCTGGCTGCCGGGGAAACAAATCAAGAGAAAATGAGATGAGGTTTTAGGACACACTTAGCTGAACATAAGGCAGCAGTGTGCCCTTGCAGTAATTAGGACCAACTGTATTCTGAGCTGTATTATTCACATTGTTGACAGCAGGTGCTGGAAAATGATCCTGTCCCTCTGTCCCATCACAGACCACATCTGGGGTACTGCATCCAGGCTGGTGGTCTGTGCTCCAAGAGGAGTAGTGACATCCTGAAGGGAGTTCAACAAAGTCCACCGTATAAATTAGGGGTCATGAGAAGCTGAGAGAATTGGATCTGTTCACCTTAGTGATGTCTCAAGGGAGAATTTCCTGTTTTCCACATTGACTTGTTCAGAGGAAAACAAGAAGATGGACCTAATCCACGGAACTGCCCAGGAAACAGGGGAAATGTCCGGTAATGGGATCTCTTGTAGATGACCTCTGCAGGTCAATTCTCACGTACATTCTAAATCTGGGTCCCCCCTCCATGACGTCTGCACAACCACGGGCACATAGGACCGCACACCTCCTCTGCCACAAACCAACTTTCAGTCATAGTGCTGGAAGTACACAGAGGCAGCTGAAGGGAGGCTCTCAGCCTCCTCACTGCCAACCGCAGGAAAGCAGTGGCTGCTGTTTCCAGCCCCTGAGCTCGGAGACAGCTCTGGGAAGCTGGTCCATGTCCTGGGTCAAGGCTCTGCAGCTTCCCCAGGCTGCAGCTGGTGCAGTGTGGGCTTCTTCTTGCAGGAGGATGGACAGAGTGCTTTTCCCAGGAGCCAAAGTTGTGGCTGTGCAGAACTCCGGAGTCCTGTGAGCGGGTGACACACTGAGCGGCGCTGGCGCAGGACTCAGGTCCGGGGCGGAGTTGGTGGTGGAGAGGAGAGGAGAGGAGAGGAGAGGAGAGGAGAGGAGAGGAGAGGAGAGGAGAGGAGAGGAGAGGAGAGGAGAGGAGAGGAGAGGAGAGGAGAGGAGAGGAGAGGAGAGGAGAGGAGAGGAGAGGAGAGGAGAGGAGAGGAGAGGAGAGGAGAGGAGAGGAGGAGAGGAGAGGAGAGGAGAGGAGAGGAGAGGAGAGGAGAGGAGAGGAGAGGAGAGGAGAGGAGAGGAGAGGAGAGGAGAGGAGAGGAGAGGAGAGGAGAGGAGAGGAGAGGAGAGGAGAGGAGAGGAGAGGAGAGGAGAGGAGAGGAGGAGAGGAGAGGAGGAGGAGGAGGCGGTGACGGAGCAGAGAGCCCGGGCTGTCGGGGGGAGCAGGGCGCAGGCGGCGGAGCGGCGGGATGCAGCGGTGCCGGGGAGCAGGGTTGGCGGCACTGGTTGCGGTGTTCCTCGGTGCGTTGGGATGGCGGGGTTGAATGGGGATCGAGGCTGTGGCTGGGGTGGCTCATGCAGGTCCCTCGATGCTGTCGTCTCCTCCGGCTTTTTCACGGATATCTGGCCGCAAACACCCTCCCTTCTATCCCACATTCTCTCTAGAAATCTAATTGCTATATTCTTTGTCCAGCACTCGCTGTTTCCCCTCTTTTCTCTGAGTCTTTCCTTATAACTCATGAAGTCACTCATTAACCATGATGTTTTATTTTCATTATTCCTTTGACCCCCCTTTTTGTTTTTTTAATTATTCTACTCTTCCACCCATCATTCACGCATTCATCTCTCCACCAACTGTTAATGGACATTTCTGTTACAGCACATGTTGAAAACTTCTGTAAACTCTTCTCCTCATCGTCTCTCTATGTTCCTGACTTCTTCTGTGGGATTTGTCCTGGGAAACAGCAGGCAGGGCTGTGCAGTTTATCAGGTATATTTCTTATTTTTCTCCCCGGCAGTGGCTGTGGGCAAAGCACAGGTGCAACAGGACCTTTTGGCAGAGACCATCGAGGGCGCAGAAATCAGCATCAACTGCTCACATCCCAACATAAAGACCACCGACTACATCTACTGGTATCGTCAGCTACTGAGCCGACGTCCCGAATTCCTCACACTCGGTCACAAAGGCTCCAAAGCGCTGTCGGACCCGCCGGGTTGGCTGTCGGTGGCGGCAGACCGCCGGTCCAGCGCCCTGTGGCTCTCCCGGCCCCGGCGCGGGGACGCGGCGGTGTATTACTGCGCCGTGGGAGACACGGGGAGAGGAGCCGGGGCTGCGGCCGGGCACGAACCGCCGCGGGTGGGGCCGGGCGGGTGTGGGGGGGGAGGGGAGAGCCCCTGACCGGACCCGCCAGGGGGCGCCACTGCTCTGCCCGCAGGGGGCGCCCGGCCCCGCCTGATCCCGGGGCGGTTCAGCCGCCCGACCGACACCGGCTTCAGCATCTCTTGGTCCTCCTTGCAGGCGCTGTCTGGGCTCAGCACCTCCTCTCATTGACGGCTGCTGCGGGTCTGTGCTCCTGAAGGCAGCGAAGAGCTGTGCTTGGACAGTGCTACATGTGGAGTCTGAGACGGTCTGTACAAGGCAGGGAGGGGAGTAGGGTGCTTTCCACAAGGCTCTCTTGCTTCCCCAGAAACGGCTCAGAGCTTTCTGGGAAACGTGGCATCCTCTGGCCTGTCTGTAAAGACCTGCAGCATCGTCTCAGAAATGCATCGCAGAGCTCACCGATTCCCCTCCAGCCCATGGAAGCCTGGTCCTCCTCTTGCCTCTGTCCTCCTCCCATCTAGAATGCTGAGCTCTTTTTGCCTTTTAGGAAGGCAAAGTGACAGCTGTAGGTCCTTCACACGGGGACATGGCACAGGGAGATCATGGTGTCACAGCAAACTGACCCCAAGTCCTTCAAGGAGAGGCTCAGCTTAGCGGGTGTCTCATCAGAGCTTATCTCCCTTGTGAAAACACACCAACAGATCCCACCCAGTGTTTTTTCCCTTCCCGAGCATACACACAAGGATCTCAACCCTACGTATGGAGAAACACTCATAGGATCCTTGGGCATTCACATGGTGCAATTAGGAGTGATGCAATGAAGAAACCAATGCCCTGAGAAGTTTTCAGAGTTGCAGTGGGAGTCAGCCCGTACATGGCAAAGACCCATTCCAACAAACCAGAAATGTTTGTCAGAGCTCTGCCATGTTCTCTTTACTGTGCTTTGCCACCTGCTCCTCAGCCCTGGCAGGGCCAGGCTTTCATCTGCACTCAAGTGGTTACCTTGCCTTGCAGCTGTGATTGATTTTATTTCTCCAACACCAACAGACACAAGGGATTTATCCCAGGACATCTCTGGTTCCTCTCTCTAGGCTGGGTAGCTGATTCTTTCCAGACATGACAAAGTTGTTCCAAACAGAGCAGTACGTTGCCCTGAATGAAGCACAAATATAGCAAAACATGGTGAACCCAAAGTGGCATGTGACTTAGTCTTCTCCATGGGTCTCCTAACAGTGGTGGGAATGGGCTCATCCTTGTCACTGTGTGGAGTGAGCAGTCCCTGTAGTTCTAATCTAATTCTTCCTTGGCAGACTTTCCTTCCTGGAGATCTCCTGCACCACCACCCTTGTCCTCAAAATGCTGGAGAATTTTTCTGGCACCAGGCCTACCATTTCAGATTCCTGCTGTCATTTTTCCACGTCTTCATGAGCATGACTGAGTTTATGACCCTCTCAACCATGTTCTTTGATCGTTATATCACAATATGCAAATACTCTGTAAAACACTCTATCATGACAAAGAAAGTCCACTTCCTGCTGGTGCTGGGAGCATGGGCTTTGTGCTCATCTTCTCCCAGGTGGCTCTGCTTTTGAAGCCTCCTTTCTGTACCAAGAACATTGTTGACTATTTCTACCATGCTGTCGGGCCAGCATGGGCATGGTAAATTGGGTCTGGGTCGACCTTGACTGGATGCCAGGTGCCCACCAAGCTGCTCTATCACTCCCCCACCATCAGCTGGACAGGGGGAGAAAATACAAAGAAACGCTCATGGATCAATATAAGGACATGGAGATCACTCATCAATTTCTATTACAGGCAGAACAGTCGACTTGGGGAAATCAGTTGAATTTATTACCAATGAAATGAGAGTAGGATAATAAGAAAGAAGAACCAATCTCAAACACCTTCCTCCCGTCCCTCCCTTCTTCCAGTCATTTCCCTATGTGCACTGTGGGGAGTTCCTCTCCTCCCACAGAGTGTAGGGTTTTGTTTGGGCAGGACCAGATCCTCGGGTGCCAGGGAGTCAAGTGGTTTCTGTCAACCCACCACACCTGTGCTGGGACAAGTGTTCCACAAGCAGAGCTGTAGCCTGGCCTGGCTCAGGGGTGCTGGAGTTGCTGGGCAGCTGAGTGCCCGTGGGGGATGTCCCAGCATGTACTCTGTGGTTGGGCTGGTGTCTGCAGGTTCCACTGTATCCCCAGGGCAGGATTGGTGCTGTGCCCTGGGGCTGCCTGTGGGGCAGGGAGAGAGTGGAGGACTCTGGGAGTCCCAGGCAGGGTGAGGAGCTGGATTGCCCAGATGCTGGCACTTCACCCCAGTGGTAGTGATGCAGGTCTGGTGTGGGAGGAGGGGAGGCCTTTGTCTCTGGAGATGGCAAGAATGTGTCCTGTGGCCAAAGAGATGGAGAGGGTCAGTGTCTCTGCCCCAGGTCTCAAGCAGGAGGAATGTGCATGGAACTTTGCCTAATCTGTTGGGTCCTCTGTGCCTGAACCCCTCTTTTGAGCTTCACAAGCTGTGGGACCCTGAAAAGCCAACTTTCTGTAGGGACACCGTCTGTAAGCTGTGGAAGGCTGCTGAAAATTGGGGATTTGCTTCAGGAATGCTCAAGGGACAGATGTTTTGTGTCACTGAGACCTGCAGAGCTTGGCTTACAGAGTCCTTATCAACCCTGTTTGCAAGGGAGATGACATCAATACCTGAAAACCTCTGTCACCCCACTTCATCATTAATCAATGTGCTGTTTTGCCTCAAAGAGGATTAATTTTCTTCATGCCATTAGAACACTTTCTTTTTCTGTAGCCAGCATGGTCATGTGGATTTAGTTTGAGAACAAGAAGATAACACCCCAGGACAGAGTTAAAGTTTTTTAATTGTTATCTGGGAGCCAAGGACTTTCAGAGCACTCTTTCTCCTTTTGTGGGGCAGCTGGGAAGGGGGACATAGATGGGCCAGACCTTGACTGACACCCAGGCTGATCAGTAAGAATATTCCATGCCATTAACATTGTGCTTCATATTTAAGGATGGTTGGGATCTTCCAGCTAGGTTTTGGGTTGGAGTCAGGATGGACGGGGATGAAGCCCTGTTATGGTTCTGCTCTGTTTTAGTGGAGTGCTATTCATGAGTTCCTTTAGTTCAAAATTTGGCCATCCTGACATTTTGCAGTAGCCTCTGGGCCTTTCTGCCTTTTTTTCTCTTTCGTCTCTGGGATCGGCTGTTTGGGACTAAAGTATTGCTTCCTGGGAATGGCTGTGCAGTGCAGAGTTTGTGAGGGATTACATTGAGTACCTTCATTTTCCATTTCCATTTTATATATAGTACTATTAGTAGCAGTCTATTAAAGTTATTTTATTAAACTGTGTTTAAATCAGTCCATGAGTTTCTCCCTTCTCTTTTGATTCTCTATCCTGTTCGGGGCGGGGAGGTGGGGGAGTGAGCAAGTGGCTATTGTGGTTATATTGCTGGATTGGGTTAAATCGTGACAGTCAGGCAAGAGCAGGTGATGTTGATGAAGGACTTTGGAAACTGTCCCTCCAGAAGAAAAGGATCTCTGTCAGTGTTTGAACTTACCAGTTGGGAAAAGGGCAATATCCACAGCCCCTATGTGGATGGGTGCATGGCTGGCTGGCTGACTGGGTGGATGGGTGGATGGACAGATGTGTTCTGCTCATCACACTGACCCTGGCTGAGGCCTCAGATGTTCTTTTGATCAAATCAGTGCCCAGTAGCATTGGTCAAACAAGAGGGATGGTTGTGAATGAACGTTGCCTACCACAGCCAGCTCACAGGTTTTCCATTGCCACCTGCACTTCTCAAGGGGACTAGGATGATCAGCTCCTGCACAGAGCTTTTAAAGAGCAGAGCTGGTCCTGACATAGCAGTACCTTGGGGGCCCTGGTCTCGAGGAAAACTGTTCCATCCACTCTTGGGGATGAGCAGACACCACAGAGCAGTGATGGACCTGTGGGTACTGGTCACTGTCCTTGGACTGTCCTGGCCCATGGGGTGTTGGGCTTCCAGGGCCTCCAGTATGTGACCCAGTGTGCTTAATCCTGATACTGACTTGTGAATGGTGTCAGCCTTGCATGCCTGCCCAGTCCTGGGCCCTGCCAGGTTCTGTAGGGGTGGTGGTAGGGCTGCAGGGGGGAACCAATCCCTGCTGCCGGTGCCCATGTGTGCTGGCCATGGCCCTCAATCAATTGAGGAGGTGAGGCCGTGGGGCATCCCTGAGGATATTCCATCCATCCACACTCCTGCTGTCCCCTGGGGACACCTTTTGTCCTCTCCTCCTTCCCTAGCACAGCAGTGACCAGAGCAAGAGGTGTCCCATGCCCAGGAGCCTGCAGGGTGTCTTGTCTCCTTTGCCTCCCACAGAGTTGTAGCTTCTCAACTGAGGATAACAGAGGTTGTGCTTCTTGTTTGCAGGAACTCTGGGTGTATGTTTGGGTCAAAACACTGCAAGGTGAGGGCTGATGGCCACTTGCTCTGTGGTGGCTGGGTTGTTTTCCATACTGTCACGGGATAGTGCCCCAAAACGGTCCAGTGCACTGGGTCTCAGTAGCTCATTTTCCCTGAGCAGCTTGGCAGGGTGCATATGGAGGAAAGTCCCACTCAGAGGCCCAGGCTGGGATGCAGAAATCTTTAAAGAGTCTAAAGAGGGAACTGGGGCCCTAGATGCAAGGATCACCAGGGACAAGTGAGAGTCTGCACCCCTTTGCCATTTTAAAGTTCACACAGAGTATCTGACTGCATTTCACAAAGAGTGAAGGCTGGATTTGGAGAGCCTTGCAGCTAGGGGAGCAGAAGAAAAGGAAGGAAGGGAAAAAGGAAGAGAGGAAGAAAGGAAGAGAAAGACAGGAAGAAAGGAAGAAAGAAAAATTTGATAAGGAAACATGAGCCATGTTCATGGATTCATTCTTTGTCCAGCACCATGTCTGTACTTCCTGGGGAGCCTTCCCAAGGGCCACGTCCAGTAGCTTTTGCAGGGGAGGCACTTTCTGCCACAATAACGAGTGAAAATGCCAGAGAGGTCACAGCAACCAGACTTGATGGGCATTCCATCACAGCTGAGGATTCTGCCAACAGCAGCAGAGGTGGAGGAGCCCACAACGGTGTTCTGTGGGAAGAAGCTGAGGATGGGGCCAGGCAGGGTCACCACCACAGGGGAGGGCTCAATGACAACAGTGGAGTTCTGGCTCTGCCTGACATATGGCTCATTGCGGCTGTTGGCCAGTGGGATTGGGCTGCAGGGCTGGCAGGGCAGGCACTGGTCATAGCAGGACATGCTCTAAGGCTCTGGATGTGCAGGGATGAAGCAGAGCACAAAGGTGGGTGAAGAGCAGCATGCTTACACTGTCACAAAGGAACCAAGGTCACTACTGAATGGGGACGTGGAAGCAGTGCCAGGGACACAGAGTCTTCATTGATTCAGCCTGCCATGTCTCTACAAAGAGCAGGGAACCTCTCTTCCAGTGAATAAACCAAAAGACCCAAGCTCTTTGAGCAGACATTCTCCACGTTTGCCACTCCCATGGCAAGGAGCTCCAGGACCAAGAAGTGAACAAAGCCAAGTTCAGCTAAGAGGTGTATTGAGGAAAGATCTGAGTTTGGAAGAGGAAAAGAGACTTCAGACCCACCTGGCACCCAAACAGAAGGAGGCAAGAGAAGTGGATGAGAGAGCAGGCAGGGACTTGCCTGCCTTTTATACCTGCCCTACATTGCCGCAAGGCAAGAGGCACCCTTGGCAGGGGTAACAATTTTCTGACAAGCTCATCTTGAATGTAAACCATCACAGGTAATGAGATGGGTGGTGCTTTGGTTTCTTGCACTGCTGCCTTTTCATATCCAGGTTTGTGTCATACCCCTTCCACAATGAAGGCTTCTTCTAATCCCTGAGATGAAAAGCCCCCAGGATTTCTAGGGTAGTAATGAAGCGGTGCAGGCACAAGACTCAGCTCAAGTGCTGCATTTGTCTGAAGCAGACAAATGTTGTCATTCTGGGACACCCTGTTATGACTGAAGTGTCGCTCTCCAGAAGAAGCTCCAGGGATCCTCAGCTGGATCCCCAGATGCTCCTGTGCATAAGGACACGCCATATCCATCTCTTTCCCTCCCTCCTCAGCTCACCCCCAATGGTCACTTTTTTCCTCCCCAGGTGTGTGCATTATGCTGCTGGTTTTGACCCATCCTGCCCAGCACTGCCCTCAGGACAAATTATTGGACTGTTTTGACTGGTCTCCTCTCTGTGCAGTCTGTGAGTACACAGACAATGCCATGGGCTTGCCTGGGGCCTTGTCCTTCCCCAGAATGCTCTAGCGTTGCTGTGGTTCCCCCCAGGTGTCCTCAATAGAATCTACAGTTTCTTGTGTTGTTACATGTATTCTTGTCTTGTGTGCTATTGTGAGCAGCTCTTTTTGTGTGAATTCACTTGAGAGCACAAATTTGTGCGTGATTCCACACCTGTGTGTATGAGCCTGTGTGCGTGTGTCCTTGTCACTCATCAGGAAGAAATGAGGCGCTCACAGCAGGGACACTCTCTATTGCTTTGTTCATGAGCAACATGTGTCCAGGGTCAAAAGGAGCCCAAGTGCACTTCAATGGCATGAAACTGCTAGAGATCTGACCATGCAAGAGGCGCTGAAATGCAGCACCTGTCTCCTGAGCCCTCCTTTTCCTGCTCCTCCAAACTTGCCCTCCTCTACTGTTGATTTCCAGCCACAACAATGATGGTTTCGCTCCAGTTTAGATCCTTCATTTAATTACAAGTTACAGTATTTGAAATGCCTCAGCACAGTGGGAAGTCCCCTCCACATCTCCCTCCATGTGAGGGCACAGCCACAAGACAGCTGAGGAGGGTGGGGATTGCTTTATGGGCAAGGACAAAGACTGAGAAATCCTGCACAACCATGTGCTGGCCATCCCTGAGTGGATGTGCTTCCAATGCATTGCTGAATGTGTCTGGCACGGCACAGAGCCCACGCTTGTGTCCACGACAATGTCAAAGGTACTTGTGCAGCCCATGGATTAGGTGTTGTGCCATGTAGGGACTATGACCTTGGATGAGACAGGTATTGAATGAAGAGAACATGGACTCTACTGTCGCTGTGCTGTGAGTGGAAGGAAAGACCCCGTGGCTTGCACAGGAAAGACAAAGAACTGATAACTGCTTTGGACTTCAGCACCCAGGACCACCATGTCCCGCACTGGAATCTCAGTCTGAGTGCGCAGCAACTGTCTGTGGAAGGGAAGAGACTTTGGCTTTGAGGACACATCCTCCAAAGCCTGGTATTTTCCCACAGGGGTGAACAGAAGAGACCCTCTTTCCAAGAAAGGCTCTGCATAGTGAATAAAGTTCCTGAGCCCATCTTCCCTCCTGAATGTTTGTCTGCCTGAGCTAAGGTCCAACTTGGAGACAGCACAATCGAGAGCTTCCCTCCTGCCCTCCAGTGATCGCAGTGAGACCAGTGCCAGGGAGTTCTGCTGGCAAAGCCAGGGCTGATTCTCCTCTCTGTGGAGCTGCCTCTGAGCTGAAGATTTAGTGTAGCCAAGGGCCAACCTCATCGATTTCTCATGGTGTAACCAACACTGTAGAGAAGGGAAGTGCAGGGGAGGTGTGTACCTGCAGTTTGAAAGGACCTTTGACACCCTCTTCTGTACATGTGGAGCATGAATGTCTTCATTAAGGAGCTGATAAGTTGTGTTAAAATGAAGAATGTGTCTGTCTGGCACCTCATGAAGCTCAAGAAGAGCAAGGGCAAGGTTTTTTTCTGGGGTAGAAACCAGACCATGCAGTAACAGATGTTGGGGTGTCACTGCTAGGAAGCAGATCCACAGAAGACAACGTGTGTTTTTAGGAGACACTTAGCTGAACACAAGACAGCATGTGCCCTTGCAGCCAAGACCAACCACATCCTGAGCTCTGACAGCCCAAGTATTGGTAGCGAGTGCAGGAAAGTGTCCCTACCTCTCTGTCCATTTGAGAACCCACCTGGAGTGCTGCTGCCAGGCTGGGGCTTCCCAGTCAAAGAAGGTTATCGACATACAGAAGGGAGTCCAACAAAGGCCACCAAGGGGCATAGTGTGCTGCCAAACCTCACAACTGAGGAGAGGCTGAGAGAACTGGGTCTGCCCATCTTGGAGATGTCTCATGTAAGACCTTCTTGCCCTCTACAACTTCTTCATCAGAAGATGGAGAGAAGATGGACCAAGACTCAGAAGTGCACAGCAAGAGGAGTAGAGGCAATGGACCAGTAAATGAGATGTGAAGAAGTTTGCCTAAGCAATAGGCTGAAACGAAAAAGAACTGGAACGGGATTCTCAGTGAGGTTGTGCAATCTCCCTCCTTAGAGGTGTTCAAGGCTGGAATGAATGTGGCCTTGAACAACTTGGTCTAAAGGAACCTGTTCCACCAGAGGGCCAACCTATATGACTCCTGGAAGTCCATTATCACTTACATTCTCACTGTATAACTCCCACGTTACCCCTGTTCTCCCTGACCCCTGCACACCCACATTTCTCCTCACACTCCCTCTGCCACAACACAACTTTCAGGCATTGTACTGGGACTACACAGAGGCGGATGGAAGGAGACTCTCAGCCTCCTTGCTGGCAACCGCAAGAAACCAGTGGCTGCTATTTCCAGCTCCTGAGCTCAGAGACAGCTCTGGGAAGCTGGTCCATCTCCTGCGTCAGGGCCCTGCTGTTCCCCAGGCTGCAGCCGGCACGGTGTGGGATTCTTCTTGCTGGAGGAGGGGCAGAGTCCATTTCCCAGAAGCCAATTTCTGGCCGTGCAGAGCCCCGAGCCCGGAAGAGAGGAGAGATAGGAGAGGCGAGGCGAGGAGGGGAGGACGAAGGGGAGGAGGACGGGGAGGAGGGGGAGGAGGAGACGGCGCGTCCGGAGCAGAGAGCCGGGGCTGGCGGGGGGCAGCCAGGCGCAGGCGGCGGAGCGGCGGGATGCGGCGGTGCCGGGGCGCAGGGCTGGCGGGACTGGCCGCGGTGCTCCTGGGTGCGTGGGGCTGGCGGGGCTGGGTGGCCGCCCAGACTTTGCCCGGTGTATTCCCTTGGGACCCACCACAAACTCTTCCTTCTCCTTTTGTCTCTGTCCTCTCTCGTTCCCCTTCAACAGCTCTTTTGAGTCGCTTCTGGGTAGTCTCCCTCTTTTCCATTGTCTCTGTGATTACAAGACTGCTTGCAGGTACACCTATCTTTCCATACACGCACTATTTTCTCTGTAAATTCAACAGTTCTTATTTACCCGATTTCAGCCCACTTTCATTTTAACACTCACTCTCGCTCTCCACTCTTCCTACCTTCACTCATCTCTCCGCTCCTCTTTCTACCTATCTCTCCAGGCCACTTCCATCAGTAACCACTCTTCCTACTCTCTGAAGACCCCTCTGTTCTCTCACTCTGAGAGTTTGCTTTCCTGCACCTCTCCATTATTCAAATACATAATCTAATCCCCTTATGCTTTCAACATATTTTTTTTTTCTGAATTCAGCCCTCCGTACTTCACTGCAACACACCCATTCTCATCCCCTCTTCATCCATCCATCCATTAATCTGACTTTCTTTCTGTGTCACAATACATCAGTTCCAAAATCTCCCCAAACTTCTTCTCTCGCTCCACACACATCCAGCACATGACCACTCTCCATCCCTGTTCATGGGTACATCTTCCCATCCTTTCTTGTCCAACTCCTTCTCACTGCCATTCTACCTAACAATTTATTGTGGAAAATCCGAGTTGGGAGAATTTTGATGATCTTTGGTCTTTTTTTCCTTCTTTCTCTGCAGTGACTGTGGGCAGAGCCCAGGTGCAGCAGGAACCCTCGGCAGAGACCACCGAGGGTACCGGTATCAGCATCAGCTGCTCACATCCCAACATACAATCGTACTACTACATCGCCTGGTACCGTCAGCTACCGGGCCGACGTCCCGAATTCCTCGTGAACAGTCCTAAAGGCTCCAAACCGCTGTCGGACCCGCCGGGCCGGCTGTCGGTGGCGGCAGACCGCCGGTCCAGCGCCCTGTGGCTCTCCCGGCCCCGGCGCGGGGACGCGGCGGTGTATTACTGCGCCTTGGATGACACGGGGAGAGGAGCCGGGGCTGCGGCCGGACACGAACCGCCGCGGGCGGGGTCGGGTGGGTGGGGGGAGCGGTTGAACCACCCCGGTCGGATCCCCCAGGGGGCGCTGCCGCTCCGCCCGCCGGTGCCGCCTTCTCCCGCCCGGCCCCGGGACGGTTCCGTCGCCCGAGCGGCACCGGCACCGGCTTCAGCATCAACATCGGCATCGCCATTGACATTTCCGTTGCCACTCCCCGCGGGACGGAGACAGAAATACCCCGTCACAGCAGGGTGGAATCGCGATCGAAGCAGTGGCGGTGGCCGGCGGTGGCCGGGAAACAGCGACTGCACCCGCCGACTCCCGGCGAGGAGCAGCGACTTTCTGCTCTGCACAGGGAGGCGGGCATCAGAGATCCCCCTGCCCACGGGCAGCTGCACAGCCCTCGCTCCTGCTGCACCGACCGTCCCATGGAACAGATGGGAGCTCTTCTTGGGATTTTGGTTTTCCCCACCAGCACAGCCAGGGGACCCCTGAGCAGGTGCTTTCCTCTGCCCTGTAAACACAGGGACTCCCCTGCTAAAGTGCTAATGCAAAATTCGACTTGGAAAACAACAACCAGAAGGGGTTTAATTTTTGCTACTTTGTTAAAGCTCAGATATGCAATTTAAAACTGTGTCCTCCAGCTACCACACTCTCAGGGAGATTTCAAAAATTCCTGTTAGTGTTACAAAGTCATTGCATGGAGTTAGGAGTTCAAGCTCCACACCAACCAGGAACAGGGGATGTCAAGGTCACAGGCACCTCCAAACACTCTCCACAGTGGCTCATTATTGAGACCAGGAGCTTGTGTGTCAGGAGTCAGAAGCTTGGCATTTGAGGCCCAGGAGACAGCACAAAGCTTGCACTGGTCCCACTGACCACAGCCCCAGGTGATGCCAGGTTTGTCCTTGAAGAGTGAGACAGAAAGACATCGGCTAAGTTGCCCTGAGAGGCTGGAGGTCTGAGGTGAGTGAGAGCTGGCAGGAGGCCTCTGGGAAGAGACTGTGGGCTCCAGCCAGTCCCCAGGGCCTCTGTGTGGCTCGAGTAGCTGACAGAGCTGTTCACAGCCCATAGGCAGAGCCTGCAGAGGCACAGAATGAAGGATCAGCCCTGCTCCCTGTCACAGTTGGACTTTCTAACTGTGTTTCCGGGACAAATAAGGCAGAGCAACAGACATGGCCAGTCCAGCACACAGATCTGTCACATGCTCACATGGTATTGACCCCTCTTCTCACTGCCTCCTTCTGTCTTCCCACACTTGCTCCAGGCCAAACTACCTTTCCTGGTCTCAGCTCCTTCCCCTAAACATCTCCAGGCTTGCAAAATCACCAAATGCTTTCCCACTGCATCCCATAATGAGTCTGATACTGCTGTATTCAGAAACATTGATGAGTCTATAGGATGGTATTCTCACCCTTCTGGATGGCAGGAGAAGTTCACCATGGACGGTTCTCCCTTGCTGGGGGGTGGCTGGACTTGGTGTGATCTCCAGGAGGAGCAAAAAGCTGTAGTTGATCTCTCCATAGGGCCTTTTCATGGCAGAAGCGGGAAGTCCCGAGGACGTCCAACTGGGAAGACTCTCTTGTTCATTCCCTCCCATCAGCTCTGTACACACATTCCAAGATCCCCCCTGAATCCTCTCTTCCCCAAGCTGAACACTGTCAGCCCTCTCAGTGTATCCTCACAGTTCAGATGCTCCAGTCCCTGCACTATTTTGCTGGTCTTGCTCCAGTATCTTTTTTCCATCAGGAGGTCCAGAACTGGAGCCAGAGCTCCAGAGTTGGCCTCACCAGCGCTGACTAGAGAGGAAGGATCAGGTCCCTTGTTCCGCTGGAGATGCCCTTCCTACTGCAGCCCAGGCTGCTGTTGGCCTTCCTTGCCATGAGGGTCCATTGCCACAGCAGACACAGGAACACCTCAGAGCTGCTGAAACTGAGCGGGACACAGCAGTGAGTATTCAGGAGAAGCATCCCAGCTGCTTGTCCAGCTCTTCCTCTTCCCTCAGCATGCACCAGTGACCACTGTTGGAAAAGAGGACTCTAGGTAGGAGATGTGGTTTTACCTCCTTTCCAAAATAAAATCCTTAAAGAGATAAAGTGTCCTCCTAGCCCTGCATCTGGGGATCAGTGAAAGCCTCAACATGTGAGCAAGACCCGTCAGCCAGGCACTGGACAAGAGTTTCTGTTGAACGCCTTGAATTGTCTCCCTGCTCTTCACGTGTCTCCTCCAGCTTAGGGACTGACCAGTGCGTTCCTGGGGGCTGGGGGGGAGTCCCTGTGTCCCTGTGGGTTCCCTGCCCAACAGAAAACTGCTGGTGGCTGTACTTTCAGGATGTGTCTTTCTGGGATCTTATTTACTCCAGAAACAGGAAACTTTCAGCATTTTGAGGAACTCACTCACCTGAGCAAGTTCAGCAGAGGCCCCTGTAAGGGCGTGTGGAATGTGAGAGCAGCTGGTTAGTGAACCAGCCTTAGGGAAGGCTGGCTGATCAAGTCCCTTTTCCTTTCAAAGGGAAGAACAAGGAAAAGGGAAAGCGATTAACAAAGCCTACAATGACACCAGTTTCTCAGTAAGTGATAAGGGATGCAAGGAAGGAGACCAGAGCTCTGCAGCCTCCAATTGATGGGCCATTGAGAAACTGCAGGTGTAGATTTCAAGTGGGACAGGCTGAGCTTTGTAAGTGACAGGAAGTGACAAGAGGAACATGAGGATTCTGGATGTTTGAGGGGGTTGTGCAGGACTAGAGAACACTTCTGAAGGCATGTGTAGGGGAAGGGTCAAAGGAGGAGGAAAGAGAAGACTGGGGAGGAACAAGGGGACTGAATAGAAAGGAGGAAGAAAATAGAAGTCGGTACCTGCACGTGAGGCAGGACTGCTCAGTGCATTTGTTGGGATGATCCCTATGCCTGACCACTACAGCTCCCCTGCTTTCTTATTAAATCCTTTCTTAACCATCCTTCTGTGTAACGTCCCCTGTTTGAGTGCCAGCAGTTGGGGAGAGTGGTGTGAAAGAGAGAACTGGGTGCCAGTAACTGGATGGACCGTGCTGTGTGCAGCAAGACCTCCAGCCAGCAGCTGGTGAAGAGACCTCTGCTCACAGGGTCTGTCAGTCTCTGTGTCAGCAACTGGAGGGACAACATCACACATGATGTGTGAGAAGTCATTGGAGGGATCTCAGTGGTTTTTGGTGTTCTTTCTGAATTTAAGTTGATGCTCACGTGTGTTTGTGGAATTTTTTGCCATATTGCAAACTTGCTTGCCCAGTGAGCAGGAGGAAAAGTTGTATCTAAAGCCAAAGCCAGCGGTGGGTAAGGTGGCCCAAGGCCAGCACATGACTGCTCAACAGACTGATGCTACCAAGCTGTGGTAATGATTGAGGGATCCAAGAGTGTGGAAATAACTGTGAGACAAGTGGGTGATTGTTTGCATCTCTTTATCAGTGAACATCAGACTGGCCATGCCAGGGAGAAGGGGGAGCCCCAGGCGCTGGGTCAGAGGGCCCTGGCTCCGGGCAGGGTTATGAGATGGGCTGAGGGCCCATGGCGATATTTGAGGGGTGCAGGAGTGCGGCTGTGCTGGTGACTCCAGAGGGTGAGGGGGTGTGTGTTTGCACTATGGAAATGTATGAGCCAGGCATCATGGAGACAGTCCAATAAAGGGACACTGAAATGATGAAGAGGCTGAAGCATCTCTGACATGGTGATAGACCGAGAAGCCTGGGACTGCTCAGCACAGAGAAATCTCACAGAGATCTCATCAGTGTCTACAATTGTCTGAAAGGAGGTTGTGAAGAACATGAAGCCAGGCTCTTCCCCATGGTGTCCAGTGACAGGACAAGAGGCACCTGGCACAAAGGGAAACAGTGGAGACTCTGTCTGGACACCAGGAAACACTGTTTCACTGTGAGGGTGAGTGAGCTCTGGCACAGGATGTCCAGAGTGGTTGTGGAGTCTCCATCCTTGGAGAGCTTGCCTTCTTCAGTATCCCAAAGAGAAGCTGAGAAGAGAAAGATTTTTGGTGCTTCTAGCACTTGACTGCAGGATGAGGAGCCAGATGGAGCCAAACTCTGCTGGAGCACATTGCAAAAGGCAATGGACCTGGTTGGGAACAGGGAAAACTCCTCCTAGAAACTTGGAACTGTGATTTTTTAATTATAAAGGTGGAGCATGGGTGGAGATGGATCTCAGTTAGAATGAGACTCTGACTCCACAGAATGTTGATTAAAATATTGGAGATAAGAGTGTAAAAGGGGATGGCACAGGTGATGTGATGCCCTTTCAATTGTGGGATCCCTGAGTTATGGAGCATAATGTGGAGCTCAAATTGGGTTTTAGCACATAGTGCAAATCCCAGCCATGCAGAGATTTGCTGGTACTGTCATCTTTTCAGTTTTCATGGGACATTCTTAGAAATACACCACTCCTAATTTCTAGTGTTGAGTGAAAGGACATTTATATGAAAGACCAGTGCATCAATCCCAGATCAACACAAGGATGTGTTTGTGGCAACATTGCCAAATTCGTCAGGTGATCTATACAGCTCAGCACAACACAGGCCTATGCCTGCTCAGGTCAGGTTAACTTAACGATAATGAGCAGTTTGTTAGCTCTGCCATTACTGGTGCCTGGTATCATTTGGAAAGTGAATGGGAGTAGGGGTCCCCACCTGCAGTACCCCCACCCCTTCACATGCCCTTTCAGCTCTGGGGTGCAAGGCTACCCCATTCCCAGCCCTCACAGTGCAGCACTCCAATGGGTGCCCCATGTGCTCCCTGGGAATCGGGGGTGACCTACTGGTCCCTCACCCTGTTCCCTGGTGACCCCTCACCCTTTTCCCTAGACTAGGAGTACATTGTCCTTGTCACCTCTGAGTTTGTGGAACCCAGCAACCCCACTAGAGCCAGGTTCCTCTCTCACACTGTGGATTTTCCCAGCAGAAACAGGACACGGCCAGAACCCCTGGGCAACTCCACAGCAAAATAATCTCCTGGTTTGGAGGATTTGGGGGAGAGGTGTTGTACCCAGGTAGCTGAGGAAAGAAAGGGGAGAAGAGAGAGAAACAGAAGAGACTTCTGTTCCCAAAGGAAATAACAGTGTTGCCAGACAGCTGAGGATCCCAGAGGAAGATGTGAAACCTCCATGGGGAAAGAAACCTCTGATCTCCTAAATGACTCAGAAGTGTTTGTGCGGAATTGCAGGCGATTCCAGTTGGGGCTTTGAGAATTCCGCTGTGAGCTGACTGGGAACAGCCCCTTCCCAGGACTGGGGCTCTCAGAGTGCCCAGGACCCCTCATTGTGGAAATGCTGACAAAGCCTTTGGCTGAGGGAGCCACAGGTGGTGCTGCTGGAGGAGGGAGAAACCCAGAAGGAGCATTTGAGGCACAGGAAGAACAGATCAGTTGTCTTCCCCACTTCTACATTTGCTCCCCCACCAGAGTGGTTTCCGGTAGCTCTGGTATCTCGGGGCTGGGAGGTGCTTTTCTGACTCTCACTCAACAGGCAGGCTGCTCTCAGTATGCACCTCGGGTATCTCGTCCTCACTGCCTTTCTGGGGCAACTGCTGGGTAAGTCCTGGATTTTCCTCAACACATTCTTTCTTCTCCTGTGGAAACCCTCACCAGCCGTATCAGGTCCATATGGGAAAATAATCTTGAATTATAGGAAAAGATTGGGACACATTAGCTCACATTTGTGGTTTTACATTGGCTCTCTCAAGGTGTTTTTACTGTTCAAAAGGGGAGAGATCTCAGACCTCTTCTCCTGCATTCTGTTGCCTTCAATCCATCTCTCTCTGTCACTCTTCTCTGATCCACATGCTGTCTTCATGGGAGATCTCAGCTGTCTCTACACTCTCACATTTCTCCATTTTCAACAGAAATTAGCAGATCTTGTCAAAGCTGCCCCAAGGACTATAAAGCTCTCATGAGATTGACATTAATAGGGTTTCCATTCTGCCTCCTGGCTGGCACATCAGCCATGGCTCCCAGTTTTCTCCTTTTTGTTGTTGTCACAGCCAGGGTTCCCTTATTTCGGGCTCAGCATTCTATACACTCAGGGAGCCAGGAGCCCTCTAAGAGAAGTATGGGGAAGAAAGATAATTTTTTTTTCTATAGCTCCATGGATGGCTCTGCCTGCTGCAGGGGTGCTGGTACCTAACCATGAAGGTCAGGCATGACAGGCTGTTCCCTGGTCCTCTGGGCAGTAGGAGCAGGGACACAGAACAGCTCTCCTCAGAATCCACACTTGCCTGTGAGCTCCAGCCTCCTGCCCAGAACTACTGTCCACCTCCCTTTCCCCAGGCATAAGGATTTTCCTGTAGGGTAAGGGACAAGGAGTCTGCTTCAGCAGGGTTTTCCATCCATTCTTGATTTTCTTCCCAGAGCCCTTCCCTGCAGAGTTCCTGACCTTCACTTTCTTCCAGGCACCATGGGGCAGGTCACCGTCACCCAGCAAGAAGGACAAGTCACAGTGAAGCAGAGAGACACCTTCCAAACTACCTGCACATACCAGACCTCCAACTTTTATGGCTTGCTCTGGTACCAGCAGAGGAAAGGCCAAGCTCCCCAGCTGATCTCCTATCACGCAAGATCTGGCCTCAAGCGCAGCGACCATTTCAGCACAACTCTGAACACCACGGGGAAATACAGCGTCCTGCAGGTGGAGGAAGTCGAGGTGTCTGACAGTGCCTTGTACCTCTGTGCTGTGCAAGACACCCTGGTGCAGGGAGCTTCCTTGGCTGTGCAAGAACCCCAGGGAGGGAGGGGTTGTGTCTGTGCAAGGCTGAGCTTGTGGGATGGGGCCCTGAGCTGTGCCCTGGCAGTGCTGCTTCCCCTGTGCCCCCAGGGATCTGCAGGGGAAGATCCTGTGATGTCATGTTTTCTGTCATCATTTATGCACGCATGATATTCAATATTCTCATATCACAGTAGGCGAAGACAGTATCCTCTCCTTGTCAATGCATGGGAAGCTCCAGTTTCTGGTGAAGTGCAAGCAGCACACATGAACATTTGTATTAATATATTAACAATTTGTTCATCTGCTCATAACCACAGGAACATCTGTCCTCTGCAACACTATCTGGTTTAGTCTTTTCTTGAGATGGAAAAACCTTAAAACTGGTTCCATTGTAATATTCCCCTCTTGATCTTCAGCCATTGCAGTTGATGTTAAGAGGTGCTGTAACTTTTCTTTCCCCTCTTGTGACAGATTCACACCAGCCCCCCCCCCAGCCAAACCAGCAGCATTTTGGCCCAGGCTCCAGAGGAGGTAGAGGCCTGAGCTGCAGCCAGGCCAATAACTCCTTTTAGGAAACCTACAAGGAAGCAGAATAGCAAACGAACACTGACAAATTGTGGGTGCACGAATCTCATACAGACCTTTCCCACTGTCTGCAATTTGTCCAGGAGTCAACCACCTTATTCTACAAATATGACAGCCTGAGTGAGCCCACTTTGAGCTCTCTCTGCTAAATAAGTTGGCTGTACAGCAAAGGTTTTACTGCTCACAGGTCAGTGGATGGTCACAGTTTAAATTTCTGATTAATCATTTACCTGAAGTAAATGCACACTAAATATAATGAATCATCTAGAAGTATACACTTGTGTTATTTTTTATACACTCCCTGCTTCATGTTACTTAGTAAGCTGAATTTGCTGCATTTCTTAAGCATGAGACATCCATGGGTCTTCATTCCCCTGTTCTCCCTGGGGAGGCAGCAAAAGGCTCAGCCTCATTTCAGCAGGTGTCTCGTCTCTGCCACTGGAACAGGAGGTTGAGGGAAGGTTTCCTCCCCCTCTACTCTGCCCTGATGGGTCCACACCTGGACTAATGTGTCCAATTCTGATTTCCCAGGTTTAAGAAGGACAAGGAATTACTGGAGATAGTCCAGCGGAGGGACACGGAGATGATGAGGGAGCTGGAGCATCTTTTTTATGAGGAGAGACTGTGAGAGCTGTGTCTGTTCAGCCTGGAGAAAAGAAGGCTGAGAGGGGATCTTATTCATACTTATAAGTATCTCAAGCCTGGGTGTCAAGATGATTGGGCCAGACTCTTTTAGGTGGTGTTCAATGATGAGAGGCAATGGACACCAACTGAAACACAGGAGGTTCTATCTAAACATGAGGAGAAACTTCTTTACTTTGAGGGTGCCAGAGCCCTGAAACAATCTGCCCTGAGAAGCTGTTGAGTCTCTTTCTCTGGAGATATTCAAAACCCGCTTGGACACAATCCTGTGTGATCTGCTCTGGTGACCATGCTTTAGCAGGTGGGTTGGAGTAGACAATCCCTGCAACCCCAGCCATTCTGTGATTCTGTCATCATCACCCCAAGGAATCTATGTAGACATTCTGTTTCCTAGTGGGAGCTGGTCAGTTCCTTCTGCTCATATTGTGTAATGAACTGGTACTTGTGATAGCAAGTGTCCTGTGTCTGCTTGATCAGGAATGAACTTCACAGTTCTCTTTCCTTAATGTGTCCCCTTGGAAGCTGTATGCCCCAGTCCCCAGGAAGGAAACACCAGGCAGCCAGTGACCTGAACCCATAGTAGGAGCTCCTGAGCTTCTAAATTTCAGATATAACTGGGTAGGCTAGACCAAGAAAGCAAGAGCAGGGAGGCAGGAGTGAGGATGACCCAGACCGAGCCTTGGTCAGGCAGTGCCCACACCAGCAAGGTGCAGGGGTGCAGAAGCCTGCGAGAAGCTTTTATGACCTCATTCTCTGCTGCAGGACAAAAATGGAGGGGCACGAGCAAACCAGGATATGGATGGGGTGTATGGAGGGCAAATATTTGATGCAGGCAATTCATGAATGGAACAGGGGAGAGGCTGTGTTGGACATGGTACTCACAAATGAAGAAGAACAGTTGGATGATGTAGAGTTCAAGGGCAGCCTTGCCTGCACTGGCCAAAAGGCTGTGGAGCTCAAGATCCTGCGAGCACTGACCAAGACAAACAGGACGACTACTGCCCTGGACTGCAGAAGAGCCCATCAGTCTTGTCTGGGACCTACCTGCTTGGCAGGGTGCAATGGGAAATGGTCCTGTAGCGCAGAGGGCACCAGGAGAGCTGGATGCTCCTCAAGAACATCCTCCTCAGAGCACAAGGATGGTCCTCTGCAATGTGGCAGCAGGGTGACACTGTGGGGTGCAACCACAGCCCCATGGGGACACACATCCCCAAAACCCAGAAACCTACAGGCACAATCGTCCCCACTGTAAGCTGAGCAGATATGAAAGGATTAGGGTTACTTCTGCCCTGGTACCCAGCAGAGCCATAACTTGTTGTTTATGGTGCTGGGCCCACAGGGTTACAAGCAGAACATAAGGATCATGTTTATTTCCACCTGTGCCTGTACCTGTCCCTTTCCCCACGCTGAAGAGGGGACAACCCTTCCCTGGGCTTGTTTGCAGGGAAGGGAGGATGCCACTCTGTGCACCCCCTGCCCCATGGCTCCTCCTCACCATTTTGTGCCCAGACCCCTCTGAGGTGCTGAGTCTGCATCTCACACAGGGCTGCTGCTTCAGCTCCAAACATCCCCATGTTCACTATAAACACAATTGTAACAGCATTAACATAGCATGAGTTTTCCTTATTTTTCCTTTGTTCTACCCTGTGTTTCCTGAAATAAGTTAATTCTTCAGGTGGGCTGGGACATTCAGCTAATTCCTCCTCACTTTCTCAATTCACCAGGAAAACCCCCTGGCCAAGTGTCCTATGACAGCCCTCCATGCCTGTGTGTGGGGCCAGCCAGGCATTTGGTCTCTTCTTCACTATCCTTTCTCTACAAAGGCATTTCCCACTGGGACCTGCTGACTACACCAAGTGTTTTGCACCAGGAGCTGCTGCTTTGTTTAGATTCCCTGGCTCTCCTTAAATATGAAGCATGATGTTAATGGGATGGAATACTCTTATTGATCAGTTTGGATGTCAGTCAAGCTCTGTCCCATCTATGCCCGCCTTCCTCGATGCCTCACACCTGTGGGCAGAGCACTCAGAATGTCCTTGGCTCTCAGACAAGAGCAATTAAAAATGTTAACTCTGTGCTGGGGTTGTTATCTCTTGTTCTCAAATCAAGTCCAAATAATGACTGTACTAACTATGAAAAAGAAAGGTTTCTAACTGCATGGAGAAAATGAACGTATTTTCAGTCAAATCAGCACAGCTATGAAGAAAGAGAAGGCAGTAGAGATGATTCTATATCCTTCAGATGCCAGGAGTCCCAAGCTATAATATGTGCTGTCAAACAGGCAGCTCCAATCAGGGCACACCACAACACATGGATCCTGCTCATGGAAGTGTGATTTTTGGTCCATCAAGCCTTTAGAAGATTTTTATAAAAGAAAACATCTCTATTAATCATTTCTGCTATGAAACAGGAAAAGTGTCCGCATTCTTACTACATTTTAGACACAGGCAAGGACACCCAGAGAATGTAACCACAGGCACGGAGCAGGAGCTGCCTCCAGGCTCATCAGTTACAATGGACTGGATCAATTTTGCCTCTGGTCGAGGGATCTGTGCAGTGCAACATTGCCCTGAAGGGCAAACTCTGCATATAGCACAGCACAGCAGAGGACAAAGCCTCCTCAGTAATCTGTCATATGGATCATTAACTCCTTGATGTTCGGGGATCTCTGGCTGAGGGTGATGGCACCCTGACAGTTGTTTTCATCATGAGGACAAATATCAGCTCTCGGACCTGCTCAGAGCAGCTTTCACATCCTTGTTTCTTGGGGTCTACATCAAGGGGTTGGGCAGGGGATTAAGAACCCTGTAAAGAATGGCCACTGCTCTGCCTGGTTCAAGGCAGCTTCCATGTAGGTGAACAAATACGGGCCATAGAAACAGGCCACAGCAATGAAATCAGAAGCACAGGGTGAGACAGCTCAGTGCCTGCATTCTGCAAAGCAGAGCCACAGGGTAATTTAAATCACCATTAAATAAAACAACCTCAGGCAACAAGGACCACAATTTGAAGTGTAAAACCTGCATGGATCCTGTATTCCTTTCCCACCGTTTCAAGATCTCCTCAGTTGCGCAGTCAAGCCGGGGGTCATGCTAAGAGCCAGTGGCAGCACTCTAGCAGTGCTTTGCAGAAGGGCTTACTCGTCTGTCAGGATACTGTCATTCCTCCCTCTTCATCAAGGACAATTACAGATGGTATCATCAATGTGAAGGACTTGAAGTACCTTGCAGTTGTTGCAAGATTTAGTGCAATAAGGTTAGGAAGTGCAATTCTTCTGCTTTTAAAGACAGATATTAAGAGAACAACTAGGGGGGAAAGATTTCAGACATGCAAGTGAAATGCCCTTGTGAAGCTTTTGGCATCAGAGATATGCTTCATGAGCCTTAATTCCCTTTTGCATGAAGGACATGAGTGTACAGATTTCCATCTTTCCACCTGTACGGTAGAAAAAAATAGAGAAGGATCCCCTTGTGCCCTCACCCCCTTCCACTCCAGAGTATCACGCTGCTTCTTTGGCAGATTGGGGAGTTTCCACACAGGGAAGGACCACATAGAGGCCAGAATTCAATGCAGCAGAACTTTAATGCATAAAAGAGAGAAACAAAGTCACTGCAAGTGGAGGACAGCAGTGCAGGAATCCCCAGAGGAATCCACAAGTCTGCAGTCCATGGTCATTAAGAAGTTTGTGCATGATGTTCATCTGCCTGCCCCATAGAGGGAGAGAAGACAGCTGATCCCCAGCAGGCTGGACCTGGGGGAACCTTTTGGCCAAGAGGAACCAAAGGAAACAAAGAAAAAGGTAAAAAAGGTAAAGCCATTCAGCTCTACTGAAAACACAGCCAGTATCTCAGTCCTTTGTCCAGCACCATGTTTTGAGTTCCTTAAGGTGTCTCCCTGGGCCCTTCCCAGATTCTTTATCAGCGCAGGTACCTTCTGCCAAAGTAGCGGGCGGAAATGCCAGAGAGGTCACAGCAGCCAGAGTTGATGGGCACTCCATCACAGCTGAGGATTCTGCCAACAGCAGCAGAGGTGGAGGAGCCCACAACGGTGTTCTGTGGGAAGGAGCTGAGGATGGGGCCGGGCAGGGTCACCACCACAGGGGAGGGCTCGATGACAACTCTGGAGTCCTGGCACTGCCTGACACAGGGCTCATTGCAGCTGTTGGCCAGCGGGGTCGGACCACAGGGCTGGCAGGGCAGGCACTGGTCATAGCAGGACATGTCTTGAGACCGGAGGTTCACCTGGGAGAGAAGGCAGGGAGAAAGCAGAGCATAAAAGTAGATAAGAAGTAGCCTGGTTACCCTCTCAAAAAGCAGCCAAGGCCACTACTGAGTGGGCAGCTGGAAGACATGCCAGGCGGTGCACAACCTTCACTGCCCTACAAGGAGCCTCACAGCACAGGGCAGCTCTCTCTTAGTGAAAAACCAAAACGCCCCTCTGCCACCTCCCAGCCTCTCTCTAAGCAGAACTTCTCACCCCTTCCATCTCCCATGATAAGGAGATGCAAAGCTGAGGAAAGGACACAGCCAATATGAGCAGAGATGTCCATCAGTAACAGATGTCAAGTTGGAAGAGAATCAGAAGGGACTTCATACTTATCTGGTTCCCAAGAGGAAGAAGGCAAGGGAAATGGATGAGAGAGCAGGGACTTGGGCTGCCTTTTATACCTGCCCTTCATTGCCACAGGACCAGAAACACCCTTGGTAGAGGTAACAATTTTCAGACAAGCTCATCTTGAATGCAAACATGTGGGCTGTGCTTTAGCTTCCAACACTGCTGCCTTTTCATTTCCAGGTTTGTGCCATGCTCATCCTCCAATGAAGGCTTCTTCTGATCTCTGGGATGAAAGGTCCCTGGATTTCTCAGGCAGGAATGCAGCAGTGCAGACAGAAGACTCAGTTCAGGTGCTGTATGGGTCTAAGAGAAGGCAAATTATGTCATTCTGGGTCACTCTCTGTTCTTTGATATACCAGTCTCAGGAAGAAGCTGAAGCCATAATCGACTGCATGTCCTTGTGCTCCCATGCATGAGGATGTCACAAGTCCTCATCTTTCCTTAACTTCTCAGCTCACCCTGATGGTTTTTGTGAGCATTGTGTTGCTTGAATTTGACACCATCCTGCCTAACGCTGCCCCAGGAGTCATCAGCAGAGTACACGAACTTCTCTTAATGTGATGGTTCATGGTGTTGCTATCTGTGTTCTTTTCCTGTGTATACTTGCAAGCAGCCAAGTTTGTGCAGATGGACATTTGTGTATAATTGCACACTGGTGTGAATGAGTCTAAGTATGGATGTCCTTGTCTGTCAGTCATCACAACAAAACGTGCGGTTCACTGCAGAGACACTCTCTACTGCTCTGTCCATGAGCACCACAGAGCAGGAGGTTCCCAGGGCCTAAAGGAGCCCCAGTGCAGCTGAGTGATGTTTGCAGCAGCCTGCCAGAGATCTGCCCAGGGAAGAGAAATGCAGCCCCTGTCTCCTGAGCCCTCCTTCTCCTGCCCGTCCAAACCTCTTGCTTCCCTGCTGTTGTTTTCAGCTCACAACAAGGATGATTTCAGTCCAGTTTGAATCCTTGGTTTCACAGTGTAACAACATTGGATTTGTCTCATCATGGCTGGCAGTCTCCCCTCCCTGCATCTCCAGGCCAGGAAACAGCTGCTCTCCCCAGCACTAGAGAGTTCAATACGAGGGGTTTGCTTTGTGGGCAAGGAGGAAGGCTGAGGAATCCTGTCGACCGTGTGCTGGCCATCCCTGAGGGGACCTCCTTCCAATGCACTCTAGAATGTGTCTGAGATGGCATAGAGCCCAATTTCATGCACAAGTCAATGCCAATGTGCAGTAGATTGATCAGGTCCTATGTCAGACAAGAATTATGGCCTTCAATCAGAGAGCTACTGACTGAAGGGAACATGGAGTCTGATGCTGCTGTGCTGTGAGTAGAAAGACAGACTGTGTAGCTTCCACTGGGAAAGCCAAAGAACAGGTGGATGCTTTGGACTTCAGATCACACTGACCATTACATCTTGCATTACAGTTTCAGTCTTAGTGTCCAGGAACTGCACATGGAAGGGAAGGAACATGAAATTCAAGAAAACATCCCCAAAACACAGTTGTTGTCCCTCTTTCTAACAAGGTCTGTTCCCAGCAAGCACTTTTCTGAAGCCTCCACTCCTGACTGTTTGTCAGCTGCAGCTCAGTTGAGGGCTTTCTGCCTTCCCTTCAGTGACCTCAGTGAAATCAATGCCAGGAGCTCTGCTGGGAGAGCTCAGCCAGGGCTGATTTGCCCTCTCCATGAAGCTGCTTTGAGCTGAGGACAATGGGCCAAACCCATTGCTTTCTCATGAGGTAACAGGCACTGTGGACATGGAAAGGGCAGGGATATCTGTACCTGGAGCTTAGCAAGACCTTTGGCAGTTTCTCTCTTACTTCTTTCATGACCAAGTATGAGATGAATGGGTGCAGTGAAAGGATGATAAGGTGTGGAGAAAATTGCCTGGACTAACAGGCTCAGATGGTTATGACCACAGTGCAAAGCTCAGCTGCCCAACACTTACTGGTGGGGTGTAATAGTAGGGATCCAGTAGTAGAACCAATACTGTTTGATGTTTTAATGAATCCCATGAGTCATGGGAAGCGGGGAACTCCCAGAGACTCTGTGGATAACACCCAGCAAGGGGAATGGGTCATAACGGTTGGACATGGCTCCTGGTCAAAGGACCTGAACAGTCTGAAGAAGTGGGCTGACTGGAAACTCATGGATGCCAAAAACAGCAAGGGCAAGGTTTGGCATGTGGGGGAGTAACCAGCTAGTTCATGGAGTCATGTAGGCTAGAACTGGCTGCCTGGGAAGCAGATCCACAGGAAACGATGTGAGGTTTCAAGGCTGATCCATCTGACTATCAGACAGCAGTGTGCCCTAGCAGCAAAAGGACCAGCTGCGTCCTGAGCTGTGTTAATGTTTTGCCAGCAGGTACAAGAACACGACCCTTTCCATCTGGCCCATATGAGATCATATGTGGAGTACTGCTGCCAGACTGGGGCTCCCTGGTCAAGGAAGGGTATCAACGTATGGAAGTGAGTTCAACAAGGCCACTGTACATCTTAGGCAGCTGATGAACATGACATGCAAGGAGACACTGAGAGAAATGGGTGTCTTCATCTTGGACAAGAGATGTCTAGAATAATTTCTTGCCTTCTGTAACTGCTTGTACAGAGGAACACAAGAAGATGCACATGGCCCGTGTAAGTGCCCAGGAGACAGACTTGGTGCAATTTCCATCCTCTGAGGTGCTAAAGAATGGACTGAATGTGACTTTGAGCAACAGGATCTAATGGGATCTGTTCTGAGCAGAGGAGTGACCTAGATGACTTCTGAAGGTCCCTTCTTAACTACATTCTGACTCCGTAATTCTCCTCCTCAACTACTCACACTGACACCTGCACGGCCATGAGCACGTGTCCCCACACCCCTCTACCACAAACCAACTTTCAGTCATTGTGCTGGGACTACACAGAGGCAGCTGAAGGGAGGCTCTCAGCCTCCTCACTGCCTACCGCAGGAAATCAGTGGCTGCTGTTTCCAGCCCCTGAGCTCGGAGACAGCTCTGGGAAGCTGGTCCAGGAGCCGAAGCTGTGGCCGTGCAGAGCCCCGGAGCCCTGTGCACTCGGGCGAGATCCCGAGCGACGCAGGCGCAGGACTCAGCCCCAAGGCGGAGCTTGCGGTGGAGAGGAGAAGAGGAGGAGGGTCGGAGCAGAGAGCCGGAGCTGCGGGGGGGCAGCGAGGCGCGGGCGGCGGAGCGGCGGGATGCGGCGGTGCCGGGGCGCAGGGCTGGCGGGACTGGCCGCGGTGCTCCTGGGTGCGCGGGGCTGGCGGGGCTGAGTGGGGGACGGGGCTGAGCCTGGGGTGGCCCCCGCAGGTCCCTCGAAGCTGTCGTCCCCTCTGGCTTCTTCACAGACTTTTGCCCCCAAACCACCCTCCCCTACGTCCCACATTCCTTCTAGAAAACTCATCGCTCTATTTTTTTTCTAGTTCTCCCTGTTTCCTTTCTTGCCTCTGTGTCTTTCCCTATAACTCATGCAGTCATTCTTTCCCCTTGCTACTTTGTGTTTATCAGTCTTTTATCCCACTTCTTTTCTAAATGATTCCACCCTTCCACCTATCGTTCATGCATTCATATCTCCACCAAATACTATGGACACTTCCATTACTCATGTGTGCGCTTCTTCTAGAACCCCTTCTCATCATCTCTATTTGTTCCTCAGTGCTCCTGTGGGATTTGTTCCCGGAAGCAGCAACCAGGGCTTTGAGGTTTTGAGGAATTTTGAGGATTTGAGGATGTTTTCCTTCTTTTTCTCCTCGGCAGTGGCTTCGGGAAGAGCCCAGGTGCAGCAGGAGCCGTCGGCAGAGACCTCCGAGGACACCGAAATCAGCATCAACTGCTCACACCCCAACATACAGATCAATGATTACATCTTCTGGTACCGTCTCCTCCCGGACCGACGTCCCGAACTCCTCGTGTGGGGTATTAAAGGCTCCAAAGCGCTGTCGGACCCGCCGGGTTGGCTGTCGGTGGCGGCAGACCGCCGGTCCAGCGCCCTGTGGCTCTCCCGGCCCCGGCGCGGGGACGCGGCGGTGTATTACTGCGCCGTGGGAGACACGGGGAGAGGAGCCGGGGCTGCGGCCGGGCACGAACCGCCGCGGGCGGGGCCGGGCGGGTGAGGCGGGGCAGCGGGGACAGGGGGACAGCCCTGGTCGACCCGCCAGGGGGCGCTGCCGCTCCGCCCGCAGGAGCCGCCTGGCCCCCTCCGCCCCCAGGGCGGCTCCCCCGCCCGAGCACCGGCAACGATATTGACATTACACCAACCGCACCCCCACATGGATTCAGACCACTGAGTCTACGTGCTGATCCTTCCTTCTGAGCCTTCCGAATGACAAGAGGAGATGCCCATGGACAGTTGTCCCGTGCTGGGGGCTGGTTGTGCTCCCCAGGAGGGGCAAAAAGCTGTAGTTGATCTCTCCACAGAGCCTCCTCATGGCAAAGATGGGCAGTTCCAAGCACACCTGATGGAAAAGACTCTCCTCTTCATTCCCTCCTGTCAGCTATTTACACACATTGCCAGTGTCCCCCCTGAGCCGTCTCTTCCCCAGGCTGTACACTGTCAGCCCTCTCAACATATTCTCATAGGAAGGATGCTTCAGTCCCCACACCATTTTGCTGGTCTCACTCCAGTATCTTTCTTGTATTGAGGAGTGCAAAAGTGGAGTGAGCACTCAGCAGTACTGAGTAGGGAGGATCAGGTCCTTTGTCCTGCTGGTTGACTCTCTTCCTACTACAGCCCAGGCTGCTGTTGGCCTTCCTTGCCATGAGGGTCCATTGCCACAGCAGACACAGGAACACCCCAGAACTGCTGAAACTGAGCGGGACACAGCAGCGAGTATTCAGGAGCAGTATCCCAGCTGCTTGTCCAGCTCTTCCTCTTCCCTCAGCATGCACCAGAGACCACTGTTGGAGAAGAAGACTCTTGGTATGAGACATGACTTCTCCTGTGTTTTTACCTTGTTGAAAAAACAAACAAACAAACAAACCAACAAACAAAAAAAACCCCAACAGGTTGGAATCTATGGGCACAGATTATCTCATTCCACACATTTCAAGCGACCCAGGTGCTTCTTTACACCTACCATACATCTGAAAATGAGTGCTCCTTTGGCCAAGCTTTGCCTTTTCTTTTATGCTTGTAGTTTCTCAATCATTCTGAGAAGTGAATGCCACGACGGCATTGCTACAGGTCTTGCAGGGAGACATTTCAGAGACTGAACTCAACATGGAGTTTCTCCCCAGAGCCGACTCAGGAGACTCAATTTCCTCTGGGCACAGGAGACTTTCAGCTTCTTAAAGAACTTTCTTGCCTGAAGAACTCCAGCAAAGGCCACTGTAAGGACAAGTGGAAGGTGAGAGCCACTGGTTCACTAAGGCTGGCAGATCAAATCCCTTTTCTTTTCAAAGGGAAGAGCAAAGAAAAGGGAAAGTGATAAACAAAGCACACAATGACACCGATCTCTCAGTAGGTGATAAGGGAGACAAGGAGGGAGACCAGAGCTCTGCAGCCTCTAATTGATGGGCCATTGGGAAACTGCAGGTGTAGCTTTGTAGTGGGACAGGCTGAGCTTTGGAAGTGACAGGAAGTGACAAGAAGAACAGGAGGATTTGCATGTTTGAGCAGAGCCCTGTGGGACTAGACAACACTTCCTAAGGCATGTGGAGGGGAAGAGTCAAAGGTGGGGGGAAAGAGGAGACTGGGGAGGATCAAGGGGAGAAAATAGAGAGGGGGAAGAATAAAAGGTGGTACCTGCACCTAAGCAGGAGTTGGTCAGTGCAATTGTTGGGGTGACCCCTGTGCCTGACCAATACAGCCCCCCTGCCTTCTTATTAAACCCTTTCTTAAGAAGGAAAGGGAAAGGTTATGTCAGCCTGGAGACCCTCCACATCTCTAGGAACCTCATTTGAGAACATGACGAGGTCCAGCACATCATCTATGAGGACAGGAGATGAGGACTTCACTGCAAGCAGACCAGGAACAGCCCCTTCCCGTTATGGCATTCCCTCAGTTACCAGGACATCTCCTTTTGAAATTGTTGAGAATGCTGAATGACCCACAGATGTTCTTGGTGGAGGAGGGAGAAACCCTGAATGAGACTTTCAGGCACAGGAAGTATAGATCTCTTCTCTTCCCCACTTCTACATTTGCTCCCCCCCAGAGTGGTTTCCGGCAGCTCTGGTATCTTGGGGCTGGGAAGTGCTTTTCTGACTCTCTCACTCAAGAAACAAGCAGGCTGTTCTCGGCATGCACCTTGGGTACCTGGTCCTCACTGCCTTCCTGGGGCAACTGCTGGGTAGGTCTTTGCTTTCTGTAAATTCATCCTTCTTCTTCTTCTCCCAAGGAAACTCCCACCAACCTCATCAGGATCATGCAGAGAACTACTCATGATTAAAGGGAAAACACAAGGTAATGCCACCTCACATTTGTGTTTTTGCACCAGTTCTCTAAAGATTCTCTTAGTGTTAGAAGGAGAGGAGAGGAGAGGAGAGGAGAGGAGAGGAGAGGAGAGGAGAGGAGAGGAGAGGAGAGGAGAGGAGAGGAGAGCAGAGGAGAGGAGAGGAGAGGAGAGGAGAGGAGAGGAGAGGAGAGGAGAGGAAAGGAAAGGAAAGGAAAGGAAAGGAAAGGAAAGGAAAGGAAAGGAAAGGAAAGGAAAGGAAAGGAAAGGAAAGGAAAGGAAAGGAAAGGAAAGGAAAGGAAAGGAAAGGAAAGGAAAGGAAAGGAAAGGAAAGGAAAGGGGGAGATGCCTCTGATCACTTCTTTCCCTGTTCTCTCCTATTTTATCAATCACTCTCTGCCTCTCTTTTCTGACCTACGTGCTGTCACCATAGGAGATCTCAGCTCTCTCTGCACTCCCACATTTCTCCCTTCACAATCCCAATTATTAACAGCAGATCCTATCAAAGCAGTTACATGGACTTTAAAGCTCTCATCCCATTGACATTACCAAGGTGTCCCATTCTACCTCTGGGCTGGTACATGTCTGTCATGACCTCCAGTTTCCTCCTAGTTATTGACACAGGCGGGATTCCTTCTTTCCAAAATTTAGCTCAGCTGTGTGTTGGCTCAGGAGCCCAAGAAATGACAGTGATTCGGAATCAGGATGAATCTTTTTTGTCTCTGCAGGCCTCTCAATCCGCTGGGGGTGTGCTGGTCCTAGCACATGAAGGTCAGGCATGACAGGTTGTTCCCTGGTCCTCTGGGCAGTAGGAACAGGACCAGGGACACAGCACAGCTCTCCTCAGAGTCCAGCTCTAATCGCCTGCCCAGAACTACTCTGCACCTTGCTGTCCCCACACATCAGGATTCTCCTGCAGGCCAAGGGACAAGGAGACTTCTCTAGCAGAGTTTGGCATTCATTCCTCGTTTGCTTTCCAGAGCCCTTCCCTGCAGAGTTCCTGACCTTCACTTTCTTCCAGGTACCATGGGGCAGGTCACTGTCACCCAGCAAGAAGGACAAGTCACAGTGAAGCAGAGAGACACCTTCCAAACTACCTGCACATATCAGACCTCCAACTTTCGAGGCTTGCTCTGGTACCAGCAGAGGAAAGGCCAAGCTCCCCAGCTGGTCTCATATCACGCAAGATCTGGCCACAAGCGCAGCGACCGTTTCAGCACAACTCTGAACACCACGGGGAAATACAGCGTCCTGCAGGTGGAGGAAGTCGAGGTGTCTGACAGTGCCTTGTACCTCTGTGCTGTGCAAGACACCCTGGTGCAGGGAGCTTCCTTGGCTGTGCAAGAACCCCAGGGAGGGAGGGGATGCGTCTGTGCAAGGCTGAGCTTGTGGGATGGGGCCCTGAGCTGTGCCCTGGCAGCGCTGCTTCCCCTGTGTCCTCAGGGATCTGCAGGGGAAGATCCTGTGATGTAACATTTTCTGTCCATTCCAGACACCATTTATGCACACATCGTCTTCAATATTCTCATACTAAGTCAAGGTAGTTTCTTCTTCTTGCCAGTGCATGGAAAGCTCCACTGTTTGGCAAAGTGCAAGCAGCACACACAAGAGCCATTGCATTGACATGCTAGTGATTTGTTCATCTTGATCACAAGTAGTACACCTGTCCTCCCTGGCAGTAATAGGGTTTGTCTTGTCTTGAGGGGACACCTTATTACTACTTCCGTTTTGCTGTTTCCCCCTTAAACTTCAGTCATGGCAGGTGTTTTTAAGAGGTGCTGGACCTTTTCTTTCTCCTATTGATATGCCAATAAACCGCCCCACATGCAGACCAAGAGAAGTGCACTTGAGGCAGCTCCCAGCATGGGGCATCCATGGGTCCTCTATCCCCTGTTCTCCCTGGGGAGGCAGCAAAAGGCTCAGCCTCATTTCAGCAGGTGTCTCGTCTCTGCCACTGGAACAGGAGGTTGAGGGAAGGTTTCCTCCCCTTCTACTCTGCCCTGGTGAGGCCGCATCTGGAGTAATGTGTCCAGTTCTGGGTTCCCCAGTTTAAGAAAGACAAGGAGTTGCCAGAGAGAGTCCAGCAGAGGGACACAAAGTTGATGAGGGGTCCAGAGCTCTCTCTGTTCATTCTAGAGAAAAGAAGACTGAGTTTCTTATTTGTGTTTATAAATATCTCAGGATGGTGTCAAGAGGATTGTCCAGACTCTTTTCAGTCGTGCTCAATGATAGGATGAGGGGCAGTGGGTACAGACTGAAACACAGGAGGTTCTATCTAAACATAAGGAGAAACTTCTTTACTTTGAGGGTGCCAGAGCCCTGGAATGGGCTGCCCAGAGAGGTTGTGAAGTCTCCGTCTCTGGAGACATTCAGAACCTGTCTGGATGCAACCTGTGTGATCTGTTCTAGGTGAAACTGCTTTAGTGGGAGGGTTGTACTAGATAATCTCCAGACATTCCTTCCAAACATATCCATTCTGTGATTCTGCGAATCTGTGTGCCTGGCAAAATTATGGAGAAGGTTATTCTGGGACTTATTGAAGAACATCTGAATGACAATGCAGTCACTGGTCACAGCCAGCATGGGTTCCTGGGCGGAAAGTCCTGCTTGATCAACTTAATTTGTTTCTACAAGGTTTCCCATTTAGTTGACCAAGGGAAGCCTGTTAATGTGGTCTTTTGGGGTTACAGTAAAGCCTTTGATATTGTCTCTCACAGTATCCTCCTGTACAATGTGTCCAACACACAGATGGAGAAGCACACAATGCATTGGGTGAGCAATTGCATGACGGGCTGGTCTCAAAAGGTTCTAGTAAATGTGGTTCTGCTGGGCTGGTGACCAGTCACTAGTGGAGTTCTGCAGGGACCCATCTTAGGGCCAGTCCTCTTTCATGTCTTTATAAATGACTTCGACTCAGGACTTGAGGGATTGCTTACTGAGTTTGTTGATGACACAAAATCAGGGGGAGCTGTTGACACTCTTGAGGGCAGAGAGGCCCTGCAGAGTGATACAGACAAATTTGAGAACTGGACAATTACCAACCACATGAAGTTCCACAAGAGCAAGTGCTGGATTTTGTACCCGGGACACAGCAACCCTGGCTGTACAGACAGACTGAAGGACAAGATGCTGGAGAGTAGCTCTGCAGAGATGGATCTGGAGGTTCTGGTTGACAGCAGGTTGAACATGAGACAACAGTGTCCCTGGCAGCCAAAGGGGACCCATGTCCTGGGTACATCCAGCACAGCATGGCCAGCTGGGCAGGGAGCGGATTGTCCTGCTCTGCCTCACCTGAGGTATTAGAGACAGTTCCGGGCACTACAGGATAAAAAGGTTTTAAAGCTACTGGAAAGTGTCCAGAATAGAGCTACAAAGTTGGTGAAGGTTTTGGGGGTGAAGCCATATGAGAAACAGCTAAAGTGACTTGGTTTTGTTGGCCTGGAGAAGAGGAGACTGAAGGGAGAATTCATGGCGGTCTACAGCTTCCTTGTAAGGGGAAGACGAGGGACAGACGCTGTGTTCTTTTCTCTGACAACCAATGGCAGGATCCATGGGAATGGCTGGAAGATGGGTCAGGGGAGGTTTCGGTTGCATATTAGGAAAAGATTCTTCCCCCAGACAGTAGTGGAGCACTGGAACAGGCTCCCCAGGGAGGAACTCACAGTACCAAGCCTGACAGTATTCGAGAAGAGACTAAATAATGGCCTCAGACAAAAGGTGTGAACTGTGGGGTTGCATACACAGGGATAGGAATTTGGCTTGATGATCATTGTGGGTTCCTTCCAGCTCAGGATATACTATGAAAGAAGAATCTCTGGGAAAAATGCCCTTGGTTCAAACCCTAAAACACACATGGATCCTTTTCCCTTTTATCTACTTTTCCAAGATCATTTTTGTTGGGCAGGCAAAGCAGGGATCACACCAAGAGCCAGTAGCAGCCCTCTGGCAGCGCTTTGGCCAAAGGCCTCACTCGCATGTCAGGAGAAATGCCATCCCTCCCTCTTCTACAAGGACAAACAGAGATGGTATCATCATTGCAAAGGACCTGAGGTACCTGGTGCTCGTTGCAAGGTTGAGTGCAGTAGGGTCAGGAAGTGGAACTCTCCTGCCATTGATGATAGTTATTAAAGTATGACTAAGGCAAAGACATTTGACATTCAGTTGAAATGTGCTTATGAAGCTTTTGGCATTCAGTCATTCTGAGATCTTCTTCATTTGGCATAATTCCCTGGTGGAGGACAGTGCTACGGGGTTTTCTGTCCTTACACTTCTACACCTTCGGGAGGACAACTGGTGGTTCATGCAGGAAACAGGATATGAGTCCGTAGTGACTGCCAAGAGACATTTCCACTGATCAAAAGGGATGAGATTTAAATGTAAAAGAAACCCTTTCCCCCAGAATGGCAGCCAATTCCTGAGCACAAACTCAGCCCATCTGCAGCTCTCTTGGCATGTGCAACCAGTACTGCCATATCTGCTGATCTTTACCTTCTCCTGTATGCTGTGGTCAGAGCAATTCGCTCTCCCTCAGAAATGCACCCTTTCAGTGTCCCCGTTTCTGTGCTGAATGTCCTCACCTCCCGCATGCTTAATTACCATTTCAAGCTTGACACATTCAACAGTGGGTGTCAATTTTCCCCACTACTCCCGGCCATGGCCACGGGCCATAACCCTGACGTTGGGTGATGGAGGGGAGAGGAAGGTGCAGTAGCAGCTATGGGCCATCCCAAGGGCTGTTCCAAGCTTTACTGCTCTTGCCATTCTGCAAAGCAAATCATCTTCCAGAGCCCCACACCCACTCCCTGCCACCCCAGCACAGCTCTGGCCACAGCAAGGGAACATCCTTACTCAAGAGCTCAGGGGGCTGCTGACCCCTCAGGGCCTCTTGCCTTACTGGGCATTCGTGGGCAGAGGCACAGCAAGGGAAGGCCTGGTGGTCACTGACAGCAGAGTAGCCAGGGATGATTTCCTCAGGTCCAAGGGAAGGTGCCCAAAAGAGGAGCCACTGCAGACTGTCCCAACCTCTCATTCCTCTATCAATGGAGAAAGACCTTCTTGTGCCTTCACCCCCTTTCCACCCCAGAGTAACGCCCTTTTCCTTTGGCAGTCTGGGGAGAGTTCACAGAGGGAAGGACCACATGGAGGACAAGCTTGAGTGCAGCAGAACTTTAATGCATAAAAGAGGGAAACAATGTCACTGCAAGTGGAGGACAGCAGTGCAGGAATCCCCAGAGGAATCCACAAGTCTGCAGTCCATGGTCATTAAGAAGTTTGTGCATGATGTTCATCTGCCTGCCCCATAGAGTGAGAGAAGACAGCTGATTCCCACCAGGCTGGACCTGGGGGAACCCTTTTGCCAAGGAGAACTGAAGCAATCAAAGAAAAAGGTAGAAAAGGTAAAGACATTCAGCTATACTGAAAACACTTTGCCCAGCACCATGTTTTGAGTTCCTCAAGGTGTCTCCCTGGGCCCTTCCCAGATTCTTTATCAGCGCAGGTACCTTCTGCCAAAGTAGCGGCCGGAAATGCCAGAGAGGTCACAGCAGCCAGAGTTGATGGGCACTCCATCACAGCTGAGGATTCTGCCAACAGCAGCAGAGGTGGAGGAGCCCACAACGGTGTTCTGTGGGAAGGAGCTGAGGATGGGGCCAGGCAGGGTCACCACCACAGGGGAGGGCTCGATGACAACGGTGGAGCTCTGGCACTGCCTGACACAGGGCTCATTGCAGCTGTTGGCCAGTGGGGTCGGACCACAGGGCTGGCAGGGCAGGCACTGGTTGTAGCAGGACATTTCTTGAGGGTGGATATGAAGCTGTGAGAGAGGGCAGGGAGGAAGCAGAGCATAGAAGTGTGCGAGAAGCAGCCTGGTTACCCTGTCAGAAAGAAGCCAAGGCCACTACTGAGTGGGGAGCTGGAAGCTGTGCCAGGAGCCACACAGTCTTCATGACACTAAAAGGAGCAGCCTGGCACAGAGAGGCTCTCTCTCTCCTACTGAATACACCAAAAGCCACCTCTGCCACCTCCCAGCCTCTTCCTAAGCAGAACATTTTCCCACTCCCCTCTCCCTAGACAAGAAGAGGCGATTCACAGGAGAGATCATAGACAGTATCAGCTGAGATGTCCATTGGTGAGAGAAATGCCAAATTGGAAGAGGAGAAGAGGTTTCAGACTCACCTGGTTCCTGGGAAGAAGGAGCCAAGAGAAGTGGATGAGAGAGCAAGACCCTGGGCTGCCTTTTATACCTGCTCTTCATTGCTGCAGGACCAGAGAGAACCTTGGAAAAGGTAACAATTTTTTGACAAGCTCATTTTGAATGCAAACCATCACAGCTAATGAGATGGGCTGTGCTTTAGTTTCCTATACTGCTGCCTTTTCATTTCCAGGTTTGTTCCATGCCCATTCCTCAGTGAAGGCTTCTTATGATCCCTGGGATGAAAGGCCCAAGGATTTCTCAGGCAGTAATGAAGCAATGCAGGCAGAAGATTCAACTGAAGAGTTTGATGGGTCTAGAGCAGACAAATGAGGTCATCCTGGGACACTCTCTTGGGTCTCTTTGAACTGCCATTCTCAGGAAAATTTAATCCTCCTCAGCTGGATGCCCATGGGTTCACATGCATGAGGACGTGCCAAGTCCTCATCTTTCCTGGCCTCCTCAGATCACCACTATGGTTCATTTTTTATACCATTCCAGGCCTGTGTTCTACGCTGTTCGGTTATGATCCCATCTTCTTAACACATCCCAGTCCCTGGGGTCCTTAGCAGAGTCCACGACCTTCTCCAGTACCACAGTTCATGGTGTTGCTATGGGTGTTCTTTTCCTGTGTGTACTTGCAAGCTGCCAGGTTTGTGCAGATGCATGTGGGAGCACAGATTTATGTATAATTCCATGCTAATGAGCATAAACCTCTATGTGTGTGTGTGTGTCCTTGGGTTTACACATCATGAGGGAACGCTCTGCTGGTGGCTGGGACATTCTCCACTACTCCCTTCATGAGCACCACAGAGCACCAGGGTCCCAGGGTCAGAAGGAGCCTGAGTGCAGCTGAGTGGTGATGGCACCCGCCTGCTGGAGATCTGTCCAGGGAAGAGGCTCTGAAATGCAGTCCCCGTCTCCTGAGCCATCGTTTTCCTGCCACTCCAAAGTTCTTGCTCCTCTGCCACGTATTTCAAACCACAACAAGGATGGTTTCACTTGAGTTTGATTCCATGATTTAACTCAATGTAACAACATTGGGTGTGTCTCAACATGGTTGGCAGTCTCCCCTCCCTGCATCTCCAGGCCAGGACACAGCTGCTCTCCCCAGTGCTAGAGAGTTCAAAAGGATGAGGTTTGCTTTATGGGAAAGAAGGAAAGCTGAGGAATCCTGCACAACCTTGTGCTGGCCATCCCTGAGTGACTCTGCTTCCAATGCATTCTTAAATGTGTCTGAGATGGAACACAACCCACCACACTGGATTTGGGAATCAATCCCCAAAGCCAGCCACAGTCCCTCTTTCTAACCAGGTTTGTGTCTCAGTGGGTGCATTTTCTAAGCCTCCGCTCATGAATTTCCATCAGCTGGATCTCAGATATGACTTGTGGAAGGTGCAATTGTGAACTTTCCCCCTTCCATTTATTGACCTCAGGAAGATCAGTGACAGGGAGCTCTATTGGGAGAACTCAGCCAGGGCTGATTCCCCTCTCCATGAAGCTGCTTCTGACCTGTGGCTCTAGTGATTCTGAGGGTGAACCCCGTTGCTGTCTCCTGGAGGATGTGGGGTTTTAAGGGAGACCCAGAGGAGCATGAGACAGCAGTGCGCCCTTGCAGCAAAAAGGAGCAACTGCATCCTGTGCTGTATTAGTGAAAGTGTTGCCCTCAGGTGCAGGAATATGACCCTGTCTCATTTGAGGTCTCACGTGGAGTAGTGCGGCCAGTTTGGGATTGCCTGATCCACAAAGGGAATGAGTTCATCAAATACAACCACGTCTCTTCAGGGGCTGATGAACATGCATATCAAAGAGAACGAGAGAACTGGGTCTGTTCTTCTTGGAGATGTTTCAGGGGAGGGAGAGGGAGAGGAAGAGGAGGAGACGGAGGAGGAGGAGGAAGAGGAGGAGCCGGAGGAGGCGGCCGTGCCGAAGCAAGGAGCCGGGGCTGGCAGGGGCAGCGAGGCGCGGGCGGCGGAGCGGCGGGATGCGGCGGTGCCGGGGCGCAGGGCTGGCGGGACTGGCCGCGGTGCTCCTGGGTGCGCGGGGCTGGCGGGGCTGGGTGGGGGCCGGGTCTCAGCCTGGAGCGTTCCCAGGGGACCTCAGCACCAATTCTTCCCTCTCCTTCAACGTGTCCTTCCCCTCTCCCTGCCTCTCTGACATCTTTTATGATCCTTTCCCACCCCTCCACGTCCCCCCTTCCTGTTCTCCCTCTCTACTCTTCCTCTCTTCTCCATTGACCTACTCATCTTTGGACCCATCTCTCCATGCGTCAACTAGCTCTTCACGAACCCCTCTTCACACTCTCTGAAACGCCTTTCTCATCTGTCCCTCTGCTTTTTTTACATCTGTAGGCATGTTTGCTTTTCTGCACTGCACCATACATCATGCTATTCCTCTGTTCATTTAGCAATTATTCTTCTTCTGAATTCAGCCCTCCATGTTTCACTGCAACGAACCAAAATCTCCCATCGCCTTTCCCTGCCATCTTTCGTCCATCTGTGCACATGACTGTCATTTGGTCTCTCAATGCATCAGTTTCAGGTTCCATGCCAGCCTTTCGTTCTTGCTCAACAGACCCACACAAGTATCATCTGCCAACCATGTCAAGGAGTATATTTTCCCCAATTCTTCCGGTCTCGCTCTCTGTCACTGACACTGTTCCTAAAGATTTCTCAAGGGAAAGTGCCATCAGACCTGGGTGATCTTCGGTGATCTTTGGTCTTTCCTTCTCCTTTCTCTGCAGTGGCCGGAGCCAGAGCTCAGGTGCAACAGGACCTGTCAGCAGAGACCACCGAGGACACCGGCATCAGCATCAACTGCTCACACCCCAACATACAGTCAAACGAGGTCATTTACTGGTACCGTCAGCTCCCAGGCCGAGGCCCCGCGTTCCTCGCACTCGGTCACAAAGGCTCCAAACCGCTGTCGGACCCACCGGGTTGGCTGTCGGTGGCGGCAGACCGCCGGTCCAGCGCCCTGTGGCTCTCCCGGCCCCGGCGCGGGGACGCGGCGGTGTATTACTGCGCCGTGGGAGACACGGGGAGAGGAGCCGGGGCTGCGGCCGGGCACGAACCGCCGCGGGCGGGGCCGGGCGGGTGTGGCGGGGGCGGGGGGACAGTCCCTTCCCGGGCCCGCCAGGGGGCGCTGCCGCTCTGCCCGCCGGCACCACCGCACCCCGCGAAATCACAGAATGGTCGGAGTTGGACGGAACCTCTGGAGATCACCTAGTCCAACCCATCTGCTAAAGCAGGTTCACCAGAGCAGATCACACAGGAATGCATCCAGGTGGGTCTTGAATATTTCTGGAGAAGGAGACTTCCCAGCCTCTCTGGGCAGCCTGTTCCAGGGCTCTGGCACCCTCAAAGTAAAGATGTTTTTCCTTGTATTCAGATGGAGTCTCCTGTGCTTCAGCCTGTGCCCGTTGCCCCTCATCCTATCATTGGGCACCACGGAAAAGAGTCTGGTCTCATTCTCTTGACATCCACCCTTGAGATAGTTATAAACACTGATGAGATTCCCTCTCAGCCTTCTCCTCTCCAGGCTGAACACACACAGCTCCCTCGGTCTCTCTTCATAAGAAAGGTGCTCTAGGCCCCTAATCATCTTCGTAGTTGGCCGCTAGACTCCCTCCAGTAAATCCTTATCCTTCTTAAACTGGGGATCCCTGAACTGGACGCAGTAGTGCAGATGCAACCTCACCAGGGCAGAGGGGAGGGGGACGATAACCTCCCTTGACCTGTTGGTCACACTCTTTATGTACCCCAGGATACCGTTGGCTTCCTTGGCCACAAGGGCACATTGTTGACTCATGGTCAACCTGTTGTCAACCAGAACTCCCAAGTCCTTCTCTGCAATGGTGCTTTCCAGCAGATCCACCTCTAAGCTGTACTGGTACCTGGGGTACCAGGGGCAGGACCCTACACTTGACCCCTGTTAAACCTCATCAGTCGTCTGACTAGCACCAGCATCAGAACTGCAGGGGTGTCACAGCTGCCTCTGCGCCTCGTAGGCCTTGGAGTCATCCACAGACACCTCTCCAGACTCTCACACTGGGCAAAAACATTCTCCCACCTCTCATCCCCCTCCCACTCCCACCAGGATACAGACAGAAATACCCCACCACAGGGGGGAGGAATTGTGACCAGAGCGGTGCCAGTGTCCTGTGGTGCCCAGGAAGGAGCAATTGCAGCTGCTGCACCACTGGCTCATGGCGAGGAGCAGCGAGTTTCTACTCTGCACAGGGAGGCGGGCAGCAGAGATCCTCCTGCCCATGGGCAGCCACACAGCCCTCGCTCCTGCCGCATCGACCGGCCACTGCTCCCATGGAACAGAAGGAGTCTGTTCTTGGACTTTTTTCTTTCCCCACCAGCACAGCCAAGCGATCCCTGAGCAGATGCTTTCCTCTGGTCTGCATACAGAAGGACTCCAATGCTAAGATGCTAATGCAAAATTTGACTTGGAAAACAACAACCAGAAGGGAGTTCACATTTTGTTACTTTGTTGGAGCTTGGATATGTAGTTTAAAACTGTGTCCTCCATATACAAGCTTTCAGCGAGATTTCAAAATGGTCCTGCTAGTGTTACGAAGTCACTGCATGCATGCGGTTCAGGAGTTCAAGCTCCACACCAACCAGGAACAGGGGATGTCAAGGTCACAGGCACCTTCAAGCACTCCCAACTGTGGCCGTGTTGAGACCATGAGCTTGCGTGACGGAATTCAGAAGCTTTGTAGTTGAGGCCCAGGAGACAGGGTAAAAGCTTGGAATGGTCACACTGACCACAGCCCTAAGGGATGCCAGGTTCCTACTTGAAGAGTGAGACAGAAAGAGATTGGTTAAGCTACCCTAAGGGGCTGGAGGTCTGAGGTGAGAGCTGGCACTGAAGCAGGGACTGGTCAGTGCACTTCTAGGGGTGAGCCCTGTGCCTGCCCACTACAGTCCTCCCTGCCTGCTTATTAAATCCTTTTTAAGCGAGAAAGGGAAAGGCTGTCTCAGCCTGGAGACTCTCCACACCTCTAGGAACCTTTCTCTAAGTTATGAGTAGGTCCAGCACATCCCTGAGTTGAGGACTTCACTGCGAGCAGACAAGGAGCAGCGCATTCTCATGATGGAGCACAGGACATCTCATTTTTGAAATGTCCAGAATGCTGAGGGAACCACAGGTGGTGCTGCTGGAGGAGGGAGAAACCCAGAAGGAGCATTTCAGGCACAGGAACAACACATCACTTCCCTTCCCCACTTCTACATTTGCTCCCCCCCCAGAGTGGTTTCCCGTAGCTCTGGTATCTCAGGGCTGGGAGGTGCTTTTCTGACTCTCACTTGATAAACAAGCAGGTTGGTCTCACCATGCACCTCGGGTATCTCGTCCTCACTGCCTTCCTGGGACAACTCTTCGGTAAGTCCTGGTTTTCTATAAATGCATCATTCTTATTCTTCTCCCAAGGAAACCCCCATGAACCTTGTCAAGGTCATGCAGAGAACTACTCATGAATAACAGCAAAATGCTGGGAAATGTCACCTCATATTTCTGGTTTTTCACTGGTTCTCTCTATTCTCTTACTGCTGGAAATGAGAAGGGAAAGATACCTCAGATCCTTTCTCTGCTTTTTCTCTGCCCTTTAATCGATCTCTCTCTACCTCTCTCTTCTGACCTACATGCTGTCCCCACAGGCGATCCCGGATCATTCTGTACTCCCACATTTCTCCCTTTACGATCCCAATTATTAACAGCCGATTCTGTCAAAGTCATTACACGGAATTTAAAGCTCTCATCCCATTGACATTAACAGGGTGTCCCATTCTACCTCTGGGCTATCATGACCTCCAGTTATCTCCTAGTTGTTGACACAGACAGGGCTCCCTCTTTCCAACATTCAACTCAGCTGTGCGTTGACTCAGGGAGCCATGAACATATGAGATGACAAGGAATCCGGATGAATCTTTTTGTCATACCTCTGCAGGCTCCTCAACCTGCGGGAGGGCTGCAGGTCCCAGCACATGAAGGTCAGGCATGACAGGTTGTTCCCTGGTCCTCTGGGCATTAGGAACAGGACCAGGGACACAGCACAGCTCTCCTCAGAGTCCAGCTCTTCTCTCCTGCCCAGAACTACTCTGCACCTTGCTGTCCCCATGCATCAGGATTCTCCTGCAGGGCAAGGGACAAGGAGACTTCTCCAGCAGAGTTTTGCGTTCATTCCTAGTTTGCTTTCCAGAGCCCTTCCCTGCAGAGCTGCTGACCTTCACTTTCTTCCAGGCACCATGGGGCAGGTCACTGTCACCCAGCAAGAAGGACAAGTCACAGTGAAGCAGAGAGACACCTTCCAAACAACCTGCACATACCAGACTTCGTACTTTCGAGGCTTGCTCTGGTACCAGCAGAGGAAAGGCCAAGCTCCCCAGCTGGTCTCATATCACGCAGGATCTGGACTCAAGCGCAGCGACCGTTTAAGCACAACTCTGAACACCACGGGGAAATACAGCGTCCTGCAGGTGGAGGAAGTCGAGGTGTCTGACAGTGCCTTGTACCTCTGTGCTGTGCAAGACACCCTGGTGCAGGGAGCTTCCTTGGCTGTGCAAGAACCCCGGGGAGGGAGGGGATGTGTCTGTGCAAGGCCAAGCTTGTGGGATGGGACCCTGAGCTGTGCCCTGGCAGTGCTGCTTCCTCTGTGCCCCCAGGGATCTGCAGAGAAAGATCCTGTGATGTAACATTTTCTGTCCATTCCAGACACCATTTATGCACACATGGTCTTCAATATTCTCATACTATACTAAGTCAAGGCAGTATCTTCTTCCTACCAATACATGGGAAGCTCCACTCTTTGGCAAAGTGCAAGCAGCACACACATGAGGCATTGCATTGACATATTAGTGATTTGTTCATCTTGACCGCTAGCAATAGCCACAGGCACATCTGTCCCCTGCAGCAGTATCTGGTTTTGTCTTATCTCAAGATGGAGACAACTGAAAACTGATTGCATTACGTTCTTTCCCTCTTGAACTTCAGCCATGACAGTTGCATTTGAGGTGCTTTACCTTTACCTTCTGATCTCTCTTAGTATGACAATAAACCAAAACAAACACAAAGAAAAGCTCCTTCCAGGCAGCTCCCAGCTTGGGGCATCCATGGATCTTCATTCCCTTGTTCTCGCTGGGGAGGCAGCAAAAGCCTCAGCCACATATCAGCAGGTGTCTCATCTCTGCCACTGGAACATGGTCCCATGGTGTCTCTGGGGATATTAAAAATTCTCATGGGAGCTTGTCAGTCCCTTCTGCTCTTGTTGTATTATGAACTGGCACTTCTGGTAGCAAGTGTCCCGTATCTGCTGGATCAGGAATGATGTGCACTGCTCTCTTTCCCTAATGGGTTTTTCTGTCCTTTATTTTTTTTTGGGGGGGGGGAGAGGTGGCTCCTCAAGAGAAACATCTCCATGAACAGCAGCGGTTGCAGAAACTCCCAGTGCAGGACCAGGCACTGTCCCACACTCTGCTGGCTCAGGGGGACACATGTGGCACAGCCTCGGCTCTGCAGACAGTTCCTCTCCAAGCTTCACATTGTCATGTGTGACAGCCCAATGCCTGTACCAGCCTGGGCCCCACACCCTGTCCCCTGGGCAAACACAAAGGCTACGCCAGCACAACAGCACAGCCCAGAGAAAGGCTGCATTGCCATTGACCAACAGGAGCAAATGTCACACCAGCTTTGAAAAGTGTCAAGATTGTCCAAAGCAGCTGTAACATTCTGTACCCTTAATGTGCAACCATCCTCAGTTCCCTTGGGAGCTGCACACCCCCGTCTCCAGGAAGGAAACACCAGGCAGCCAGTGACCTGAGCCTATAGCAGGAGCCCCTGAATTTCTAAATTTCAGGTGCAACTGGTTAGGCTAGAGCAAGAAAGCAAGAGCAGCAGGCAGGAGTGAGGATGACCCAGACCACAGCCCAGGTCAGGCAGTGCCCACACTAGCAGGGTGCAAGGGTGCAGGTGTCCATGGGTGACTATGACTCTATCTCTGCTGCAGGACCAAAATGGATGGGCACAAGCAAACCAGGACATGGATGGGGTGTATTGAAGACAACTTTCTGATGCAGACATTCCATGAATGGACATGGGGAGAGGCTCTGTTGGACCTGCTACTCAAAAATGAAGAAGAACTATTGGATGATGTAGAGTTCAAGGGTAGCCTTGCCTGCAGTGACTTGGACACTGTGGAGCTCAAGATCTACAGAGGACTGAGCAAGTCAAATAGGACTGCTACGTCCCCCACTCCAGGAGAGCACATCTCAGTCTCATCAGGGCCCTACCTGCTTGGCAGGTTGCAATGGGAAACTGTCTTGGAGCTCAGAGGGTCCCAGCAGAGCTGGCTGCCCTTCAAGGACAGCCCTGTCAGAGCACAAAGATGGTCCTCTGCCATGTGGAGGAAAAAGCACAGCTGGAGGGGAAAGCTGCAAGGGGGGTGAAGGGAACCAAGAAAAGAATCTTGTAGCCTATTGGCAGCAAAAGGAAGGGTCAGCCAATTAGAGTTCATTGCTTAGTACAGAAAGGGACCTGGTGAAAAATGGTAGGAGAAAGGCTGATGTACTCAGTGCCTTATTCTCCTCAGTTTTTTCTCATATGGCTTCTCCTCAGGCCTATCACACCCCTGAACCTCCCCACAGATGCTATGGGAATAAAGCAGTACCCACAGTAGAAGAAGGAATAGAGAAGCTCTTACTACCATTTGGATATGCACATGTTCAAGGGCTCACTTCCAGACCCATTCAAGTGTGCTCAAGGAGCTGACTGGACTCAGTCCCTGAAAGGCAGATGCAGCAAATACTCTCAGAAATCTCGTCTATACTCATTAAGGGCCAGAAGGGAACTGGGAGCAGCTCACATGGGACTTCTGAGGGTAAATCATGCCTCACCACCCTCAATACTTTCTATGAGGCGGTGACTGGCGCTATATGGAAGGGGAGGGACACTGGCTCTGGTGGAGTCTCCTTCCCTGGAGACATTCAAAGCCCGCCTGGACACATTCCTGTGTGACCTCACCTAGGCGTTCCTGCTCCAGCAGGGGGATTGGACTAGATGATCTTTTGAGGTCCCTTCCAATCCCAAACATACTGTGATACTGTGATACTGTGATACCTTGACTTTCACAAGACTTTGACATACCTTCACGGGTGCACACACACGCACACCTATAAGCACACAGAGATCTGAACACTCACAGGCAAAAACACACTGAACGTCTGTTATTTGGAGCTCAGATCCAACTTGCAGGCAGTGCAGTTGAGGGCTTTCCCCCTTCCCTTTAGTGACCTCAGTGAGATCAGTGCCAGGGAGCTCTGCCGGGAGAGCTCAGCCAGGGCTGATTCTCCTCTCCATGAAGCTGCTTTGAGCTGCTGCCCTAGTGCATCTGGGGGTGGCCAATCTCACTGCTCTCTCATGCGGTAACAGGCACTGTGGACACAGGAAGGAGAGTGGATGTGTGTATCTAGAGCACAACAAGACCTTTGGCAGCGTCTCTACTGTCATTACAAAACATGAGATGAATGGGTTCAGTGAAAGGAGGATAAGTAGGGTAAAAAATTGCCTGGACTACCAGGCTCAGAGAGTTGTGACCACAGTGCAAAGCCCAGCTGGCTGACACACATCAGTGAGGTCTAATATTAGGGATCAGTAGTGACACCAATACTGTTTGAGGTTTTCATGAATGCCATGAGTGACAGGAAGTCTGTGGATAACAACCAGCAAGGGGAATGGGAAGTAACTGTGAGACACGGCTTTTGTTCAAAGAACCTGGACAGGCTGAAGAAATGGGCTGACTGGAACCTCATTAATGCCAAAAAGAGAAAGGGCAAGGTTTTGCATATGACAGAGAGATCAGTCCCTGCAGTCATGCAGGCTGGGGCTGGCTGCCGGGGAAACAGATCAAGAGAAAATGAGATGGGGTTTTAGGACACACTTAGCTGAACATAAGGCAGCAGTGTGCCCTTGCAGTAATTAGGACCAACTGTATCCTGAGCTGTATTATTCAAATTGTTGACAGCAGGTGCTGGAAAATGATCCTGTCCCTCTGTCCCATCACAGACCACATCTGGGGTACTGCATCCAGGCTGGTGGTCTGTGCTCCAAGAGGAGTAGTGACATCCTGAAGGGAGTTCAACAAAGTCCACCGCATAAATTAGGGGCCATGAGAAGGTGAGAGAATTGGATCTGTTCACCTTAGTGATGTCTCAGGGGAGAATTTCCTGTTTTCCACAATGACTTGTTCAGAGGAAAACAAGAAGATGGACCTAATCCACAGAACTGCCCAGGAAGCAGGGGAAATGTCCGGTAATGGGATCTCTTGTAGATGACCTCTGCAGGTCAATTCTCACATACATTCTGAATCTGGGTCCCCCCTCCCTGACGTCTGCACAACCACGGGCACATAGGACCTCACACCTCCTCTGCCACAAACCAACTTTCAGTCATAGTGCTGGAAGTACACAGAGGCAGCTGAAGGGAGGCTCTCAGCCTCCTCACTGCCAACCGCAGGAAAGCAGTGGCTGCTGTTTCCAGCCCCTGAGCTCGGAGACAGCTCTGGGAAGCTGATCCATGTCCTGGCTCAAGTCTCTGCAGCTGCCCCAGGCTGCAGCTGGTGCAGTGTGGGTTTCTTCTTGCTGGAGGACAGACAGAGTACTTTCCCCAGGAGTCAAAGTTGTGGCTGTGCAGAGCCGTGGAGTCCTGTGAGCGGGCGACACACCGAGCGGCACCAACGCAGGACTCAGGTCCGGGGCGGAGCTGGTGGTGGAGAGGAGAGGAGAGGAGAGGAGAGGAGAGGAGAGGAGAGGAGAGGAGAGGAGAGGAGAGGAGAGGAGAGGAGAGGAGGGGAGGGGAGGGGAGGGGAGGGGAGGGGAGGGGAGAGGAGAGGAGAGGAGAGGAGAGGAGAGGAGAGGAGAGGAGAGGAGAGGAGAGGAGAGGAGAGGAGAGGAGAGGAGAGGAGAGGAGAGGAGAGGAGAGGAGAGGAGAGGAGAGGAGAGGAGAGGAGAGGAGAGGAGAGGAGAGGAGAGGAGAGGAGAGGAGAGGAGAGGAGAGGAGAGGAGAGGAGAGGAGAGGAGAGGAGAGGAGAGGAGAGGAGAGGAGAGGAGAGGAGAGGAGAGGAGAGGAGAGGAGAGGAGAGGAGAGGAGAGGAGAGGAGAGGAGAGGAGGAGGAAGAGGAGAGGAGAGGAGAGGAGAGGAGAGGAGAGGAGAGGAGAGGAGAGGAGAGGAGAGGAGAGGAGAGGAGAGGAGAGGAGAGGAGAGGAGAGGAGAGGAGGAGGAAGAGGAGGAGGCGGTGACGGAGCAGAGAGCCGGGGCTGTCGGGGGGAGCAGGGCGCAGGCGGCGGAGCGGCGGGATGCGGCGGTGCCGGGGCGCAGGGCTGGCGGCACTGGCCGCGATGCTCCTGGGTGCGTGGGGATGGCGGGGCTGGATGGGGGCTGAGGCTGTGGCTGGGGTGGCGCATGCAGGTCCCTCGATGCTGTCGTCTCCTCTGGCTTTTACACGGATATCTGGCCCCTACCAGCCTCCCATCCCACATTCTCTCTAGAAATCTAATTGTTATATTCTTTGTCCAGCACTCCCTGTTTCCCCTCTTTCCTCTGAGTCTTTCCTTATAACTCATGAAGTCACTCATTTACCATGATAATTTATTTTCATTATTCTTTTGACCTCCCTTTTTGCTTTTCTAATTATTCTACTCTTCCACCCATCATTCACGCATTCATCTCTCCACCAACTGTTAATGGACATTTCTGTTCCAGCACATGTTGACAACTTCTGTAAACTCTTCTCCTCATCATCTCTCTATGTTCCTGACTTCTTCTGTGGCATTTGTCCTGGGAAACAGCAGGCAGGGCTGTGCAGTTTATCAGGTATATTTCTTATTTTTCTCCCCGGCAGTGGCTGTGGGCAAAGCACAGGTGCAACAGGACCCGTCGGCAGAGACCATCGAGGGCACCGAAATCAGCATCAACTGCTCACATCCCAACATAAAGACAACCGACTACATCTACTGGTATCGTCAGCTCCTGGGCCGAGCTCCCGAACTCCTCGTGTGGGGTGTTAAAGCATCCAAAGCGCTGTCGGACCCGCCGGGACGGCTGTCGGTGGCGGCAGACCGCCGGTCCAGCGCCCTGTGGCTCTCCCGGCCCCGGCGCGGGGACGCGGCGGTGTATTACTGCGCCGTGGGAGACACGGGGAGAGGAGCCGGGGCTGCGGCCGGGCACGAACCGCCGCGGGCGGGGCCGGGCGGGTGTGGGGGGGGAGGGGAGAGCCCCTGACCGGGCCCGCCAGGGGGCGCCGCTGCTCTGCCCGCAGGGGGCGCCCGGCCCCGCCTGATCCCGGGGCGGTTCAGCCGCCCGACCGACACCGGCTTCAGCATCTCTTGGTCCTCCTTGCAGTCGCTGTCTGGGCTCAGCACCTCTTCTCATCGATGACTGCTGCGGGTCTGTGCTCCTGAAGGCAGCAAAGAGCTGTGCTTGGACAGCGCTACATGTGGAGTCTGAGACGGTCTGTGCAAGGCAGGGAGGGGAGTAGGGTGCTTTCCACAAGCTCTCTTGCTTCCCCAGAAACGGCTCAGAGCTTTCTGGGAAACGTGGCATCCTCTGGCCTGTCTGTAAAGACCTGCAGCATTGTCTCAGAAATGCATCGCAGAGGTCACCGATTCCCCTCCAGCCCATGGAAGCCTGGTCCTCCTCTTGCCTCTGTCCTCCTCCCACCTAGAATGCTGAGCTCTTTTTGCCTTTTAGGAAGGCAAAGTGACAGCTGTAGGTCCTTCACACGGGGACATGGCACAGGGAGATCATGGTGTCACAGCAAACTGACCCCAAGTCCTTCAAGGAGATGCTCAGCGTAGTGGGTGTCTCATCAGCGCTTATCTCCCTTGTGAAAACACACCAACAGATCCCGCCCAGTGTTTTGTCCCTTCCCAAGGATACACACAAGGATCTCAACCCTACGTATGGAGAAACACTCATAGGATCCTTGGGCATTCACATGGTGCAATTAGGAATGATGCAATGAAGAAACCAATGCCCTGAGGAGTTTTCAGAGTTGCAGTGGGAGTCAGCCCGTACATGGCAAAGACCCATTCCAACAAACCAGAAATGTTTGTCAGAGCTCTGCCATGTTCTCTTTACTGTGGTTTGCCACCTGCTCCTCAGCCCTGGCAGGGCCAGGCTTTCATCTGCACTCAAGTGGTTACCTTGCCTTGCAGCTGTGATTGATTTTATTTCTCCAACACCAACAGACACAAGGGATTTATCCCAGGACATCTCTGGTATCTCTCTCTAGGCTGGGTAGCTGATTCTTTCCAGACATGACAAAGCTGTTCCAAACAGAGCAGTACGTTGCCCTGAATGAAGCACAAATATAGCAAAACATGGTGAACCCAAAGTGGCATGTGACTTAGTCTTCTCCATGGGTCTCCTAACAGTGGTGGGAATGGGTTCATCCTTGTCACTGTGTGGAGTGAGCAGTCCCTGTAGTTCTAATCTAATTCTTCCTTGGCAGACTTTCCTTCCTGGAGATCTCCTGCACCACCACCCTTGTCCTCAAAATGCTGGAGAATTTTTCTGGCACCAGGCCTACCATTTCAGATTCCTGCTGTCATTTTTCCACGTCTTCATGAGCATGACTGAGTTTATGACCCTCTCAACCATGTTCTTTGATCGTTATATCACAATATGCAAATACTCTGTAAAACACTCTATCATGACAAAGAAAGTCCACTTCCTGCTGGTGCTGGGAGCATGGGCTTTGTGCTCATCTTCTCCCAGGTGGCTCTGCTTTTGAAGCCTCCTTTCTGTACCAAGAACATTGTTGACTATTTCTACCATGCTGTCGGGCCAGCATGGGCATGGTAAATTGGGTCTGGGTCGACCTTGACTGGATGCCAGGTGCCCACCAAGCTGCTCTATCACTCCCCCACCATCAGCTGGACAGGGGGAGAAAATACAAAGAAACGCTCATGGATCAATATAAGGACATGGAGATCACTCATCAATTTCTATTACAGGCAGAACAGTCGACTCGGGGAAATCAGTTGAATTTATTACCAATGAAATGAGAGTAGGATAATAAGAAAGAAGAACCAATCTCAAACACCTTCCTCCCGTCCCTCCCTTCTTCCAGTCATTTCCCTATGTGCACTGTGGGGAGTTCCTCTCCTCCCACAGAGTGTAGGGTTTTGTTTGGGCAGGACCAGATCCTCGGGTGCCAGGGAGTCAAGTGGTTTCTGTCAACCCACCACACCTGTGCTGGGACAAGTGTTCCACAAGCAGAGCTGTAGCCTGGCCTGGCTCAGGGGTGCTGGAGTTGCTGGGCAGCTGAGTGCCCGTGGGGGATGTCCCAGCATGTACTCTGTGGTTGGGCTGGTGTCTGCAGGTTCCACTGTATCCCCAGGGCAGGATTGGTGCTGTGCCCTGGGGCTGCCTGTGGGGCAGGGAGAGAGTGGAGGACTCTGGGAGTCCCAGGCAGGGTGAGGAGCTGGATTGCCCAGATGCTGGCACTTCACCCCAGTGGTAGTGATGCAGGTCTTGTGTGGGAGGAGGGGAGGCCTTTGTCTCTGGAGATGGCAAGAATGTGTCCTGTGGCCAAAGAGATGGAGAGGGTCAGTGTCTCTGCCCCAGGTCTCAAGCAGGAGGAATGTGCATGGAACTTTGCCTAATCTGTTGGGTCCTCTGTGCCTGAACCCCTCTTTTGAGCTTCACAAGCTGTGGGACCCTGAAAAGCCAACTTTCTGTAGGGACACCGTCTGTAAGCTGTGGAAGGCTGCTGAAAATTGGGGATTTGCTTCAGGAATGCTCAAGGGACAGACGTTTCGTGTCACTGAGACCTGCAGAGCTTGGCTTACAGAGTCCTTATCAACCCTGTTTGCAAGGGAAATGACATCAATAGCTGAAAACCTCTGTCACCCCACTTCATCATTAATCAGTGTGCTGTTTTGCCTCAAAGAGAATTAATTTTCTTCATGCCATTAGAACACTTTCTTTTTCTGTAGCCAGCATGGTCATGTGGATTTAGTTTGAGAACAAGAGATAACATCCCAGGACAGAGTTAAAGTTTTTTAATTGTTATCTGGGAGCCAAGGACTTTCAGAGCACTCTTTCTCCTTTTGTGAGGCAGCTGGGAAGGGGGACATAGATGGGCCAGACCTTGACTGACACCCAGGCTGATCAATAAGAATATTCCATGCCATTAACATTGTGCTTCATATTTAAGGATGGTTGGGATCTTCCAGCTAGGTTTTGGGTTGGAGTCAGGATGGATGGGGATGAAGACCTGTTATGGTTCTGCTCTGTTTTAGTGGAGTGCTATTCATGAGTTCCTTTAGTTCAAACTTTGGCCATCCTGACATTTTGCAGTAGCCTCTGGGCCTTTCTGCCTTTTTCTCTCTTCTGTCTCTGGGATCGGCTGTTTGGGACTAAAGTATTGCTTCCTGGGACTGGCTGTGCAGTCCAGAGTTTGTGAGGGATTACATTGAGTACCTTTATTTTCCATTTCCATTTTATATATAGTACTATTAGTAGCAGTTTATTAAAGTTATTTTATTAAACTGTGTTTAAATCAGTCCGTGAGTTTCTCTCTTCTCTTTTGATTCTCTACCCTGTTCGGGTCGGGGAGGTGGGGGAGTGAGCAAGTGGCTATTGTGGTTATATTGCTGGTTTGGGTTAAACCGTGACAGTCGGGTAAGAGCAGGTGATGTTGATGAAGGACTTTGGAAACTGTCCCTCCAGAAGAAAAGGATCTCTGTCAGTGTTTGAACTTACCAGTTGGGAAAAGGGCAATATCCACAGCCCCGTATGTCGATGGGTGCATGGCTGGCTGGCTGACTGGGTGGATGGGTGGATGGACAGATGTGTTCTGCTCATCACACTGACCCAGGCTGAGGCCTCAGATGTTCTTTTGATCAAATCAGTGCCCAGTAGCATTGGTCAAACAAGAGGGATGGTTGTGAATGAACGTTGCCTGCCACAACCATCTCACGGGTGTTCCATTGCCACCTGCACTTCTCAAGGGGACTAGGATGATCAGCTCCTGCACAGAGCTTTTAGAGAGCAGAGCTGGTCCTGACATAGCAGTACCTCGGGGGTGCTGGTCTCGAGCAAAGCTGTTCCATCCACTCTCCTGCTGTCCCTTGGGGACACCTTTTGTCCTTTTCTCCTTCCCTAGCACAGCAGTGACCAGAGCAAGAGGTGTCCCATGCCCAGGAGCCTGCAGGGTGTCTTGCCTCCATTGCCCCCTGCAGAGTAATAGCTTTGCACCTGAGGATAACAGAGGTTGTGTTTCTTGTTTGCAGGAACTCTGGGTGTATGTTTGGGCCAAGACACTGCAAGGTGAGTGCTGATTGCCACTTGCTCTGTGGTGACCGGGTTGTTTTCCATACTGTCACAGGAAAGTGCCCCAAAAAGGTCCAGTGCACTGGGTCTCAGTAGCTTGTTTTCCCTGAGCAGCTTGGGAGGGTGCACATGGAGGAAAGTCCCACCCCTTTGCCATTTTAAAGTTCACACAGAGTATCTGACTGCATTTCACAAAGAGTGAAGGCTGGATTTGGAGAGCCTTGCAGCTAGGGGAGCAGAAGAAAAGGAAGGAAGGGAAAAAGGAAGAGAGGAAGAAAGGAAGAGAAAGAAAGGAAGAAAGGAAGAGAAAGGAAGAAAGGAAGAGAAAGGAAGGAAGGAAGGAAGGAAGGAAGGAAGGAAGGAAGGAAGGAAGGAAGGAAGGAAGGAAGGAAGGAAGGAAGGAAGGGATAAGGAAACATGATCCATGTTCATGTTCATGGATTCATTCTTTGTCCAGCACTATGTCTGTACTTCCTGGGGAGCCTTCCCAAGGGCCACGTCCAGTAGCTTTTCCAGGGGAGGCACTTTCTGCCACAATAACAGCTGAAAATGCCAGAGAGGTCACAGCAGCCAGAGTTGATGGGCACTCCATCACAGCTGAGGATGCTGCCAACAGCAGCAGAGGTGGAGGAGCCCACAACGGTGTTCTGTGGGAAGGAGCTGAGGATGGGGCCGGGCAGGGTCACCACAACAGGGGAGGGCTCAATGACAACAGTGGAGTTCTGGCTCTGCCTGACTCAGGGCTCATTGCAGCTGTTGGCCAGTGGGATTGGGCTGCAGGGCTGGCAGGGCAGGCACTGGTCATAGCAGGACATGCTCTAAAGCTCTGGATGTGCACCTGGATGAAGCAGAGCACAAAGGTGGGTGAAGAGCAGCATGCTTACACTGTCACAAAGGAACAAAGGCCACTACTGAATGGGCACATGGAAGCAGTGCCAGGAGACACAGAGTCTTCATTGATTCAGCCTGCCAGGTCTCTACAAAGAGCAGGGAACCTCTCTTCCAGTGAATAAACCAAAAGACCCAAGCTCTTTGAGCAGACATTCTCCACGTTTGCCTCTCCCATGGCAAGGAGTTCCAGGACCAAGAAGTGAACAAAGCCAAGTTCAGCTAAGAGGTGTATTGAGGAAAGATCTGACTTTGGAAGAGGAAAAGAGACTTCAGACCCACCTGGCACCCAAACAGAAGGAGGCAAGAGAATTGGATGAGAGAGCAGGCAGGGACTTGTCTGCCTTTTATACCTGCCCTACATTGCCGCAAGGCAAGAGGCACCCTTGGCAGGGGTAACAATTTTCTGACAAGCTCATCTTGAATGTAAACCATCACAGGTAATGAGATGGGTGGTGCTTTGGTTTCCTGCACTTCTGTCTTTTCATTTCCAGGTTTGTGTCATGCCCATTCCCCAATGAAGCAGACAAATGTTGTCATTCTGGGACATCCTGTTGGGGCTGAAGTGTCGCTCTCCGGAAGAAGCTCCAGGGATCCTCAGCTGGATCCCCAGATGCTCCTGTGCATAAGGACCCGCCATATCCATCTCTTTCCCTCCCTCCTCAGCTCACCCCCAATGGTCACTTTTTTCCTCCCCAGGTGTGTGCATTATGCTGCTGGTTTTGACCCATCCTGCCCAGCACTGCCCTCAGGACAAATTATTGGACTGTTTTGACTGGTCTCCTCTCTGTGCAGTCTGTGAGTACACAGACAATGCCATGGGTTTTCCTGGGGCCTTGTCCTTCCCCAGAATGCTCTAGCGTTGCTGTGGTTCCCCCCAGGTGTCCTCAATAGAATCTACAGTTTCTTGTGTTGTTACATGTATTCTTGTCTTGTGTGCTATTGTGAGCAGCTCTTTTTGTGTGAATTCACTTGAGAGCACAAATTTGTGCGTGATTCCACACCTGTGTGTATGAGCCTGTGTGCGTGTGTCCTTGTCACTCATCAGGAAGAAATGAGGCGCTCACAGCAGGGACACTCTCTATTACTTTGTTCATGAGCAACATGTGTCCAGGGTCAAAAGGAGCCCAAGTGCACTTCAATGGCATGAAACTGCTAGAGATCTGACCATGCAAGAGGCGCTGAAATGCAGCACCTGTCTCCTGAGCCCTCCTTTTCCTGCCCCTCCAAACTTGCCCTCCTCTACTGTTGATTTCCAGCCACAACAATGATGGTTTCGCTCCAGTTTAGATCCTTCATTTAATTACAAGTAACAGTATTTGAAATGCCTCAGCACAGTGGGAAGTCCCCTCCACATCTCCCTCCATGTGAGGGCACAGCCACAAGACAGCTGAGGAGGGTGGGGATTGCTTTATGGGCAAGGACAAAGACTGAGAAATCCTGCACAACCATGTGCTGGCCATCCCTGAGTGGATGTGCTTCCAATGCATTGCTGAATGTGTCTGGCACGGCACAGAGCCCACGCTTGTGTCCAGGACAATGTCAAAGGTACTTGTGCAGCCCATGGATTAGGTGCTGTGCCATGCAGGGACTATGACCTTGGATGAGACAGGTATTGAATGAAGAGAACGTGGAGTCTACTGTCGCTGTGCTGTGAGTGGAAGGAAAGACCCTGTGGCTTGCACAGGAAAGACAAAGAACTGATAACTGCTTTGGACTTCAGCACCCAGGACCACCATGTCCCGCACTGGAATCTCAGTCTGAGTGCGCAGCAACTGTCCGTGGAAGGGAAGAGACTTTGGCTTTGAGGACACATCCTCCAAAGCCTGGTATTTTCCCACAGGGGTGAACAGAAGAGACCCTCTTTCCAAGAAGGGCTCTGCATAGTGAATAAAGTTCCTGAGCCCATCTTCCCTCCTGAATGTTTGTCTGCCTGAGCTAAGGTCCAACTTGGAGACAGCACAATCGAGAGCTTCCCTCCTTCCCTCCAGTGACCGCAGTGAGACCAGTGCCAGGGAGCTCTGCTGGCAAACCCAGGGCTGATTCTCCTCTCTGTGGAGCTGCCTCTGAGCTGAAGATTTAGTGTAGCCAAGGGCCAACCTCATCGATTTCTCATGGTGTAACCAACACTGTAGAGAAGGGAAGTGCAGGGGAGGTGTGTACCTGCAGTTTGAAAGGACCTTTGACACCCTCTTCTGTACATGTGGAGCATGAATGTCTTCATTAAGGAGCTGATAAGTTGTGTTAAAATGAAGAATGTGTCTGTCTGGCACCTCATGAAGCTCAAGAAGAGCAAGGGCAAGGTTTTTTTCTGGGGTAGAAACCAGACCATGCAGTAACAGATGTTGGGGTGTCACTGCTAGGAAGCAGATCCACAGAAGACAATGTGTATTTTTAGGAGACACTTAGCTGAACACAAGACAGCATGTGCCCTTGCAGCCAAGAAGACCAACCACATCCTGAGCTCTGACAGCCCAAGTATTGGTAGCAAGTGCAGGAAAGTGTCCCTACCTCTCTGTCCATTTGAGAACCCACCTGGAGTGCTGCTGCCAGGCTGGGGCTTCCCAGTCAAAGAAGGTTATCGACATACAGAAGGGAGTCCAACAAAGGCCACCAAGGGGCATAGTGTGCTGCCAAACCTCACAACTGAGGAGAGGCTGAGAGAACTGGGTCTGCCCATCTTGGAGATGTCTCATGTAAGACCTTCTTGCTCTCTACAACTTCTTCATCAGAAGATGGAGAGAAGAGGGACCAAGACTCAGAAGTGCTCAGCAAGAGAAGTAGAGGCAATGGACCAGTAAATGAGATGTGAAGAAGTTTGCCTAAGCAATAGGCTGAAAAAAAATAGAACTGGAACGGGATTCTCAGTGAGGTTGTGCAATCTCCATCCTTCAAGATGTTCAAGGCTGGAATGAATGTGACCTTGAACTACCTGGTCTAAAGGAACCTGTTCCACCAGAGGGCCAACCTATATGACCCCTGGAAGTCCATTACCACTTACATTCTCACTGTATAACTCCCACCTTACCCCTGTTCTCCCTGACCCCTGCACACCCACATTTCTCCTCACACTCCCTCTGCCACAACACAACTTTCAGGTATTGTACTGGGACTACACAAAGGCGGATGGAAGGAGACTCTCACCCTCCTTGCTGCCAACCGCAGGAAACCAGTGGCTGCTATTTCCAGCTCCTGAGCTCAGAGACAGCTCTGGGAAGCTGGTCCATCTCCTGCGTCAGGGCCCTGCTGTTCCCCAGGCTGCAGCCGGCACGGTGTGGGATTCTTCTTGCTGGAGGAGGGGCAGAGTCCATTTCCCAGAAGCCAATTTCTGGCCGTGCAGAGCCCCGAGCCCGGAAGAGAGGAGAGATAGGAGAGGCGAGGCGAGGAGGGGAGGACGAAGGGGAGGAGGACGGGGAGGAGGGGGAGGAGGAGGCGGCGCGTCCGGAGCAGAGAGCCGGGGCTGGCGGGGGACAGCCAGGCGCGGGCGGCGGAGCGGCGGGATGCGGCGGTGCCGGGGCGCAGGGCTGGCGGGACTGGCCGCGGTGCTCCTGGGTGCGCGGGGCTGGCGGGGCTGGGTGGCCGCCCAGACTTTGCCCGGTGTATTCCCTTGGGACCCACCACAAACTCTTCCTTCTCCTTTTGTCTCTCTCCTCTCTCGTTCCCCTTCAACAGCTCTTTTGAGTCGCTTCTGGGTAGTCTCCCTCTTTTCCATTGTCTCTGTGATTACAAGACTGCTTGCAGGTACACCTATCTTTCCATACACGGACTATTTTCTCTGTAAATTCAACAGTTCTTATTTACCCGATTTCAGCCCACTTTCATTTTAACACTCACTCTTGCTCTCCACTCTTCCTACCTTCACTCATCTCTCCGCTCCTCTTTCTACCTATCTCTCTAGGCCACTTCCATCAGTAACCACTCTTCCTACTCTCTGAAGACCCCTCTGTTCTCTCACTCTGAGAGTTTGCTTTCCTGCACCTCTCCATTATTCAAATACATAATCTAATCCCCTTATGCTTTCAACATATATTATTTTTTCTGAATTCAACCCTCCATACTTCCCTGTAACACACCCATTCTCCTCTCTCTTCATCCCCTCTTCATCCATCCATCCATTAATCTGACTTTCTTTCTGTGTCAGGGTACATCAATTCCAAAATCCCCCCAAACTTCTTCTCTCGCTCCACACACATCCAGCACATGACCACTCTCCATCCCTGTTCATGGGTACATCTTCCCATCCTTTCTTGTCCATCTCCTTCTCACTGCCATTCTACCTAACAATTTATTGTGGAAAATCCGAGCTGGGAGACTTTTGATGATCTTTGGTCTTTTTTCCTTCTTTCTCTGCAGTGACTGTGGGCAGAGCCCAGGTGCAGCAGGAGCCCTCGGCAGAGACCACCGAGGGCACCGACATCAGCATCAACTGCTCACACCCCAACATGCAATCGTACGACTACATCGCCTGGTACCGTCAGCTACCGGGCCGACGTCCCGAATTCCTCGTGAACAGTCTTAGAGGCTCCAAAGCGCTGTCGGACCCGCCGGGTTGGCTGTCGGTGGCGGCAGACCGCCGGTCCAGCGCCCTGTGGCTCTCCCGGCCCCGGCGCGGGGACGCGGCGGTGTATTACTGCGCCGTGGGAGACACGGGGAGAGGAGCCGGGGCTGCGGCCGGGCACGAACCGCCGCGGGCGGGGTCGGGGGGGGTTGGGGGGGAGCGGGTGAAGCAGCCCTGTCGGATCCTCCAGGGGGCGCTGCCGCTCTGCCCGCCGGTGCCGCCTTGTCCCGCCCGGCCCCGGGGCGGTTCCGTCGCCCGAGCGGCACCGGCACCGGCTTCAGCATCAACATCGGCATCGCCATTGACATTTCCGTCGCCACCCACCGCGGGACGGAGACAGAAATACCCCGTCACAGCAGGGTGGAATCGCGATCGGAGCAGTGTCGGTAGCCGGTGGTGCCCGGCAAGAAGCGATTGCAGCCACTGACCCCGCTGGCTTCCATCGAGGAGCAGCGACTTTCTGCTCTGCATAGGGAGGCGAGCAGCAAAGATCCTCCTGCCCGCAGACAAATGCACAGCCCTTGCTCCTGCTGCAATGCCCGTCCAATGCTCCCATGGAAGCCTCTTCTTGGGATTTTGGTTTTCCCCACCAGCACAGCCAAGGGATCCCTGAGCAGGTGCTTTCCTCTGCTCTGTGAACACAGGGACTCCCCTGCTAAAGTGCTAATGCAAAATCTGACTTGGAAAAAAACAACCAGAAGGGGTTTCATGTGTTGCTACTTTGTTAAAGCTCAGATATGCAATTTAAAACTGTGTCCTCCAGCTACCACACTTTCAGGGAGATTTCAAAAATTTCCTGTTAGTGCTACAAACTCATTGCATGGAGTTAGGAGTTCAAGTTCCACACCAACCAGGAACAGGGGATGTCAAGGTCACAGGCACCTTCAAACACTCCCCACAGTGGCTCATTATTGAGACCAGGAGCTTGTGTGTCAGGAGTCAGAAGCTTGGCAGTTGAGGCCCAGGAGACAGCACAAGGCTTGCACTGGTCCCACTGAACACAGCCCCAGGTGATGCCAGGTTTCTACTTGAAGAGTGAGACAGAAAGACATCGGCTAAGTTGCCCTGAGAGGCTGGAGGTCTGAGGTGAGTGAGAGCTGGCAGGAGGCCTCTGGGAAGAGACTGTGGGCTCCAGCCAGTCCCCAGGGCCTCTGTGTGGCTTGAGTAGCTGACAGAGCTGTTCACAGCCCATAGGCAGAACCTGCAGAGGCACAGAGTGAAGGATCAGCCCTTCTCCCTGTCACAGTTGGACTCCCTAACTGTGTTTCCGGGACAAATAAGGCAGAGCAACAAACATGGCCAGTCCAGCACACAGATCTGTCACATGCTCACATGGTATTGACCCCTCTTCTCACTGCCTCCTTCTGTCTTCCCACACTTGCTCCAGGTCAAACTACCTTTCCTGGTCTCAGCTCCTTCCCCTAAACATCTCCAGGCTTGCAAAATCACCAAATGCTTTTCCACTGCATCCCATAATGAGGTCTGATACTGCTGTATTCAGAAACAATGATGCGTCTATAGGATGGTATTCTCACCCTTCTGGATGGCAGGAGAAGTTCACCATGGACGGTTCTCCCTTGCTGGGGGGTGGCTGGACTTGGTGTGATCTCCAGGAGGAGCAAAAAGCTGTAGCTGATCTCTCCATAGGGCATTTTCATGGCAGAAGCGGGAAGTCCCGAGGACGTCCAACTGGGAAGACTCATTCCCTCCCATCAGCTCTGTACACACATTCCAAGATCCCCCCTGAACCCTCTCTTCCCCAAGCTGAACACTGTCACTCCTCTCAGTGTATCCTCACAGTTCAGATGCTCCAGTCCCTGCACCATTTTGCTGGTCTTGCTCCAATATCTTTTTTCCATCAGGAGGTCCAGAACTGGAGCCAGAGCTCCAGAGTTGGCCTCACCAGCGCTGAGTAGAGAGGAATGACCAGGTCCCTTGTTCTGCTGGAGATGCGCTTCCTACTGCAGCCCAGGTTGCTGTTGGCCTTCCTTGCCATGAGGGTCCATTGCCACAGCAGACACAGGAACACCTCAGAGCTGCTGAAACTGAGCGGGACACAGCAGTGAGTATTCAGGAGAAGCATCCCAGCTGCTTCTCCAGCTCTTCCTCTTCCCTCAGCATGCACTAATTGGAAAAGAGGACTCTAGGTAGGAGATGTGGTTTTACCTCCTTTCCAAAAAAAAATCCCTAAAGAGATAAAGTGTCCTCCTAGCCCTGCATCTGGGGATCACTGAAAGCCTCAACATGTGAGCAAGACCCGTCAGCCAGGCACTGGACAAGAGTTTCTGCTGAACGCCTTGAATTGTCTCCCTGCTCTTCACGTGTCTCCTCCAGCTTAGGGACTGACCAGTGCGTTCCTGGGGGCTGGGGGGGAGTCCCTGTGTCCCTGTGGGTTCCCTGCCCAACAGAAAACTGCTGGTGGCTGTACTTCTGGGATGTGTCTTTCTGGGATCTTATTTACTCCAGAAACAGGAAACTTCCAGCGTTTTGAGGAACTGACTCACCTGAGCAAGTTCAGCAGAGGCCCCTGTAAGGGCGTGTGGAATGTGAGAGCAGCTGGTTAGTGAACCAGCCTTAGGGAAGGCTGGCTGATCAAGTCCCTTTTCCTTCCAAAGGGAAGAACAAGGAAAAGGGAAAGCGATTAACAAAGCCTACAATGACACCAGTTTCTCAGTAAGTGATAAGGCAAGGAAGGAGACCAGAGCTCTGCAGTCTCTAATTGATGGGCCATTAAGAAACTGCAGGTGTAGATTTGAAGTGGGACAGGCTGAGCTTTGTAAGTGACAGGAAGTGACAAGAGGAACATGAGGATTCTGGATGTTTCAGGGTGTTGTGCGGGACTAGAGAACACTTCTGAAGGCATGTGTAGGGGAAGGGTCAAAGGAGGGGGGAAAGAGAAGACTGGGGAGGAGCAAGGGGACTGAACTGAAAGGAGGAAGAAAATAGAAGTCAGTACCTGCACGTGAGGCAGGACTGCTCAGTGCATTTGTTGGGATGATCCCTATGCCTGACCACTACAGCTCCCCCGCTTTCTTATTAAATCCTTTCTTAACCATCCTTCTGTGTAACGTCCATGTTTGAGTGCCAGTAGTTGGGGAGAGTGGAGTGAAAGAGAGAACTGGGTGCCTGTTGGAGCGATAAACGACTCAGCATCCCGATTCAATGTGAATCACGCAAAGCCATTTATTACAGAAACAAGCCTCCTTATATACACAACTATTCTCCAATCACGCGTCCACGCTCCAAGCATGGATTTGCTAAATGAGTATCACGGGCAGTCCATATGCTGGAGCCCCACCGATGATAGGTCCGACGATTCACACCATGCTGAGGCCCTGTTAATGAAGAAACACCCCTCTTTCTCACAGCAGATTCTGTTCTCAGCTTCTCGAAGTGGCCTTGAGATTCTTTTGGGCCTGATTAATTCAACAACATATCTCCATCTAACGAAACCCCTCCACAGGTGCCAGTAACTGGATGGACCGTGCTGTGTGCAGCAAGGCCTCCAGCCAGCAGCTGGAGAAGAGACCTCTGCTCACAGGGTCTGTCAGTCTCTGTGTCAGCAACTGGAGGGACAACATCACACATGCATGTGTGAGAAGTCATTGGAGGGATCTCAGTGGTTTTTGGTGTTCATTCTGAATTTAGGTTGATGCTCACGTGTGTTTGTGGAATTTTTTGCCATATGGCAAACTTGCTTGCCCAGTGAGCAGGAGGAAAAGTTGTATCTAAAGCCAAAGCCAGCGGTGGGTAAGGTGGCCCAAGGCCAGCACATGACTGCTCAACAGACTGATACTACCAAGTTGTGGTAATGTTTGAGGGATCCAAGAGTGTGGAAATAACTGTGAGACGAGTGGGTGATTGTGTGCATCTCTTTGTCAGTGAACATCAGACTGGCCATGCCAGGGAGAAGGGGGAGCCCCAGGCGCTGGGTCAGAGGGCCCTGGCTCCGGGCAGGACTATGAGATGCGCTGAGGGCCCATGGCGATGTTTGAGGGGTGCAGGAATGCGGCTGTGCTGGTGACTCCAGAGGGTGAGGGGGTGTGTGTTTGCACTATGGAAATGTATGAGCCAGGTATCATGGAGACAGTCCAATAAAGGGACACTGAAATGATGAAGAGACTGAAGCATCCCTGACATGGTGATAGACCGAGAAGCCTGGGACTGCTCAGCACAGAGAAATCTCACGGAGATCTCGTCAGTGTCTACAAATATCTGAAGGGAGGTTGTGAAGAACATGAAGCCAGGCTCTTGCCCATGGTGTCCAGTGACAGGACAAGAGGCACCTGGCACAAAGGGAAACAGTGGAGACTCTGTCTGGACACCAGGAAACACTGTTTCACTGTGAGGGTGAGTGAGCTCTGGCACAGGATGTCCAGAGTGGTTGTGGAGTCTCCATCCTTGGAGAGCTTGCCTTCTTCAGTATCCCAAAGAGAAGCTGAGAAGAGAAAGATTTTTGGTGCTTCTAACACTTGACTGCAGGATGAGGAGCCAGATGGAGCCAAACTCTGCTTGAGCACGTCGCAAAAGGCAATGGACCTGGTTGGGAACAGGGAAAACTCCTCCTAGAAACTTGGAACTGTGATTTTTTAATGATAAAGGTGGAGCATGGGTGGAGATGGATCTCAGTTAGAATGAAACTCTGACTCCACAGAATGTTAATTACAATATTGGAGACAAAATAAGAGTGTAAAAGAGGATGGCACAGGTGATGTGATGCCCTTTCAATCATGGGAACCCTGAGTTATGGAGCATGATGTGGCGCTCAAATTGGGTTTTAGCACATAGTGCAAATCCCAGCCATGCAGAGATTTGCTGGTATTGTCATCTTTTCAGTTTTCATGGGACATTCTTAGAAATACACCACTCCTAATTTCTAGTGTTGAGTGAAAGGACATTTATATGAAAGACCAGTGCATCAATCCCAGATCAACACAAGGATGTGTTTGTGGCAACATTGCCAAATTCGTCAGGTGATCTATACAGCTCAGCACAACACAGGCCTATGCCTGCTCAGGTCAGGTTAACTTAACGATAATGAGCAGTTTGTTAGCTCTGCCATTACTGGTGCCTGGTATCATTTGGAAAGTGAATGGGAGTAGGGGTCCCCACCTGCAGTACCCCCACCCCTTCACATGCCCTTTCAGCTCTGGGGTGCAAGGCTACCCCATTCCCAGCCCTCACAGTGCAGCACTCCAATGGGTGCCCCATGTGCTCCCTGGGAATCGGGGGTGACCTACTGGTCCCTCACCCTGTTCCCTGGTGACCCCTCACCCTTTTCCCTAGACTAGGAGTACATTGTCCTTGTCACCTCTGAGTTTGTGGAACCCAGCAACCCCACTAGAGCCAGGTTCCTCTCTCACACTGTGGATTTTCCCAGCAGAAACAGGACACGGCCAGAACCCCTGGGCAACTCCACAGCAAAATAATCTCCTGGTTTGGAGGATTTGGGGGAGAGGTGTTGTACCCAGGTAGCTGAGGAAAGAAAGGGGAGAGAAGAGAGAAACAGAAGAGACTTCTGTTCCCAAAGGAAATAACAGTGTTGCCAGACAGCTGAGGATCCCAGAGGAAGATGTGAAACCTCCATGGGGAAAGAAACCTCTGATCTCCTAAATGACTCAGAAGTGTTTGTGCAGAATTGCAGGCGATTTCAGTTGGGGCTTTGAGAATTCCACTGTGAGCTGACTGGGAACAGCCCCTTCCCAGGACTGGGGCTCTCAGAGTGCCCAGGACCCCTCATTGTGGAAATGCTGACAAAGCCTTTGGCTGAGGGAGCCACAGGTGGTGCTGCTGGAGGAGGGAGAAACCCAGAAGGAGCATTTGAGGCACAGGAAGAACAGATCAGTTGTCTTCCCCACTTCTACATTTGCTCCCCCACCAGAGTGGTTTCCGGTAGCTCTGGTATCTCGGGGCTGGGAGGTGCTTTTCTGACTCTCACTCAACAGGCAGGCTGCTCTCAGTATGCACCTCGGGTATCTCGTCCTCACTGCCTTTCTGGGGCAACTGCTGGGTAAGTCCTGGATTTTCCTCAGCACATTCTTTCTTCTCCTGTGGAAACCCTCACCAGCCGTATCAGGTCCATATGGGAAAATAATCTTGAATTATAGGAAAACATTGGGACACATTAGCTCACATTTGTGTTTTTACATTGGCTCTCTCAAGGTGTTTTTACTGTTCAAAAGGGGAGAGATCTCAGACCTCTTCTCCTGCTTTTCTGTTGCCTTCAATCCATCTCTCTCTGTCACTCTTCTCTGATCCACATGCTGTCTTCATGGGAGATCTCAGCTGTATCTACACTCTCACATTTCTCCATTTTCAACAGAAATTAGCAGATCTTGTCAAAGCCGCCCCAAGGACTATAAAGCTCCCATGAGATTGACGTTAATAGGGTTTCCATTCTGCCTCCTGGCTGGCCCATCAGCCATGGCTCCCAGTTTTCTCCTTTTTGTTGTTGTCACAGCCAGGGTTCCCTTATTTCGGGCTCAGCATTCTATACACTCAGGGAGCCAGGAGCCCTCTAAGAGGAGAAGTATGGGGAAGAAAGATAATTTTTTTTTCTATAGCTCCATGGATGGCTCTGCCTGCTGCAGGGGTGCTGGTACCTAACCATGAAGGTCAGGCATGACAGGCTGTTCCCTGGTCCTCTGGGCAGTAGGAGCAGGGACACAGAACAACTCTCCTCAGAATCCACACTTGCCTGTGAGCTCCAGCCTCCTGCCCAGAACTACTGTCCACCTCCCTTTCCCCAGGCATAAGGATTTTCCTGTAGGGTAAGGGACAAGGAGTCTGCTTCAGCAGGGTTTTCCATCCATTCTTGATTTGCTTCCCAGAGCCCTTCCCTGCAGAGTTCCTGACCTTCACTTTCTTCCAGGCACCATGGGGCAGGTCACTGTCACCCAGCAAGAAGGACAAGTCACAGTAAAGCAGAGAGACACCTTCCAAACAACCTGCACATACCAGACACCCAACTTTTATGGCTTGCTCTGGTACCAGCAGAGGAAAGGCCAAGCTCCCCAGCTGGTCTCATATCACACAGGATCTGGCCTCAAGCGCAGCGACCGTTTCAGCACAACTCTGAACACCACGGGGAAATACAGCGTCCTGCAGGTGGAGGAAGTCGAGGTGTCTGACAGTGCCTTGTACCTCTGTGCTGTGCAAGACACCCTGGTGCAGGGAGCTTCCTTGGCTGTGCAAGAACCCCAGGGAGGGAGGGGTTGTGTCTGTCCAAGGCTGAGCTTGTGGGATGGGGCCCTGAGCTGTGCCCTGGCAGTGCTGCTTCCCCTGTGCCCCCAGGGATCTGCAGGGGAAGATCCTGTGATGTCATGTTTTCTGTCATCATTTATGCACACATGATATTCAATATTCTCATATCACAGTAGGTGAAGACAGTATCCTCTCCTTGTCAATGCATGGGAAGCTCCAGTTTCTGGTGAAGTGCAAGCAGCACACACATGAACATTTGTATTGACATATTAACAATTTGTTCATCTGCTCATAACCACAGGAACATCTGTCCTCTGCAAGAATACCTGATTCAGTCTTGTCTTGAGATGGAAAAACCTTAAAACTGGTTCCATTGTATTATTCCCCTCTTGATCTTCAGCCATTGCAGTTGATCTTAAGAGGTGCTGTAACTTTTCTTTCCCCTCTTGTGACAGATTCACTCCAGCCCCCGCCCGGCCAAACCAGCAGCATTTTGGCCCAGGCTCCAGAGGAGGTAGAGGCCTGAGCTGCAGCCAGGCCAATAACTCCTTTTAGGAAACCCACAAGGAAGCAGAATAGCAAACGAACACTGACAAATGGTGGGTGCACGAACCTCATACAGACCTTTCCCACTGTCTGCAATTTGTCCAGGAGTCAACCACCTAATTCTATAAATACGACAGCCTGAGTGAGCCCACTTTGAGCTCTCTCTGCTAAATAAGTTGGCTGTACAGCAAAGGCTTTACTGCTCACAGGTCAGCGGATGATCACGATTTAAATTTCTGATTAATCATTTACCTGAAGTAAATGCACACTAAATATAATGAATCATCTAGAAGTATACACTTGTGTCATTTTTTATACACTCCCTGCTTCATGTTACTTAGTAAGCTGAATTTGCTGCATTTCTTAAGCATGAGACATCCATGGGTCTTCATTCCCCTGTTCTCCCTGGGGAGGCAGCAAAAGGCTCAGCCTCATTTCAGCAGGTGTCTCGTCTCTGCCACTGGAACAGGAGGTTGAGGGAAGGTTTCCTCCCCCTCTACTCTGCCCTGATGGGTCCACACCTGGACTAATGTGTCCAATTCTGATTTCCCAGGTTTAAGAAGGACAAGGAATTACTGGAGATAGTCCAGCGGAGGGACACGGAGATGATGAGGGAGCTGGAGCATCTTTTTTATGAGGAGAGACTGTGAGAGCTGTGTCTGTTCAGCCTGGAGAAAAGAAGGCTGAGAGGGGTTCTTATTCATACTTATAAGTATCTCAAGCCTGGGTGTCAAGATGATTGGGCCAGACTCTTTTAGGTGGTGTTCAATGATGAGAGGCAATGGACACCAACTGAAACACAGGAGGTTCTATCTAAACATGAGGAGAAACTTCTTTACTTTGAGGGTGCCAGAGCCCTGAAACAATCTGCCCTGAGAGGCTGTTGAGTCTCTTTCTCTGGAGATATTCAAAACCCACTTGGACACAATCCTGTGTGATCTGCTCTGGTGACCATGCTTTAGCAGGTGGGTTGGAGTAGACAATCCCTGCAACCCCAGCCATTCTGTGATTCTGTCATCATCACCCCAAGGAATCTATGTAGACATTCCGTTTTCTAGTGGGAGCTGGTCAGTTCCTTCTGCTCATATTGTGTAATGAACTGGCACTTGTGATAGCAAGTGTCCTGTGTCTGCTTGATCAGGAATGAACTTCACAGTTCTCTTTCCTTAATGTGTCCCCTTGGAAGCTGTATGCCCCAGTCCCCAGGAAGGAAACGCCAGGCAGCCAGTGACCTGAACCCATAGTAGGAGCTCCTGAGCTTCTAAATTTCAGGTATAACTGGGTAGGCTAAGCCAAGAAAGCAAGAGCAGGGAGGCAGGAGTGAGGATGACCCAGACCAAGCCTTGGTCAGGCAGTGCCCACACCAGCAAGGTGCAGGGGTGCAGAAGCCTGCGAGAAGCTTTTATTGACCTCATTCTCTGCTGCAGGACAAAAATGGAGGGGCACGAGCAAAGCAGGACCTGGATGGGGTGTATGGAGGGCAAATTTTTGATGCAGGCAATCCATGAATGGAACAGGGGAGAGGCTGTGTTGGACATGGTACTCACAAATGAAGAAGAACAGTTGGATGATGTAGAGCTCAAGGGCAGCCTTGCCTGCACTGGTCAAAAGGCTGTGGAGCTCAAGATCCTGAGAGCACTGACCAAGACAAACAGGACGACTACTGCCCTGGACTGCAGAAGAGCCCATCAGTCTTGTCTGGGACCTACCTGCTTGGCAGGGTGCAATGGGAAATGGTCCTGTAGCGCAGAGGGCACCAGGAGAGCTGGATGCCCCTCAAGAACATCCTCCTCAGAGCACGAGGATGGTCCTCTGCAATGTGGCAGCAGGGTTACACTGTGGGGTGCAACCACAGCCCCATGGGGACACACATCCCCAAAACCCAGAAACCTACAGGCACAATCGTCCCCACTGCAATCTGAGCAGATATAAAGGAATATTTTCCACAACTGGATATTAAATCTTTCCTGCCAATGGATCGTGGCCTGTGACATATCGGAGTGTTCTTGGAGCCCATCCCAAGCTGTAAGCAGCTGGTACCTTCCTGGCTGCAAGGTTAGAAAGACTTTCTGAGACAATTTTTTCACCTTTCCCTCACCCTGACTTTGTAGATACTCATCATTTTATTCTTGGGGTAATGGGGCAGATTTCCATGAATTAGGGTTACTTCTGCCCTGGTACCCAGCAGAGCCATAACTTGTTGTTTATTGTGCTGGGCCCACAGGGTTACAAGCAGAACATAAGGATCATGTTTATTTCCACCTGTGCCTGTACCTGTCCCTCTCCCCATGCTGAAGAGGGGACAACCCTTCCCTGGGCTTGTTTGCAGGGAAGGGAGGATGTCACTCTGTGCACCCCCTGCCCCATGGCTCCTCCTCACCATTTTGTGCCCAGACCCCTCTGAGGTGCTGAGTCTGCATCTCACACAGGGCTGCTGCTTCAGCTCCAAACGTGCCCATGTTCACTATAAACACAATTGTAACAGCATTAACATAGCATGAGTTTTCCTTATTTTTTCTTTGTTCTACCCTGTGTTTCCTGAAATAAGTTCATTCTTCAGGTGGGCTGGGACATTCAGCTAATTCCTCCTCACTTTCTCAATTCACCAGGAAAACCCCCTGGCCAAGTGTCCTATGACAGCCCTCCATGCCTGTGTGTGGGGCCAGCCAGGCATTTGGTCTCTCTCTTCTTCACTATCCTTTCTCTACAAAGGCATTTCCCACTGGGACCTGCTGACTACACCAAGTGTTTTGCACCAGGAGCTGCTGCTTTGTTTAGATTCCCTGACTCTCCTTAAATATGAAGCATGATGTTAATGGGATGGAATACTCTTATTGATCAGTTTGGATGTCAGTCAAGCAGACAAACCCTCCACAGTAATCTGTCATATGGATCATTAACTCCTTGATGTTCGGGGATCTCTGGCTGAGGGTGATGGCACCCTGACAGTTGTTTTCATCATGAGGACAAATATCAGCTCTCGGACCTGCTCAGAGCAGCTTTCACATCCTTGTTTCTTGGGGTCTACATCAAGGGGTTGGGCAGGGGATTAAGAACCCTGTAAAGAATGGCCACTGCTCTCCCTGGTTCAAGGCAGCTTCCATGTAGGTGAACAAATACGGGCCATAGAAACAGGCCACAGCAATGAAATGAGAAGCACAGGGTGAGACAGCTCAGTGCCTGCATTCTGCAAAGCAGAGCCACAGGGTAATTTAAATCACCATTAAATAAAACAACCTCAGGCAACAAGGACCACAACTTGAAGTGGAAAACCTGCATGGATCCTGTATTCCTTTCCCACCGTTTCAAGATCTCCTCAGTTGCGCAGTCAAGCCGGGGGTCATGCTAAGAGCCAGTGGCAGCACTCTAGCAGTGCTTTGCAGAAGGGCTTACTCGTCTGTCAGGATACTGTCATTCCTCCCTCTTCATCAAGGACAATTACAGATGGTACCATCAATGTGAAGGACCTGAAGTACCTTGCAGTTGTTGCAGGATTTAGTGCAATAAGGTTAGGAAGTGCAACTCTTGTGCTTTTAAAGACAGATATTAAGAGAACAACTAGGGGGGAAAGATTTCAGACATGCGAGTGAAATGCCCTTGTGAAGCTTTTGGCATCAGAGATATGCTTCATGAGCCTTAATTCCCTTTTGCATGAAGGACATGAGTGTACAGATTTCCATCTTTCAACCTGTACGGTAGAAAAAAATAGAGAAGGATCCCCTTGTGCCCTCACCCCCTTCCACTCCAGAGTATCACGCTGCTTCTTTGGCAGATTGGGGAGTTTCCACACAGGGAAGGACCACATAGAGGCCAGAATTCAATGTAGCAGAACTTTAATGCATAAAAGAGAGAAACAAAGTCACTGCAAGTGGAGGACAGCAGTGCAGGAATCCCCAGAGGAATCCACAAGTCTGCAGTCCATGGTCATTAAGAAGTTTGTGCATGATGTTCATCTGCCTGCCCCATAGAGGGAGAGAAGACAGCTGATCCCCACCAGGCTGGACCTGGGGGAACCTTGTGGCCAAGAGGAACCAAAGGAAACAAAGAAAAAGGTAAAAAAGGTAAAGCCATTCAGCTCTACTGAAAACACAGCCAGTATCTCAGTCCTTTGTCCAGCACCATGTTATGAGTTCCTCAAGGTGTCTCCCTGGGCCCTTCCCAGATTCTTTATCAGCGCAGGTACCTTCTGCCAAAGTAGCGGCCGGAAATGCCAGAGAGGTCACAGCAGCCAGAGTTGATGGGCACTCCATCACAGCTGAGGATTCTGCCAACAGCAGCAGAGGTGGAGGAGCCCACAACGGTGTTCTGTGGGAAGGAGCTGAGGATGGGGCCGGGCAGGGTCACCACCACAGGGGAGGGCTCGATGACAACTCTGGAGTCCTGGCACTGCCTGACACAGGGCTCATTGCAGCTGTTGGCCAGCGGGGTCGGGCCACAGGGCTGGCAGGGCAGGCACTGGTTGTAGCAGGACATGTCTTGAGACCGGAGGTTCACCTGGGAGAGAAGGCAGGGAGAAAGCAGAGCATAAAAGTAGATAAGAAGTAGCCTGGTTACCCTCTCAAAAAGCAGCCAAGGCCACTACTGAGTGGGGAGCTGGAAGACATGCCAGGCGGTGCACAACCTTCACTGCCCTACAAGGAGCCTCACAGCACAGGGCAGCTCTCTCTTAGTGAAAAACCAAAACGCCCCTCTGCCACCTCCCAGCCTCTCTCTAAGCAGAACTTCTCACCCCTTCCATCTCCCATGATAAGGAGATGCAAAGCTGAGGAAAGGACACAGCCAATATGAGCAGAGATGTCCATCAGTAACAGATATCAAGTTGGAAGAGAATCAGAAGGGACTTCATACTTACCTGGTTCCCAAGAGGAAGAAGGCAAGAGAAATGGATGAGAGCAGGGACTCGGGCTGCCTTTTATACCTGCCCTTCATTGCCACAGGACCAGAGGTACCCTTGGTAGAGGTAACAATTTTTGGACAAGCTCATCTTGAATGCAAACATGTGGGCTGTGCTTTAGCTTCCAACACTGCTGCCTTTTCATTTCCAGGTTTGTGCCATGCTCATCCTCCAATGAAGGCTTTGTTTGATCTCTGGGATTAAAGGTCCCTGGATTTCTCAGGCAGGAATGCAGCAGTGCAGACAGAAGACTCAGTTCAGGTGCTGCATGGGTCTAAGAGAAGGCAAATGATGTCATTCTGGGTCACTCTCTGTTCTTTGATATACCAGTCTCAGGAAGAAGCTGAAGCCATAATCGACTGCATGTCCTTGTGCTCCCATGCATGAGGATGTCACAAGTCCTCATCTTTCCTTAACTTCTCAGCTCACCCTGATGGTTTTTGTGAGCATTGTGTTGCTTGAATTTGACACCATCCTGCCTAACGCTGCCCCAGGAGTCATCAGCAGAGTACATGAACTTCTCTTAATGTGATGGTTCATGGTGTTGCTATCTGTGTTCTTTTCCTGTGTATACTTGCAAGCAGCCAAGTTTGTGCAGATGGACATTTGTGTATAATTGCACACTGGTGTGCATGAGTCTAAGTATGGACGTCCTTGTCTGTCAGTCATCACAACAAAATGTGCGGTTCACTGCAGAGACACTCTCTACTGCTCTGTCCATGAGCACCACAGAGCAGGAGGTTCCCAGGGCCTAAAGGAGCCCCAGTGCAGCTGAGTGATGTTTGCAGCAGCCTGCCAGAGATCTGCCCAGGGAAGAGAAATGCAGCCCCTGTCTCCTGAGCCCTCCTTCTCCTGCCCGTCCAAACCTCTCACTTCCCTGCTGTTGTTTTCAGCTCACAACAAGGATGATTTCAGTCCAGTTTGAATCCTTGGTTTCATTCAGTGTAACAACACTGGATTTGTCTCAGCATGGCTGGCAGTCTCCCCTCCCTGCATCTCCAGGCCAGGAAACAGCTGCTCTCCCCAGCACTAGAGAGTTCAATACGAGGGGTTTGCTTTGTGGGCAAGGAGGAAGGCTGAGGAATCCTGTCGACCGTGTGCTGGCCATCCCTGAGGGGACCTCCTTCCAATGCACTCTAGAATGTGTCTGAGATGGCATAGAGCCCAATTTCATGCACAAGTCAATGCCAATGTGCAGTAGATTGATCAGGTCCTATGTCAGACAAGAATTATGGCCTTCAATCAGAGAGCTACTGACTGAAGGGAACATGGAGTCTGATGCTGCTGTGCTGTGAGTAGAAAGACAGACTGTGTAGCTTCCACTGGGAAAGCCAAAGAACAGGTGGATGCTTTGGACTTCAGATCACACTGACCATTACATCTTGCATTACAGTTTCAGTCTTAGTGTCCAGGAACTGCACATGGAAGGGAAGGAACATGAAATTCAAGAAAACATCCCCAAAACACAGTTGTTGTCCCTCTTTCTAACAAGGTCTGTTCCCAGCAAGCACTTTTCTGAAGCCTCCACTCCTGACTGTTTGTCAGCTGCAGCTCAGTTGAGGGCTTTCTGCCTTCCCTTCAGTGACCTCAGTGAAATCAATGCCAGGAGCTCTGCTGGGAGAGCTCAGCCAGGGCTGATTTGCCCTCTCCATGAAGCTGCTTTGAGCTGAGGACAATGGGCCAAACCCATTACTTTCTCATGAGGAACAGGCACTGTGGACATGGAAAGGGCAGGGATATCTGTACCTGGAGCTTAGCAAGACCTTTGGCAGTTTCTCTCTTACTTCTTTCATGACCAAGTATGAGATGAATGGGTGCAGTGAAAGGATGATAAGGTGTGGAGAAAATTGCCTGGACTAACAGGCTCAGATGGTTATGACCACAGTGCAAAGCTCAGCTGCCCAACACTTACTGGTGGGGTGTAATAGTAGGGGTCCAGTAGTAGAACCAATACTGTTTGATGTTTTAATGAATCCCATGAGTCATGGGAAGCGGGGAACTCCCAGAGACTCTGTGGATAACACCCAGCAAGGGGAATGGGTCATAACGGTTGGACATGGCTCCTGGTCAAAGGACCTGAACAGTCTGAAGAAGTGGGCTGACTGGAAACTCATGGATGCCAAAAACAGCAAGGGCAAGGTTCTGCATGTGGGGGAGTAACCAGCTAGTTCATGGAGTCATGTAGGCTAGAACTGGCTGCCTGGGAAGCAGATCCACAGGAAACGATGTGAGGTTTCAAGGCTGATCCATCTGACTATCAGACAGCAGTGTGCCCTAGCAGCAAAAGGACCAGCTGCGTCCCGAGCTGTGTTAATGTTTTGCCAGCAGGTACAAGAACACGACCCTTTCCATCTGGCCCATATGAGATCATATGTGGAGTACTGCTGCCAGACTGGGGCTCCCTGGTCAAGGAAGGGTATCAACGTATGGAAGTGAGTTCAACAAGGCCACTGTACATGTTAGGCAGCTGATGAACATGACATGCAAGGAGACACTGAGAGAAATGGGTGTCTTCATCTTGGACAAGAGATGTCTAGAATAATTTCTTGCCTTCTGTAACTGCTTGTACAGAGGAACACAAGAAGATGCACATGGCCCGTGTAAGTGCCCAGGAGACAGACTTGGTGCAATTTCCATCCTCTGAGGTGCTAAAGAATGGACTGAATGTGACTTTGAGCAACAGGATCTAATGGGATCTGTTCTGAGCAGAGGAGTGACCTAGATGACTTCTGAAGGTCCCTTCTTAACTACATTCTGACTCCGTAATTCTCCTCCTCAACTACTCACACTGACACCTGCACGGCCATGAGAACGTGTCCCCACACCCCTCTACCACAAACCAACTTTCAGTCATTGTGCTGGGACTACACAGAGGCAGCTGAAGGGAGGCTCTCAGCCTCCTCACTGCCTACCGCAGGAAATCAGTGGCTGCTGTTTCCAGCCCCTGAGCTCGGAGACAGCTCTGGGAAGCTGGTCCAGGAGCCGAAGTTGTGGCCGTGCAGAGCCCCGGAGCCCTGTGAACTCGGGCGAGATCCCGAGCGGCGCAGGCGCAGGACTCAGCCCCAAGGCGGAGCTTGCGGTGGAGAGGAGAAGAGGAGGAGGGTCGGAGCAGAGAACCGGAGCTGCGGGGGGGCAGCGAGGCGCGGGCGGCGGAGCGGCGGGATGCGGCGGTGCCGGGGCGCAGGGCTGGCGGGACTGGCCGCGGTGCTCCTGGGTGCGCGGGGCTGGCGGGGCTGGGTGGGGGACGGGCCTGAGCCTGGGGTGGCCCCCGCAGGTCCCTCGAAGCTGTCGTCCCCTCTGGCTTCTTCACAGACTTTTGCCCCCAAACCACCCTCCCCTACGTCCCACATTCCTTCTAGAAAACTCATCGCTCTATTTTTTTTCTAGTTCTCCCTGTTTCCTTTCTTGCCTCTGTGTCTTTCCCTATAACTCATGCAGTCATTCTTTCCCCTTGCTACTTTGTGTTTATCAGTCTTTTATCCCACTTCTTTTCTAAATGATTCCACCCTTCCACCTATCGTTCATGCATTCTTATCTCCACCAAATACTATGGACACTTCCATTACTCATGTGTGCGCTTCTTCTAGAACCCCTTCTCATCATCTCTATTTGTTCCTCAGTGCTCCTGTGGGATTTGTTCCCGGAAGCAGCAACCAGGGCTTTGAGGTTTTGAGGAATTTTGAGGATTTGAGGATGTTTTCCTTCTTTTTCTCCTCGGCAGTGGCTTCGGGAAGAGCCCAGGTGCAGCAGGACCCGTCGGCAGAGACCTCCGAGGACACCGAAATCAGCATCAACTGCTCACACCCCAACATGCAGAGCAGTGATTACATCTTCTGGTACCGTCTCCTCCCGGACCGAGGTCCCGAACTCCTCGTGTGGGGTATTAAAGGCTCCAAAGCGCTGTCGGACCCGCCGGGTTGGCTGTCGGTGGCGGCAGACCGCCGGTCCAGCGCCCTGTGGCTCTCCCGGCCCCGGCGCGGGGACGCGGCGGTGTATTACTGCGCCGTGGGAGACACGGGGAGAGGAGCCGGGGCTGCGGCCGGGCACGAACCGCCGCGGGCGGGGCCGGGCGGGTGAGGCGGGGGCAGCGGGGACAGGGGGACAGTCCTGGTCGACCCGCCAGGGGGCGCTGCCGCTCCGCCCGCAGGAGCCGCCTGGCCCCCTCCGCCCCCAGGGCGGCTCCCCCGCCCGAGCACCGGCAACGATATTGACATTACACCAACCGCACCCCCACATGGATTCAGACCACTGAGTCTACGTGCTGATTCTTCCTTCTGAGCCCTCCGAATGACAAGAGGAGTTGCCCATGGACAGTTGTCCCGTGCTGGGGGCTGGTTGTGCTCCCCAGGAGGGGCAAAAAGCTGTAGTTGATCTCTCCACAGAGCCTCCTCATGGCAAAGATGGGCAGTTCCAAGCACACCTGATGGAAAAGACTCTCCTCTTCATTCCCTCCTGTCAGCTATTTACACACATTGCCAGTGTCCCCCCTGAGCCGTCTCTTCCCCAGGCTGTACACTGTCAGCCCTCTCAGCATATTCTCATAGGAAAGATGCTCCAATTCTCACACCATTTTGCTGGTCTCACTCCAGTATCTTTCTTGTATTGAGGAGTGCAAAAGTGGAGTGAGCACTCAACAGTACTGAGTAGAGAGGATCAGGTCCTTCGTCCTGCTGGTTGACTCTCTTCCTACTGCAGCCCAGGCTGCTGTTGGCCTTCCTTGCCATGAGGGTCCGTTGCCACAGCAGACACAGGAACACCCCAGAACTGCTGAAACTGAGCGGGACACAGCAGCGAGTATTCAGGAGCAGTATCCCAGCTGCTTGTCCAGCTCTTCCTCTTCCCTCAGCATGCACCAGAGACCACTGTTGGAGAAGAAGACTCTTGGTATGAGACATGACTTCTCCTGTGTTTTTACCTTGTTGAAAAAACAACCAAACAAACAAACAAACAAAAAAACCCCAACAGGTTGGAATCTATGGGCACAGATTATCTCATTCCACACATTTCAAGTGACCCAGGTGCTTCTTTACACCTACCATACATCTGAAAATGAGTGCTCCTTTGGCCAAGCTTTGCCTTTTCTTTTATGCTTGTAGTTTCTCAATCATTCTGAGAAGTGAATGCCACGACAGCATTGCTACAGGTCTTGCAGGGAGACATTTCAGAGACTGAACTCAACATGGAGTTTCTCCCCAGAGCCGACTCAGGAGAATCAATTTCCTCTGGGCACAGGAGACTTTCAGCTTCTTAAAGAACTTTCTTGCCTGAAGAACTCCAGCAAAGGCCACTGTAAGGACAAGTGGAAGGCGAGAGCTGCTGGTTCACTAAGGCTGGCAGATCAAATCCCTTTTCTTTTCAAAGGGAAGAGCAAAGAAAAGGGAAAGTGATAAACAAAGCACAAAATGACACTGATCTCTCAGTAGGTGATAAGGGAGACAAGGAGGGAGACCAGAGCTCTGCAGCCTCTAATTGATGGGCCATTGGGAAACTGCAGGTGTAGCTTTGTAGTGGGACAGGCTGAGCTTTGGAAGTGACAGGAAGTGACAGGAAGAACAGGAGGATTTGCATGTTTGAGCAGAGTCCTGTGGGACTAGACAACACTTCTTAAGGCATGTGGAGGGGAAGAGTCAAAGGTGGGGGGAAAGAGGAGACTGGGGAGGATCAAGGGGAGACAATAGAGAGGGGGAAGAATAAAAGGTGGTACCTGCACCTAAGCAGGAGTTGGTCAGTGCAATTGTTGGGGTGGCCCCTGTGCCTGACCACTACAGCCCCCCCACCTTCTTATTAAATCCTTTCTTAAGAAGGAAAGGGAAAGGTTATGTCAGCCTGGAGACCCTCCACATCTCTAGGAACCTCATTTGAGAACATGACGAGGTCCAGCACATCATCTATGAGGACAGGAGATGAGGACTTCACTGCAAGCAGACCAGGAACAGCCCCTTCCCATCATGGCATTCCCTCAGTTACCAGGACATCTCCTTTTGGAATTGTTGAGAAATGCTGAATGAGCCACAGATGTTCTTGGTGGAGGAGGGAGAAACCATGAATGAGACTTTCAGGCAGAGGAAGTATAGATCTCTTCCCTTCCCCACTTCTACATTTGCTCCCCCCCAGAGTGGTTTCCGGCAGCTCTGGTATCTTGGGGCTGGGAGGTGCTTTTCTGACTCTCTCACTCAAGAAACAAGCAGGCTGTTCTCGGCATGCACCTTGGGTACCTGGTCCTCACTGCCTTCCTGGGGCAACTGCTGGGTAGGTCTTTGCTTTCTATAAATTCATCCTTCTTCTTCTTCTCCCAAGGAAACTCCCACCAACCTCATCAGGATCATGCAGAGAACTACTCATGATTAAAGGGAAAACACAAGGTAATGTCACCTCACATTTGTGTTTTTGCACCAGTTCTCTAAAGATTCTCTTAGTGTTAGAAGGAGAGGAGAGGAGAGGAGAGGAGAGGAGAGGAGAGGAGAGGAGAGGAGAGGAGAGGAGAGGAGAGGAGAGGAGAGGAGAGGAGAGGAGAGGAGAGGAGAGGAGAGGAGAGGAGAGGAGAGGAGAGGAAAGGAAAGGAAAGGAAAGGAAAGGAAAGGAAAGGAAAGGAAAGGAAAGGAAAGGAAAGGAAAGGAAAGGAAAGGAAAGGAAAGGAAAGGAAAGGAGGAGATGCCTCTGATCACTTCTTTCCCTGTTCTCTCCTGTTTGATCAATCACTCTCTGCCTCTCTTTTCTGACCTACGTGCTGTCACCATAGGAGCTCTCAGCTCTCTCTGCACTCCCACATTTCTCCCTTCACAATCCCAATCATTAACAGCAGATCCTGTCAAAGCAGTTACACGGACTTTAAAGCTCTCATCCCATTGACATTACCAAGGTGTCCCATTCTACCTCTGGGCTGGTACATGTCTGTCATGACCTCCAGTTTCCTCCTAGTTATTGACACAGACAGGACTCCCTCTTTTGAATATTCAGCTCAGTTGTGTGTTGACTCAGGAGCCCAATAAATGACAGTGATTGGGAATCAGGATGAATCTTTTTGTCATAACTCTGCAGGCTTCTCAATCTGCTGGGGGTGTGCTGGTCCCAGCACATGAAGGTCAGGCATGACAGGCTGTTCCCTGGTCCTCTGGGCAGTGGGAGCAGGGAGGAGGACCAGGGACACAGCACAGCTCTCCTCAGAGTCCAGCTCTAATCTCCTGCCCAGAACTACTCTGCACCTTGTTGTCCCCACACATCAGGATTCTCCTGCGGGGCAAGAGACAAGGAGACTTCTCCAGCAGAGTTTGGCATTCATTCCTGTTTTGCTTTCCAGAGCCCTTCCCTGCAGAGTTCCTGACCTTCACTTTCTTCCAGGCACCATGGGGCAGGTCACCGTCACCCAGCAAGAAGGACAAGTCACAGTGAAGCAGAGAGACACCTTCCAAACAACCTGCACATACCAGACACCCACCTTTCAAGGCTTGCTCTGGTACCAGCAGAGGAAAGGCCAAGCTCCCCAGCTGGTCTCATATCACGCAGGATCTGGACTCAAGCGCAGCGACCGTTTCAGCACAACTCTGAACACCACGGGGAAATACAGCGTCCTGCAGGTGGAGGAAGTCGAGGTGTCTGACAGTGCCTTGTACCTCTGTGCTGTGCAAGACACCCTGGTGCAGGGAGCTTCCTTGGCTGTGCAAGAACCCCAGGGAGGGAAGGGATGAGTCTGTGCAAGACTGAGCTTGTGGGGTGGGGCCCTGAGCTGTGCCCTGGCAGCGCTGCTTCCTCTGTGCCCCCAGGGATCTGCAGGGGAAGATCCTGTGATGTAACATTTTCTGTCCATTCCAGACACCATTTATGCACACATGGTCTTCAATATTCTCATACTAAGTCAAGGTAGTTTCTTTTTCTTGCCAATGCATGGAAAGCTCCGCTGTTTGGCAAAGTGCAAGCAGCACACACAAGAGCCATTGCATTGACATGCTAGTGATTTGTTCATCTTGACCACAAGTAATAAGCACACGCACACCTGTCCTCCCTGGCAGTAATAGGGTTTGTCTTGTCTTGAGGGGACACCTTATTACTATTTCCATTCTGCTGTTTCCCTCTTGAACTTCAGTCATCGCAGGTGTTTTTAAGATGTGCTGGACTGTTTCTTTCTCCTATTGATATGTGAATATATTGATATGCAATGGGTACAGACTGAAACACAGGAGGTTTTATCTAAACATAAGGAGAAACTTCTTTATTTTGAGGTGCCAGAGCCCTGGAAATGGCTGCCCAGAGAGGTTGTGAAGTCTCCGTCTCTGGAAACATTCAGAACCTGTCTGGATGCAATCCTGTGTGATCTGTTCTAGGTGAAACTCCTTTAGTGGGAGGGTTGTACTAGATAATCTCCAGACATTCCTTCCAAACGTAACCATTTTGTGATTCTGCGAATCTATGTGCCCGGCAAAAATATGAAGAAGGTTATTCTGGGACTTATTGAAGAACATCTGAATGACAATGCAGTCACTGGTCACAGCCAACATGGGTTCCTGGGTGGAAAGTCCTGCTTGACTGACTTAATTTGTTTCTACAAGGTTTCCCACTTAGTTGACCAAGGGAAGCCTGTTAATGTGGTCTTTTGGGGTTACAGTAAAGCCTTTGATACTGTCTCTCACAGTATCCTCCTGTACAATGTGTCCAACACACAGATGGAGAAGCACACAATGCATTGGGTGAGCAATTGGATGATGGGCCGGGCTCAAAAGGTTCTAGTAAATGTGGTTCTGCTGGGCTGGTGACCAGTCACTAGTGGAGTTCTGCAGGGACCCATCTTAGGGCCAGTCCTCTTTCATGTCTTTATAAATGACTTCGACTCAGGACTTGAGGGATTGCTTACTGAGTTTGTTGATGACACAAAATCAGGGCGAGCTGTTGACACTCTTGAGGGCAGAGAGGCCCTGTAGAGTGATACAGACAAATTGGAGAACTGGACAATCACCAAGCACATGAAGTTCCACAAGAGCAAGTGCTGGATTTTGTACCCGGGACACAGCAACCCTGGCTGTACAGACAGACTGAAGGACAAGATGCTGGAGAGTAGCTCTGCAGAGATGGATCTGGAGGTTCTGGTCGACAGCAGGTTGAACATGAGAAAACAGTGTCCCTGGCAGCCAAAGGGGACCCATGTCCTGGGTACATCCAGCACAGCATGGCCAGCTGGGCAGGGAGTGGATTGTCCTGCTCTGCCTCACCTGAGGTATTAGAGACAGTTCCGGGCACTACAGGATAAAAAGGTTTTAAAGCTACTGGAAAGTGTCCAGAATAGAGCTACAAAGTTGGTGAAGAGTTTGGGGGTGAAGCCATATGAGAAACAGCTAAAGTCACTTGGTTTTGTTGGCCTGGATAAGAGGAGACTGAAGGGAGAATTCATGGCGGTCTACAGCTTCCTTGTAAGGGGAAGACGAGGGACAGATGCTGAGTTCTTCTCTCTGACAACCAATGGCAGGATCCATGGGAATGGCTGGAAGATGGGTCAGGGGAGGTTTCGGTTGCATATTAGGAAAAGATTCTTCCCCCAGACAGTAGTGGAGCACTGGAACAGGCTCCCCAGGGAGGAACTCACAATACCAAGCCTGACAGTATTCAAGAAGAGACTAAATAATGGCCTCAGACAAAAGGTGTGAACTGTGGGATTGCATACACAGGGATAGGAATTTGGCTTGATGATCATTGTGGGTGCCTTCCAGCTCAGGATGTACTATGAAAGAAGAATTTCTGGGAAAAATGCCCTTGGTTCAAACCCTAAAACACACATGGATCCTTTTCCCTTTTATCTACTTTTCCAAGATCATTTTTGTTGGGCAGGCAAAGCAGGGATCACACCAAGAGCCAGGAGCAGCCCTCTGGCAGCGCTTTGGCCAAAGGCCTCACTCGCATGTCAGGAGAAATGCCATCCCTCCCTCTTCTACAAGGACAAACAGAGATGGTATCATCATTGCAAAGGACCTGAGGTACCTGGTGCTCGTTGCAAGGTTGAGTGCAGTAGGGTCAGGAAGTGCAACTGTCCTGCCATTGATGGTAGTTATTAAAGTATGACTAGGGCAAAGACATTTGACATTCAGTTGAAATGTGCTTATGAAGCTTTTGGCATTCAGTCATTCTGAGATCTGCTTCATTTGGCATAATTCCCTGGTGGAGGACAGTGCTACGGGGTTTTCTGTCCTTACACTTACACACCTTCGGGAGGACAACTGGTGGTTCATGCAGGAAACAGGATATGAGTCCGTAGTGACTGCCAAGAGACATTTCCACTGATCAAAAGGGATGAGATTTAAATGTAAAAGAAACCTTTTCCCCCAGAATGGCAGCCAATTCCTGAGCACAAACTCAGCCCATCTGCAGCTCTCTTGGCATGTGCAACCAGTACTGCCATATCTGCTGATCTTCACCTTCTCCTGTATGCTGTGGTCAGAGCAATTCGCTCTCCCTCAGAAATGCACCCTTTCAGTGTCCCCGTTTCTGTGCTGGATGTCCTCACCTCCCGCATGCTTAATTACCATTTCATCCTTGACACATTCAGCAGTGGATGTCAATTTTCCCTGCTACTCCCGCCCATGACCACGGTCCATAACCCCAATATTGGGTGATGGAGGGGAGAGGAAGGTGCAGTAGCAGCTATGGGCCATCCCAAGGGCTGTTCCAAGCTTTACTGCTCTTGCCATTCTGCAAAGCAAATCACCTTCCAGAGCCCCACACCCACCCCCTGTCACTCCGGCACAGCTCTGGCCACAGCAAGGGAACATCCTCACTCAAGAGCTCAGGGGGCTGCTGACCCCTCAGGGCCTCTTGCCTTACTGGGCATTCGTGGGCAGAGGCACAGCAAGGCAAGACCTGGTGGTCACTGACAGCAGAGTAGCCAGGGATGATTTCCTCAGGTCCAAGGGAAGGTGCCCAAAAGAGGAGCCACTGCAGACTGTCCCAACCTCTCATTCCTCTATCAATGGAGAAAGACCTTCTTGTGCCTTCACCCGCTTTCCACCCCAGAGTAACGCCCTTCTCCTTTGGCAGTCTGGGGAGAGTTCACAGGGGGAAGGACCACATGGAGGACAAGCTTGAGGGCAGCAGAACTTTAATGCATAGAAGAGGGAAACAATGTCACTGCAAGTAGAGGACAGCAGTGCAGGAATCCCCAGAGGAATCCACAAGTCTGCAGTCCATGGTCATTAAGAAGTTTGTGCATGATGTTCATCTGCCCACCCCATAGAGTGAGAGAAGACAGCTGATTCCCAACAGGTTGGACCTGGGGGAACCCTGTTGCCAAGGAGAACTGAAGCAATCAAAGAAAAAGGTAGGAAAGGTAAAGCCATTCAGCTATACTGAAAACACATTGGCCAGCACCATGTTTTGAGTTCCTCAAGGTGTCTCCCTGGGCCCTTCCCAGATTCTTTATCAGCGCAGGTACCTTCTGCCAAAGTAGCGGCTGGAAATGCCAGAGAGGTCACAGCAGCCAGAGTTGATGGGCACTCCATCACAGCTGAGGATGCTGCCAACAGCAGCAGAGGTGGAGGAGCCCACAACGGTGTTCTGTGGGAAGGAGCTGAGGATGGGTCCAGGCAGGGTCACCACCACAGGGGAGGGCTCGATGACAACGGTGGAGTTCTGGCACTGCCTGACACAGGGCTCATTGCAGCTGTTGGCCAGTGGGGTCGGACCACAGGGCTGGCAGGGCAGGCACTGGTTGTAGCAGGACATTTCTTGAGGGTGGATATGAAGCTGTGAGAGAGAGCAGGGAGAAAGCAGAGCATAGAAGTGTGTGAGAAGCAGCCTGGTTACCCTGTCAGAAAGAAGCCAAGGCCACTACTGAGTGGGGAGCTGGAAGCTGTGCCAGGAGCCACACAGTCTTCATGACACTAAAAGGAGCAGCCTGGCACAGAGAGGCTCTCTCTCTCCTACTGAATACACCAAAAGCCACCTCTGCCACCTCCCAGCCTCTTCCTAAGCAGAACATTTTCCCACTCCCCTCTCCCTAGACAAGAAGAGGCGATTCACAGGAGAGATCATAGACAGTATCAGCTGAGATGTCCATTGATGAGAGAAATGCCAAATTGGAAGAGGAGAAGAGGTTTCAGACTCACCTGGTTCCTGGGAAGAAGGAGCCAAGAGAAGTGGATGAGAGAGTAAGACCCTGGGCTGCCTTTTATACCTGCCCTTCATTGCTGCAGGACCAGAGAGAACCTTGGCAGAGGTAACAATTTTCTGACAAGCTCATTTTGAATGCAAACCATCACAGCTAACGAGATGGGCTGTGCTTTAGTTTCCTATACTGCTGCCTTTTCATTTCCAGGTTTGTTCCATGCCCATTCCTCAGTGAAGGGTTCTTATGATCCCTGGGATGAAAGGCCCAAGCATTTCTCAGGCAGCAATGAAGCAATGCAGGCAGAAGATTCAACTGAAGAGTTTGATGGGTCTAGAGCAGACAAATGAGGTCATCCTGGGACACTCTCTTGGGTCTCTTTGAACTGCCATTCTCAGGAAAATTTAATCCTCCTCAGCTGGATGCCCATGGGTTCACATGCATGAGGACGTGCCAAGTCCTCGTCTTTCCTGACCTCCTCAGATCACCACTATGGTTCATTTTTTATACCATTCCAGGCCTGTGTGCTACGCTGTTCGGTTATGATCCCATCTTCTTAACACATCCCAGTCCCTGGGGTCCTTAGCAGAGTCCACGACCTTCTCCAGTACCACAGTTCATGGTGTTGCTATGGGTGTTCTTTTCCTGTGTGTACTTGCAAGCTGCCAGGTTTGTGCAGATGCATGTGGGAGCACAGATTTATGTATAATTCCATGCTAATGAGCATAAACCTATGTGTGTGTGTGTGTGTGTCCTTGGGTTTACACATCATGAGGGAACGCTCTGCTGGTGGCTGGGACATTCTCCACTACTCCCTTCATGAGCACCACAGAGCACCAGGGTCCCAGGGTCAGAAGGAGCCTGAGTGTAGCTGAGTGGTGATCGCACCCGCCTACTGGAGATCTGTCCAGGGAAGAGGCTCTGAAATGCAGTCCCCGTCTCCTGAGACATCGTTTTCCTGCCACTCCAAAGTTCTTGCTCCTCTGCCACGTATTTCAAACCACAACAAGGATGGTTTCACTTGAGTTTGATTACTTGATTTAACTCAATGTAACAACATTGGGTGTGTCTCAACATGGCTGTCAGTCTCCCCTCCCTGCATCTCCAGGCCAGGACACAGCTGCTCTCCCCAGTGCTAGAGAGTTCAAAAGGATGAGGTTTGCTTTTATGGGAAAGAAGGAAAGCTGAGGAATCCTGCACAACCTTGTGCTGGCCATCCCTGAGTGAATCTGCTTCCAATGCATTCTTAAATGTGTCTGAGATGGAACACATCCCACCACACTGGATTTGGGAATCAATCCCCAAAGCCAGCCACAGTCCCTCTTTCTAACCAGGTTTGTGTCTCAGTGGGTGCATTTTCTAAGCCTCCGCTCATGAATTTCCATCAGCTGGATCTCAGATATGACTTGTGGAAGGTGCAATTGTGAACTTTCCCCCTTCCATTTATTGACCTCAGGAAGATCAGTGACAGGGAGCTCTATTGGGAGAACTCAGCCAGGGCTGATTCCCCTCTCCATGAAGCTGCTTCTGACCTGTGGCTCTAGTGATTCTGAGGGTGAACCTCGTTGCTGTCTCCTGGAGGATGTGGGGTTTTAAGGGAGACCCAGAGGAGCATGAGACAGCAGTGCGCCCTTGCAGCAAAAAGGAGCAACTGCATCCTGTGCTGTATTAGTGAAAGTGTTGCCCTCAGGTGCAGGAACATGACCCTGTCTCATTTGAGGTCTCACGTGGAGTAGTGCGGCCAGTTTGGGATTGCCTGATCCACAAAGGGAATGAGTTCATCAAATACAACCATGTATCTTCAGGGGCTGATGAACATGCATATCAAAGAGAACGAGAGAACTGGGTCTGTTCTTCTTGGAGATGTTTCAGGGGAGGGAGAGGGAGAGGAAGAGGAGGAGACGGAGAAGGAGGAGGAAGAGGAGGAGCCGGAGGAGGCGGCCGTGCCGAAGCAAGGAGCCGGGGCTGGCAGGGGCAGCGAGACGCGGGCGGCGGAGCGGCGGGATGCGGCGGTGCCGGGGCGCAGGGCTGGCGGGACTGGCCGCGGTGCTCCTGGGTGCGCGGGGCTGGCGGGGCTGGGTGGGGGCCGGGTCTCAGCCTGGAGCGTTCCCAGGGGACCTCAGCACCAGCTCTTCCCTCTCCTTCAACGTGTCCTTTCCCTCTCTCTGCCTCTCTGACATCTTTTATGATCCTTTCCCACCCCTCCACGTCCCCCCTTCCTGTTCTCCCTCTCTACTCTTCCTCTCTTCTCCATTGACCTACTCATCTTTGGACCCATCTCTCCATGCGTCTACTATCTCTTCATGATCCCCTCTTCACACTCTCTGAAACGCCTTTCTCATCTGTTCCCTCTGCTTTTTTTACATCTGTAGGCATAAGTTTGCTTTCCTGCACTGCACCATACATCATGCTATTCCTCTGTTCATTTAGCAATTATTCTTCTTCTGAATTCAGCCCTCCATGTTTCACTGCAACACACCAAAATCTCCCATCGCCTTTCCCTGTCACCTTTCATTCATCTGTGCACATGACTGTCATTTGGTCTCTCAATGCATCAGTTTCAGATTCCATGCCAGCCTTCTGTCCTTGCTCAACAGACCCACACAAGTATAATCTGCCAACCATGTCAAGGAGTATATTTTCCCCAATTCTTCCGGTCTCGCTCTCTGTCACTGACACTGTTCCTAAAGATTTCTCTTGGGAAAGTGCCATCAGACCTGGGTGATCTTCGGTGATCTTTGGTCTTTCCTTCTCCTTTCTCTGCAGTGGCCGGAGCCAGAGCTCAGGTGCAACAGGACCTGTCAGCAGAGACCACCGAGGACACCGGCATCAGCATCAACTGCTCACACCCCAACATACAGTCAAACGAGGTCATTTACTGGTACCGTCAGCTCCCAGGCCGAGGCCCCGCGTTCCTCGCACTCGGTCACAAAGGCTCCAAAGCGCTGTCGGACCCACCGGGTTGGCTGTCGGTGGCGGCAGACCGCCGGTCCAGCGCCCTGTGGCTCTCCCGGCCCCGGCGCGGGGACGCGGCGGTGTATTACTGCGCCGTGGGAGACACGGGGAGAGGAGCCGGGGCTGCGGCCGGGCACGAACCGCCGCGGGCGGGGCCGGGCGGGTGTGGCGGAGGCGGGGGGACAGTCCCTTTCCGGGCCCGCCAGGGGGCGCTGCCGCTCTGCCCGCCGGCACCACCTCACCCCGCGAAATCACAGAATGGTCGGAGTTGGACGGAACCTCTGGAGATCATCTAGTCCAACCCATCTGCTAAAGCAGGTTCACCGGAGCAGATCACACAGGAATGCATCCAGGTGGGTCTTGAATGTCTCTGGAGGAGGAGACTTCCCAGCCTCTCTGGGCAGCCTGTTCCAGGGCTCTGGCACCCTCAAAGTAAAGAAGTTTTTCTTTGTATTCAGATGGAGCTTCCTGTGCTTCAGCCTGTGCCCGTTGCCCCTCATCCTATCGTTGGGCACCACTGAAAAGAGTCTGGTCTCATCCTCTTGACATCCACCCTTGAGATAGTTATAAACACTGATGAGATGCCCTCTCAGCCTTCTCCTCTCCAGGCTGAACACACACAGCTCCCTCAGTCTCTCTTCATAAGAAAGATGCTCTAGCAATAGCCACAGGTACATCTGTCCCCTGCAGCAGTATCTGGTCTTGTCTTATCTCGAGATGGAGACAACTTAAGACTGATTGCATTACGTTCTTTCCCTCTTGAACTTCAGCCATGACAGTTAAATTTGAGGTGCTTTACCTTTACCTTCTGATCTCTCTTAGTATGACAATAAACCAAAACAAACACAAAGAAAAGCTCCTTCCAGGCAGCTCCCAGCTTGGAGCATCCATGGATCTTCATTCCCTTGTTCTTGCTGGGGAGGCAGCAAAAGCCTCAGCCACATATCAGCAGGTGTCCCATCTCTGCCACTGGAGCATGGTCCCATGGTGTCTCTGGGGATATTAAAAATTCTCATGGGAGCTTGTCAGTCCCTTCTGCTCATGTTGTATTATGAACTGGCACTTCTGGTAGCAAGTGTCCCATATCTGCTGGATCAGGAATGGTGTGCACTGCTCTCTTTCCCTAATGGGTTTTTCTGTCATTTTTTTTTTTGGGATGGGGGGGAGAGGTGGCTCCTCAAGAGAAACATCTCCATGAACAGCAGCGGTTGCAGAAACTCCCAGTGCAGGACCAGGCACTGTCCCACACTCTGCTGGCTCAGGGGGACACATGCGGCACAGCCTCGGCTCTGCAGACAGTTCCTCTCCAAGCTTCACGTTGTCATGTGTGACAACCCAATGCCTGTACCAGCCTGGGCCCCACACCCTGTTCCCTGGGCAAACACAAAGGCTACCCCAGCACAACAGCACAGCCCAGAGAAAGGCTGCATTGCCATTGACCAACAGGAGTAAATGTCACACCAGCTTTGAAAAGTGTCAAGATTGTCCAAAGCAGCTGTAACACTGAGTGCCCTTGATGTGCAACCATCCTCAGTTCCCTTGGGAGCTGCACACCCCAGTCTCCAGGAAGGAAACACCAGGCAACCAGTGACCTGAACCTATAGCAGGAGCCCCTGAATTTCTAAATTTCAGGTGCAACTGAGTAGGCTAGAGCAAGAAAGCAAGAGCAGCAGGCAGGAGTGAGGATGACCCAGACCACAGCCCAGGTCAGGCAGTGCCCACACTAGCAGGGTGCAAGGGTGCAGGTGCCCATGGCTGACTATGACTCTCTCTATCTCTGCTGCAGGACCAAAATGGATGGGCACAAGCAAACCAGGACATGGATGGGGTGTATTGAAGACAACTTTCTGATGCAGACATTCCATGAATGGACATGGGAAGAGACTCTGTTGGACCTGCTACTCACAAATGAGGAAGAACTATTGAATGATGTAGAGTTCAAGGGTAGCCTTGCCTGCAGTGACCAGGACACTGTGGAGCTCAAGATCTACAGAGGACTGAGCAAGTCAAACAGGACTGCTACGTCCCCCGCTCCAGAAGAACACGTCTCAGTCTCATCAGGGCCCTACCTGCTTGGCAGGTTGCCATGGGAAACTGTTCTAGAGCTCAGAGGGTCCCAGCAGAGCTGGCTGCCCTTCAAGGACAGCCCTGTCAGAGCACAAAGATGGTCCTCTGCCATGTGGAGGAAAAAGCACAGCTGGAGGGGAAAGCTGCAAAGAGGGTGAAGGGAACCAAGAAAAGAATCTTGGAGCCTATTGGCAGCAAAAGGAAGGGTCAGCCAATTAGAGTTCATTGCTTAGTGCAGAAAGGGACCTGGTGAAAAACGGTAGGAGAAAGGCTGATGTACTCAGTGCCTTATTCTCCTCAGTTTTTTCTCATATGGCTTCTCCTCAGGTCTATCACACCCCTGAACCTCCCCACAGATGCTATGGGAACGAAGCAGTACCCACAGTAGAAGAAGGAACAGGGAAGCTCTTACTACTATTTGGATATGCACATGTTCAAGGGCTCACTTCCAGACCCATCCAAGTGTGTTCAAGGAGCTGACTGGACTCAGTCCCTGAGAGGCAGATGGAGCAAATACTCTCAGAAATCTCGTCTATACTCATTAAGGGCCAGAAGGGAACTGGGAGCAGCTCACATGGGATTTCTGAGGGTAAATCGTGCCTCACTACCCTCAATACTTTCTATGAGGCGGTGACTGGCGCTATATGGAAGGGGAGGGACACTGGCTCTGGCGTACCTTGACTTTCACAAGACTTTGACATACCTTCATGAGTGCACACACACGCACATCCATAAGCACACAGAGATCTGAACACTCACAGGCAAAACCACACTGAACGTCTGTTATTTGGAGCTCAGATCCAACTTGCAGGCAGTGCAGTTGAGGGCTTTCCCCCTTCCCTTTAGTGACCTCAGTGAGATCAGTGCCAGGGAGCTCTGCCGGGAGAGCTCAGCCAGGGCTGATTCTCCTCTCCATGAAGCTGCTTTGAGCTGATCCCTAGTGCATCTGGCGGTGGCCAATCTCACTGCTCTCTCATGCGGTAACAGGCACTGTGGACACAGGAAGGAGAGCGGATGTGTGTATCTAGAGCACAACAAGACCTTTGGCAGCTTCTCTACTGTCATTACAAAATATGAGATGAATGGGTTCAGTGAAAGGAGGATAAGTAGGGTAAAAAATTGCCTGGACTACCAGGCTCAGGGAGTTGTGACCACAGTGCAAAGCCCAGCTGGCTGACACACATCAGTGAGGTCTAATATTAGGGATCAGTAGTAACACCAATACTGTTTGAGGTTTTCGTGAATGGCATTAGTGACAGGAAGTCTGTGGATAACAACCAGCAAGGGGAATGAGAAGTAACTGTGAGACACGGCTTTTGTTCAAAGAACCTGGACAGGCTGAAAAAATGGGCTGACTGGAACCTCATGAATGCCAAAAAGAGAAAGGCAAGGTTTTGCATATGACAGAGAGATCAGTCCCTGCAGTCATGCAGGCTGGGGCTGGCTGCCAGGGAAACAAATCAAGTGAAAATGAGATGGGGTTTTAGGACACACTTAGCTGAACATAAGGCAGCAGTGTGCCCTTGCAGTAATTAGGACCAACTGTATTCTGAGCTGTATTATTCACATTGTTGACAGTAGGTGCTGGAAAATGATCCTGCCCCTCTGTCTCATCACAGACCACATCTGGGGTACTGCATCCAGGCTGGTGGTCTGTGCTCCAAGAGGAGTAGTGACATCCTGAAGGGAGTTCAACAAAGTCCACCGTATAAATTAGGGGTCATGAGAAGGTGAGAGAATTGGATCTGTTCACCTTAGTGATGTCTCAGGGGAGAATTTCCTGTTTTCCACAATGACTTGTTCAGAGGAAAACAAGAAGATGGACCTAATCCACGGAACTGCCCAGGAAACAGGGGAAATGTCCGGTAATGGGATCTCTTGTAGATGACCTCTGCAGGTCAATTCTCACATACATTCTGAATCTGGGTCCCCCCTCCCTGACGTCTGCACAACCACGGGCACATAGGACCTCACACCTCCTCTGCCACAAACCAACTTTCAGTCATAGTGCTGGAAGTACACAGAGGCAGCTGAAGGGAGGCTCTCAGCCTCCTCACTGCCAACCGCAGGAAAGCAGTGGCTGCTGTTTCCAGCCCCTGAGCTCGGAGACAGCTCTGGGAAGCTGATCCATGTCCTGGCTCAAGGCTCTGCAGCTGCCCCAGGCTGCAGCTGGTGCAGTGTGGGTTTCTTCTTGCTGGAGGACAGACAGAGTACTTTCCCCAGGAGTCAAAGTTGTGGCTGTGCAGAGCCGTGGAGTCCTGTGAGCGGGCGACACACCGAGCGGCACCAACGCAGGACTCAGGTTCGGGGCGGAGCTGGTGGTGGAGTGGAGAGGAGAGGAGAGGAGAGGAGAGGAGAGGAGAGGAGAGGAGAGGAGAGGAGAGGAGAGGAGAGGAGAGGAGAGGAGAGGAGAGGAGAGGAGAGGAGAGGAGAGGAGAGGAGAGGAGAGGAGAGGAGAGGAGAGGAGAGGAGAGGAGAGGAGAGGAGAGGAGGAGGAAGAGGAGGAGGCGGTGACGGAGCAGAGAGCCGGGGCTGTCGGGTGGAGCAGGGCGCAGGCGGAGGAGCGGCGGGATGCGGCGGTGCCGGGGCGCAGGGCTGGCGGCACTGGCCGCGATGCTCCTGGGTGCGTGGGGATGGCGGGGCTGGATGGGGGCTGAGGCTGTGGCTGGGGTGGCGCATGCAGGTCCCTCGATGCTGTCGTCTCCTCTGGCTTTTACACGGATATCTGGCCCCTACCAGCCTCCCTTCCATCCCACATTCTCTCTAGAAATCTAATTGTTATATTCTTTGTCCAGCACTCCCTGTTTCCCCTCTTTCCTCTGAGTCTTTCCTTATAACTCATGAAGTCACTCATTTACCATGATAATTTATTTTCATTATTCTTTTGACCTCCCTTTTTGCTTTTCTAATTATTCTACTCTTCCACCCATCATTCACGCATTCATCTCTCCACCAACTGTTAATGGACATTTCTGTTCCAGCACATGTTGACAACTTCTGTAAACTCTTCTCCTCATCATCTCTCTATGTTCCTGACTTCTTCTGTGGCATTTGTCCTGGGAAACAGCAGGCAGGGCTGTGCAGTTTATCAGGTATATTTCTTATTTTTCTCCCCGGCAGTGGCTGTGGGCAAAGCACAGGTGCAACAGGACCCGTCGGCAGAGACCATCGAGGGCACCGAAATCAGCATCAACTGCTCACATCCCAACATAAAGACAACCGACTACATCTACTGGTATCGTCAGCTACTGGGCCGACGTCCCGAATTCCTCACACTCGGTCACAAAGGCTCCAAAGCGCTGTCGGACCCGCCGGGTTGGCTGTCGGTGGCGGCAGACCGCCGGTCCAGCGCCCTGTGGCTCTCCCGGCCCCGGCGCGGGGACGCGGCGGTGTATTACTGCGCCGTGGGAGACACGGGGAGAGGAGCCGGGGCTGCGGCCGGGCACGAACCGCCGCGGGCGGGGCCGGGCGGGTGTGGGGAGAGAGGGGAGAGCCCCTGACCGGACCCGCCAGGGGGCGCCGCTGCTCTGCCCGCGGGGGCCGCCCGGCCCCGCCTGATCCCGGGGCGGTTCCCCGCCCCGACCGCTCCGGCTTCAGCATCTCTTGGTCCTCCTTGCAGTCGCTGCCTTGGTTCAGGACCTCTTCTCATCGATGGTTGCTGCGGGTCTGTGCTCCTGAAGGCAGCAAAGAGCTGTGCTTGTGCAGCGCTACATGTGGAGTCTGAGACGATCTGTGCAAGGCAGGGAGGGGAGTAGGGTGCTTTCCACAAGCTCTCTTGCTTCCTCAGAAACGGCTCAGAGCTTTCTGGGAAATGTGGCATCCTCTGGCCTGTCTGTAAAGACCTGCAGCATCGTCTCAGAAATGCATCGCAGAGGTCACTGATTTCCCTTCAGCCTATGGAAGCCTGGTCCTCCTCTTGCCTCTCTCCTCCTCCCACCTAGAATGCTGAGCTCTTTTTGCCTTTTAGGAAGGCAAAGTGACAGCTGTAGGTCCTTCACACGGGGACGTGGCACAGGGAGATCATGGTGTCACAGCAAACTGACCCCAAGTCCTTCAAGGAGATGCTCAGCTTAGTGGGTGTCTCATCAGCGCTTATCTCCCTTGTGAAAACACACCAACAGATCCCGTCCAGTGTTTTTTCCCTTCCCGAGGATACACACAAGGATCTCAAACCTACGTATGGAGAAACACTCATAGGATCCTTGGGCATTCACATGGTGCAATTAGGAATGATGCAATGAAGAAACCAATGCCCTGAGGAGTTTTCAGAGTTGCAGTGGGAGTCAGCCCGTACATGGCAAAGACCCATTCCAACAAACCAGAAATGTTTGTCAGAGCTCTGCCATGTTCTCTTTACTGTGGTTTGCCACCTGCTCCTCAGCTCTGGCAGGGCCAGGCTTTCATCTGCACTCAAGTGGTTACCTTGCCTTGCAGCTGTGATTGATTTTATTTCTCCAACACCAACAGACACAAGGGATTTATCCCAGGACATCTCTGGTTCCTCTCTCTAGGCTGGGTAGCTGATTCTTTCCGGACATGACAAAGCTGTTCCAAACAGAGCAGTACATTGCCCTGAATGAAGCACAAATATAGCAAAGCATGGTGAACCCAAAGTGGCATGTGACTTAGTCTTCTCCATGGGTCTCCTAACAGTGGTGGGAATGGGCTCATCCTTGTCACTGTGTGGAGTGAGCAGTCCCTGTAGTTCTAATCTAATTCTTCCTTGGCAGACTTTCCTTCCTGGAGATCTCCTGCACCACCCCCCTTGTCCCCAAAATGCTGGAGACTTTTTCTGGCACCAGGCCTACCATTTCAGATTCCTGCTGTCATTTTTCCACATCTTCATGAGCATGACTGAGTTTATGACCCTCTCAACCATGTTCTTTGATCGTTATATCACAATATGCAAATACTCTGTAAAACACTCTATCATGACAAAGAAAGTCCACTTCCTGCTGGTGCTGGGAGCATGGGCAGTGGGCTTTGTGCTCATCTTCTCCCAGGTGGCTCTGCTTTTGAAGCCTCCTTTCTGTACCAAGAACATTGTTGACTATTTCTACCATGCTGTCAGGCCAGGATGGGCATGGCAAATTGGGTCTGGGTCGACCTTGACTGGATGCCAGGTGCCCACCAAGCTGCTCTACCACTCCCCCACCATCAGCTGGACAGGGGGAGAAAATACAAAGAAACGCTCATGGATCAATATAAGGACATGGAGATCACTCATCAATTTCTATTACAGGCAGAACAGTCGACTCGGGGAAATCAGTTGAATTTATTACCAATGAAATGAGAGTAGGATGATAAGAAAGAAGAACCAATCTCAAACACCTTCCTCCCGCCCCTCCCTTCTTCCAGTCATTTCCCTATGTGCACTGTGGGGAGTTCCTCTCCTCCCACAGAGTGTAGGGTTTTGTTTGGGCAGGACCAGATCCTCGGGTGTCAGGGAGTCAAGTGGTTTCTGTCAACCCACCACACCTGTGCTTGGACAAGTGTTCCACAAGCAGAGCTGTAGCCTGGCCTGGCTCAGAGGTGCTGGAGTTGCTGGGCAGCTGAGTGCTTGTGGGGGATGTCCCAGCGTGCACTCTGTGGTTGGGCTGGTGTCTGCAGGTTCCACTGTATCCCCAGGGCAGGATTGGTGCTGTGCCCTGGGGCTGCCTGTGAGGCAGGGAGAGAGTGGAGGACTCTGGGAGTCCCAGGCAGGGTGAGGAGCTGGATTGCCCAGATGCTGGCACTTCACCCCAGTGGTAGTGATGCAGGTCTGGTGTGGGAGGAGGGGAGGCCTTTGTCTCTGGACATAGCAAGAATATGTCCTGTGGCCAAAGAGATGGAGAGGGTCAGTGTCTCTGCCCCAGGTCTCAAGCAGGAGGAATGTGCATGGAACTTTGCCTAATCTGTTGGGTCCTCTGTGCCTGAACCCCTCTTTTGAGCTTCACAAGCTGTGGGACCCTGAAGAGCCAACTTTCTGTAGGGACACCGTCTGTAAGCTGTGGAAGGCTGCTGAAAATTGGGGATTTGCTTCAGGAATGCTCAAGGGACAGACGTTTCGTGTCACTGAGACCTGCAGAGCTTGGCTTACAGAGTCCTTATCAACCCTGTTTGCAAGGGAGATGACATCAATACCTGAAAACCTCTGTCACCCCACTTCATCATTAATCAGTGTGCTGTTTTGCCTCAAAGAGAATTAATTTTCTTCATGCCATTAGAACACTTTCTTTTTCTGTAGCCAGCATGGTCATGTGGATTTAGTTTGAGAACAAGAAGATAACACCCCAGGACAGAGTTAAAGTTTTTTAATTGTTATCTGGGAGCCAAGGACTTTCAGAGCACTCTTTCTCTCTCCGTGACAGTCAGGCAAGAGCAGGTGATGTTGATGAAGGACTTTGGAAACTGTCCCTCCAGAAGAAAAGGATCTCTGTCAGTGTTTGAACTTACCAGTTGGGAAAAGGGCAATATCCACAGCCCCTATGTGGATGGGTGCATGGCTGGCTGGCTGACTGGGTGGATGGGTGGATGGACAGATGTGTTCTGCTCATCACACTGACCCTGGCTGAGGCCTCTGATGTGTTTTTGATCAAATCAGTGCCCAGTAGCATTGGTCAAACAAGAGGAATGGTTGTGAATGAACGTTGCCTGCCACAACCATCTCACGGGTGTTCCATTGCCACCTGCAATTCTCAAGGGGACTAGGATGATCAGCTCCTGCACAGAAGTTTTCAGGAGCAGAGCAGGTCCTGACATAGCAGTACCTCGGGGGTGCTGGTCTCGAGCAAAGCTGCTCCATCCACTCTCGTGCTGTCCCTTGGGGACACCTTTTGTCCTTTTCTCCTTCCCTAGCACAGCAGTGACCAGAGCAAGAGGTGTCCCATGCCCAGGAGCCTGCAGGGTGTCTTGCCTCCATTGCCCCCCACAGAGTCATAGCTTTGCACCTGAGGATAACAGAGGTTGTGTTTCTTGTTTGCAGGAACTCTGGGTGTATGTTTGGGCCAAGACACTGCAAGGTGAGTGCTGATTGCCACTTGCTCTGTGGTGACTGGGTTGTTTTCTATACTGTCACAGGAAAATGCCCCAAAAAGGTCCAGTGCACTGGGTCTCAGTAGCTTGTTTTCCCTGAGCAGCTTGGGAGGGTGCACATGGAGGAAAGTCCCACCCCTTTGCCATTTTAAAGTTCACACAGAGTATCTGACTGCATTTCACAAAGAGTGAAGGCTGGATTTGGAGAGCCTTGCAGTTAGGGGAGCAGAAGAAAAGGAAGGAAGGGAAAAAGGAAGAGAGGAAGAAAGGAAGAGAAAGAAAGGAAGAAAGGAAGAAAGGAAGAGAAAGGAAGAAAGGAAGAGAAAGGAAGAAAGGAAGAGAAAGACAGGAAGGAAGGAAGGAAGGAAGGAAGGAAGGAAGGAAGGAAGGAAGGAAGGAAGGAAGGAAGGAAGGAAGGAAGGAAGGAAGAAATGGATAAGGAAACATGATCCATGTTCATGTTCATGGATTCATTCTTTGTCCAGCACTATGTCTGTACTTCCTGGGGAGCCTTCCCAAGGGCCACGTCCAGTGGCTTTTCCAGGGGAGGCACTTTCTGCCACAATAACAGCTGAAAATGCCAGAGAGGTCACAGATCCAAGAGTTGATGGGCACTCCATCACAGCTGAGGATGCTGCCAACAGCAGCAGAGGTGGAGGAGCCCACAACGGTGTTCTGTGGGAAGGAGCTGAGGATGGGACCAGGCAGGGTCACCACAACAGGGGAGGGCTCAATGACAACAGTGGAGTTCTGGCTCTGCCTGACATATGGCTCATTGCAGCTGTTGGCCAGTGGGATTGGGCTGCAGGGCTGGCAGGGCAGGCACTGGTCATAGCAGGACATGCTCTAAGGCTCTGGATGTGCAGGGATGAAGCAGAGCACAAAGGTGGGTGAAGAGCAGCATGCTTACACTGTCACAAAGGAACAAAGGCCACTACTGAATGGGCACATGGAAGCAGTGCCAGGAGACAAAGAGTCTTCATTGATTCAGCCTGCCAGGTCTCTACAAAGAGAAGGGAACCTCTCTTCCAGTGAATAAACCAGAAGACCCAGGTTCCTTGAGCAGACATTCTCTGCACTTGCCTCTCCCATGGCAAGGAGTTCCAGGACCAAGAAGTGAACAAAGCCAAGTTCAGCTAAGAGGTGTATTGAGGAAAGATCTGACTTTGAAAGAGGAGAAGAGACTTCAGACCCACCTGGCACCCAAACAGAAGGAGGCAAGAGAAGTGGATGAGAGAGCAGGCAGGGACTTGCCTGCCTTTTATACCTGCCCTTCATTGCCGCAAGGCAAGAGGCACCCTTGGCAGGGGTAACAATTTTCTGACAAGCTCATCTTGACTGTAAACCATCACAGGTAATGAGATGGGTGGTGCTTTGGTTTCCTGCACTTCTGCCTTTTCATATCCAGGTTTGTGTCATGCCCCTTCCACAATGAAGGCTTCTTCTAATCCCTGAGATGAAAAGCCCCCAGGATTTCTAGGGTAGTAATGAAGCGGTGCAGGCACAAGACTCAGCTCAAGTGCTGCATTTGTCTGAAGCAGACAAATGTTGTCATTCTGGGACACCCTGTTGGGGCTGAAGTGTCGCTCTCCGGAAGAAGCTCCAGGGATCCTCAGCTGGATCCCCAGATGCTCCTGTGCATAAGGACACGCCATATCCATCTCTTTCCCTCCCTCCTCAGCTCACCCCCAATGGTCACTTTTTTCCTACCCAGGTGTGTGCATTATGCTGCTGGTTTTGACCCATCCTGCCCAGCACTGCCCTCAGGACAAATTATTGGACTGTTTTGACTGATCTCCTCTCTGTGCAGTCTGTGAGTACACAGACAATGCCATGGGCTTGCCTGGGGCCTTGTCCTTCCCCAGAATGCTCTAGCGTTGCTGTGGTTCCCCCCAGGTGTCCTCAATAGAATCTACAGTTTCTTGTGTTGTTACATGTATTCTTGTCTTGTGTGCTATTGTGAGCAGCTCTTTTTGTGTGAATTCACTTGAGAGCACAAATTTGTGCGTGATTCCACACCTGTGTGTATGAGCCTGTGTGCGTGTGTCCTTGTCACTCATCAGGAAGAAATGAGGCACTCACAGCAGGGACACTCTCTATTGCTTTGTTCATGAGCAACATGTGTCCAGGGTCAAAAGGAGCCCAAGTGCACTTCAATGGCATGAAACTGCTAGAGATCTGACCATGCAAGAGGCGCTGAAATGCAGCACCTGTCTCCTGAGCCCTCCTTTTCCTGCCCCTCCAAACTTGCCCTCCTCTACTGTTGATTTCCAGCCACAACAATGATGGTTTCGCTCCAGTTTAGATCCTTCATTTAATTACAAGTTACAGTATTTGAAATGCCTCAGCACAGTGGGAAGTCCCCTCCACATCTCCCTCCATGTGAGGGCACAGCCACAAGACAGCTGAGGAGGGTGGGGATTGCTTTATGGGCAAGGACAAAGACTGAGAAATCCTGCACAACCATGTGCTGGCCATCCCTGAGTGGATGTGCTTCCAATGCATTGCTGAATGTGTCTGGGACGGCACAGAGCCCACGCTCGTGTCCAGGACAATGTCAAAGGTACTTGTGCAGCCCATGGATTAGGTGTTGTGCCATGTAGGGACTATGACCTTGGATGAGACAGGTATTGAATGAAGAGAACATGGACTCTACTGTCGCTGTGCTGTGAGTGGAAGGAAAGACCCTGTGGCTTGCACAGGAAAGACAAAGAACTGATAACTGCTTTGGACTTCAGCACCCAGGACCACCATGTCCCGCACTGGAATCTCAGTCTGAGTGCGCAGCAACTGTCCGTGGAAGGGAAGAGACTTTGGCTTTGAGGACACATCCTCCAAAGCCTGGTATTTTCCCACAGGGGTGAACAGAAGAGACCCTCTTTCCAAGAAGGGCTCTGCATAGTGAATAAAGTTCCTGAGCCCATCTTCCCTCCTGAATGTTTGTCTGCCTGAGCTAAGGTCCAACTTGGAGACAGCACAATGGAGAGCTTCCCTCCTTCCCTCCAGTGATCGCAGTGAGACCAGTGCCAGGGAGCTCTGCTGGCAAAGCCAGGGCTGATTCTCCTCTCTGTGGAGCTGCCTCTGAGATGAAGATTTAGTGTAGCCAAGGGCCAACCTCATCGATTTCTCATGGTGTAACCTACACTGTAGAGAAGGGAAGGGCAGGGGAGCTGTGTACCTGCAGTTTGAAAGGACCTTTGACACCCTCTTCTGTACATGTGGATCATGAATGTCTTCATTAAGGAGCTGATAAGTTGTGTTAAAATGAAGAATGTGTCTGTCTGGCACCTCATGAAGCTCAAGAAGAGCAAGGGCAAGGTTTTTTGTTGGGGTAGAAACCAGACCATGCAGTAACAGATGTTGGGGTGTCACTGCTAGGAAGCAGATCCACAGAAGACAATGTGTGTTTTTAGGAGACACTTAGCTGAACACAAGACAGCATGTGCCCTTGCAGCCAAGAAGACCAACCACATCCTGAACTCTGACAACCAAAGTATTGGCAGCGAGTGCAGGAAACTGTCCTTACCTCTCTGTCCATTTGAGAACCCACCTGGAGTGCTGCTGCCAGGCTGGGGCTTCCCAGTCAAAGAAGGTTATCGACATACAGAAAGGAGTCCAACAAAGGCCACCAAGGGGCATAGTGTGCTGCCAAACCTCACAACTGAGGAGAGGCTGAGAGAACTGGGTCAGTCCATCTTGGAGATGTCTCATGTAAGACCTTCTTGCCCTCTACAACTTCTTCATCAGAAGATGGAGAGAAGATGGACCAAGACTCAGAAGTGCACATCAAGAAGAGTAGAGGCAATAGACCAGTAAATGAGATGGAAAGAAGTTTGCCTAAGCAATAGGCTGAAAGAAAAAAGAACTGGAACGGGATTCTCAGTGAGGTTGTGCAATCTCCCTCCTTAGAGGTGTTCAAGGCTGGAATGAATGTGGCCTTGAACAACTCGGTCTAAAGGAACCTGTTCCACCAGAGGGCCAACCTATACGACCCCTGGAAGTCCATTATCACTTACATTCTCACTGTATAACTCCCATGTTACCCCTGTTCTCCCTGACCCCTGCACACCCACATTTCTCCTCACACTCCCTCTGCCACAACACAACTTTCAGGCATTGTACTGGGACTACACAGAGGCGGATGGAAGGAGACTCTCAGCCTCCTTGCTGCCAACCGCAAGAAACCAGTGGCTGCTATTTCCAGCTCCTGAGCTCAGAGACAGCTCTGGGAAGCTGGTCCATCTCCTGCGTCAGGGCCCTGCTGTTCCCCAGGCTGCAGCCGGCACGGTGTGGGATTCTTCTTGCTGGAGGAGGGGCAGAGTCCATTTCCCAGAAGCCAAAATTCTGGCCGTGCAGAGCCTCGGAGCCCGGAGAAGAGAAGAGACAGGAGAGGCGAGGCGAGGAGAGGAGAGGAGGAGGAAGGGGAGGAGGACGGGGAGGAGGACGGGGAGGAGGGGGAGGAGGAGGCGGCGCGTCCGGAGCAGAGAGCCGGGGCTGGCGGGGGGCAGCCAGGCGCAGGCGGCGGAGCGGCGGGATGCGGCGGTGTCGGGGCGCAGGGCTGGCGGGACTGGCCGCGGTGCTCCTGGGTGCGCGGGGCTGGCGGGGCTGGGTGGCCGCCCAGACTTTGCCCGGTGTATTCCCTTGGGACCCACCACAAACTCTTCCTTCTCCTTTTGTCTCTGTCCTCTCTCGTTCCCCTTCAACAGCTCTTTTGAGTCGCTTCTGGGTAGTCTCCCTCTTTTCCATTGTCTCTGTGATTACAAGACTGCTTACAGGTACACCTATCTTTCTATACACGCACTATTTTCTCTGTAAATTCAACACTTCTTATTTACCCGATTTCAGCCCACTTTCATTTTAACACTCACTCCTGCTCTCCACTCTTCCTACCTTCACTCATCTCTCCGCTCCTCTTTCTACCTATCTCTCCAGGCCACTTCCATCAGTAACCACTCTTCCTACTCTCTGAAGACCCCTCTGTTCTCTCACTCTGAGAGTTTGCTTTCCTGCACCTCTCCATTATTCAAATACATAATCTAATCCCCTTATGCTTTCAACATATATTATTTTTTCTGAATTCAACCCTCCATACTTCCCTGTAACACACCCATTCTCCTCTCTCTTCATCCCCTCTTCATCCATCCATCCATTCATTAATCTGACTTTCTTTCTGTGTCAGGGTACATCAATTCCAAAATCCCCCCAAACTTCTTCTCTCGCTCCACACACATCCAGCACATGACCACTCTCCATCCCTGTTCATGGGTACATCTTCCCATTCTTTCTTGTCCATCTCCTTCTCACTGCCATTCTACCTAACAATTTATTGTGGAAAATCCGAGCTCGGAGACTTTTGATGATCTTTGGTCTTTTTTCCTTCTTTCTCTGCAGTGACTGTGGGCAGAGCCCAGGTGCAGCAGGAGCCCTCGGCAGACACCACCGAGGGCACCGACATCAGCATCAACTGCTCACACCCCAACATACAATCGTACGACTACATCGCCTGGTACCGTCAGCTACCGGGCCGACGTCCCGAATTCCTCGTGAACAGTCTTAGAGGCTCCAAACCGCTGTCGGACCCGCCGGGCCGGCTGTCGGTGGCGGCAGACCGCCGGTCCAGCGCCCTGTGGCTCTCCCGGCCCCGGCGCGGGGACGCGGCGGTGTATTACTGCGCCTTGGATGACACGGGGAGAGGAGCCGGGGTTGCGGCCGGGCACGAACCGCCGCGGGCGGGGTCGGGTGGGTGGGGGGAGCGGGTGAACCACCCCGGTCGGATCCCCCAGGGGGCGCTGCCGCTCCGCCCGCCGGTGCCGCCTTCTCCCGCCCGGCCCCGGGACGGTTCCGTCGCCCGAGCGGCACCGGCACCGGCTTCAGCATCAACATCGGCATCGCCATTGACATTTCCGTTGCCACTCCCCGCGGGACGGAGACAGAAATACCCCGTCACAGCACGGTGGAATCGCGATCGAAGCAGTGGCGGTGGCCGGCGGTGGCCGGGAAACAGCGACTGCACCCGCCGACTCCCGGCGAGGAGCAGCGACTTTCTGCTCTGTATAGGCAGGCGGGCATCAGAGATCCTCCTGCCCACGGGCAGCTGCACAGCCCTCGCTCCTGCTGCACCGACCGTCCCATGGAACAGATGGGAGCTCTTCTTGGGATTTTGGTTTTCCCCACCAGCACAGCCAAGGGATCCCTGAGTAGGTGCTTTCCTCTGCCCTGTAAACACAGGGACTCCCCCGCTAAAGTGCTAATGCAAAATTCGACTTGGAAAAAAACAACCAGAAGGGGTTTAATTTTTGCTACTTTGTTAAAGCTCAGATATGCAATTTAAAACTGTGTCCTCCAGCTACCACACTTTCAGGGAGATTTCAAAAATTCCTGTTAGTGTTACAAAATCATTGCATGGAGTTAGGAGTTCAAGCTCCACACCAACCAGGAACAGGGGATGTCAAGGTCACAGGCACCTCCAAACACTCCCCACAGTGGCTCATTATTGAGACCAGGAGCTTGTGTGTCAGGAGTCAGAAGCTTGGCAGTTGAGGCCCAGGAGACAGCACAAGGCTTGCACTGGTCCCACTGACCACAGCCCCAGGTGATGCCAGGTTTGTCCTTGAAGAGTGAGACAGAAAGACATCGGCTAAGTTGCCCTGAGCGGCTGGAAGTCTGAGGTGAGTGAGAGCTGGCAGGAGGCCTCTGGGAAGAGACTGTGGGCTCCAGCCAGTCCCCAGGGCCTCTGTGTGGCTCGAGTAGCTGACAGAGCTGTTCACAGCCCATAGGCAGAACCTGCAGAGGCACAGAGTGAAGGATCAGCCCTGCTCCCTGTCACAGTTGGACTTTCTAACTGTGTTTCCGGGACAAATAAGGCAGAGCAACAGACATGGCCAGTCCAGCACACAGATCTGTCACATGCTCACATGGTATTGACCCCTCTTCTCACTGCCTCCTTCTGTCTTCCCACACTTGCTCCAGGTCAAACTATCTTTCCTGGTCTCAGCTCCTTCCCCTAAACATCTCCAGGCTTGCAAAATCACCAAATGCTTTCCCACTGCATCCCATAATGAGTCTGATACTGCTGTATTCAGAAACATTGATGCGTCTATAGGATGGTATTCTCACCCTTCTGGATGGCAGGAGAAGTTCACCATGGACGGTTCTCCCTTGCTGGGGGGTGGCTGGACTTGGTGTGATCTCCAGGAGGAGCAAAAAGCTGTAGTTGATCTCTCCATAGGGCCTTTTCATGGCAGAAGCGGGAAGTCCCGAGGACGTCCAACTGGGAAGACTCTCTTGTTCATTCCCTCCCATCAGCTCTGTACACACATTCCAAGATCCCCCCTGAATCCTCTCTTCCCCAAGCTGAACACTGTCAGCCCTCTCAGTGTATCCTCATAGTTAAGATGCTCCAGTCCCTGCACCATTTTGCTGGTCTTGCTCCAGTATCTTTTTTCCATCAGGAGGTCCAGAACTGGATCCAGAGCTCCAGAGTTGGCCTCACCAGCGCTGACTAGAGAGGAAGGATCAGGTCCCTTGTTCCGCTGGAGATGCCCTTCCTACTGCAGCCCAGGCTGCTGTTGACCTTCCTTGCCATGAGGGTCCATTGCCACAGCAGACACAGGAACACCTCAGAGCTGCTGAAACTGAGCGGGACACAGCAGTGAGTATTCAGGAGAAGCATCCCAGCTGCTTGTCCAGCTCTTCCTCTTCCCTCAGCATGCACTAATGACCACTGTTGGAAAAGAGGACTCTAGGTAGGAGATGTGGTTTTACCTCCTTTCCAAAATAAAATCCTTAAAGAGATAAAGTGTCCTCCTAGCCCTGCATCTGGGGATCAGTGAAAGCCTCAACATGTGAGCAAGACCCGTCAGCCAGGCACTGGACAAGAGTTTCTGTTGAACGCCTTGAATTGTCTCCCTGCTCTTCACGTGTCTTCTCCAGCTTAGGGACTGACCAGTGCGTTCCTGGGGGCTGGGGTGGAGTCCCTGTGTCCCCGTGGGTTCCCTGCCCAACAGAAAACTGCTGGTGGCTGTACTTTCAGGATGTGTCTTTCTGGGATCTTATTTACTCCAGAAACAGGAAACTTTCAGCATTTTGAGGAACTCACTCACCTGAGCAAGTTCAGCAGAGGCCCCTGTAAGGGCGTGTGGAATGTGAGAGCAGCTGGTTAGTGAACCAGCCTTAGGGAAGGCTGGCTGATCAAGTCCCTTTTCCTTTCAAAGGGAAGAACAAGGAAAAGGGAAAGCGATTAACAAAGCCTACAATGACACCAGTTTCTCAGTAAGTGATAAGGGAGGCAAGGAAGGAGACCAGAGCTCTGCAGCCTCCAATTGATGGGCCATTGGGAAACTGCAGGTGTAGATTTCAAGTGGGACAGGCTGAGCTTTGTAAGTGACAGGAAGTGACAAGAGGAACATGAGGATTCTGGATGTTTGAGGGGGTTGTGCAGGACTAGAGAACACTTCTGAAGGCATGTGTAGGGGAAGGGTCAAAGGAGGGGGGAAAGAGAAGACTGGGGAGGAGCAAGGGGACTGAACAGACAGGAGGAAGAAAATAGAAGTCGGTACCTGCACGTGAGGCAGGACTGCTCAGTGCATTTGTTGGGGTGATCCCTATGCCTGACCACTACAGCTCCCCCGCTTTCTTATTAAATCCTTTCTTAACCATCCTTCTGTGTAACGTCCCCTGTTTGAGTACCAGTAGTTGGGGAGAGTGGTGTGAAAGAGAGAACTGGGTGCCAGTAACTGGATGGACTGTGCTGTGTGCAGCAAGGCCTCCAGCCAGCAGCTGGAGAAGAGACCTCTGCTCACAGGGTCTGTCAGTCTCTGTGTCAGCAACTGGAGGGACAACATCACACATGCATGTGTGAGAAGTCATTGGAGGGATCTCAGTGGTTTTTGGTGTTCTTTCTGAATTTAAGTTGATGCTCACGTGTGTTTGTGGATTTTTTTTGCCATATTGCAAAGTTGCTTGCTCAATGAGCGGGAGGAAAAGTTGTATCTAAAGCCAAAGCCAGCGGTGGGTAAGGTGGCCCAAGGCCAGCACATGACTGCTCAACAGACTGATACTACCAAGCTGTGGTAATGTTTGAGGGGTCCAAGAGTGTGGAAATAACTGTGAGACGAGTGGGTGATTGTGTGCATCTCTTTGTCAGTGAACATCAGACTGGCCATGCCAGGGAGAAGGGGGAGCCCCAGGTGCTGGGTCAGAGGGCCCTGGCTCCGGGCAGGGCTATGAGATGGGCTGAGGGCCCATGGCGATATTTGAGGGGTGCAGGAATGCGGCTGTGCTGGTGACTCCAGAGGGTGAGGGGGTGTGTGTTTGCACTATGGAAATGTATGAGCCAGGCATCTGGGAGACAGTCCAATAAAGGGACACTGAAATGATGAAGAGACTGAAGCATCCCTGACATGGTGATAGACCGAGAAGCCTGGGACTGCTCAGCACAGAGAAATCTCACGGAGATCTCATCAGTGTCTACAAATATCTGAAGGGAGGTTGTGAAGAACACAAAGCCAGGGTCTTCCCCATGGTGTCCAGTGACAGGACAAGAGGCACCTGGCACAAAGGGAAACAGTGGAGACTCTGTCTGGACACCAGGAAACACTGTTTCACTGTGAGGGTGAGTGAGCTCTGGCACAGGATGTCCAGAGTGGTTGTGGAGTGTCCATCCTTGGAGAGCTTGCCTTCTTCAGTATCCCAAAGAGAAGCTGAGAAGAGAAAGATTTTTGGTGCTTCTAACACTTGACTGCAGGATGAGGAGCCAGATGGAGCCAAACTCTGCTTGAGCACGTCGCAAAAGGCAATGGACCTGGTTGGGAACAGGGAAAACTCCTCCTAGAAACTTGGAACTGTGATTTTTTAATGATAAAGGTGGAGCATGGGTGGAGATGGATCTCAGTTAGAATGAGACTCTGACTCCACAGAATGTTGATTAAAATACTGGAGATAAAACAAGAGTGTAAAAGGAGATGGCACAGGTGATGTGATGCCCTTTCAATTGTGGGATCCCTGAGTTATGGAGCATAATGTGGAGCTCAAATTGGGTTTTAGCACATAGTGCAAATCCCAGCCATGCAGAGATTTGCTGGTACTGTCATCTTTTCAGTTTTCATGGGACATTCTTAGAAATACACCACTCCTAATTTCTAGTGTTGAGTGAAAGGACATTTATATGAAAGACCAGTGCATCAATCCCAGATCAACACAAGGATGTGTTTGTGGCAACATTGCCAAATTCGTCAGGTGATCTATACAGCTCAGCACAACACAGGCCTATGCCTGCTCAGGTCAGGTTAACTTAACGATAATGAGCAGTTTGTTAGCTCTGCCATTACTGGTGCCTGGTATCATTTGGAAAGTGAATGGGAGTAGGGGTCCCCACCTGCAGTACCCCCACCCCTTCACATGCCCTTTCAGCTCTGGGGTGCAAGGCTACCCCATTCCCAGCCCTCACAGTGCAGCACTCCAATGGGTGCCCCATGTGCTCCCTGGGAATCGGGGGTGACCTACTGGTCCCTCACCCTGTTCCCTGGTGACCCCTCACCCTTTTCCCTAGACTAGGAGTACATTGTCCTTGTCACCTCTGGGTTGTGGAACCCAGCAACCCCACTAGAGCCAGGTTCCTCTCTCACACTGTGGATTTTCCCAGCAGAAACAGGACATGGCCAGAACCCCTGGGCAGCTCCACAGCAAAATAATCTCCTGGTTTGGAGGATTTGGGGGAGAGGTGTTGTTCCCAGGTAGCTGAGGAAAGAAAGGGGAGAAGAGAGAGAAACAGAAGAGACTTCTGTTCCCAAAGGAAATAACAGTGCTGCCGGAAAGCTGAGGATCCCAGAGGAAGATGTGAAACCTCCACGGGGAAAGAAACTTCTGATCTCCTAAATGACTCAGAAGTGTTTGTGCGGAATTGCAGGCGATTCCAGTTGGGGCTTTGAGAATTCCGCTGTGAGCTGACTGGGAACAGCCCCTTCCCAGGACTGGGGCTCTCAGAGTGCCCAGGACCCCTCATTGTGGAAATGCTGACAAAGCCTTTGGCTGAGGGAGCCACAGGTGGTGCTGCTGGAGGAGGGAGAAACCCAAAAGGAGCATTTGAGGCACAGGAAGAACAGATCAGTTGTCTTCCTCACTTCTACATTTGCTCCCCCACCAGAGTGGTTTCCGGTAGCTCTGGTATCTTGGGGCTGGGAGGTGCTTTTCTGACTCTCACTCAACAGGCAGGCTGCTCTCAGTATGCACCTCGGGTATCTCGTCCTCACTGCCTTTCTGGGGCAACTGCTGGGTAAGTCCTGGATTTTCCTCAACACATTCTTTCTTCTCCTGTGGAAACCCTCACCAGCCGTATCAGGTCCATATGGGAAAATAATCTTGAATTATAGGAAAACATTGGGACGCATTAGCTCACATTTGTGTTTTTACATTGGCTCTCTCAAGGTGTTTTTACTGTTCAAAAGGGGAGAGATCTCAGACCTCTTCTCCTGCTTTTCTGTTGCCTTCAATGCATCTCTCTCTGTCTCTCTGTTCAGATCCACATGCTGTCTTCATGGGAGATCTCAGCTGTCTCTACACTCTCACATTTCTCCATTTTCAACAGAAATTAGCAGATCTTGTCAAAGCTGCCCCAAGGACTATAAAGCTCTCATGAGATTGACATTAATAGGGTTTCCCATTCTGCCTCCTGGCTGGCACATCAGCCATGGCTCCCAGTTTTCTCCTTTTTGTTGTTGTCACAGCCAGGGTTCCCTTATTTCAGGCTCAGCATTCTATACACTCGGGAAGCCAGGAACCCTCTAAGAGGAGAAGTATGGAGAAGAAAGATGATGTTTTTCTATAGGTCCATGGATGTCTCAGCCTGCTGCTGGGGGGGTGCTGGTCCCCAGACATGAAGGTCAGGCATGACAGGCTGTTCCCTGGTCCTCTGGGCAGTGGGAGCAGGGACACAGAACAGCTCTCCTCAGAATCCACACTTGCCTGTGAGATCCAACCTCCTGCCCAGAACTACTGTCCACCTCCCTTTCCCCAGGCATAAGGATTTTCCTGTAGGGTAAGGGACAAGGAATCTTCGCCAGCAGGGTTTGGCACCCATTCCTGATTTGCTTCCCAGAGCCTTTCCCTGCAGAGTTCCTGACCTTCACTTTCTTCCAGGCACCATGGGGCAGGTCACTGTCACCCAGCAAGAAGGACAAGTCACAGTGAAGCAGAGAGACACCTTCCAAACTACCTGCACATACCAGACCTCCAACTTTTATGGCTTGCTCTGGTACCAGCAGAGGAAAGGCCAAGCTCCCCAACTGGTCTCATATCACGCAGGATCTGGCCTCAAGCGCAGCGACCGTTTCAGTACAACCCTGAACACCACGGGGAAATACAGCGTCCTGCAGGTGGAGGAAGTCGAGGTGTCTGACAGTGCCTTGTACCTCTGTGCTGTGCAAGACACCCTGGTGCAGGGAGCTTCCTTGGCTGTGCAAGAACCCCAGGGAGGGAGGGGATGTGTCTGTGCAAGGCTGAGCTTGTGGGATGGGGCCCTGAGCTGTGCCCTGGCGGTGCTGCTTCCCCTGTGCCCCCAGGGATCTGCAGGGGAAGATCCTGTGATGTCATGTTTTCTGTCATCATTTATGCACACATGATATTCAATATTCTCATATCACAGTAGGCGAAGACAGTATCCTCTCCTTGTCAATGCATGGGAAGCTCCAGTTTCTGGTAAAGTGCAAGCAGCACACACACGAACATTTGTATTGACATATTAACAATTTGTTCATCTGCTCATAACCACAGGAACATCTGTCCTCTGTAAGAATACCTGATTTAGTCTTGTCTTGAGATGGAGAAACCTTAAAACTGGTTCCATTGTATTATTCCGCTCTTGATCTTCAGCCATTGCAGTTGATCTTAAGAGATGCTGTAACTTTTCCTTCCCCTCTTGTGACAGATTCACTCCAGCCCCCCACCCAGCCAAACCAGCAGCATTTTGGCCCAGGCTCCAGAGGAGGGAGAGGCCTGAGCTGCAGCCAGGCCAATAACTCCTTTTAGGAAACCCACAAGGAAGCAGAATAGCAAACGAACACTGACAAATTGTGGGTGCACGAATCTCATACAGACCTTTCCCACTGTCTGCAATTTGACTACGAGTCAACCACCTTATTCTATAAATACGACAACCTGAGTGAGCCCAATCTGAGCTCTCTCTGCTAAATAAGTTGGCTGTACAGCAAAGGCCTTACTGCTCACAGGTCAGCGGATGATCACGATTTAAACTTCTGATTAATCACTTACCTGAAGTAAATGCACACTAAATATAATGAATCATCTAGAAGTATACACTTGTGTTATTTTTTATACTCTCCCTGCTTCATGTTACTTAGTAAGCTGAATTTGCTGCATTTCTTAAGCATGAGACATCCATGGGTCTTCATTCCCCTGTTCTCCCTGGGGAGGCAGCAAAAGGCTCAGCCTCATTTCAGCAGGTGTCTCATCTCTGCCACTGGAACAGGAGGTTGAGGGAAGGTTTCCTCCCCCTCTACTCTGCCCTGATGGGTCCACACCTGGACTAATGTGTCCAATTCTGATTTCCCAGGTTTAAGAAGGACAAGGAATTACTGGAGATAGTCCAGCGGAGGGACACGGAGATGATGAGGGAGCTGGAGCATCTTTTTTATGAGGAGAGACTGTGAGAGCTGTGTCTGTTCAGCCTGGAGAAAACAAGGCTGAGAGGGGATCTTATTCATACTTATAAGTATCTCAAGCCTGGGTGTCAAGATGATTGGGCCAGACTCTTTTAGGTGGTGTTCAATGATGAGAGGCAATGGACACCAACTGAAACACAGGAGGTTCCATCTAAACATGAGGAGAAACTTCTTTACTTTGAGGGTGCCAGAGCCCTGAAACAATCTGCCCTGAGAGGCTGTTGAGTCTCTTTCTCTGGAGATATTCAAAACCCGCTTGGACACAATCCTGTGTGATCTGCTCTGGTGACCATGCTTTAGCAGGTGGGTTGGAGTAGACAATCCCTGCAACCCCAGCCATTCTGTGATTCTGTCATCATCACCCCAAGGAATCTATGTAGACATTCTGTTTTCTAGTGGGAGCTGGTCAGTTCCTTCTGCTCATGTTGTGTAATGAACTGGTACTTGTGATAGCAAGTGTCCTGTGTCTGCTTGATCAGGAATGAACTTCACAGTTCTCTTTCCTTAATGTGTCCCCTTGGAAGCTGTATGCCCCAGCCCCCAGGAAGGAGACACCAGGCAGCCAGTGACCCGAACCCATAGTAGGAGCTCCTGAGCTTCTAAATTTCAGGTATAACTGGGTAGGCTAAGCCAAGAAAGCAAGAGCAGGGAGGCAGGAGTGAGGATGACCCAGACCGAGCCTTGGTCAGGCAGTGCCCACACCAGCAAGGTGCAGGGGTGCAGAAGCCTGCGAGAAGCTTTTATGACCTCATTCTCTGCTGCAGGACAAAAATGGAGGGGCACGAGCAAAGCAGGACATGGATGGGGTGTATGGAGGGCAAATTTTTGATGCAGGCAATCCATGAATGGAACAGGGGAGAGGCTGTGTTGGACATGGTACTCACAAATGAAGAACAACAGTTGGATGATGTACAGTTCAAGGGCAGCCTTGCCTGCACTGGCCAAAAGGCTGTGGAGCTCAAGATCCTGAGAGCACTGACCAAGACAAACAGGACGACTACTGCCCTGGACTGCAGAAGAGCCCATCAGTCTTGTCTGGGACCTACCTGCTTGGCAGGGTGCAATGGGAAATGGTCCTGTAGCACAGAGGACACCAGGAGAGCTGGATGCCCCTCAAGAACATCCTCCTCAGAGCACGAGGATGGTCCTCTGCAATGTGGCAGCAGGGCGACACTGTGGGGTGCAACCACAGCCCCATGGGGACACACATCCCCAAAACCCAGAAACCTACAGGCACAATCGTCCCCACTGCAATCTGAGCAGATATGAAAGGAATATTTTCCACAACTGGATATTAAATCTTTCCTGCCAATGGATCGTGGCCTGTGACATATCGGAGTGTTCTTGGAGCCCATCCCAAGCTGTAAGCAGCTGGTACCTTCCTGGCTGCAAGGTTAGAAAGACTTTCTGAGACAATTTTTTCACCTTTCCCTCACCCTGACTTTGTAGATACTCATCATTTTATTCTTGGGGTAATGGGGCAGATTTCCATGAATTAGGGTTACTTCTGCCCTGGTACCCAGCAGAGCCATAACTTGTTGTTTATAGTGCTGGGCCCACAGGGTTACAAGCAGAACATAAGGATCATGTTTATTTCCACCTGTGCCTGTACCTGTCCCTCTCCCCATGCTGAAGAGGGGACAACCCTTCCCTGGGCTTGTTTGCGGGGAAGGGAGGATCCCACTCTGTGCACCCCCTGCCCCATGGCTCCTCCTCACCATTTTGTGCCCAGACCCCTCTGAGGTGCTGAGTCTGCATCTCACACAGGGCTGCTGCTTCAGCTCCAAACATCCCCATGTTCACTATAAACACAATTGTAACAGCATTAACATAGCATGAGTTTTCCTTATTTTTTCTTTGTTCTACCCTGTGTTTCCTGAAATAAGTTCATTCTTCAGGTGGGCTGGGACATTCAGCTAATTCCTCCTCACTTTCTCAATTCACCAGGAAAACCACCTGGCCAAGTGTCCTATGACAGCCCTCCATGCCTGTGTGTGGGGCCAGCCAGGCATTTGGTCTCTCTCTTCTTCACTATCCTTTCTCTACAAAGGCATTTCCCACTGGGACCTGCTGACTACACCAAGTGTTTTGCACCAGGAGCTGCTGCTTTGTTTAGATTCCCTGACTCTCCTTAAATATGAAGCATGATGTTAATGGGATGGAATACTCTTATTGATCAGTTTGGATGTCAGTCAAGCTCTGTCCCATCTATGCCCGCCTTCCTCGATGCCTCACACCTGTGGGCAGAGCACTCAGAATGTCCTTGGCTCTCAGACAAGAGCAATTAAAAATGTTAACTCTGTGCTGGGGTTGTTATCTCTTGTTCTCAAATCAAGTCCAAATAATGACTGTACTAACTATGAAAAAGAAAGGTTTCTAACTGCATGGAGAAAATTAACGTATTTTCAGTCAAATCAGCACAGCTATGAAGAAAGAGAAGGCAGTAGAGATGATTCTATATCCTTCAGATGCCAGGAGTCCCAAGCTATAATATGTGCTGTCAAACAGGCAGCTCCAATCAGGGCACACCACAACACATGGATCCTGCTCATGGAAGTGTGATTTTTGGTCCATCAAGCCTTTAGAAGATTTTTATAAAATAAAATATCTCTATTCATAATTTCTGCTATGAAACAGGAAAAGTGTTCGCATGAGAACTTCTTACTACATTTTAGACACGGGCAAGGACACCCAGAGAATGTAACCACAGGCACGGAGCAGGAGCTGCCTCCAGGCTCATCAGTTACAATGGACTGGATCAATTTTGCCTCTGGTCGAGGGACCTGTGCAGTGCAACATTGCCCTGAAGGGCAAACTCTGCATATAGCACAGCACAGCAGAGGACAAAGCCTCCTCAGTAATCTGTCATATGGACCATAAACTCCTTGATGTACGGGGATCTCTGGCTGAGGGTGATGGCACCCTGACAGTTGTTTTCATCATGAGGACAAATATCAGCTCTCGGACCTGCTCAGAGCAGCTTTCACATCCTTGTTTCTTGGGGTCTACATCAAGGGGTTGGGCAGGGGATTAAGAACACTGTAAAGAATGGCCACTGCTCTGCCTGGTTCAAGGCAGCTCCCATGTAGGTGAACAAATACGGGCCATAGAAACAGGCCACAGCAATGAAATGAGAAGCACAGGGTGAGACAGCTCAGTGCCTGCATTCTGCAAAGCAGAGCCACAGGGTAATTTAAATCACCATTAAATAAAACAACCTCAGGCAACAAGGACCACAACTTGAAGTGGAAAACCTGCATGGATCCTGTATTCCTTTCCCACCGTTTCAAGATCTCCTCAGTTGCGCAGTCAAGCCGGGGGTCATGCTAAGAGCCAGTGGCAGCACTCTAGCAGTGCTTTGCAGAAGGGCTTACTCGTCTGTCAGGGTACTGTCATTCCTCCCTCTTCATCAAGGACAATTACAGATGGTATCATCAATGTGAAGGACTTGAAGTACCTTGCAGTTGTTGCAAGATTTAGTGCAATAAGGTTAGGAAGTGCAACTCTTCTGCTTTTAAAGACAGATATTAAGAGAACAACTAGGGGGGAAAGATTTCAGACATGCAAGTGAAATGCCCTTGTGAAGCTTTTGGCATCAGAGACATGCTTCATGAACCTTAATTCCCTTTTGCATGAAGGACATGAGTGTACAAAGTCACTGCAAGTGGAGGACAGCAGTGCAGGAATCCCCAGAGGAATCCACAAGTCTGCAGTCCATGGTCATTAAGAAGTTTGTGCATGATGTTCATCTGCCTGCCCCATAGAGGGAGAGAAGACAGCTGATCCCCACCAGGCTGGACCTGGGGGAACCTTGTGGCCAAGAGGAAACAAAGGAAACAAAGAAAAAGGTAAAAAAGGTAAAGCCATTCAGCTCTACTGAAAACACAGCCAATATCTCAGTCCTTTGCCCAGCACCATGTTTTTAGTTCCTTAAGGTGTCTCCCTGGGCCTTTCCAGGCGTCTTTATCAGCGCAGGTACCTTTTGCCAAAGTAGCAGCTGGAAATGCCAGAGAGGTCACAGCAGCCAGAGTTGATGGGCACTCCATCACAGCTGAGGATTCTGCCAACAGCAGCAGAGGTGGAGGAGCCCACAACGGTGTTCTGTGGGAAGGAGCTGAGGATGGGGCCAGGCAGGATCACCACCACAGGGGAGGGCTCAATGACAACGGTGGAGTTCTGGCACTGCCTGAGACAGGGCTCATTGCAGCTGTTGGCCAGTGGGGTCGGGCCACAGGGCTGGCAGGGCAGGCACTGGTTGTAGCAGGACATGTCTTGAGACCGGAGGTTCACCTGGGAGAGAAGGCAGGGAGAAAGCATAGGATAAAAGCAGATAAGAAGTAGTCTGGTTACCCTCTCAAAAAGCAGCCAAGGCCACTACTGAGTCGGGAGCTGGAAGACATGCCAGGCGGAGAAAATTGCCTGGACTAACAGGCTCAGATGGTTACGACCACAGTGCAAAGCTCAGCTGCCCAACACTTATTGGTGGGGTGTAGTAGTAGGGATCCAGTAGTAGAACCAATACTGTTTGATGTTTTAATTAATCCCACGAGTCATGGGAAGCGGGGAACTCCCAGAGACTCTGTGGATAACACCCAGCAAGGGGAATGGGCCATAACGGTTGGACATGGCTCCTGGTCAAAGAACCTGAACAGTCTGAAGAAGTGGGCTGACTGGAAACTCATGGATGCCAAAAACAGCAAGGGCAAGGTTTTGCATGTGGGGGAGTAACCAGCTAGTTCATGGAGTCATGTAGGCTAGAACTGGCTGCCTGGGAAGCAGATCCACGGAAAAGGATGTGAGGTTTCAAGGCTGAGCCATCTGACTATCAGACAGCAGTGTGCCCTAGCAGCAAAAGGACCAGCTGCGTCCCGAGCTGTGTTAATGTTTTGCCAGCAGGTACAAGAACACGACCCTTTCCATCTGGCCCATTTGAGATCATATGTGGAGTACTGCTGCCAGAGTGGGGCTCCCTGGTCAAGGAAGGGTATCAACATATGAAAGTGAGTTCAACAAGGCTGTTGAACATGTACATGTTAGGCAGCTGATGAACATGACATGCAAGGAGACACTGAGAGAAATGGGTGTCTTCATCTTGGACAAGAGATGTCTAGGAAGAATTTCTTGCCTTCTATAACTGCTTGTACAGAGGAACACAAGAAGATGCACATGGCCCGTGTAAGCGCCTAGGAGACAGACTTGGTGCAATTTCCATCCTCTGAGGTGCTAAAGAATGGACTGAATGTGACTTTGAGCAACAGGATCTAATGGGATCTGTTCTAAGCAGAGGAGTGACCTGGATGACTTCTGAAGGTCTCTTCTTAACTACATACTGACTCCCTAATTCCCCACCTCCCCTACTCACACTGACACCTGCACGGCCATGGGCACATGTGTCCCCACACACCCTCTGCCACAACACAATTTTCAGTCATTGTGCTGGGACTACACAGAGGCAGCTGAATGGAGGCTCTCAGCCCCCTCACTGTCAACTGCAGGAAATCAGCAGCCGTTGTTTCCAGCCCCTGAGCTCGCAGACAGCTCTGGGAAGCTGGTCCATGTCCTGGTTCAAGGCCCTGCTGTTCCCTAGACAGCAGCTGGCGCTGTGCGAGCTTCGTCTTGCTGGAGGAAGAGACGAGTCCATTTCCCCGGAGCCAAAGTTGTGGCGGTGCAGAGCCCCGGAGCCCTGTGAGCCCGGGAGAGACTCCGAGCGGCGCCGGCACAGGACTCAGCCTGGGGGTGGAGCTAGCGGCGAAGGGGAGAGGAGAGAAGAGAGAGGACAGATGAGAGAGGAGAAAGAGGAAGAGGAGGAGGAGAAGGAGGAGCAGGCGACGCGGCTGGAGCAGAAAGCGGGGGCTGGAGGGGGTCAGCGAGGCGCGGGCAGCGGAGCGGCGGGATGCGGCGGTGCCGGGGAGCAGGGCTGGCGGGATTGGCCGCGGTGCTCCTGGGTGCGCGGGGCTGGTGGGGCTGGGTGGGGGACGGGGCTGAGCCTGGGGTCGCCTCCGCAGGTCCCTCGAAGCTGTCGGCGCCTCTGGCTTCCTCACAGACTTCTGCCCCCGAACCACACTCCCTCTGTCCCAAATTTCCTCTAGAAAACTCATTCCTTTCTTGCCTCTGTGTCTTTCCCTATAACTCATGCAGTCATTCTTTCCCCTTGCTACTTGGTGTTTATCAGTCTTTTATCCCACTTCTTTTTCTAAATGATTTCACCCTTCCACCTGTCGTTCATGCATTCATCTCTCCACCAAATACTATGGACACTTTCATTATTCGTGTGTACACATCTTCTAGAACCCCTTCTCATCTTCCCTTTTTGTTCCTCAGTGCTTCTGTGGAATTTGTTCCCGGAAGCAGCAACCAGGGCTTTGAGGTTTTGAGGAATTTTGAGGGTTCGAGGACTTTTTTTTTCTTCTTTTTCTCCTCGGCAGTGGCTTCGGGAAGAGGCCAGGTGCAGCAGGACCCGTCGGCAGAGACCATCGAGGGCACCGAAATCAGCATCAACTGCTCACACCCCAACATACAGATCAATGATTACATCTTCTGGTACCGTCTCCTCCCGGACCGAGGTCCCGAACTCCTCGTGTGGGGTATTAAAGGCTCCAAAGCGCTGTCGGACCCGCCGGGTTGGCTGTCGGTGGCGGCAGACCGCCGGTCCAGCGCCCTGTGGCTCTCCCGGCCCCGGCGCGGGGACGCGGCGGTGTATTACTGCGCCGTGGGAGACACGGGGAGAGGAGCCGGGGCTGCGGCCGGGCACGAACCGCCGCGGGCGGGGTCGGGTGGGGTTGGGGGGGAGCGGGTGAAGCAGCCCTGTCGGATCCTCCAGGGGGCGCTGCCGCTCTGCCCACCGGTGCCGCCTTGTCCCGCCCGGCCCCGGGACGGTTCCGTCGCCCGAGCGGCACCGGCACCGGCTTCAGCATCAACATCGGCATCGCCATTGACATTTCCGTTGCCACTCCCCGCGGGACGGAGACAGAAATACCCCGTCACAGCAGGGTGGAATCGCGATCGGAGCAGTGGCGGTGGCCGATGGTGCCCGGCAAGAAGCGATTGCAGCCACTGACCCCGCTGGCTTCCATCGAGGAGCAGCGACTTTCTGCTCTGCACAGGGAGGCGAGCAGCAGAGATCCTCCTGCCCACAGACAAATGCACAGCCCTTGCTCCTGCTGCAATGCCCGTCCAATGCTACCATGGAAGCCTCTTCTTGGGATTTTGGTTTTCCCCACCAGCACAGTAAGGATCACTGAGCAGGTGCTTTCCTCTGCTCTGTGAACACAGGGACTCCCCTGCTAAAGCGCTAATGCAAAATTTGACTTGGAAAACAACAACCAGAAGGGGTTTAATTTTTGCTACTTTGTTAAAGCTCAGATATGCAATTTAAAACTGTGTCCTCCAGCTACCACACTTTCAGGGAGATTTCAAAAATTTCCTGTTAGTGTTACAAAGTCATTGCATGGAGTTAGGAGTTCAAGTTCCACACCAACCAGGAACAGGGGATGTCAAGGTCACAGGCACCTTCAAACACTCCCCACAGTGGCTCATTATTGAGACCAGGAGCTTGTGTGTCAGGAGTCAGAAGCTTGGCAGTTGAGGCCCAGGAGACAGCACAAGGCTTGCACTGGTCCCACTGACCACAGCCCCAGGTGATGCCAGGTTTCTACTTGAAGAGTGAGACAGAAAGACATCGGCTAAGTTGCCCTGAGCGGCTGGAGGTCTGAGGTGAGTGAGAGCTGGCAGGAGGCCTCTGGGAAGAGACTGTGGGCTCCAGCCAGTCCCCAGGGCCTCTGTGTGGCTCGAGTAGCTGACAGAGCTGTTCACAGCCCATAGGCAGAGCCTGCAGAGGCACAGAGTGAAGGATCAGCCCTGCTCCCTGTCACAGCTGGACTTCCTAACTGTGTTTCTAGGACAAATAAGGCAGAGCAACAGACATGGCCAGTCCAGCACACAGATCTGTCACATGCTCACATGGTATTGACCCCTCTTCTCACTGCCTCCTTCTGTCTTCCCACACTTGCTCCAGGCCAAACTACCTTTCCTGGTCTCAGCTCCTTCCCTTAAACATCTCCAGGCTTGCAAAATTACCAAATGCTTTTCCACTGCATCCCATAATGAGGTCTGATACTGCTGTATTCAGAAACATTGATGCGTCTATAGGATGGTATTCTCACCCTTCTGGATGGCAGGAGAAGTTCACCATGGACGGTTCTCCCTTGCTGGGGGGTGGCTGGACTTGGTGCGATCTCCAGGAGGAGCAAAAAGCTGTAGTTGATCTCTCCATAGGGCGTTTTCACGGCAGAAGCGGGAAGTCCCGAGGACGTCCAACGGAGAAGACTCTCTTGTTCATTCCCTCCCATCAGCTCTGTACACACATTCCAAGATCCCCACTGAACCCTCTCTTCCCCAAGCTGAACACTGTCAGCCCTCTCAGCGTATCCTCGTAGGAAAGATGCTCCAGTCCCTGCACTATTTTGCTGGTCTTGCTCCAATATCTTTTTTCTATCAGGTGGCCCAGAACTGGAGCCAGAGCTCCAGAGTTGGCCTCACCAGCGCTGAGCAGAGAAGAAGGATCAGGTCCCTTGTTCTGCTGGAGATGCGCTTCCTACTGCAGCCCAGGCTGCTGTTGGCCTTCCTTGCCATGAGGGTCCATTGCCACAGCAGACACAGGAACACCTCAGAGCTGCTGAAACTGAGCGGGACACGGCAGTGAGTATTCAGGAGAAGCATCCCAGCTGCTTCTCCAGCTCTTCCTCTTCCCTCAGCATGCACTAATGACAACTGTTGGAAAAGAGGACTCTAGGTAGGAGATGTGGTTTTACCTCCTTTCCAAAAAAAAATCCCTAAAGAGATAAAGTGACCTCCTAGCCCTGCATCTGGGGATCAGTGAAAGCCTCAACATGTGAGCAAGACCCGTCAGCCAGGCACTGGACAAGAGTTTCTGTTGAACGCCTTGAATTGTCTCCCTGCTCTTCACGTGTCTCCTCCAGCTTAGGGACTGGCCAGTGCGTTCCTGGGGGCTGGGGGGGAGTCCCTGTGTCCCCGTGGGTTCCCTGCCCAACAGAAAACTGCTGGTGGCTGTACTTCTGGGATGTGTCTTTCTGGGATCTTATTTACTCCAGAAACAGGAAACTTCCAGCATTTTGAGGAACTCACTCACCTGAGCAAGTTCAGCAGAGGCCCCTGTAAGGGCGTGTGGAATGTGAGAGCAGCTGGTTAGTGAACCAGCCTTAGGGAAGGCTGGCTGATCAAGTCCCTTTTTCTTTCAAAGGGAAGAACAAGGAAAAGGGAAAGCGATTAACAAAGCCTACAATGACACCAGTTTCTCAGTAAGTGATAAGGCAAGGAAGGAGACCAGAGCTCTGCAGCCTCTAATTGATGGGCCATTGAGAAACTGCAGGTGTAGATTTGAAGTGGGACAGGCTGAGCTTTGTAAGTGACAGGAAGTGACAAGAGGAACATGAGGATTCTGGATGTTTCAGGGTGTTGTGCGGGACTAGAGAACACTTCTGAAGGCATGTGTAGGGGAAGGGTCAAAGGAGGAGGAAAGAGAAGACTGGGGAGGAGCAAGGGGACTGAATAGAAAGGAGGAAGAAAATAGAAGTCAGTACCTGCACGTGAGGCAGGACTGCTCAGTGCATTTCTTGGAAAGATCTCTATGCCTGACCACTACAGCTCCCCCGCTTCCTTATTAAATCCTTTCTTAACCATCCTTCTGTGTAACGTCCCATGTTTGAGTGCCAGTAGTTGGGGAGAGTGGAGCGAAAGAGAGAACTGGGTGCCTGTTGGAGCGATAAACGACTCAGCATCCCGATTCAATGTGAATCATGCAAAGCCATTTATTACAGAAACAAGCCTCCTTATATACACAACTATTCTCCAATCACGCGTCCACGCTCCAAGCATGGATTTGCTAAATGAGTATCACGGGCAGTCCATATGCTGGAGCCCCACCGATGATAGGTCCGACGACTCACACCATGCTGAGGCCCTGTTAATGAAGAAACACCCCTCTTTCTCACAGCAGATTCTGTTCTCAGCTTCTCGAAGTGGCCTTGAGATTCTTTTGGGCCTGACTAATTCAACAACGTATCTCCATCTAACGAAATTTAACAAGGGAAAGTGTAGAGTCCTGCATCTGGGCAGGAAAAATCCCAAGTTCCAGTATAGGTTGGGGCATGACCTATTAGAGAGCAGTGTAGGGGAAAGGGACCTGGGGGTCCCGGTGAACAGCAGGGTGACCATGAGCCAGCACTGTTCCCTTGTGGCCAGGAAGGCCAATGGCATCCTTGGGTGTATTACAAGGGGGGTGGTCAGTAGATCGAGAGAGGTCCTCCTTCCCCTCTACTCCGCCCTGGTGAGACCCCATCTGGAATATTGTGTCCAGCTCTGGGCCCCTCAGTTCAAGAAGGACAGGGAACTGCTGGAGAGGGTCCAGCGTAGGGCAACAAAGATGATTAAGGGAGTGGAGCATCTCCCTTATGAAGAAAGGCTGAGGGAGCTGGGGCTCTTTAGTTTGGAGAAGAGGAGACTGAGGGGTGACCTTATTAATGTTTATAAATATATAAAGGGTGAGTGCCACGAGGATGGAGTACGGCTCTTCTCAGTGGCAAACAATGATAGGACAAGGGGCAATGGGATCAAGCTGGAACACAAGAGGTTCCACTTAAATTTGAGAAAGAACTTCTTCTCAGTGAGGGTAACAGAGCACTGGAACAGGCTGCCCAGGGAGGTTGTGGAGTCTCCTTCCCTGGAGACATTCAAAGCCCGCCTGGACACCTTCCTGTGCGACCTCACCTAGGCGTTCCTGCTCCAGCAGGGGGATTGGACTAGATGATCTTTTGAGGTCCCTTCCAATCCCAAACATACTGTGATACTGTGATACTGTGAAACCCCTCCACAGGTGCCAGTAACTGGATGGACTGTGCTGTGTGCAGCAAGGCCTCCAGCCAGCAGCTGGAGAAGAGACCGCTGCTCACAGGGTCTGTCAGTCTCTGTGTCAGCAACTGGAGGGACAACATCACACATGCATGTGTGAGAAGTCATTGGAGGGATCTCAGTGGTTCTTGGTGTTCTTTCTGAATTTAAGTTGATGCTCACGTGTGTTTGTGGAATTTTTTGCCATATTGCAAACTTGCTTGCCCAGTGAGCAGGAGGAAAAGTTGTATCTAAAGCCAAAGCCAGCGGTGGGTAAGGTGGCCCAAGGCCAGCACATGACTGCTCAGCAGACTGATACTACCAAGTTGTGGTAATGTTTGAGGGATCCAAGAGTGTGGAAATAACTGTGAGACGAGTGGGTGATTGTGTGCATCTCTTTGTCAGTGAACATCAGACTGGCCATGCCAGGGAGAAGGGGGAGCCCCAGGTGCTGGGTCAGAGGGCCCTGGCTCCGGGCAGGGCTATGAGATGGGCTGAGGGCCCATAGCGATATTTGAGGGGTGCAGGAATGCGGCTGTGCTGGTGACTCCAGAGGGTGAGGGGGTGTGTGTTTGCGCTATGGAAATGTATGAGCCAGGCATCATGGAGACAGTCCAATAAAGGGACACTGAAATGATGAAGAGACTGAAGCATCCCTGACATGGTGATAGACCGAGAAGCCTGGGACTGCTCAGCACAGAGAAATCTCACGGAGATCTCATCAGTGTCTACAAATATCTGAAGGGAGGTTGTGAAGAACACAAAGCCAGGGTCTTCCCCATGGTGTCCAGTGACAGGACAAGAGGCACTTGGCACAAAGGGAAACAGTGGAGACTCTGTCTGGACACCAGGAAACACTGTTTCACTGTGAGGGTGAGTGAGCTCTGGCACAGGATGTCCAGAGTGGTTATGGAGTCTCCATCCTTGGAGAGCTTGCCTTCTTCAGTATCCCAAAGAGAAGCTGAGAAGAGAAAGATTTTTGGTGCTTCTAACACTTGACTGCAGGATGAGGAGCCAGATGGAGCCAAACTCTGCTTGAGCACGTCGCAAAAGGCAATGGACCTGGTTGGGAACAGGGAAAACTCCTCCTAGAAACTTGGAACTGTGATTTTTTAATGATAAAGGTGGAGCATGGGTGGAGATGGATCTCAGTTAGAATGAGACTCTGACTCCACAGAATGTTGATTAAAATACTGGAGATAAAACAAGAGTGTAAAAGGAGATGGCACAGGTGATGCGATGCCCTTTCAATTGTGGGATCCCTGAGTTATGGAGCATAATGTGGAGCTCAAATTGGGTTTTAGCACACAGTGCAAATCCCAGCCATGCAGAGATTTGCTGGTACTGTCATCTTTTCAGTTTTCATGGGACATTCTTAGAAATACACCACTCCTAATTTCTAGTGTTGAGTGAAAGGACATTTATATGAAAGACCAGTGCATCAATCCCAGATCAACACAAGGATGTGTTTGTGGCAACATTGCCAAATTCGTCAGGTGATCTATACAGCTCAGCACAACACAGGTCAGGTTAACTTAACGATAATGAGCAGTTTGTTAGCTCTGCCATTACTGGTGCCTGGTATCATTTGGAAAGTGAATGGGAGTAGGGGTCCCCACCTGCAGTACCCCCACCCCTTCACATGCCCTTTCAGCTCTGGGGTGCAAGGCTACCCCATTCCCAGCCCTCACAGTGCAGCACTCCAATGGGTGCCCCATGTGCTCCCTGGGAATCGGGGGTGACCTACTGGTCCCTCACCCTGTTCCCTGGTGACCCCTCACCCTTTTCCCTAGACTAGGAGTACATTGTCCTTGTCACCTCTGAGTTTGTGGAACCCAGCAACCCCACTAGAGCCAGGTTCCTCTCTCACACTGTGGATTTTCCCAGCAGAAACAGGACACGGCCAGAACCCCTGGGCAACTCCACAGCAAAATAATCTCCTGGTTTGGAGGATTTGGGGGAGAGGTGTTGTACCCAGGTAGCTGAGGAAAGAAAGGGGAGAAGAGAGAGAAACAGAAGAGACTTCTGTTCCCAAAGGAAATAACAGTGTTGCCAGACAGCTGAGGATCCCAGAGGAAGATGTGAAACCTCCATGGTCAAAGAAACCTCTGATCTCCTAAATGACTCAGAAGTGTTTGTGCAGAATTGCAGGCGATTCCAGTTGGGGCTTTGAGAATTCCGCTGTGAGCTGACTGGGAACAGCCCCTTCCCAGGACTGGGGCTCTCAGAGTGCCCAGGACCCCTCATTGTGGAAATGCTGACAAAGCCTTTGGCTGAGGGAACCACAGGTGGTGCTGCTGGAGGAGGGAGAAACCCAGAAGGAGCATTTGAGGCACAGGAAGAACAGATCAGTTGTCTTCCCCACTTCTACATTTGCTCCCCCACCAGAGTGGTTTCCGGTAGCTCTGGTATCTCGGGGCTGGGAGGTGCTTTTCTGACTCTCACTCAACAGGCAGGCTGCTCTCAGTATGCACCTCGGGTATCTCGTCCTCACTGCCTTTCTGGGGCAACTGCTGGGTAAGTCCTGGATTTTCCTCAACACATTCTTTCTTCTCCTGTGGAAACCCTCACCAGCCGTATCAGTTCCATATGGGAAAATAATCTTGAATTATAGGAAAAGATTGGGACACATTAGCTCACATTTGTGGTTTTACATTGGCTCTCTCAAGGTGTTTTTACTGTTCAAAAGGGGAGAGATCTCAGACCTCTTCTCCTGCTTTTCTGTTGCCTTCAATCCATCTCTCTCTGTCACTCTTCTCTGATCCACATGCTGTCTTCATGGGAGATCTCAGCTGTCTCTACACTCTCACATTTCTCCATTTTCAACAGAAATTAGCAGATCTTGTCAAAGCCGCCCCAAGGACTATAAAGCACCCATGAGATTGACATTAATAGGGTTTCCATTCTGCCTCCTGGCTGGCACATCAGCCATGGCTCCCAGTTTTCTCCTTTTTGTTGTTGTCACAGCCAGGGTTCCCTTATTTCAGGCTCAGCATTTTATACACTCAGGGGGTCAGGAGCCCTCTAAGAGGAGAAGTACGGAGAAGAACGATAATTTTTTTTTTCTATAGCTCCATGGATGGCTCTGCCTGCTGCAGGGGTGCTGGTACCTAACCATGAAGGTCAGGCATGACAGGCTGTTCCCTGGTCCTCTGGGCAGTAGGAGCAGGGACACAGAACAGCTCTCCTCAGAATCCACACTTGCCTGTGAGCTCCAGCCTCCTGCCCAGAACTACTGTCCACCTCCCTTTCCCCAGGCATAAGGATTTTCCTGTAGGGTAAGGGACAAGGAGTCTGCTTCAGCAGGGTTTTCCATCCATTCTTGATTTGCTTCCCAGAGCCCTTCCCTGCAGAGTTCCTGACCTTCACTTTCTTCCAGGCACCATGGGGCAGGTCACTGTCACCCAGCAAGAAGGACAAGTCACAGTGAAGCAGAGAGACACCTTCCAAACTACCTGCACATACCAGACCTCCAACTTTTATGGCTTGCTCTGGTACCAGCAGAGGAAAGGCCAAGCTCCCCAGCTGGTCTCATATCACACAGGATCTGGCCTCAAGCGCAGCGACCGTTTCAGTACAACTCTGAACACCACGGGGAAATACAGCGTCCTGCAGGTGGAGGAAGTCGAGGTGTCTGACAGTGCCTTGTACCTCTGTGCTGTGCAAGACACCCTGGTGCAGGGAGCTTCCTTGGCTGTGCAAGAATCCCAGGGAGGGAGGGGATGTGTCTGTGCAAGGCTGAGCTTGTGGGATGGGGCCCTGAGCTGTGCCCTGGCGGTGCTGCTTCCCCTGTGCCCCCAGGGATCTGCAGGGGAAGATCCTGTGATGTCATGTTTTCTGTCATCATTTATGCACACATGATATTCAATATTCTCATATCACAGTAGGTGAAGGCAGTATCCTCTCCTTGTCAATGCATGGGAAGCTCCAGTTTCTGGTGAAGTGCAAGCAGCACACACATGAACATTTGTATTGACATATTAACAATTTGTTCATCTGCTCATAACCACAGGAACATCTGTCCTCTGCAACACTATCTGGTTTAGTCTTTTCTTGAGGTGGAAAAACCTTAAAACTGGTTCCATTGTAATATTCCCCTCTTGATCTTCAGCCATTGCGGTTGATGTTAAGAGATGCTGTAACTTTTCTTTCCCCTCTTGTGACAGATTCACACCAGCCCCCCACCCAGCCAAACCAGCAGCATTTTGGCCCAGGCTCCAGAGGAGGTAGAGGCCTGAGCTGCAGCCAGGCCAATAACTCCTTTTAGGAAACCTACAAGGAAGTAGAATAGCAAACGAACACTGACAAATTGTGGGTGCACGAATCTCATACAGACCTTTCCCACTGTCTGCAATTTGTCCAGGAGTCAACCACCTTATTCTACAAATATGACAGCCTGAGTGAGCCCACTTTGAGCTCTCTCTGCTAAATAAGTTGGCTGTACAGCAAAGGCCTTACTGCTCACAGGTCAGTGGATGGTCACAGTTTAAATTTCTGATTAATCATTTACCTGAAGTAAATGCACACTAAATATAATGAATCATCTAGAAGTATACACTTGTGTTATTTTTTATACACTCCCTGCTTCATGTTACTTAGTAAGCTGAATTTGCTGCATTTCTTAAGCATGAGACATCCATGGGTCTTCATTCCCCTGTTCTCCCTGGGGAGGCAGCAAAAGGCTCAGCCTCATTTCAGCAGGTGTCTCGTCTCTGCCACTGGAACAGGAGGTTGAGGGAAGGTTTCCTCCCCCTCTACTCTGCCCTGATGGGTCCACACCTGGACTAATGTGTCCAATTCTGATTTCCCAGGTTTAAGAAGGACAAGGAATTACTGGAGATAGTCCAGCGGAGGGACACGGAGATGATGAGGGAGCTGGAGCATCTTTTTTATGAGGAGAGACTGTGAGAGCTGTGTCTGTTCAGCCTGGAGAAAAGAAGGCTGAGAGGGGTTCTTATTCATACTTATAAGTATCTCAAGCCTGGGTGTCAAGATGATTGGGCCAGACTCTTTTAGGTGGTGTTCAATGATGAGAGGCAATGGACACCAACTGAAACACAGGAGGTTCTATCTAAACATGAGGAGAAACTTCTTTACTTTGAGGGTGCCAGAGCCCTGAAACAATCTGCCCTGAGAGGCTGTTGAGTCTCTTTCTCTGGAGATATTCAAAACCCGCTTGGACACAATCCTGTGTGATCTGCTCTGGTGACCATGTTTTAGCAGGTGGGTTGGAGTAGACAATCCCTGCAACCCCAGCCATTCTGTGATTCTGTCATCATCACCCCAAGGAATCTATGTAGACATTCTGTTTTCTAGTGGGAGCTGGTCAGTTCCTTCTGCTCATGTTGTGTAATGAACTGGTACTTGTGATAGCAAGTGTCCTGTGTCTGCTTGATCAGGAATGAACTTCACAGTTCTCTTTCCTTAATGTGTCCCCTTGGAAGCTGTATGCCCCAGTCTCCAGGAAGGAGACACCAGGCAGCCAGTGACCCGAACCCATAGTAGGAGCTCCTGAGCTTCTAAATTTCAGGTATAACTGGGTAGGCTAAGCCGAGAAAGCAAGAGCAGGGAGGCAGGAGTGAGGATGACCCAGACCGAGCCTTGGTCAGGCAGTGCCCACACCAGCAAGGTGCAGGGGTGCAGAAGCCTGCGAGAAGCTTTTATGACCTCATTCTCTGCTGCAGGACAAAAATGGAGGGGCACGAGCAAAGTAGGACATGGATGGGGTGTATGGAGGGCAAATTTTTGATGCAGGCAATCCATGAATGGAACAGGGGAGAGGCTGTGTTGGACATGGTACTCACAAATGAAGAACAACAGTTGGATGATGTACAGTTCAAGGGCAGCCTTGCCTGCACTGGCCAAAAGGCTGTGGAGCTCAAGATCCTGAGAGCACTGACCAAGACAAACAGGACGACTACTGCCCTGGACTGCAGAAGAGCCCATCAGTCTTGTCTGGGACCTACCTGCTTGGCAGGGTGCAATGGGAAATGGTCCTGTAGTGCAGAGGACACCAGGAGAGCTGGATGCCCCTCAAGAACATCCTCCTCAGAGCACAAGGATGGTCCTCTGCAATGTGGCAGCAGGGTGACACTGTGGGGTGCAGCCACAGCCCCATGGGGACACACATCCCCAAAACCCAGAAACCTACAGGCACAATCGTCCCCACTGCAATCTGAGCAGATATAAAGGAATATTTTCCCCAACTGGATATTAAATCTTTCCTGCCAATGGATCGTGGCCTGTGACATATCAGAGTGTTCTTGGAGCCCATCCCAAGCTGTAAGCAGCTGGTACCTTCCTGGCTGCAAGGTTAGAAAGACTTTCTGAGACAATTTTTTCACCTTTCCCTCACCCTGACTTTGTAGATACTCATCATTTTATTCTTGGGGTAATGGGGCAGATTTCCATGAATTAGGGTTACTTCTGCCCTGGTACCCAGCAGAGCCATAACTTGTAGTTTATGGTGTTGGGCCCACAGGGTTACAAGCAGAACATAAGGATCATGTTTATTTCCACCTGTACCTGTGTGGCAGAATGCAAACCCCCCTCTCTCCCCCCTCCTCCTTCAATATGGAGGGAGTAGGCACATCTCCCTGTCTCTGCTACTTGAGGCTGACGGCTTCTTTTGTTTGGCCCAGAGCACCCTGGCTAGGGCCATTAGGAGAAGGGAGTGCCGAGGCGCCAGTGAGCCGCTGGGCGCCTGTGACCAGTGTGGGGGGATGTTTGGAGGCTTCAGGGGCGCCCCACACACGGTGTGGGGGTGCAGAGAAGCTTCTAGAATGCCTACAGTCAGGTCTGATCAGCCAATAAAAACGGGACTCTCGTCGAGACTGAGCCAGTTGTTGCCGGTCTCTCGGAGCTACGAGCAAGATTCTGCTGCTGAGACCCCTCCTCCCCGGGATGGAGACCCCGCTTGCCTTGCCGCCACTTGCGTAAGTAAAACACTCGCACAATTGCGAGTGTATTATAAATTTACACTCGCGGAATCGCGAGTGTACGCTTTACCTTTATCTCTCTAAGAATAATCCAGAAACCGGATTCAGGCAAGTGTGTACTCCTCTGGGACTCGAGGGTGGTTCCAGCATAGTTTTGGGTGAAGCCACGTGTATGTACTCTGTGGACCTCCTGTTGTACTAGTTGTTACCCCTTAATAATTTTCCTCAACTGATACCCGAACCTATATTTAAGTCACTTTTGGAGTGTTAAAACCCTGTTTCTCACTGGTTTAATAAAAGTTGTTCTGGACCCTGTTGTCCCTTAAATCAGCCTCGGGGTGCCTCCGTGACAATTTTGGCGCAGCGAGCAGGGTATCAGATATGGAGGAATTATTTAGAGGGTTGTTTAATGTCTCTGCAGTAACCTGGGGTCTTGCCGTAATGTGGATCGCGGTGTGTTTCAGTTTGGGTGTTTGCTTAAAGGTAGCACAGGATTTGTGTAAAATTAAGCAGCGAATGGAGGAAAACCTTTCGCGGGAAAGTGAAAAGTTTGACTCTCTGATACAGGACTTTTCTCGGCAAAGCATACGGTCGGATTTGTTAGAACAGAGATTGGGCTTGTTAGAACAGAAACTTGTTTTTTTGGAACAAAAACTTGAGTTTTTGTTAATTAATATGAGAACTTCCTCTAGCGTCTCCCCAGTTCAGGTGTGCCCCTCGGCCCCCCCGTTTCTCGACAAAGATACTGATTCTGAAAACAGTGTTGATGAAGGGGGGGTAGAAACAAAGGACGTGCGTCCTCTTATTAGAACTGAAACACATACGGATGGACGAGGCAAAAATCCACGCACGGCTACCCATAGCACGCCATATTCAGGACTGGAGCTAAGAGATTTACAAACTAGATTCTCACGCAAGCCGGGCGAGACAGAGACTGAATATCTTTGGCGCGTTTCACTTACCGGGGGTGATAGGATATTATTGAGTAAGGACGAGGCCACAGGCTTCTGGGGCCCAGGGGTATTTTTAAGTGATGGTCTGGATGGTAATCACTCCATCACATCTCGTGTAGCTTACTGGGCTGGCGGTATAGATCCCAGGGAACGTGGGGAGCCAGTTGCAATTGTTGTAAAAGGCTTATCAGATCTTGCTGAGGGAGTTCAAAAGGCGGCTTGTATACAAGCAATGTATGAAAAGGGCCGGCAGTCCCCCCCTATAGCGGCGCCGGTGGATCCGGTCCACCTTCGGCTGCTTATTAAAGGATTACCGGATGCCTTAAAAATATATGTCCAGTCCCTTAAGGAGAAAATTCAGGGGACTATTGATCATAATAAGCAAAATCCCCGAAGTCCTCCTGAACATGTATTAACCTGGGCGGAAATTTTACACAATGTGGTTACACATGGGCGCGAGATGGGGTGGGTAGACCCAAGCGGCGGCCCGTGCAGAAGCCGGACGGTCCGGAAGACGAGCCGAGCCGAGCCTCTTCAGAGGCCGCCCCCCCCGTCCCAGAAACCGAAGCGTTTTGGCTGCCGGTCAGATCAGAGCAGCAGCTTGCAGCAGAGCAGCCTCTGGCGCCGCGCGGCTGCTCTGGGTGTGCCCCGAACACTGCTATATAAGCTTTCCACCGAGCACCTACAGGAGCTGGTGGAATACTTAGAGGGAAGATCAGAGAACAAAGAGGAGGCACCGGTAACCGTCCCCCTCCCTGAGGACAAGCGAAACATTAACCCTTTCGTATCCTCACAAAGGGAGCCAAAAAAACTAGTAGAAGCGGATGGGAAGCAGGACCGCCCCACCCGCTTTGTATTTTCTTGCCAATGGTCCAGTGATAAAGAACCATACATACATATCCCCGTTGGTCCAAGGCGAATAAGTGTGAAATTTCTAATTGACACAGGCGCACAAATCAGTGTTTTGAACAGGCGGCAAGCTGACAAACTTGGGATTAAACCATCAAGGAAAGCCATCAATATAGTAGGGGTAACAGGTGTAGCAGAGAGATGTCCTTTAGCTCGAACCCACCTTTTGCTACCTGGGGAAAAACGGACAACAGCTGTGGAAGTTGCCCTGAGTCCTTATAAGGCAAACATATTGGGATTTGATATTTTGGCAGGTAGACGGTGGTGCTTACCTAATGGGGAGATTTGGAGCTTTGGAAGCCACAGAGCGGAGGTAGCCCGTATTAGAATATTGCCACTTACCTCTGCACCCTTGCAGTTCGAAAGAACTACTGATGTTAGGATTTTGCAACTTGCTCCTGCTCTACCCACATCTACAATAACCTGTACTCCACAGTACCCCCTGCCAAATGCAGCAAAACGGGGCATTACGGAGGTTATTAATGATCTTGAAAAAAGACAAATAATTAGCTGCACCCATTCTCCCTATAATTCTCCAGTTTGGCCCGTTCGCAAGCCTGATGGGCGATGGCGCCTAACTATTGATTATCGAAAACTGAATAGTAACACTGCACCACTAACAGCTGCCGTCCCAAACATAGCCTCAGTGGTGACTGTAATACAAGCAGCAGCCCACCCATGGATGGCTGCTTTAGATGTTAAAGATATGTTCTTCATGATTCCCCTAAGGGAAGAAGACAAGCCACAATTTGCTTTTACCTGGGAAGGGAAGCAATACACTTTTAATCGGCTTCCTCAGGGGTACAAACACTCTCCTACTATTGCCCACAATGCCCTTGCTGCACTCATTGACACTGTACAGGTACCCTCAGGCATTTGCATATATCAATATATAGATGACATCTTAGTGGGTGGAAACAATAAGGAACAGGTGGGGCAAGTAGCAGAAACTCTTTGGAATTTATTAACACAGAACGGATTAGATATTCCACCGTCCAAGTGCCAGGGTCCCAGCCAGAAAGTTAAATTCCTAGGGGCTTGGTGGATAGGAGGAGCCATAGCAGTGCCTGATGATGTTCTGGCTACTATAGACAAGGGACACACCCCAAACAGCAAAGCGGACCTACAATGCCTGTTGGGTACATTAGGGTACTGGAGAAAACATATCCCAGGATTCTCGGTGATTGCCCGTCCCCTATATGACCTACTCCGAAAAAACAAGAAATGGAATTGGACTCTACAACATACAGAGGCCCTTAATGTTCTAAAAGATGAACTTAAAACCTATCAGAAATTGGGCCCACTACATCCACAAGACCCATTGAGAGTGGAATGGGGGTTTGCAGAACATGCCTCCTATTGTGCCATATTCCAAAGGGGTCCAACAGGGCCAGCTAGACCTTTGTTGTTCTCTTCCACCGCATTTAAGGGAGCTGAACAACGATATTCGGAGTGGGAGAAGGGGCTTCTCTCACTTAGCCGAGCAGTTAAGGAGGCAGAGAAACTGTGTACGTCACAGGAAGTTATTGTACAAGGCCCTTTCCCTCTGTTGAATTCAATCCTTAAAGGGTTACCACCCCCTGAGGGGGTGGCACAGAAAGCAACAGTACAAAAATGGTACGCCTATTTAGAGGGAGTTAGCCAATTGTTACTACTAAAGGAGGGTTCTGTAAAAGTTTCAAAACTTCAACAACCTGTGAACGCTGATCCGGTCCTGTTGAGCCTGCCTTATAAACCCTCTCCTATTAAAGAAGCACCTAAGCTAACTCAGGACTCAGACACACAAGGAGTCTGGTTCACTGATGCATCAGCCCATCGGGTAGGGACAAACTGGCAGTACAAGGCAGCAGCATTGGAGATTGCTACTGGAAAAAGAATAACAGAGGAGGGGGAAGGTAGTGCTCAAGTAGGAGAACTGCGTGCTCTTTTATTAGCAGCAGAAGGAGGAGCCTCCATGATTTACACTGATTCCTATGCAACCTATAAGGGTGCCACTGAATGGATATGCCAATGGGAATCTAACCAATGGGAAGTAAATCGCACCAGAGTGTGGAGAGCTGAAGATTGGCAAAGACTATTAGAAATTGGCAGGTCACGACCTTTGAGTGTGGGTTGGGTAAAAGGACATGCAAAGGATGGAACCCTCGCTGCCAAATGGAATCGACAAGCTGACTTTCTAGCCCAGATCAGGCTGGCTGAAAGCATACCAGAGGAGTGGGCACGGTTAGCTGAATGGTTACACCTTAAGCGAGGCCATTCTGGAAAAGCAGATCTTTATTACGAATGCCGATCCCGGGGTTGGCCAGTGTCCATGGGAATATGTGAAGCAATTCTCACAGCCTGTCCACAATGTCGGATCAGACTTAAAGCTGATCACCCAAATCAGGCCCCGGCCCTACATATCAGGCAGGACAAGACTCTCTGGAGCACGTGGCAAATTGACTATGTCGGGCCACTGAGACCCTCTAATGGAAAGAAATACATCCTGGTGGGGGTAGAGGTAGTATCAGGATTATCAATGGCCACTGCTGTCAACACGGCCACTGGAGATCAAACCGTGCAAGCGCTGTGTGGGTGGTTTGGTATCCTACCCACTCCTGAGAATATCCAGAGTGATAATGGCACACACTTTTCAGCTGCCGTGGTTCAAGACTGGGCTAAGGGAGAAGGTATTAAGTGGGTGTTTCATACACCATACTATCCCCAAGCCAATGGGATCGTGGAACGAACCAATGGTTTGATTAAGAAGTATGCAGATGTATCACGACACAACTGGGACAAGCGATTAGCACAAGCTGTCTTCCTTGTCAATAACCGCTGGGGAAGCTATGGGAGCCCCAAAATCAGGGCGTTCTGTCCTGAAAAGCCATTGACAGACAGCAACTTGACAACCAACACAGAGGAAGAGCATTCCTCAAAAATACAAGTGGGCCAGCCTGTCATGGTGAAATTACCATCTATTGGTATTGTACCCATGACTCTAGCAAAACCCAGAGGGTTATATGCCTGGGAAGCCCTTGATGAGAATGGGAAAACCCACCGTATTAGTGCTCGGTGGATAGTTCCAGACTACTAACCCTGAAAGCCCGGTTCCTCTTCAAGGACCGAGGTCTGTTCTTGTGTTTTCTTGCAGGGCAAAGGACAATGACGGGGTGGAAGAGGATCCAGATGCCTTGGAAACGAAACGACACCAGCAATGACGGGGTGGAAAGGGATCCAGCTATCACCAGCAAGAGATGGAAGAGAATCCAGATGCAAGCCATTCAGAAGGAAGGCAGTCACAGGAATGGAAACACTAACGAACTGTGACTGATGTTTGGGACTCAATAATTACCTTGGGCAATTGTTGATTGTTCTAATTATTTCAATTCTATTGTTGATTGTTATTAATAACTGCGTTGCAGGGGTAAGTCAACCCATGAGATACGGTGATCCACAGTGGACATTAAGGCTCACCGGCAGAAGTGTCCCCTTTTTACTTTGGAGGCAAGAGGTGACTGCACCACCACTCCAAAGTATCAGACCATGACTGTAGTCACGGGGTGGATTGTGGCAGAATGCAAACCCCCCTCTCTCCCCCCACCTCCTTCAATATGGAGGGAGTAGGCACATCTCCCTGTCTCTGCTACTTGAGGCTGACGGCTTCTTTTGTTTGGCCCAGAGCACCCTGGCTAGGGCCATTAGGAGAAGGGAGTGCCGAGGCGCCAGTGAGCCGCTGGGCGCCTGTGACCAGTGTGGGGGGATGTTTGGAGGCTTCAGGGGCGCCCCACACACGGTGTGGGGGTGCAGAGAAGCTTCTAGAATGCCTACAGTCAGGTCTGATCAGCCAATAAAAACGGGACTCTCGTCGAGACTGAGCCAGTTGTTGCCGGTCTCTCGGAGCTACGAGCAAGATTCTGCTGCTGAGACCCCTCCTCCCCGGGATGGAGACCCCGCTTGCCTTGCCGCCACGTGCGTAAGTAAAACACTCGCACAATTGCGAGTGTATTATAAATTTACACTCGCGGAATCGCGAGTGTACGCTTTACCTTTATCTCTCTAAGAATAATCCAGAAACCGGATTCAGGCAAGTGTGTACTCCTCTGGGACTCGAGGGTGGTTCCAGCATAGTTTTGGGTGAAGCCACGTGTATGTACTCTGTGGACCTCCTGTTGTACTAGTTGTTACCCCTTAATAATTTTCCTCAACTGATACCCGAACCTATATTTAAGTCACTTTTGGAGTGTTAAAACCCTGTTTCTCACTGGTTTAATAAAAGTTGTTCTGGACCCTGTTGTCCCTTAAATCAGCCTCGGGGTGCCTCCGTGACAACCTGTCCCTCTCCCCATGCTGAAGAGGGGACAACCCTTCCCTGGGCTTGTTTGCAGGGAAGGGAGGATGCCACTCTGTGCACCCCCTGCCCCATGGCTCCTCCTCACCATTTTGTGCCCAGACCCCTCTGGGGTGCTGAGTCTGCATCTCACACAGGGCTGCTGCTTCAGCTCCAAACGTCCCCATGTTCACTATAAACACAATTGTAACAGCATTAACATAGCATGAGTTTTCCTTATTTTTTCTTTGTTCTACCCTGTGTTTCCTGAAATAAGTTCATTCTTCAGGTGGGCTGGGACATTCAGCTAATTCCTCCTCACTTTCTCAATTCACCAGGAAAACCACCTGGCCAAGTGTCCTATGACAGCCCTCCATGCCTGTGTGTGGGGCCAGCCAGGCATTTGGTCTCTTCTTCACTATCCTTTCTCTACAAAGGCATTTCCCACTGGGACCTGCTGACTACACCAAGTGTTTTGCACCAGGAGCTGCTGCTTTGTTTAGATTCCCTGACTCTCCTTAAATATGAAGCATGATGTTAATGGGATGGAATACTCTTATTGATCAGTTTGGATGTCAGTCAAGCTCTGTCCCATCTATGCCCGCCTTCCTCGATGCCTCACACCTGTGGGCAGAGCACAGAGAATGTCCTTGGCTCTCAGACAAGAGCAATTTAAAATGTTAACTCTGTGCTGGGGTTGTTATCTCTTGTTCTCAAATCAAGTCCAAATAATGACTGTACTAACTATGAAAAAGAAAGGTTTCTAACTGCATGGAGAAAATTAACGTATTTTCAGTCAAATCAGCACAGCTATGAAGAAAGAGAAGGCAGTAGAGATGATTCTATATCCTTCAGATGCCAGGAGTCCCAAGCTATAATATGTGCTGTCAAACAGGCAGCTCCAATCAGGGCACACCACAACACATGGATCCTGCTCATGGAAGTGTGATTTTTGGTCCATCAAGCCTTTAGAAGATTTTTATAAAATAAAATATCTCTATTCATAATTTCTGCTATGAAACAGGAAAAGTGTTCGCATGAGAACTTCTTACTACATTTTAGACACAGGCAAGGACACCCAGAGAATGTAACCACAGGCACGGAGCAGGAGCTGCCTCCAGGCTCATCAGTTACAATGGGTTGGATCAATTTTGCCTCTGGTCGAGGGATCTGTGCAGTGCAACATTGCCCTGAAGGGCAAGCTCTGCATATAGCACAGCACAGCAGAGGACAAAGCCTCCACAGTAATCTGTCATATGGATCATTAACTCCTTGATGTTCGGGGATCTCTGGCTGAGGGTGATGGCACCCTGACAGTTGTTTTCATCATGAGGACAAATATCAGCTCTCGGACCTGCTCAGAGCAGCTTTCACATCCTTGTTTCTTGGGGTCTACATCAAGGGGTTGGGCAGGGGATTAAGAACCCTGTAAAGAATGGCCACTGCTCTGCCTGGTTCAAGGCAGCTTCCATGTAGGTGAACAAATATGGGCCATAGAAACAGGCCACAGCAATGAAATCAGAAGCACAGGGTGAGACAGCTCAGTGCCTGCATTCTGCAAAGCAGAGCCACAGGGTAATTTAAATCACCATTAAATAAAACAACCTCAGGCAACAAGGACCACAACTTGAAGTGGAAAACCTGCATGGATCCTGTATTCCTTTCCCACCGTTTCAAGATCTCCTCAGTTGCGCAGTCAAGCCGGGGGTCATGCTAAGAGCCAGTGGCAGCACTCTAGCAGTGCTTTGCAGAAGGGCTTACTCGTCTGTCAGGATACTGTCATTCCTCCCTCTTCATCAAGGACAATTACAGATGGTACCATCAATGTGAAGGACTTGAAGTACCTTGCAGTTGTTACAAGATTTAGTGCAATAAGGTTAGGAAGTGCAACTCTTCTGCTTTTAAAGACAGATATTAAGAGAACAACTAGGGGGGAAAGATTTCAGACATGCAAGTGAAATGCCCTTGTGAAGCTTTTGGCATCAGAGATATGCTTCATGAGCCTTAATTCCCTTTTGCATGAAGAACATGAGTGTACAGATTTCCATCTTTCCACCTGCACAGTAGAAAAAAATAGAGAAGGATCCCCTTGTGCCCTCACCCCCTTCCACTCCAGAGTATCACGCTGCTTCTTTGGCAGATTGGGGAGTTTCCACACAGGGAAGGACCACATAGAGGCCAGAATTCAATGCAGCAGAACTTTAATGCATAAAAGAGAGAAACAAAGTCACTGCAAGTGGAGGACAGCAGTGCAGGAATCCCCAGAGGAATCCACAAGTCTGCAGTCCATGGTCATTAAGAAGTTTGTGCATGGTGTTCATCTGCCTGCCCCATAGAGGGAGAGAAGACAGCTGATCCCCAGCAGGCTGGACCTGGGGGAACCTTGTGGCCAAGAGGAACCAAAGGAAACAAAGAAAAAGGTAAAAAAGGTAAAGCCATTCAGCTCTACTGAAAACACAGCCAGTATCTCAGTCCTTTGTCCAGCACCATGTTTTTAGTTCCTTAAGGTGTCTCCCTGGGCCCTTCCCAGATTCTTTATCAGCGCAGGTACCTTCTGCCAAAGTAGCGGCCGGAAATGCCAGAGAGGTCACAGCAGCCAGAGTTGATGGGCACTCCATCACAGCTGAGGATTCTGCCAACAGCAGCAGAGGTGGAGGAGCCCACAACGGTGTTCTGTGGGAAGGAGCTGAGGATGGGGCCGGGCAGGGTCACCACCACAGGGGAGGGCTCGATGACAACTCTGGAGTCCTGGCACTGCCTGACACAGGGCTCATTGCAGCTGTTTGCCAGCGGGGTCGGGCCACAGGGCTGGCAGGGCAGGCACTGGTCATAGCAGGACATGTCTTGAGACCGGAGGTTCACCTGGGAGAGAAGGCAGGGAGAAAGCAGAGCATAAAAGTAGATAAGAAGTAGCCTGGTTACCCTGTCAGAAAAAGCATGCAAGGCCACTACTGAGTGGGGAGCTGGAAGACATGCCAGGCGGTGCACAACCTTCACTGCCCTACAAGGAGCCTCACAGCACAGGGCAGCTCTCAGTGAAAAACCAAAACGCCCCTCTGCCACCTCCCAGCCTCTCTCTAAGCAGAACTTCTCACCCCTTCCATCTCCCATGATAAGGAGATGCAAAGCTGAGGAAAGGACACAGCCAATATGAGCAGAGATGTCCATCAGTAACAGATGTCAAGTTGGAAGAGAATCAGAAGGGACTTCATACTTACCTGGTTCCCAAGAGGAAGAAGGCAAGAGAAATGGATGAGAGCAGGGACTTGGGCTGCCTTTTATACCCGCCCTTCATTGCCACAGGACCAGAGGTACCCTTGGCAGAGGTAACAATTTTCGGACAAGCTCATCTTGAATGCAAACATGTGGGCTGTGCTTTAGCTTCCAACACTGCTGCCTTTTCATTTCCAGGTTTGTGCCATGCTCATCCTCCAATGAAGGCTTTGTTTGATCTCTGGGATTAAAGGTCCCTGGATTTCTCAGGCAGGAATGCAGCAGTGCAGACAGAAGACTCAGTTCAGGTGCTGCACGGGTCTAAGAGAAGGCAAATGATGTCATTCTGGGTCACTCTCTGTTCTTTGATATACCAGTCTCAGGAAGAAGCTGAAGCCATAATCGACTGCATGCCCTTGTGCTCCCATGCATGAGGATGTCACAAGTCCTCATCTTTCCTTAACTTCTCAGCTCACCCTGATGGTTTTTGTGAGCATTGTGTTGCTTGAATTTGACACCATCCTGCCTAACGCTGCCCCAGGAGTCATCAGCAGAGTACACGAACTTCTCTTAATGTGATGGTTCATGGTGTTGCTATCTGTGTTCTTTTCCTGTGTATACTTGCAAGCAGCCAAGTTTGTGCAGATGGACATTTGTGTATAATTGCACACTGGTGTGCATGAGTCTAAGTATGGATGTCCTTGTCTGTCAGTCATCACAACAAAACGTGCGGTTCACTGCAGAGACACTCTCTATTGCTCTGTCCATGAGCACCACAGAGCAGGAGGTTCCCAGGGCCTAAAGGAGCCCCAGTGCAGCTGAGTGATGTTTGCAGCAGCCTGCCAGAGATCTGCCCAGGGAAGAGAAATGCAGCCCCTGTCTCCTGAGCCCTCCTTCTCCTGCCTGTCCAAACCTCTTGCTTCCCTGCTGTTGTTTCCAGCTCATAACAAGAATGATTTCAGTCCAGTTTGAATCCTTGGTTTCACTCCGTGTAACAACATTTGATTTGTCTCATCATGGCTGGCAGTCTCCCCTCCCTGCATCTCCAGGCCAGGAAACAGCTGCTCTCCCCAGCACTAGAGAGTTCAATACGAGGGGTTTGCTTTGTGGGCAAGGAGGAAGGCTGAGGAATCCTGTCGACCGTGTGCTGGCCATCCCTGAGGGGACCTCCTTCCAATGCACTCTAGAATGTGTCTGAGATGGCATAGAGCCCAATTTCATGCACAAGTCAATGCCAATGTGCAGTAGATTGATCAGGTCCTATGTCAGACAAGAATTATGGCCTTCAATCAGAGAGCTACTGACTGAAGGGAACATGGAGTCTGATGCTGCTGTGCTGTGAGTAGAAAGACAGACTGTGTAGCTTCCACTGGGAAAGCCAAAGAACAGGTGGATGCTTTGGACTTCAGATCACACTGACCATTACATCTTGCATCACAGTTTCAGTCTTAGTGTCCAGGAACTGCACATGGAAGGGAAGGAACATGAAATTCAAGAAAACATCCCCAAAACACAGTTGTTGTCCCTCTTTCTAACAAGGTCTGTTCCCAGCAAGCACTTTTCTGAAGCCTCCACTCCTGACTGTTTGTCAGCTGCAGCTCAGTTGAGGGCTTTCTGCCTTCCCTTCTGTGACCTCAGTGAAATCAATGCCAGGAGCTCTGCTGGGAGAGCTCAGCCAGGGCTGATTTGCCCTCTCCATGAAGCTGCTTTGAGCTGAGGACAATGGGCCAAACCCATTGCTTTCTCATGAGGTAACAGGCACTGTGGACATGGAAAGGGCAGGGATATCTGTACTTGGAGCTTAGCAAGACCTTTGGCAGTTTCTCTCTTACTTCTTTCATGACCAAGTATGAGATGAATGGGTGCAGTGAAAGGATGATAAGGTGTGGAGAAAATTGCCTGGACTAACAGGCTCAGATGGTTATGACCACAGTGCAAAGCTCAGCTGCCCAACACTTACTGGTGGGGTGTAATAGTAGGGATCCAGTAGTAGAACCAATACTGTTTGATGTTTTAATGAATCCCATGAGTCATGGGAAGCGGGGAACTCCCAGAGACTCTGTGGATAACACCCAGCAAGGGGAATGGGTCATAACGGTTGGACATGGCTCCTGGTCAAAGAACCTGAACAGTCTGAAGAAGTGGGCTGACTGGAAACTCATGGATGCCAAAAACAGCAAGGGCAAGGTTCTGCATGTGGGGGAGTAACCAGCTAGTTCATGGAGTCATGTAGGCTAGAACTGGCTGCCTGGGAAGCAGATCCACAGAAAAGGATGTGAGGTTTCAAGGCTGATCCATCTGACTATGAGACAGCAGTGTGCCCTAGCAGCAAAAGGACCAGCTGCGTCCTGAGCTGTGTTAATGTTTTGCCAGCAGGTACAAGAACACGACCCTTTCCATCTGGTCCATTTGAGATAATATGTGGAGTACTGCTGCCAGACTGGGGCTCCCTGGTCAAGGAAGGGTATCAACATATGGAAGTGAGTTCAACAAGGCCACTGTACATGTTAGGCAGCTGATGAACATGACATGCAAGGAGACACTGAGAGAAATGGGTGTCTTCATCTTGGACAAGAGATGTCTAGAATAATTTCTTGCCTTCTGTAACTGCTTGTACAGAGGAACACAAGAAGATGCACATGGCCCGTGTAAGTGCCCAGGAGACAGACTTGGTGCAATTTCCATCCTCTGAGATGCTAAAGAATGGACTGAATGTGACCTTGAGCAACAGGATCTACTGGGATCTGTGCTGAGCAGAGGAGTGACCTAGATGACTTCTGAAGGTCCCTTCTTACCTACATTCTGACTCCGTAATTCTCCTCCTCAACTACGCACAGTGACACCTGCACGGCCATGAGCACATGTGTCCCCACACCCCTCTACCACAAACCAACTTTCAGTCATAGTGCTGGAAGTACACAGAGGCAGCTGAAGGGAGGCTCTCAGCCTCCTCACTGCCAACCGCAGGAAATCAGTGGCTGCTGTTTCCAGCCCCTGAGCTCGGAGACAGCTCTGGGAAGCTGGTCCAGGAGCCGAAGCTGTGGCCGTGCAGAGCCCCGGAGCCCTGTGAACTCGGGCGAGATCCCGAGCGGCGCAGGCGCAGGACTCAGCCCCAAGGCGGAGCTTGCGGTGGAGAGGAGAAGAGGAGGAGGGTCGGAGCAGAGAACCGGAGCTGCGGGGGGGCAGCGAGGCGCGGGCGGCGGAGCGGCGGGATGCGGCGGTGCCGGGGCGCAGGGCTGGCGGGACTGGCCGCGGTGCTCCTGGGTGCGCGGGGCTGGCGGGGCTGGGTGGGGGACGGGCCTGAGCCTGGGGTGGCCCCCGCAGGTCCCTCGAAGCTGTCGTCCCCTCTGGCTTCTTCACAGACTTTTGCCCCCAAACCACCCTCCCCTACGTCCCACATTCCTTCTAGAAAACTCATCGCTCTATTTTTTTTCTAGTTCTCCCTGTTTCCTTTCTTGCCTCTGTGTCTTTCCCTATAACTCATGCAGTCATTCTTTCCCCTTGCTACTTTGTGTTTATCAGTCTTTTATCCCACTTCTTTTCTAAATGATTCCACCCTTCCACCTATCGTTCATGCATTCTTATCTCCACCAAATACTATGGACACTTCCATTACTCATGTGTGCACATCTTCTAGAACCCCTTCTCATCATCTCTGTTTGTTCCTCAGTGCTCCTGTGGGATTTGTTCCCGGAAGCAGCAACCAGGGCTTTGAGGTTTTGAGGAATCTTGAGGATTTGAGGATGTTTTCCTTCTTTTTCTCCTCGGCAGTGGCTTCGGGAAGAGCCCAGGTGCAGCAGGAGCCGTCGGCAGAGACCTCCGAGGACACCGAAATCAGCATCAACTGCTCACACCCCAACATACAGACCAATGATTACATCTTCTGGTACCGTCTCCTCCCGGACCGAGGTCCCGAACTCCTCGTGTGGGGTATTAAAGGCTCCAAAGCGCTGTCGGACCCGCCGGGTTGGCTGTCGGTGGCGGCAGACCGCCGGTCCAGCGCCCTGTGGCTCTCCCGGCCCCGGCGCGGGGACGCGGCGGTGTATTACTGCGCCGTGGGAGACAAGGGGAGAGGAGCCGGGGCTGCGGCCGCGCACGAACCGCCGCGGGCGGGGCCGGGCGGGTGAGGCGGGGGCGGGGACAGGGGGACAGTCCTGGTCGACCCGCCAGGGGGCGCTGCCGCTCCGCCCGCAGGAGCCGCCTGGCCCCCTCCGCCCCCAGGGCGGCTCCCCCGCCCGAGCACCGGCAACGATATTGACATTACACCAACCGCACCCCCACATGGATTCAGACCACTGAGTCTACGTGCTGATCCTTCCTTCTGAGCCTTCCGAATGACAGGAGGAGTTGCCCATGGACAGTTGTCCCGTGCTGGGGGCTGGTTGTGCTCCCCAGGAGGGGCAAAAAGCTGTAGTTGATCTCTCCACAGAGCCTCCTCATGGCAAAGATGGGCAGTTCCAAGCACACCTGATGGAAAAGACTCTCCTCTTCATTCCCTCCTGTCAGCTATTTACACACATTGCCAGTGTCCCCCCTGAGCCGTCTCTTCCCCAGGCTGTACACTGTCAGCCCTCTCAGCATATTCTCATAGGAAAGATGCTCCAATTCTCACACCGTTTTGCTGGTCTCACTCCAGTATCTTTCTTGTATTGAGGAGTGCAAAAGTGGAGTGAGCACTTAACAGTACTGAGTAGAGAGGATCAGGTCCTTTGTCCTGCTGGTTGACTCTCTTCCTACTACAGCCCAGGCTGCTGTTGGCCTTCCTTGCCATGAGGGTCCATTGCCACAGCAGACACAGGAACACCCCAGAACTGCTGAAACTGAGCGGGACACAGCAGCGAGTATTCAGGAGCAGTATCCCAGCTGCTTGTCCAGCTCTTCCTCTTCCCTCAGCATGCACCAGAGACCACTGTTGGAGAAGAAGACTCTTGGTATGAGACATGACTTCTCCTGTGTTTTTACCTTGTTGAAAAAACAACCAACCAACCAACCAAACAAACAAAAAAAAACCCCAACAGGTTGGAATCTATGGGCACAGATTATCTCATTCCACACATTTCAAGTGACCCAGGTGCTTCTTTACACCTACCATACATCTGAAAATGAGTGCTCCTTTGGCCAAGCTTTGCCTTTTCTTTTATGCTTGTAGTTTCTCAATCATTCTGAGAAGTGAATACCACGACAACATTGCTACAGGTCTTGCAGGGAGACATTTCAGAGACTGAACTCAACATGGAGTTTCTCCCCAGAGCCGACTCAAGAGACTCAATTTCCTCTGGGCACAGGAGACTTTCAGCTTCTTAAAGAACTTTCTTGCCTGAAGAACTCCAGCAAAGGCCACTGTAAGGACAAGTGGAAGGTGAGAGCCGCTGGTTCACTAAGGCTGGCAGATCAAATCCCTTTTCTTTTCAAAGGGAAGAGCAAAGAAAAGCCAAAGTGATAAACAAAGCACACAATGACACCGATCTCTCAGTAGGTGATAAGGGAGACAAGGAGGGAGACCAGAGCTCTGCAGCCTCTAATTGATGGGCCATTGGGAAACTGCAGGTGTAGCTTTGTAGTGGGACAGGCTGAGCTTTGTAAGTGACAGGAAGTGACAAGAAGAACAGGAGGATTTGCATGTTTGAGAAGAGTCCTGTTGGACTAGACAACACTTCTTAAGGCATGTGGAGGGGAAGAGTCAAAGGTGGGGGGAAAGAGGAGACTGGGGAGGATCAAGGGGAGACAATAGACAGGGGTAGGAATAAAAGGTGGTACCTGCACCTAAGCAGGAGTTGGTCAGTGCAATTGTTGGGGTGACCCCTGTGCCTGACCACTACAGCCCCCCCTGCCTTCTTATTAAATCCTTTCTTAAGAAGGAAAGGGAAAGGTTATGTCAGCCTGGAGACCCTCCACATCTCTAGGAACCTCATTTGAGAACATGACGAGGTCCAGCACATCATCTATGAGGACAGGAGGTGAGGTCTTCACTGCAAGCAGACCAGGAATAGCCCCTTCCCATCATGGCATTTCCTCAGTTACCAGGACATCTCATTTTGGAATTGTTGAGAATGCTGAGTGAGCCACACATGTTCTTGGTGGAGGAGGGAGAAACCCTGAATGAGACTTTCAGGCACAGGAAGTATAGATCTCTTCTCTTCCCCACTTCTACATTTGGTCCCCCCCAGAGTGGTTTCCGGCAGCTCTGGTATCTTGGGGCTGGGAGGTGCTTTTCTGACTCTCTCACTCAAGAAACAAGCAGGCTGTTCTCGGCATGCACCTTGGGTACCTGGTCCTCACTGCCTTCCTGGGGCAACTGCTGGGTAGGTCTTTGCTTTCTGTAAATTCATCCTTCTTCTTCTTCTCCCAAGGAAACTCCCACCAACCTCATCAGGATCATGCAGAGAACTACTCACGATTAAAGGGAAAACACAAGGTAATGTCACCTCACATTTGTGGTTTTGCACCAGTTCTGTAAAGATTCTCTTAGTGTTAGAAGGAGAGGAGAGGAGAGGAGAGGAGAGGAGAGGAGAGGAGAGGAGAGGAGAGGAGAGGAGAGGAGAGGAGAGGAGAGGAGAGGAGAGGAGAGGAGAGGAGAGGAGAGGAGAGGAAAGGAAAGGAAAGGAAAGGAAAGGAAAGGAAAGGAAAGGAAAGGAAAGGAAAGGAAAGGAAAGGAAAGGAAAGGAAAGGAAAGGAAAGGAAAGGGAGAGATGCCTCTGATCACTTCTTTTCCTGTTCTCTCCTGTTTTATCAGTCACTCTCTGCCTCTCTCTTCTGACCTACATGCTGTCACCATAGGAGCTCTCAGCTCTCTGCACTCCCACATTTCTCCATTTACAATCCCAATTATTAACAGCAGATCCTGTCAGAGCAGTTACATGGACTTTAAAGCTCTCACCCCATTGACATTACCAAGGTGTCCCATTCTACCTCTGGGCTGGTACATGTCTGTCATGACCTCCAGTTTCCTCCTAGTTATTGACACAGACAGGACTCTTTCTTTACAATATTCAGCTCAGGTGTGCGTTGACTCAGGGAGCCCACTAAATGACAGTGATTCGGAATCAGGATGAATCTTTTTGTCATACCTCTGCAGGCCTCTTAATCTGCTGGAGGGCTGCAGGTCCCAGCACATGAAGGTCAGGCATGACAGGCTGTTCCCTGGTCCTCTGGGCAGTAGGAACAGGACCAGGGACACAGCACAGCTCTCCTCAGAGTCCAGCTCTACTCTCCTGCCCAGAACTACTCTGCACCTTCCTGTTCCCATGCATCAGGATTCTCCTGCAGGGCAAAGGACAAGGAGACTTCTCCGGCAGAGTTTGGCATTCATTCCTAGTTTGCTTTCCAGAGCCCTTCCCTGCAGAGTTCCTGACCTTCACTTTCTTCCAGGCACCATGGGGCAGGTCACCGTCACCCAGCAAGAAGGACAAGTCACAGTGAAGCAGAGAGACACCTTCCAAACAACCTGCACATACCAGGCTTCGTACTTTCAAGGCTTGCTCTGGTACCAGCAGAGGAAAGGCCAAGCTCCCCAGCTGGTCTCATATCACGCAGGATCTGGACTCAAGCGCAGCGACCGTTTCAGCACAACTCTGAACACCACGGGGAAATACAGCGTCCTGCAGGTGGAGGAAGTCGAGGTGTCTGACAGTGCCTTGTACCTCTGTGCTGTGCAAGACACCCTGGTGCAGGGAGCTTCCTTGGCTGTGCAAGAACCCCGGGGAGGGAGGGGATGTGTCTGTGCAAGGCTGAGCTTGTGGGATGGGGCCCTGAGCTGTGCCCTGGCAGCGCTGCTTCCCCTGTGCCCCCAGGGATCTGCAGGGGAAGATCCTCTAATATAATGTTTTCTCTCCATTCCAGACACCATTTATGAAGATGTGGTCTTCAATATTCCCATACCACACTAAGTCAAGGCAATATCTTCCTCTTGCCAATGCACAGGAAGCTCCACTGTTTGGCAAAGTGCCATCAGCACACACAAGAACCATTGCATTGATGTATTAGTCATTTGTTCATCTTCACCACTAGGTATAACCACAGGCACATCTGTCCTCCCTGGCAGTAATAGGGCTTGTCTTGTCTTGAGGGGACACCTTATTACTATTTCCATTGTGCTGTTTCCCTCTTGAACTTCAGTCATGGCAGGTGTTTTTAAGAGGTGCTGGACCTTTTCTTTCTCCTATTGATATGCCAATAAACTGCCCCACATGCAGACCAAGAGAAGTGCACTTGAGGCAGCTCCCAGCATGGGGCATCCATGGGCCCTCTGTCCCCTATTCTCCCTGGAGAGGTAGCACACGCTGAGCCTCATTTCAGCAGGTGTCTCGTCTCTGCCACTGGAACAGGAGGTTGAGGGAAGGTTTCCTCCCCCTCTACTCTGCCCTGGTGGGTCCGCACCTGGAGTAATGTGTCCAGTTCTGGGTTCCCAGGTTTAATAAGGACAAGGAATTACCAGACTGAGTCCAGCAGAGGGACACAAAGATGATGAGGCGTCCAGAGCATCTTTTTTATGAGGAAAAACTGTAAAAGCTCTCTGTTCATTCTAGAGAAAAGAAGACTGAGAGAGTTTCTTTTTTATGCTTATAAATATCTCAGGATGTTGTCAAGAGGATTGTCCAGACTCTTTTCAGTCGTGCTCAATGATAGGATGAGGGGCAATGGGTACAGACTGAAACACACGAGGTTCTATCTAAACATAAGGAGAAACTTCTTTACTTTGAGGGTGCCAGAGCCCTGGAAATGGCTGCCCAGAGAGGTTGTGAAGTCTCCATCTCTGGAGACATTCAGAACCTGTCTGGATGCAATCCTGTGTGATCTGTTCTAGGTGAAACTGCCCTTAGTTCAAACCCTAAAACACACATGGATCCTTTTCCCTTTTATCTACTTTTCCAAGATCATTTTTGTTGGGCAGGCAAAGCAGGGATCACACCAAGAGCCAGTAGCAGCCCTCTGGCAGCGCTTTGGCCAAAGGCCTCACTCACATGTCGGGAGAAATGCCATCCCTCCCTCTTCTACAAGGACAAACAGAGATGGTATCATCATTGCAAAGGACCTGAGGTACCTGGTGCTCGTTGCAAGGTTGAGTGCAGTAGGGTCAGGAAGTGCAACTGTCCTGCCATTGATGATAGTTATTAAAGTATGACTAAGGCAAAGACATTTGACATTCAATTGAAATGTGCTTATGAAGCTTTTGGCATTCAGTCATTCTGAGATCTTCTTCATTTGGCATAATTCCCTGGTGGAGGACAGTGCTACGGGGTTTTCTCCGTCCTTACACTTCTACACCTTTGGGAGGACAACTGGTGGTTCATGCAGGAAACAGGATATGAGTCCGTAGTGACTGCCAAGAGACATTTCCACTGATCAAAAGGGATGAGATTTAAATGTAAAAGAAACCTTTTCCCCCAGAATGGCAGCCAATTCCTGAGCACAAACTCAGCCCATCTGCAGCTCTCTTGGCATGTGCAACCAGTACTGCCATATCTGCTGATCTTCACCTTCTCCTGTATGCTGTGGTCAGAGCAATTCGCTCTCCCTCAGAAATGCACCCTTTCAGTGTCCCCCTTTATGTGCTGGATGTCCTCATCTCCCGCGTGCTTAATTACCATTTCATCCTTGACACATTCAACAGTGGGTGTCAATTTTCCCTGCTACTCCTGCCCATGGCCACGGGCCATAGCCCTGACATTGGGTGATGGAGGGGAGAGGAAGGTGCAGTAGCAGCTATGGGCCATCCCAAGGGCTGTTCCAAGCTTTACTGCTCTTGCCATTCTGCAAAGAAAATCATCTTTCAGAGCCCCACACCCACTCCCTGCCACCCCAGCACAGCTCTGGCCACAGCAAGGGAACATCCTTACTCAAGAGCTCAGGGGGCTGCTGACCCCTCAGGGCCTCTTGCCTTATGGGCATTCGTGGGCAGAGGCACAGCAAGGCAAGGCCTGGTGGTCACTGACAGCAGAGTAGCCAGGGATGATTTCCTCAGGTCCAAGGGAAGGTGCCCAAAAGAGGAGCCACTGCAGACTGTCCCAACCTCTCATTCCTCTATCAATGGAGAAAGATTTTCTTGTGCCCTCACCCCCTTCCATTCCAGAGTAACGCCCTTCTCCTTTGGCAGCTTGGGGAGTGTTCACAGAGGGAAGGACCACATGGAGGCCAGGTTTGAATGCAGCAGAACTTTAATGCATAAAAGAGGGAAACAAAGTCACTGCAAGTGGAGGACAGCAGTGCAGGAATCCACAAATCTGCAGTCCATGGTCATGAAGAAGTTTGTGCATGGTGTTCATCTGCCCACCCCATAGTGGGTGAGAAGACAGCTGATCCCCACCAGGCTGAACCTGGGTTAACCTTGTTGCCAAGGGGAACCGAAGCAATCAAAGCAAAAGGTAGAAAAGGTAAAGCCATTCAGCTCTACTGAAATCACAGCCAATATCTCAATCCTTTGCCCAGCACCATGTTTTGAGTTCCTCAAGGTGTCTCCCTGGGCCCTTCCCAGATTCTTTATCAGCGCAGGTACCTTCTGCCAAAGTAGCGGCCAGAAATTCCAGAGAGGTCACAGCAGCCAGAGTTGATGGGCACTCCATCACAGCTGAGGATTCTGCCAACAGCAGCAGAGGTGGAGGAGCCCACAACGGTGTTCTGTGGGAAGGAGCTGAGGATGGGGCCGGGCAGGGTCACCACCACAGGGGAGGGCTCGATGACAACGGTGGAGTTCTGGCTCTGCCTGACTCAGGGCTCATTGCAGCTGTTGGCCAGTGGGGTCGGACCACAGGGCTGGCAGGGCAGGCACTGGTTGTAGCAGGACATTTCTTGAGGGTGGATACGAAGCTGTGAGAGAGGGCAGGGAGGAAGCAGAGCATAGAAGTGTGTGAGAAGCAGCCTGGTTACCCTGTCAGAAAGAAGCCAAGGCCACTACTGAGTGGGGAGCTGGAAGCTGTGCCAGGAGCCACACAGTCTTCATGACACTAAAAGGAGCAGCCTGGCACAGGGAGGCTCTCTCTCTCCTACTGAATACACCAAAAGCCACCTCTGCCACCTCCCAGCCTCTTCCTAAGCAGAACATTTTCCCACTCCCCTCTCCCTAGACAAGAAGAGGTGTATCACAGGAGAGATCATAGACAGTATCAGCTGAGATGTCCATTGATGAGAGAAATGCCAAATTGGAAGAGGAGAAGAGGTTTCAGACTCACCTGGTTCCTGGGAAGAAGAAGCCAAGAGAAGTGGATGAGAGAGCAAGACCCTGGGCTGCCTTTTATACCTGCCCTTCATTGCTGCAGGACCAGAGAGACCCTTGGAAGAGGTAACAATTTTCTGACAAGCTCATTTTGAATGCAAACCATCACAGCTAACGAGATGGGCTGTGCTTTAGTTTCCTATACTGCTGCCTTTTCATTTCCAGGTTTGTTCCATGCCCATTCCTCAGTGAAGGGTTCTTATGATCCCTGGGATGAAAGGCCCAAGGATTTCTCAGGCAGTAATGAAGCAGTGCAGGCAGAAGATTCAACTGAAGAGTTTGATGGGTCTAGAGCAGACAAATGAGGTCAACCTGGGACACTCTCTTGGGTCTCTTTGAACTGCCATTCTCAGGAAAATTTAATCCTCCTCAGCTGGATGCCCATGGGTTCACATGCATGAGGACGTGCCAAGTCCTCGTCTTTCCTGACCTCCTCAGATCACCACTATGGTTCATTTTTTATACCATTCCAGGCCTGTGTGCTACGCTGTTCGGTTATGATCCCATCTTCTTAACACATCCCAGTCCCTGGGGTCCTTAGCAGAGTCCACGACCTTCTCCAGTACCACAGTTCATGGTGTTGCTATGGGTGTTCTTTTCTTGGGTGTACTTGCAAGCTGCCAGGTTTGTGCAGATGCATGTGGGAGCACAGATTTATGTATAATTCCATGCTAATGGGCATAAACCTCTGTGTGTGTGTGTGTGTCCTTGGGTTTACACATCATGAGGGAACGCTCTGCTGGTGGCTGGGACATTCTCCACTACTCCCTTCATGAGCACCACAGAGCACCAGGGTCCCAGGGTCAGAAGGAGCCTGAGTGTAGCTGAGTGGTGATCGCACCCGCCTACTGGAGATCTGTCCAGGGAAGAGGCTCTGAAATGCAGTCCCCGTCTCCTGAGCCATCGTTTTCCTGCCACTCCAAAGTTCTTGCTCCTCTGCCACGTATTTCAAACCACAACAAGGATGGTTTCACTTGAGTTTGATTACTTGATTTAACTCAATGTAACAACATTGGGTGTGTCTCAACATGGTTGGCAGTCTCCCCTCCCTGCATCTCCAGGCCAGGACACAGCTGCTCTCCCCAGTGCTAGAGAGTTCAAAAGGATGAGGTTTGCTTTATGGGAAAGAAGGAAAGCTGAGGAATCCTGCACAACCTTGTGCTGGCCATCCCTGAGTGAATCTGCTTCCAATGCATTCTTAAATGTGTCTGAGATGGAACACAACCCACCACACTGGATTTGGGAATGAATCCCCAAAGCCAGCCACAGTCCCTCTTTCTAACCAGGTTTGTGTCTCAGTGGGTGCATTTTCTAAGCCTCCGCTCATGAATTTCCATCAGCTGGATCTCAGATATGACTTGTGGAAGGTGCAATTGTGAACTTTCCCCCTTCCATTTATTGACCTCAGGAAGATCAGTGACAGGGAGCTCTATTGGGAGAACTCAGCCAGGGCTGATTCCCCTCTCCATGAAGCTGCTTCTGACCTGTGGCTCTAGTGATTCTGAGGGTGAACCCCGTTGCTGTCTCCTGGAGGATGTGGGGTTTTAAGGAAGACCCAGAGGAGCATGAGACAGCAGTGCGCCCTTGCAGCAAAAAGGAGCAACTGCATCCTGTGCTGTATTAGTGAAAGTGTTGCCCTCAGGTGCAGGAACATGACCCTGTCTCATTTGAGGTCTCACGTGGAGTAGTGCGGCCAGTTTGGGATTGCCTGATCCACAAAGGGAATGAGTTCATCAAATACAACCATGTATCTTCAGGGGCTGATGAACATGCATATCAAAGAGAACGAGAGAACTGGGTCTGTTCTTCTTGGAGATGTTTCAGGGGAGGGAGAGGGAGAGGAAGAGGAGGAGACGGAGAAGGAGGAGGAAGAGGAGGAGCCGGAGGAGGCGGCCGTGCCGAAGCAAGGAGCCGGGGCTGGCAGGGGCAGCGAGACGCGGGCGGCGGAGCGGCGGGATGCGGCGGTGCCGGGGCGCAGGGCTGGCGGGACTGGCCGCGGTGCTCCTGGGTGCGCGGGGCTGGCGGGGCTGGGTGGGGGCCGGGTCTCAGCCTGGAGCGTTGCCAGGGGACCTCAGCACCAGCTCTTCCCTCTCCTTCAACGTGTCCTTTCCCTCTCCCTGCCTCTCTGACATCTTTTATGATCCTTTCCCACCCCTCCACGTCCCCCCTTCCTGTTCTCCCTCTCTACTCTTCCTCTCTTCTCCATTGACCTACTCATCTTTGGACCCATCTCTCCATGCGTCTACTATCTCTTCATGATCCCCTCTTCACACTCTCTGAAACGCCTTTCTCATCTGTTCCCTCTGCTTTTTTTACATCTGTAGGCATAAGTTTGCTTTCCTGCACTGCACCATACATCATGCTATTCCTCTGTTCATTTAGCAATTGTTCTTCTTCTGAATTCAGCCCTCCATGTTTCACTGCAACGCACCAAAATCTCCCATCGCCTTTCCCTGTCACCTTTCATTCATCTGTGCACATGACTGTCATTTGGTCTCTCAATGCATCAGTTTCAGATTCCATGCCAGCCTTCTGTCCTTGCTCAACAGACCCACACAAGTATAATCTGCCAACCATGTCAAGGAGTATATTTTCCCCAATTCTTCCGGTCTCGCTCTCTGTCACTGACACTGTTCCTAAAGATTTCTCTTGGGAAAGTGCCATCAGACCTGGGTGATCTTCGGTGATCTTTGGTCTTTCCTTCTCCTTTCTCTGCAGTGGCCGGAGCCAGAGCTCAGGTGCAACAGGACCTGTCAGCAGAGACCACCGAGGACACCGGCATCAGCATCAACTGCTCACACCCCAACATACAGTCAAACGAGGTCATTTACTGGTACCGTCAGCTCCCAGGCCGAGGCCCCGCGTTCCTCGCACTCGGTCACAAAGGCTCCAAAGCGCTGTCGGACCCGCCGGGTTGGCTGTCGGTGGCGGCAGACCGCCGGTCCAGCGCCCTGTGGCTCTCCCGGCCCCGGCGCGGGGACGCGGCGGTGTATTACTGCGCCGTGGGAGACACGGGGAGAGGAGCCGGGGCTGCGGCCGGGCACGAACCGCCGCGGGCGGGGCCGGGCGGGTGAGGCGGGGGGCGGGGGGACAGTCCCTTTCCGGGCCCGCCAGGGGGCGCTGCCGCTCTGCCCGCCGGCACCACCTCACCCCGCGAAATCACAGAATGGTCGGAGTTGGACGGAACCTCTGGAGATCACCTAGTCCAACTCATCTGCTAAAGCAGGTTCACCAGAGCAGATCACACAGGAATGCATCCAGGTGGGTCTTGAATGTCTCTGGAGGAGGAGACTTCCCAGCCTCTCTGGGCAGCCTGTTCCAGGGCTCTGGCACCCTCAAAGTAAAGAAGTTTTTCTTTATATTCAGATGGAGCCTCCTGTGCTTCAGCCTGTGCCCGTTGCCCCTCCTCCTATCGCTGGGCACCACTGAAAAGAGTCTGGTCTCATCCTCTTGACATCCACCCTTGAGATAGTTATAAACACTGATGAGATGCCCTCTCAGCCTTCTCCTCTCCAGGCTGAACACACACAGCTCCCTCAGTCTCTCTTCATAAGAAAGATGCTCTAGCAATAGCCACAGGTACATCTGTCCCCTGCAGCAGTATCTGGTCTTGTCTTATCTCGAGATGGAGACAACTTAAAACTGATTGCATTACGTTCTTTCCCTCTTGAACTTCAACCATGACAGTTAAATTTGAGGTGCTTTACCTTTACCTTCTGATCTCTCTTAGTATGACAATAAACCAAAACAAACACAAAGAAAAGCTCCTTCCAGGCAGCTCCCAGCTTGAAGCATCCATGGATCTTCATTCCCTTGTTCTTGCTGGGGAGGCAGCAAAAGCCTCAGCCACATATCAGCAGGTGTCTCATCTCTGGTCCCATGGTGTCTCTGGGGATATTAAAAATTCTCATGGGAGCTTGTCAGTCCCTTCTGCTCATGTTGTATTATGAACTGGCACTTCTGGTAGCAAGTGTCCCATATCTGCTGGATCAGGAATGATGTGCACTGCTCTCTTTCCCTAATGGGTTTTTCTGTTCTTTTTTTTTTTGGGAGGGGGAGAGGTGGCTCCTCAAGAGAAACATCTCCATGAACAGCAGCGGTTGCAGAAACTCCCAGTGCAGGACCAGGCACTGTCCCACACTCTACTGGCTCAGGGGGACACATGTGGCACAGCCTCGGCTCTGCAGACAGTTCCTCTCCAAGCTTCACGTTGTCATGTGTGACAACCCAATGCCTGTACCAGCCTGGGCCCCACACCCTGTCCCCTGGGCAAACACAAAGGCTACCCCAGCACAACAGCACAGCCCAGAGAAAGGCTGCATTGCCATTGACCAACAGGAGTAAATGTCACACCAGCTTTGAAAAGTGTCACGATTGTCCAAAGCAGCTGTAACACTGAGTGCCCTTGATGTGCAACCATCCTCAGTTCCCTTGGGAGCTGCACACCCCAGTCTCCAGGAAGGAAACACCAGGCAGCCAGTGACCTGAGCCTATAGCAGGAGCCCCTGAATTTCTAAATTTCAGGTGCAACTGGTTAGGCTAGAGCAAGAAAGCAAGAGCAGCAGGCAGGAGTGAGGATGACCCCAGACCCCAGCCCAGGTCAGGCAGTGCCCACACTAGCAGGGTGCAAGGGTGCAGGTGCCCATGGCTGACTATGACTCTCTCTATCTCTGCTGCAGGACCAAAATGGATGGGCACAAGCAAACCAGGACATGGACGGGGTGTATCGAAGACAACTTTCTGATGCAGACATTCCAGGAATGGACATGGGGAGAGGCTCTGTTGGACCTGCTACTGACAAATGAGGAAGAACTATTGGATGATGTAGAGTTCAAGGGTAGCCTTGCCTGCAGTGACCAGGACACTGTGGAGCTCAAGATCTACAGAGGACTGAGCAAGTCAAACAGGACTGCTACGTCCTCCACTCCAGGAGAGCACGTCTCAGTCTCATCAGGGCCCTACCTGCTTGGCAGGGTGCCATGGGAAACTGTCCTGGAGCTCAGAGGGTCCCAGCAGAGCTGGCTGCCCTTCAAGGACAGCCCTGTCAGAGCACAAAGATGGTCCTCTGCCATGTGGAGGAAAAAGCACAGCTGGAGGGGAAAGCTGCAAAGAGGGTGAAGGGAACCAAGAAAAGAATCTTGGAGCCTATTGGCAGCAAAAGGAAGGGTCAGCCAATTAGAGTTCATTGCTTAGTACGGAAAGGGACCTGGTGAAAAATGGTAGGAGAAAGGCTGATGTACTCAGTGCCTTATTCTCCTCAGTTTTTTCTCATATGGCTTCTCCTCAGGCCTATCACACCCCTGAACCTCCCCACAGATGCTATGGGAATAAAGCAGTACCCACAGTAGAAGAAGGAATAGAGAAGCTCTTACTACCATTTGGATATGCACATGTTCAAGGGCTCACTTCCAGACCCATTCAAGTGTGCTCAAGGAGCTGACTGGACTCAGTCCCTGAAAGGTAGAGGCAGCAAATACTTTCAGAAATCTCGTCTATACTCATTAAGGGCCAGAAGGGAACTGGGAGCAGCTCACATGGGACTTCTGAGGGTAAATCCTGCCTCACCACCCTCAATACTTTCTATGAGGCGGTGACTGGCGCTATATGGAAGGGGAGGGACACTGGCTCTGGTGTACCTTGACTTTCACAAGACTTTGACATACCTTCATGAGTGCACACACACGCACACCTATAAGGACACAGAGATCTGAACACTCACAGGCAAAAACACACTGAACGTCTGTTATTTGGAGCTCAGATCCAACTTGCAGGCAGTGCAGTTGAGGGCTTTCCCCCTTCCCTTTAGTGACCTCAGTGAGATCAGTGCCAGGGAGCTCTGCTGGGAGAGCTCAGCCAGGGCTGATTCTCCTCTCCATGAAGCTTCTTCTGAGCTGATGCCCTAGTGCATCTGGGGGTGGCCAATCTCACTGCTCTCTCATGCGGTAACAGGCACTGTGGACACAGGAAGGAGAGCGGATGTGTGTATCTAGAGCACAACAAGACCTTTGGCAGCGTCTCTACTGTCATTACAAAACATGAGATGAATGGGTTCAGTGAAAGGAGGATAAGTAGGGCAAAAAATTGCGTGGACTACCAGGCTCAGAGAGTTGTGACCACAGTGCAAAGCCCAGCTGGCTGACACACATCAGTGAGGTCTAATATTAGGGATCAGTAGTGACACCAATACTGTTTGAGGTTTTCATGAATGCCATGAGTGACAGGAAGTCTGTGGATAACAACCAGCAAGGGGAATGGGAAGTAACTGTGAGACACGGCTTTTGTTCAAAGAACCTGGACAGGCTGAAGAAATGGGCTGACTGGAACCTCATGAATGCCAAAAAGAGAAAGGGCAAGGTTTTGCATATGACAGAGAGATCAGTCCCTGCAGTCATGCAGGCTGGGGCTGGCTGCCGGGGAAACAGATCAAGAGAAAATGAGATGAGGTTTTAGGACACACTTAGCTGAACATAAGGCAGCAGTGTGCCCTTGCAGTAATTAGGACCAACTGTATCCTGAGCTGTATTATTCAAATTGTTGACAGCAGGTGCTGGAAAATGATCCTGCCCCTCTGTCCCATCACAGACCACATCTGGGGTACTGCATCCAGGCTGGTGGTCTGTGCTCCAAGAGGAGTAGTGACATCCTGAAGGGAGTTCAACAAAGTCCACCGTATAAATTAGGGGCCATGAGAAGGTGAGAGAATTGGATCTGTTCACCTTAGTGATGTCTCAGGGGAGAATTTCCTGTTTTCCACAATGACTTGTTCAGAGGAAAACAAGAAGATGGACCTAATCCACGGAACTGCCCAGGAAGCAGGGGAAATGTCCGGTAATGGGATCTCTTGTAGATGACCTCTGCAGGTCAATTCTCACGTACATTCTAAATCTGGGTCCCCCTCCCTGCCCTCCATGACGTCTGCACAACCAAGGGCACATCGGACCTCACACTCCCTCTGCCACAAATCAGCTTTCAGTCATAGTGCTGAAAGTACACAGAGGCAGCTGAAGGGAGGCTCTCAGCCTCCTCACTGCCAACCGCAGGAAACCAGTGGCTGCTGTTTCCAGCCCCTGAGCTCGGAGACAGCTCTGGGAAGCTGATCCATCTCCTGAGTCAAGGCTCTGCAGCTTCCCCAGGCTGCAGCTGGTGCAGTGTGGGTTTCTTCTTGCCCGAGGATGGACAGAATGCTTTTCCCAGGAGCCAAAGTTGTGGCTGTGCAGAGCCGTGGAGTCCTGTGAGCGGGCGACACACCGAGCGGCGCCGGCGCAGGACTCAGGTTCGGGGCGGAGCTGGTGGAGAGGAGAGGAGAGGAGAGGAGAGGAGAGGAGAGGAGAGGAGAGGAGAGGAGAGGAGAGGAGAGGAGAGGAGAGGAGAGGAGAGGAGAGGAGAGGAGAGGAGAGGAGAGGAGAGGAGAGGAGAGGAGAGGAGAGGAGAGGAGAGGAGAGGAGAGGAGAGGAGAGGAGAGGAGAGGAGAGGAGAGGAGAGGAGAGGAGAGGAGAGGAGAGGAGAGGAGGAGAGGAGAGGAGAGGAGAGGAGAGGAGAGGAGAGGAGAGGAGAGGAGAGGAGAGGAGAGGAGAGGAGAGGAGAGGAGAGGAGAGGAGAGGAGAGGAGAGGAGAGGAGAGGAGAGGAGAGGAGAGGAGGAGAGGAGAGGAGAGGAGGAGAGGGAAGAGGAAGACGAGAGGGAAGAGGAAGAGGAGAAGGAGGAGAGGAGGAGGTGGTGGCGGAGCAGAGAGCCGTGGCTGGCGAGGGGCAGCGAGGCGCGGGTGGAGGAGCGGCGGGATGCGGCGGTGCCGGGGCGCAGGGCTGCCGGGACTGGTCGCGGTGCTCCTGGGTGCGTCGGGCTGGCGGGGCTGGATGGGGGCCGGGGCTGAGCCTGGGGTGGCTCCTGCAGGTCCCTCCATGCTGTCGTCCCCTCAGGTTTTTTCACGGATATCTGGCCGTAACCAGCCCCCTTTCCATTCCACATTCCCTCTAGAAAACGAATTGCTATATTCTTTGTCCAACACTCCCCGTTTCCCCTCTTTCCTCTGAGTCTTTCCTTATAACTCATGAAGTCATTTCTTCAGCATGATACTTTACTTTTATCATTCCTTTGCCCCCATTTTTTGCTTTTTTAATTATTCTACTCTTCCACCCATCATTCACGCATTCATCTCTCCACCAACTATTAATGGACATTTCTGTTACAGCACATGTTGACAGCTTCTGTAAGCTTTTCTCCTTATCATCTCTCCATGTTCCTGACTTCTGTGGGATTTGTCCTGGGAAACAGCAGGCAGAGCTGTGCAGTTTATCAGGTGTATTTCTTATTTTTCTCCCCGGCAGTGGCTGTGGGCAAAGCGCAGGTGCAGCAGGACCCGTCGGCAGAGACCATGGAGGGCGCAGAAATCAGCATCAACTGCTCACATCCCAACATAAAGACAGGCGACTACATCTACTGGTACCGTCAGGTCCTGGACCGAGCTCCCGAACTCCTCGTGTGGGGTGTTAAAGCATCCAAGGTGATGTCGGCCCCACCAGGACGGCTGTCGGTGGCGGCAGACCGCCGGTCCAGCGCCCTGTGGCTCTCCCGGCCCCGGCGCGGGGACGCGGCGGTGTATTACTGCGCCGTGGGAGACACGGGGAGAGGAGCCGGGGTTGCGGCCGGGCACGAACCGCCGCGGGCGGGGCCGGGCGGGTGTGGGGAGAGAGGGGAGAGCCCCTGACCGGACCCGCCAGGGGGCGCCGCTGCTCTGCCCGCGGGGGCCGCCCGGCCCCGCCTGATCCCGGGGCGGTTCCCCGCCCCGACCGCTCCGGCTTCAGCATCTCTTGGTCCTCCTTGCAGTCGCTGCCTTGGTTCAGAACCTCTCCTCATTGATGGTTGCTGCGGGTCTGTGCTCCTGAAGGCAGCAAAGAGCTGTGCTTGTGCAGCGCTACATGTGGAGTCTGAGACGGTCTGTGCAAGGCAGGGAGGGGAGTAGGGTGCTTTCCACAAGGCTCTCTTGCTTCCTCAGAAACGACTCAGAGCTTTCTGGGAAACGTGGCATCCTCTGGCCTGTCTGTAAAGACCTGCAGCATTGTCTCAGAAATGCATCGCAGAGGTCACCGATTCCCCTCCAGCCCATGGAAGCCTGGTCCTCCTCTTGCCTCTGTCCTCCTCCCATCTAGAATGCTGAGCTCTTTTTGCCTTTTAGGAAGGCAAAGTGACAGCTGTAGGTCCTTCACACGGGGACATGGCACAGGGAGTTCATGGTGTCACAGCAAACTGACCCCAAGTTCTTCAAAGAGATGTTCAGCTTAGTGGGTGTCTCATCAGCGCTTATCTCCCTTGTGAAAACACACCAACAGATCCCACCCAGTGTTTTTTCCCTTCCCGAGGATACACACAAGGATCTCAAACCTACGTATGGAGAAACACTCATAGTATCCTTGGGCATTCAAATGGTGCAATTAGGAATGATGTGATGAAGAAACCAATGCCCTGAGGAGTTACTGGAGTTGCAATGCGAGTCAGCCCGTACATGGCAAAGGTCCATTCCAACAAACCAGAAATGTTTGTCAGAGCTCTGCCATGTTCTCTTTACTGTGGTTTGCCACCTGCTCCTCAGCCCTGGCAGGGCCAGGCTTTCATCTGCACTCAAGTGGTTACCTTGCCTTGCAGCTGTGATTGATTTTATTTCTCCAACACCAACAGACAGAAGGGATTTATCCCAGGACATCTCTGGTTCCTCTCTCTAGGCTGGGTAGCTGATTCTTTCCGGACATGACAAAGCTGTTCCAAACAGAGCAGTACATTGCCCTGAATGAAGCACAAATATAGCAAAGCATGGTGAACCCAAAGTGGCATGTGACTTAGTCTTCTCCATGGGTCTCCTAACAGTGGTGGGAATGGGCTCATCCTTGTCACTGTGTGGAGTGAGCAGTCCCTGTAGTTCTAATCTAATTCTTCCTTGGCAGACTTTCCTTCCTGGAGATCTCCTGCACCACCCCCCTTGTCCCCAAAATGCTGGAGACTTTTTCTGGCACCAGGCCTACCATTTCAGATTCCTGCTGTCATTTTTCCACGTCTTCATGAGCATGACTGAGTTTATGACCCTCTCAATCATGTTCTTTGATCGTTATATCACAATATGCAAATACTCTGTAAAACACCCTATCATGACAAAGAAAGTCCACTTCCTGCTGGTGCTGGGAACATGGGCTTGGTGCTCATCTTCTCCCAGGTGGCTCTGCCTTTGAAGCGTCCTTTCTGTACCAAGAACATTGTTGACTCTTTCTACCATGCTGTTGGGCCAGCATGGGCATGGCAAATTGGGTCTGGGTCGACCTTGACTGGATGCCAGGTGCCCACCAAGCTGCTCTACCACTCCCCCACCATCAGCTGGACAGGGGGAGAAAATACAAAGAAACGCTCATGGATCAATATAAGGACATGGAGATCACTCATCAATTTCTATTAAAGGCAGAACAGTCGACTCGGGGAAATCAGTTGAATTTATTACCAATGAAATGAGAGTAGGATAATAAGAAAGAAGAACCAATCTCAAACACCTTCCTCCCGCCCCTCCCTTCTTCCAGTCATTTCCCTATGTGCACTGTGGGGAGTTCCTCTCCTCCCACAGAGTGTAGGGTTTTGTTTGGGCAGGACCAGATCCTCGGGTGTCAGGGAGTCAAGTGGTTTCTGTCAACCCACCACACCTGTGCTTGGACAAGTGTTCCACAAGCAGAGCTGTAGCCTGGCCTGGCTCAGAGGTGCTGGAGTTGCTGGGCAGCTGAGTGCCCGTGGGGGATGTTCCAGCGTGCACTCTGTGGTTGGGCTGGTGTCTGCAGGTTCCACTGGATCCCCAGGGCAGGATTGGTGCTGTGCCCTGGGGCTGCCTGTGGGGCAGGGAGAGAGTGGAGGACTCTGGGAGTCCCAGGCAGGGTGAGGAGCTGGATTGCCCAGATGCTGGCACTTCACCCCAGTGGTAGTGGTGCAGGTCTGGTGTGGGAGGAGGGGAGGCCTTTGTCTCTGGACATAGCAAGAATATGTCCTGTGGCCAAAGAGATGGAGAGGGTCAGTGTCTCTGCCCCAGGTCTCAAGCAGGAGGAATGTGCATGGAACTTTGCCTAATCTGTTGGGTCCTCTGTGCCTGAACCCCTCTTTTGAGCTTCACAAGCTGTGGGACCCTGAAGAGCCAACTTTCTGTAGGGACACCGTCTGTAAGCTGTGGAAGGCTGCTGAAAATTGGGGATTTGCTTCAGGAATGCTCAAGGGACAGACGTTTTGTGTCACTGAGACCTGCAGAGCTTGGCTTACAGAGTCCTTATCAACCCTGTTTGCAAGGGCAATGACATCAATACCTGAAAACCTCTGTCACCCCACTTCATCATTAATCAATGTGCTGTTTTGCCTCAAAGAGAATTGATATTCTTCATGCCATTAGAACACTTTCTTTTTCTGTAGCCAGCATGGTCATGTGGATTTAGTTTGAGAACAAGAAGATAACACCCCAGGACAGAGTTAAAGTTTTTTAATTGTTATCTGGGAGCCAAGGACTTTCAGAGCACTCTTTCTCCTTTTGTGAGGCAGCTGGGAAGGGGGACATAGATGGGCCAGACCTTGACTGACACCCAGGCTGATCAATAAGAATATTCCATGCCATTAACATTGTGCTTCATATTTAAGGATGGTTGGGATCTTCCAGCTAGGTTTTGGGTTGGAGTCAGGATGGATGGGGATGAAGACCTGTTATGGTTCTGCTCTGTTTTAGTGGAGTGCTATTCATGAGTTCCTGTAGTTCAAACTTTGGCCATCCTGACATTTTGCAGTAGCCTCTGGGCCTTTCTGCCTTTTTCTCTCTTCCGTCTCTGGGATCGGCTGTTTGGGACTGAAGTATTGCTTCCTGGGAATGGCTGTGCAGTGCAGAGTTTGTGAGGGATTACATTGAGTACCTTTATTTTCTATTTCCATTTTATATATGGTACTATTAATAGCAGTCTATTAAAGTTATTTTATTAAACTGTGTTTAAATCAGTCCATGAGTTTCTCCCTTCTCTTTTGATTCTCTACCCTGTTCGGGGCGGGGAGGTGGGGGAGTGAGCAAGTGGCTATTGTGGTTATATTGCTGGATTGGGTTAAATCGTGACAGTCAGGCAAGAGCAGGTGATGTTGATGAAGGACTTTGGAAACTGTCCCTCCAGAAGAAAAGGATCTCTGTCAGTGTTTGAACTTACCAGTTGGGAAAAGGGCAATATCCACAGCCCACTATGTGGATGGGTGCATGGCTGACTGGGTGGATGGGTGGATGGGTGGATGGACAGATGTGTTCTGCTCATCACACTGACCCTGGCTGAGGGCTCTGATGTTCTTTTGATCAAATCAGTGCCCAGTAGCGTTGGTCAAACAAGAGGGATGGTTGTGAATGAACGTTGCCTACCACAGCCAGCTCACAGGTGTTCCATTGCCACCTGCACTTCTCAAGGGTACTAGGATGATCAGCTCCTGCACAGAGCTTTTAGAGAGCAGAGCTGGTCCTGACATAGCAGTACCCTGGGGGCCCTGGTCTCGAGGAAAACTGTTCCATCCACTCTTGGGGATGAGCAGACACCACAGAGCAGTGATGGACCTGTGGGTGCTGGTCACTGTCCTTGGACTGTCCTGGCCCATGGGGTGTTGGGCTTCCAGGGCCTCCAGTGTGTGACCCACTGTGGTTAATCCCGATACTGATCTGTGAATGGTGTCAGCCTTGCATGCCTGCCCAGTCCTGGGCCCTGCCAGGTTCTGTAGGGGTGGTGGTAGGGCTGCAGGGGGGAACCAATCCCTGCTGCCGGTGCCCATGTGTGCTGGCCATGGCCCTAAGTCAATCAATCGAGGAGGTGAGGCCGTGGGGCATCCCTGAGGATATTCCATCCATCCACACTCCTGCTGTCCCCTGGGGACACCTTTTGTCCTCTCCTCCTTCCCTAGCACAGCAGTGACCAGAGCAAGAGGTGTCCCATGCCCAGGAGCCTGCAGGGTGTCTTGCCTCCTTTGCCTCCCACAGAGTTGTAGCTTCTCAACTGAGGATAACAGAGGTTGTGCTTCTTGTTTGCAGGAACTCTGGGTGTATGTTTGGGTCAAAACACTGCAAGGTGAGGGCTGATGGCCACTTGCTCTGTGGTGGCTGGGTTGTTTTCCATACTGTCACAGGAAAGTGCCCCAAAAAGGTCCAGTGCACTGGGTCTCAGTAGCTTGTTTTCCCTGAGCAGCTTGGGAGGGCGCACATGGAGGAAAGTCCCACTCAGAGGCCCAGGCTGGGATGCAGAAATCTTTAAAGAATCTAAAGAGGGAACTGGGGCCCTAGATGCAAGGATCACCAGGGACAAGCGAGAGTCCACACCCCTTTGCCATTTTAAAGTTCACACAGAGTATCTGACTGCATTTCACAAAGAGTGAAGGCTGGATTTGGAGAGCCTTGCAGCTAGGGGAGCAGAAGAAAAGGAAGGAAGGGAAAAAGGAAGAGAGGAAGAAAGGAAGAGAAAGACAGGAAGAAAGGAAGAAAGAAAAATTGGATAAGGAAACATGAGCCATGTTCATGGATTCATTCTTTGTCCAGCACCATGTCTGTACTTCCTGGGGAGCCTTCCCAAGGGCCACGTCCAGTAGCTTTTGCAGGGGAGGCACTTTCTGCCACAATAACGAGTGAAAATGCCAGAGAGGTCACAGCAACCAGACTTGATGGGCATTCCATCACAGCTGAGGATTCTGCCAACAGCAGCAGAGGTGGAGGAGCCCACAACGGTGTTCTGTGGGAAGAAGCTGAGGATGGGGCCAGGCAGGGTCACCACCACAGGGGAGGGCTCAATGACAACGGTGGAGTTCTGGCTCTGCCTGACATATGGCTCATTGCGGCTGTTGGCCAGTGGGATTGGGCTGCAGGGCTGGCAGGGCAGGCACTGGTCATAGCAGGATATGCTCTAAGGCTCTGGATGTGCAGGGATGAAGCAGAGCACAAAGGTGGGTGAAGAGCAGCATGGTTACACTGTCACAAAGGAACCAAGGCCACTACTGAATGGGGACGTGGAAGCAGTGCCAGGGACACAGAGTCTTCATTGATTCAGCCTGCCATGTCTCTACAAAAAGCAGGGAACCTCTCTTCCAGTGAATAAACCAAAAGACCCAAGCTCTTTGAGCAGACATTCTCCACGTTTGCCACTCCCATGGCAAGGAGCTCCAGGACCAAGAAGTGAACAAAGCCAAGTTCAGCTAAGAGGTGTATTGAGGAAAGATCTGACTTTGGAAGAGGAAAAGAGGCTTCAGACCCACCTGGCACGCAAGCAGAAGGAGGCAAGAGAAGTGGATGAGAGAGCAGGCAGGGACTTGCCTGCCTTTTATACCTGCCCTACATTGCCGCAAGGCAAGAGGCACCCTTGGCAGGGGTAACAATTTTCTGACAAGCTCATCCTGACTGTAAACCATCACAGGTAATGAGATGGGTGGTGCTTTGGTTTCCTGCACTTCTGTCTTTTCATTTCCAGGTTTGTGTCATGCCCATTCCCCAATGAAGCAGACAAATGCTGTCATTCTGGGACATCCTGTTGGGGCTGAAGTGTCGCTCTCCGGAAGAAGCTCCAGGGATCCTCAGCTGGATCCCCAGATGCACCTGTGCATAAGGACACGCCATATCCATCTCTTTCCCTCCCTCCTCAGCTCACCCCCAATGGTCACTTTTTTCCTCCCCAGGTGTGTGCATTATGCTGCTGGTTTTGACCCATCCTGCCCAGCACTGCCCTCAGGACAAATTATTGGACTGTTTTGACTGATCTCCTCTCTGTGCAGTCTGTGAGTACACAGACAATGCCATGGGCTTGCCTGGGGTCTTGTCCTTCCCCAGAATGCTCTAGCGTTGCTGTGGTTCCCCCCAGGTGTCCTCAATAGAATCTACAGTTTCTTGTGTTGTTACATGTATTCTTGTCTTGTGTGCTATCGTGAGCAGCTCTTTTTGTGTGAATTCACTTGAGAGCACAAATTTGTGCGTGATTCCACACCTGTGTGTATGAGCCTGTGTGCGTGTGTCCTTGTCACTCATCAGGAAGAAATGAGGCGCTCACAGCAGGGACACTCTCTATTGCTTTGTTCTTGAGCAACATGTGTCCAGGGTCAAAAGGAGCCCAAGTGCACTTCAATGGCACGAAACTGCTAGAGATCTGACCATGTAAGAGGTGCTGAAATGCAGCACCTGTCTCCTGAGCCCTCCTTTTCCTGCCCCTCCAAACTTGCCCTCCTCTACTGTTGATTTCCAGCCACAACAATGATGGTTTCGCTCCAGTTTAGATCCTTCATTTAATTACAAGTAACAGTATTTGAAATGCCTCAGCACCGTGGGAAGTCCCCTCCACATCTCCCTCCATGTGAGGGCACAGCCACAAGACAGCTGAGGAGGGTGGGGATTGCTTTATGGGCAAGGACAAAGACTGAGAAATCCTGCACAACCATGTGCTGGCCATCCCTGAGTGGATGTGCTTCCAATGCATTGCTGAATGTGTCTGGCACGGCACAGAGCCCACGCTTGTGTCCAGGACAATGTCAAAGGTACTTGTGCAGCCCATGGATTAGGTGTTGTGCCATGTAGGGACTATGACCTTGGATGAGACAGGTATTGAATGAAGAGAACATGGACTCTACTGTCGCTGTGCTGTGAGTGGAAGGAAAGACCCTGTGGCTTGCACAGGAAAGACAAAGAACTGATAACTGCTTTGGACTTCAGCACCCAGGACCACCATGTCCCGCACTGGAATCTCAGTCTGAGTGCGCAGCAACTGTCCGTGGAAGGGAAGAGACTTTGGCTTTGAGGACACATCCTCCAAAGCCTGGTATTTTCCCACAGGGGTGAACAGAAGAGACCCTCTTTCCAAGAAGGGCTCTGCATAGTGAATAAAGTTCCTGAGCCCATCTTCCCTCCTGAATGTTTGTCTGCCTGAGCTAAGGTCCAACTTGGAGACAGCACAATCGAGAGCTTCCCTCCTTCCCTCCAGGGATCGCAGTGAGACCAGTGCCAGGGAGTTCTGCTGGCAAACCCAGGGCTGATTCTCCTCTCTGTGGAGCTGCCTCTGAGATGAAGATTTAGTGTAGCCAAGGGCCAACCTCATCGATTTCTCATGGTGTAACCTACACTGTAGAGAAGAGAAGGGCAGGGGAGGTGTGTACCTGCAGTTTGAAAGGACCTTTGACACCCTCTTCTGTACATGTGGAGCATGAATGTCTTCATTAAGGAGCTGATAAGTTGTGTTAAAATGAAGAATGTGTCTGTCTGGCACCTCATGAAGCTCAAGAAGAGCAAGGGTAAGGTTTTTTTCTGGGGTAGAAACCAGACCATGCAGTAACAGATGTTGGGGTGTCACTGCTAGGAAGCAGATCCACAGAAGACAATGTGTGTTTTTAGGAGACACTTAGCTGAACACAAGACAGCATGTGCCCTTGCAGCCAAGACCAACCACATCCTGAGCTCTGACAGCCCAACTATTGGTAGCAAGTGCAGGAAAGTGTCCCTACCTCTCTGTCCATTTGAGAACCCACCTGGAGTGCTGCTGCCAGGCTGGGGCTTCCCAGTCAAAGAAGGTTATCGACATACAGAAGGGAGTCCAACAAAGGCCACCAAGGGGCATAGTGTGCTGCCAAACCTCACAACTGAGGAGAGGCTGAGAGAACTGGGTCTGCCCATCTTGGAGATGTCTCATGTAAGACCTTCTTGCTCTCTACAACTTCTTCATCAGAAGATGGAGAGAAGAGGGACCAAGACTCAGAAGTGCTCAGCAAGAGAAGTAGAGGCAATGGACCAGTAAATGAGATGGGAAGAAGTTTGCCTAAGCAATAGGCTGAAAGAAAATAGAACTGGAACGGGATTCTCAGTGAGGTTGTGCAATCTCCATCCTTCAAGATGTTCAAGGCTGGAATGAATGTGACCTTGAACAACCTGGTCTAAAGGAACCTGTTCCACCAGAGGGCCAACCTATATGACCCCTGGAAGTCCATTACCACTTACATTCTCACTGTATAACTCCCACCTTACCCCTGTTCTCCCTGACCCCTGCACACCCACATTTCTCCTCACACTCCCTCTGCCACAACACAACTTTCAGGTATTGTACTGGGACTACACAAAGGCGGATGGAAGGAGACTCTCAGCCTCCTTGCTGCCAACCGCAAGAAACCAGTGGCTGCTATTTCCAGCTCCTGAGCTCAGAGACAGCTCTGGGAAGCTGGTCCACCTCCTGCGTCAGGGCCCTGCTGTTCCCCAGGCTGCAGCCGGCACTGTGTGGGATTCTTCTTGCTGGAGGAGGGGCAGAGTCCATTTCCCAGAAGCCAAAATTCTGGCCGTGCAGAGCCCCGGAGCCCGGAAGAGAGGAGAGATAGGAGAGGCGAGGCGAGGAGAGGAGAGGAGGAGGACGGGGAGGAGGGGGAGGAGCAGGCGGCGCGTCCGGAGCAGAGAGTCGGGGCTGGCGGGGGCAGCCAGGCGCAGGCGGCGGAGCGGCGGGATGCGGCGGTGCCGGGGCGCAGGGCTGGCGGGACTGGCCGCGGTGTTCCTGGGTGCGTGGGGCTGGCGGGGCTGGGTGGCCGCCCAGACTTTGCCCGGTGTATTCCCTTGGGACCCACCACAAACTCTTCCTTCTCCTTTTGTCTCTGTCCTCTCTCGTTCCCCTTCAACAGCTCTTTTGAGTCGCTTCTGGGTAGTCTCCCTCTTTTCCATTGTCTCTGTGATTACAAGACTGCTTGCAGGTACACCTATCTTTCCATACACGCACTATTTTCTCTGTAAATTCAACACTTCTTATTTACCCGATTTCAGCCCACTTTCATTTTAACACTCACTCTTGCTCTCCACTCTTCCTACCTTCACTCATCTCTCCGCTCCTCTTTCTACCTATCTCTCCAGGCCACTTCCATCAGTAACCACTCTTCCTACTCTCTGAAGACCCCTCTGTTCTCTCACTCTGAGAGTTTGCTTTCCTGCACCTCTCCATTATTCAAATACATAATCTAATCCCCTTATGCTTTCAACATATATTTTTTTCCGAATTCAGTCCTCCGTACTTCACTGCAACACACCCATTCTCATCCCCTCTTCATCCATCCATCCATTAATCTGACTTTCTTTCTGTGTCACAATACATCAGTTCCAAAATCCCCCCAAACTTCTTCTCTCGCTCCACACACATCCAGCACATGACCACTCTCCATCCCTGTTCATGGGTACATCTTCCCATCCTTTCTTGTCCAGCTCCTTCTCACTGCCAGTCTACCTAACAATTTCTTGTGGAAAATCCGAGTTGGGAGAATTTTGATGATCATTGGTCTTTTTTTCCTTCTTTCTCTGCAGTGACTGTGGGCAGAGCCCAGGTGCAGCAGGAGCCCTCGGCAGAGACCACCGAGGGCACCGGTATCAGCATCAGCTGCTCACATCCCAACATACAATCGTACTACTACATCGCCTGGTACCGTCAGCTACCGGGCCGACGTCCCGAATTCCTCGTGAACAGTCTTAGAGGCTCCAAACCGCTGTCGGACCCGCCGGGCCGGCTGTCGGTGGCGGCAGACCGCCGGTCCAGCGCCCTGTGGCTCTCCCGGCCCCGGCGCGGGGACGCGGCGGTGTATTACTGCGCCTTGGATGACACGGGGAGAGGAGCCGGGGCTGCGGCCGGGCACGAACCGCCGCGGGCGGGGTCGGGTGGGTGGGGGGAGCGGGTGAACCACCCCGGCCGGATCCTCCAGGGGGCGCTGCCGCTCCAACCGCCGGTGCCGCCTTGTCCCGCCCGGCCCCGGGACGGTTCCGTCGCCCGAGCGGCACCGGCACCGGCTTCAGCATCAACATCGGCATCGCCATTGACATTTCCGTTGCCACTCCCCGCGGGACGGAGACAGAAATACCCCGTCACAGCAGGGTGGAATCGCGATCGGAGCAGTGTCGGTGGCCGGTGGTGCCCGGCAAGAAGCGATTGCAGTCACTGACCCTGCTGGCTTCCATCGAGGAGCAGCGACTTTCTGCTCTGCATAGGGAGGCGAGCAGCAAAGATCCTCCTGCCCGCAGACTAATGCACAGCCCTTGCTCCTGCTGCAATGCCCGTCCAATGCTCCCATGGAAGCCTCTTCTTGGGATTTTGGTTTTCCCCACCAGCACAGTCAAGGGATCCCTGAGCAGGTGCTTTCCTCTGCTCTGTGAACACAGGGACTCCCCTGCTAAAGTGCTAATGCAAAATCCGACTTGGAAAAAAACAACCAGAAGGGGTTTAATTTTTGCTACTTTGTTAAAGCTCAGATATGCAATTTAAAACTGTGTCCTCCAGCTACCACACTTTTAGGGAGATTTCAAAAATTCCTGTTAGTGTTACAAAATCATTGCATGGAGTTAGGAGTTCAAGCTCCACACCAACCAGGAACAGGGGATGTCAAGGTCACAGGCACCTTCAAACACTCCCCACAGTGGCTCATTATTGAGACCAGGAGCTTGTGTGTCAGGAGTCAGAAGCTTGGCAGTTGAGGCCCAGGAGACAGCACAAGGCTTGCACTGGTCCCACTGAACACAGCCCCAGGTGATGCCAGGTTTCTCCTTGAAGAGTGAGACAGAAAGACATCGGCTAAGTTGCCCTGAGCGGCTGGAGGTCTGAGGTGAGTGAGAGCTGGCAGGAGGCCTCTGGGAAGAGACTGTGGGCTCCAGCCAGTCCCCAGGGCCTCTGTGTGGCTCGAGTAGCTGACAGAGCTGTTCACAGCCCATAGGCAGAGCCTGCAGAGGCACAGAGTGAAGGATCAGCCCTGCTCCCTGTCACAGTTGGACTTTCTAACTGTGTTTCCGGGACAAATAAGGCAGAGCAACAGACATGACCAGTCCAGCACACAGATCTGTCACATGCTCACATGGTATTGACCCCTCTTCTCACTGCCTCCTTCTGTCTTCCCACACTTGCTCCAGGAGAAGTTCACCATGGACGGTTCTCCCTTGCTGGGGGGTGGTTGGACTTGGTGTGATCTCCAGGAGGAGCAAAAAGCTGTAGTTGATCTCTCTATAGGGCGTTTTCATGGCAGAAGCGTGAAGTCCCGAGGACGTCCAACTGAGAAGACTCTCTCATTCATTCCCTCCCATCAGCTCTGTACACACATTCCAAGATCCCCCCTGAACCCTCTCTTCCCCAAGCTGAACACTGTCAGCCCTCTCAGCGTATCCTCGTAGGAAAGATGCTCCAGTCCCTGCACTATTTTGCTGGTCTTGCTCCAATATCTTTTTTCTATCAGGTGGCCCAGAACTGGAGCCAGAGCTCCAGAGTTGGCCTCACCAGCGCTGAGTAGAGAGGAAGGATCAGGTCCCTAGATCTGCTGGAGATGCCCTTCCTACTGCAGCCCAGGCTGCTGTTGGCCTTCCTTGCCATGAGGGTCCATTGCCACAGCAGACACAGGAACACCTCAGAGCTGCTGAAACTGAGCGGGACACAGCAGTGAGTATTCAGGAGAAGCATCTCAGCTGCTTCTCCAGCTCTTCCTCTTCCCTCAGCATGCACTAATGACCACTGTTGGAAAAGAGGACTCTACGTAGGAGATGTGGTTTTACCTCCTTTCCAAAATAAAATCCCTAAAGAGATAAAGTGACCTCCTAGCCCTGCATCTGGGGATCAGTGAAAGCCTCAACATGTGAGCAAGACCCGTCAGCCAGGCACTGGACAAGAGTTTCTGTTGAACGCCTTGAATTGTCTCCCTGCTCTTCACGTGTCTCCTCCAGCTTAGGGACTGGCCAGTGCGTTCCTGGGGGCGGGGGGGGAGTCCCTGTGTCCCCGTGGGTTCCCTGCCCAACAGAAAACTGCTGGTGGCTGTACTTCTGGGATGTGTCTTTCTGGGATCTTATTTACTCCAGAAACAGGAAACTTCCAGCATTTTGAGGAACTCACTCACCTGAGCAAGTTCAGCAGAGGCCCCTGTAAGGGCGTGTGGAATGTGAGAGCAGCTGGTTAGTGAACCAGCCTTAGGGAAGGCTGGCTGATCAAGTCCCTTTTCCTTTCAAAGGGAAGAACAACGAAAAGGAAAAGTGATCAACAAAGCCTACAATGACACCAGTTTCTCAGTAAGTGATAAGGCAAGGAAGGAGACCAGAGCTCTGCAGTCTCTAATTGATGGGCCATTGGGAAACTGCAGGTGTAGATTTCAAGTGGGACAGGCAGAGCTTTGTAAGTGACAGGAAGTGACAAGAGGAACATGAGGATTCTGGATGTTTGGGGGTGTTGTGCAGGACTAGAGAACACTTCTTAAGGCATGTGTAGGGGAAGGGTCAAAGGAGGGGGGAAAGAGAAGACTGGGGAGGAACAAGGGGACTGAATAGAAAGGAGGAAGAAAATAGAAGTCGGTACCTGCACGTGAGGCAGGACTGCTCAGTGCCTTTGTTGGGATGATCCCTATGCCTGACCACTACAGCTCCCCCGCTTTCTTATTAAATCCTTTCTTAACCATCCTTCTGTGTAACGTCCCCTGTTTGAGTGCCAGCAGTTGGGGAGAGTGGTGTGAAAGAGAGAACTGGGTGCCAGTAACTGGATGGACTGTGCTGTGTACAGCAAGGCCTCCAGCCAGCAGCTGGAGAAGAGACCTCTGCTCACAGGGTCTGTCAGTCTCTGTGTCAGCAACTGGAGGGACAACATCACACATGCATGTGTGAGAAGTCATTGGAGGGATCTCAGTGGTTTTTGGTGTTCTTTCTGAATTTAAGTTGATGCTCACGTGTGTTTGTGGAATTTTTTGCCATATTGCAAAGTTGCTTGCCCAGTGAGCAGGAGGAAAAGTTGTATCTAAAGCCAAAGCCAGCGGTGGGTAAGGTGGCCCAAGGCCAGCACATGACTGCTCAACAGACTGATGCTACCAAGCTGTGGTAATGTTTGAGGGATCCAAGAGTGTGGAAATAACTGTGAGACGAGTGGGTGATTGTGTGCATCTCTTTGTCAGTGAACATCAGACTGGCCATGCCAGGGAGAAGGGGGAGCCCCAGGTGCTGGGTCAGAGGGCCCTGGCTCTGGGCAGGGCTATGAGATGGGCTGAGGGCCCATGGCGATATTTGAGGGGTGCAGGAATGCGGCTGTGCTGGTGACTCCAGAGGGTGAGGGGGTGTGTGTTTGCGCTATGGAAATGTATGAGCCAGGCATCATGAAGACAGTCCAATAAAGGGACACTGAAATGATGAAGAGACTGAAGCATCCCTGACATGGTGATAGACCGAGAAGCCTGGGACTGCTCAGCACAGAGAAATCTCACGGAGATCTCATCAGTGTCTACAAATATCTGAAGGGAGGTTGTGAAGAACACAAAGCCAGGGTCTTCCCCATGGTGTCCAGTGACAGGACAAGAGGCACTTGGCACAAAGGGAAACAGTGGAGACTCTGTCTGGACACCAGGAAACACTGTTTCACTGTGAGGGTGAGTGAGCTCTGGCACAGGATGTCCAGAGTGGTTTTGGAGTCTCCATCCTTGGAGAGCTTGCCTTCTTCAGTATCCCAAAGAGAAGCTGAGAAGAGAAAGATTTTTGGTGCTTCTAACACTTGACTGCAGGATGAGGAGCCAGATGGAGCCAAACTCTGCTTGAGCACGTCGCAAAAGGCAATGGACCTGGTTGGGAACAGGGAAAACTCCTCCTAGAAACTTGGAACTGTGATTTTTTAATGATAAAGGTGGAGCATGGGTGGAGATGGATCTCAGTTAGAATGAGACTCTGACTCCACAGAATGTTGATTAAAATACTGGAGATAAAACAAGAGTGTAAAAGGAGATGGCACAGGTGATGCGATGCCCTTTCAATTGTGTGATCCCTGAGTTATCGAGCATAATGTGGAGCTCAAATTGGGTTTTAGCACATAGTGCAAATCCCAGCCATGCAGAGATTTGCTGGTACTGTCATCTTTTCAGTTTTCATGGGACATTCTTAGAAATACACCACTCCTAATTTCTAGTGTTGAGTGAAAGGACATTTATATGAAAGACCAGTGCATCAATCCCAGATCAACACAAGGATGTGTTTGTGGCAACATTGCCCAATTCGTCAGGTGATCTATACAGCTCAGCACAACACAGGCCTATGCCTGCTCAGGTCAGGTTAACTTAACGATAATGAGCAGTTTGTTAGCTCTGCCATTACTGGTGCCTGGTATCATTTGGAAAGTGAATGGGAGTAGGGGTCCCCACCTGCAGTACCCCCACCCCTTCACATGCCCTTTCAGCTCTGGGGTGCAAGGCTACCCCATTCCCAGCCCTCACAGTGCAGCACTCCAATGGGTGCCCCATGTGCTCCCTGGGAATCGGGGGTGACCTACTGGTCCCTCACCCTGTTCCCTGGTGACCCCTCACCCTTTTCCCTAGACTAGGAGTACATTGTCCTTGTCACCTCTGGGTTGTGGAACCCAGCAAGCCCACTAGAGCCAGGTTCCTCTCTCACACTGTGGATTTTCCCAGCAGAAACAGGACACGGCCAGAACCCCTGGGCAACTCCACAGCAAAATAATCTCCTGGTTTGGAGGATTTGGGGGAGAGGTGTTGTTCCCAGGTAGCTGAGGAAAGAAAGGGGAGAAGAGAGAGAAACAGAAGAGACTTCTGTTCCCAAAGGAAATAACAGTGCTGCCAGAAAGCTGAGGATCCCAGAGGAAGATGTGAAACCTCCACGGGGAAAGAAACCTCTGATCTCCTAAATGACTCAGAAGTGTTTGTGCAGAATTGCAGGCGATTTCAGTTGGGGCTTTGAGAATTCCGCTGTGAGCTGACTGGGAACAGCCCCTTCCCAGGACTGGGGCTCTCAGAGTGCCCAGGACCCCTCATTGTGGAAATGCTGACAAAGCCTTTGGCTGAGGGAGCCACAGGTGGTGCTGCTGGAGGAGGGAGAAACCCAAAAGGAGCATTTGAGGCACAGGAAGAACAGATCAGTTGTCTTCCCCACTTCTACATTTGCTCCCCCACCAGAGTGGTTTCCGGTAGCTCTGGTATCTCGGGGCTGGGAGGTGCTTTTCTGACTCTCACTCAACAGGCAGGCTGCTCTCAGTATGCACCTCGGGTATCTCGTCCTCACTGCCTTTCTGGGGCAACTGCTGGGTAAGTCCTGGATTTTCCTCAACACATTCTTTCTTCTCCTGTGGAAACCCCCACCAGCCTTATCAGGTCCATATGGGAAAATAATCTTGAATTATAGGAAAACATTGGGACGCATTAGCTCACATTTGTGTTTTTACATTGGCTCTCTCAAGGTGTTTTTACTGTTCAAAAGGGGAGAGATCTCAGACCTCTTCTCCTGCTTTTCTGTTGCCTTCAATCCATCTCTCTCTGTCTCTCTGCTCAGATCCACATGCTGTCTTCATGGGAGATCTCAGCTGTCTCTACACTCTCACATTTCTCCATTTTCAACAGAAATTAGCAGATCTTGTCAAAGCTGCCCCAAGGACTATAAAACTCTCATGAGATTGACATTAATAGGGTTTCCATTCTGCCTCCTGGCTGGTACATCAACCATGGCTTCCAGTTTTCTCCTTTTTGTTGTTGTCACAGCCAGGGTTCCCTTATTTCAAGCTCAGCATTCTACACACTCAGGGAGCCAGGAGCCCTCTAAGAGGAGAAGTATGGGGAAGAAAGATAATTTTTTTTTCTATAGCTCCATGGATGGCTCTGCCTGCTGCAGGGGTGCTGGTACCTAACCATGAAGGTCAGGCATGACAGGCTGTTCCCTGGTTCCTCTGGGCAGTAGGAGCAGGGACATAGAACAACTCTCCTCAGAATCCACACTTGCCTGTGAGCTCCAGCCTCCTGCCCAGAACTACTGTCCACCTCCCTTTCCCCAGGCATAAGGATTTTCCTGTAGGGTAGGGGACAAGGTGTCTACTTCAGTAGGGTTTTGCATCCATTCCTGATTTGCCCTTCCCTGCAGAGTTCCTGACCTTCACTTTCTTCCAGGCACCATGGGGCAGGTCACTGTCACCCAGCAAGAAGGACAAGTCACAGTGAAGCAGAGAGACACCTTCCAAACAACCTGCACATACCAGACACCCAACTTTTATGGCTTGCTCTGGTACCAGCAGAGGAAAGGCCAAGCTCCCCAGCTGGTCTCATATCACACAGGATCTGGCCTCAAGCGCAGCGACCGTTTCAGCACAACTCTGAACACCACGGGGAAATACAGCGTCCTGCAGGTGGAGGAAGTCGAGGTGTCTGACAGTGCCTTGTACCTCTGTGCTGTGCAAGACACCCTGGTGCAGGGAGCTTTCTTGGCTGTGCAAGAATCCCAGGGAGGGAGGGGATGTGTCTGTGCAAGACTGAGCTTGTGGGATAGGGCCCTGAGCTGTGCCCTGGCAGTGCTGCTTCCCCTGTGCCCCCAGGGATCTGCAGGGGAAGATCCTGTGATGTCATGTTTTCTGTCATCATTTATGCACACATGATATTCAATATTCTCATATCACAGTAGGCGAAGACAGTATCCTCTCCTTGTCAATGCATGGGAAGCTCCAGTTTCTGGTGAAGTGCAAGCAGCACACACATGAACATTTGTATTGACATATTAACAATTTGTTCATCTGCTCATAACCACAGGAACATCTGTCCTCTGCAACACTATCTGGTTTAGTCTTTTCTTGAGATGGAAAAACCTTAAAACTGGTTCCATTGTAATATTCCCCTCTTGATCTTCAGCCATTGCAGTTGATGTTAAGAGGTGCTGTAACTTTTCTTTCCCCTCTTGTGACAGATTCACTCCAGCCCCCCGCCCAGCCAAACCAGCAGCATTTTGGCCCAGGCTCCAGAGGAGGGAGAGGCCTGAGCTGCAGCCAGGCCAATAACTCCTTTTAGGAAACCCACAAGGAAGCAGAATAGCAAACGAACACTGACAAATTGTGGGTGCATGAACCTCATACAGACCTTTCCCACTGTCTGTAATTTCACTAGAAGTCAACCACTTTATTCTATAAATACGACAGCATGTGTGAGTCCACTTTGAGCTCTCTTTCCTAAATAAGTTGGTTTTACTGCTCACAGGTCAGGGGATGATCACAATTTAAATTTCTGAATAATCATTTACCTGAAGTAAATGCACACTAAATATAATGAATCATCTAGAAGTATACACTTGTGTTATTTTTTATACACTCCCTGTTTCATGTTACTTAGTAAGCTGAATTTGTTGCAGTTCTTAAGCTGTAAAGTTCTGCTTATATTTACCAACAGCAACTACAAACTACACTGAACACCTACAAGGTAAGGTCTAGTTCACACTTTGCTGGAAAGAACAAAATTGACTGAGGAAAAAATAATGATCCCAAGGCTAACACCAAGACATTACAGACATCTGCAAAACAGGGCCTGTTTTGCCCTTCACTGAGAAGAAAAGTATTTATTCAAACGAAAGAGTGCCTGCAAGGCTATGGATCATAAGCAATATTTATAGCTAAACAAAACAAAGGCACATGTGAGATCAGTGAAAAAGATCCAATGAGAAGGAAGAAGACAAACTAAAATATTGCTCTTGGACAGAAACGTGGTATGAATGGTCTGTAAAGATATGAAAGTCTATGGTTTTCTATGTTCCGGTTGGAAGTCGACAAAGGTACCCAGATTGAGTCAGCCCTCCTGCTATTCTACTGCTTTTCTTAAATTTAAAAAAAAAAAAAAAAACAAAAAACACACACACATATATATATATATATATATATATATATTTATTTATTTATGAGAATTTGGTTTCCTGAAAAGTTTCCTCCATGAAATGACATCAGGCCTCCCCTGAAAGTCTGGTTCCGGATGTCTAAAACACAAATGGGTATCAGGCTCCTAGAAAGAAGGGAAGCAGCATTCAGCTTGGCATATTTCCTCCATGCGGTAAATAATACAGTGAACCTGCCACCAAAATCGCACTTTTCTGTGAGAAATCTGAACATTGCTCTGCAGTAAGCAGAGCCCTAAATCACTCCCCCACGACATCTATCTGTTGGTATGATAATAAACCAAAACAACTACAGACAAAGAAAAGTGCAGCTCCCAGCATGAGATATCCATGGGTCTTCATTCCCCTGTTCTCCCTGGGGAGGCAGCAAAAGGCTCAGCCTCATTTCAGCAGGTGTCTCGTCTCTGCCACTGGAACAGGAGGTTGAGGGAAGGTTTCCTCTCCCTCTACTCTGCCCTGGTGGGTCCACACCTGGACTAATGTGTCCAGTTCTGGGTTCCCAGGTTTAAGAAGGACAAGGAATTACTGGAGACAGTCCAGCGGAGGGACGCAAAGATGATGAGGGAGCTGGAGCATCTTTCTTATGAGGAGAGACTGTAAGAGCTGTGTCTGTTTAACCTGGAGAAAAGAAGGCTGAGAGGGGATCTTACTCATGTTTATAAATAACTCAAGCTTGGGTGTCAAGGTGATTGGGCCAGGCTCTTTTCAGTGATGCCCAGTGATGAGAGGCAATGGGCAAAGACTGCAACACAGGAGGTTCCATCTAAAATGAGGAGAAACTTCTTTACTTTGATGGTGCCAGAGCCCTGGAACAGGCTGCCCAGAGAGGTGGTGGAGTCTCCTCTGGGGATATTCAAAACCCGCTTGGACACAATCCTGTGTGATCTGCTCTGGTGACCATGCTTTAGCAGGTGGGTTGGAGTAGACAATCCCTGCAACCCCAGCCATTCTGTGATCATCACCCCAAGGAATCTATGTAGACATTCTGTTTCCTAGTGGGAGCTGGTCAGTTCCTTCTGCTCATATTGTGTAATGAACTGGTACTTGTGATAGCAAGTGTCCTGTGTCTGCTTGATCAGGAATGAACTTCACAGTTCTCTTTCCTTAATGTGTCCCCTTGGAAGCTGTATGCCCCAGTCCCCAGGAAGGAGACACCAGGCAGCCAGTGACCCGAACCCAGAGTGGGAGCTCCTGAGCTTCTAAATTTCAGGTATAACTGGGTAGGCTAAGCCAAGAAAGCAAGAGCAGGGAGGCAGGAGTGAGGATGACCCAGACCGAGCCTTGGTCAGGCAGTGCCCACACCAGCAAGGTGCAGGGGTGCAGAAGCCTGCGAGAAGCTTTTATGACCTCATTCTCTGCTGCAGGACAAAAATGGAGGGGCACGAGCAAAGTAGGACATGGATGGGGTGTATGGAGGGCAAATTTTTGATGCAGGCAATCCATGAATGGAACAGGGGAGAGGCTGTGTTGGACATGGTACTCACAAATGAAGAACAACAGTTGGGTGATGTACAGTTCAAGGGCAGCCTTGCCTGCACTGGCCAAAAGGCTGTGGAGCTCAAGATCCTGAGAGCACTGACCAAGACAAACAGGACGACTACTGCCCTGGACTGCAGAAGAGCCCATGTCAGTCTTGTCTGGGACCTACCTGCTTGGCAGGGTGCAATGGGAAATGGTCCTGTAGCGCAGAGGACACCAGGAGAGCTGGATGCCCCTCAAGAACATCCTCCTCAGAGCACAAGGATGGTCCTCTGCAATGTGGCAGCAGGGTGACACTGTGGGGTGCAACCACAGCCCCATGGGGACACACATCCCCCAAACCCAGAAACCTACAGGCACAATCGTCCCCACTGCAATCTGAGCAGATATAAAGGAATATTTTCCACAACTGGATATTAAATCTTTCCTGCCAATGGATCGTGGCCTGTGACATATCGGAGTGTTCTTGGAGCCCATCCCAAGCTGTAAGCAGCTGGTACCTTCCTGGCTACAAGGTTAGAAAGACTTTCTGAGACAATTTTTTCACCTTTCCCTCACCCTGACTTTGTAGATACTCATCATTTTATTCTTGGGGTAATGGGGCAGATTTCCATGAATTAGGGTTACTTCTGCCCTGGTACCCAGCAGAGCCATAACTTGTTGTTTATGGTGTTGGGCCCACAGGGTTACAAGCAGAACATAAGGATCATGTTTATTTCCACCTGTGCCTGTACCTGTCCCTCTCCCCACGCTAAAGAGGGGACAACCCTTCCCTGGGCTTGTTTGCGGGGAAGGGAGGATCCCACTCTGTGCACCCCCTGCCCCATGGCTCCTCCTCACCATTTTGTGCCCAGACCCCTCTGAGGTGCTGAGTCTGCATCTCACACAGGGCTGCTGCTTCAGCTCCAAACGTCCCCATGTTCACTATAAACACAATTGTAACAGCATTAACATAGCATGAGTTTTCCTTATTTTTCCTTTGTTCTACCCTGTGTTTCCTGAAATAAGTTCATTCTTCAGGTGGGCTGGGACATTCAGCTAATTCCTCCTCATTTTCTCAATTCACCAGGAAAACCACCTGGCCAAGTGTCCTATGACAGCCCTCCATGCCTGTGTGTGGGGCCAGCCAGGCATTTGGTCTCTCTCTTCTTCACTATCCTTTCTCTACAAAGGCATTTCCCACTGGGACCTGCTGACTACACCAAGTGTTTTGCACCAGGAGCTGCTGCTTTGTTTAGATTCCCTGACTCTCCTTCAATATGAAGCATGATGTTAATGGGATGGAATACTCTTATTGATCAGTTTGGATGTCAGTCAAGCTCTGTCCCATCTATGCCCGCCTTCCTCGATGCCTCACACCTGTGGGCAGAGCACTCAGAATGTCCTTGGCTCTCAGACAAGAGCAATTAAAAATGTTAACTCTGTGCTGGGGTTGTTATCTCTTGTTCTCAAATCAAGTCCAAATAATGACTGTACTAACTATGAAAAAGAAAGGTTTCTAACTGCATGGAGAAAATTAACGTATTTTCAGTCAAATCAGCACAGCTATGAAGAAAGAGAAGGCAGTAGAGATGATTCTATATCCTTCAGATGCCAGGAGTCCCAAGCTATAATATGTGCTGTCAAACAGGCAGCTCCAATCAGGGCACACCACAACACATGGATCCTGCTCACGGAAGTGTGATTTTTGGTCCATCAAGCCTTTAGAAGATTTTTATAAAATAAAATATCTCTATTCATAATTTCTGCTATGAAACAGGAAAAGTGTTCGCATGAGAAATTCTTACTACATTTTAGACACAGGCAAGGACACCCAGAGAATGTAACCACAGGCACGGAGCAGGAGCTGCCTCCAGGCTCATCAGTTACAATGGACTGGATCAATTTTGCCTCTGGCCAAGGGATCTGTGCAGTGCAACATTGCCCTGAAGGGCAAACTCTGCATATAGCACAGCACAGCAGAGGACAAAGCCTCCTCAGTAATCTGTCATATGGACCATAAACTCCTTGATGTACGGGGATCTCTGGCTGAGGGTGATGGCACCCTGACAGTTGTTTTCATCATGAGGACAAATATCAGCTCTCGGACCTGCTCAGAGCAGCTTTCACATCCTTGTTTCTTGGGGTCTACATCAAGGGGTTGGGCAGGGGATTAAGAACGCTGTAAAGAATGGCCACTGCTCTGCCTGGTTCAAGGCAGCTCCCATGTAGGTGAACAAATACGGGCCATAGAAACAGGCCACAGCAATGAAATGAGAAGCACAGGGTGAGACAGCTCAGTGCCTGCATTCTGCAAAGCAGAGCCACAGGGTAATTTAAACCACCATTAAATAAAACAACCTCAGGCAACAAGGACCACAACTTGAAGTGGAAAACCTGCATGGATCCTGTATTCCTTTCCCACCGTTTCAAGATCTCCTCAGTTGCGCAGTCAAGCCGGGGGTCATGCTAAGAGCCAGTGGCAGCACTCTAGCAGTGCTTTGCAGAAGGGCTTACTCGTCTGTCAGGATACTGTCATTCCTCCCTCTTCATCAAGGACAATTACAGATGGTACCATCAATGTGAAGGACTTGAAGTACCTTGCAGTTGTTGCAAGATTTAGTGCAATAAGGTTAGGAAGTGCAACTCTTCTGCTTTTAAAGACAGATATTAAGAGAACAACTAGGGGGGAAAGATTTCAGACATGCAAGTGAAATGCCCTTGTGAAGCTTTTGGCATCAGAGACATGCTTCATGAGCCTTAATTCCCTTTTGCATGAAGGACATGAGTGTACAAAGTCACTGCAAGTGGAGGACAGCAGTGCAGGAATCCCCAGAGGAATCCACAAGTCTGCAGTCCATGGTCATTAAGAAGTTTGTGCATGGTGTTCATCTGCCTGCCCCATAGAGGGAGAGAAGACAGCTGATCCCCAGCAGGCTGGACCTGGGGGAACCTTGTGGCCAAGAGGAACCAAAGGAAACAAAGAAAAAGGTAAAAAAGGTAAAGCCATTCAGCTCTACTGAAAACACAGCCAGTATCTCAGTCCTTTGCCCAGCACCATGTTTTGAGTTCCTCAAGGTGTTTCCCTGGGCCCTTCCCAGATTCTTTATCAGCGCAGGTACCTTCTGCCAAAGTAGCGGCTGGAAATGCCAGAGAGGTCACAGCACCCAGAGTTGATGGGCACTCCATCACAGCTGAGGATTCTGCCAACAGCAGCAGAGGTGGAGGAGCCCACAACGGTGTTCTGTGGGAAGGAGCTGAGGATGGGGCCAGGCAGGGTCACCACCACAGGGGAGGGCTCAATGACAACGGTGGAGTTCTGGCACTGCCTGAGACAGGGCTCATTGCAGCTGTTGGCCAGTGGGGTCGGGCCACAGGGCTGGCAGGGCAGGCACTGGTCATAGCAGGACATGTCTTGAGACTGGAAGTTCACCTGGGAGAGAAGGCAGGGAGAAAGCATAGGATAAAAGCAGATAAGAAGTAGTCTGGTTACCCTCTCAAAAAGCAGCCAAGGCCACTACTGAGTCGGGAGCTGGAAGACATGCCAGGCGGAGAAAATTGCCTGGACTAACAGGCTCAGATGGTTACGACCACAGTGCAAAGCTCAGCTGCCCAACACTTATTGGTGGGGTGTAGTAGTAGGGATCCAGTAGTAGAACCAATACTGTTTGATGTTTTAATTAATCCCATGAGTCATGGGAAGCGGGGAACTCCCAGAGACTCTGTGGATAACACCCAGCAAGGGGAATGGGCCATAACGGTTGGACATGGCTCCTGGTCAAAGAACCTGAACAGTCTGAAGAAGTGGGCTGACTGGAAACTCATGGATGCCAAAAACAGCAAGGGCAAGGTTTTGCATGTGGGGGAGTAACCAGCTAGTTCATGGAGTCATGTAGGCTAGAACTGGCTGCCTGGGAAGCAGATCCACGGAAAAGGATGTGAGGTTTCAAGGCTGAGCCATCTGACTATCAGACAGCAGTGTGCCCTAGCAGCAAAAGGACCAGCTGCGTCCCGAGCTGTGTTAATGTTTTGCCAGGAGGTACAAGAAAACGACCCTTTCCATCTGGCCCATTTGAGATCATATGTGGAGTACTGCTGCCAGACTGGGGCTCCCTGGTCAAGGAAGGGTATCAACATATGGAAGTGAGTTCAACAAGGCTGTTGAACATGTACATGTTAGGCAGCTGATGAACATGACATGCAAGGAGACACTGAGAGAAATGGGTGTCTTCATCTTGGACAAGAGATGTCTAGGAAGAATTTCTTGCCTTCTATAACTGCTTGTACAGAGGAACACAAGAAGATGCACATGGCCCGTGTAAGCACCCAGGAGACAGACTTGGTGCAATTTCCATCCTCTGAGGTGCTAAACAATGGACTGAATGTGACTTTGAGCAACAGAATCTAATGGGATCTGTTCTAAGCAGAGGAGTGACCTGGATGACTTCTGAAGGTCTCTTCTTAACTACATACTGACTCCCTAATTCCCCACCTCACCTACTCACACTGACACCTGCACGGCCATGGGCACATGTGTCCCCACACCCCTCTGCCACAACACAATTTTCAGTCATTGTGCTGGGACTACACAGAGGCAGCTGAATGGAGGCTCTCAGCCCCCTCACTGTCAACTGCAGGAAATCAGCAGCCGTTGTTTCCAGCCCCTGAGCTCGCAGACAGCTCTGGGAAGCTGGTCCATGTCCTGGTTCAAGGCCCTGCTGTTCCCTAGACAGCAGCTGGCGCTGTGCGAGCTTCGTCTTGCTGGAGGAAGAGACGAGTCCATTTCCCCGGAGCCAAAGTTGTGGCGGTGCAGAGCCCCGGAGCCCTGTGAGCCCGGGAGAGACTCCGAGCGGCGCCGGCACAGGACTCAGCCTGGGGGTGGAGCTGGCGGCGAAGGGGAGAGGAGAGAAGAGAGAGGACAGATGAGAGAGGAGAAAGAGGAAGAGGAGGAGGAGGAGGAGGAGCAGGCGACGCGGCTGGAGCAGAAAGCGGGGGCTGGAGGGGGTCAGCGAGGCGCGGGCAGCGGAGCGGCGGGATGCGGCGGTGCCGGGGAGCAGGGCTGGCGGGACTGGCCGCGGTGCTCCTGGGTGCGCGGGGCTGGTGGGGCTGGGTGGGGGACGGGGCTGAGCCTGGGGTCGCCTCCGCAGGTCCCTCGAAGCTGTCGGCGCCTCTGGCTTCCTCACAGACTTCTGCCCCCAAACCACACTCACTCTGTCCCAAATTTCCTCTAGAAAACTCATTCCTTTCTTGCCTCTGTGTCTTTCCCTGTAACTCATGCAGTCATTCTTTCCCCTTGCTACTTGGTGTGTATCAGTCTTTTATCCCACTTCTTTTTCTAAATGATTTCACCCTTCCACCTGTCGTTCATGCATTCATCTCTCCACCAAATACTATGGACACTTTCATTATTCGTGTGTGCACATCTTCTAGAACCCCTTCTCATCATCCCTTTTTGTTCCTCAGTGCTTCTGTGGAATTTGTTCCCGGAAGCAGTAACCAGGGCTTTGAGGTTTTGAGGAATTTTGAGGGTTTGAGGACTTTTTTTTTCTTCTTTTTCTCCTCGGCAGTGGCTTCGGGAAGAGCCCAGGTGCAGCAGGAGCCGTCGGCAGAGACCATCGAGGGCACCGAAATCAGCATCAACTGCTCACACCCCAACATACAGAGCAGTGATTACATTTTCTGGTACCGTCTCCTCCCGGACCGAGGTCCCGAACTCCTCGTGAGGGGTATTAAAGGCTCCAAAGCGCTGTCGGACCCGCCGGGCCGGCTGTCGGTGGCGGCAGACCGCCGGTCCAGCGCCCTGTGGCTCTCCCGGCCCCGGCGCGGGGACGCGGCGGTGTATTACTGCGCCGTGGGAGACACGGGGAGAGGAGCCGGGGCTGCGGCCGGGCACGAACCGCCGAGGGCGGGGTCGGGTGGGGTTGGGGGGGAGCGGGTGAAGCAGCCCTGTCGGATCCTCCAGGGGGCGCTGCCGCTCTGCCCGCCGGTGCCGCCTTGTCCCGCCCGGCCCCGGGGCGGTTCCGTCGCCCGAGCGGCACCGGCACCGGCTTCAGCATCAACATCGGCATCGCCATTGACATTTCCGTCGCCACCCTCCGCGGGACGGAGACAGAAATACCCCGTCACAGCAGGGTGGAATCGCGATCGAAGCAGTGGCGGTGGCCGGTGGTGCCCGGCAAGAAGCGATTGCAGCCACTGACCCCGCTGGCTTCCATCGAGGAGCAGCGACTTTCTGCTCTGCATAGGGAGGCGAGCAGCAAAGATCCTCCTGCCCACAGACTAATGCACAGCCCTTGCTCCTGCTGCAATGCCCGTCCAATGCTACCACGGAAGCCTCTTCTTGGGATTTTGGTTTTCCCCACCAGCACAGTCAAGGGATCACTGAGCAGGTGCTTTCCTCTGCTCTGTGAACACAGGGACTCCCCTGCTAAAGTGCTAATGCAAAATTTGACTTGGAAAACAACAACCAGAAGGGGTTTAATTTTTGCTACTTTGTTAAAGCTCAGATATGCAATTTAAAACTGTGTCCTTCAGCTACCACACTTTCAGGGAGATTTCAAAAATTTCCTGTTAGTGTTACAAAGTCATTGCATGGAGTTAGGAGTTCAAGTTCCACACCAACCAGAAACAGCGGATGTCAAGGTCACAGGCACTTTCAAACACTCCCCACAGTGGCTCATTATTGAGACCAGGAGCTTGTGTGTCAGGAGTCAGAAGCTTGGCAGTTGAGGCCCAGGAGACAGCACAAGGCTTGCACTGGTCCCACTGACCACAGCCCCAGGTGATGCCAGGTTTCTACTTGAAGAGTGAGACAGAAAGACATCGGCTAAGTTGCCCTGAGCGGCTGGAGGTCTGAGGTGAGTGAGAGCTGGCAGGAGGCCTCTGGGAAGAGACTGTGGGCTCCAGCCAGTCCCCAGGGCCTCTGTGTGGCTCGAGTAGCTGACAGAGCTGTTCACAGCCCATAGGCAGAGCCTGCAGAGGCACAGAGTGAAGGATCAGCCCTGCTCCCTGTCACAGTTGGACTTCCTAACTGTGTTTCCGGGACAAATAAGGCAGAGCAACAGACATGGCCAGTCCAGCACACAGATCTGTCACATGCTCACATGGTATTGACCCCTCTTCTCACTGCCTCCTTCTGTCTTCCCACACTTGCTCCAGGCCAAACTACCTTTCCTGGTCTCAGCTCCTTCCCCTAAACATCTCCAGGCTTGCAAAATCACCAAATGCTTTTCCACTGCATCCCATAATGAGGTCTGATACTGCTGTATTCAGAAACATTGATGAGTCTATATGATGGTATTCTCACCCTTCTGGATGGCAGGAGAAGTTCACCATGGACGGTTCTCCCTTGCTGGGGGGTGGCTGGACTTGGTGTGATCTCCAGGAGGAGCAAAAAGCTGTAGTTGATCTCTCCATAGGGCCTTTTCACGGCAGAAGCGGGAAGTCCCGAGGACGTCCAACTGGGAAGACTCTCTTGTTCATTCCCTCCCATCAGCTCTGTACACACATTCCAAGATACCCCCTGAATCCTCTCTTCCCCAAGCTGAACACTGTCAGCCTTCTCAGCGTATCCTCATAGTTAAGATGCTCCAGTCCCTGCACCATTTTGCTGGTCTTGCTCCAGTATCTTTTTTCCATCAGGAGGTCCAGAACTGGAGCCAGAGCTCCAGAGTTGGCCTCACCAGCGCTGACTAGAGAGGAAGGATCAGGTCCCTTGTTCTGCTGGAGATGCCCTTCCTACTGCAGCCCAGGCTGCTGTTGGCCTTCCTTGCCATGAGGGTCCATTGCCACAGCAGACACAGGAACACCTCAGAGCTGCTGAAACTGAGCGGGACACAGCAGTGAGTATTCAGGAGAAGCATCCCAGCTGCTTGTCCAGCTCTTCCCTCAGCATGCACCAGTGACCACTGTTGGAAAAGAGGACTCTAGGTAGGAGATGTGGTTTTACCTCCTTTCCAAAATAAAATCCTTAAAGAGATAAAGTGTCCTCCTAGCCCTGCATCTGGGGATCAGTGAAAGCCTCAACATGTGAGCAAGACCCGTCAGCCAGGCACTGGACAAGAGTTTCTGTTGAACACCTTGAATTGTCTCCCTGCTCTTCATGTGTCTCCTCCAGCTTAGGGACTGACCAGTGCGTTCCTGGGGGCTGGGGGGGAGTCCCTGTGTCCCCGTGGGTTCCCTGCCCAACAGAAAACTGCTGGTGGCTGTACTTCTGGGATGTGTCTTTCTGGGATCTTATTTACTCCAGAAACAGGAAACTTTCAGCATTTTGAGGAACTCACTCACCTGAGCAAATTCAGCAGAGGCCCCTGTGAGGGCGTGTGGAATGTGAGAGCAGCTGGTTAGTGAACCAGCCTTAGGGAAGGCTGGCTGATCAAGTCCCTTTTCCTTTCAAAGGGAAGAACAAGGAAAAGGGAAAGCGATTAACAAAGCCTACAATGACACCAGTTTCTCAGTAAGTGATAAGGGATGCAAGGAAGGAGACCAGAGCTCTGCAGCCTCTAATTGATGGGCCATTGGGAAACTGCAGGTGTAGATTTCAAGTGGGACAGGCTGAGCTTTGTAAGTGACAGGAAGTGACAAGAGGAACATGAGGATTCTGGATGTTTGAGGGGGTTGTGCAGGACTAGAGAACACTTCTGAAGGCATGTGTAGGGGAAGGGTCAAAGGAGGAGGAAAGAGAAGACTGGGGAGGAACATGGGGACTGAACAGACAGGAGGAAGAAAATAGAAGGCGGTACCTGCACGTGAGGCAGCACTGCTCAGTGCATTTGTTGGGATGATCCCTGTGCCTGACCACTACAGCTCCCCGGCTTTGTTATTAAATCCTTTCTTAACCATCCTTCTGTGTAACGTCCCCTGTTTGAGTGCCAGTAGTTTGGGAGAGTAGTGTGAAAGAGAGAACTGGGTGCCAGTAACTGGATGGACTGTGCTGTGTGCAGCAAGGCCTCCAGCCAGCAGCTGGTGAAGAGACCTCTGCTCACAGGGCCTGTCAGTCTCTGTGTCAGCAACTGGAGGGACAACATCACACATGCATGTGTGAGAAGTCATTGGAGGGATCTCAGTGGTTTTTGGTGTTCTTTCTGAATTTAAGTTGATGCTCACGTGTGTTTGTGGAATTTTTTGCCATATTGCAAACTTGCTTGCCCAGTGAGCAGGAGGAAAAGTTGTATCTAAAGCCAAAGCCAGCGGTGGGTAAGGTGGCCCAAGGCCAGCACATGACTGCTCAATAGACTGATGCTACGAAGCTGTGGTAATGTTTGAGGGATCCAAGAGTGTGGAAATAACTGTGAGACGAGTGGGTGATTGTGTGCATCTCTTTGTCAGTGAACATCAGACTGGCCATGCCAGGGAGAAGGGGGAGCCCCAGGTGCTGGGTCAGAGGGCCCTGGCTCCGGGCAGGACTATGAGATGGGCTGAGGGCCCATGGCGATATTTGAGGGGTGCAGGAATGCGGCTGTGCTGGTGACTCCAGAGGGTGAGGGGGTGTGTGTTTGCACTATGGAAATGTATGAGCCAGGCATCATGGAGACAGTCCAATAAAGGGACACTGAAATGATGAAGAGACTGAAGCATCCCTGACATGGTGATAGACCAAGAAGCCTGGGACTGCTCAGCACAGAGAAATCTCAGGGAGATCTCATCAGTGTCTACAAATATCTGAAGGGAGGTTGTGAAGAACACAAAGCCAGGGTCTTCCCCATGGTGTCCAGTGACAGGACAAGAGGCACTTGGCACAAAGGGAAACAGTGGAGACTCTGTCTGGACACCAGGAAACACTGTTTCACTGTGAGGGTGAGTGAGCTCTGGCACAGGATGTCCAGAGTGGTTATGGAGTCTCCATCCTTGGAGAGCTTGCCTTCTTCAGTATCCCAAAGAGAAGCTGAGAAGAGAAAGATTTTTGGTGCTTCTAACACTTGACTGCAGGATGAGGGGCCAGATGGAGCCAAACTCTGCTTGAGCACGTCACAAAAGGCAATGGACCTGGTTGGGAACAGGGAAAGCTCCTCCTAGAAACTTGGAACTGTGATTTTTTAATGATAAAGGTGGAGCATGGGTGGAGATGGATCTCAGTTAGAATGAGACTCTGACTCCACAGAATGTTAATTAAAATACTGGAGATAAAACAAGAGTGTAAAAGGAGATGGCACAGGTGATGTGACGCCCTTTCAATTGTGGGATCCCTGAGTTATGGAGCATAATGTGGAGCTCAAATTGGGTTTTAGCACATAGTGCAAATCCCAGCCATGCAGAGATTTGCTGGTACTGTCATCTTTTCAGTTTTCATGGGACATTCTTAGAAATACACCACTCCTAATTTCTAGTGTTGAGTGAAAGGACATTTATATGAAAGACCAGTGCATCAATCCCAGATCAACACAAGGATGTGTTTGTGGCAACATTGCCAAATTCGTCAGGTGATCTATACAGCTCAGCACAACACAGGCCTATGCCTGCTCAGGTCAGGTTAACTTAACGATAATGAGCAGTTTGTTAGCTCTGCCATTACTGGTGCCTGGTATCATTTGGAAAGTGAATGGGAGTAGGGGTCCCCACCTGCAGTACCCCCACCCCTTCACATGCCCTTTCAGCTCTGGGGTGCAAGGCTACCCCATTCCCAGCCCTCACAGTGCAGCACTCCAATGGGTGCCCCATGTGCTCCCTGGGAATCGGGGGTGACCTACTGGTCCCTCACCCTGTTCCCTGATGACCCCTCACCCTTTTCCCTAGACTAGGAGTACATTGTCCTTGTCACCTCTGGGTTGTGGAACCCAGCAACCCCACTAGAGCCAGGTTCCTCTCTCACACTGTGGATTTTCCCAGCAGAAACAGGACACGGCCAGAACCCCTGGGCAACTCCACAGCAAAATAATCTCCTGGTTTGGAGGATTTGGGGGAGAGGTGTTGTTCCCAGGTAGCTGAGGAAAGAAAGGGGAGAAGAGAGAGAAACAGAAGAGACTTCTGTTCCCAAAGGAAATAACAGTGCTGCCAGAAAGCTGAGGATCCCAGAGGAAGATGTGAAACCTCCACGGGGAAAGAAACCTCTGATCTCCTAAATGACTCAGAAGTGTTTGTGCGGAATTGCAGGCGATTCCAGTTGGGGCTTTGAGAATTCCGCTGTGAGCTGACTGGGAACAGCCCCTTCCCAGGACTGGGGCTCTCAGAGTGCCCAGGACCCCTCATTGTGGAAATGCTGACAAAGCCTTTGGCTGAGGGAGCCACAGGTGGTGCTGCTGGAGGAGGGAGAAACCCAGAAGGAGCATTTGAGGCACAGGAAGAACAGATCAGTTGTCTTCCCCACTTCTACATTTGCTCCCCCACCAGAGTGGTTTCCGGTAGCTCTGGTATCTCGGGGCTGGGAGGTGCTTTTCTGACTCTCACTCAACAGGCAGGCTGCTCTCAGTATGCACCTCGGGTATCTCGTCCTCACTGCCTTTCTGGGGCAACTGCTGGGTAAGTCCTGGGTTTTCCTCAACACATTCTTTCTTCTCCTGTGGAAACCCTCACCAGCCGTATCAGGTCCATATGGGAAAATAATCTTGAATTATAGGAAAACATTGGGACGCATTAGCTCACATTTGTGGTTTTACATTGGCTCTCTCAAGGTGTTTTTACTGTTCAAAAGGGGAGAGATCTCAGACCTCTTCTCCTGCTTTTCTGTTGCCTTCAATCCATCTCTCTCTGTCACTCTTCTCTGATCCACATGCTGTCTTCATGGGAGATCTCAGCTGTCTCTACACTCTCACATTTCTCCATTTTCAACAGAAATTAGCAGATCTTGTCAAAGCCGCCCCAAGGACTATAAAGCTCCCATGAGATGGACATTAATAGGGTTTCCATTCTGCCTCCTGGCTGGCACATCAGCCATGGCTCCCAGTTTTCTCCTTTTTGTTGTTGTCACAGCCAGGGTTCCCTTATTTCAGGCTCAGCATTTTATACACTCAGGGGGTCAGGAGCCCTCTAAGAGGAGAAGTACGGAGAAGAACGATAATTTTTTTTTTCTATAGCTCCATGGATGGCTCTGCCTGCTGCAGGGGTGCTGGTACCTAACCATGAAGGTCAGGCATGACAGGCTGTTCCCTGGTCCTCTGGGCAGTGGGAGCAGGGACACAGAACAGCTCTCCTCAGAATCCACACTTGCCTGTGAGCTCCAGCCTCCTGCCCAGAACTACTGTCCACCTCCCTTTCCCCAGGCATAAGGATTTTCCTGTAGGGTAAGGGACAAGGAGTCTGCTTCAGCAGGGTTTTCCATCCATTCTTGATTTGCTTCCCAGAGCCCTTCCCTGCAGAGTTCCTGACCTTCACTTTCTTCCAGGCACCATGGGGCAGGTCACTGTCACCCAGCAAGAAGGACAAGTCACAGTGAAGCAGAGAGACACCTTCCAAACAACCTGCACATACCAGACACCCAACTTTTATGGCTTGCTCTGGTACCAGCAGAGGAAAGGCCAAGCTCCCCAGCTGGTCTCATATCACACAGGATCTGGCCACAAGCGCAGCGACCGTTTCAGCACAACTCTGAACACCACGGGGAAATACAGCGTCCTGCAGGTGGAGGAAGTCGAGGTGTCTGACAGTGCCTTGTACCTCTGTGCTGTGCAAGACACCCTGGTGCAGGGAGCTTTCTTGGCTGTGCAAGAATCCCAGGGAGGGAGGGGATGTGTCTGTGCAAGACTGAGCTTGTGGGATAGGGCCCTGAGCTGTGCCCTGGCGGTGCTGCTTCCCCTGTGCCCCCAGGGATCTGCAGGGGAAGATCCTGTGATGTCGTGTTTTCTGTCATCATTTATGCACACATGATATTCAATATTCTCATATCACAGTAGGCGAAGACAGTATCCTCTCCTTGTCAATGCATGGGAAGCTCCAGTTTCTGGTGAAGTGCAAGCAGCACACACATGAACATTTGTATTGACATATTAACAATTTGTTCATCTGCTCATAACCACAGGAACATCTGTCCTCTGTAAGAATACCTGATTTAGTCTTGTCTTGAGATGGAAAAACCTTAAAACTGGTTCCATTGTAATATTCCCCTCTTGATCTTCAGCCATTGCAGTTGATGTTAAGAGGTGATGTAACTTTTCTTTCCCCTCTTGTGACAGATTCACACCAGCCCCCGCCCAGCCAAACCAGCAGCATTTTGGCCCAGGCTCCAGAGGAGGTAGAGGCCTGAGCTGCAGCCAGGCCAATAACTCCTTTTAGGAAACCCACAAGGAAGCAGAATAGCAAACGAACACTGACAAATGGTGGGTGCACGAACCTCATACAGACCTTTCCCACTGTCTGCAATTTGTCCAGGAGTCAACCACCTTATTCTACAAATATGACAGCCTGAGTGAGCCCACTTTGAGCTCTCTCTGCTAAATAAGTTGGCTGTACAGCAAAGGCCTTACTGCTCACAGGTCAGTGGATGGTCACAGTTTAAATTTCTGATTAATCATTTACCTGAAGTAAATGCACACTAAATATAATGAATCATCTAGAAGTATACACTTGTGTTATTTTTTATACTCTCCCTGCTTCATGTTACTTAGTAAGCTGAATTTGCTGCATTTCTTAAGCATGAGACATCCATGGGTCTTCATTCCCCTGTTCTCCCTGGGGAGGCAGCAAAAGGCTCAGCCTCATTTCAGCAGGTGTCTCGTCTCTGCCACTGGAACAGGAGGTTGAGGGAAGGTTTCCTCCCCCTCTACTCTGCCCTGATGGATCCACACCTGGACTAATGTGTCCAGTTCTGATTTCCCAGGTTTAAGAAGGACAAGGAATTACTGGAGATAGTCCAGCGGAGGGACACAAAGATGATGAGGGAGCTGGAGCATCTTTCTTATGAGGAGAGACTGTAAGAGCTGTGTCTGTTCAGCCTGGAGAAAACAAGGCTGAGAGGGGATCTTATTCATACTTACAAGTATCTCAAGCCTGGGTGTCAAGATGATTGGGCCAGACTCTTTTAGGTGGTGTTCAATGATGAGAGGCAATGGACACCAACTGAAACACAGGAGGTTCTATATAAACATGAGGAGAAACTTCTTTACTTTGAGGGTGCCAGAGCCCTGAAACAATCTGCCCTGAGAGGCTGTTGAGTCTCTTTCTCTGGAGATATTCAAAACCCGCTTGGACACAATCCTGTGTGATCTGCTCTGGTGACCATGCTTTAGCAGGTGGGTTGGAGTAGACAATCCCTGCAACCCCAGCCATTCTGTGATTCTGTCATCATCACCCCAAGGAATCTATGTAGACATTCTGTTTTCTAGTGGGAGCTGGTCAGTTCCTTCTGCTCATATTGTGTAATGAACTGGTACTTGTGATAGCAAGTGTCCTGTGTCTGCTTGATCAGGAATGAACTTCACAGTTCTCTTTCCTTAATGTGTCCCCTTGGAAGCTGTATGCCCCAGTCCCCAGGAAGGAGACACCAGGCAGCCAGTGACCTGAACCCATAGTAGGAGCTCCTGAGCTTCTAAATTTCAGGTATAACTGGGTAGGCTAAGCCAAGAAAGCAAGAGCAGGGAGGCAGGAGTGAGGATGACCCAGACCGAGCCTTGGTCAGGCAGTGCCCACACCAGCAAGGTGCAGGGGTGCAGAAGCCTGCGAGAAGCTTTTATGACCTCATTCTCTGCTGCAGGACAAAAATGGAGGGGCACGAGCAAAGTAGGACATGGATGGGGTGTATGGAGGGCAAATTTTTGATGCAGGCAATCCATGAATGGAACAGGGGAGAGGCTGTGTTGGACATGGTACTCACAAATGAAGAACAACAGTTGGATGATGTACAGTTCAAGGGCAGCCTTGCCTGCACTGGCCAAAAGGCTGTGGAGCTCAAGATCCTGAGAGCACTGACCAAGACAAACAGGACGACTACTGCCCTGGACTGCAGAAGAGCCCATGTCAGTCTTGTCTGGGACCTACCTGCTTGGCAGGGTGCAATGGGAAATGGTCCTGTAGCGCAGAGGGCACCAGGAGAGCTGGATGCCCCTCAAGAACATCCTCCTCAGAGCACAAGGATGGTCCTCTGCAATGTGGCAGCAGGGTGACACTGTGGGGTGCAGCCACAGCCCCATGGGGACACACATCCCCAAAACCCAGAAACCTACAGGCACAATCGTCCCCACTGCAATCTGAGCAGATATAAAGGAATATTTTCCACAACTGGATATTAAATCTTTCCTGCCAATGGATCGTGGCCTGTGACATATCAGAGTGTTCTTGGAGCCCATCCCAAGCTGTAAGCAGCTGGTACCTTCCTGGCTGCAAGGTTAGAAAGACTTTCTGAGACAATTTTTTCACCTTTCCCTCACCCTGACTTTGTAGATACTCATCATTTTATTCTTGGGGTAATGGGGCAGATTTCCATGAATTAGGGTTACTTCTGCCCTGGTACCCAGCAGAGCCATAACTTGTTGTTTATGGTGTTGGGCCCACAGGGTTACAAGCAGAACATAAGGATCATGTTTATTTCCACCTGTGCCTGTACCTGTCCCTCTCCCCATGCTGAAGAGGGGACAACCCTTCCCTGGGCTTGTTTGCAGGGAAGGGAGGATGCCACTCTGTGCACCCCCTGCCCCATGGCTCCTCCTCACCATTTTGTGCCCAGACCCCTCTGAGGTGCTGAGTCTGCATCTCACACAGGGCTGCTGCTTCAGCTCCAAACATCCCCATGTTCACTATAAACACAATTGTAACAGCATTAACATAGCATGAGTTTTCCTTATTTTTTCTTTGTTCTACCCTGTGTTTCCTGAAATAAGTTCATTCTTCAGGTGGGCTGGGACATTCAGCTAATTCCTCCTCACTTTCTCAATTCACCAGGAAAACCCCCTGGCCAAGTGTCCTATGACAGCCCTCCATGCCTGTGTGTGGGGCCAGCCAGGCATTTGGTCTCATCTTCACTATCCTTTCTCTACAAAGGCATTTCCCACTGGGACCTGCTGACTACACCAAGTGTTTTGCACCAGGAGCTGCTGCTTTGTTTAGATTCCCTGACTCTCCTTAAATATGAAGCATGATGTTAATGGGATGGAATACTCTTATTGATCAGTTTGGATGTCAGTCAAGCTCTGTCCCATCTATGCCCGCCTTCCTCGATGCCTCACACCTGTGGGCAGAGCACTCAGAATGTCCTTGGCTCTCAGACAAGAGCAATTAAAAATGTTAACTCTGTGCTGGGGTTGTTATCTCTTGTTCTCAAATCAAGTCCAAATAATGACTGTACTAACTATGAAAAAGAAAGGTTTCTAACTGCATGGAGAAAATTAACGTATTTTCAGTCAAATCAGCACAGCTATGAAGAAAGAGAAGGCAGTAGAGATGATTCTATATCCTTCAGATGCCAGGAGTCCCAAGCTATAATATGTGCTGTCAAACAGGCAGCTCCAATCAGGGCACACCACAACACATGGATCCTGCTCATGGAAGTGTGATTTTTGGTCCATCAAGCCTTTAGAAGATTTTTATAAAATAAAATATCTCTATTCATAATTTCTGCTATGAAACAGGAAAAGTGTTCGCATGAGAACTTCTTACTACATTTTAGACACAGGCAAGGACACCCAGAGAATGTAACCACAGGCACGGAGCAGGAGCTGCCTCCAGGCTCATCAGTTACAATGGATTGGATCAATTTTGCCTCTGGTCGAGGGATCTGTGCAGTGCAACATTGCCCTGAAGGGCAAACTCTGCATATAGCACAGCACAGCAGAGGACAAAGCCTCCACAGTAATCTGTCATATGGATCATTAACTCCTTGATGTTCGGGGATCTCTGGCTGAGGGTGATGGCACCCTGACAGTTGTTTTCATCATGAGGACAAATATCAGCTCTCGGACCTGCTCAGAGCAGCTTTCACATCCTTGTTTCTTGGGGTCTACATCAAGGGGTTGGGCAGGGGATTAAGAACGCTGTAAAGAATGGCCACTGCTCTGCCTGGTTCAAGGCAGCTTCCATGTAGGTGAACAAATACGGGCCACAGAAACAGGCCACAGCAATGAAATCAGAAGCACAGAGTGAGACAGCTCAGTGCCTGCATTCTGCAAAGCAGAGCCACAGGGTAATTTAAATCACCATTAAATAAAACAACCTCAGGCAACAAGGACCACAACTTGAAGTGGAAAACCTGCATGGATCCTGTATTCCTTTCCCACCGTTTCAAGATCTCCTCAGTTGCACAGTCAAGCCGGGGGTCATGCTAAGAGCCAGTGGCAGCACTCTAGCAGTGCTTTGCAGAAGGGCTTGCTCGTCTGTCAGGATACTGTCATTCCTCCCTCTTCATCAAGGACAATTACAGATGGTACCATCAATGTGAAGGACCTGAAGTACCTTGCAGTTGTTGCAAGATTTAGTGCAATAAGGTTAGGAAGTGCAACTCTTCTGCTTTTAAAGACAGATATTAAGAGAACAACTAGGGGGGAAAGATTTCAGACATGCAAGTGAAATGCCCTTGTGAAGCTTTTGGCATCAGAGATATGCTTCATGAGCCTTAATTCCCTTTTGCATGAAGGACATGAGTGTACAGATTTCCATCTTTCAACCTGTACGGTAGAAAAAAATAGAGAAGGATCCCCTTGTGCCCTCACCCCCTTCCACTCCAGAGTATCACGCTGCTTCTTTGGCAGATTGGGGAGTTTCCACACAGGGAAGGACCACATAGAGGCCAGAATTCAATGTAGCAGAACTTTAATGCATAAAAGAGAGAAACAAAGTCACTGCAAGTGGAGGACAGCAGTGCAGGAATCCCCAGAGGAATCCACAAGTCTGCAGTCCATGGTCATTAAGAAGTTTGTGCATGATGTTCATCTGCCTGCCCCATAGAGGGAGAGAAGACAGCTGATCCCCAGCAGGCTGGACCTGGGGGAACCTTGTGGCCAAGAGGAACCAAAGGAAACAAAGAAAAAGGTAAAAAAGGTAAAGCCATTCAGCTCTACTGAAAACACAGCCAGTATCTCAGTCCTTTGTCCAGCACCATGTTATGAGTTCCTCAAGGTGTCTCCCTGGGCCCTTCCCAGATTCTTTATCAGCGCAGGTACCTTCTGCCAAAGTAGCGGCCGGAAATGCCAGAGAGGTCACAGCAGCCAGAGTTGATGGGCACTCCATCACAGCTGAGGATGCTGCCAACAGCAGCAGAGGTGGAGGAGCCCACAACAGTGTTCTGTGGGAAGGAGCTGAGGATGGGGCCAGGCAGGGTCACCACCACAGGGGAGGGCTCGATGACAACTCTGGAGTCCTGGCACTGCCTGACACAGGGCTCATTGCAGCTGTTGGCCAGCGGGGTCGGGCCACAGGGCTGGCAGGGCAGGCACTGGTCATAGCAGGACATGTCTTGAGACCGGAGGTTCACCTGGAAGAGAGAGCAGGGAGAAAGCAGAGCATAAAAGTAGATAAGAAGTAGCCTGGTTACCCTCTCAAAAAGCAGCCAAGGCCACTACTGAGTGGGGAGCTGGAAGACATGCCAGGCGGTGCACAACCTTCACTGCCCTACAAGGAGCCTCACAGCACAGGGCAGCTCTCTCTTAGTGAAAAACCAAAACGCCCCTCTGCCACCTCCCAGCCTCTCTCTAAGCAGAACTTCTCACCCCTTCCATCTCCCATGATAAGGAGATGCAAAGCTGAGGAAAGGACACAGCCAATATGAGCAGAGATGTCCATCAGTAACAGATGTCAAGTTGGAAGAGAATCAGAAGGGACTTCATACTTACCTGGTTCCCAAGAGGAAGAAGGCAAGAGAAATGGATGAGAGCAGGGACTCGGGCTGCCTTTTATACCTGCCCTTCATTGCCACAGGACCAGAGGTACCCTTGGTAGAGGTAACAATTTTTGGACAAGCTCATCTTGAATGCAAACATGTGGGCTGTGCTTTAGCTTCCAACACTGCTGCCTTTTCATTTCCAGGTTTGTGCCATGCTCATCCTCCAATGAAGGCTTTGTTTGATCTCTGGGATTAAAGGTCCCTGGATTTCTCAGGCAGGAATGCAGCAGTGCAGACAGAAGACTCAGTTCAGGTGCTGCATGGGTCTAAGAGAAGGCAAATGATGTCATTCTGGGTCACTCTCTGTTCTTTGATGTACCAGTCTCAGGAAGAAGCTGAAGCCATAATCGACTGCATGCCCTTGTGCTCCCATGCATGAGGATGTCACAAGTCCTCATCTTTCCTTAACTTCTCAGCTCACCCTGATGGTTTTTGTGAGCATTGTGTTGCTTGAATTTGACACCATCCTGCCTAACGCTGCCCCAGGAGTCATCAGCAGAGTACACGAACTTCTCTTAATGTGATGGTTCATGGTGTTGCTATCTGTGTTCTTTTCCTGTGTATACTTGCAAGCAGCCAAGTTTGTGCAGATGGACATTTGTGTATAATTGCACACTGGTGTGCATGAGTCTAAGTATGGATGTCCTTGTCTGTCAGTCATCACAACAAAACGTGCGGTTCACTGCAGAGACACTCTCTACTGCTCTGTCCATGAGCACCACAGAGCAGGAGGTTCCCAGGGCCTAAAGGAGCCCCAGTGCAGCTGAGTGATGTTTGCAGCAGCCTGCCAGAGATCTGCCCAGGGAAGAGAAATGCAGCCCCTGTCTCCTGAGCCCTCCTTCTCCTGCCTGTCCAAACCTCTTGCTTCCCTGCTGTTGTTTCCAGCTCATAACAAGAATGATTTCAGTCCAGTTTGAATCCTTGGTTTCACTCCGTGTAACAACATTGGATTTGTCTCATCATGGCTGGCAGTCTCCCCTCCCTGCATCTCCAGGCCAGGAAACAGCTGTTCTCCCCAGCACTAGAGAGTTCAATACGAGGGGTTTGCTTTGTGGGCAAGGAGGAAGGCTGAGGAATCCTGTTGACCGTGTGCTGGCCATCCCTGAGGGGACCTCCTTCCAATGCACTCTAGAATGTGTCTGAGATGGCATAGAGCCCAATTTCATGCACAAGTCAATGCCAATGTGCAGTAGATTGATCAGGTCCTATGTCAGACAAGAATTATGGCCTTCAATCAGAGAGCTACTGACTGAAGGGAACATGGAGTCTGATGCTGCTGTGCTGTGAGTAGAAAGACAGACTGCGTAGCTTCCACTGGGAAAGCCAAAGAACAGGTGGATGCTTTGGACTTCAGATCACACTGACCATTACATCTTGCATTACAGTTTCAGTCTTAGTGTCCAGGAACTGCACATGGAAGGGAAGGAACATGAAATTCAAGAAAACATCCCCAAAACACAGTTGTTGTCCCTCTTTCTAACAAGGTCTGTTCCCAGCAAGCACTTTTCTGAAGCCTCCACTCCTGACTGTTTGTCAGCTGCAGCTCAGTTGAGGGCTTTCTGCCTTCCCTTCAGTGACCTCAGTGAAATCAATGCCAGGAGCTCTGCTGGGAGAGCTCAGCCAGGGCTGATTTGCCCTCTCCATGAAGCTGCTTTGAGCTGAGGACAATGGGCCAAACCCATTGCTTTCTCATGAGGTAACAGGCACTGTGGACATGGAAAGGGCAGGGATATCTGTACCTGGAGCTTAGCAAGACCTTTGGCAGTTTCTCTCTTACTTCTTTCATGACCAAGTATGAGATGAATGGGTGCAGTGAAAGGATGATAAGGTGTGGAGAAAATTGCCTGGACTAACAGGCTCAGATGGTTATGACCACAGTGCAAAGCTCAGCTGCCCAACACTTACTGGTGGGGTGTAATAGTAGGGATCCAGTAGTAGAACCAATACTGTTTGATGTTTTAATGAATCCCATGAGTCATGGGAAGCGGGGAACTCCCAGAGACTCTGTGGATAACACCCAGCAAGGGGAATGGGTCATAACGGTTGGACATGGCTCCTGGTCAAAGGACCTGAACAGTCTGAAGAAGTGGGCTGACTGGAAACTCATGGATGCCAAAAACAGCAAGGGCAAGGTTTGGCATGTGGGGGAGTAACCAGCTAGTTCATGGAGTCATGTAGGCTAGAACTGGCTGCCTGGGAAGCAGATCCACAGAAAAGGATGTGAGGTTTCAAGGCTGATCCATCTGACTATCAGACAGCAGTGTGCCCTAGCAGCAAAAGGACCAGCTGCGTCCTGAGCTGTGTTAATGTTTTGCCAGGAGGTACAAGAACACGACCCTTTCCATCTGGCCCATATGAGATCATATGTGGAGTACTGCTGCCAGACTGGGCTCCCTGGTCAAGGAAGGGTATCAACATATGGAAGTGAGTTCAACAAGGCCACTGTACATGTTAGGCAGCTGATGAACATGACATGCAAGGAGACACTGAGAGAAATGGGTGTCTTCATCTTGGACAAGAGATGTCTAGAATAATTTCTTGCCTTCTGTAACTGCTTGTACAGAGGAACACAAGAAGATGCACATGGCCCGTGTAAGTGCCCAGGAGACAGACTTGGTGCAATTTCCATCCTCTGAGATGCTAAAGAATGGACTGAATGTGACCTTGAGCAACAGGATCTAATGGGATCTGTGCTGAGCAGAGGAGTGACCTAGATGACTTCTGAAGGTCCCTTCTTACCTACATTCTGACTCCGTAATTCTCCTCCTCAACTACGCACACTGACACCTGCACGGCCATGAGCACATGTGTCCCCACACACCCTCTGCCACAAACCAACTTTCAGTCATAGTGCTGGAAGTACACAGAGGCAGCTGAAGGGAGGCTCTCAGCCTCCTCACTGCCAACCGCAGGAAATCAGTGGCTGCTGTTTCCAGCCCCTGAGCTCGGAGACAGCTCTGGGAAGCTGGTCCAGGAGCCGAAGCTGTGGCCGTGCAGAGCCCCGGAGCCCTGTGAACTCGGGCGAGATCCCGAGCGGCGCAGGCGCAGGACTCAGCCCCAAGGCGGAGCTTGCGGTGGAGAGGAGAAGAGGAGGAGGGTCGGAGCAGAGAACCGGAGCTGCGGGGGGGCAGCGAGGCGCGGGCGGCGGAGCGGCGGGATGCGGCGGTGCCGGGGCGCAGGGCTGGCGGGACTGGCCGCGATGCTCCTGGGTGCGCGGGGCTGGCGGGGCTGGGTGGGGGACGGGCCTGAGCCTGGGGTGGCCCCCGCAGGTCCCTCGAAGCTGTCGTCCCCTCTGGCTTCTTCACAGACTTTTGCCCCCAAACCACCCTCCCCTACGTCCCACATTCCTTCTAGAAAACTCATCGCTCTAATTTTTTTCTAGTTCTCCCTGTTTCCTTTCTTGCCTCTGTGTCTTTCCCTATAACTCATGCAGTCATTCTTTCCCCTTGCTACTTTGTGTTTATCAGTCTTTTATCCCACTTCTTTTCTAAATGATTCCACCCTTCCACCTATCGTTCATGCATTCTTATCTCCACCAAATACTATGGACACTTCCATTACTCATGTGTGCACATCTTCTAGAACCCCTTCTCATCATCTCTGTTTGTTCCTCAGTGCTCCTGTGGGATTTGTTCCCGGAAGCAGCAACCAGGGCTTTGAGGTTTTGAGGAATTTTGAGGATTTGAGGATGTTTTCCTTCTTTTTCTCCTCGGCAGTGGCTTCGGGAAGAGCCCAGGTGCAGCAGGAGCCGTCGGCAGAGACCTCCGAGGACACCGAAATCAGCATCAACTGCTCACACCCCAACATACAGACCAATGATTACATCTTCTGGTACCGTCTCCTCCCGGACCGAGGTCCCGAACTCCTCGTGTGGGGTATTAAAGGCTCCAAAGCGCTGTCGGAGCCGCCGGGTTGGCTGTCGGTGGCGGCAGACCGCCGGTCCAGCGCCCTGTGGCTCTCCTGGCCCCGGCGCGGGGACGCGGCGGTGTATTACTGCGCCGTGGGAGACACGGGGAGAGGAGCCGGGGCTGCGGCCGGGCACGAACCGCCGCGGGCGGGGTCGGGTGGGTGAGGCGGGGGCGGGGACAGGGGGACAGTCCTGGTCGACCCGCCAGGGGGCGCTGCCGCTCCGCCCGCAGGAGCCGCCTGGCCCCCTCCGCCCCCAGGGCGGCCCCTCCGCCCCCAGGGCGGCCCCTCCGCCCCCAGGGCGGCCCCTCCGCCCCCAGGGCGGCCCCTCCGCCCCCAGGGCGGCTCCCCCGCCCGAGCACCGGCAACGATATTGACATTACACCAACCGCACCCCCACATGGATTCAGACCACTGAGTCTACGTGCTGATCCTTCCTTCTGAGCCTTCCGAATGACAGGAGGAGTTGCCCATGGACAGTTGTCCCGTGCTGGGGGCTGGTTGTGCTCCCCAGGAGGGGCAAAAAGCTGTAGTTGATCTCTCCACAGAGCCTCCTCATGGCAAAGATGGGCAGTTCCAAGCACACCTGATGGAAAAGACTCTCCTCTTCATTCCCTCCTGTCAGCTATTTACACACATTGCCAGTGTTCCCCCTGAGCTGTCTCTTCCCCAGGCTGTACACTGTCAGCCCTCTCAACATATTCTCATAGGAAAGATGCTTCAGTCCCCACACCATTTTGCTGGTCTCACTCCAGTATCTTTCTTGTATTGAGGAGTGCAGAAGTGGAGTGAGCACTCAGCAGTACTGAGTAGGGAGGATCAGGTCCTTTGTCCTGCTGATTGACTCTTTTCCTACTGCAGCCCAGGCTGCTGTTGGCCTTCCTTGCCATGAGGGTCCATTGCCACAGCAGACACAGGAACAACACAGAGCTGCTGAAACTGAGCGGGACACAGCAGCGAGTATTCAGGAGCAGTATCCCAGCTGCTTGTCCAGCTCTTCCTCTTCCCTCAGCATGCACCAACGACCACTGTTGGAGAAGAAGACTCTTGGTATGAGACATGACTTCTCCTGTGTTTTTACCTTGTTGAAAAAACAACCAACCAACCAAACAAACAAACAAAAAAACCCCAACAGGTTGGAATCTATGGGCACAGATTATCTCATTCCACACATTTCAAGTGACCCAGGTGCTTCTTTACACCTGCCATACATCTGAAAATGAGTGCTCCTTTGGCCAAGCTTTGCCTTTTCTTTTATGCTTGTAGTTTCTCAATCATTCTGAGAAGTGAATACCACGACAACATTGCTACAGGTCTTGCAGGGAGACATTTCAGAGACTGAACTCAACATGGAGTTTCTCCCCAGAGCCGACTCAAGAAACTCAATTTCCTCTGGGCACAGGAGACTTTCAGCTTCTTAAAGAACTTTCTTGCCTGAAGAACTCCAGCAGAGGCCACTGTAAGGACAAGTGGAAGGTGAGAGCCACTGGTTCACTAAGGCTGGCAGATCAAATCCCTTTTCTTTTCAAAGGGAAGAGCAAAGAAAAGGGAAAGTGATAAACAAAGCACACAATGACACCGATCTCTCAGTAGGTGATAAGGGAGACAAGGAGGGAGACCAGAGCTCTGCAGCCTCTAATTGATGGGCCATTGGGAAACTGCAGGTGTAGCTTTGTAGTGGGACAGGCTGAGCTTTGGAAGTGACAGGAAGTGACAAGAAGAACAGGAGGATTTGCATGTTTGAGCAGAGTCCTGTGGGACTAGACAACACTTCTTAAGGCATGTGGAGGGGAAGAGTCAAAGGTGGGGGGAAAGAGGAGACTGGGGAGGATCAAGAGGAGACAATAGACAGGGGTAGGAATAAAAGGTGGTACCTGCACCTAAGCAGGAGTTGGTCAGTGCAATTGTTGGGGTGACCCCTGTGCCTGACCATTACAGCCCCCCCGCCTTCTTATTAAATCCTTTCTTAAGAAGGAAAGGGAAAGGTTATGTCAGCCTGGAGACCCTCCACATCTCTAGGAACCTCATTTGAGAACATGACGAGGTCCAGCACATCATCTATGAGGACAGGAGATGAGGACTTCACTGCAAGCAGACCAGGAACAGCCCCTCCCCATCATGGCATTCCCTCAGTTACCAGGACATCTCATTTTGGAATTGTTGAGAAATGCTGAATGAGCCACAGATGTTCTTGGTGGAGGAGGGAGAAACCCCGAATGAGACTTTCAGGCACAGGAAGTATAGATCTCTTCTCTTCCCCACTTCTACATTTGGTCCCCCCCAGAGTGGTTTCCGGCAGCTCTGGTATCTTGGGGCTGGGAGGTGCTTTTCTGACTCTCTCACTCAAGAAACAAGCAGGCTGTTCTCGGCATGCACCTTGGGTACCTGGTCCTCACTGCCTTCCTGGGGCAACTGCTGGGTAGGTCTTTGCTTTCTGTAAATTCATCCTTCTTCTTCTTCTCCCAAGGAAACTCCCACCAACCTCATCAGGATCATGCAGAGAACTACTCATGATTAAAGGGAAAACACAAGGTAATGTCACCTCACATTTGTGTTTTTGCACCAGTTCTCTAAAGATTCTCTTAGTGTTAGAAGGAGAGGAGAGGAGAGGAGAGGAGAGGAGAGGAGAGGAGAGGAGAGGAGAGGAGAGGAGAGGAGAGGAGAGGAGAGGAGAGGAGAGGAGAGGAGAGGAGAGGAGAGGAGAGGAGAGGAGAGGAGAGGAGAGGAGAGGAGAGGGGGAGATGCCTCTGATCACTTCTTTCCCTGTTCTCTCCTATTTTATCAATCACTCTCTGCCTCTCTTTTCTGACCTACATGCTGTCACCATAGGAGATCTCAGCTCTCTCTGCACTCCCACATTTCTCCCTTCACAATCCCAATTATTAACAGCAGATCCTGTCAAAGCAGTTACATGGACTTTAAAGCTCTCATCCCATTGACATTACCAAGGTGTCCCATTCTACCTCTGGGCTGGTACATGTCTGTCATGACCTCCAGTTTCCTCCTAGTTATTGACACAGGCAGGATCCCTTCTTTCCAGAATTTAGCTCAGCTGTGTGTTGGGTCAGGAGCCCAAGAAATGACAGTAATTCGGAATCAGGATGAATCTTTTTTGTCTCTGCAGGCCTCTCAATCCGCTGGGGGGGTGCTGGTCCTAGCACATGAAGGTCAGGCGTGACAGGTTGTTCCCTGGTCCTCTGGGCAGTAGGAACAGGACCAGGGACACAGCACAGCTCTCCTCAGAGTCCAGCTCTACTCGCCTGCCCAGAACTATTCTGCACCTTGCTGTCCCCACACATCAGGATTCTCCTGCAGGCCAAGGGACAAGGAGACTTCTCTAGCAGAGTTTGGCATCCATTCCTAGTTTGCTTTCCAGAGCCCTTCCCTGCAGAGTTCCTGACCTTCACTTTCTTCCAGGCACCATGGGGCAGGTCACCATCACCCAGCAAGAAGGACAAGTCACAGTGAAGCAGAGAGACACCTTCCAAACTACCTGCACATACCAGACACCCAACTTTCAAGGCTTGCTCTGGTACCAGCAGAGGAAAGGCCAAGCTCCCCAGCTGGTCTCATATCACACAGGATCTGGCCACAAGCGCAGCGACCGTTTCAGCACAACTCTGAACACCACGGGGAAATACAGCGTCCTGCAGGTGGAGGAAGTCGAGGTGTCTGACAGTGCCTTGTACCTCTGTGCTGTGCAAGACACCCTGGTGCAGGGAGCTTCCTTGGCTGTGCAAGAACCCCGGGGAGGGAGGGGATGTGTCTGTGCAAGGCTGAGCTTGTGGGATGGGGCGCTGAGCTGTGCCCTGGCAGCGCTGCTTCCCCTGTGTCCTCAGGGATCTGCAGGGGAAGATCCTGTGATGTAACATTTTCTGTCCATTCCAGACACCATTTATGCACACATCGTCTTCAATATTCTCATACTAAGTCAAGGTAGTTTCTTCTTCTTGCCAGTGCATGGAAAGCTCCACTGTTTGGCAAAGTGCAAGCAGCACACACAAGAGCCGTTGCATTGACATGCTAGTGATTTGTTCATCTTGATCACAAGTAGTACACCTGTCCTCCCTGGCAGTAATAGGGTTTGTCTTGTCTTGAGGGGACACCGTATTACTACTTCCGTTTTGCTGTTTCCCTCTTATACTTCAGTCATGGCAGGTGTTTTTAAGAGGTGCTGGACCTTTTCTTTCTCCTATTGATATGCCAATAAACCGCCCCACATGCAGACCAAGAGAAGTGCACTTGAGGCAGCTCCCAGCATGGGGCATCCATGGGCCCTCTGTCCCCTATTCTCCCTGGGGAGGCAGCAAAAGGCTCAGCCTCATTTCAGCAGGTGTCTCGTCTCTGCCACTGGAACAGGAGGTTGAGGGAAGGTTTCCTCCCCTTCTACTCTGCCCTGGTGAGGCCGCATCTGGAGTAATGTGTCCAGTTCTGTGTTCCCCAGTTTAAGAAAGACAAGGAGTTGCCAGAGAGAGTCCAGCAGAGGGACACAAAGTTGATGAGGGGTCCAGAGCTCTCTCTGTTCATTCTAGAGAAAAGAAGACTGAGTTTCTTATTTGTGCTTATAAATATCTCAGGATGGTGTCAAGAGGATTGTCCCGACTCTTTTCAGTCGTGCTCAATGATAGGATGAGGGGCAGTGGGTACAGACTGAAACACAGGAGGTTCTATCTAAACATAAGGAGGAACTTCTTTACTTTGAGGGTGCCAGAGCCCTGGAATGGGCTGCCCAGAGAGGTTGTGAAGTCTCCGTCTCTGGAGACATTCAGAACCTGTCTGGATGCAATCCTGTGTGATCTGTTCTAGGTGAAACTGCTTTAATGGGAGGGTTGTACTAGATGATCTCCAGACATTCCTTCCAAACATATCCATTCTGTGATTCTGCGAATCTGTGTGCCTGGCAAAATTATGGAGAAGGTTATTCTGGGACTTATTGAAGAACATCTGAATGACAATGCAGTCACTGGTCACAGCCAGCATGGGTTCCTGGGCGGAAAGTCCTGCTTGATCAACTTAATTTGTTTCTACAAGGTTTCCCACTTAGTTGACCAAGGGAAGCCTGTTAATGTGGTCATTTGGGGTTACAGTAAAGCCTTTGATATTGTCTCTCACAGTATCCTCCTGTACAATGTGTCCAACACACAGATGGAGAAGCACACAATGCAGTGGGTGAGCAATTGCATGACGGGCTGGTCTCAAAAGGTTCTAGTAAACGCGGTTCTGCTGGGCTGGTGACCAGTCACTAGTGGAGTTCTGCAGGGACCCATCTTAGGGCCAGTCCTCTTTCATGTCTTTATAAATGACTTCGACTCAGGACTTGAGGGATTGCTTACTGAGTTTGTTGATGACACAAAATCAGGGGGAGCTGTTGACACTCTTGAGGGCAGAGAGGCCCTGCAGAGTGATACAGACAAATTTGAGAACTGGACAATTACCAACCACATGAAGTTCCACAAGAGCAAGTGCTGGATTTTGTACCCGGGACACAGCAACCCTGGCTGTACAGACAGACTGAAGGACAAGATGCTGGAGAGTAGCTCTGCAGAGATGGATCTGGAGGTTCTGGTTGACAGCAGGTTGAACATGAGACAACAGTGTCCCTGGCAGCCAAAGGGGACCCATGTCCTGGGTACATCCAGCACAGCATGGCCAGCTGGGCAGGGAGTGGATTGTCCCGCTCTGCCTCACCTGAGGTATTAGAGACAGTTCCGGGCACTACAGGATAAAAAGGTTTTAAAGCTACTGGAAAGTGTCCAGAAGAGAGCTACAAAGTTGGTGAAGGTTTTGGGGGTGAAGCCATATGAGAAACAGCTAAAGTGACTTGGTTTTGTTGGCCTGGAGAAGAGGAGACTGAAGGGAGAATTCATGGCGGTCTACAGCTTCCTTGTAAGGGGAAGACGAGGGACAGACGCTGTGTTCTTTTCTCTGACAACCAATGGCAGGATCCATGGGAATGGCTGGAAGATGGGTCAGGGGAGGTTTCAGTTACATATTAGGAAAAGATTCTTCCCCCAGACAGTAGTGGAGCACTGGAACAGGCTCCCTAGGGAGGAACTCACAATACCAAGCCTGACAGTATTCGAGAAGAGACTAAATAATGGCCTCAGACAAAAGGTGTGAACTGTGGGGTTGCATACACAGGGATAGGAATTTGGCTTGATGATCATTGTGGGTGCCTTCCAGCTCAGGATATACTATGAAAGCAGAATCTCTGGGAAAAATGCCCTTGGTTCAAACCCTAAAACACACATGGATCCTTTTCCCTTTTATCTACTTTTCCAAGATCATTTTTGTTGGGCAGGCAAAGCAGGGATCACACCAAGAGCCAGTAGCAGCCCTCTGGCAGCGCTTTGGCCAAAGGCCTCACTCGCATGTCAGGAGAAATGCCATCCCTCCCTCTTCTACAAGGACAAACAGAGATGGTATCATCATTGCAAAGGACCTGAGGTACCTGGTGCTCGTTGCAAGGTTGAGTGCAGTAGGGTCAGGAAGTGGAACTCTCCTGCCATTGATGATAGTTATTAAAGTATGACTAAGGCAAAGACATTTGACATTCAGTTGAAATGTGCTTATGAAGCTTTTGGCATTCAGTCATTCTGAGATCTTCTTCATTTGGCATAATTCCCTGGTGGAGGACAGTGCTACGGGGTTTTCTGTCCTTACACTTACACACCTTCGGGAGGACAACTGGTGGTTCATGCAGGAATCAGGATATGAGTCCGTAGTGACTGCCAAGAGACATTTCCACTGATCAAAAGGGATGAGATTTAAATGTAAAAGAAACCCTTTCCCCCAGAATGGCAGCCAATTCCTGAGCACAAACTCAGCCCATCTGCAGCTCTCTTGGCATGTGCAACCAGTACTGCCATATCTGCTGATCTTCACCTTCTCCTGTATGCTGTGGTCAGAGCAATTCGCTCTCCCTCAGAAATGCACCCTTTCAGTGTCCCCATTTCTGTGCTGAATGTCCTCACCTCCCGCATGCTTAATTACCATTTCAAGCTTGACACATTCAACAGTGGGTGTCAATTTTCCCCACTACTCCCGGCCATGGCCACGGGCCATAACCCTGACGTTGGGTGATGGAGGGGAGAGGAAGGTGCAGTAGCAGCTATGGGCCATCCCAAGGGCTGTTCCAAGCTTTACTGCTCTTGCCATTCTGCAAAGCAAATCATCTTCCAGAGCCCCACACCCACTCCCTGCCACCCCAGCACAGCTCTGGCCACAGCAAGGGAACATCCTTACTCAAGAGCTCAGGGGGCTGCTGACCCCTCAGGGCCTCTTGCCTTACTGGGCATTCGTGGGCAGAGGCACAGCAAGGCAAGACCTGGTGGTCACTGACAGCAGAGTAGCCAGGGATGATTTCCTCAGGTCCAAGGGAAGGTGCCCAAAAGAGGAGCCACTGCAGACTGTCCCAACCTCTCATTCCTCTATCAATGGAGAAAGACCTTCTTGTGCCTTCACCCCCTTTCCACCCCAGAGTAACGCCCTTTTCCTTTGGCAGTCTGGGGAGAGTTCACAGAGGGAAGGACCACATGGAGGACAAGCTTGAGTGCAGCAGAACTTTAATGCATAAAAGAGGGAAACAATGTCACTGCAAGTGGAGGACAGCAGTGCAGGAATCCCCAGAGGAATCCACAAGTCTGCAGTCCATGGTCATGAAGAAGTTTGTGCATGATGTTCATCTGCCCACCCCATAGAGTGAGAGAAGACAGCTGATTCCCACCAGGCTGGACCTGGGGGAACCCTTTTGCCAAGGAGAACTGAAGCAATCAAAGAAAAAGGTAGAAAAGGTAAAGCCATTCAGCTATACTGAAAACACTTTGCCCAGCACCATGTTTTGAGTTCCTCAAGGTGTCTCCCTGGGCCCTTCCCAGATTCTTTATCAGCGCAGGTACCTTCTGCCAAAGTAGCGGCTGGAAATGCCAGAGAGGTCACAGCAGCCAGAGTTGATGGGCACTCCATCACAACTGAGGATTCTGCCAACAGCAGCAGAGGTGGAGGAGCCCACAACAGTGTTCTGTGGGAAGGAGCTGAGGATGGGGCCAGGCAGGGTCACCACCACAGGGGAGGGCTCGATGACAACTCTGGAGTCCTGGCACTGCCTGACACAGGGCTCATTGCAGCTGTTGGCCAGTGGGGTCGGACCACAGGGCTGGCAGGGCAGGCACTGGTTGTAGCAGGACATTTCTTGAGGGTGGATATGAAGCTGTGAGAGAGGGCAGGGAGGAAGCAGAGCATAGAAGCGTGTGAGAAGCAGCCTGGTTACCCTGTCAGAAAGAAGCCAAGGCCACTACTGAGTGGGGAGCTGGAAGCTGTGCCAGGAGCCACACAGTCTTCATGACACTAAAAGGAGCAGCCTGGCACAGAGAGGCTCTCTCTCTCCTACTGAATACACCAAAAGCCACCTCTGCCACCTCCCAGCCTGTTCCTAAGCAGAACATTTTCCCACTTCCCTCTCCCTAGACAAGAAGAGGTGTATCACAGGAGAGATCATAGACAGTATCAGCTGAGATGTCCATTGATGAGAGAAATGCCAAATTGGAAGAGGAGAAGAGGTTTCAGACTCACCTGGTTCCTGGGAAGAAGGAGCCAAGAGAAGTGGATGAGAGAGCAAGACCCTGGGCTGCCTTTTATACCTGCCCTTCATTGCTGCAGGACCAGAGAGAACCTTGGAAGAGGTAACAGTTTTCTGACAAACTCGTCTTGAATGCAAATCATCACAGCTAATGAGATGGGCTGTGCTTTAGTTTCCTGTACTGCTGCCTTTTCATTTTCAGGTTTGTTCCATACCCATTCCTCAGTGAAGGCTTCTTATGATCCCTGGGATGAAAGGCCCAAGCATTTCTCAGGCAGTAATGAAGCAATGCAGGCAGAAGATTCAACTGAAGAGTTTGATGGGTCTAGAGCAGACAAATGAGGTCATCCTGGGACACTCTCTTGGGTCTCTTTGAACTGCCATTCTCAGGAAAATTTAATCCTCCTCAGCTGGATGCCCATGGGTTCACATGCATGAGGACGTGCCAAGTCCTCGTCTTTCCTGGCCTCCTCAGATCACCACTATGGTTCATTTTTTATACCATTCCAGGCCTGTGTGCTACGCTGTTCGGTTATGTTCCCATCTTCTTAACACTGCCCAGTCCCTGGGGTCCTTAGCAGAGTCCACGACCTTCTCCAGTACCACAGTTCATGGTGTTGCTATGGGTGTTCTTTTCTCGTGTGTACTTGCAAGCTGCCAGGTTTGTGCAGATGCATGTGGGAGCACAGATTTATGTATAATTCCATGCTAATGAGCATAAACCTCTGTGTGTGTGTGTGTGTCCTTGGGTTTACACATCATGAGGGAACGCTCTGCTGGTGGCTGGGACATTCTCCACTACTCCCTTCATGAGCACCACAGAGCACCAGGGTCCCAGGGTCAGAAGGAGCTGAGTGTAGCTGAGTGGTGATGGCACCCGCCTACTGGAGATCTGTCCAGGGAAGAGGCTCTGAAATGCAGTCCCCGTCTCCTGAGCCATCGTTTTCCTGCCACTCCAAAGTTCTTGCTCCTCTGCCACGTATTTCAAACCACAACAAGGATGGTTTCACTTGAGTTTGATTACTTGATTTAACTCAATGTAACAACATTGGGTGTGTCTCAACATGGTTGGCAGTCTCCCCTCCCTGCATCTCCAGGCCAGGACACAGCTGCTCTCCCCAGTGCTAGAGAGTTCAAAAGGATGAGGTTTGCTTTATGGGAAAGAAGGAAAGCTGAGGAATCCTGCACAACCTTGTGCTGGCCATCCCTGAGTGAATCTGCTTCCAATGCATTCTTAAATGTGTCTGAGATGGAACACAACCCACCACACTGGATTTGGGAATCAATCCCCAAAGCCAGCCACAGTCCCTCTTTCTAACCAGGTTTGTGTCTCAGTGGGTGCATTTTCTAAGCCTCCGCTCATGAATTTCCATCAGCTGGATCTCAGATATGACTTGTGGAAGGTGCAATTGTGAACTTTCCCCCTTCCATTTATTGACCTCAGGAAGATCAGTGACAGGGAGCTCTATTGGGAGAACTCAGCCAGGGCTGATTCCCCTCTCCATGAAGCTGCTTCTGACCTGTGGCTCTAGTGATTCTGAGGGTGAACCTCGTTGCTGTCTCCTGGAGGATGTGGGGTTTTAAGGGAGACCCAGAGGAGCATGAGACAGCAGTGCGCCCTTGCAGCAAAAAGGAGCAACTGCATCCTGTGCTGTATTAGTGAAAGTGTTGCCCTCAGGTGCAGGAACATGACCCTGTCTCATTTGAGGTCTCACGTGGAGTAGTGCGGCCAGTTTGGGATTGCCTGATCCACAAAGGGAATGAGTTAATCAAATACAACCATGTATCTTCAGGGGCTGATGAACATGCATATCAAAGAGAACGAGAGAACTGGGTCTGTTCTTCTTGGAGATGTTTCAGGGGAGGGAGAGGGAGAGGAAAAGGAGGAGACGGAGAAGGAGGAGGAAGAGGAGGAGCCGGAGGAGGCGGCCGTGCCGAAGCAAGGAGCCGGGGCTGGCAGGGGCAGCGAGACGCGGGCGGCGGAGCGGCGGGATGCGGCGGTGCCGGGGCGCAGGGCTGGCGGGACTGGCCGCGGTGCTCCTGGGTGCGCGGGGCTGGCGGGGCTGGGTGGGGGCCGGGTCTCAGCCTGGAGCGTTCCCAGGGGACCTCAGCACCAGCTCTTCCCTCTCCTTCAACGTGTCCTTTCCCTCTCCCTGCCTCTCTGACATCTTTTATGATCCTTTCCCACCCCTCCACGTCCCCCCTTCCTGTTCTCCCTCTCTACTCTTCCTCTCTTCTCCATTGACCTACTCATCTTTGGACCCATCTCTCCATGCGTCTACTATCTCTTCATGATCCCCTCTTCACACTCTCTGAAACGCCTTTCTCATCTGTTCCCTCTGCTTTTTTTACATCTGTAGGCATAAGTTTGCTTTCCTGCACTGCACCATACATCATGCTATTCCTCTGTTCATTTAGCAATTATTCTTCTTCTGAATTCAGCCCTCCATGTTTCACTGCAACGCACCAAAATCTCCCATCGCCTTTCCCTGTCACCTTTCATTCATCTGTGCACATGACTGTCATTTGGTCTCTCAATGCATCAGTTTCAGATTCCATGCCAGCCTTCTGTCCTTGCTCAACAGACCCACACAAGTATAATCTGCCAACCATGTCAAGGAGTATATTTTCCCCAATTCTTCCGGTCTCGCTCTCTGTCACTGACACTGTTCCTAAAGATTTCTCAAGGGAAAGTGCCATCAGACCTGGGTGATCTTCGGTGATCTTTGGTCTTTCCTTCTCCTTTCTCTGCAGTGGCCGGAGCCAGAGCTCAGGTGCAACAGGACCTGTCAGCAGAGACCACCGAGGACACCGGCATCAGCATCAACTGCTCACACCCCAACATACAGTCAAACGAGGTCATTTACTGGTATCGTCAGCTCCCAGGCCGAGGCCCCGCGTTCCTCGCACTCGGTCACAAAGGCTCCAAAGCGCTGTCGGACCCGCCGGGTTGGCTGTCGGTGGCGGCAGACCGCCGGTCCAGCGCCCTGTGGCTCTCCCGGCCCCGGCGCGGGGACGCGGCGGTGTATTACTGCGCCGTGGGAGACACGGGGAGAGGAGCCGGGGCTGCGGCCGGGCACGAACCGCCGCGGGCGGGGCCGGGCGGGTGTGGCGTGGCCGGGGGGACAGTCCCTTTCCGGGCCCGCCAGGGGGCGCTGCCGCTCTGCCCGCCGGCACCACCTCAGCCCGCAAAATCACAGAATGGTCCGAGTTGGACGGAACCTCTGGAGATCATCTAGTCCAACTCATCTGCTAAAGCAGGTTCACCGGAGCAGATCACACAGGAATGCATCCAGGTGGGTCTTGAATGTCTCTGGAGGAGGAGACTTCCCAGCCTCTCTGGGCAGCCTGTTCCAGGGCTCTGGCACCCTCAAAGTAAAGAAGTTTTTCTTTGTATTCAGATGGAGCCTCCTGTGCTTCAGCCTGTGCCCGTTGCCCCTCATCCTATCATTTGGCACCACTGAAAAGAGTCTGGTCTCATCCTCTTGACATCCACCCTTGAGATAGTTATAAACACTGATGAGATGCCCTCTCAGCCTTCTCCTCTCCAGGCTGAACACACACAGCTCCCTCAGTCTCTCTTCATAAGAAAGATGCTCTAGCAATAGCCACAGGTACATCTGTCCCCTGCAGCAGTATCTGGTCTTGTCTTATCTCGAGATGGAGACAACTTAAAACTGATTGCATTACGTTCTTTCCCTCTTGAACTTCAGCCATGACAGCTGAATTTGAGGTGCTTTACCTTTACCTTCTGATCTCTCTTAGTATGACAATAAACCAAAACAAACACAAAGAAAAGCTCCTTCCAGGCAGCTCCCAGCTTGGAGCATCCATGGATCTTCATTCCCTTGTTCTCGCTGGGGAGGCAGCAAAAGCCTCAGCCACATATCAGCAGGTGTCCCATCTCTGCCACTGGAGCCTGGTCCCATGGTGTCTCTGGGGATATTAAAAATTCTCATGGGAGCTTGTCAGTCCCTTCTGCTCTTGTTGTATTATGAACTGGCACTTCTGGTAGCAAGTGTCCCGTATCTGCTGGATCAGGAATGATGTGCACTGCTCTCTTTCCCTAATGGGTTTTTCTGTCCTTTATTTTTTTTTGGGGGGCCCAGAGGTGGTTCCTCAAGAGAAACATCTCCATGAACAGCAGCGGTTGCAGAAACTCCCAGTGCAGGAGCAGGCACTGTCCCACACTCTGCTGGCTCAGGGGGACACATGCGGCACAGCCTCGGCTCTGCAGACAGTTCCTCTCCAAGCTTCACATTGTCAGGTGTGACAACCCAATGCCTGTACCAGCCTGGGCCCCACACCCTGTTCCCTGGGCAAACACAAAGGCTACCCCAGCACAACAGCACAGCCCAGAGAAAGGCTGCATTGCCATTGACCAACAGCAGTAAATGTCACACCAGCTTCGAAAAGTGTCAAGATTGTCCAAAGCAGCTGTAACACTGAGTGCCCTTGATGTGCAACCATCCTCAGTTCCCTTGGGAGCTGCACACCCCCGTCTCCAGGAAGGAAACACCAGGCAGCCAGTGACCTGAGCCTATAGCAGGAGCCCCTGAATTTCTAAATTTCAGGTGCAACAGGTTAGGCTAGAGCAAGAAAGCAAGAGCAGCAGGTAGGAGTGAGGATGACCCCCAGACCCCAGCCCAGGTCAGGCAGTGCCCACACTAGCAGGGTGCAAGGGTGCAGGTGCCCATGGGTGACTATGACTCTCTCTATCTCTGCTGCAGGACCAAAATGGATGGGCACAAGCAAACCAGGACATGGATGGGGTGTATTGAAGACAACTTTCTGATGCAGACATTCCATGAATGGACATGGGGAGAGGCTCTGTTGGACCTGCTACTCACGAATGAGGAAGAGCTATTGAATGATGTAGAGTTCAAGGGTAGCCTTGCCTGCAGTGACCAGGACACTGTGGAGCTCAAGATCTACAGAGGACTGAGCAAGTCAAATAGGACTGCTGGGTCCTCCACTCCAGGAGAGCACGTCTCAGTCTCATCAGGGCCCTACCTGCTTGGCAGGTTGCCATGGGAAACTGTTCTAGAGCTCAGAGGGTCCCAGCAGAGCTGGCTGCCCTTCAAGGACAGCCCTGTCAGAGCACAAAGATGGTCCTCTGCCATGTGGAGGAAAAAGCACAGCTGGAGGGGAAAGCTGCAAAGAGGGTGAAGGGAACCAAGAAAAGAATCTTGGAGCCTATTGGCAGCAAAAGGAAGGGTCAGCCAATTAGAGTTCATTGCTTAGTACAGAAAGGGACCTGGTGAAAAATGGTAGGAGAAAGGCTGATGTACTCAGTGCCTTATTCTCCTCAGGTTTTTCTCATATGGCTTCTCCTCAGGCCTATCACACCCCTGAACCTCCCCACAGATGCTATGGGAATAAAGCAGTACCCACAGTAGAAGAAGGAACAGGGAAGCTCTTACTACCATTTGGATATGCACATGTTCAAGGGCTCACTTCCAGACCCATCCAAGTGTGTTCAAGGAGCTGACTGGACTCAGTCCCTGAAAGGCAGATGCAGCAAATACTCTCAGAAATCTCGTCTATACTCATTAAGGGCCAGAAGGGAACTGGGAGCAGCTCACATGGGATTTCTGAGGGTAAATCGTGCCTCACCACCCTCAATACTTTCTATGAGGCGGTGACTGGCGCTATATGGAAGGGGAGGGACACTGGCTCTGGCGTACCTTGACTTTCACAAGACTTTGACATACCTTCATGCGTGCACACACACGGACACCTATAAGCACACAGAGATCTGAACACTCACAAGCAAAACACACTGAACGTCTGTTATTTGGAGCTCAGATCCAACTTGCAGGCAGTGCAGTTGAGGGCTTTCCCCCTTCCCTTTAGTGACCTCAGTGAGATCAGTGCCAGGGAGCTCTGCCGGGAGAGCTCTGCCAGGGCTGATTCTCCTCTCCATGAAGCTTCTTCTGAGCTGATGCCCTAGTGCATCTGGGGGTGGCCAATCTCACTGCTCTCTCATGAGGTAACAGGCACTGTGGACACGGGAAGGAGAGCGGATGTGTGTATCTAGAGCACAACAAGACCTTTGGCAGCTTCTCTACTGTCATTACAAAATATGAGATGAATGGGTTCAGTGAAAGGAGGATAAATAGGGTGAAAAATTGCCTGGACTACCAGGCTCAGAGAGTTGTGACCACAGTGCAAAGCCCAGCTGGCTGACACACATCAGTGAGGTCTAATATTAGGGATCAGTAGTAACACCAATACTGTTTGAGGTTTTCATGAATGCCATGAGTGACAGGAAGTCTGTGGATAACAACCAGCAAGGGGAATGAGAAGTAACTGTGAGACACGGCTTTTGTTCAAAGAACCTGGACAGGCTGAAAAAATGGGCTGACTGGAACCTCATGAATGCCAAAAAGAGAAAGGGGCAAGGTTTTGCATATGACAGAGAGATCAGTCCCTGCAGTCATGCAGGCTGGGGCTGGCTGCCGGGGAAACAGATCAAGAGAAAATGAGATGGGGTTTTAGGACACACTTAGCTGAACATAAGGCAGCAGTGTGCCCTTGCAGTAATTAGGACCAACTGTATCCTGAGCTGTATTATTCAAATTGCTGACAGCAGGTGCTGGAAAATGATCCTGCCCCTCTGTCCCATCACAGACCACATCTGGGGTACTGCATCCAGGCTGGTGGTCTGTGCTCCAAGAGGAGTAGTGACATCCTGAAGGGAGTTCAGCAAAGTCCACCGTATAAATTAGGGGTCATGAGAAGGTGAGAGAATTGGATCTGTTCACCTTAGTGATGTCTCAGGGGAGAATTTCCTGTTTTCCACAATGACTTGTTCAGAGGAAAACAAGAAGATGGACCTAATCCACGGAACTGCCCAGGAAACAGGGGAAATGTCCGGTAATGGGATCTCTTGTAGATGACCTCTGCAGGTCAATTCTCACGTACATTCTAAATCTGGGTCCCCCTCCCTGCCCTCCCTGACGTCTGCACAACCAAGGGCACATCGGACCTCACACTCCCTCTGCCACAAACCAACTTTCAGTCATAGTGCTGGAAGTACACAGAGGCAGCTGAAGGGAGGCTCTCAGCCTCCTCACTGCCAACCGCAGGAAAGCAGTGGCTGCTGTTTCCAGCCCCTGAGCTCGGAGACAGCTCTGGGAAGCTGATCCATGTCCTGGCTCAAGTCTCTGCAGCTGCCCCAGGCTGCAGCTGGTGCAGTGTGGGTTTCTTCTTGCTGGAGGACAGACAGAGTACTTTCCCCAGGAGTCAAAGTTGTGGCTGTGCAGAGCCGTGGAGTCCTGTGAGCGGGCGACACACCGAGCGGCACCAACGCAGGACTCAGGTCAGGGGCGGAGCTGGTGGTGGAGAGGAGAGGAGAGGAGAGGAGAGGAGAGAGAGGAGAGGAGAGGAGAGGAGAGGAGGAGAGGAGAGGAGAGGAGAGGAGAGGAGAGGAGAGGAGAGGAGAGGAGAGGAGAGGAGAGGAGAGGAGAGGAGAGGAGAGGAGAGGAGAGGAGAGGAGAGGAGAGGAGAGGAGAGGAGAGGAGAGGAGAGGAGAGGAGAGGAGAGGAGAGGAGAGGAGAGGAGAGGAGAGGAGAGGAGAGGAGAGGAGAGGAGAGGAGAGGAGAGGAGAGGAGAGGAGAGGAGAGGAGAGGAGAGGAGAGGAGAGGAGAGGAGAGGAGAGGAGAGGAGAGGAGAGGAGAGGAGAGGAGAGGAGAGGAGAGGAGAGGAGAGGAGAGGAGAGGAGAGGAGAGGAGAGGAGAGGAGAGGAGAGGAGAGGAGAGGAGAGGAGAGGAGAGGAGAGGAGAGGAGAGGAGAGGAGAGGAGAGGAGAGGAGAGGAGAGGAGAGGAGGAGGCGGTGACGGAGCAGAGAGGCGGGGCTGGCGGGGGGCAGCCAGACGCAGGCGGCGGAGCGGCGGGATGCGGCGGTGCCGGGGAGCAGGGTTGGCAGCACTGGTCGCGGTGTTCCTGGGTGCGTGGGGATGGCGGGGCTGAATGGGGATCGAGGCTGTGGCTGGGGTGGCTCATGCAGGTCCCTCGATGCTGTCGTCTCCTCTGGCTTTTTCACGGATATCTGGCCGCAAACACCCTCCCTTCTATCCCACATTCTCTCTAGAAATCTAATTGCTATATGCTTTGTCCAGCACTCGCTTTTTCCCCTCTTTCCTCTGAGTCTTTCCTTATAACTCATGAAGTCACTCATTCAGCATGATAATTTATTTTCATTATTCTTTTGACCTCGCTTTTTCCTTTTCTAATTATTCTACTCTTCCACCCATCATTCACGCATTCATCTTTCCACCAACTGTTAATGGACATTTCTGTTCCAGCACATGTTGACAACTTCTGTAAACTCTTCTCCTCATCATCTCCCTATGTTCCTGACTTCTTCTGTGGCATTTGTCCTGGGAAACAGCAGGCAGGGCTGTGCAGTTTATCAGGTATATTTCTTATTTTTCTCCCCGGCAGTGGCTGTGGGCAAAGCGCAGGTGCAGCAGGACCCGTCGGCAGAGACCATCGAGGGCACCGAAATCAGCATCAACTGCTCACATCCCAACATAAAGACAACCGACTACATCTACTGGTATCGTCAGCTACTGGGCCGACGTTCCGAATTCCTCACACTCGGTCACAAAGGCTCCAAAGCGCTGTCGGACCCGCCGGGTTGGCTGTCGGTGGCGGCAGACCGCCGGTCCAGCGCCCTGTGGCTCTCCCGGCCCCGGCGCGGGGACGCGGCGGTGTATTACTGCGCCGTGGGAGACACGGGGAGAGGAGCCGGGGCTGCGGCCGGGCACGAACCGCCGCGGGCGGGGCCGGGCGGGTGTGGGGGGAGAGGGGAGAGCCCCTGACCGGACCCGCCAGGGGGCGCCGCTGCTCTGCCCGCGGGGGGCGCCCGGCCCCGCCTGATCCCGGGGCGGTTCAGCCGCCCGACCGACACCGGCTTCAGCATCTCTTGGTCCTCCTTGCAGGCGCTGTCTGGGCTCAGCACCTCCTCTCATTGACGGCTGCTGCGGGTCTGTGCTCCTGAAGGCAGCGAAGAGCTGTGCTTGGACAGTGCTACATGTGGAGTCTGAGACGGTCTGTACAAGGCAGGGAGGGGAGTAGGGTGCTTTCCATAACGCTCTCTTGCTTCCCCAGAAACGGCTCAGAGCTTTCTGGGAAACGTGGCATCCTCTGGCCTGTCTGTAAAGACCTGCAGCATCGTCTCAGAAATGCATCGCAGAGCTCACCGATTCCCCTCCAGCCCACGGAAGCCTGGTCCTCCTCTTGCCTCTGTCCTCCTCCCATCTAGAATGCTGAGCTCTTTTTGCCTTTTAGGAAGGCAAAGTGACAGCTGTAGGTCCTTCACACGGGGACATGGCACAGGGAGATCATGGTGTCTCAGCAAACTGATCCCAAGTCCTTCAAGGAGAGGCTCAGCTTAGCGGGTGTCTCATCAGCGCTTATCTCCCTTGTGAAAACACACCAACAGATCCCGCCCAGTGTTTTGTCCCTTCCCGAGGATACACACAAGGATCTCAACCCTACGTATGGAGAAACACTCATAGGATCCTTGGGCATTCACATGGTGCAATTAGAAATGTTGCAATGAAGAAACCAATGCCCTGAGGAGTTTTCAGAGTTGCAGTGGGAGTCAGCCCGTACATGGCAAAGACCCATTCCAACAAACCAGAAATGTTTGTCAGATCTCTGCCATGTTCTCTTTACTGTGGTTTGCCACCTGCTCCTCAGCCCTGGCAGGGTCAGGCTTTCATCTGCACTCAAGTGGTTACCTTGCCTTGCAGCTGTGATTGATTTTATTTCTCCAACACCAACAGACACAAGGGATTTATCCCAGGACATCTCTGGTATCTCTCTCTAGGCTGGGTAGCTGATTCTTTCCAGACATGACAAAGCTGTTCCAAACAGAGCAGTACGTTGCCCTGAATGAAGCACAAATATAGCAAAACATGGTGAACCCAAAGTGGCATGTGACTTAGTCTTCTCCATGGGTCTCCTAACAGTGGTGGGAATGGGCTCATCCTTGTCACTGTGTGGAGTGAGCAGACCCTGTAGTTCTAATCTAATTCTTCCTTGGCAGACTTTCCTTCCTGGAGATCTCCTGCACCACCACCCTTGTCCTCAAAATGCTGGAGAATTTTTCTGGCACCAGGCCTACCATTTCAGATTCCTGCTGTCATTTTTCCACGTCTTCATGAGCATGACTGAGTTTATGACCCTCTCAACCATGTTCTTTGATCGTTATACCATCAGCTGGACAGGGGGAGAAAATACAAAGAAACGCTTATGGATCAATATAAGGACATGGAGATCACTCATCAATTTCTATTACAGGCAGAACAGTCGACTCGGGGAAATCAGTTGAATTTATTACCAATGAAATGAGAGTAGGATGATAAGAAAGAAGAACCAATCTCAAACACCTTTCTCCCGCCCCTCCCTTCTTCCAGTCATTTCCCTATGTGCACTGTGGGGAGTTCCTCTCCTCCCACAGAGTGTAGGGTTTTGTTTGGGCAGGACCAGATCCTCGGGTGTCAGGGAGTCAAGTGGTTTCTGTCAACCCACCACACCTGTGCTTGGACAAGTGTTCCACAAGCAGAGCTGTAGCCTGGCCTGGCTCAGAGGTGCTGGAGTTGCTGGGCAGCTGAGTGCCCGTGGGGGATGTTCCAGCGTGCACTCTGTGGTTGGGCTGGTGTCTGCAGGTTCCACTGGATCCCCAGGGCAGGATTGGTGCTGTGCCCTGGGGCTGCCTGTGGGGCAGGGAGAGAGTGGAGGACTCTGGGAGTCCCAGGCAGGGTGAGGAGCTGGATTGCCCAGATGCTGGCACTTCACCCCAGTGGTAGTGATGCAGGTCTGGTGTGGGAGGAGGGGAGGCCTTTGTCTCTGGAGATGGCAAGAATGTGTCCTGTGGCCAAAGAGATGGAGAGGGTCAGTGTCTCTGCCCCAGGTCTCAAGCAGGAGGAATGTGCATGGAACTTTGCCTAATCTGTTGGGTCCTCTGTGCCTGAACCCCTCTTTTGAGCTTCACAAGCTGTGGGACCCTGAAAAGCCAACTTTCTGTAGGGACACCGTCTGTAAGCTGTGGAAGGCTGCTGAAAATTGGGGATTTGCTTCAGGAATGCTCAAGGGACAGACGTTTTGTGTCACTGAGACCTGCAGAGCTTGGCTTACAGAGTCCTTATCAACCCTGTTTGCAAGGGAGATGACATCAATACCTGAAAACCTCTGTCACCCCACTTCATCATTAATCAGTGTGCTGTTTTGCCTCAAAGAGGATTAATTTTCTTCATGCCATTAGAACACTTTCTTTTTCTGTAGCCAGCATGGTCATGTGGATTTAGTTTGAGAACAAGAGATAACACCCCAGGACAGAGTTAAAGTTTTTTAATTGTTATCTGGGAGCCAAGGACTTTCAGAGCACTCTTTCTCCTTTTGTGAGGCAGCTGGGAAGGGGGACATAGATGGGCCAGACCTTGACTGACACCCAGGCTGATCAATAATAATATTCCATGCCATTAACATTGTGCTTCATATTTAAGGATGGTTGGGATCTTCCAGCTAGGTTTTGGTTGGAGTCAGGATGGATGGGGATGAAGACCTGTTATGGTTCTGCTCTGTTTTAGTGGAGTGCTATTCATGAGTTCCCTTAGTTCAAACTTTGGCCATCCTGCCATTTTGCAGTAGCCTCTGGGCCTTTCTGCCTTTTTCTCTCTTCTGTCTCTGGGATCGGCTGTTTGGGACTAAAGTATTGCTTCCTGGGACTGGCTGTGCAGTGCAGAGTTTGTGAGGGATTACATTGAGTACCTTTATTTTCCATTTCCATTTTATATATAGTACTATTAGTAGCAGTCTATTAAAGTTATTTTATTAAACTGTGTTTAAATCAGTCCGTGAGTTTCTCTCTTCTCTTTTGATTCTCTACCCTGTTCAGGGCGGGGAGGTGGGGGAGTGAGCAAGTGGCTATTGTGGTTATATTGCTGGTTTGGGTTAAGCCGTGACAGTCAGGCAAGAGCAGGTGATGTTGATGAAGGACTTTGGAAACTGTCCCTCCAGAAGAAAAGGATCTCTGTCAGTGTTTGAACTTACCAGTTGGGAAAAGGGCAATATCCACAGCCCCTATGTGGATGGGTGCATGGCTGGCTGGCTGACTGGGTGGATGGGTGGATGGACAGATGTGTTCTGCTCATCACACTGACCCTGGCTGAGGTCTCTGATGTGTTTTTGATCAAATCAGTGCCCAGTAGCATTGGTCAAACAAGAGGAATGGTTGTGAATGAACGTTGCCTGCCACAACCATCTCACGGGTGTTCCATTGCCACCTGCAATTCTCAAGGGGACTAGGATGATCAGCTCCTGCACAGAGCTTTTCAGGAGCAGAGCTGGTCCTGACATAGCAGTACCTCGGGGGTGCTGGTCTCGAGCAAAGCTGCTCCATCCACTCTCCTGCTGTCCCTTGGGGACACCTTTTGTCCTCTCCTCCTTCCCTAGCACAGCAGTGACCAGAGCAAGAGGTGTCCCATGCCCAGGAGCCTGCAGGGTGTCTTGCCTCCATTGCCCCCCGCAGAGTCATAGCTTTGCACCTGAGGATAACAGAGGTTGTGTTTCTTGTTTGCAGGAACTCTGGGTGTATGTTTGGGCCAAGACACTGCAAGGTGAGTGCTGATTGCCACTTGCTCTGTGGTGACTGGGTTGTTTTCTATACTGTCACAGGAAAATGCCCCAAAAAGGTCCAGTGCACTGGGTCTCAGTAGCTTGTTTTCCCTGAGCAGCTTGGGAGGGTGCACATGGAGGAAAGTCCCACCCCTTTGCCATTTTAAAGTTCACACAGAGTATCTGACTGCATTTCACAAAGAGTGAAGGCTGGATTTGGAGAGCCTTGCAGCTAGGGGAGCAGAAGAAAAGGAAGGAAGGGAAAAAGGAAGAGAGGAAGAAAGGAAGAGAAAGAAAGGAAGAAAGGAAGAGAAAGGAAGAAAGGAAGAGAAAGGAAGAGAAAGACAGGAAGGAAGGAAGGAAGGAAGGAAGGAAGGAAGGAAGGAAGGAAGGAAGGAAGGAAGGAAGGAAGGAAGGAAGGAAGAAATGGATAAGGAAACATGATCCATGTTCATGTTCATGGATTCATTCTTTGTCCAGCACCATGTCTGTACTTCCTGGGGAGCCTTCCCAAGGGCCACGTCCAGTAGCTTTTCCAGGGGAGGCACTTTCTGCCACAATAACAGCTGAAAATGCCAGAGAGGTCACAGATCCAAGAGTTGATGGGCACTCCATCACAGCTGAGGATGCTGCCAACAGCAGCAGAGGTGGAGGAGCCCACAACGGTGTTCTGTGGGAAGGAGCTGAGGATGGGACCAGGCAGGGTCACCACAACAGGGGAGGGCTCAATGACAACAGTGGAGTTCTGGCTCTGCCTGACATATGGCTCATTGCAGCTGTTGGCCAGTGGGATTGGGCTGCAGGGCTGGCAGGGCAGGCACTGGTCATAGCAGGACATGCTCTAAAGCTCTGGATGTGCACCTGGATGAAGCAGAGCACAAAGGTGGGTGAAGAGCAGCATGCTTACACTGTCACAAAGGAACAAAGGCCACTACTGAATGGGCACATGGAAGCAGTGCCAGGAGACAAAGAGTCTTCATTGATTCAGCCTGCCAGGTCTCTACAAAGAGCAGGGAACCTCTCTTCCAGTGAATAAACCAGAAGACCCAGGTTCCTTGAGCAGACATTCTCCACGTTTGCCTCTCCCATGGCAAGGAGTTCCAGGACCAAGAAGTGAACAAAGCCAAGTTCAGCTAAGAGGTGTATTGAGGAAAGATCTGACTTTGAAAGAGGAGAAGAGACTTCAGACCCACCTGGCACCCAAACAGAAGGAGGCAAGAGAAGTGGATGAGAGAGCAGGCAGGGACTTGTCTGCCTTTTATACCTGCCCTTCATTGCCGCAAGACAAGAGGCACTCTTGCAGGGGTAACAATTTTCTGACAAGCTCATCTTGAATGTAAACCATCACAGGTAATGAGATGGGTGGTGCTTTGGTTTCCTACACTTCTGTCTTTTCATATCCAGGTTTGTGCCATGCCCCTTCCACAATGAAGGCTTCTTCTAATCCCTGAGATGAAAAGCCCCCAGGATTTCTAGGGTAGTAATGAAGCGGTGCAGGCACAAGACTCAGCTCAAGTGCTGCATTTGTCTGAAGCAGACAAATGTTGTCATTCTGGGACACCCTGTTATGACTGAAGTGTCGCTCTCCGGAAGAAGCTCCAGGGATCCTCAGCTGGATCCCCAGATGCTCCTGTGCATAAGGACACGCCATATCCATCTCTTTCCCTCCCTCCTCAGCTCACCCCCAATGGTCACTTTTTTCCTACCCAGGTGTGTGCATTATGCTGCTGGTTTTGACCCATCCTGCCCAGCACTGCCCTCAGGACAAATTATTGGACTGTTTTGACTGATCTCCTCTCTGTGCAGTCTGTGAGTACACAGACAATGCCATGGGCTTGCCTGGGGCCTTGTCCTTCCCCAGAATGCTCTAGCGTTGCTGTGGTTCCCCCCAGGTGTCCTCAATAGAATCTACAGTTTCTTGTGTTGTTACATGTATTCTTGTCTTGTGTGCTATTGTGAGCAGCTCTTTTTGTGTGAATTCACTTGAGAGCACAAATTTGTGCGTGATTCCACACCTGTGTGTATGAGCCTGTGTGCGTGTGTCCTTGTCACTCATCAGGAAGAAATGAGGCGCTCACAGCAGGGACACTCTCTATTGCTTTGTTCTTGAGCAACATGTGTCCAGGGTCAAAAGGAGCCCAAGTGCACTTCAATGGCATGAAACTGCTAGAGATCTGACCATGCAAGAGGCGCTGAAATGCAGCACCTGCCTCCTGAGGAAAGACCCTGTGGCTTGCACAAGAAAGACAAAGAACTGATAACTGCTTTGGACTTCAGCACCCAGGACCACCATGTCCCGCACTGGAATCTCAGTCTGAGTGCGCAGCAACTGTCCGTGGAAGGGAAGAGACTTTGGCTTTGAGGACACATCCTCCAAAGCCTGGTATTTTCCCACAGGGGTGAACAGAAGAGACCCTCTTTCCAAGAAGGGCTCTGCATAGTGAATAAAGTTCCTGAGCCCATCTCCCCTCCTGAATGTTTGTCTGCCTGAGCTAAGGTCCAACTTGGAGACAGCACAATCGAGGGCTTCCCTCCTTCCCTCCAGTGATCGCAGTGAGACCAGTGCCAGGGAGCTCTGCTGGCAAAGCCAGGGCTGATTTTCCTCTCTGTGGAGCTGCCTCTGAGATGAAGATTTAGTGTAGCCAAGGGCCAACCTCATCGATTTCTCATGGTGTAACCTACACTGTAGAGAAGAGAAGGGCAGGGGAGGTGTGTACCTGCAGTTTGAAAGGACCTTTGACACCCTCTTCTGTACATGTGGATCATGAATGTCTTCATTAAGGAGCCGATAAGTTGTGTTAAAATGAAGAATGTGTCTGTCTGGCACCTCATGAAGCTCAAGAAGAGCAAGGGCAAGGTTTTTTTGCTGGGGTAGAAACCAGACCATGCAGTAACAGATGTTGGGGTGTCACTGCTAGGAAGCAGATCCACAGAAGACAATGTGTGTTTTTAGGAGACACTTAGCTGAACACAAGACAGCATGTGCCCTTGCAGCCAAGAAGACCAACCACATCCTGAGCTCTGACAGCCCAAGTATTGGTAGCGAGTGCAGGAAAGTGTCCCTACCTCTCTGTCCATTTGAGAACCCACCTGGAGTACTGCTGCCAATCTGGGGCTTCCCAGTCCAAGAAGGTTATCGACATACAGAAAGGAGTCCAACAAAGGCCACCAAGGGGCATAGTGTGCTGCCAAACCTCACAACTGAGGAGAGGCTGAGAGAACTGGGTCTGCCCATCTTGGAGATGTCTCATGTAAGACCTTCTTGCCCTCTACAACTTCTTCATCAGAAGATGGAGAGAAGATGGACCAAGACTCAGAAGTGCACATCAAGAAGAGTAGAGCTGTGAAGAGTAGAGATGTGAAGAAGTTTGCCTAAGCAATAGGCTGAAAGAAAAAAGAACTGGAACGGGATTCTCAGTGAGGTTGTGCAATCTCCCTCCTTAGAGGTGTTCAAGGCTGGAATGAATGTGGCCTTGAACAACTCGGTCTAAAGGAACCTGTTCCACCAGAGGGCCAACCTATATGACCCCTGGAAGTCCATTATCACTTACATTTTCACTGTATAACTCCCACGTTACCCCTGTTCTCCCTGACCCCTGCACACCCACATTTCTCCTCACACTCCCTCTGCCACAACACAACTTTCAGGCATTGTACTGGGACTACACAGAGGCGGATGGAAGGAGACTCTCAGCCTCCTTGCTGCCAACCGCAAGAAACCAGTGGCTGCTATTTCCAGCTGCTGAGCTCAGAGACAGCTCTGGGAAGCTGGTCCATCTCCTGCGTCAGGGCCCTGCTGTTCCCCAGGCTGCAGCCGGCACGGTGTGGGATTCTTCTTGCTGGAGGAGGGGCAGAGTCCATTTCCCAGAAGCCAAAATTCTGGCCGTGCAGAGCCCCGGAGCCCGGAAGAGAGGAGAGATAGGAGAGGCGAGGCGAGGAGAGGAGGACGAAGGGGAGGAGGACGGGGAGGAGGGGGAGGAGGAGGCGGCGCGTCCGGAGCAGAGAGCCGGGGCTGGCGGGGGGCAGCCAGGCGCAGGCGGCGGAGCGGCGGGATGCGGCGGTGCCGGGGCGCAGGGCTGGCGGGACTGGCCGCGGTGCTCCTGGGTGCGTGGGGCTGGCGGGGCTGGGTGGCCGCCCAGACTTTGCCCGGTGTATTCCCTTGGGACCCACCACAAACTCTTCCTTCTCCTTTTGTCTCTGTCCTCTCTCGTTCCCCTTCAACAGCTCTTTTGAGTCGCTTCTGGGTAGTCTCCCTCTTTTCCATTGTCTCTGTGATTACAAGACTGCTTGCAGGTACACCTATCTTTCCATACACGCACTATTTTCTCTGTAAATTCAACACTTCTTATTTACCCGATTTCAGCCCACTTTCATTTTAACACTCACTCTCGCTCTCCACTCTTCCTACCTTCACTCATCTCTCCGCTCCTCTTTCTACCTATCTCTCCAGGCCACTTCCATCAGTAACCACTCTTCCTACTCTCTGAAGACCCCTCTGTTCTCTCACTCTGAGAGTTTGCTTTCCTGCACCTCTCCATTATTCAAATACATAATCTAATCCCCTTATGCTTTCAACATATTTTTTTTTTGGAATTCAGCCCTCCGTACTTCACTGCAACACACCCATTCTCATCCCCTCTTCATCCATCCATCCATTAATCTGACTTTCTTTCTGTGTCACAATACATCAGTTCCAAAATCCCCCCAAACTTCTTCTCTCGCTCCACACACATCCAGCACATGACCACTCTCCATCCCTGTTCATGGGTACATCTTCCCATCCTTTCTTGTCCAACTCCTTCTCACTGCCAGTCTACCTAACGATTTCTTGTGGAAAATCCGAGTTGGGAGAATTTTGATGATCATTGGTCTTTTTTTCCTTCTTTCTCTGCAGTGACTGTGGGCAGAGCCCAGGTGCAGCAGGAGCCCTCGGCAGAGACCACCGAGGGCACCGGTATCAGCATCAGCTGCTCACATCCCAACATACAATCGTACTACTACATCGCCTGGTACCGTCAGCTACCGGGCCGACGTCCCGAATTCCTCGTGAACAGTCTTAGAGGCTCCAAAGCGCTGTCGGACCCGCCGGGTTGGCTGTCGGTGGCGGCAGACCGCCGGTCCAGCGCCCTGTGGCTCTCCCGGCCCCGGCGCGGGGACGCGGCGGGGTATTACTGCGCCTTGGATGACACGGGGAGAGGAGCCGGGGCTGCGGCCGGGCACGAACCGCCGCGGGCGGGGTCGGGTGGGTGGGGGGAGCGGGTGAACCACCCCGGTCGGATCCCCCAGGGGGCGCTGCCGCTCCGCCCGCCGGTGCCGCCTTCTCCCGCCCGGCCCCGGGACGGTTCCGTCGCCCGAGCGGCACCGGCACCGGCTTCAGCATCAACATCGGCATCGCCATTGACATTTCCGTTGCCACTCCCCGCGGGACGGAGACAGAAATACCCCGTCACAGCAGGGTGGAATCGCGATCGAAGCAGTGGCGGTGGCCGGCGGTGGCCGGGAAACAGCGACTGCACCCGCCGACTCCCGGCGAGGAACAGCGACTTTCTGCTCTGCACAGGGAGGCGGGCATCAGAGATCCTCCTGCCCACGGGCAGCTGCACAGCCCTCGCTCCTGCTGTACCGACCGTCCCATGGAACAGATGGGAGCTCTTCTTGGGATTTTGGTTTTCCCCACCAGCACAGCCAAGGGACCCCTGAGCAGGTGCTTTCCTCTGCCCTGTAAACACAGGGACTCCCCTGCTAAAGTGCTAATGCAAAATTCGACTTGGAAAAAAACAACCAGAAGGGGTTTAATTCTTGCTACTTTGTTAAAGCTCAGATATGCAATTTAAAACTGTGTCCTCCAGCTACCACACTTTCAGGGAGATTTCAAAAATTCCTGTTAGTGTTACAAAATCATTGCATGGAGTTAGGAGTTCAAGCTCCACACCAACCAGGAACAGGGGATGTCAAGGTCACACGCACCTCCAAACACTCTCCACAGTGGCTCATTATTGAGACCAGGAGCTTGTGTGTCAGGAGTCAGAAGCTTGGCAGTTGAGGCCCAGGAGACAGCACAAGGCTTGCACTGGTCCCACTGACCACAGCCCCAGGTGATGCCAGGTTTCTCCTTGAAGAGTGAGACAGAAAGACATCGGCTAAGTTGCCCTGAGCGGCTGGAGGTCTGAGGTGAGTGAGAGCTGGCAGGAGGCCTCTGGGAAGAGACTGTGGGCTCCAGCCAGTCCCCAGGGCCTCTGTGTGGCTCGAGTAGCTGACAGAGCTGTTCACAGCCCATAGGCAGAGCCTGCAGAGGCACAGAGTGAAGGATCAGCCCTGCTCCCTGTCACAGTTGGACTTTCTAACTGTGTTTCCGGGACAAATAAGGCAGAGCAACAGACATGGCCAGTCCAGCACACAGATCTGTCACATGCTCACATGGTATTGACCCCTCTTCTCACTGCCTCCTTCTGTCTTCCCACACTTGCTCCAGGTCAAACTACCTTTCCTGGTCTCAGCTCCTTCCCTTAAACATCTCCAGGCTTGCAAAATCACCAAATGCTTTTCCACTGCATCCCATAATGAGGTCTGATACTGCTGTATTCAGAAACATTGATGCGTCTATAGGATGGTATTCTCACCCTTCTGGATGGCAGGAGAAGTTCACCATGGACGGTTCTCCCTTGCTGGGGGGTGGCTGGACTTGGTGTGATCTCCAGGAGGAGCAAAAAGCTGTAGTTGATCTCTCCATAGGGCCTTTTCATGGCAGAAGGGTGAAATCCCGAGGACGTCCAAGTGAGAAGACTCTCTTGTTCATTCCCTCCCATCAGCTCTGTACACACATTCCAAGATCCCCCCTGAATCCTCTCTTCCCCAAGCTGAACACGGTCAGCCCTCTCAGTGTATCCTCATAGTTAAGATGCTCCAGTCCCTGCACTATTATGCTGGTCTTGCTCCAGTATCTTTTTTCCATCAGGAGGTCCAGAACTGGAGCCAGAGCTCCAGAGTTGGCCTCACCAGTGCTGAGTAGAGAGGAAGGATCAGGTCCCTTGTTCCGCTGGAGATGCCCTTCCTACTGCAGCCCAGGCTGCTGTTGGCCTTCCTTGCCATGAGGGTCCATTGCCACAGCAGACACAGGAACACCTCAGAGCTGCTGAAACTGAGCGGGACACAGCAGTGAGTATTCAGGAGAAGCATCCCAGCTGCTTGTCCAGCTCTTCCTCTTCCCTCAGCATGCACCAGTGACCACTGTTGGAAAAGAGGACTCTTGGTAGGAGATGTGGTTTTACCTCCTTTCCAAAATAAAATTCCTAAAGAGATAAAGTGTCCTCCTAACCCTGCATCTGGGGATCAGTGAAAACCTCAACATGTGAGCAAGACCCGTCAGCCAGGCACTGGACAAGAGTTTCTGTTGAACACCTTGAATTGTCTCCCTGCTCTTCATGTGCCTCCTCCAGCTTAGGGACTGACCAGTGCGTTCCTGGGGGCTGGGGTGGAGTCTCTGTGTCCCCGTGGGTTCCCTGCCCAACAGAAAACTGCTGGTGGCTGTACTTCTGGGATGTGTCTTTCTGGGATCTTATTTACTCCAGAAACAGGAAACTTCCAGCATTTTGAGGAACTCACTCACCTGAGCAAGTTCAGCAGAGGCCCCTGTAAGGGCGTGTGGAATGTGAGAGCAGCTGGTTAGTGAACCAGCCTTAGGGAAGGCTGGCTGATCAAGTCCCTTTTACTTTCAAAGGGAAGAACAAGGAAAAGGAAAAGTGATCAACAAAGCCTACAATGACACCAGTTTCTCAGTAAGTGATAAGGGATGCAAGGAGGGAGACCAGAGCTCTGCAGCCTCTAATTGATGGGCCATTGGGAAACTGCAGGTGTAGATTTGAAGTGGGACAGGCAGAGCTTTGTAAGTGACAGGAAGTGACAAGAGAAACATGAGGATTCTGGATGTTTGGGGGTGTTGTGCAGGACTAGAGAACACTTCTTAAGGCATGTGTAGGGGAAGGGTCAAAGGAGGGGGGAAAGAGAAGACTGGGGAGGAGCAAGGGGACTGAATAGAAAGGAGGAAGAAAATAGAAGTCGGTACCTGCACGTGAGGCAGGACTGCTCAGTGCATTTGTTGGGATGATCCCTATGCCTGACCACTACAGCTCCCCTGCTTTCTTATTAAATCCTTTCTTAACCATCCTTCTGTGTAACGTCCCCTGTTTGAGTGCCAGTAGTTTGGGAGAGTAGTGTGAAAGAGAGAACTGGGTGCCAGTAACTGGATGGACTGTGCTGTGTGCAGCAAGACCTCCAGCCAGCAGCTGGAGAAGAGACCTCTGCTCACAGGGTCTGTCAGTCTCTGTGTCAGCAACTGGAGGGACAACATCACACATGATGTGTGAGAAGTCATTGGAGGGATCTCAGTGGTTTTTGGTGTTCTTTCTGAATTTAAGTTGATGCTCACGTGTGTTTGTGGAATTTTTTGCCATATTGCAAACTTGCTTGCCCAGTGAGCAGGAGGAAAAGTTGTATCTAAAGCCAAAGCCAGTGGTGGGTAAGGTGGCCCAAGGCCAGCACATGACTGCTCAACAGACTGATGCTACCAAGCTGTGGTAATGATTGAGGGATCCAAGAGTGTGGAAATAACTGTGAGACGAGTGGGTGATTGTGTGCATCTCTTTGTCAGTGAACATCAGACTGGCCATGCCAGGGAGAAGGAGGAGCCCCAGGTGCTGGGTCAGAGGGCCCTGGCTCCGGGCAGGACTATGAGATGGGCTGAGGGCCCATGGCGATATTTGAGGGGTGCAGGAATGCGGTTGTGCTGGTGACTCCAGAGGGTGAGGGGGTGTGTGTTTGCGCTATGGAAATGTATGAGCCAGGCATCATGGAGACAGTCCAATAAAGGGACACTGAAATGATGAAGAGACTGAAGCATCCCTGGCATGGTGATAGACCGAGAAGCCTGGGACTGCTCAGCACAGAGAAATCTCACGGAGATCTCATCAGTGTCTACAAATATCTGAAGGGAGGTTGTGAAGAACACAAAGCCAGGGTCTTCCCCATGGTGTCCAGTGACAGGACAAGAGGCACTTGGCACAAAGGGAAACAGTGGAGACTCTGTCTGGACACCAGGAAACACTGTTTCACTGTGAGGGTGAGTGAGCTCTGGCACAGGATGTCCAGAGTGGTTGTGGAGTGTCCATCCTTGGAGAGCTTGCCTTCTTCAGTATCCCAAAGAGAAGCTGAGAAGAGAAAGATTTTTGGTGCTTCTAACACTTGACTGCAGGATGAGGGGCCAGATGGAGCCAAACTCTGCTTGAGCACGTCGCAAAAGGCAATGGACCTGGTTGGGAACAGGGAAAACTCCTCCTAGAAACTTGGAACTGTGATTTTTTAATGATAAAGGTGGAGCATGGGTGGAGATGGATCTCAGTTAGAATGAGACTCTGACTCCACAGAATGTTAATTACAATATTGGAGACACAACAAGAGTGTAAAAGGAGATGGCACAGGTGATGCGATGCCCTTTCAATTGTGGGATCCCTGAGTTATGGAGCATAATGTGGAGCTCAAATTGGGTTTTAGCACATAGTGCAAATCCCAGCCATGCAGAGATTTGCTGGTACTGTCATCTTTTCAGTTTTCATGGGACATTCTTAGAAATACACCACTCCTAATTTCTAGTGTTGAGTGAAAGGACATTTATATGAAAGACCAGTGCATCAATCCCAGATCAACACAAGGATGTGTTTGTGGCAACATTGCCAAATTCGTCAGGTGATCTATACAGCTCAGCACAACACAGGCCTATGCCTGCTCAGGTCAGGTTAACTTAACGATAATGAGCAGTTTGTTAGCTCTGCCATTACTGGTGCCTGGTATCATTTGGAAAGTGAATGGGAGTAGGGGTCCCCACCTGCAGTACCCCCACCCCTTCACATGCCCTTTCAGCTCTGGGGTGCAAGGCTACCCCATTCCCAGCCCTCACAGTGCAGCACTCCAATGGGTGCCCCATGTGCTCCCTGGGAATCGGGGGTGACCTACTGGTCCCTCACCCTGTTCCCTGGTGACCCCTCACCCTTTTCCCTAGACTAGGAGTACATTGTCCTTGTCACCTCTGAGTTTGTGGAACCCAGCAACCCCACTAGAGCCAGGTTCCTCTCTCACACTGTGGATTTTCCCAGCAGAAACAGGACACGGCCAGAACCCCTGGGCAACTCCACAGCAAAATAATCTCCTGGTTTGGAGGATTTGGGGGAGAGGTGTTGTTCCCAGGTAGCTGAGGAAAGAAAGGGGAGAGAAGAGAGAAACAGAAGAGACTTCTGTTCCCAAAGGAAATAACAGTGTTGCCAGACAGCTGAGGATCCCAGAGGAAGATGTGAAACCTCCATGGGGAAAGAAACCTCTGATCTCCTAAATGACTCAGAAGTGTTTGTGCAGAATTGCAGGCGATTCCAGTTGGGGCTTTGAGAATTCCGCTGTGAGCTGACTGGGAACAGCCCCTTCCCAGGACTGGGGCTCTCAGAGTGCCCAGGACCCCTCATTGTGGAAATGCTGACAAAGCCTTTGGCTGAGGGAGCCACAGGTGGTGCTGCTGGAGGAGGGAGAAACCCAGAAGGAGCATTTGAGGCACAGGAAGAACAGATCAGTCGTCTTCCCCACTTCTACATTTGCTCCCCCACCAGAGTGGTTTCCGGTAGCTCTGGTATCTCGGGGCTGGGAGGTGCTTTTCTGACTCTCACTCAACAGGCAGGCTGCTCTCAGTATGCACCTCGGGTATCTCGTCCTCACTGCCTTTCTGGGGCAACTGCTGGGTAAGTCCTGGATTTTCCTCAACACATTCTTTCTTCTCCTGTGGAAACCCTCACCAGCCGTATCAGGTCCATATGGGAAAATAATCTTGAATTATAGGAAAACATTGGGACGCATTAGCTCACATTTGTGTTTTTACATTGGCTCTCTCAAGGTGTTTTTACTGTTCAAAAGGGGAGAGATCTCAGACCTCTTCTCCTGCTTTTCTGTTGCCTTCAATGCATCTCTCTCTGTCTCTCTGCTCAGATCCACATGCTGTCTTCATGGGAGATCTCAGCTGTATCTACACTCTCACATTTCTCCATTTTCAACAGAAATTAGCAGATCTTGTCAAAGCTGCCCCAAGGACTATAAAGCTCTCATGAGATTGACATTAATAGGGCGTCCCATTCTGCCTCCTGGCTGGCACATCAGCCATGGCTCCCAGTTTTCTCCTTTTTGTTGTTGTCACAGCCAGGGTTCCCTTATTTCAGGCTCAGCATTCTATACACTCAGGAAGCCAGGAACCCTCTAAGAGGAGAAGTATGGAGAAGAAAGATGATGTTTTTCTATAGGTCCATGGATGTCTCAGCCTGCTGCAGGGGGGGTGCTGGTCCCCAGACATGAAGGTCAGGCATGACAGGCTGTTCCCTGGTCCTCTGGGCAGTGGGAGCAGGGACACAGAACAGCTCTCCTCAGAATCCACACTTGCCCGTGAGATCCAACCTCCTGCCCAGAACTACTGTCCACCTCCCTTTCCCCAGGCATAAGGATTTTCCTGTAGGGTAACGGACAAGGAATCTTCTCCAGCAGAGTTTTGCACCAATTCTTGATTTGCTTCCCAGAGCCCTTCCCTGCAGAGTTCCTGACCTTCACTTTCTTCCAGGCACCATGGGGCAGGTCACCGTCACCCAGCAAGAAGGACAAGTCACAGTGAAGCAGAGAGACACCTTCCAAACAACCTGCACATACCAGACCTCCAACATTCAAGGCTTGCTCTGGTACCAGCAGAGGAAAGGCCACGCTCCCCAGCTGATCTCATATCATGCAAGATCTGGCCTCAAGCGCAGCGACCGTTTCAGCACAACTCTGAACACCACGGGGAAATACAGCGTCCTGCAGGTGGAGGAAGTCGAGGTGTCTGACAGTGCCTTGTACCTCTGTGCTGTGCAAGACACCCTGGTGCAGGGAGCTTCCTTGGCTGTGCAAGAACCCCGGGGAGGGAGGGGATGTGTCTGTGCAAGGCTGAGCTTGTGGGATGGGGCCCTGAGCTGTGCCCTGGCAGTGCTGCTTCCCCTGTGCCCTCAGGGATCTGCAGGGGAAGATCCTGTGATGTCATGTTTTCCTTTCATTCCAGACATTTATGCACACATGGTATTCAATATTCTCATACCACAGTAGGTGAAGGCAGTATCCTCTCCTTGTCAATGCATGGGAAGCTCCAGTTTCTGGTAAAGTGCAAGCAGCACACACATGAACATTTGTATTGACATATTAACAATTTGTTCATCTTGAGCACTGCTTATAACCACAGGAACATCTGTCCTCTGCAGCAATACCTGGTTTAGTCTTGTCTTGAGATGGAAAAACTTTAAAACTGGTTCCATTGTATTATTCCCCTCTCGATCTTCAGCCATTGCAGTTGATCTTAAGAGGTGCTGTAACTTTTCTTTCCCCTCTTGTGACAGATTCACTCCAGCCCCCGCCCAGCCAAACCAGCAGCATTTTGGCCCAGGCTCCAGAGGAGGTAGAGGCCTGAGCTGCAGCCAGGCCAATAACTCCTTTTAGGAAACCCACAAGGAAGCAGAATAGCAAACGAACACTGACAAATTGTGGGTGCATGAACCTCATACAGACCTTTCCCACTGTCTGCAATTTCACTACAAGTCAACCACTTTATTCTATAAATACGACAGCATGTGTGAGTCCACTTTGAGCTCTCTTTCCTAAATAAGTTGGTTTTACTGCTCACAGGTCAGTGGATGATCACAATTTAAATTTCTGAATAATCATTTACCTGAAGTAAATGCACACTAAATATAATGAATCATCTAGAAGTACACACTTGGGTTATTTTTTATACACTCCCTGTTTCATGTTACTTAGTAAGCTGAATTTGTTGCAGTTCTTAAGCTGTAAATTTCTGCTTATATTTACCAACAGCAACTACAAACTACACTGAACACCTACAAGGTAAGGTCTAGTTCACACTTTGCTGGAAAGAACAAAATTGACTGAGGAAAAAATAATGATCCCAAGGCTAACACCAAGACATTACAGACATCTGCAAAACAGGGCCTGTTTTGCACTCCACTGAGAAGAAAAGTATTTATTCAAATGAAAGAGTGCCTGCAAGGCTATGGATCATAAGCAATATTTATAGCTAAACAAAACAAAGGCACATGTGAGATCAGTGAAAAAGATCCAATGAGAAGGAAGAAGACAAACTAAAATATTGCTCTTGGACAGAAACGTGGTATGAATGGTCTGTAAAGATATGAAAGTCTATGGTTTTCTATGTTCCGGTTGGAAGTCGACAAAGGTACCCAGATTGAGTCAGCCCTCCTGCTATTCTACTGCTTTTCCTAAATTTAAAAAACAAAAAAACAAAAAAACAACACATATTTATTTATTTATTTATTTATTTATTTATTTATTTATTTATTTATTTATTTATTTATTTATTTATTTATTTATTTATTTATTTATTTATTTATTTATGAGAATTTGGTTTCCTGAAAAGTTTCCTCCATGAAATGACATCAGGCCTCCCCTGAAAGTCTGGTTCCGGATGTCTAAAACACAAATGGGTATCAGGCTCCTAGAAAGAAGGGAAGCAGCATTCAGCTTGGCATATTTCCTCCATGCGGTAAATAATACAGTGAACCTGCCACCGAAATCTTTTAAAGCGCACTTTTCTGTGAGAAATCTGAACATTGCTCTGCAGTAAGCAGAGCCCTAAATAGCTCCCCCACGACATCTATCTGTTGGTATGATAATAAACCAAAACAACTACAGACAAAGAAAAGTGCAGCTCCCAGCATGAGACATCCATGGGTCTTCATTCCCCTGTTCTCCCTGGGGAGGCAGCAAAAGGCTCAGCCTCATTTCAGCAGGTGTCTCGTCTCTGCCACTGGAACAGGAGGTTGAGGGAAGGTTTCCTCTCCCTCTACTCTGCCCTGGTGGGTCCACACCTGGACTAATGTGTCCAGTTCTGGCTTCCCAGGTTTAAGAAGGACAAGGAATTACTGGAGACAGTCCAGCGGAGGGACACAAAGATGATGAGGGAGCTGGAGCATCTTTCTTATGAGGAGAGACTGTAAGAGCTGTGTCTGTTTAACCTGGAGAAAAGAAGGCTGAGAGGGGATCTTACTCATGTTTATAAATAACTCAAGCTTGGGTGTCAAGGTGATTGGGCCAGGCTCTTTTCAGTGATGCCCAGTGATGAGAGGCAATGGGCAAAGACTGCAACACAGGAGGTTCCATCTAAAATGAGGAGAAACTTCTTTACTTTGATGGTGCCAGAGCCCTGGAACAGGCTGCCCAGAGAGGTGGTGGAGTCTCCTTCTCTGGGGATATTCAAAACCCGCTTGGACACAATCCTGTGTGATCTGCTCTGGTGACCATGCTTTAGCAGGTGGGTTGGAGTAGACAATCCCTGCAACCCCAGCCATTCTGTGATCATCACCCCAAGGAATCTATGTAGACATTCCGTTTTCTAGTGGGAGCTGGTCCGTTCCTTATGCTCATATTGTGTAATGAACTGGTACATGTGATAGCAAGTGTCCTGTGTCTGCTTGATCAGGAATGAACTTCACAGTTCTCTTTCCTTAATGTGTCCCCTTGGAAGCTGTATGCCCCAGTCCCCAGGAAGGAAACACCAGGAAGCCAGTGACCTGAACCCATAGTAGGAGCTCCTGAGCTTCTAAATTTCAGGTATAACTGGGTAGGCTAGACCAAGAAAGCAAGAGCAGGGAGGCAGGAGTGAGGATGACCCAGACCGAGCCTTGGTCAGGCAGTGCCCACACCAGCAAGGTGCAGGGGTGCAGAAGCCTGTGAGAAGCTTTTATGACCTCATTCTCTGCTGCAGGACAAAAATGGAGGGGCACAAGCAAAGCAGGACCTGGATGGGGTGTATGGAGGGCAAATTTTTGATGTAGGCAATCCATGAATGGAACAGGGGAGAGGCTGTGTTGGACATGGTACTCACAAATGAAGAACAACAGTTGGATGATGTAGAGTTCAAGGGCAGCCTTGCCTGCACTGGCCAAAAGGCTGTGGAGCTCAAGATCCTGAGAGCACTGACCAAGACAAACAGGACGACTACTGCCCTGGACTGCAGAAGAGCCCATCAGTCTTGTCTGGGACCTACCTGCTTGGCAGGGTGCAATGGGAAATGGTCCTGTAGCGCAGAGGACACCAGGAGAGCTGGATGCCCCTCAAGAACATCCTCCTCAGAGCACAAGGATGGTCCTCTGCAATGTGGCAGCAGGGTGACACTGTGGGGTGCAACCACAGCCCCATGGGGACACACATCCCCAAAACCCAGAAACCTACAGGCACAATCGTCCCCACTGCAATCTGAGCAGATATGAAAGGAATATTTTCCACAACTGGATATTAAATCTTTCCTGCCAATGGATCGTGGCCTGTGACATATCGGAGTGTTCTTGGAGCCCATCCCAAGCTGTAAGCAGCTGGTACCTTCCTGGCTGCAAGGTTAGAAAGACTTTCTGAGACAATTTTTTCACCTTTCCCTCACCCTGACTTTGTAGATACTCATCATTTTATTCTTGGGGTAATGGGGCAGATTTCCATGAATTAGGGTTACTTCTGCCCTGGTACCCAGCAGAGCCATAACTTGTTGTTTATGGTGTTGGGCCCACAGGGTTACAAGCAGAACATAAGGATCATGTTTATTTCCACCTGTGCCTGTACCTGTCCCTCTCCCCATGCTGAAGAGGGGACAACCCTTCCCTGGGCTTGTTTGCAGGGAAGGGAGGATCCCACTCTGTGCACCCCCTGCCCCATGGCTCCACCTCACCATTTTGTGCACAGACCCCTCTGAGGTGCTGAGTCTGCATCTCACACAGGGCTGCTGCTTCAGCTCCAAACATCCCCATGTTCACTATAAACACAATTGCAACAGCATTAACATAGCATGAGTTTTCCTTATTTTTTCTTTGTTCTACCCTGTGTTTCCTGAAATAAGTTCATTCTTCAGGTGGGCTGGGACATTCAGCTAATTCCTCCTCACTTTCTCAATTCACCAGGAAAACCACCTGGCCAAGTGTCCTATGACAGCCCTCCATGCCTGTGTGTGGGGCCAGCCAGGCATTTGGTCTCTCTCTTCTTCACTATCCTTTCTCTACAAAGGCATTTCCCACTGGGACCTGCTGACTACACCAAGTGTTTTGCACCAGGAGCTGCTGCTTTGTTTAGATTCCCTGACTCTCCTTAAATATGAAGCATGATGTTAATGGGATGGAATACTCTTATTGATCAGTTTGGATGTCAGTCAAGCTCTGTCCCATCTATGCCCGCCTTCCTCGATGCCTCACACCTGTGGGCAGAGCACACAGAATGTCCTTGGCTCTCAGACAAGAGCAATTAAAAATGTTAACTCTGTGCTGGGGTTGTTATCTCTTGTTCTCAAATCAAGTCCAAATAATGACTGTACTAACTATGAAAAAGAAAGGTTTCTAACTGCATGGAGAAAATTAACGTATTTTCAGTCAAATCAGCACAGCTATGAAGAAAGAGAAGGCAGTAGAGATGATTCTATATCCTTCAGATGCCAGGAGTCCCAAGCTATAATATGTGCTGTCAAACAGGCAGCTCCAATCAGGGCACACCACAACACATGGATCCTGCTCATGGAAGTGTGATTTTTGGTCCATCAAGCCTTTAGAAGATTTTTATAAAATAAAATATCTCTATTCATAATTTCTGCTATGAAACAGGAAAAGTGTTCGCATGAGAACTTCTTACGACATTTTAGACACAGGCAAGGACACCCAGAGAATGTAACCACAGGCACGGAGCAGGAGGTGCCTCCAGGCTCATCAGTTACAATGGACTGGATCAATTTTGCCTCTGGCCAAGGGATCTGTGCAGTGCAACATTGCCCTGAAGGGCAAACTCTGCATATAGCAGAGCACAACAGAGGACAAAGCCTCCTCAGTAATCTGTCATATGGATCATTAACTCCTTGATGTACGGGGATCTCTGGCTGAGGGTGATGGCACCCTGACAGTTGTTTTCATCATGAGGACAAATATCAACTCTCGGACCTGCTCAGAGCAGCTTTCACATCCTTGTTTCTTGGGGTCTACATCAAGGGGTTGGGCAGGGGATTAAGAACCCTGTAAAGAATGGCCACTGCTCTGCCTGGTTCAAGGCAGCTCCCATGTAGGTGAACAAATACGGGCCATAGAAACAGGCCACAGCAATGAAATGAGAAGCACAGGGTGAGACAGCTCAGTGCCTGCATTCTGCAAAGCAGAGCCACAGGGTAATTTAAATCACCATTAAATAAAACAACCTCAGGCAACAAGGACCACAACTTGAAGTGTAAAACCTGCATGGATCCTGTATTCCTTTCCCACCGTTTCAAGATCTCCTCAGTTGCGCAGTCAAGCCGGGGGTCATGCTAAGAGCCAGTGGCAGCACTCTAGCAGTGCTTTGCAGAAGGGCTTACTCGTCTGTCAGGATACTGTCATTCCTCCCTCTTCATCAAGGACAATTACAGATGGTACCATCAATGTGAAGGACTTGAAGTACCTTGCAGTTGTTGCAAGATTTAGTGCAATAAGGTTAGGAAGTGCAATTCTTCTGCTTTTAAAGACAGATATTAAGAGAACAACTAGGGGGGAAAGATTTCAGACATGCAAGTGAAACGCCCTTGTGAAGCTTTTGGCATCAGAGATATGCTTCATGAGCCTTAATTCCCTTTTGCATGAAGGACATGAGTGTACAGATTTCCATCTTTCCACCTGTACGGTAGAAAAAAATAGAGAAGGATCCCCTTGTGCCCTCACCCCCTTCCACTCCAGAGTATAACGCTGCTTCTTTGGCAGATTGGGGAGTTTCCACACAGGGAAGGACCACATAGAGGCCAGAATTCAATGCAGCAGAACTTTAATGCATAAAAGAGAGAAACAAAGTCACTGCAAGCGGAGGACAGCAGTGCAGGAATCCCCAGAGGAATCCACAAGTCTGCAGTCCATGGTCATTAAGAAGTTTGTGCATGATGTTCATCTGCCTGCCCCATAGAGGGAGAGAAGACAGCTGATCCCCAGCAGGCTGGACCTGGGGGAACCTTGTGGCCAAGAGGAACCAAAGGAAACAAAGAAAAAGGTAAAAAAGGTAAAGCCATTCAGCTCTACTGAAAACACAGCCAGTATCTCAGTCCTTTGTCCAGCACCATGTTTTTAGTTCCTTAAGGTGTCTCCCTGGGCCCTTCCCAGATTCTTTATCAGCGCAGGTACCTTCTGCCAAAGTAGCAGCCGGAAATGCCAGAGAGGTCACAGCACCCGGAGTTGATGGGCACTCCATCACAGCTGAGGATGCTGCCAACAGCAGCAGAGGTGGAGGAGCCCACAACGGTGTTCTGTGGGAAGGAGCTGAGGATGGGGCCGGGCAGGGTCACCACCACAGGGGAGGGCTCAATGACAACTCTGGAGTCCTGGCACTGCCTGACACAGGGCTCATTGCAGCTGTTTGCCAGCGGGGTCGGGCCACAGGGCTGGCAGGGCAGGCACTGGTCATAGCAGGACATGTCTTGAGACCGGAGGTTCACCTGGGAGAGAAGGCAGGGAGAAAGCAGAGCATAAAAGTAGATAAGAAGTAGCCTGGTTATCCTCTCAAAAAGCAGCCAAGGCCACTACTGAGTGGGGAGCTGGAAGACATGCCAGGCGGTGCACAACCTTCACTGCCCTACAAGGAGCCTCACAGCACAGGGCAGCTCTCTCTTAGTGAAAAACCAAAACGCCCCTCTGCCACCTCCCAGCCTCTCTCTAAGCAGAACTTCTCACCCCTTCCATCTCCCATGATAAGGAGATGTAAAGCTGAGGAAAGGACACAGCCAATATGAGCAGAGATGTCCATCAGTAACAGAAGAAGAAGCTGAAGCCATAATCGACTGCATGCCCTTGTGCTCCCATGCATGAGGATGTCACAAGTCCTCATCTTTGCTTAACTTCTCAGCTCACCCTGATGGTTTTTGTGAGCATTGTGTTGCTTGAATTTGACACCATCCTGCCTAACGCTGCCCCAGGAGTCATCAGCAGAGTACACGAACTTCTCTTAATGTGATGGTTCATGGTGTTGCTATCTGTGTTCTTTTCCTGTGTATACTTGCAAGCAGCCAAGTTTGTGCAGATGGACATTTGTGTATAATTGCACACTGGTGTGCATGAGTCTAAGTATGGATGTCCTTGTCTGCCAGTCATCACAACAAAATGTGCGGTTCACTGCAGAGACACTCTCTACTGCTCTGTCCATGAGCACCACAGAGCAGGAGGTTCCCAGGGCCCGAAGGAGCCCCAGTGCAGCTGAGTGATGTTTGCAGCAGCCTGCCAGAGATCTGCCCAGGGAAGAGAAATGCAGCCCCTGTCTCCTGAGCCCACAACAAGGATGATTTCAGTCCAGTTTGAATCCTTGGTTTCATTCAGTGTAACAACACTGGATTTGTCTCATCATGGCTGGCAGTCTCCCCTCCCTGCATCTCCAGGCCAGGAAACAGCTGTTCTCCCCAGCACTAGAGTATTCAACAGGAGGGGTTTGCTTTGTGGGCAAGGAGGAAGGCTGAGGAATCCTGTCGACCGTGTGCTGGCCATCCCTGAGGGGACCTCCTTCCAATGCACTCTAGAATGTGTCTGAGATGGCATAGAGCCCAATTTCATGCACAAGTCAATGCCAATGTGCAGTAGGTTGATCAGGTCCTATGTCAGGCAAGAATTATGGCCTTCAATCAGAGAGCTACTGACTGAAGGGAACATGGAGTCTGATGTTGCTGTGCTGTGAGTAGAAAGACAGACTGTGTAGCTTCCACTGGGAAAGCCAAAGAACAGGTGGATGCTTTGGACTTCAGATCACACTGACCGTTACATCTTGCATTACAGTTTCAGTCTTAGTGTCCAGGAACTGCACATGGAAGGGAAGGAACATGAAATTCAAGAAAACATCCCCAAAACACAGTTGTTGTCCCTCTTTCTAACAAGGTGTGTTCCCAGCAAGCACTTTTCTGAAGCCTCCACTCCTGACTGTTTGTCAGCTGCAGCTCAGCTGAGGGCTTTGCGCCTTCCCTTCAGTGACCTCAGTGAGATCAATGCCAGGAGCTCTGCTGGGAGAGCTCAGCCAGGGCTGATTTGCCCTCTCCATGAAGCTGCTTTGAGCTGAGGACCATGGACCAAACCCATTGCTTTCTCATGAGGTAACAGGCACTGTGGACATGGAAAGGGCAGGGATATCTGTACCTGGAGCTTAGCAAGACCTTTGGCAGTTTCTCTCTTACTTCTTTCATGACCAAGTATGAGATGAATGGGTGCAGTGAAAGGATGATAAGGTGTGGAGAAAATTGCCTGGACTAACAGGCTCAGATGGTTATGACCACAGTGCAAAGCTCAGCTGCCCAACACTTACTGGTGGGGTGTAATAGTAGGGATCCAGTAGTAGAACCAATACTGTTTGATGTTTTAATGAATCCCATGAGTCATGGGAAGCGGGGAACTCCCAGAGACTCTGTGGATAACACCCAGCAAGGGGAATGGGTCATAACGGTTGGACATGGCTCCTGGTCAAAGAACCTGAACAGTCTGAAGAAGTGGGCTGACTGGAAACTCATGGATGCCAAAAACAGCAAGGGCAAGGTTTTGCATGTGGGGGAGTAACCAGCTAGTTCATGGAGTCATGTAGGCTAGAACTGGCTGCCTGGGAAGCAGATCCACAGAAAAGGATGTGAGGTTTCAAGGCTGATCCATCTGACTATCAGACAGCAGTGTGCCCTAGCAGCAAAAGGACCAGCTGCGTCCCGAGCTGTGTTAATGTTTTGCCAGCAGGTACAAGAACACGACCCTTTCCATCTGGCCCATATGAGATCATATGTGGAGTACTGCTGCCAGACTGGGGCTCCCTGGTCAAGGAAGGGTATCAACATATGGAAGTGAGTTCAACAAGGCCACTGTACATGTTAGGCAGCTGATGAACATGACATGCAAGGAGACACTGAGAGAAATGGGTGTCTTCATCTTGGACAAGAGATGTCTAGAATAATTTCTTGCCTTCTGTAACTGCTTGTACAGAGGAACACAAGAAGATGCACATGGCCCGTGTAAGTGCCCAGGAGACAGACTTGGTGCAATTTCCATCCTCTGAGGTGCTAAAGAATGGACTGAATGTGACTTTGAGCAACAGGATCTAATGGGATCTGTTCTGAGCAGAGGAGAGACCTAGATGACTTCTGAAGGTCCCTTCTTACCTACATTCTGACTCCGTAATTCTCCTCCTCAACTACTCACACTGACACCTGCACGGCCATGAGCACATGTGTCCCCACACCCCTCTACCACAAACCAACTTTCAGTCATTGTGCTGGAAGTACACAGAAGCAGCTGAAGGGAGGCTCTCAGCCTCCTCACTGCCAACCGCAGGAAATCAGTGGCTGCTGTTTCCAGCCCCTGAGCTCGGAGACAGCTCTGGGAAGCTGGTCCAGGAGCCGAAGTTGTGGCCGTGCAGAGCCCCGGAGCCCTGTGAACTCGGGCGAGATCCCGAGCGGCGCAGGCGCAGGACTCAGCCCCAAGGCGGAGCTTGCGGTGGAGAGGAGAAGAGGAGGAGGGTCGGAGCAGAGAGCCGGAGCTGCGGGGGGGCAGCGAGGCGCGGGCGGCGGAGCGGCGGGATGCGGCGGTGCCGGGGCGCAGGGCTGGCGGGACTGGCCGCGGTGCTCCTGGGTGCGCGGGGCTGGCGGGGCTGGCGGGGCTGGGTGGGGGACGGGCCAGAGCCTGGGGTGGCCCCCGCAGGTCCCTCGAAGCTGTCGTCCCCTCTGGCTTCTTCACAGACTTTTGCCCCCAAACCACCCTCCCCTACGTCCCACATTCCTTCTAGAAAACTCATCGCTCTATTTTTTTTCTAGTTCTCCCTGTTTCCTTTCTTGCCTCTGTGTCTTTCCCTATAACTCATGCAGTCATTCTTTCCCCTTGCTACTTTGTGTTTATCAGTCTTTTATCCCACTTCTTTTCTAAATGATTCCACCCTTCCACCTATCGTTCATGCATTCTTATCTCCACCAAATACTATGGACACTTCCATTACTCATGTGTGCACATCTTCTACAACCCCTTCTCATCATCTCTGTTCCTCAGTGCTCCTGTGGGATTTGTTCCCGGAAGCAGCAACCAGGGCTTTGAGGTTTTGAGGAATTTTGAGGATTTGAGGATGTTTTCCTTCTTTTTCTCCTCGGCAGTGGCTTCGGGAAGAGCCCAGGTGCAGCAGGAGCCGTCGGCAGAGACCTCCGAGGACACCGAAATCAGCATCAACTGCTCACACCCCAACATACAGACCAATGATTACATCTTCTGGTACCGTCTCCTCCCGGACCGAGGTCCCGAACTCCTCGTGTGGGGTATTAAAGGCTCCAAACCGCTGTCGGACCCGCCGGGCCGGCTGTCGGTGGCGGCAGACCGCCGGTCCAGCGCCCTGTGGCTCTCCCGGCCCCGGCGCGGGGACGCGGCGGTGTATTACTGCGCCGTGGGAGACACGGGGAGAGGAGCCGGGGCTGCGGCCGGGCACGAACCGCCGTGGGCGGGGCCGGGCGGGTGAGGCGGGGGCGGGGACAGGGGGACAGTCCTGGTCGACCCGCCAGGGGGCGCTGCCGCTCCGCCCGCAGGAGCCGCCTGGCCCCCTCCGCCCCCAGGGCGGCTCCCCCGCCCGAGCACCGGCAACGATATTGACATTACACCAACCGCACCCCCACATGGATTCAGACCACTGAGTCTACGTGCTGATCCTTCCTTCTGAGCCTTCCGAATGACAGGAGGAGTTGCCCATGGACAGTTGTCCCGTGCTGGGGGCTGGTTGTGCTCCCCAGGAGGGGCAAAAAGCTGTAGTTGATCTCTCCACAGAGCCTCCTCATGGCAAAGATGGGCAGTTCCAAGCACACCTGATGGAAAAGACTCTCCTCTTCATTCCCTCCTGTCAGCTATTTACACACATTGCCAGTGTCCCCCCTGAGCCGTCTCTTCCCCAGGCTGTACACTGTCAGCCCTCTCAGCATATTCTCATAGGAAAGATGCTCCAATTCTCACACCGTTTTGCTGGTCTCACTCCAGTATCTTTCTTGTATTGAGGAGTGCAAAAGTGGAGTGAGCACTCAACAGTACTGAGTAGAGAGGATCAGGTCCTTTGTCCTGCTGGTTGACTCTCTTCCTACTACAGCCCAGGCTGCTGTTGGCCTTCCTTGCCATGAGGGTCCATTGCCACAGCAGACACAGGAACACCCCAGAACTGCTGAAACTGAGCGGGACACAGCAGCGAGTATTCAGGAGCAGTATCCCAGCTGCTTGTCCAGCTCTTCCTCTTCCCTCAGCATGCACCAGAGACCACTGTTGGAGAAGAAGACTCTTGGTATGAGACATGACTTCTCCTGTGTTTTTACCTTGTTGAAAAAACAACCAACCAACCAACCAAACAAACAAAAAAACCCCAACAGGTTGGAATCTATGGGCACAGATTATCTCATTCCACACATTTCAAGTGACCCAGGTGCTTCTTTACACCTACCATACATCTGAAAATGAGTGCTCCTTTGGCCAAGCTTTGCCTTTTCTTTTATGCTTGTAGTTTCTCAATCGTTCTGAGAAGTGAATACCACGACAACATTGCTACAGGTCTTGCAGGGAGACATTTCAGAGACTGAACTCAACATGGAGTTTCTCCCCAGAGCCGACTCAAGAAACTCAATTTCCTCTGGGCACAGGAGACTTTCAGCTTCTTAAAGAACTTTCTTGCCTGAAGAACTCCAGCAGAGGCCACTGTAAGGACAAGTGGAAGGTGAGAGCCACTGGTTCACTAAGGCTGGCAGATCAAATCCCTTTTCTTTTCAAAGGGAAGAGCAAAGAAAAGGGAAAGTGATAAACAAAGCACACAATGACACCGATCTCTCAGTAGGTGATAAGGGAGACAAGGAGGGAGACCAGAGCTCTGCAGCCTCTAATTGATGGGCCATTGGGAAACTGCAGGTGTAGCTTTGTAGTGGGACAGGCTGAGCTTTGGAAGTGACAGGAAGTGACAAGAAGAACAGGAGGATTTGCATGTTTGAGAAGAGTCCTGTGGGACTAGACTACACTTCCTAAGGCATGTGGAGGGGAAGAGTCAAAGGTGGGGGGAAAGAGGAGACTGGGGAGGATCAAGGGGAGACAATAGAGAGGGGGAAGAATAAAAGGTGGTACCTGCACCTAAGCAGGAGTTGGTCAGTGCAATTGTTGGGGTGGCCCCTGTGCCTGACCACTACAGCCCCCCCACCTTCTTATTAAATCCTTTCTTAAGAAGGAAAGGGAAAGGTTATGTCAGCCTGGAGACCCTCCACATCTCTAGGAACCTCATTTGAGAACATGACGAGGTCCAGCACATCATCTATGAGGACAGGAGATGAGGACTTCACTGCAAGCAGACCAGGAACAGCCCCTTCCCGTCATGGCATTCCCTCAGTTATCAGGACATCTCATTTTGGAATTGTTGAGAAATGCTGAATGAGCCACAGATGTTCTTGGTGGAGGAGGGAGAAACCCCGAATGAGACTTTCAGGCACAGGAAGTATAGATCTCTTCTCTTCCCCACTTCTACATTTGCTCCCCCCCAGAGTGGTTTCCGGCAGCTCTGGTATCTTGGGGCTGGGAGGTGCTTTTCTGACTCTCTCACTCAAGAAACAAGCAGGCTGTTCTCGGCATGCACCTTGGGTACCTGGTCCTCACTGCCTTCCTGGGGCAACTGCTGGGTAGGTCTTTGCTTTCTATAAATTCATCCTTCTTCTTCTTCTCCCAAGGAAACTCCCACCAACCTCATCAGGATCATGCAGAGAACTACTCATGATTAAAGGGAAAACACAAGGTAATGCCACCTCACATTTGTGTTTTTGCACCAGTTCTCTAAAGATTCTCTTAGTGTTAGAAGGAGAGGAGAGGAGAGGAGAGGAGAGGAGAGGAGAGGAGAGGAGAGGAGAGGAGAGGAGAGGAGAGGAGAGGAGAGGAGAGGAGGAGGAGGAAGAGGAGGAAGAGGAGGAAGAGGAGGAGGCGGTGACGGAGCAGAGAGCCGGGGCTGTCGGGGGGAGAAGGAAAGGAAAGGAAAGGAAAGGAAAGGAAAGGAAAGGAAAGGAAAGGAAAGGAAAGGAAAGGAAAGGAAAGGAAAGGAAAGGAAAGGAAAGGAAAGGAAAGGAAAGGAAAGGAAAGGAAAGGAAAGGAAAGGAAAGGAAAGGATGCTTCTGATCTCTTCTTTCCCTGTTCTCTCCTGTTTGATCAATCTCTCTCTGCCTCTCTCTTCTGACCTACGTGCTGTCACCATAGGAGCTCTCAGCTCTCTCTGCACTCCCACATTTCTCCCCTCACAATCCCAATCATTAACAGCAGATCCTGTCAAAGCAGTTACACGGACTTTAAAGCTCTCATCCCATTGACATTAACAAGGTGTCCCATTCTACCTCTGGGCTGGTACATGTCTGTCATGACCTCCAGTTTCCTCCTAGTTATTGACACAGACAGGACTCCCTCTTTTGAATATTCAGCTCAGTTATGTGTTGACTCAGGAGCCCAATAAATGACAGTGATTGGGAATCAGGATGAATCTTTTTGTCATAACTCTGCAGGCTTCTCAATCTGCTGGGGGTGTGCTGGTCCCAGCACATGAAGGTCAGGCATGACAGGCTGTTCCCTGGTCCTCTGGGCAGTGGGAGCAGGGAGGAGGACCAGGGACACAGCACAGCTCTCCTCAGAGTCCAGCTCTAATCTCCTGCCCAGAACTACTCTGCACCTTGTTGTCCCCACACATCAGGATTCTCCTGCGGGGCAAGAGACAAGGAGACTTCTCCAGCAGAGTTTGGCATTCATTCCTGGTTTGCTTTCCAGAGCCCTTCCCTGCAGAGTTCCTGACCTTCACTTTCTTCCAGGCACCATGGGGCAGGTCACCGTCACCCAGCAAGAAGGACAAGTCACAGTGAAGCAGAGAGACACCTTCCAAACAACCTGCACATACCAGACACCCACCTTTCAAGGCTTGCTCTGGTACCAGCAGAGGAAAGGCCAAGCTCCCCAGCTGGTCTCATATCACGTAGGATCTGGACTCAAGCGCAGCGACCGTTTCAGCACAACTCTGAACACCACGGGGAAATACAGCGTCCTGCAGGTGGAGGAAGTCGAGGTGTCTGACAGTGCCTTGTACCTCTGTGCTGTGCAAGACACCCTGGTGCAGGGAGCTTCCTTGGCTGTGCAAGAACCCCAGGGAGGGAAGGGATGAGTCTGTGCAAGACTGAGCTTGTGGGGTGGGGCGCTGAGCTGTGCCCTGGCAGTTCTGCTTCCCCTGTGCCCCCAGGGATCTGCAGAGAAAGATCCTGTGATGTAACATTTTCTGTCCATTCCAGACACCATTTATGCACACATGGTCTTCAATATTCTCATACTAAGTCAAGGTAGTTTCTTTTTCTTGCCAATGCATGGAAAGCTCCGCTGTTTGGCAAAGTGCAAGCAGCACACACAAGAGCCATTGCATTGACATGCTAGTGATTTGTTCATCTTGACCACAAGTAATAAGCACACGCACACCTGTCCTCCCTGGCAGTAATAGGGTTTGTCTTGTCTTGAGGGGACACCTTATTACTATTTCCATTCTGCTGTTTCCCTCTTGAACTTCAGTCATCGCAGGTGTTTTTAAGATGTGCTGGACCGTTTCTTTCTCCTATTGATATGTGAATATATTGATATGCAATGGGTACAGACTGAAACACAGGAGGTTTTATCTAAACATAAGGAGAAACTTCTTTATTTTGAGGTGCCAGAGCCCTGGAAATGGCTGCCCAGAGAGGTTGTGAAGTCTCCGTCTCTGGAGACATTCAGAACCTGTCTGGATGCAATCCTGTGTGATCTGTTCTAGGTGAAACTCCTTTAGTGGGAGGGTTGTACTAGATAATCTCCAGACATTCCTTCCAAACGTAACCATTTTGTGATTCTGCGAATCTATGTGCCCGGCAAAAATATGAAGAAGGTTATTCTGGGACTTATTGAAGAACATCTGAATGACAATGCAGTCACTGGTCACAGCCAACATGGGTTCCTGGGTGGAAAGTCCTGCTTGACCGACTTAATTTGTTTCTACAAGGCTTCCCACTTAGTTGACCAAGGGAAGCCTGTTAATGTGGTCTTTTGGGGTTACAGTAAAGCCTTTGATACTGTCTCTCACAGTATCCTCCTGTACAAGGTGTCCAACACACAGATGGAGAAGCACACAATGCAGTGGGTGAGCAATTGGATGATGGGCCGGGCTCAAAAGGTTCTAGTAAATGCGGTTCTGCTGGGCTGGTGACCAGTCACTAGTGGAGTTCTGCAGGGACCCATCTTAGGGCCAGTCCTCTTTCATGTCTTTATAAATGACTTCAACTCAGGACTTGAGGGACTGCGTAGCAAGTTTGCTGATGACTCAAAATCAGGGCGAGCTGTTGACACTCTTGAGGGCAGAGAGGCCCTGCAGAGTGATCTGGACAAATTGGAGAACTGGACAGTCACCAACCACATGAAGTTCCACAAGAGCAAGTGCTGGATTTTGTACCTGGGACACAGCAACCCTGGCTGTACAGACAGACTGAAGGACAAGATGCTGGAGAGCAGCTCTGCAGAGATGGATCTGGAGGTTCTGGTTGACAGCAGGTTGAACATGAGAAAACAGTGTCCCTGGCAGCCAAAGGGGACCCATGTCCTGGGTACATCCAGCACAGCATAGCCAGCTGGGCAGGGAGCGGATTGTCCCGCTCTGCTCTGCGCTGGGGCAGCCTCACCTGAGGCACTGGGGACAGTTCTGGGCACTACAGGATAAAAAGGTTTTAAAGCTACTGGAAAGTGTCCAGAAGAGAGCTACAAAGTTGGTGAAGGGTTTGGGGGTGAAGCCATATGAGAAACAGCTAAAGTCACTTGGTTTGTTTGGCCTGGAGAAGAGGAGACTGAAGGGAGAATTCATGGCTGTCTACAGCTTCCTTGTAAGGGGAAGACGAGGGACAGACGCTGTGTTCTTCTCTCTGGCAACCAATGGCAGGATCCATGGGAATGGCTGGAATATGGGTCAGGGGAGGTTTAGGTTGCATATTAGAAAAAGATTCTTCCCCCAGACAGTAGTGGAGCACTGGAACAGGCTCCCCAGGGAGGAACTCACAGTACCAAGCCTGATAGTATTCGAGAAGAGACTAAATAATGGCCTCAGACAAAAGGTGTGAACTGTGGGGTTGCATACACAGGGACAGGAGTTTGGCTTGATGATCATTGTGGGTTCCTTCCAGCTCAGGATATACTATGAAAGCAGAATCTCTGGGAAAAATGCCCTTGGTTCAAACCCTAAAACACACATGGATCCTTTTCCCTTTTATCTACTTTTCCAAGATCATTTTTGTTGGGCAGGCAAAGCAGGGATCACACCAAGAGCCAGTAGCAGCCCTCTGGCAGCGCTTTGGCCAAAGGCCTCACTCGCACGTCCGGAGAAATGCCATCCCTCCCTCTTCTACAAGGACAAATAGAGATGGTATCATCATTGCAAAGGACCTGAGGTACCTGGTGCTCGTTGCAAGGTTGAGTGCAGTAGGGTCAGGAAGTGGAACTCTCCTGCCATTGATGATAGTTATTAAAGTATGACTAAGGCAAAGATATTTGACATTCAATTGAAATGTGCTTATGAAGCTTTTGGCATTCAGTCATTCTGAGATCTTCTTCATTTGGCATAATTCCCTGGTGGAGGACAGTGCTACGGGGTTTTCTGTCCTTACACTTCTACACCTTCGGGAGGACAACTGGTGGTTCATGCAGGAAACAGGATATGAGTCCGTAGTGACTGCCAAGAGACATTTCCACTGATCAAAAGGGATGAGATTTAAATGTAAAAGAAACCTTTTCCCCCAGAATGACAGTCAATTCCTGAGCACAAATTCAGCCCATCTGCAGCTCTCTTGGCATGTGCAACCAGTACTGCCATATCTGCTGATCTTCACATTCTCCTGTATGCTGTGGTCAGAGCAATTCGCTCTCCCTCAGAAATGCACCCTTTCAGTGTCCCCGTTTCTGTGCTGGATGTCCTCACCTCCCGCATGCTTAATTACCATTTCATCCTTGACACACTCAGCAGCGGATGTCAATTTTCCCTGCTACTCCCGCCCATGACCACGGTCCATAACCCCAATATTGGGTGATGCAGGGGAGAGGAAGGTGCAGTAGCAGCTATGGGCCATCCCAAGGGCTGTTCCATGCTTTACTGCTCTTGCCATTCTGCAAAGCAAATCAACTTCCAGAGCCCCACACCCACCCCCTGTCACTCCGGCACAGCTCTGGCCACAGCAAGGGAACATCCTTACTCAAGAGCTCAGGGGGCTGCTGACCCCTCAGGGCCTCTTGCCTTATGGGCATTCGTGGGCAGAGGCACAGCAAGGCAAGACCTGGTGGTCACTGACAGCAGAGTAGCCAGGGATGATTTCCTCAGGTCCAAGGGAAGGTGCCCAAAAGAGGAGCCACTGCAGACTGTCCCAACCTCTCATTCCTCTATCAATGGAGAAAGACCTTCTTGTGCCTTCACCCCCTTTCCACCCCAGAGTAACGCCCTTCTCCTTTGGCAGTCTGGGGAGAGTTCACAGAGGGAAGGACCACATGGAGGACAAGCTTGAGTGCAGCAGAACTTTAATGCATAAAAGAGGGAAACAATGTCACTGCAAGTGGAGGACAGCAGTGCAGGAATCCCCAGAGGAATCCACAAGTCTTCAGTCCATGGTCATTAAGAAGTTTGTGCATGATGTTCATCTGCCCACCCCATAGAGTGAGAGAAGACAGCTGATTCCCAACAGGTTGGACCTGGGGGAACCCTGTTGCCAAGGAGAACTGAAGCAATCAAAGAAAAAGGTAGAAAAGGTAAAGCCATTCAGCTATACTGAAAACACTTTGCCCAGCACCATGTTTTGAGTTCCTCAAGGTGTCTCCCTGGGCCCTTCCCAGATTCTTTATCAGCGCAGGTACCTTCTGCCAAAGTAGCGGCTGGAAATGCCAGAGAGGTCACAGCACCCAGAGTTGATGGGCACTCCATCACAGCTGAGGATGCTGCCAACAGCAGCAGAGGTGGAGGAGCCCACAACGGTGTTCTGTGGGAAGGAGCTGAGGATGGGGCCAGGCAGGGTCACCACCACAGGGGAGGGCTCGATGACAACGGTGGAGCTCTGGCACTGCCTGACACAGGGCTCATTGCAGCTGTTGGCCAGTGGGGTCGGACCACAGGGCTGGCAGGGCAGGCACTGGTTGTAGCAGGACATGTCTTGAGGGTGGATATGAAGCTGTGAGAGAGGGCAGGGAGAAAGCAGAGCATAGAAGTGTGTGAGAAGCAGCCTGGTTACCCTGTCAGAAAGAAGCCAAGGCCACTACTGAGCGGGGAGCTGGAAGCTGTGCCAGGAGCCACACAGTCTTCATGACACTAAAAGGAGCAGCCTGGCACAGAGAGGCTCTCTCTCTCCTACTGAATACACCAAAAGCCACCTCTGCCACCTCCCAGCCTCTTCCTAAGCAGAACATTTTCCCACTCCCCTCTCCCTAGACAAGAAGAGGTGATTCACAGGAGAGATCATAGACAGTATCAGCTGAGATGTCCATTGGTGAGAGAAATGCCAAATTGGAAGAGGAGGTTTCAGACTCACCTGGTTCCTGGGAAGAAGGAGCCAAGAGAAGTGGATGAGAGAGCAAGACCCTGGGCTGCCTTTTATACCTGCTCTTCATTGCTGCAGGACCAGAGAGAACCTTGGAAAAGGTAACAATTTTCTGACAAGCTCATTTTGAATGCAAACCATCACAGCTAATGAGATGGGCTGTGCTTTAGTTTCCTATACTGCTGCCTTTTCATTTCCAGGTTTGTTCCATGCCCATTCCTCAGTGAAGGCTTCTTATGATCCCTGGGATGAAAGGCCCAAGCATTTCTCAGGCAGTAATGAAGCAATGCAGGCAGAAGATTCAACTGAAGAGTTTGATGGGTCTAGAGCAGACAAATGAGGTCATCCTGGGACACTCTCTTGGGTCTCTTTGTACTGCCATTCTCAGGAAAATTTAATCCTCCTCAGCTGGATGCCCATGGGTTCACATGCATGAGGACGTGCCAAGTCCTCATCTTTCCTGACCTCCTCAGATCACCACTATGGTTCATTTTTTATACCATTCCAGGTATGTGTGCTACGCTGTTCGGTTATGATCCCATCTTCCTTGACACTGCCCAGTCCCTGGGGTCCTTAGCAGAGTCCATGAACTTCTCCAGTACCACAGTTCATGGTGTTGCTATGGGTGTTTTTTTCCTGTGGGTACTTGCAAGCTGCCAGGTTTGTGCAGATGCATGTGGGAGCACAGATTTATGTATAATTCCATGCTAATGAGCATAAACCTCTGTGTGTGTGTGTGTGTGTCCTTGGGTTTACACATCATGAGGGAACGCTCTGCTGGTGGCTGGGACATTCTCCACTACTCCCTTCATGAGCACCACAGAGCACCAGGGTCCCAGGGTCAGAAGGAGCTGAGTGTAGCTGAGTGGTGATGGCACCCGCCTGCTGGAGATCTGTCCAGGGAAGGGGCTCTGAAATGCAGTCCCCGTCTCCTGAGCCATCGTTTTCCTGCCACTCCAAAGTTCTTGTTCCTCTGCCACGTATTTCAAACCACAACAAGGATGGTTTCACTTGAGTTTGATTACTTGATTTAACTCAATGTAACAACATTGGGTGTGTCTCAACATGGCTGTCAGTCTGCCCCCCTGCATCTCCAGGCCAGGACACAGCTGCTCTCCCCAGTGCTAGAGAGTTCAAAAGGATGAGATTTGCTTTATGGGAAAGAAGGAAAGCTGAGGAATCCTGCACAACCTTGTGCTGGCCATCCCTGAGTGAATCTGCTTCCAGTGCATTCTTAAATGTGTCTGAGATGGAACACAATCTACCACACTTGATTTGGGAATGAATCCCCAAAGCCAGCCACAGTCCCTCTTTCTAACCAGGTTTGTGTCTCAGTGGGTGCATTTTCTAAGCCTCTGCTCATGAGTTTCCATCAGCTGGATCTCAGATGCGACTTGTGGAAGGTGCAATTGTGAACTTTCCCCCTTCCATTTATTGACCTCAGGAAGATCAGTGACAGGGAGCTCTATTGGGAGAACTCAGCCAGGGCTGATTCCCCTCTCCATGAAGCTGCTTCTGACCTGTGGCTCTAGTGATTCTGAGGGTGAACCCCGTTGCTGTCTCCTGGAGGATGTGGGGTTTTAAGAGAGAGCCAGAGGAGCATGAGACAGCAGTGCGCCCTTGCAGCAAAAAGGAGCAACTGCATCCTGTGCTGTATTAGTGAAAGCCATCAGGTGCAGGAATATGACCCTGTCTCATTTGAGATCTCATCTGGAGTACTGCAGCCAGTTTGGGATTGCCTGATCCACGAAGGGAATGAGTTCATCAAATACAACCATGTATCTTCAGGGGCTGATGAACATGCATATCAAAGAGAACGAGAGAACTGGGTCTGTTCTTCTTGGAGATGTTTCAGGGGAGGGAGAAGGAGGAGGAAGAGGAGGAGCCGGAGGAGGCGGCCGTGCCGAAGCAAGGAGCCGGGGCTGGCAGGGGCAGCGAGGCGCGGGCGGCGGAGCGGCGGGATGCGGCGGTGCCGGGGCGCAGGGCTGGCGGGACTGGCCGCGGTGCTCCTGGGTGCGCGGGGCTGGCGGGGCTGGGTGGGGGCCGGGTCTCAGCCTGGAGCGTTCCCAGGGGACCTCAGCACCAGCTCTTCCCTCTCCTTCAACGTGTCCTTTCCCTCTCCCTGCCTCTCTGACATCTTTTATGATCCTTTCCCACCCCTCCACGTCCCCCCTTCCTGTTCTCCCTCTCTACTCTTCCTCTCTTCTCCATTGACCTACTCATCTTTGGACCCATCTCTCCATGCGTCTACTATCTCTTCATGATCCCCTCTTCACACTCTCTGAAACGCCTTTCTCATCTGTTCCTCTGCTTTTTTTACATCTGTAGGCATAAGTTTGCTTTCCTGCACTGCACCATACATCATGCTATTCCTCTGTTCATTTAGCAATTATTCTTCTTCTGAATTCAGCCCTCCATGTTTCACTGCAACGCACCAAAATCTCCCATCGCCTTTCCCTGTCACCTTTCATTCATCTGTGCACATGACTGTCATTTGGTCTCTCAATGCATCAGTTTCAGATTCCATGCCAGCCTTCTGTCCTTGCTCAACAGACCCACACAAGTATAATCTGCCAACCATGTCAAGGAGTATATTTTCCCCAATTCTTCCGGTCTCGCTCTCTGTCACTGACACTGTTCCTAAAGATTTCTCAAGGGAAAGTGCCATCAGACCTGGGTGATCTTCGGTGATCTTTGGTCTTTCCTTCTCCTTTCTCTGCAGTGGCCGGAGCCAGAGCTCAGGTGCAACAGGACCTGTCAGCAGAGACCACCGAGGACACCGGCATCAGCATCAACTGCTCACACCCCAACATACAGTCAAACGAGGTCATTTACTGGTACCGTCAGCTCCCAGGCCGAGGCCCCGCGTTCCTCGCACTCGGTCACAAAGGCTCCAAAGCGCTGTCGGACCCGCCGGGTTGGCTGTCGGTGGCGGCAGACCGCCGGTCCAGCGCCCTGTGGCTCTCCCGGCCCCGGCGCGGGGACGCGGCGGTGTATTACTGCGCCGTGGGAGACACGGGGAGAGGAGCCGGGGTTGCGGCCGGGCACGAACCGCCGCGGGCGGGGCCGGGCGGGTGAGGCGGGGGGCGGGGGGACAGTCCCTTTCCGGGCCCGCCAGGGGGCGCTGCCGCTCTGCCCGCCGGCACCACCTCACCCCGCAAAATCACAGAATGGTCGGAGTTGGACGGAACCTCTGGAGATCACCTAGTCCAACTCATCTGCTAAAGCAGGTTCACCGGAGCAGATCACACAGGAATGCATCCAGGTGGGTCTTGAATGTCTCTGGAGGAGGAGACTTCCCAGCCTCTCTGGGCAGCCTGTTCCAGGGCTCTGGCACCCTCAAAGTAAAGAAGTTTTTCTTTGTATTCAGATGGAGCCTCCTGTGCTTCAGCCTGTGCCCGTTGCCCCTCCTCCTATCGCTGGGCACCACTGAAAAGAGTCTGGTCTCATCCTCTTGACATCCACCCTTGAGATAGTTATAAACACTGATGAGATGCCCTCTCAGCCTTCTCCTCTCCAGGCTGAACACACACAGCTCCCTCAGTCTCTCTTCATAAGAAAGATGCTCTAGCAATAGCCACAGGTACATCTGTCCCCTGCAGCAGTATCTGGTCTTGTCTTATCTCGAGATGGAGACAACTTAAAACTGATTGCATTACGTTCTTTCCCTCTTGAACTTCAACCATGACAGTTAAATTTGAGGTGCTTTACCTTTACCTTCTGATCTCTCTTAGTATGACAATAAACCAAAACAAACACAAAGAAAAGCTCCTTCCAGGCAGCTCCCAGCTTGGAGCATCCATGGATCTTCATTCCCTTGTTCTTGCTGGGGAGGCAGCAAAAGCCTCAGCCACATATCAGCAGGTGTCTCATCTCTGCCACTGGAGCATGGTCCCATGGTGTCTCTGGGGATATTAAAAACACTGAGTGCCCTTGATGTGCAACCATCCTCAGTTCCCTTGGGAGCTGCACACCCCAGTCTCCAGGAAGGAAACACCAGGCAGCCAGTGACCTGAGCCTATAGCAGGAGCCCCTGAATTTCTAAATTTCAGGTGCAACTGAGTAGGCTAGAGCAAGAAAGCAAGAGCAGCAGGCAGGAGTGAGGATGACCCCAGACCCCAGCCCAGGTCAGGCAGTGCCCACACTAGCAGGGTGCAAGGGTGCAGGTGCCCATGGCTGACTATGACTCTCTCTATCTCTGCTGCAGGACCAAAATGGATGGGCACAAGCAAACCAGGACATGGACGGGGTGTATCGAAGACAACTTTCTGATGCAGACATTCCAGGAATGGACATGGGGAGAGGCTCTGTTGGACCTGCTACTCACAAATGAGGAAGAACTATTGGATGATGTAGAGTTCAAGGGTAGCCTTGCCTGCAGTGACCAGGACACTGTGGAGCTCAAGATCTACAGAGGACTGAGCAAGTCAAACAGGACTGCTACGTCCCCCACTCCAGAAGAGCACATCTCAGTCTCATCAGGGCCCTACCTGCTTGGCAGGGTGCCATGGGAAACTGTCCTGGAGCTCAGAGGGTCCCAGCAGAGCTGGCTGCCCTTCAAGGACAGCCCTGTCAGAGCACAAAGATGGTCCTCTGCCATGTGGAGGAAAAAGCACAGCTGGAGGGGAAAGCTGCAAAGAGGGTGAAGGGAACCAAGAAAAGAATCTTGGAGCCTATTGGCAGCAAAAGGAAGGGTCAGCCAATTAGAGTTCATTGCTTAGTACGGAGAGGGACCTGGTGAAAAATGGTAGGAGAAAGGCTGATGTACTCAGTGCCTTATTCTCCTCAGTTTTTTCTCATATGGCTTCTCCTCAGGCCTATCACACCCCTGAACCTCCCCACAGATGCTATGGGAATAAAGCAGTACCCACAGTAGAAGAAGGAATAGAGAAGCTCTTACTACCATTTGGATATGCACATGTTCAAGGGCTCACTTCCAGACCCATTCAAGTGTGTTCAAGGAGCTGACTGGACTCAGTCCCTGAAAGGTAGAGGCAGCAAATACTCTCAGAAATCTCGTCTATACTCATTAAGGGCCAGAAGGGAACTGGGAGCAGCTCACATGGGAGTTCTGAGGGTAAATCGTGCCTCACCACCCTCAATACTTTCTATGAGGCGGTGACTGGCGCTATATGGAAGGGGAGGGACACTGGCTCTGGTGTACCTTGACTTTCACAAGACTTTGACATACCTTCACGGGTGCACACACACGCACACCTATAAGCACACAGAGATCTGAACACTCACAGGCAAAAACACACTGAACGTCTGTTATTTGGAGCTCAGATCCAACTTGCAGGCAGTGCAGTTGAGGGCTTTCCCCCTTCCCTTTAGTGACCTCAGTGAGATCAGTGCCAGGGAGCTCTGCTGGGAGAGCTCAGCCAGGGCTGATTCTCCTCTCCATGAAGCTTCTTCTGAGCTGATGCCCTAGTGCATCTGGGGGTGGCCAATCTCACTGCTCTCTCATGCGGTAACAGGCACTGTGGACACAGGAAGGAGAGCGGATGTGTGTATCTAGAGCACAACAAGACCTTTGGCAGCGTCTCTACTGTCATTACAAAACATGAGATGAATGGGTTCAGTGAAAGGAGGATAAGTAGGGCAAAAAATTGCGTGGACTACCAGGCTCAGAGAGTTGTGACCACAGTGCAAAGCCCAACTGGCTGACACACATCAGTGAGGTCTAATATTAGGGATCAGTAGTGACACCAATACTGTTTGAGGTTTTCGTGAATGCCATTAGTGACAGGAAGTCTGTGGATAACAACCAGCAAGGGGAATGGGAAGTAACTGTGAGACACGGCTTTTGTTCAAAGAACCTGGACAGGCTGAAGAAATGGGCTGACTGGAACCTCATGAATGCCAAAAAGAGAAAGGGCAAGGTTTTGCATATGACAGAGAGATCAGTCCCTGCAGTCATGCAGGCTGGGGCTGGCTGCCGGGGAAACAGATCAAGAGAAAATGAGATGGGGTTTTAGGACACACTTAGCTGAACATAAGGCAGCAGTGTGCCCTTGCAGTAATTAGGACCAACTGTATCCTGAGCTGTATTATTCAAATTGTTGACAGCAGGTGCTGGAAAATGATCCTGCCCCTCTGTCCCATCACAGACCACATCTGGGGTACTGCATCCAGGCTGGTGGTCTGTGCTCCAAGAGGAGTAGTGACATCCTGAAGGGAGTTCAACAAAGTCCACCGTATAAATTAGGGGCCATGAGAAGGTGAGAGAATTGGATCTGTTCACCTTAGTGATGTCTCAGGGGAGAATTTCCTGTTTTCCACAATGACTTGTTCAGAGGAAAACAAGAAGATGGACCTAATCCACGGAACTGCCCAGGAAGCAGGGGAAATGTCCGGTAATGGGATCTCTTGTAGATGACCTCTGCAGGTCAATTCTCACGTACATTCTAAATCTGGGTCCCCCTCCCTGCCCTCCATGACGTCTACACAACCAAGGGCACATCGGACCTCACACTCCCTCTGCCACAAATCAGCTTTCAGTCATAGTGCTGGAAGTACACAGAGGCAGCTGAAGGGAGGCTCTCAGCCTCCTCACTGCCAACCGCAGGAAAGCAGTGGCTGCTGTTTCCAGCCCCTGAGCTCGGAGACAGCTCTGGGAAGCTGATCCATCTCCTGAGTCAACGCTCTGCAGCTTCCCCAGGCTGCAGCTGGTGCAGTGTGGGTTTCTTCTTGCCCGAGGATGGACAGAATGCTTTTCCCAGGAGCCAAAGTTGTGGCTGTGCAGAGCCGTGGAGTCCTGTGAGCGGGCGACACACCGAGCGGCGCCGGCGCAGGACTCAGGTCCGGGGCGGAGCTGGTGGAGAGGAGAGGAGAGGAGAGGAGAGGAGAGGAGAGGAGAGGAGAGGAGAGGAGAGGAGAGGAGAGGAGAGGAGAGGAGAGGAGAGGAGAGGAGAGGAGAGGAGAGGAGAGGAGAGGAGAGGAGAGGAGAGGAGAGGAGAGGAGAGGGAAGAGGAAGACGAGAGGGAAGAGGAAGAGGAGAAGGAGGAGAGGAGGAGGTGGTGGCGGAGCAGAGAGCCGTGGCTGGCGAGGGGCAGCGAGGCGCGGGCGGCGGAGCGGCGGGATGCGGCGGTGCCGGGGCGCAGGGCTGCCGGGACTGGTCGCGGTGCTCCTGGGTGCGTCGGGCTGGCGGGGCTGGATGGGGGCCGGGGCTGAGCCTGGGGTGGCTCCTGCAGGTCCCTCCATGCTGTCGTCCCCTCAGGTTTTTTCACGGATATCTGGCCGTAACCAGCCCCCTTTCCATTCCACATTCCCTCTAGAAAACGAATTGCTATATTCTTTGTCCAACACTCCCCGTTTCCCCTCTTTCCTCTGAGTCTTTCCTTATAACTCATGAAGTCATTTCTTCAGCATGATACTTTACTTTTATCATTCCTTTGCCCCCATTTTTTGCTTTTTTAATTATTCTACTCTTCCACCCATCATTCACGCATTCATCTCTCCACCAACTATTAATGGACATTTCTGTTACAGCACATGTTGACAGCTTCTGTAAGCTTTTCTCCTTATCATCTCTCCATGTTCCTGACTTCTGTGGGATTTGTCCTGGGAAACAGCAGGCAGAGCTGTGCAGTTTATCAGGTGTATTTCTTATTTTTCTCCCCGGCAGTGGCTGTGGGCAAAGCGCAGGTGCAGCAGGACCCGTCGGCAGAGACCATCGAGGGCGCAGAAATCAGCATCAACTGCTCACATCCCAGCATAAAGACAGGCGACTACATCTACTGGTACCGTCAGCTCCTGGACCGAGCTCCCGAACTCCTCGTGTGGGGTGTTAAAGCATCCAAGGTGATGTCGGCCCCACCAGGACGGCTGTCGGTGGCGGCAGACCGCCGGTCCAGCGCCCTGTGGCTCTCCCGGCCCCGGCGCGGGGACGCGGCGGTGTATTACTGCGCCGTGGGAGACACGGGGAGAGGAGCCGGGGTTGCGGCCGCGCACGAACCGCCGCGGGCGGGGCCGGGCGGGTGTGGGGAGAGATGGGAGAGCCCCTGACCGGACCCGCCAGGGGGCGCCGCTGCTCTGCCCGCGGGGGCCGCCCGGCCCCGCCTGATCCCGGGGCGGTTCCCCGCCCCGACCGCTCCGGCTTCAGCATCTCTTGGTCCTCCTTGCAGTCGCTGCCTTGGTTCAGGACCTCTTCTCATCGATGGTTGCTGCGGGTCTGTGCTCCTGAAGGCAGCAAAGAGCTGTGCTTGTGCAGCGCTACATGTGGAGTCTGAGACGATCTGTGCAAGGCAGGGAGGGGAGTAGGGTGCTTTCCACAAGGCTCTCTTGCTTCCCCAGAAACGGCTCAGAGCTTTCTGGGAAACGTGGCATCCTTTGGCCTGTCTGTAAAGACCTGCAGCGTTGTCTCAGAAATGCATCGCAGAGGTCACCGTTTCCCCTCCAGCCCATGGAAGCCTGGTCCTCCTCTTGCCTCTGTCCTCCTCCCACCTAGAATGCTGAGCTCTTTTTGCCTTTTAGGAAGGCAAAGTGACAGCTGTAGGTCCTTCACACGGGGACATGGCACAGGGAGATCATGGTGTCTCAGCAAACTGACCCCAAGTCCTTCAAGGAGATGCTCAGCGTAGTGGGTGTCTCATCAGCGCTTATCTCCCTTGTGAAAACACACCAACAGATCCCGTCCAGTGTTTTTTCCCTTCCCGAGGATACACACAAGGATCTCAAACCTACGTATGGAGAAACACTCATAGGATCCTTGGGCATTCACATGGTGCAATTAGGAATGATGCAATGAAGAAACCAATGCCCTGAGGAGTTTTCAGAGTTGCAGTGGGAGTCAGCCCGTACATGGCAAAGACCCATTCCAACAAACCAGAAATGTTTGTCAGAGCTCTGCCATGTTCTCTTTACTGTGGTTTGCCACCTGCTCCTCAGCCCTGGCAGGGTCAGGCTTTCATCTGCACTCAAGTGGTTACCTTGCCTTGCAGCTGTGATTGATTTTATTTCTCCAACACCAACAGACACAAGGGATTTATCCCAGGACATCTCTGGTTCCTCTCTCTAGGCTGGGTAGCTGATTCTTTCCGGACATGACAAAGCTGTTCCAAACAGAGCAGTACGTTGCCCTGAATGAAGCACAAATATAGCAAAACATGGTGAACCCAAAGTGGCATGTGACTTAGTCTTCTCCATGGGTCTCCTAACAGTGGTGGGAATGGGTTCATCCTTGTCACTGTGTGGAGTGAGCAGTCCCTGTAGTTCTAATCTAATTCTTCCTTGGCAGACTTTCCTTCCTGGAGATCTCCTGCACCACCACCCTTGTCCTCAAAATGCTGGAGAATTTTTCTGGCACCAGGCCTACCATTTCAGATTCCTGCTGTCATTTTTCCATGTCTTCATGAGCATGACTGAGTTTATGACCCTCTCAACCATGTTCTTTGATCGTTATATCACAATACGCAAATACTCTGTAAAACACTCTATCATGACAAAGAAAGTCTACTTCCTGCTGGTGCTGGGAGCATGGGCAGTGGGCTTTGTGCTCATCTTCTCCCAGGTGGCTCTGCTTTTGAAGCGTCCTTTCTGTACCAAGAACATTGTTGACTATTTCTACCATGCTGTCAGGCCAGGATGGGCATGGCAAATTGGGTCTGGGTCAACCCTGACTGGATGCCAGGTGCCCACCAAGCTGCTCTACCACTCCCCCACCATCAGCTGGACAGGGGGAGAAAATACAAAGAAACGCTCACGGATCAATATAAGGACATGGAGATCACTCATCAATTTCTATTACAGGCAGAACAGTCGACTCGGGGAAATCAGTTGAATTTATTACCAATGAAATGAGAGTAGGATAATAAGAAAGAAGAACCAATCTCAAACACCTTCCTCCCGTCCCTCCCTTCTTCCAGTCATTTCCCTATGTGCACTGTGGGGAGTTCCTCTCCTCCCACAGAGTGTAGGGTTTTGTTTGGGCAGGACCAGATCCTCTGGTGCCAGGGAGTCAAGTGGTTTCTGTCAACCCACCACACCTGTGCTGGGACAAGTGTTCCACAAGCAGAGCTGTAGCCTGGCCTGGCTCAGGGGTGCTGGAGTTGCTGGGCAGCTGAGTGCCCGTGGGGGATGTCCCAGCGTGCACTCTGTGGTTGGGCTGGTGTCTGCAGGTTCCACTGTATCCCCAGGGCAGGATTGGTGCTGTGCCCTGGGGCTGCCTGTGGGGCAGGGAGAGGGTGGAGGACTCTGGGAGTCCCAGGCAGGGTGAGGAGCTGGATTGCCCAGATGCTGGCACTTCACCCCAGTGGTAGTGATGCAGGTCTGGTGTGGGAGGAGGGGAGGTCCTTTTCTCTGGAGATGGCAAGAATGTGTCCTGTGGCCAAAGAGATGGAGAGGGTCAGTGTCTCTGCCCCAGGTCTCAAGCAGGAGGAATGTGCATGGAACTTTGCCTAATCTGTTGGGTCCTCTGTGCCTGAACCCCTCTTTTGAGCTTTGCAAGCTGTGGGACCCTGAAGACCCAACTTTCTGTAGGGACACCGTCTGTAAGCTGTGGAAGGCTGCTGAAAATTGGTGATTTGCTTCAGGAATGCTCAAGGGACAGATGTTTTGTGTCACTGAGACCTGCAGAGCTTGGCTTACAGAGTCCTTATCAACCCTGTTTGCAAGGGAAATGACATCAATAGCTGAAAACCTCTGTCACCCCACTTCATCATTAATCAGTGTGCTGTTTTGCCTCAAAGAGAATTAATTTTCTTCATGCCATTAGAACACTTTCTTTTTCTGTAGCCAGCATGGTCATGTGGATTTAGTTTGAGAACAAGAAGATAACACCCCAGGACAGAGTTAAAGTTTTTTAATTGTTATCTGGGAGCCAAGGACTTTCAGAGCACTCTTTCTCCTTTTGTGGGGCAGCTGGGAAGGGGGACATAGATGGGCCAGACCTTGACTGACACCCAGGCTGATCAGTAAGAATATTCCATGCCATTAACATTGTGCTTCATATTTAAGGATGGTTGGGATCTTCCAGCTAGGTTTTGGGTTGGAGTCAGGATGGATGGGGATGAAGACCTGTTATGGTTCTGCTCTGTTTTAGTGGAGTGCTATTCATGAGTTCCTTTAGTTCAAAATTTGGCCATCCTGACATTTTGCAGTAGCCTCTGGGCCTTTCTGCCTTTTTTTTCTCTTTCGTCTCTGGGATCGGCTGTTTGGGACTAAAGTATTGCTTCCTGGGAATGGCTGTGCAGTGCAGAGTTTGTGAGGGATTACATTGAGTACCTTTATTTTCCATTTCCATTTTATATATAGTACTATTAGTAGCAGTCTATTAAAGTTATTTTATTAAACTGTGTTTAAATCAGTCCGTGAGTTTCTCCCTTCTCTTTTGATTCTCTACCCTGTTCGCAGTGGGGAGGTGGGGGAGTGAGCAAGTGGCTATTGTGGTTATATTGCTGGTTTGGGTTAAATCGTGACAGTCAGGCAAGAGCAGGTGATGTTGATGAAGGACTTTGGAAACTGTCCCTCCACAAGAAAAGGATCTCTGCCAGTGTTTGAACTTTCCAGTTGGGAAAAGGGCAATATCCACAGCCCCCTATGTGGATGGGTGCATGGCTGGCTGGCTGACTGGGTGGATGGGTGGATGGACAGATGTGTTCTGCTCATCACACTGACCCTGGCTGAGGCCTCAGATGTTCTTTTGATCAAATCAGTGCCCAGTAGCATTGGTCAAACAAGAGGGATGGTTGTGAATGAACGTTGCCTACCACAGCCAGCTCACAGGTGTTCCATTGCCACCTGCACTTCTCAAGGGGTCTAGGATGATCAGCTCCTGCACAGAGCTTTTAGAGAGCAGAGCAGGTCCTGACATAGCAGTACCTTGGGGGCCCTGGTCTCGAGGAAAGCTGCTCCATCCACTCTTGGGGATGAGCAGACACCACAGAGCAGTGATGGACCTGTGGGTGCTGGTCACTGTCCTTGGACTGTCCTGGCCCATGGGGTGTTGGGCTTCCAGGGCCTCCAGTGTGTGACCCAGTGTGCTTAATCCCGATACTGATCTGTGAATGGTGTCAGCCTTGCATGCCTGCCCAGTCCTGGGCCCTGTCAGGTTCTGTAGGGGTGGTGGTAGGGCTGCAGGGGGGAACCAATCCCTGCTGCCGGTGCCCATGTGTGCTGGCCATGGCCCTCAATCAATTGAGGAGGTGAGGCCGTGGGGCATCCCTGAGGATATTCCATCCATCCACACTCCTGCTGTCCCCTGGGGACACCTTTTGTCCTCTCCTCCTTCCCTAGCACAGCAGTGACCAGAGCAAGAGGTGTCCCATGCCCAGAAGCCTGCAGTGTCTTGCCTCCTTTGCCTCCCACAGAGTTGTAGCTTCTCAACTGAGGATAACAGAGGTTGTGCTTCTTGTTTGCAGGAACTCTGGGTGTATGTTTGGGTCAAAACACTGCAAGGTGAGGGCTGATGGCCACTTGCTCTGTGGTGGCTGGGTTGTTTTCCATACTGTCACGGGATAGTGCCCCAAAACGGTCCAGTGCACTGGGTCTCAGTAGCTCATTTTCCCTGAGCAGCTTGGGAGGGTGCATATGGAGGAAAGTCCCACTCAGAGGCCCAGGCTGGGATGCAGAAATCTTTAAAGAGTCTAAAGAGGGAACTGGGGCCCTAGATGCAAGGATCACCAGGGACAAGTGAGAGTCTGCACCCCTTTGCCATTTTAAAGTTCACACAGAGTATCTGACTGCATTTCACAAAGAGTGAAGGCTGGATTTGGAGAGCCTTGCAGCTAGGGGAGCAGAAGAAAAGGAAGGAAGGGAAAAAGGAAGAGAGGAAGAAAGGAAGAGAAAGACAGGAAGAAAGGAAGAAAGAAAAATTTGATAAGGAAACATGAGCCATGTTCATGGATTCATTCTTTGTCCAGCACCATGTCTGTACTTCCTGGGGAGCCTTCCCAAGGGCCACGTCCAGTAGCTTTTGCAGGGGAGGCACTTTCTGCCACAATAACGAGTGAAAATGCCAGAGAGGTCACAGCAGCCAGAGTTGATGGGCACTCCATCACAGCTGAGGATTCTGCCAACAGCAGCAGAGGTGGAGGAGCCCACAACGGTGTTCTGTGGGAAGAAGCTGAGGATGGGGCCAGGCAGGGTCACCACCACAGGGGAGGGCTCAATGACAACGGTGGAGTTCTGGCTCTGCCTGACATATGGCTCATTGCGGCTGTTGGCCAGTGGGATTGGGCTGCAGGGCTGGCAGGGCAGGCACTGGTCATAGCAGGACATGCTCTAAGGCTCTGGATGTGCAGGGATGAAGCAGAGCACAAAGGTGGGTGAAGAGCAGCATGCTTACACTGTCACAAAGGAACCAAGGTCACTACTGAATGGGGACGTGGAAGCAGTGCCAGGGACACAGAGTCTTCATTGATTCAGCCTGCCATGTCTCTACAAAGAGCAGGGAACCTCTCTTCCAGTGAATAAACCAAAAGACCCAAGCTCTTTGAGCAGACATTCTCCACGTTTGCCACTCCCATGGCAAGGAGCTCCAGGACCAAGAAGTGAACAAAGCCAAGTTCAGCTAAGAGGTGTATTGAGGAAAGATCTGACTTTGGAAGAGGAAAAGAGACTTCAGACCCACCTGGCACCCAAACAGAAGGAGGCAAGAGAAGTGGATGAGAGAGCAGGCAGGGCCTTGTCTGCCTTTTATACCTGCCCTACATTGCCGCAAGGCAAGAGGCACTCTTGCAGGGGTAACAATTTTCTGACAAGCTCATCTTGAATGCAAACCATCACAGGTAATGAGATGGGTGGTGCTTTGGTTTCTTGCACTGCTGCCTTTTCATATCCAGGTTTGTGTCATACCCCTTCCACAATGAAGGCTTCTTCTAATCCCTGAGATGAAAAGCCCCCAGGATTTCTAGGGTAGTAATGAAGCGGTGCAGGCACAAGACTCAGCTCAAGTGCTGCATTTGTCTGAAGCAGACAAATGTTGTCATTCTGGGACACCCTGTTATGACTGAAGTGTCGCTCTCCAGAAGAAGCTCCAGGGATCCTCAGCTGGATCCCCAGATGCTCCTGTGCATAAGGACCCACCATATCCATCTCTTTCCCTCCCTCCTCAGCTCACCCCCAATGCTCACTTTTTTCCTCCCCAGGTGTGTGCATTATGCTGCTGGTTTTGACCCATCCTGCCCAGCACTGCCCTCAGGACAAATTATTGGACTGTTTTGACTGATCTCCTCTCTGTGCAGTCTGTGAGTACACAGACAATGCCATGGGCTTGCCTGGGGCCTTGTCCTTCCCCAGAATGCTCTAGCGTTGCTGTGGTTCCCCCCAGGTGTCCTCAATAGAATCTACAGTTTCTTGTGTTGTTACATGTATTCTTGTCTTGTGTGCTATTGTGAGCAGCTCTTTTTGTGTGAATTCACTTGAGAGCACAAATTTGTGCGTGATTCCACACCTGTGTGTATGAGCCTGTGTGCGTGTGTCCTTGTCACTCATCAGGAAGAAATGAGGCGCTCACAGCAGGGACACTCTCTATTGCTTTGTTCATGAGCAACATGTGTCCAGGGTCAAAAGGAGCCCAAGTGCACTTCAATGGCATGAAACTGCTAGAGATCTGACCATGCAAGAGGCGCTGAAATGCAGCACCTGTCTCCTGAGCCCTCCTTTTCCTGCTCCTCCAAACTTGCCCTCCTCTACTGTTGATTTCCAGCCACAACAATGATGGTTTCGCTCCAGTTTAGATCCTTCATTTAATTACAAGTTACAGTATTTGAAATGCCTCAGCACAGTGGGAAGTCCCCTCCACATCTCCCTCCATGTGAGGGCACAGCCACAAGACAGCTGAGGAGGGTGGGGATTGCTTTATGGGCAAGGACAAAGACTGAGAAATCCTGCACAACCATGTGCTGGCCATCCCTGAGTGGATGTGCTTCCAATGCATTGCTGAATGTGTCTGGCACGGCACAGAGCCCACGCTTGTGTCCAGGACAATGTCAAAGGTACTTGTGCAGCCCATGGATTAGGTGTTGTGCCATGTAGGGACTATGACCTTGGATGAGACAGGTATTGAATGAAGAGAACATGGACTCTACTGTCGCTGTGCTGTGAGTGGAAGGAAAGACCCCGTGGCTTGCACAGGAAAGACAAAGAACTGATAACTGCTTTGGACTTCAGCACCCAGGACCACCATGTCCCGCACTGGAATCTCAGTCTGAGTGCGCAGCAACTGTCCGTGGAAGGGAAGAGACTTTGGCTTTGAGGACACATCCTCCAAAGCCTGGTATTTTCCCACAGGGGTGAACAGAAGAGACCCTCTTTCCAAGAAGGGCTCTGCATAGTGAATAAAGTTCCTGAGCCCATCTCCCCTCCTGAATGTTTGTCTGCCTGAGCTAAGGTCCAACTTGGAGACAGCACAATCGAGAGGTTCCCTCCTTCCCTCCAGTGACCGCAGTGAGACCAGTGCCAGGGAGTTCTGCTGGCAAACCCAGGGCTGATTCTCCTCTCTGTGGAGCTGCCTCTGAGCTGAAGATTTAGTGTAGCCAAGGGCCAACCTCATCGATTTCTCATGGTGTAACCAACACTGTAGAGAAGGGAAGTGCAGGGGAGGTGTGTACCTGCAGTTTGAAAGGACCTTTGACACCCTCTTCTGTACATGTGGAGCATGAATGTCTTCATTAAGGAGCTGATAAGTTGTGTTAAAATGAAGAATGTGTCTGTCTGGCACCTCATGAAGCTCAAGAAGAGCAAGGGCAAGGTTTTTTTCTGGGGTAGAAACCAGACCATGCAGTAACAGATGTTGGGGTGTCACTGCTAGGAAGCAGATCCACAGAAGACAATGTGTGTTTTTAGGAGACACTTAGCTGAACACAAGACAGCATGTGCCCTTGCAGCCAAGACCAACCACATCCTGAGCTCTGACAGCCCAAGTATTGGTAGCAAGTGCAGGAAAGTGTCCCTACCTCTCTGTCCATTTGAGAACCCACCTGGAGTGCTGCTGCCAGGCTGGGGCTTCCCAGTCAAAGAAGGTTATCGACGTATAGAAAGGAGTCCAACAAAGGCCACCAAGGGGCATAGTGTGCTGCCAAACCTCACAACTGAGGAGAGGCTGAGAGAACTGGGTCTGCCCATCTTGGAGATGTCTCATGTAAGACCTTCTTGCTCTCTACAACTTCTTCATCAGAAGATGGAGAGAAGATGGACCAAGACTCAGAAGTGCACATCAAGAAGAGTAGAGGCAATGGACCAGTAAATGAGATGTGAAGAAGTTTGCCTAAGCAATAGGCTGAAAGAAAAAAGAACTGGAACGGGATTCTCAGTGAGGTTGTGCAATCTCCCTCCTTAGAGGTGTTCAAGGCTGGAATGAATGTGGCCTTGAACAACTTGGTCTAAAGGAACCTTTTCCACCAGAGGGCCAACCTATATGACCCCTGGAAGTCCATTATCACTTACATTCTCACTGTATAACTCCCACCTTACCCCTGTTCTCCCTGACCCCTGCACACTCACATTTCTCCTCACACTCCCTCTGCCACAACACAACTTTCAGGCATTGTACTGGGACTACACAAAGGCGGATGGAAGGAGACTCTCAGCCTCCTTGCTGCCAACCGCAAGAAACCAGTGGCTGCTATTTCCAGCTCCTGAGCTCAGAGACAGCTCTGGGAAGCTGGTCCATCTCCTGCGTCAGGGCCCTGCTGTTCCCCAGGCTGCAGCCGGCACGGTGTGGGATTCTTCTTGCTGGAGGAGGGGCAGAGTCCATTTCCCAGAAGCCAAAATTCTGGCCGTGCAGAGCCCCGGAGCCCGGAAGAGAGGAGAGATAGGAGAGGCGAGGCGAGGAGAGGAGGACGAAGGGGAGGAGGACGGGGAGGAGGGGGAGGAGGAGGCGGCGCGTCCGGAGCAGAGAGCCGGGGCTGGCGGGGGGCAGCCAGGCGCAGGCGGCGGAGCGGCGGGATGCGGCGGTGCCGGGGCGCAGGGCTGGCGGGACTGGCCGCGGTGCTCCTGGGTGCGCGGGGCTGGCGGGGCTGGGTGGCCGCCCAGACTTTGCCCGGTGTATTCCCTTGGGACCCACCACAAACTCTTCCTTCTCCTTTTGTCTCTGTCCTCTCTCGTTCCCCTTCAACAGCTCTTTTGAGTCGCTTCTGGGTAGTCTCCCTCTTTTCCATTGTCTCTGTGATTACAAGACTGCTTGCAGGTATACCTATCTTTCCATACACGCACTATTTTCTCTGTAAATTCAACACTTCTTATTTACCCGATTTCAGCCCACTTTCATTTTAACACTCACTCTTGCTCTCCACTCTTCCTACCTTCACTCATCTCTCCGCTCCTCTTTCTACCTATCTCTCCAGGCCGTTTCCATCAGTAACCACTCTTCCTACTCTCTGAAGACCCCTCTGCTCTCTCACTCTGAGAGTTTGCTTTCCTGCACCTCTCCATTATTCAAATACATAATCTAATCCCCTTATGCTTTCAACATATATTTTTTCGGAATTCAGCCCTCCGTACTTCACTGCAACACACCCATTCTCATCCCCTCTTCATCCATCCATCCATTAATCTGACTTTCTTTCTGTGTCACAATACATCAGTTCCAAAATCCCCCCAAACTTCTTCTCTCGCTCCACACACATCCAGCACATGACCACTCTCCATCCCTGTTCATGGGTACATCTTCCCATCCTTTCTTGTCCAACTCCTTCTCACTGCCAGTCTACCTAACAATTTCTTGTGGAAAATCCGAGTTGGGAGAATTTTGATGATCATTGGTCTTTTTTTCCTTCTTTCTCTGCAGTGACTGTGGGCAGAGCCCAGGTGCAGCAGGAGCCCTCGGCAGAGACCACCGAGGGCACCGGTATCAGCATCAGCTGCTCACATCCCAACATACAATCGTACTACTACATCGCCTGGTACCGTCAGCTACCGGGCCGACGTCCCGAATTCCTCGTGAACAGTCCTAGAGGCTCCTGTCGGACCCGCCGGGCCGGCTGTCGGTGGCGGCAGACCGCCGGTCCAGCGCCCTGTGGCTCTCCCGGCCCCGGCGCGGGGACGCGGCGGTGTATTACTGCGCCTTGGATGACACGGGGAGAGGAGCCGGGGCTGCGGCCGGGCACGAACCGCCGCGGGCGGGGTCGGGTGGGTGGGGGGAGCGGGTGAACCACCCCGGTCGGATCCCCCAGGGGGCGCTGCCGCTCCGCCCGCCGGTGCCGCCTTCTCCCGCCCGGCCCCGGGACGGTTCCGTCGCCCGAGCGGCACCGGCACCGGCTTCAGCATCAACATCGGCATCGCCATTGACATTTCCGTTGCCACTCCCCGCGGGACGGAGACAGAAATACCCCGTCACAGCAGGGTGGAATCGCGATCGAAGCAGTGGCGGTGGCCGGCGGTGGCCGGGAAACAGCGACTGCACCCGCCGACTCCCGGCGAGGAGCAGCGACTTTCTGCTCTGCACAGGGAGGCGGGCATCAGAGATCCTCCTGCCCACGGGCAGCTGCACAGCCCTCGCTCCTGCTGCACCGACCGTCCCATGGAACAGATGGGAGCTCTTCTTGGGATTTTGGTTTTCCCCACCAGCACAGCCAAGGGATCCCTGAGCAGGTGCTTTCCTCTGCCCTGTAAACACAGGGACTCCCCTGCTAAAGTGCTAATGCAAAATTCGACTTGGAAAAAAACAACCAGAAGGGGTTTAATTTTTGCTACTTTGTTAAAGCTCAGATATGCAATTTAAAACTGTGTCCTCCAGCTACCACATGTGTAGGGGAAGGGTCAAAGGAGGAGGAAAGAGAAGGCTGGGGAGGAACAAGGGGACTGAATAGAAAGGAGGAAGAAAATAGAAGTCGGTACCTGCACGTGAGGCAGGACTGCTCAGTGCATTTGTTGGGATGATCCCTATGCCTGACCACTACAGCTCCCCCGCTTTCTTATTAAATCCTTTCTTAACCATCCTTCTGTGTAACGTCCCCTGTTTGAGTGCCAGCAGTTGGGGAGAGTGGTGTGAAAGAGAGAACTGGGTGCCAGTAACTGGATGGACCGTGCTGTGTGCAGCAAGACCTCCAGCCAGCAGCTGGTGAAGAGACCTCTGCTCACAGGGTCTGTCAGTCTCTGTGTCAGCAACTGGAGGGACAACATCACACATGCATGTGTGAGAAGTCATTGGAGGGATCTCAGTGGTTTTTGGTGTTCTTTCTGAATTTAAGTTGATGCTCACGTGTGTTTGTGGAATTTTTTGCCATATTGCAAAGTTGCTTGCCCAGTGAGCAGGAGGAAAAGTTGTATCTAAAGCCAAAGCCAGCGGTGGGTAAGGTGGCCCAAGGCCAGCACATGACTGCTCAACAGACTGATGCTACCAAGCTGTGGTAATGTTTGAGGGATCCAAGAGTGTGGAAATAACTGTGAGACGAGTGGGTGATTGTGTGCATCTCTTTGTCAGTGAACATCAGACTGGCCATGCCAGGGAGAAGGGGGAGCCCCAGGTGCTGGGTCAGAGGGCCCTGGCTCTGGGCAGGGCTATGAGATGGGCTGAGGGCCCATGGCGATATTTGAGGGGTGCAGGAGTGCGGCTGTGCTGGTGACTCCAGAGGGTGAGGGGGTGTGTGTTTGCGCTATGGAAATGTATGAGCCAGGCATCATGGAGACAGTCCAATAAAGGGACACTGAAATGATGAAGAGACTGAAGCATCCCTGACATGGTGATAGACCGAGAAGCCTGGGACTGCTCAGCACAGAGAAATCTCACGGAGATCTCATCAGTGTCTACAAATATCTGAAGGGAGGTTGTGAAGAACACAAAGCCAGGGTCTTCCCCATGGTGTCCAGTGACAGGACAAGAGGCACTTGGCACAAAGGGAAACAGTGGAGACTCTGTCTGGACACCAGGAAACACTGTTTCACTGTGAGGGTGAGTGAGCTCTGGCACAGGATGTCCAGAGTGGTTATGGAGTCTCCATCCTTGGAGAGCTTGCCTTCTTCAGTATCCCAAAGAGAAGCTGAGAAGAGAAAGATTTTTGGTGCTTCTAACACTTGACTGCAGGATGAGGAGCCAGATGGAGCCAAACTCTGCTTGAGCACATCGCAAAAGGCAATGGACCTGGTTGGGAACAGGGAAAACTCCTCCTAGAAACTTGGAACTGTGATTTTTTAATGATAAAGGTGGAGCATGGGTGGAGATGGATCTCAGTTAGAATGAGACTCTGACTCCACAGAATGTTGATTAAAATACTGGAGATAAAACAAGAGTGTAAAAGGAGATGGCACAGGTGATGCAATGCCCTTTCAATTGTGGGATCCCTGAGTTATGGAGCATAATGTGGAGCTCAAACTGGGTTTTAGCACATAGTGCAAATCCCAGCCATGCAGAGATTTGCTGGTACTGTCATCTTTTCAGTTTTCATGGGACATTCTTAGAAATACACCACTCCTAATTTCTAGTGTTGAGTGAAAGGACATTTATATGAAAGACCAGTGCATCAATCCCAGATCAACACAAGGATGTGTTTGTGGCAACATTGCCAAATTCGTCAGGTGATCTATACAGCTCAGCACAACACAGGCCTATGCCTGCTCAGGTCAGGTTAACTTAACGATAATGAGCAGTTTGTTAGCTCTGCCATTACTGGTGCCTGGTATCATTTGGAAAGTGAATGGGAGTAGGGGTCCCCACCTGCAGTACCCCCACCCCTTCACATGCCCTTTCAGCTCTGGGGTGCAAGGCTACCCCATTCCCAGCCCTCACAGTGCAGCACTCCAATGGGTGCCCCATGTGCTCCCTGGGAATCGGGGGTGACCTACTGGTCCCTCACCCTGTTCCCTGGTGAGCCCTCACCCTTTTCCCTAGACTAGGAGTACATTGTCCTTGTCACCTCTGAGTTTGTGGAACCCAGCAACCCCACTAGAGCCAGGTTCCTCTCTCACACTGTGGATTTTCCCAGCAGAAACAGGACACGGCCAGAACCCCTGGGCAACTCCACAGCAAAATAATCTCCTGGTTTGGAGGATTTGGGGGAGAGGTGTTGTACCCAGGTAGCTGAGGAAAGAAAGGGGAGAAGAGAGAGAAACAGAAGAGACTTCTGTTCCCAAAGGAAATAACAGTGTTGCCAGACAGCTGAGGATCCCAGAGGAAGATGTGAAACCTCCATGGGGAAAGAAACCTCTGATCTCCTAAATGACTCAGAAGTGTTTGTGCAGAATTGCAGGCGATTCCAGTTGGGGCTTTGAGAATTCCGCTGTGAGCTGACTGGGAACAGCCCCTTCCCAGGACTGGGGCTCTCAGAGTGCCCAGGACCCCTCATTGTGGAAATGCTGACAAAGTCTTTGGCTGAGGGAGCCACAGGTGGTGCTGCTGGAGGAGGGAGAAACCCAGAAGGAGCATTTGAGGCACAGGAAGAACAGATCAGTTGTCTTCCCCACTTCTACATTTGCTCCCCCACCAGAGTGGTTTCCGGTAGCTCTGGTATCTCGGGGCTGGGAGGTGCTTTTCTGACTCTCACTCAACAGGCAGGCTGCTCTCAGTATGCACCTCGGGTATCTCGTCCTCACTGCCTTTCTGGGGCAACTGCTGGGTAAGTCCTGGATTTTCCTCAACACATTCTTTCTTCTCCTGTGGAAACCCTCACCAGCCGTATCAGGTCCATATGGGAAAATAATCTTGAATTATAGGAAAAGATTGGGACACATTAGCTCACATTTGTGGTTTTACATTGGCTCTCTCAAGGTGTTTTTACTGTTCAAAAGGGGAGAGATCTCAGACCTCTTCTCCTGCTTTTCTGTTGCCTTCAATCCATCTCTCTCTGTCGCTCTTCTCTGATCCACATGCTGTCTTCATGGGAGATCTCAGCTGTCTCTACACTCTCACATTTCTCCATTTTCAACAGAAATTAGCAGATCTTGTCAAAGCCGCCCCAAGGACTATAAAGCACCCATGAGATTGACATTAATAGGGTTTCCATTCTGCCTCCTGGCTGGCACATCAGCCATGGCTCCCAGTTTTCTCCTTTTTGTTGTTGTCACAGCCAGGGTTCCCTTATTTCAGGCTCAGCATTTTATACACTCAGGGGGTCAGGAGCCCTCTAAGAGGAGAAGTACGGAGAAGAACGATAATTTTTTTTTTCTATACCTCCATGGATGGCTCTGCCTGCTGCAGGGGTGCTGGTACCTAACCATGAAGGTCAGGCATGACAGGCTGTTCCCTGGTCCTCTGGGCAGTGGGAGCAGGGACACAGAACAGCTCTCCTCAGAATCCACACTTGCCTGTGAGCTCCAGCCTCCTGCCCAGAACTACTGTCCACCTCCCTTTCCCCAGGCATAAGGATTTTCCTGTAGGGTAAGGGACAAGGAGTCTGCTTCAGCAGGGTTTTCCATCCATTCTTGATTTGCTTCCCAGAGCCCTTCCCTGCAGAGTTCCTGACCTTCACTTTCTTCCAGGCACCATGGGGCAGGTCACTGTCACCCAGCAAGAAGGACAAGTCACAGTGAAGCAGAGAGACACCTTCCAAACTACCTGCACATACCAGACCTCCAACTTTTATGGCTTGCTCTGGTACCAGCAGAGGAAAGGCCAAGCTCCCCAGCTGGTCTCATATCACACAGGATCTGGCCTCAAGCGCAGCGACCGTTTCAGTACAACTCTGAACACCACGGGGAAATACAGCGTCCTGCAGGTGGAGGAAGTCGAGGTGTCTGACAGTGCCTTGTACCTCTGTGCTGTGCAAGACACCCTGGTGCAGGGAGCTTCCTTGGCTGTGCAAGAATCCCAGGGAGGGAGGGGATGTGTCTGTCCAAGGCTGAGCTTGTGGGATGGGGCCCTGAGCTGTGCCCTGGCGGTGCTGCTTCCCCTGTGCCCCCAGGGATCTGCAGGGGAAGATCCTGTGATGTCATGTTTTCTGTCATCATTTATGCACACATGATATTCAATATTCTCATATCACAGTAGGTGAAGGCAGTATCCTCTCCTTGTCAATGCATGGGAAGCTCCAGTTTCTGGTGAAGTGCAAGCAGCACACACATGAACATTTGTATTGACATATTAACAATTTGTTCATCTGCTCATAACCACAGGAACATCTGTCCTCTGCAACACTATCTGGTTTAGTCTTTTCTTGAGATGGAAAAACCTTAAAACTGGTTCCATTGTAATATTCCCCTCTTGATCTTCAGCCATTGCAGTTGATGTTAAGAGGTGATGTAACTTTTCTTTCCCCTCTTGTGACAGATTCACACCAGCCCCCCACCCAGCCAAACCATCAGCATTTTGGCCCAGGCTCCAGAGGAGGTAGAGGCCTGAGCTGCAGCCAGGCCAATAACTCCTTTTAGGAAACCCACAAGGAAGCAGAATAGCAAACGAACACTGACAAATTGTGGGTGCACGAATCTCATACAGACCTTTCCCACTGTCTGCAATTTGTCCAGGAGTCAACCACCTTATTCTACAAATATGACAGCCTGAGTGAGCCCACTTTGAGCTCTCTCTGCTAAATAAGTTGGCTGTACAGCAAAGGTTTTACTGCTCACAGGTCAGTGGATGGTCACAGTTTAAATTTCTGATTAATCATTTACCTGAAGTAAATGCACACTAAATATAATGAATCATCTAGAAGTATACACTTGTGTTATTTTTTATACACTCCCTGCTTCATGTTACTTAGTAAGCTGAATTTGCTGCATTTCTTAAGCATGAGACATCCATGGGTCTTCATTCCCCTGTTCTCCCTGGGGAGGCAGCAAAAGGCTCAGCCTCATTTCAGCAGGTGTCTCGTCTCTGCCACTGGAACAGGAGGTTGAGGGAAGGTTTCCTCCCCCTCTACTCTGCCCTGATGGGTCCACACCTGGACTAATGTGTCCAATTCTGATTTCCCAGGTTTAAGAAGGACAAGGAATTACTGGAGATAGTCCAGCGGAGGGACACGGAGATGATGAGGGAGCTGGAGCATCTTTTTTATGAGGAGAGACTGTGAGAGCTGTGTCTGTTCAGCCTGGAGAAAACAAGGCTGAGAGGGGATCTTATTCATACTTATAAGTATCTCAAGCCTGGGTGTCAAGATGATTGGGCCAGACTCTTTTAGGTGGTGTTCAATGATGAGAGGCAATGGACACCAACTGAAACACAGGAGGTTCCATCTAAACATGAGGAGAAACTTCTTTACTTTGAGGGTGCCAGAGCCCTGAAACAATCTGCCCTGAGAGGCTGTTGAGTCTCTTTCTCTGGAGATATTCAAAACCCGCTTGGACACAATCCTGTGTGATCTGCTCTGGTGACCATGCTTTAGCAGGTGGGTTGGAGTAGACAATCCCTGCAACCCCAGCCATTCTGTGATTCTGTCATCATCACCCCAAGGAATCTATGTAGACATTCTGTTTTCTAGTGGGAGCTGGTCAGTTCCTTCTGCTCATGTTGTGTAATGAACTGGCACTTGTGATAGCAAGTGTCCTGTGTCTGCTTGATCAGGAATGAACTTCACAGTTCTCTTTCCTTAATGTGTCCCCTTGGAACCTGTATGCCCCAGTCCCCAGGAAGGAGACAGCAGGCAGCCAGTGACCCGAACCCATAGTAGGAGCTCCTGAGCTTCTAAATTTCAGGTATAACTGGGTAGGCTAAGCCGAGAAAGCAAGAGCAGGGAGGCAGAAGTGAGGATGACCCAGACCGAGCCTTGGTCAGGCAGTGCCCACACCAGCAAGGTGCAGGGGTGCAGAAGCCTGTGAGAAGCTTTTATGACCTCATTCTCTGCTGCAGGACAAAAATGGAGGGGCACGAGCAAAGCAGGACATGGATGGGGTGTATGGAGGGCAAATTTTTGATGCAGGCAATTCATGAATGGAACAGGGGAGAGGCTGTGTTGGACATGGTACTCACAAATGAAGAACAACAGTTGGATGATGTAGAGTTCAAGGGCAGCCTTGCCTGCACTGGCCAAAAGGCTGTGGAGCTCAAGATCCTGAGAGCACTGACCAAGACAAACAGGACGACTACTGCCCTGGACTGCAGAAGAGCCCATCAGTCTTGTCTGGGACCTACCTGCTTGGCAGGGTGCAATGGGAAATGGTCCTGTAGCGCAGAGGACACCAGGAGAGCTGGATGCCCCTCAAGAACATCCTCCTCAGAGCACAAGGATGGTCCTCTGCAATGTGGCAGCAGGGTGACACTGTGGGGTGCAGCCACAGCCCCATGGGGACACACATCCCCAAAACCCAGAAACCTACAGGCACAATCCTCCCCACTGCAAGCTGAGCAGATATGAAAGGATTAGGGTTACTTCTGCCCTGGTACCCAGCAGAGCCATAACTTGTTGTTTATGGTGCTGGGCCCACAGGGTTACAAGCAGAACATAAGGATCATGTTTATTTCCACCTGTGCCTGTACCTGTCCCTTTCCCCATGCTGAAGAGGGGACAACCCTTCCCTGGGCTTGTTTGCGGGGAAGGGAGGATGCCACTCTGTGCACCCCCTGCCCCATGGCTCCTCCTCACCATTTTGTGCCCAGACCCCTCTGAGGTGCTGAGTCTGCATCTCACACAGGGCTGCTGCTTCAGCTCCAAACATCCCCATGTTCACTATAAACACAATTGTAACAGCATTAACATAGCATGAGTTTTCCTTATTTTTTCTTTGTTCTACCCTGTGTTTCCTGAAATAAGTTCATTCTTCAGGTGGGCTGGGACATTCAGCTAATTCCTCCTCACTTTCTCAATTCACCAGGAAAACCACCTGGCCAAGTGTCCTATGACAGCCCTCCATGCCTGTGTGTGGGGCCAGCCAGGCATTTGGTCTCTTCTTCACTATCCTTTCTCTACAAAGGCATTTCCCACTGGGACCTGCTGACTACACCAAGTGTTTTGCACCAGGAGCTGCTGCTTTGTTTAGATTCCCTGACTCTCCTTCAATATGAAGCATGATGTTAATGGGATGGAATACTCTTATTGATCAGTTTGGATGTCAGTCAAGCTCTGTCCCATCTATGCCCGCCTTCCTCGATGCCTCACACCTGTGGGCAGAGCACTCAGAATGTCCTTGGCTCTCAGACAAGAGCAATTAAAAATGATAACTCTGTGCTGGGGTTGTTATCTCTTGTTCTCACATCAAGTCCAAATAATGACTGTACTAACTATGAAAAAGAAAGGTTTCTAACTGCATGGAGAAAATTAACGTATTTTCAGTCAAATCAGCACAGCTATGAAGAAAGAGAAGGCAGTAGAGATGATTCTATATCCTTCAGATGCCAGGAGTCCCAAGCTATAATATGTGCTGTCAAACAGGCAGCTCCAATCAGGGCACACCACAACACATGGATCCTGCTCATGGAAGTGTGATTTTTGGTCCATCAAGCCTTTAGAAGATTTCTATAAAATAAAATATCTCTATTCATAATTTCTGCTATGAAACAGGAAAAGTGTTCGCATGAGAACTTCTTACGACATTTTAAACACAGGCAAGGACACCCAGAGAATGTAACCACAGGCACGGAGCAGGAGGTGCCTCCAGGCTCATCAGTTACAATGGACTGGATCAATTTTGCCTCTGGTCGAGGGACCTGTGCAGTGCAACATTGCCCTGAAGGGCAAACTCTGCATATAGCACAGCACAGCAGAGGACAAAGCCTCCACAGTAATCTGTCATATGGATCATTAACTCCTTGATGTTCGGGGATCTCTGGTTGAGGGTGATGGCACCCTGACAGTTGTTTTCATCATGAGGACAAATATCAGCTCTCGGACCTGCTCAGAGCAGCTTTCACATCCTTGTTTCTTGGGGTCTACATCAAGGGGTTGGGCAGGGGATTAAGAACCCTGTAAAGAATGGCCACTGCTCTGCCTGGTTCAAGGCAGCTTCCATGTAGGTGAACAAATATGGGCCATAGAAACAGGCCACAGCAATGAAATGAGAAGCTCAGTGCCTGCATTCTGCAAAGCAGAGCCACAGGGTAATTTAAATCACCATTAAATAAAACAGCCTCAGGCAACAAGGACCACAACTTGAAGTGGAAAACCTGCATGGATCCTGTATTCCTTTCCCACCGTTTCAAGATCTCCTCAGTTGCGCAGTCAAGCCGGGGGTCATGCTAAGAGCCAGTGGCAGCACTCTAGCAGTGCTTTGCAGAAGGGCTTACTCGTCTGTCAGGATACTGTCATTCCTCCCTCTTCATCAAGGACAATTACAGATGGTATCATCAATGTGAAGGACTTGAAGTACCTTGCAGTTGTTGCAAGATTTAGTGCAATAAGGTTAGGAAGTGCAATTCTTCTGCTTTTAAAGACAGATATTAAGAGAACAACTAGGGGGGAAAGATTTCAGACATGCAAGTGAAACGCCCTTGTGAAGCTTTTGGCATCAGAGATATGCTTCATGAGCCTTAATTCCCTTTTGCATGAAGGACATGAGTGTACAGATTTCCATCTTTCCACCTGTACGGTAGAAAAAAATAGAGAAGGATCCCCTTGTGCCCTCACCCCCTTCCACTCCAGAGTATCACGCTGCTTCTTTGGCAGATTGGGGAGTTTCCACACAGGGAAGGACCACATAGAGGCCAGAATTCAATGCAGCAGAACTTTCATGCATAAAAGAGATAAACAAAGTCACTGCAAGTGGAGGACAGCAGTGCAGGAATCCCCAGAGGAATCCACAAGTCTGAAGTCCATGGTCATTAAGAAGTTTGTGCATGATGTTCATCTGCCTGCCCCATAGAGGGAGAGAAGACAGCTGATCCCCAGCAGGCTGGACCTGGGGGAACCTTGTGGCCAAGAGGAACCAAAGGAAACAAAGAAAAAGGTAAAAAAGGTAAAGCCATTCAGCTCTACTGAAAACACAGCCAGTATCTCAGTCCTTTGTCCAGCACCATGTTTTTAGTTCCTCAAGGTGTCTCCCTGGGCCCTTCCCAGATTCTTTATCAGCGCAGGTACCTTCTGCCAAAGTAGCGGCCGGAAATGCCAGAGAGGTCACAGCAGCCAGAGTTGATGGGCACTCCATCACAGCTGAGGATTCTGCCAACAGCAGCAGAGGTGGAGGAGCCCACAACGGTGTTCTGTGGGAAGGAGCTGAGGATGGGGCCGGACAGGGTCACCACCACGGGGGAGGGCTCGATGACAACTCTGGAGTCCTGGCACTGCCTGACACAGGGCTCATTGCAGCTGTTGGCCAGCGGGGTCGGGCCACAGGGCTGGCAGGGCAGGCACTGGTCATAGCAGGACATGTCTTGAGACCGGAGGTTCACCTGGGAGAGAAGGCAGGGAGAAAGCAGAGCATAAAAGTAGATAAGAAGTAGCCTGGTTACCCTCTCAAAAAGCAGCCAAGGCCACTACTGAGTGGGGAGCTGGAAGACATGCCAGGCGGTGCACAACCTTCACTGCCCTACAAGGAGCCTCACAGCACAGGGCAGCTCTCTCTTAGTGAAAAACCAAAACGCCCCTCTGCCACCTCCCAGCCTCTCTCTAAGCAGAACTTCTCACCCCTTCCATCTCCCATGATAAGGAGATGCAAAGCTGAGGAAAGGACACAGCCAATATGAGCAGAGATGTCCATCAGTAACAGATGTCAAGTTGGAAGAGAATCAGAAGGGACTTCATACTTACCTGGTTCCCAAGAGGAAGAAGGCAAGAGAAATGGATGAGAGCAGGGACTTGGGCTGCCTTTTATACCTGCCCTTCATTGCCACAGGACCAGAGGTACCCTTGGTAGAGGTAACAATTTTCGGACAAGCTCATCTTGAATGCAAACATGTGGGCTGTGCTTTAGCTTCCAACACTGCTGCCTTTTCATTTCCAGGTTTGTGCCATGCTCATCCTCCAATGAAGGCTTTGTTTGATCTCTGGGATTAAAGGTCCCTGGATTTCTCAGGCAGGAATGCAGCAGTGCAGACAGAAGACTCAGTTCAGGTGCTGCACGGGTCTAAGAGAAGGCAAATGATGTCATTCTGGGTCACTCTCTGTTCTTTGATATACCAGTCTCAGGAAGAAGCTGAAGCCATAATCGACTGCATGCCCTTGTGCTCCCATGCATGAGGATGTCACAAGTCCTCATCTTTCCTTAACTTCTCAGCTCACCCTGATGGTTTTTGTGAGCATTGTGTTGCTTGAATTTGACACCATCCTGCCTAACGCTGCCCCAGGAGTCATCAGCAGAGTACACGAACTTCTCTTAATGTGATGGTTCATGGTGTTGCTATCTGTGTTCTTTTCCTGTGTATACTTGCAAGCAGCCAAGTTTGTGCAGATGGACATTTGTGTATAATTGCACACTGGTGTGCATGAGTCTAAGTATGGATGTCCTTGTCTGCCAGTCATCACAACAAAATGTGCGGTTCACTGCAGAGACACTCTCTACTGCTCTGTCCATGAGCACCACAGAGCAGGAGGTTCCCAGGGCCTAAAGGAGCCCCAGTGCAGCTGAGTGATGTTTGCAGCAGCCTGCCAGAGATCTGCCCAGGGAAGAGAAATGCAGCCCCTGTCTCCTGAGCCCTCCTTCTCCTGCCTGTCCAAACCTCTCACTTCCCTGCTGTTGTTTTCAGCTCACAACAAGGATGATTTCAGTCCAGTTTGAATCCTTGGTTTCATTCAGTGTAACAACACTGGATTTGTCTCATCATGGCTGGCAGTCTCCCCTCCCTGCATCCCCAGGCCAGGAAACAGCTGCTCTCCCCAGCACTAGAGAGTTCAATACGAGGGGTTTGCTTTGTGGGCAAGGAGGAAGGCTGAGGAATCCTGTCGACCGTGTGCTGGCCATCCCTGAGGGGACCTCCTTCCAATGCACTCTAGAATGTGTCTGAGATGGCATAGAGCCCAATTTCATGCACAAGTCAATGCCAATGTGCAGTAGATTGATCGGGTCCTATGTCAGACAAGAATTATGGCCTTCAATCAGAGAGCTACTGACTGAAGGGAACATGGAGTCTGATGCTGCTGTGCTGTGAGTAGAAAGACAGACTGTGTAGCTTCCACTGGGAAAGCCAAAGAACAGGTGGATGCTTTGGACTTCAGATCACACTGACCATTACATCTTGCATTACAGTTTCAGTCTTAGTGTCCAGGAACTGCGCATGGAAGGGAAGGAACATGAAATTCAAGAAAACATCCCCAAAACACAGTTGTTGTCCCTCTTTCTAACAAGGTCTGTTCCCAGCAAGCACTTTTCTGAAGCCTCCACTCCTGACTGTTTGTCAGCTGCAGCTCAGTTGAGGGCTTTCTGCCTTCCCTTCAGTGACCTCAGTGAAATCAATGCCAGGAGCTCTGCTGGGAGAGCTCAGCCAGGGCTGATTTGCCCTCTCCATGAAGCTGCTTTGAGCTGAGGACCATGGACCAAACCCATTGCTTTCTCATGAGGTAACAGGCACTGTGGACATGGAAAGGGCAGGGATATCTGTACCTGGAGCTTAGCAAGACCTTTGGCAGTTTCTCTCTTACTTCTTTCATGACCAAGTATGAGATGAATGGGTGCAGTGAAAGGATGATAAGGTGTGGAGAAAATTGCCTGGACTAACAGGCTCAGATGGTTATGACCACAGTGCAAAGCTCAGCTGCCCAACACTTACTGGTGGGGTGTAATAGTAGGGATCCAGTAGTAGAACCAATACTGTTTGATGTTTTAATGAATCCCATGAGTCATGGGAAGCGGGGAACTCCCAGAGACTCTGTGGATAACACCCAGCAAGGGGAATGGGCCATAACGGTTGGACATGGCTCCTGGTCAAAGAACCTGAACAGTCTGAAGAAGTGGGCTGACTGGAAACTCATGGATGTCAAAAACAGCAAGGGCAAGGTTCTGCACGTGGGGGAGTAACCAGCTTGTTCATGGAGTCATGTAGGCTAGAACTGGCTGCCTGGGAAGCAGATCCACAGAAAAGGATGTGAGGTTTCAAGGCTGATCCATCTGACTATCAGACAGCAGTGTGCCCTAGCAGCAAAAGGACCAGCTGCGTCCTGAGCTGTGTTAATGTTTTGCCAGCAGGTACAAGAACACGACCCTTTCCATCTGGCCCATATGAGATCATATGTGGAGTACTGCTGCCAGACTGGGGCTCCCTGGTCAAGGAAGGGTATCAACATATGGAAGTGAGTTCAACACGACCACTGTACATGTTAGGCAGCTGATGAACATGACATGCAAGGAGACACTGAGAGAAATGGGTGTCTTCATCTTGGACAAGAGATGTCTAGAATAATTTCTTGCCTTCTGTAACTGCTTGTACAGAGGAACACAAGAAGATGCACATGGCCCGTGTAAGTGCCCAGGAGACAGACTTGGTGCAATTTCCATCCTCTGAGGTGCTAAAGAATGGACTGAATGTGACTTTGAGCAACAGGATCTAATGGGATCTCTTCTGAGCAGAGGAGTGACCTAGATGACTTCTGAAGGTCCCTTCTTACCTACATTCTGACTCCGTAATTCTCCTCCTCAACTACTCACACTGACACCTGCACGGCCATGAGCACATGTGTCCCCACACCCCTCTACCACAAACCAACTTTCAGTCATTGTGCTGGAAGTACACAGAGGCAGCTGAAGGGAGACTCTCAGCCTCCTCACTGCCTACCGCAGGAAATCAGTGGCTGCTGTTTCCAGCCCCTGAGCTCGGAGACAGCTCTGGGAAGCTGGTCCAGGAGCCGAAGCTGTGGCCGCGCAGAGCCCCGGAGCCCTGTGAACTCGGGCGAGACCCCGAGCAGCGCAGGCGCAGGACTCAGCCCCAAGGCGGAGCTTGCGGTGGAGAGGAAAAGAGGAGGAGGGTCGGAGCAGAGAACCGGAGCTGCGGGGGGGCAGCGAGGCGCGGGCGGCGGAGCGGCGGGATGCGGCGGTGCCGGGGCGCAGGGCTGGCGGGACTGGCCGCGGTGCTCCTGGGTGCGCGGGGCTGGCGGGGCTGGGTGAGGGACGGGCCTGAGCCTGGGGTGGCCCCCGCAGGTCCCTCGAAGCTGTCGTCCCCTCTGGCTTCTTCACAGACTTTTGCCCCCAAACCACCCTCCCCTACGTCCCACATTCCTTCTAGAAAACTCATCGCTCTATTTTTTTTCTACTTCTCCCTGTTTCCTTTCTTGCCTCTGTGTCTTTCCCTATAACTCATGCAGTCATTCTTTCCCCTTGCTACTTTGTGTTTATCAGTCTTTTATCCCACTTCTTTTCTAAATGATTCCACCCTTCCACCTATCGTTCATGCATTCTTATCTCCACCAAATACTATGGACACTTCCATTACTCATGTGTGCACATCTTCTAGAACCCCTTCTCATCATCTCTGTTTGTTCCTCAGTGCTCCTGTGGGATTTGTTCCCGGAAGCAGCAACCAGGGCTTTGAGGTTTTGAGGAATTTTGAGGATTTGAGGATGTTTTCCTTCTTTTTCTCCTCGGCAGTGGCTTCGGGAAGAGCCCAGGTGCAGCAGGAGCCGTCGGCAGAGACCTCCGAGGACACCGAAATCAGCATCAACTGCTCACACCCCAACATACAGATCAATGATTACATCTTCTGGTACCGTCTCCTCCCGGACCGAGGTCCCGAACTCCTCGTGTGGGGTATTAAAGGCTCCAAAGCGCTGTCGGACCCGCCGGGTTGGCTGTCGGTGGCGGCAGACCGCCGGTCCAGCGCCCTGTGGCTCTCCCGGCCCCGGCGCGGGGACGCGGCGGTGTATTACTGCGCCGTGGGAGACACGGGGAGAGGAGCCGGGGCTGCGGCCGGGCACGAACCGCCGCGGGCGGGGCCGGGCGGGTGAGGCGGGGGCGGGGACAGGGGGACAGTCCTGGTCGACCCGCCAGGGGGCGCTGCCGCTCCGCCCGCAGGAGCCGCCTGGCCCCCTCCACACCCGGGGCGGCTCCCCCGCCCGAGCACCGGCAACGATATTGACATTACACCAACCGCACCCCCACATGGATTCAGACCACTGAGTCTACGTGCTGATCCTTCCTTCTGAGCCTTCCGAATGACAAGAGGAGATGCCCATGGACAGTTGTCCCGTGCTGGGGGCTGGTTGTGCTCCCCAGGAGGGGCAAAAAGCTGTAGTTGATCTCTCCACAGAGCCTCCTCATGGCAAAGATGGGCAGTTCCAAGCACACCTGATGGAAAAGACTCTCCTCTTCATTCCCTCCTGTCAGCTATTTACACACATTGCCAGTGTCCCCCCTGAGCCGTCTCTTCCCCAGGCTGTACACTGTCAGCCCTCTCAACATATTCTCATAGGAAAGATGCTTCAGTCCCCACACCATTTTGCTGGTCTCACTCCAGTATCTTTCTTGTATTGAGGAGTGCAAAAGTGGAGTGAGCACTCAGCAGTACTGAGTAGGGAGGATCAGGTCCTTTGTCCTGCTGGTTGACTCTCTTCCTACTACAGCCCAGGCTGCTGTTGGCCTTCCTTGCCATGAGGGTCCATTGCCACAGCAGACACAGGAACACCCCAGAACTGCTGAAACTGAGCGGGACACAGCAGCGAGTATTCAGGAGCAGTATCCCAGCTGCTTGTCCAGCTCTTCCTCTTCCCTCAGCATGCACCAGAGACCACTGTTGGAGAAGAAGACTCTTGGTATGGGACATGACTTCTCCTGTGTTTTTACCTTGTTGAAAAAACAAACAAACAAACAAACCAACAAACAAAAAAAACCCCAACAGGTTGGAATCTATGGGCACAGATTATCTCATTCCACACATTTCAAGCGACCCAGGTGCTTCTTTACACCTACCATACATCTGAAAATGAGTGCTCCTTTGGCCAAGCTTTGCCTTTTCTTTTATGCTTGTAGTTTCTCAATCATTCTGAGAAGTGAATGCCACGACGGCATTGCTACAGGTCTTGCAGGGAGACATTTCAGAGACTGAACTCAACATGGAGTTTCTCCCCAGAGCCGACTCAGGAGACTCAATTTCCTCTGGGCACAGGAGACTTTCAGCTTCTTAAAGAACTTTCTTGCCTGAAGAACTCCAGCAAAGGCCACTGTAAGGACAAGTGGAAGGTGAGAGCCACTGGTTCACTAAGGCTGGCAGATCAAATCCCTTTTCTTTTCAAAGGGAAGAGCAAAGAAAAGGGAAAGTGATAAACAAAGCACACAATGACACCGATCTCTCAGTAGGTGATAAGGGAGACAAGGAGGGAGACCAGAGCTCTGCAGCCTCTAATTGATGGGCCATTGGGAAACTGCAGGTGTAGCTTTGTAGTGGGACAGGCTGAGCTTTGGAAGTGACAGGAAGTGACAAGAAGAACAGGAGGATTTGCATGTTTGAGCAGAGTCCTGTGGGACTAGACAACACTTCTTAAGGCATGTGGAGGGGAAGAGTCAAAGGTGGGGGGAAAGAGGAGACTGGGGAGGATCAAGGGGAGAAAATAGAGAGGGGGAAGAATAAAAGGTGGTACCTGCACCTAAGCAGGAGTTGGTCAGTGCAATTGTTGGGGTGGCCCCTGTGCCTGACCAATACAGCCCCCCTGCCTTCTTATTAAACCCTTTCTTAAGAAGGAAAGGGAAAGGTTATGTCAGCCTGGAGACCCTCCACATCTCTAGGAACCTCATTTGAGAACATGACGAGGTCCAGCACATCATCTATGAGGACAGGAGATGAGGACTTCACTGCAAGCAGACCAGGAACAGCCCCTTCCCGTTATGGCATTCCCTCAGTTACCAGGACATCTCCTTTTGAAATTGTTGAGAAATGCTGAATGAGCCACAGATGTTCTTGGTGGAGGAGGGAGAAACCCTGAATGAGACTTTCAGGCACAGGAAGTATAGATCTCTTCTCTTCCCCACTTCTACATTTGCTCCCCCCCAGAGTGGTTTCCGGCAGCTCTGGTATCTTGGGGCTGGGAGGTGCTTTTCTGACTCTCTCACTCAAGAAACAAGCAGGCTGTTCTCGGCATGCACCTTGGGTACCTGGTCCTCACTGCCTTCCTGGGGCAACTGCTGGGTAGGTCTTTGCTTTCTGTAAATTCATCCTTCTTCTTCTTCTCCCAAGGAAACTCCCACCAACCTCATCAGGATCATGCAGAGAACTACTCATGATTAAAGGGAAAACACAAGGTAATGCCACCTCACATTTGTGTTTTTGCACCAGTTCTCTAAAGATTCTCTTAGTGTTAGAAGGAGAGGAGAGGAGAGGAGAGGAGAGGAGAGGAGAGGAGAGGAGAGGAGAGGAGAGGAGAGGAGAGGAGAGGAGAGGAGAGGAGAGGAAAGGAAAGGAAAGGAAAGGAAAGGAAAGGAAAGGAAAGGAAAGGAAAGGAAAGGAAAGGAAAGGAAAGGAAAGGAAAGGAAAGGAAAGGAAAGGAAAGGAAAGGAAAGGAAAGGAAAGGAAAGGAAAGGAAAGGAAAGGAAAGGAAAGGAAAGGAAAGGAAAGGAAAGGGGGAGATGCCTCTGATCACTTCTTTCCCTGTTCTCTCCTATTTTATCAATCACTCTCTGCCTCTCTTTTCTGACCTACGTGCTGTCACCATAGGAGATCTCAGCTCTCTCTGCACTCCCACATTTCTCCCTTCACAATCCCAATTATTAACAGCAGATCCTATCAAAGCAGTTACATGGACTTTAAAGCTCTCATCCCATTGACATTACCAAGGTGTCCCATTCTACCTCTGGGCTGGTACATGTCTGTCATGACCTCCAGTTTCCTCCTAGTTATTGACACAGGCGGGATTCCTTCTTTCCAAAATTTAGCTCAGCTGTGTGTTGGCTCAGGAGCCCACGAAATGACAGTGATTCGGAATCAGGATGAATCTTTTTTGTCTCTGCAGGCCTCTCAATCCGCTGGGGGGGTGCTGGTCCTAGCACATGAAGGTCAGGCATGACAGGTTGTTCCCTGGTCCTCTGGGCAGTAGGAACAGGACCAGGGACACAGCACAGCTCTCCTCAGAGTCCAGCTCTAATCGCCTGCCCAGAACTACTCTGCACCTTGCTGTCCCCACACATCAGGATTCTCCTGCAGGCCAAGGGACAAGGAGACTTCTCTAGCAGAGTTTGGCATTCATTCCTCGTTTGCTTTCCAGAGCCCTTCCCTGCAGAGTTCCTGACCTTCACTTTCTTCCAGGTACCATGGGGCAGGTCACTGTCACCCAGCAAGAAGGACAAGTCACAGTGAAGCAGAGAGACACCTTCCAAACTACCTGCACATATCAGACCTCCAACTTTCGAGGCTTGCTCTGGTACCAGCAGAGGAAAGGCCAAGCTCCCCACCTGGTCTCATATCACGCAAGATCTGGCCACAAGCGCAGCGACCGTTTCAGCACAACTCTGAACACCACGGGGAAATACAGCGTCCTGCAGGTGGAGGAAGTCGAGGTGTCTGACAGTGCCTTGTACCTCTGTGCTGTGCAAGACACCCTGGTGCAGGGAGCTTCCTTGGCTGTGCAAGAACCCCAGGGAGGGAGGGGATGCGTCTGTGCAAGGCTGAGCTTGTGGGATGGGGCCCTGAGCTGTGCCCTGGCAGCGCTGCTTCCCCTGTGTCCTCAGGGATCTGCAGGGGAAGATCCTGTGATGTAACATTTTCTGTCCATTCCAGACACCATTTATGCACACATCGTCTTCAATATTCTCATACTAAGTCAAGGTAGTTTCTTCTTCTTGCCAGTGCATGGAAAGCTCCACTGTTTGGCAAAGTGCAAGCAGCACACACAAGAGCCATTGCATTGACATGCTAGTGATTTGTTCATCTTGATCACAAGTAGTACACCTGTCCTCCCTGGCAGTGATAGGGTTTGTCTTGTCTTGAGGGGACACCTTATTACTACTTCCGTTTTGCTGTTTCCCCCTTAAACTTCAGTCATGGCAGGTGTTTTTAAGAGGTGCTGGACCTTTTCTTTCTCCTATTGATATGCCAATAAACCGCCCCACATGCAGACCAAGAGAAGTGCACTTGAGGCAGCTCCCAGCATGGGGCATCCATGGGTCCTCTATCCCCTGTTCTCCCTGGGGAGGCAGCAAAAGGCTCAGCCTCATTTCAGCAGGTGTCTCGTCTCTGCCACTGGAACAGGAGGTTGAGGGAAGGTTTCCTCCCCTTCTACTCTGCCCTGGTGAGGCCGCATCTGGAGTAATGTGTCCAGTTCTGGGTTCCCCAGTTTAAGAAAGACAAGGAGTTGCCAGAGAGAGTCCAGCAGAGGGACACAAAGTTGATGAGGGGTCCAGAGCTCTCTCTGTTCATTCTAGAGAAAAGAAGACTGAGTTTCTTATTTGTGTTTATAAATATCTCAGGATGGTGTCAAGAGGATTGTCCAGACTCTTTTCAGTCGTGCTCAATGATAGGATGAGGGGCAGTGGGTACAGACTGAAACACAGGAGGTTCTATCTAAACATAAGGAGAAACTTCTTTACTTTGAGGGTGCCAGAGCCCTGGAATGGGCTGCCCAGAGAGGTTGTGAAGTCTCCGTCTCTGGAGACATTCAGAACCTGTCTGGATGCAACCTGTGTGATCTGTTCTAGGTGAAACTGCTTTAGTGGGAGGGTTGTACTAGATAATCTCCAGACATTCCTTCCAAACATATCCATTCTGTGATTCTGCGAATCTGTGTGCCTGGCAAAATTATGGAGAAGGTTATTCTGGGACTTATTGAAGAACATCTGAATGACAATGCAGTCACTGGTCACAGCCAGCATGGGTTCCTGGGCGGAAAGTCCTGCTTGATCAACTTAATTTGTTTCTACAAGGTTTCCCATTTAGTTGACCAAGGGAAGCCTGTTAATGTGGTCTTTTGGGGTTACAGTAAAGCCTTTGATATTGTCTCTCACAGTATCCTCCTGTACAATGTGTCCAACACACAGATGGAGAAGCACACAATGCATTGGGTGAGCAATTGCATGACGGGCTGGTCTCAAAAGGTTCTAGTAAATGTGGTTCTGCTGGGCTGGTGACCAGTCACTAGTGGAGTTCTGCAGGGACCCATCTTAGGGCCAGTCCTCTTTCATGTCTTTATAAATGACTTCGACTCAGGACTTGAGGGATTGCTTACTGAGTTTGTTGATGACACAAAATCAGGGGGAGCTGTTGACACTCTTGAGGGCAGAGAGGCCCTGCAGAGTGATACAGACAAATTTGAGAACTGGACAATTACCAACCACATGAAGTTCCACAAGAGCAAGTGCTGGATTTTGTACCCGGGACACAGCAACCCTGGCTGTACAGACAGACTGAAGGACAAGATGCTGGAGAGTAGCTCTGCAGAGATGGATCTGGAGGTTCTGGTTGACAGCAGGTTGAACATGAGACAACAGTGTCCCTGGCAGCCAAAGGGGACCCATGTCCTGGGTACATCCAGCACAGCATGGCCAGCTGGGCAGGGAGTGGATTGTCCCGCTCTGCCTCACCTGAGGTATTAGAGACAGTTCCGGGCACTACAGGATAAAAAGGTTTTAAAGCTACTGGAAAGTGTCCAGAATAGAGCTACAAAGTTGGTGAAGGTTTTGGGGGTGAAGCCATATGAGAAACAGCTAAAGTGACTTGGTTTTGTTGGCCTGGAGAAGAGGAGACTGAAGGGAGAATTCATGGCGGTCTACAGCTTCCTTGTAAGGGGAAGACGAGGGACAGACGCTGTGTTCTTTTCTCTGACAACCAATGGCAGGATCCATGGGAATGGCTGGAAGATGGGTCAGGGGAGGTTTCAGTTACATATTAGGAAAAGATTCTTCCCCCAGACAGTAGTGGAGCACTGGAACAGGCTCCCCAGGGAGGAACTCACAATACCAAGCCTGACAGTATTCGAGAAGAGACTAAATAATGGCCTCAGACAAAAGGTGTGAACTGTGGGGTTGCATACACAGGGATAGGAATTTGGCTTGATGATCATTGTGGGTTCCTTCCAGCTCAGGATATACTATGAAAGAAGAATCTCTGGGAAAAATGCCCTTGGTTCAAACCCTAAAACACACATGGATCCTTTTCCCTTTTATCTACTTTTCCAAGATCATTTTTGTTGGGCAGGCAAAGCAGGGATCACACCAAGAGCCAGTAGCAGCCCTCTGGCAGCGCTTTGGCCAAAGGCCTCACTCGCATGTCAGGAGAAATGCCATCCCTCCCTCTTCTACAAGGACAAACAGAGATGGTATCATCATTGCAAAGGACCTGAGGTACCTGGTGCTCGTTGCAAGGTTGAGTGCAGTAGGGTCAGGAAGTGGAACTCTCCTGCCATTGATGATAGTTATTAAAGTATGACTAAGGCAAAGACATTTGACATTCAGTTGAAATGTGCTTATGAAGCTTTTGGCATTCAGTCATTCTGAGATCTTCTTCATTTGGCATAATTCCCTGGTGGAGGACAGTGCTACGGGGTTTTCTGTCCTTACACTTCTACACCTTCGGGAGGACAACTGGTGGTTCATGCAGGAATCAGGATATGAGTCCGTAGTGACTGCCAAGAGACATTTCCACTGATCAAAAGGGATGAGATTTAAATGTAAAAGAAACCCTTTCCCCCAGAATGGCAGCCAATTCCTGAGCACAAACTCAGCCCATCTGCAGCTCTCTTGGCATGTGCAACCAGTACTGCCATATCTGCTGATCTTTACCTTCTCCTGTATGCTGTGGTCAGAGCAATTCGCTCTCCCTCAGAAATGCACCCTTTCAGTGTCCCCGTTTCTGTGCTGAATGTCCTCACCTCCCGCATGCTTAATTACCATTTCAAGCTTGACACATTCAACAGTGGGTGTCAATTTTCCCCACTACTCCCGGCCATGGCCACGGGCCATAACCCTGACGTTGGGTGATGGAGGGGAGAGGAAGGTGCAGTAGCAGCTATGGGCCATCCCAAGGGCTGTTCCAAGCTTTACTGCTCTTGCCATTCTGCAAAGCAAATCATCTTCCAGAGCCCCACACCCACTCCCTGCCACCCCAGCACAGCTCTGGCCACAGCAAGGGAACATCCTTACTCAAGAGCTCAGGGGGCTGCTGACCCCTCAGGGCCTCTTGCCTTACTGGGCATTCGTGGGCAGAGGCACAGCAAGGGAAGGCCTGGTGGTCACTGACAGCAGAGTAGCCAGGGATGATTTCCTCAGGTCCAAGGGAAGGTGCCCAAAAGAGGAGCCACTGCAGACTGTCCCAACCTCTCATTCCTCTATCAATGGAGAAAGACCTTCTTGTGCCTTCACCCCCTTTCCACCCCAGAGTAACGCCCTTTTCCTTTGGCAGTCTGGGGAGAGTTCACAGAGGGAAGGACCACATGGAGGACAAGCTTGAGTGCAGCAGAACTTTAATGCATAAAAGAGGGAAACAATGTCACTGCAAGTGGAGGACAGCAGTGCAGGAATCCCCAGAGGAATCCACAAGTCTGCAGTCCATGGTCATTAAGAAGTTTGTGCATGATGTTCATCTGCCCACCCCATAGAGTGAGAGAAGACAGCTGATTCCCACCAGGCTGGACCTGGGGGAACCCTTTTGCCAAGGAGAACTGAAGCAATCAAAGAAAAAGGTAGAAAAGGTAAAGACATTCAGCTATACTGAAAACACTTTGCCCAGCACCATGTTTTGAGTTCCTCAAGGTGTCTCCCTGGGCCCTTCCCAGATTCTTTATCAGCGCAGGTACCTTCTGCCAAAGTAGCGGCCGGAAATGCCAGAGAGGTCACAGCAGCCAGAGTTGATGGGCACTCCATCACAACTGAGGATTCTGCCAACAGCAGCAGAGGTGGAGGAGCCCACAACGGTGTTCTGTGGGAAGGAGCTGAGGATGGGGCCAGGCAGGGTCACCACCACAGGGGAGGGCTCGATGACAACGGTGGAGCTCTGGCACTGCCTGACACAGGGCTCATTGCAGCTGTTGGCCAGCGGGGTCGGACCACAGGGCTAGCAGGGCAGGCACTGGTTGTAGCAGGACATTTCTTGAGGGTGGATATGAAGCTGTGAGAGAGGGCAGGGAGGAAGCAGAGCATAGAAGTGTGCGAGAAGCAGCCTGGTTACCCTGTCAGAAAGAAGCCAAGGCCACTACTGAGTGGGGAGCTGGAAGCTGTGCCAGGAGCCACACAGTCTTCATGACACTAAAAGGAGCAGCCTGGCACAGAGAGGCTCTCTCTCTCCTACTGAATACACCAAAAGCCACTTCTGCCACCTCCCAGCCTCTTCCTAAGCAGAACATTTTCCCACTCCCCTCTCCCTAGACAAGAAGAGGCGATTCACAGGAGAGATCATAGACAGTATCAGCTGAGATGTCCATTGGTGAGAGAAATGCCAAATTGGAAGAGGAGAAGAGGTTTCAGACTCACCTGGTTCCTGGGAAGAAGGAGCCAAGAGAAGTGGATGAGAGAGCAAGACCCTGGGCTGCCTTTTATACCTGCTCTTCATTGCTGCAGGACCAGAGAGAACCTTGGAAAAGGTAACAATTTTTTGACAAGCTCATTTTGAATGCAAACCATCACAGCTAATGAGATGGGCTGTGCTTTAGTTTCCTATACTGCTGCCTTTTCATTTCCAGGTTTGTTCCATGCCCATTCCTCAGTGAAGGCTTCTTATGATCCCTGGGATGAAAGGCCCAAGGATTTCTCAGGCAGTAATGAAGCAATGCAGGCAGAAGATTCAACTGAAGAGTTTGATGGGTCTAGAGCAGACAAATGAGGTCATCCTGGGACACTCTCTTGGGTCTCTTTGAACTGCCATTCTCAGGAAAATTTAATCCTCCTCAGCTGGATGCCCATGGGTTCACATGCATGAGGACGTGCCAAGTCCTCATCTTTCCTGGCCTCCTCAGATCACCACTATGGTTCATTTTTTATACCATTCCAGGCCTGTGTTCTACGCTGTTCGGTTATGATCCCATCTTCTTAACACATCCCAGTCCCTGGGGTCCTTAGCAGAGTCCACGACCTTCTCCAGTACCACAGTTCATGGTGTTGCTATGGGTGTTCTTTTCCTGTGTGTACTTGCAAGCTGCCAGGTTTGTGCAGATGCATGTGGGAGCACAGATTTATGTATAATTCCATGCTAATGAGCATAAACCTCTATGTGTGTGTGTGTGTCCTTGGGTTTACACATCATGAGGGAACGCTCTGCTGGTGGCTGGGACATTCTCCACTACTCCCTTCATGAGCACCACAGAGCACCAGGGTCCCAGGGTCAGAAGGAGCCTGAGTGCAGCTGAGTGGTGATGGCACCCGCCTGCTGGAGATCTGTCCAGGGAAGCGGCTCTGAAATGCAGTCGCCGTCTCCTGAGACATCGTTTTCCTGCCACTCCAAAGTTCTTGCTCCTCTGCCACGTATTTCAAACCACAACAAGGATGGTTTCACTTGAGTTTGATTCCATGATTTAACTCAATGTAACAACATTGGGTGTGTCTCAACATGGTTGGCAGTCTCCCCTCCCTGCATCTCCAGGCCAGGACACAGCTGCTCTCCCCAGTGCTAGAGAGTTCAAAAGGATGAGGTTTGCTTTATGGGAAAGAAGGCAGGCTGAGGAATCCTGCACAACCTTGTGCTGGCCATCCCTGAGTGACTCTGCTTCCAATGCATTCTTAAATGTGTCTGAGATGGAACACAACCCACCACACTGGATTTGGGAATCAATCCCCAAAGCCAGCCACAGTCCCTCTTTCTAACCAGGTTTGTGTCTCAGTGGGTGCATTTTCTAAGCCTCCGCTCATGAATTTCCATCAGCTGGATCTCAGATATGACTTGTGGAAGGTGCAATTGTGAACTTTCCCCCTTCCATTTATTGACCTCAGGAAGATCAGTGACAGGGAGCTCTATTGGGAGAACTCAGCCAGGGCTGATTCCCCTCTCCATGAAGCTGCTTCTGACCTGTGGCTCTAGTGATTCTGAGGGTGAACCCCGTTGCTGTCTCCTGGAGGATGTGGGGTTTTAAGGGAGACCCAGAGGAGCATGAGACAGCAGTGCGCCCTTGCAGCAAAAAGGAGCAACTGCATCCTGTGCTGTATTAGTGAAAGTGTTGCCCTCAGGTGCAGGAATATGACCCTGTCTCATTTGAGGTCTCACGTGGAGTAGTGCGGCCAGTTTGGGATTGCCTGATCCACAAAGGGAATGAGTTCATCAAATACAACCACGTCTCTTCAGGGGCTGATGAACATGCATATCAAAGAGAACGAGAGAACTGGGTCCGTTCTTCTTGGAGATGTTTCAGGGGAGGGAGAGGGAGAGGAAGAGGAGGAGACGGAGGAGGAGGAGGAAGAGGAGGAGCCGGAGGAGGCGGCCGTGCCGAAGCAAGGAGCCGGGGCTGGCAGGGGCAGCGAGGCGCGGGCAGCGGAGCGGCGGGATGCGGCGGTGCCGGGGCGCAAGGCTGGCGGGACTGGCCGCGGTGCTCCTGGGTGCGCGGGGCTGGCGGGGCTGGGTGGGGGACGGGTCTCAGCCTGGAGCGTTCCCAGGGGACCTCAGCACCAATTCTTCCCTCTCCTTCAACGTGTCCTTCCCCTCTCCCTGCCTCTCTGACATCTTTTATGATCCTTTCCCACCCCTCCACGTCCCCCCTTCCTGTTCTCCCTCTCTACTCTTCCTCTCTTCTCCATTGACCTACTCATCTTTGGACCCATCTCTCCATGCGTCAACTAGCTCTTCACGAACCCCTCTTCACACTCTCTGAAACGCCTTTCTCATCTGTCCCTCTGCTTTTTTTACATCTGTAGGCATGTTTGCTTTTCTGCACTGCACCATACATCATGCTATTCCTCTGTTCATTTAGCAATTATTCTTCTTCTGAATTCAGCCCTCCATGTTTCACTGCAACGCACCAAAATCTCCCATCGCCTTTCCCTGCCATCTTTCGTCCATCTGTGCACATGACTGTCATTTGGTCTCTCAATGCATCAGTTTCAGGTTCCATGCCAGCCTTTCGTTCTTGCTCAACAGACCCACACAAGTATCATCTGCCAACCATGTCAAGGAGTATATTTTCCCCAATTCTTCTGGTCTCGCTCTCTGTCACTGACACTGTTCCTAAAGATTTCTCAAGGGAAAGTGCCATCAGACCTGGGTGATCTTCGGTGATCTTTGGTCTTTCCTTCTCCTTTCTCTGCAGTGGCCGGAGCCAGAGCTCAGGTGCAACAGGACCTGTCAGCAGAGACCACCGAGGACACCGGCATCAGCATCAACTGCTCACACCCCAACATACAGTCAAACGAGGTCATTTACTGGTACCGTCAGCTCCCAGGCCGAGGCCCCGCGTTCCTCGCACTCGGTCACAAAGGCTCCAAAGCGCTGTCGGACCCACCGGGTTGGCTGTCGGTGGCGGCAGACCGCCGGTCCAGCGCCCTGTGGCTCTCCCGGCCCCGGCGCGGGGACGCGGCGGTGTATTACTGCGCCGTGGGAGACACGGGGAGAGGAGCCGGGGCTGCGGCCGGGCACGAACCGCCGCGGGCGGGGCCGGGCGGGTGTGGCGGGGCGGGGGGACAGTCCCTTCCCGGGCCCGCCAGGGGGCGCTGCCGCTCTGCCCGCCGGCACCACCGCACCCCGCGAAATCACAGAATGGTCGGAGTTGGACGGAACCTCTGGAGATCACCTAGTCCAACCCATCTGCTAAAGCAGGTTCACCAGAGCAGATCACACAGGAATGCATCCAGGTGGGTCTTGAATATTTCTGGAGAAGGAGACTTCCCAGCCTCTCTGGGCAGCCTGTTCCAGGGCTCTGGCACCCTCAAAGTAAAGATGTTTTTCCTTGTATTCAGATGGAGTCTCCTGTGCTTCAGCCTGTGCCCGTTGCCCCTCATCCTATCATTGGGCACCACGGAAAAGAGTCTGGTCTCATTCTCTTGACATCCACCCTTGAGATAGTTATAAACACTGATGAGATTCCCTCTCAGCCTTCTCCTCTCCAGGCTGAACACACACAGCTCCCTCGGTCTCTCTTCATAAGAAAGGTGCTCTAGGCCCCTAATCATCTTCGTAGTTGGCCGCTAGACTCCCTCCAGTAAATCCTTATCCTTCTTAAACTGGGGATCCCTGAACTGGACGCAGTAGTGCAGATGCAACCTCACCAGGGCAGAGGGGAGGGGGACGATAACCTCCCTTGACCTGTTGGTCACACTCTTTATGTACCCCAGGATACCGTTGGCTTCCTTGGCCACAAGGGCACATTGTTGACTCATGGTCAACCTGTTGTCAACCAGAACTCCCAAGTCCTTCTCTGCAATGGTGCTTTCCAGCAGATCCACCTCTAAGCTGTACTGGTACCTGGGGTACCAGGGGCAGGACCCTACACTTGACCCCTGTTAAACCTCATCAGTCGTCTGACTAGCACCAGCATCAGAACTGCAGGGGTGTCACAGCTGCCTCTGCGCCTCGTAGGCCTTGGAGTCATCCACAGACACCTCTCCAGACTCTCACACTGGGCAAAAACATTCTCCCACCTCTCATCCCCCTCCCACTCCCACCAGGATACAGACAGAAATACCCCACCACAGGGGGGAGGAATTGTGACCAGAGCGGTGCCAGTGTCCTGTGGTGCCCAGGAAGGAGCAATTGCAGCTGCTGCACCACTGGCTCATGGCGAGGAGCAGCGAGTTTCTACTCTGCACAGGGAGGCGGGCAGCAGAGATCCTCCTGCCCATGGGCAGCCACACAGCCCTCGCTCCTGCCGCATCGACCGGCCACTGCTCCCATGGAACAGAAGGAGTCTGTTCTTGGACTTTTTTCTTTCCCCACCAGCACAGCCAAGCGATCCCTGAGCAGATGCTTTCCTCTGGTCTGCATACAGAAGGACTCCAATGCTAAGATGCTAATGCAAAATTTGACTTGGAAAACAACAACCAGAAGGGAGTTCACATTTTGTTACTTTGTTGGAGCTTGGATATGTAGTTTAAAACTGTGTCCTCCATATACAAGCTTTCAGCGAGATTTCAAAATGGTCCTGCTAGTGTTACGAAGTCACTGCATGCATGCGGTTCAGGAGTTCAAGCTCCACACCAACCAGGAACAGGGGATGTCAAGGTCACAGGCACCTTCAAGCACTCCCAACTGTGGCTGTGTTGAGACCATGAGCTTGCGTGACGGAATTCAGAAGCTTTGTAGTTGAGGCCCAGGAGACAGGGTAAAAGCTTGGAATGGTCACACTGACCACAGCCCTAAGGGATGCCAGGTTCCTACTTGAAGAGTGAGACAGAAAGAGATTGGTTAAGCTACCCTAAGGGGCTGGAGGTCTGAGGTGAGAGCTGGCACTGAAGCAGGGACTGGTCAGTGCACTTCTAGGGGTGAGCCCTGTGCCTGCCCACTACAGTCCTCCCTGCCTGCTTATTAAATCCTTTTTAAGCGAGAAAGGGAAAGGCTGTCTCAGCCTGGAGACTCTCCACACCTCTAGGAACCTTTCTCTAAGTTATGAGTAGGTCCAGCACATCCCTGAGTTGAGGACTTCACTGCGAGCAGACAAGGAGCAGCGCATTCTCATGATGGAGCACAGGACATCTCATTTTTGAAATGTCCAGAATGCTGAGGGAACCACAGGTGGTGCTGCTGGAGGAGGGAGAAACCCAGAAGGAGCATTTCAGGCACAGGAACAACACATCACTTCCCTTCCCCACTTCTACATTTGCTCCCCCCCCAGAGTGGTTTCCCGTAGCTCTGGTATCTCAGGGCTGGGAGGTGCTTTTCTGACTCTCACTTGATAAACAAGCAGGTTGGTCTCACCATGCACCTCGGGTATCTCGTCCTCACTGCCTTCCTGGGACAACTCTTCGGTAAGTCCTGGTTTTCTATAAATGCATCATTCTTATTCTTCTCCCAAGGAAACCCCCATGAACCTTGTCAAGGTCATGCAGAGAACTACTCATGAATAACAGCAAAATGCTGGGAAATGTCACCTCATATTTCTGGTTTTTCACTGGTTCTCTCTATTCTCTTACTGCTGGAAATGAGAAGGGAAAGATACCTCAGATCCTTTCTCTGCTTTTTCTCTGCCCTTTAATCGATCTCTCTCTACCTCTCTCTTCTGACCTACATGCTGTCCCCACAGGCGATCCCGGATCTCTCTGTACTCCCACATTTCTCCCTTTACGATCCCAATTATTAACAGCCGATTCTGTCAAAGTCATTACACGGAATTTAAAGCTCTCATCCCATTGACATTAACAGGGTGTCCCATTCTACCTCTGGGCTATCATGACCTCCAGTTATCTCCTAGTTGTTGACACAGACAGGGCTCCCTCTTTCGAACATTCAACTCAGCTGTGCGTTGACTCAGGGAGCCAGGAACATATGAGATGACAAGGAATCCGGATGAATCTTTTTGTCATACCTCTGCAGGCTCCTCAACCTGCTGGAGGGCTGCAGGTCCCAGCACATGAAGGTCAGGCATGACAGGCTGTTCCCTGGTCCTCTGGGCATTAGGAACAGGACCAGGGACACAGCACAGCTCTCCTCAGAGTCCAGCTCTTCTCTCCTGCCCAGAACTACTCTGCACCTTGCTGTCCCCATGCATCAGGATTCTCCTGCAGGGCAAGGGACAAGGAGACTTCTCCAGCAGAGTTTTGCGTTCATTCCTAGTTTGCTTTCCAGAGCCCTTCCCTGCAGAGCTGCTGACCTTCACTTTCTTCCAGGCACCATGGGGCAGGTCACTGTCACCCAGCAAGAAGGACAAGTCACAGTGAAGCAGAGAGACACCTTCCAAACAACCTGCACATACCAGACTTCGTACTTTCGAGGCTTGCTCTGGTACCAGCAGAGGAAAGGCCAAGCTCCCCAGCTGGTCTCATATCACGCAGGATCTGGACTCAAGCGCAGCGACCGTTTAAGCACAACTCTGAACACCACGGGGAAATACAGCGTCCTGCAGGTGGAGGAAGTCGAGGTGTCTGACAGTGCCTTGTACCTCTGTGCTGTGCAAGACACCCTGGTGCAGGGAGCTTCCTTGGCTGTGCAAGAACCCCAGGGAGGGAGGGGATGTGTCTGTGCAAGGCCAAGCTTGTGGGATGGGGCCCTGAGCTGTGCCCTGGCAGTGCTGCTTCCTCTGTGCCCCCAGGGATCTGCAGAGAAAGATCCTGTGATGTAACATTTTCTGTCCATTCCAGACACCATTTATGCACACATGGTCTTCAATATTCTCATACTATACTAAGTCAAGGCAGTATCTTCTTCCTACCAATACATGGGAAGTTCCACTCTTTGGCAAAGTGCAAGCAGCACACACATGAGGCATTGCATTGACATATTAGTGATTTGTTCATCTTGACCGCTAGCAATAGCCACAGGCACATCTGTCCCCTGCAGCAGTATCTGGTTTTGTCTTATCTCAAGATGGAGACAACTGAAAACTGATTGCATTACGTTCTTTCCCTCTTGAACTTCAGCCATGACAGTTGCATTTGAGGTGCTTTACCTTTACCTTCTGATCTCTCTTAGTATGACAATAAACCAAAACAAACACAAAGAAAAGCTCCTTCCAGGCAGCTCCCAGCTTGGGGCATCCATGGATCTTCATTCCCTTGTTCTCGCTGGGGAGGCAGCAAAAGCCTCAGCCACATATCAGCAGGTGTCTCATCTCTGCCACTGGAACATGGTCCCATGGTGTCTCTGGGGATATTAAAAATTCTCATGGGAGCTTGTCAGTCCCTTCTGCTCTTGTTGTATTATGAACTGGCACTTCTGGTAGCAAGTGTCCCGTATCTGCTGGATCAGGAATGGTGTGCACTGCTCTCTTTCCCTAATGGGTTTTTCTGTCCTTTATTTTTTTTTGGGGGGGGGGGAGAGGTGGCTCCTCAAGAGAAACATCTCCATGAACAGCAGCGGTTGCAGAAACTCCCAGTGCAGGACCAGGCACTGTCCCACACTCTGCTGGCTCAGGGGGACACATGTGGCACAGCCTCGGCTCTGCAGACAGTTCCTCTCCAAGCTTCACATTGTCATGTGTGACAGCCCAATGCCTGTACCAGCCTGGGCCCCACACCCTGTCCCCTGGGCAAACACAAAGGCTACGCCAGCACAACAGCACAGCCCAGAGAAAGGCTGCATTGCCATTGACCAACAGGAGCAAATGTCACACCAGCTTTGAAAAGTGTCAAGATTGTCCAAAGCAGCTGTAACATTCTGTACCCTTAATGTGCAACCATCCTCAGTTCCCTTGGGAGCTGCACACCCCAGTCTCCAGGAAGGAAACACCAGGCAGCCAGTGACCTGAACCTATAGCAGGAGCCCCTGAATTTCTAAATTTCAGGTGCAACTGGTTAGGCTAGAGCAAGAAAGCAAGAGCAGCAGGCAGGAGTGAGGATGACCCAGACCACAGCCCAGGTCAGGCAGTGCCCACACTAGCAGGGTGCAAGGGTGCAGGTGTCCATGGGTGACTATGACTCTATCTCTGCTGCAGGACCAAAATGGATGGGCACAAGCAAACCAGGACATGGATGGGGTGTATTGAAGACAACTTTCTGATGCAGACATTCCATGAATGGACATGGGGAGAGGCTCTGTTGGACCTGCTACTCAAAAATGAAGAAGAACTATTGGATGATGTAGAGTTCAAGGGTAGCCTTGCCTGCAGTGACTTGGACACTGTGGAGCTCAAGATCTACAGAGGACTGAGCAAGTCAAATAGGACTGCTACGTCCCCCACTCCAGGAGAGCACATCTCAGTCTCATCAGGGCCCTACCTGCTTGGCAGGTTGCAATGGGAAACTGTCTTGGAGCTCAGAGGGTCCCAGCAGAGCTGGCTGCCCTTCAAGGACAGCCCTGTCAGAGCACAAAGATGGTCCTCTGCCATGTGGAGGAAAAAGCACAGCTGGAGGGGAAAGCTGCAAGGGGGGTGAAGGGAACCAAGAAAAGAATCTTGTAGCCTATTGGCAGCAAAAGGAAGGGTCAGCCAATTAGAGTTCATTGCTTAGTACGGAAAGGGACCTGGTGAAAAATGGTAGGAGAAAGGCTGATGTACTCAGTGCCTTATTCTCCTCAGTTTTTTCTCATATGGCTTCTCCTCAGGCCTATCACACCCCTGAACCTCCCCACAGATGCTATGGGAATAAAGCAGTACCCACAGTAGAAGAAGGAATAGAGAAGCTCTTACTACCATTTGGATATGCACATGTTCAAGGGCTCACTTCCAGACCCATTCAAGTGTGCTCAAGGAGCTGACTGGACTCAGTCCCTGAAAGGCAGAGGCAGCAAATACTCTCAGAAATCTCGTCTATACTCATTAAGGGCCAGAAGGGAACTGGGAGCAGCTCACATGGGACTTCTGAGGGTAAATCATGCCTCACCACCCTCAATACTTTCTATGAGGCGGTGACTGGCGCTATATGGAAGGGGAGGGACACTGGCTCTGGTGTACCTTGACTTTCACAAGACTTTGACATACCTTCATGGGTGCACACACACGCACACCTATAAGCACACAGAGATCTGAACACTCACAGGCAAAAACACACTGAACGTCTGTTATTTGGAGCTCAGATCCAACTTGCAGGCAGTGCAGTTGAGGGCTTTCCCCCTTCCCTTTAGTGACCTCAGTGAGATCAGTGCCAGGGAGCTCTGCCGGGAGAGCTCAGCCAGGGCTGATTCTCCTCTCCATGAAGCTGCTTTGAGCTGCTGCCCTAGTGCATCTGGGGGTGGCCAATCTCACTGCTCTCTCATGCGGTAACAGGCACTGTGGACACAGGAAGGAGAGCGGATGTGTGTATCTAGAGCACAACAAGACCTTTGGCAGCGTCTCTACTGTCATTACAAAACATGAGATGAATGGGTTCAGTGAAAGGAGGATAAGTAGGGTAAAAAATTGCCTGGACTACCAGGCTCAGAGAGTTGTGACCACAGTGCAAAGCCCAGCTGGCTGACACACATCAGTGAGGTCTAATATTAGGGATCAGTAGTGACACCAATACTGTTTGAGGTTTTCATGAATGCCATGAGTGACAGGAAGTCTGTGGATAACAACCAGCAAGGGGAATGGGAAGTAACTGTGAGACACGGCTTTTGTTCAAAGAACCTGGACAGGCTGAAGAAATGGGCTGACTGGAACCTCATTAATGCCAAAAAGAGAAAGGGCAAGGTTTTGCATATGACAGAGAGATCAGTCCCTGCAGTCATGCAGGCTGGGACTGGCTGCCGGGGAAACAGATCAAGACAAAATGAGATGGGGTTTTAGGACACACTTAGCTGAACATAAGGCAGCAGTGTGCCCTTGCAGTAATTAGGACCAACTGTATTCTGAGCTGTATTATTCAAATTGTTGACAGCAGGTGCTGGAAAATGATCCTGTCCCTCTGTCCCATCACAGACCACATCTGGGGTACTGCATCCAGGCTGGTGGTCTGTGCTCCAAGAGGAGTAGTGACATCCTGAAGGGAGTTCAACAAAGTCCACCGCATAAATTAGGGGCCATGAGAAGGTGAGAGAATTGGATCTGTTCACCTTAGTGATGTCTCAGGGGAGAATTTCCTGTTTTCCACAATGACTTGTTCAGAGGAAAACAAGAAGATGGACCTAATCCACGGAACTGCCCAGGAAACAGGGGAAATGTCCGGTAATGGGATCTCTTGTAGATGACCTCTGCAGGTCAATTCTCACATACATTCTGAATCTGGGTCCCCCCTCCCTGACGTCTGCACAACCACGGGCACATAGGACCTCACACCTCCTCTGCCACAAACCAACTTTCAGTCATAGTGCTGGAAGTACACAGAGGCAGCTGAAGGGAGGCTCTCAGCCTCCTCACTGCCAACCGCAGGAAAGCAGTGGCTGCTGTTTCCAGCCCCTGAGCTCGGAGACAGCTCTGGGAAGCTGATCCATGTCCTGGCTCAAGTCTCTGCAGCTGCCCCAGGCTGCAGCTGGTGCAGTGTGGGTTTCTTCTTGCTGGAGGACAGACAGAGTACTTTCCCCAGGAGTCAAAGTTGTGGCTGTGCAGAGCCGTGGAGTCCTGTGAGCGGGTGACACACCGAGCGGCACCAACGCAGGACTCAGGTCCGGGGCGGAGCTGGTGGTGGAGAGGAGAGGAGAGGAGAGGAGAGGAGAGGAGAGGAGAGGAGAGGAGAGGAGAGGAGAGGAGAGGAGAGGAGAGGAGAGGAGAGGAGAGGAGAGGAGAGGAGAGGAGAGGAGAGGAGAGGAGAGGAGAGGAGAGGAGAGGAGAGGAGAGGAGAGGAGAGGAGAGGAGAGGAGAGGAGGAGGAAGAGGAGAGGAGAGGAGAGGAGGAGGAAGAGGAGGAGGCGGTGACGGAGCAGAGAGCCGGGGCTGTCGGGGGGAGCAGGGCGCAGGCGGCGGAGCGGCGGGATGCGGCGGTGCCGGGGCGCAGGGCTGGCGGCACTGGCCGCGATGCTCCTGGGTGCGTGGGGATGGCGGGGCTGGATGGGGGCTGAGGCTGTGGCTGGGGTGGCGCATGCAGGTCCCTCGATGCTGTCGTCTCCTCTGGCTTTTACACGGATATCTGGCCCCTACCAGCCTCCCTTCCATCCCACATTCTCTCTAGAAATCTAATTGTTATATTCTTTGTCCAGCACTCCCTGTTTCCCCTCTTTCCTCTGAGTCTTTCCTTATAACTCATGAAGTCACTCATTTACCATGATAATTTATTTTCATTATTCTTTTGACCTCCCTTTTTGCTTTTCTAATTATTCTACTCTTCCACCCATCATTCACGCATTCATCTCTCCACCAACTGTTAATGGACATTTCTGTTCCAGCACATGTTGACAACTTCTGTAAACTCTTCTCCTCATCATCTCTCTATGTTCCTGACTTCTTCTGTGGCATTTGTCCTGGGAAACAGCAGGCAGGGCTGTGCAGTTTATCAGGTATATTTCTTATTTTTCTCCCCGGCAGTGGCTGTGGGCAAAGCACAGGTGCAACAGGACCCGTCGGCAGAGACCATCGAGGGCACCGAAATCAGCATCAACTGCTCACATCCCAACATAAAGACAACCGACTACATCTACTGGTATCGTCAGCTCCTGGGCCGAGCTCCCGAACTCCTCGTGTGGGGTGTTAAAGCATCCAAAGCGCTGTCGGACCCGCCGGGTTGGCTGTCGGTGGCGGCAGACCGCCGGTCCAGCGCCCTGTGGCTCTCCCGGCCCCGGCGCGGGGACGCGGCGGTGTATTACTGCGCCGTGGGAGACACGGGGAGAGGAGCCGGGGCTGCGGCCGGGCACGAACCGCCGCGGGCGGGGCCGGGCGGGTGTGGGGGGGGAGGGGAGAGCCCCTGACCGGACCCGCCAGGGGGCGCCGCTGCTCTGCCCGCAGGGGGCGCCCGGCCCCGCCTGATCCCGGGGCGGTTCAGCCGCCCGACCGACACCGGCTTCAGCATCTCTTGGTCCTCCTTGCAGTCGCTGTCTGGGCTCAGCACCTCTTCTCATCGATGACTGCTGCGGGTCTGTGCTCCTGAAGGCAGCAAAGAGCTGTGCTTGGACAGCGCTACATGTGGAGTCTGAGACGGTCTGTGCAAGGCAGGGAGGGGAGTAGGGTGCTTTCCACAAGCTCTCTTGCTTCCCCAGAAACGGCTCAGAGCTTTCTGGGAAACGTGGCATCCTTTGGCCTGTCTGTAAAGACCTGCAGCATTGTCTCAGAAATGCATCGCAGAGGTCACCGATTCCCCTCCAGCCCATGGAAGCCTGGTCCTCCTCTTGCCTCTGTCCTCCTCCCACCTAGAATGCTGAGCTCTTTTTGCCTTTTAGGAAGGCAAAGTGACAGCTGTAGGTCCTTCACACGGGGACATGGCACAGGGAGATCATGGTGTCACAGCAAACTGACCCCAAGTCCTTCAAGGAGATGCTCAGCGTAGTGGGTGTCTCATCAGCGCTTATCTCCCTTGTGAAAACACACCAACAGATCCCGCCCAGTGTTTTGTCCCTTCCCAAGGATACACACAAGGATCTCAACCCTACGTATGGAGAAACACTCATAGGATCCTTGGGCATTCACATGGTGCAATTAGGAATGATGCAATGAAGAAACCAATGCCCTGAGGAGTTTTCAGAGTTGCAGTGGGAGTCAGCCCGTACATGGCAAAGACCCATTCCAACAAACCAGAAATGTTTGTCAGAGCTCTGCCATGTTCTCTTTACTGTGGTTTGCCACCTGCTCCTCAGCCCTGGCAGGGCCAGGCTTTCATCTGCACTCAAGTGGTTACCTTGCCTTGCAGCTGTGATTGATTTTATTTCTCCAACACCAACAGACACAAGGGATTTATCCCAGGACATCTCTGGTATCTCTCTCTAGGCTGGGTAGCTGATTCTTTCCAGACATGACAAAGCTGTTCCAAACAGAGCAGTACGTTGCCCTGAATGAAGCACAAATATAGCAAAACATGGTGAACCCAAAGTGGCATGTGACTTAGTCTTCTCCATGGGTCTCCTAACAGTGGTGGGAATGGGTTCATCCTTGTCACTGTGTGGAGTGAGCAGTCCCTGTAGTTCTAATCTAATTCTTCCTTGGCAGACTTTCCTTCCTGGAGATCTCCTGCACCACCACCCTTGTCCTCAAAATGCTGGAGAATTTTTCTGGCACCAGGCCTACCATTTCAGATTCCTGCTGTCATTTTTCCACGTCTTCATGAGCATGACTGAGTTTATGACCCTCTCAACCATGTTCTTTGATCGTTATATCACAATATGCAAATACTCTGTAAAACACTCTATCATGACAAAGAAAGTCCACTTCCTGCTGGTGCTGGGAGCATGGGCTTTGTGCTCATCTTCTCCCAGGTGGCTCTGCTTTTGAAGCCTCCTTTCTGTACCAAGAACATTGTTGACTATTTCTACCATGCTGTCGGGCCAACATGGGCATGGTAAATTGGGTCTGGGTCGACCGTGACTGGATGCCAGGTGCCCACCAAGCTGCTCTATCACTCCCCCACCATCAGCTGGACAGGGGGAGAAAATACAAAGAAGCGCTTATGGATCAATATAAGGACATGGAGATCACTCATCAATTTCTATTACAGGCAGAACAGTCGACTCGGGGAAATCAGTTGAATTTATTACCAATGAAATGAGAGTAGGATAATAAGAAAGAAGAACCAATCTCAAACACCTTCCTCCCGTCCCTCCCTTCTTCCAGTCATTTCCCTATGTGCACTGTGGGGAGTTCCTCTCCTCCCACAGAGTGTAGGGTTTTGTTTGGGCAGGACCAGATCCTCGGGTGCCAGGGAGTCAAGTGGTTTCTGTCAACCCACCACACCTGTGCTGGGACAAGTGTTCCACAAGCAGAGCTGTAGCCTGGCCTGGCTCAGGGGTGCTGGAGTTGCTGGGCAGCTGAGTGCCCGTGGGGGATGTCCCAGCATGTACTCTGTGGTTGGGCTGGTGTCTGCAGGTTCCACTGTATCCCCAGGGCAGGATTGGTGCTGTGCCCTGGGGCTGCCTGTGGGGCAGGGAGAGAGTGGAGGACTCTGGGAGTCCCAGGCAGGGTGAGGAGCTGGATTGCCCAGATGCTGGCACTTCACCCCAGTGGTAGTGATGCAGGTCTGGTGTGGGAGGAGGGGAGGCCTTTGTCTCTGGAGATGGCAAGAATGTGTCCTGTGGCCAAAGAGATGGAGAGGGTCAGTGTCTCTGCCCCAGGTCTCAAGCAGGAGGAATGTGCATGGAACTTTGCCTAATCTGTTGGGTCCTCTGTGCCTGAACCCCTCTTTTGAGCTTCACAAGCTGTGGGACCCTGAAAAGCCAACTTTCTGTAGGGACACCGTCTGTAAGCTGTGGAAGGCTGCTGAAAATTGGGGATTTGCTTCAGGAATGCTCAAGGGACAGACGTTTCGTGTCACTGAGACCTGCAGAGCTTGGCTTACAGAGTCCTTATCAACCCTGTTTGCAAGGGAAATGATATCAATAGCTGAAAACCTCTGTCACCCCACTTCATCATTAATCAGTGTGCTGTTTTGCCTCAAAGAGAATTAATTTTCTTCATGCCATTAGAACACTTTCTTTTTCTGTAGCCAGCATGGTCATGTGGATTAATTTGAGAACAAGAAGATAACACCCCAGGACAGAGTTAAAGTTTTTTAATTGTTATCTGGGAGCCAAGGACTTTCAGAGCACTCTTTCTCCTTTTGTGAGGCAGCTGGGAAGGGGGACATAGATGGGCCAGACCTTGACTGACACCCAGGCTGATCAGTAAGAATATTCCATGCCATTAACATTGTGCTTCATATTTAAGGATGGTTGGGATCTTCCAGCTAGGTTTTGGGTTGGAGTCAGGATGGATGGGGATGAAGACCTGTTATGGTTCTGCTCTGTTTTAGTGGAGTGCTATTCATGAGTTCCTTTAGTTCAAACTTTGGCCATCCTGACATTTTGCAGTAGCCTCTGGGCCTTTCTGCCTTTTTCTCTCTTCTGTCTCTGGGATCGGCTGTTTGGGACTAAAGTATTGCTTCCTGGGACTGGCTGTGCAGTGCAGAGTTTGTGAGGGATTACATTGAGTACCTTTATTTTCTATTTCCATTTTATATATAGTACTATTAGTAGCAGTCTATTAAAGTTATTTTATTAAACTGTGTTTAAATCAGTCCGTGAGTTTCTCCCTTCTCTTTTGATTCTCTACCCTGTTCGGGTCGGGGAGGTGGGGGAGTGAGCAAGTGGCTATTGTGGTTATATTGCTGGTTTGGGTTAAACCGTGACAGTCGGGTAAGAGCAGGTGATGTTGATGAAGGACTTTGGAAACTGTCCCTCCACAAGAAAAGGATCTCTGCCAGTGTTTGAACTTACCAGTTGGGAAAAGGGCAATATCCACAGCCCCGTATGTCGATGGGTGCATGGCTGGCTGGCTGACTGGGTGGATGGGTGGATGGACAGATGTGTTCTGCTCATCACACTGACCCTGGCTGAGGCCTCAGATGTTCTTTTGATCAAATCAGTGCCCAGTAGCATTGGTCAAACAAGAGGGATGGTTGTGAATGAACGTTGCCTGCCACAACCATCTCACGGGTGTTCCATTGCCACCTGCACTTCTCAAGGGGACTAGGATGATCAGCTCCTGCACAGAGCTTTTAGAGAGCAGAGCTGGTCCTGACATAGCAGTACCTCGGGGGTGCTGGTCTCGAGCAAAGCTGTTCCATCCACTCTCCTGCTGTCCCTTGGGGACACCTTTTGTCCTTTTCTCCTTCCCTAGCACAGCAGTGACCAGAGCAAGAGGTGTCCCATGCCCAGGAGCCTGCAGGGTGTCTTGCCTCCATTGCCCCCTGCAGAGTAATAGCTTTGCACCTGAGGATAACAGAGGTTGTGTTTCTTGTTTGCAGGAACTCTGGGTGTATGTTTGGGCCAAGACACTGCAAGGTGAGTGCTGATTGCCACTTGCTCTGTGGTGACCGGGTTGTTTTCCATACTGTCACAGGAAAGTGCCCCAAAAAGGTCCAGTGCACTGGGTCTCAGTAGCTTGTTTTCCCTGAGCAGCTTGGGAGGGTGCACATGGAGGAAAGTCCCACCCCTTTGCCATTTTAAAGTTCACACAGAGTATCTGACTGCATTTCACAAAGAGTGAAGGCTGGATTTGGAGAGCCTTGCAGCTAGGGGAGCAGAAGAGAAGGAAGAAAGGGAAAAAGGAAGAGAGGAAGAAAGGAAGAGAAAGAAAGGAAGAAAGGAAGAGGAAGGAAGGAAGGAAGGAAGGAAGGAAGGAAGGAAGGAAGGAAGGAAGGAAGGAAGGAAGGAAGGAAGGAAGGAAGGAAGGAAGGGAGGGAGGGATAAGGAAACATGATCCATGTTCATGTTCATGGATTCATTCTTTGTCCAGCCCTATGTCTGTACTTCCTGGGGAGCCTTCCCAAGGGCCACGTCCAGTAGCTTTTCCAGGGGAGGCACTTTCTGCCACAATAACAGCTGAAAATGCCAGAGAGGTCACAGCAGCCAGAGTTGATGGGCACTCCATCACAGCTGAGGATGCTGCCAACAGCAGCAGAGGTGGAGGAGCCCACAACGGTGTTCTGTGGGAAGGAGCTGAGGATGGGGCCAGGCAGGGTCACCACAACAGGGGAGGGCTCAATGACAACAGTGGAGTTCTGGCTCTGCCTGACTCAGGGCTCATTGCAGCTGTTGGCCAGTGGGATTGGGCTGCAGGGCTGGCAGGGCAGGCACTGGTCATAGCAGGACATGCTCTAAAGCTCTGGATGTGCACCTGGATGAAGCAGAGCACAAAGGTGGGTGAAGAGCAGCATGCTTACACTGTCACAAAGGAACAAAGGCCACTACTGAATGGGCACATGGAAGCAGTGCCAGGAGACACAGAGTCTTCATTGATTCAGCCTGCCAGGTCTCTACAAAGAGCAGGGAACCTCTCTTCCAGTGAATAAACCAAAAGACCCAAGCTCTTTGAGCAGACATTCTCCACGTTTGCCTCTCCCATGGCAAGGAGTTCCAGGACCAAGAAGTGAACAAAGCCAAGTTCAGCTAAGAGGTGTATTGAGGAAAGATCTGACTTTGGAAGAGGAAAAGAGACTTCAGACCCACCTGGCACCCAAACAGAAGGAGGCAAGAGAATTGGATGAGAGAGCAGGCAGGGACTTGTCTGCCTTTTATACCTGCCCTACATTGCCGCAAGGCAAGAGGCACCCTTGGCAGGGGTAACAATTTTCTGACAAGCTCATCTTGAATGTAAACCATCACAGGTAATGAGATGGGTGGTGCTTTGGTTTCCTGCACTTCTGTCTTTTCATTTCCAGGTTTGTGTCATGCCCATTCCCCAATGAAGCAGACAAATGTTGTCATTCTGGGACATCCTGTTGGGGCTGAAGTGTCGCTCTCCGGAAGAAGCTCCAGGGATCCTCAGCTGGATCCCCAGATGCTCCTGTGCATAAGGACATGCCATATCCATCTCTTTCCCTCCCTCCTCAGCTCACCCCCAATGGTCACTTTTTTCCTCCCCAGGTGTGTGCATTATGCTGCTGGTTTTGACCCATCCTGCCCAGCACTGCCCTCAGGACAAATTATTGGACTGTTTTGACTGGTCTCCTCTCTGTGCAGTCTGTGAGTACACAGACAATGCCATGGGTTTTCCTGGGGCCTTGTCCTTCCCCAGAATGCTCTAGCGTTGCTGTGGTTCCCCCCAGGTGTCCTCAATAGAATCTACAGTTTCTTGTGTTGTTACATGTATTCTTGTCTTGTGTGCTATTGTGAGCAGCTCTTTTTGTGTGAATTCACTTGAGAGCACAAATTTGTGCGTGATTCCACACCTGTGTGTATGAGCCTGTGTGCGTGTGTCCTTGTCACTCATCAGGAAGAAATGAGGCGCTCACAGCAGGGACACTCTCTATTACTTTGTTCATGAGCAACATGTGTCCAGGGTCAAAAGGAGCCCAAGTGCACTTCAATGGCATGAAACTGCTAGAGATCTGACCATGCAAGAGGCGCTGAAATGCAGCACCTGTCTCCTGAGCCCTCCTTTTCCTGCCCCTCCAAACTTGCCCTCCTCTACTGTTGATTTCCAGCCACAACAATGATGGTTTCGCTCCAGTTTAGATCCTTCATTTAATTACAAGTAACAGTATTTGAAATGCCTCAGCACAGTGGGAAGTCCCCTCCACATCTCCCTCCATGTGAGGGCACAGCCACAAGACAGCTGAGGAGGGTGGGGATTGCTTTATGGGCAAGGACAAAGACTGAGAAATCCTGCACAACCATGTGCTGGCCATCCCTGAGTGGATGTGCTTCCAATGCATTGCTGAATGTGTCTGGGACGGCACAGAGCCCACGCTTGTGTCCAGGACAATGTCAAAGGTACTTGTGCAGCCCATGGATTAGGTGCTGTGCCATGCAGGGACTATGACCTTGGATGAGACAGGTATTGAATGAAGAGAACGTGGAGTCTACTGTCGCTGTGCTGTGAGTGGAAGGAAAGACCCTGTGGCTTGCACAGGAAAGACAAAGAACTGATAACTGCTTTGGACTTCAGCACCCAGGACCACCATGTCCCGCACTGGAATCTCAGTCTGAGTGCGCAGCAACTGTCCGTGGAAGGGAAGAGACTTTGGCTTTGAGGACACATCCTCCAAAGCCTGGTATTTTCCCACAGGGGTGAACAGAAGAGACCCTCTTTCCAAGAAGGGCTCTGCATAGTGAATAAAGTTCCTGAGCCCATCTCCCCTCCTGAATGTTTGTCTGCCTGAGCTAAGGTCCAACTTGGAGACAGCACAATCGAGAGCTTCCCTCCTTCCCTCCAGTGACCGCAGTGAGACCAGTGCCAGGGAGTTCTGCTGGCAAACCCAGGGCTGATTCTCCTCTCTGTGGAGCTGCCTCTGAGCTGAAGATTTAGTGTAGCCAAGGGCCAACCTCATCGATTTCTCATGGTGTAACCAACACTGTAGAGAAGGGAAGTGCAGGGGAGGTGTGTACCTGCAGTTTGAAAGGACCTTTGACACCCTCTTCTGTACATGTGGAGCATGAATGTCTTCATTAAGGAGCTGATAAGTTGTGTTAAAATGAAGAATGTGTCTGTCTGGCACCTCATGAAGCTCAAGAAGAGCAAGGGCAAGGTTTTTTTCTGGGGTAGAAACCAGACCATGCAGTAACAGATGTTGGGGTGTCACTGCTAGGAAGCAGATCCACAGAAGACAATGTGTGTTTTTAGGAGACACTTAGCTGAACACAAGACAGCATGTGCCCTTGCAGCCAAGAAGACCAACCACATCCTGAACTCTGACAACCAAAGTATTGGCAGCGAGTGCAGGAAACTGTCCTTACCTCTCTGTCCATTTGAGAACCCACCTGGAGTGCTGCTGCCAGGCTGGGGCTTCCCAGTCAAAGAAGGTTATCGACATACAGAAAGGAGTCCAACAAAGGCCACCAAGGGGCATAGTGTGCTGCCAAACCTCACAACTGAGGAGAGGCTGAGAGAACTGGGTCTGCCCATCTTGGAGATGTCTCATGTAAGACCTTCTTGCCCTCTACAACTTCTTCATCAGAAGATGGAGAGAAGATGGACCAAGACTCAGAAGTGCACAGTAAGAAGAGTAGAGGCAATAGACCAGTAAATGAGATGGGAAGAAGTTTGCCTAAGCAATAGGCTGAAAGAAAAAAGAACTGGAACGGGATTCTCAGTGAGGTTGTGCAATCTCCCTCCTTAGAGGTGTTCAAGGCTGGAATGAATGTGGCCTTGAACAACTCGGTCTAAAGGAACCTGTTCCACCAGAGGGCCAACCTATATGACCCCTGGAAGTCCATTATCACTTACATTCTCACTGTATAACTCCCATGTTACCCCTGTTCTCCCTGACCCCTGCACACCCACATTTCTCCTCACACTCCCTCTGCCACAACACAACTTTCAGGCATTGTACTGGGACTACACAAAGGCGGATGGAAGGAGACTCTCAGCCTCCTTGCTGCCAACCGCAAGAAACCAGTGGCTGCTATTTCCAGCTCCTGAGCTCAGAGACAGCTCTGGGAAGCTGGTCCATCTCCTGCGTCAGGGCCCTGCTGTTCCCCAGGCTGCAGCCGGCACTGTGTGGGATTCTTCTTGCTGGAGGAGGGGCAGAGTCCATTTCCCAGAAGCCAAAATTCTGGCCGTGCAGAGCCTCGGAGCCCGGAGAAGAGAAGAGACAGGAGAGGCGAGGCGAGGAGAGGAGAGGAGGAGGAAGGGGAGGAGGACGGGGAGGAGGACGGGGAGGAGGGGGAGGAGGAGGCGGCGCGTCCGGAGCAGAGAGCCGGGGCTGGCGGGGGGCAGCCAGGCGCAGGCGGCGGAGCGGCGGGATGCGGCGGTGCCGGGGCGCAGGGCTGGCGGGACTGGCCGCGGTGTTCCTGGGTGCGCGGGGCTGGCGGGGCTGGGTGGCCGCCCAGACTTTGCCCGGTGTATTCCCTTGGGACCCACCACAAACTCTTCCTTCACCTTTTGTCTCTGTCCTCGCTCGTTCCCCTTCAACAGCTCTTTTGAGTCGCTTCTGGGTAGTCTCCCTCTTTTCCATTGTCTCTGTGATTACAAGACTGCTTACAGGTACACCTATCTTTCTATACACGCACTATTTTCTCTGTAAATTCAACACTTCTTATTTACCCGATTTCAGCCCACTTTCATTTTAACACTCACTCTTGCTCTCCACTCTTCCTACCTTCACTCATCTCTCCGCTCCTCTTTCTACCTATCTCTCCAGGCCACTTCCATCAGTAACGACTCTTCCTGCTCTCTGAAGACCCCTCTGTTCTCTCACTCTGAGAGTTTGCTTTCCTGCACCTCTCCATTATTCAAATACATAATCTAATCCCCTTATGCTTTCAACATATATTATTTTTTCTGAATTCAACCCTCCATACTTCCCTGTAACACACCCATTCTCCTCTCTCTTCATCCCCTCTTCATCCATCCATCCATTCATTAATCTGACTTTCTTTCTGTGTCAGGGTACATCAATTCCAAAATCCCCCCAAACTTCTTCTCTCGCTCCACACACATCCAGCACATGACCACTCTCCATCCGTGTTCATGGGTACATCTTCCCATCCTTTCTTGTCCATCTCCTTCTCACTGCCATTCTACCTAACAATTTATTGTGGAAAATCCGAGCTGGGAGACTTTTGATGATCTTTGGTCTTTTTTCCTTCTTTCTCTGCAGTGACTGTGGGCAGAGCCCAGGTGCAGCAGGAGCCCTCGGCAGAGACCACCGAGGGCACCGACATCAGCATCAACTGCTCACACCCCAACATACAATCGTACGACTACATCGCCTGGTACCGTCAGCTACCGGGCCGACGTCCCGAATTCCTCGTGAACAGTCTTAGAGGCTCCAAACGGCTGTCGGACCCGCCGGGCCGGCTGTCGGTGGCGGCAGACCGCCGGTCCAGCGCCCTGTGGCTCTCCCGGCCCCGGCGCGGGGACGCGGCGGTGTATTACTGCGCCTTGGATGACACGGGGAGAGGAGCCGGGGCTGCGGCCGGGCACGAACCGCCGCGGGCGGGGTCTGGTGGGTGGGGGGAGCGGGTGAACCACCCCGGCCGGATCCTCCAGGGGGCGCTGCCGCTCCGCCCGCCGGTGCCGCCTTCTCCCGCCCGGCCCCGGGGCGGTTCCGTCGCCCGAGCGGCACCGGCACCGGCTTCAGCATCAACATCGGCATCGCCATTGACATTTCCGTTGCCACTCCCCGCGGGACGGAGACAGAAATACCCCGTCACAGCAGGGTGGAATCGCGATCGAAGCAGTGGCGGTGGCCGGCGGTGGCCGGGAAACAGCGACTGCACCCGCCGACTCCCGGCGAGGAGCAGCGACTTTCTGCTCTGCACAGGGAGGCGGGCATCAGAGATCCTCCTGCCCACGGGCAGCTGCACAGCCCTCGCTCCTGCTGCACCGACCGTCCCATGGAACAGATGGGAGCTCTTCTTGGGATTTTGGTTTTCCCCACCAGCACAGCCAAGGGACCCCTGAGCAGGTGCTTTCCTCTGCCCTGTAAACACAGGGACTCCCCCGCTAAAGTGCTAATGCAAAATTCGACTTGGAAAAAAACAACCAGAAGGGGTTTAATTCTTGCTACTTTGTTAAAGCTCAGATATGCAATTTAAAACTGTGTCCTCCAGCTACCACACTTTCAGGGAGATTTCAAAAATTCCTGTTAGTGTTACAAAATCATTGCATGGAGTTAGGAGTTCAAGCTCCACACCAACCAGGAACAGGGGATGTCAAGGTCACAGGCACCTCCAAACACTCCCCACAGTGGCTCATTATTGAGACCAGGAGCTTGTGTGTCAGGAGTCAGAAGCTTGGCAGTTGAGGCCCAGGAGACAGCACAAAGCTTGCACTGGTCCCACTGACCACAGCCCCAGGTGATGCCAGGTTTGTCCTTGAAGAGTGAGACAGAAAGACATCGGCTAAGTTGCCCTGAGCGGCTGGAGGTCTGAGGTGAGTGAGAGCTGGCAGGAGGCCTCTGGGAAGAGACTGTGGGCTCCAGCCAGTCCCCAGGGCCTCTGTGTGGCTCGAGTAGCTGACAGAGCTGTTCACAGCCCATAGGCAGAGCCTGCAGAGGCACAGAGTGAAGGATCAGCCCTGCTCCCTGTCACAGTTGGACTTTCTAACTGTGTTTCCGGGACAAATAAGGCAGAGCAACAGACATGGCCAGTCCAGCACACAGATCTGTCACATGCTCACATGGTATTGACCCCTCTTCTCACTGCCTCCTTCTGTCTTCCCACACTTGCTCCAGGTCAAACTACCTTTCCTGGTCTCAGCTCCTTCCCCTAAACATCTCCAGGCTTGCAAAATCACCAAATGCTTTCCCACTGCATCCCATAATGAGTCTGATACTGCTGTATTCAGAAACATTGATGAGTCTATAGGATGGTATTCTCACCCTTCTGGATGGCAGGAGAAGTTCACCATGGACGGTTCTCCCTTGCTGGGGGGTGGCTGGACTTGGTGTGATCTCCAGGAGGAGCAAAAAGCTGTAGTTGATCTCTCCATAGGGCCTTTTCATGGCAGAAGCGGGAAGTCCCGAGGACGTCCAACTGGGAAGACTCTCTTGTTCATTCCCTCCCATCAGCTCTGTACACACATTCCAAGATCCCCCCTGAACCCTCTCTTCCCCAAGCTGAACACTGTCAGCCCTCTCAGCGTATCCTCACAGTTCAGATGCTCCAGTCCCTGCACTATTTTGCTGGTCTTGCTCCAATATCTTTTTTCCATCAGGAGGTCCAGAACTGGAGCCAGAGCTCCAGAGTTGGCCTCACCAGTGCTGAGTAGAGAGGAAGGATCAGGTCCCTTGTTCTGCTGGAGATGCCCTTCCTACTGCAGCCCAGGCTGCTGTTGGCCTTCCTTGCCATGAGGGTCCATTGCCACAGCAGACACAGGAACACCTCAGAGCTGCTGAAACTGAGCGGGACACAGCAGTGAGTATTCAGGAGAAGCATCCCAGCTGCTTGTCCAGCTCTTCCTCTTCCCTCAGCATGCACCAGTGACCACTGTTGGAAAAGAGGACTCTAGGTAGGAGATGTGGTTTTACCTCCTTTCCAAAATAAAATTCCTAAAGAGATAAAGTGTCCTCCTAACCCTGCATCTGGGGATCAGTGAAAACCTCAACATGTGAGCAAGACCCGTCAGCCAGGCACTGGACAAGAGTTTCTGTTGAACACCTTGAATTGTCTCCCTGCTCTTCATGTGCCTCCTCCAGCTTAGGGACTGACCAGTGCGTTCCTGGGGGCTGGGGTGGAGTCTCTGTGTCCCCGTGGGTTCCCTGCCCAACAGAAAACTGCTGGTGGCTGTACTTCTGGGATGTGTCTTTCTGGGATCTTATTTACTCCAGAAACAGGAAACTTCCAGCATTTTGAGGAACTCACTCACCTGAGCAAGTTCAGCAGAGGCCCCTGTAAGGGCGTGTGGAATGTGAGAGCAGCTGGTTAGTGAACCAGCCTTAGGGAAGGCTGGCTGATCAAGTCCCTTTTCCTTTCAAAGGGAAGAACAAGGAAAAGGAAAAGTGATCAACAAAGCCTACAAGGACACCAGTTTCTCAGTAAGTGATAAGGGATGCAAGGAGGGAGACCAGAGCTCTGCAGCCTCTAATTGATGGGCCATTGGGAAACTGCAGGTGTAGATTTCAAGTGGGACAGGCAGAGCTTTGTAAGTGACAGGAAGTGACAAGAGAAACATGAGGATTCTGGATGTTTGGGGGTGTTGTGCAGGACTAGAGAACACTTCTGAAGGCATGTGTAGGGGAAGGGTCAAAGGAGGGGGGAAAGAGAAGACTGGGGAGGAGCAAGGGGACTGAATAGAAAGGAGGAAGAAAATAGAAATCGGTACCTGCACGTGAGGCAGGACTGCTCAGTGCATTTGTTGGGATGATCCCTATGCCTGACCACTACAGCTCCCCTGCTTTCTTATTAAATCCTTTCTTAACCATCCTTCTGTGTAACGTCCCCTGTTTGAGTGCCAGTAGTTTGGGAGAGTAGTGTGAAAGAGAGAACTGGGTGCCAGTAACTGGATGGACTGTGCTGTGTGCAGCAAGGCCTCCAGCCAGCAGCTGGAGAAGAGACCTCTGCTCACAGGGTCTGTCAGTCTCTGTGTCAGCAACTGGAGGGACAACATCACACATGATGTGTGAGAAGTCATTGGAGGGATCTCAGTGGTTTTTGGTGTTCTTTCTGAATTTAAGTTGATGCTCACGTGTGTTTGTGGAATTTTTTGCCATATTGCAAACTTGCTTGCCCAGTGAGCAGGAGGAAAAGTTGTATCTAAAGCCAAAGCCAGCGGTGGGTAAGGTGGCCCAAGGCCAGCACATGACTGCTCAACAGACTGATGCTACCAAGCTGTGGTAATGATTGAGGGATCCAAGAGTGTGGAAATAACTGTGAGACGAGTGGGTGATTGTGTGCATCTCTTTGTCAGTGAACATCAGACTGGCCATGCCAGGGAGAAGGAGGAGCCCCAGGTGCTGGGTCAGAGGGCCCTGGCTCCGGGCAGGACTATGAGATGGGCTGAGGGCCCATGGCGATATTTGAGGGGTGCAGGAATGCAGCTGTGCTGGTGACTCCAGAGGGTGAGGGGGTGTGTGTTTGCGCTATGGAAATGTATGAGCCAGGCATCATGGAGACAGTCCAATAAAGGGACACTGAAATGATGAAGAGACTGAAGCATCCCTGACATGGTGATAGACCGAGAAGCCTGGGACTGCTCAGCACAGAGAAATCTCAGGGAGATCTCATCAGTGTCTACAAATATCTGAAGGGAGGTTGTGAAGAACATGAAGCCAGGCTCTTCCCCATGGTGTCCAGTGACAGGACAAGAGGCACTTGGCACAAAGGGAAACAGTGGAGACTCTGTCTGGACACCAGGAAACACTGTTTCACTGTGAGGGTGAGTGAGCTCTGGCACAGGATGTCCAGAGTGGTTGTGGAGTGTCCATCCTTGGAGAGCTTGCCTTCTTCAGTATCCCAAAGAGAAGCTGAGAAGAGAAAGATTTTTGGTGCTTCTAACACTTGACTGCAGGATGAGGGGCCAGATGGAGCCAAACTCTGCTTGAGCACGTCGCAAAAGGCAATGGACCTGGTTGGGAACAGGGAAAACTCCTCCTAGAAACTTGGAACTGTGATTTTTTAATGATAAAGGTGGAGCATGGGTGGAGATGGATCGCAGTTAGAATGAGACTCTGACTCCACAGAATGTTGATTAAAATACTGGAGATAAAACAAGAGTGTAAAAGGAGATGGCACAGGTGATGTGACGCCCTTTCAATTGTGGGATCCCTGAGTTATGGAGCATAATGTGGAGCTCAAATTGGGTTTTAGCACATAGTGCAAATCCCAGCCATGCAGAGATTTGCTGGTACTGTCATCTTTTCAGTTTTCATGGGACATTCTTAGAAATACACCACTCCTAATTTCTAGTGTTGAGTGAAAGGACATTTATATGAAAGACCAGTGCATCAATCCCAGATCAACACAAGGATGTGTTTGTGGCAACATTGCCAAATTCGTCAGGTGATCTATACAGCTCAGCACAACACAGGCCTATGCCTGCTCAGGTCAGGTTAACTTAACGATAATGAGCAGTTTGTTAGCTCTGCCATTACTGGTGCCTGGTATCATTTGGAAAGTGAATGGGAGTAGGGGTCCCCACCTGCAGTACCCCCACCCCTTCACATGCCCTTTCAGCTCTGGGGTGCAAGGCTACCCCATCCCCAGCCCTCACAGTGCAGCACTCCAATGGGTGCCCCATGTGCTCCCTGGGAATCGGGGGTGACCTACTGGTCCCTCACCCTGTTCCCTGGTGACCCCTCACCCTTTTCCCTAGACTAGGAGTACATTGTCCTTGTCACCTCTGGGTTTGTAGAACCCAGCAAGCCCACGAGAGCCAGGTTCCTCTCTCACACTGTGGATTTTCCCAGCAGAAACAGGACACGGCCAGAACCCCTGGGCAACTCCACAGCAAAATAATCTCCTGGTTTGGAGGATTTGGGGGAGAGGTGTTGTTCCCAGGTAGCTGAGGAAAGAAAGGGGAGAGAAGAGAGAAACAGAAGAGACTTCTGTTCCCAAAGGAAATAACAGTGCTGCCAGACAGCTGAGGATCCCAGAGGAAGATGTGAAACCTCCATGGGGAAAGAAACCTCTGATCTCCTAAATGACTCAGAAGTGTTTGTGCGGAATTGCAGGCGATTCCAGTTGGGGCTTTGAGAATTCCACTGTGAGCTGACTGGGAACAGCCCCTTCCCAGGACTGGGGCTCTCAGAGTGCCCAGGACCCCTCATTGTGGAAATGCTGACAAAGCCTTTGGCTGAGGGAGCCACAGGTGGTGCTGCTGGAGGAGGGAGAAACCCAGAAGGAGCATTTGAGGCACAGGAAGAACAGATCAGTCGTCTTCCCCACTTCTACATTTGCTCCCCCACCAGAGTGGTTTCCGGTAGCTCTGGTATCTCGGGGCTGGGAGGTGCTTTTCTGACTCTCACTCAACAGGCAGGCTGCTCTCAGTATGCACCTCGGGTATCTCGTCCTCACTGCCTTTCTGGGGCAACTGCTGGGTAAGTCCTGGGTTTTCCTCAGCACATTCTTTCTTCTCCTGTGGAAACCCTCACCAGCCTTATCAGGTCCATATGGGAAAATAATCTTGAATTATAGGAAAACATTGGGACGCATTAGCTCACATTTGTGGTTTTACATTGGCTCTCTCCAGGTGTTTTTACTGTTCAAAAGGGGAGAGATCTCAGACCTCTTCTCCTGCTTTTCTGTTGCCTTCAATCCATCTCTCTCTGTCTCTCTGCTCAGATCCACATGCTGTCTTCATGGGAGATCTCAGCTGTCTCTACACTCTCACATTTCTCCATTTTCAACAGAAATTAGCAGATCTTGTCAAAGCTGCCCCAAGGACTATAAAGCTCTCATGAGATTGACATTAATAGGGTTTCCCATTCTGCCTCCTGGCTGGCACATCAGCCATGGCTCCCAGTTTTCTCCTTTTTGTTGTTGTCACAGCCAGGGTTCCCTTATTTCAGGCTCAGCATTCTATACACTCGGGAAGCCAGGAACCCTCTAAGAGGAGAAGTATGGAGAAGAAAGATGATGTTTTTCTACAGCTCCATGGATGTCTCAGCCTGCTGCTGGGGGGGTGCTGGTCCCCAGACATGAAGGTCAGGTATGACAGGCTGTTCCCTGGTCCTCTGGGCAGTAGGAGCAGGGACACAGAACAGCTCTCCTCAGAATCCACACTTGCCTGTGAGATCCAACCTCCTGCCCAGAACTACTGTCCACCTCCCTTTCCCCAGGCATAAGGATTTTCCTGTAGGGTAAGGGACAAGGAATCTTCGCCAGCAGGGTTTGGCACCCATTCCTGATTTGCTTCCCAGAGCCTTTCCCTGCAGAGTTCCTGACCTTCACTTTCTTCCAGGCACCATGGGGCAGGTCACTGTCACCCAGCAAGAAGAACAAGTCACAGTGAAGCAGAGAGACACCTTCCAAACAACCTGCACATACCAGACACCCAACTTTAATGGCTTGCTCTGGTACCAGCAGAGGAAAGGCCAAGCTCCCCAGCTGGTCTCATATCATGCAGGATCTGGCCTCAAGCGCAGCGACCGTTTCAGCACAACTCTGAACACCACGGGGAAATACAGCGTCCTGCAGGTGGAGGAAGTCGAGGTGTCTGACAGTGCCTTGTACCTCTGTGCTGTGCAAGACACCCTGGTGCAGGGAGCTTCCTTGGCTGTGCAAGAACCCCAGGCAGGGAGGGGATGAGTCTGTGCAAGGCTGAGCTTGTGGGATGGGGCGCTGAGCTGTGCCCTGGCAGTGCTGCTTCCTCTGTGCCCCCAGGGATCTGCAGGGGAAGATCCTCTAATATAATGTTTTCTGTCCATTCCAGACATCATTTATGCACACATGGTATTCAATATTCTCATACCACAGTAGGTGAAGGCAGTATCCTCTCCTTGTCAATGTGTGGGAAACTCCAGTTTCTGGTAAAGTGCAAGCAGCACACACATGAACATTTGTATTGACATATTAACAATTTGTTCATCTTGAGCACTGCTCATAACCACAGGAACATCTGTCCTCTGCAGCAATACCTGGTTTAGTCTTGTCTTGAGATGGAGAAACCTTAAAACTGGTTCCATTGTATTATTCCCCTCTCGATCTTCAGCCATTGCAGTTGATCTTAAGAGGTGCTGTAACTTTTCTTTCCCCTCTTGTGACAGATTCACTCCAGCCCCCGCCCAGCCAAACCAGCAGCATTTTGGCCCAGGCTCCAGAGGAGGTAGAGGCCTGAGCTGCAGCCAGGCCAATAACTCCTTTTAGGAAACCCACAAGGAAGCAGAATAGCAAACGAACACTGACAAATTGTGGGTGCACGAACCTCATACAGACCTTTCCCACTGTCTGCAATTTGACTACAAGTCAACCACTTTATTCTATAAATACGACAGCATGTGTGAGTCCACTTTGAGCTCTCTTTCCTAAATAAGTTGGTTTTACTGCTCACAGGTCAGGGGATGATCACAATTTAAATTTCTGAATAATCATTTACCTGAAGTAAATGCACACTAAATATAATGAATCATCTAGAAGTATACACTTGTGTTATTTTTTATACACTCCCTGTTTCATGTTACTTAGTAAGCTGAATTTGTTGCAGTTCTTAAGCTGTAAAGTTCTGCTTATATTTACCAACAGCAACTACAAACTACACTGAACACCTACAAGGTAAGGTCTAGTTCGCACTTTGCTGGAAAGAACAAAATTGACTGAGGAAAAAATAATGATCCCAAGGCTAACACCAAGACATTACAGACATCTGCAAAACAGGGCCTGTTTTGCCCTTCACTGAGAAGAAAAGTATTTATTCAAACAAAAGAGTGCCTGCAAGGCTATGGATCATAAGCAATATTTATAGCTAAACAAAACAAAGGCACATGTGAGATCAGTGAAAAAGATCCAATGAGAAGGAAGAAGACAAACTAAAATATTGCTCTTGGACAGAAACATGATATGAATGGTCTGTAAAGATATGAAAGTCTATGGTTTTCTATGTTCCGGTTGGAAGTCGACAAAGGTACCCAGATTGAGTCAGCCCTCCTGCTATTCTACTGCTTTTCTTAAATTAAAAAAAAAAAAAAATACATATATATATATACATATATATATATATATATATATATATATATAATTTATTTATGAGAATTTGGTTTCCTGAAAAGTTTCCTCCATGAAATGACATCAGGCCTCCCCTGAAAGTCTGGCTCCGGATGTCTAAAACACAAATGGGTATCAGGCTCCTAGAAAGAAGGGAAGCAGCATTCAGCTTGGCATATTTCCTCCATGCGGTAAATAATACAGTGAACTTGTCACCGAAATCTTTTAAGGTGCACTTTTCTTTGAGAAATCTGAACATTGCTCTGCAGTAAGCAGAGCCCTAAATAGCTCCCCCACGACATCTATCTGTTGGTATGATAATAAACCAAAACAACTACAGACAAAGAAAAGTGCAGCTCCCAGCATGAGACATCCATGGGTCTTCATTCCCCTGTTCTCCCTGGGGAGGCAGCAAAAGGCTCAGCCTCATTTCAGCAGGTGTCTCGTCCCTGCCACTGGAACAGGAGGTTGAGGGAAGGTTTCCTCTCCCTCTACTCTGCCCTGGTGGGTCCACACCTGGACTAATGTGTCCAGTTCTGGGTTCCCAGGTTTAAGAAGGACAAGGAATTACTGGAGACAGTCCAGCGGAGGGACACAAAGATGATGAGGGAGCTGGAGCATCTTTCTTATGAGGAGAGACTGTGAGAGCTGTGTCTGTTTAACCTGGAGAAAAGAAGGCTGAGAGGGGATCTTACTCATGTTTATAAATAACTCAATCTTGGGTGTCAAGGTGATTGGGCCAGGCTCTTTTCAGTGATGCCCAGTGATGAGAGGCAATGGGCAAAGACTGCAACACAGGAGGTTCCATCTAAAATTAGGAGAAACTTCTTTACTTTGAGGGTGCCAGAGCCCTGGAACAGGCTGCCCAGAGAGGTTGTGGAGTCTCCTTCTCTGGGGATATTCAAAACCTGCCTGGACACAATCCTGTGTGATCTGCTCTGGTGACCATGCTTTAGCAGGTGGGTTGGAGTAGACAATCCCTGCAACCCCAGCCATTCTGTGATTCTGTCATCATCACCCCAAGGAATCTATGTAGACATTCTGTTTTCTAGTGGGAGCTGGTCAGTTCCTTCTGCTCATATTGTGCTATGAACTGGCACTTGTGATAGCAAGTGTCCTGTGTCTGCTTGATCAGGAATGAACTTCATTGCTCTCTTTCTCTAATGGGTGTTTGGTTTTGGGTTTTTTTTTTGTTGGTTGGTTGGAGTGGTTTTTGTTTGTTTGTTTTGGTTTGGTTTTGTTTTGTTTTTGTTTTTGTTTTTCCCAGAGCACAGAAGTGGCTCCTCAAGAGAAACATCTCCATGAACAGCAGCTGCTGCAGAAACTCCACATACAGGGCCAGGCATTGTCCCTCCATCTGCTGGCTCAGGGGGGAGAGATGCAGCACAGCCTCTGCTTTACAGACAACCCCTCTCCAAGCTTCTCCTGGTCACACGTGTGACATCCCAGTGCCTTTGCCAGCCTGGGCCCCACACCCTGTCCCCTTAGGAAACACAAGGCCTACCCCAGCACAACAGCACAACCCAGAGAAAGGCTGCATTGCCATTGACCAAGAGGAGCAAATGTCACACCAACTTTGAAAAGTGTCAAGATTGTCCAAAGCAGCTGTAACATTGAGTGCCCTTGATGTGTAACCATCCTTGTCATCTTGGGAGCTGCACACCCCAGTCCCCAGGAAGCAAAGACCAGACAGCCAGTGCAGGAGCACCTGAGTTTCTAAATTTCAGATGTAACTGGTTAGGCTAGATCAAGAAAGCAAGAGCAGGGAGGCAGGAGTGAGGATGACCCAGACCACAGCCTTGGTCAGGCAGTGCTCACACCAGCAGGGTGCAGGGGTTCAGGTGCATGTGGGCAACTTTTATGATCTCATTCTCTGCTGCAGGACAAAAATGGAGGGGCACAAGCAAAGCAGGACATGGATGGGGTGTATGGAGGGCAAATTTTTGATGCAGGCAATCCATGAATGGAACAGGGGAGAGGCTGTGTTGGACATGCTACTCACAAATGAAGAAGAACAGTTGGATGATGTAGAGCTCAAGGGCAGCCTTGCCTGCACTGGCCAAAAGGCTGTGGAGCTCAAGATCCTGAGAGCACTGACCAAGACAAACAGGACGACTACTGCCCTGGACTACAGAAGAGCCCATGTCAGTCTTGTCAGGGACCTACCTGCTTGGCAGGGCGCCATGGGAAACTGCTGTAGTGCAGAGGGCACCAGGAGAGCTGGATGCCCCTCAAGAACATCCTCCTCAGAGCACAAGGATGGTCCTCTGCAATGTGGCAGCAGGGTGACACTGTGGGGTGCAGCCACAGCCCCATGGGGACATACATCCCCCAAACCCAGCAACCAACAGGCACAATCCTCCCTACTGCAAGGTGAGCAGATATGAAAGGAATATTTCCCCTACACTGGATATTAAGTCTTTCCTGCTAATGTATCATGGCCTGTGACATAACGGGGTGCTCTTGAAGCCCATCCCAAGCTTTAAGCAGTTGGTACCTTCCTGCCTGCAAGGTTAGAAAGACTTTCTGAGAAAATGTTTCCACCTCTCCCTCAGAGTTTGAGACAGCAGTGTGCTCTTGCAGTAACAGGAGCAGCTGCATCCTGAGCTGTGTTAAATACCTTCTCCATCTGGCCCATTTGAGATCATATCTGGAGTACTGCTGGCAAACTGGGCCTCCCTGCTCAAGGAAGGGTATCAACATATGGAAGTGAGTTCAACAAGGCCACTGTACATGTTAAGCAGCTGATGAACATGACATGCAAGGAGAGCATGAGAGAAGTGGGTCTGTTCATCTTAGACAAGAGATATCTCAGGAGAATTTCTTTCTTTCTACAACTATTTATTCAGAGGAACACAAGACGATGGACCACGTCTCCAGAAGTGCCCAGAAGACAGAGGGAAAGTGCCCACGACTTTTTGCAATTTCCATCCTGAGAGGTGCTCAAGAATGGACTGAATGTGACTGTGAGGAACACGATCTAATGGGATCCGTTCTGAGTAGAGTGATGATGTAGACGCCCCCTGCAGGCCCCTTCTCACCTACATTCTGACTCGATGATTCTACCGTCCCCTGCCCACCCTGTCCCCTGCATGCCCATGGGCACATTTGTCCTCACACGCATCCTAATACAAACCAACGTTCAGGCATGGTGCTGGGACTACTCAGAAGCAGCTGAAGGGAGGCTCTCAGCCTCCTCAGTGTCAACTGCAGGAAACCAGTGGCTGCTGTTTCCAGCCCCTCAGCCCAGAGACAGCTCTGGGAAGCTGGTTCATCTCCTGGGTCAGGGCTGCAGCTGTGCCGGGTTCTTCACGCTGGAGGAGAAGAAGAGTCCATTTCCCAGGGGCCAAAGTTGCGGCCGTGCACAGCCCCGGAGTCCTGTGAGCCCGGGCGACACAGCGAGCGGCGCCGCCGCAGGACTCAGGCCCGGGGCGGAGCTGGTGGCGAGAGGAGGGGCGGAGAGAGAGGAGGAGAGGAGAGGGGGAGGAGGTTGAGGGAGAGGAGGAGGCGGTGGCACGGCCGGAGCAGAGAGCCGGGGCTGGCGGGGGCAGCGAAGCACGGCCGGAGGAGCGGCGGGATGCGGCGGTGCCGGGGCGCAGGGCTGGCGGGACTGGCCGCGGTGCTCCTGGGTGCGTGGGGATGGCGGGGCTGGATGGGGGCCGGGGCTGAGCCTGGGGTGTCTCCTGCGGGTCCCTCGATTCTGTCGTCCGATCTGGCTTCCTCACGTATCTCTGGCTCCGAACCTGCCTCCCGTTCATCCCCCATTTTCTGATAAAACTCATCGCTGCGTTCTTGGTTCAACCCTGCCTGTTTCTTTACTCTGTGGTACCTATATCAACCATGCAGCCATTCCTTACTATTTTATTTCTCATTCCTTTGTGTTCCCTTTTTTTCCTCAGTGTTGCCACCCATAATTCATGCATTCATCACTCCATCGACTATTAATGGACACTTCCATTACTGCACATACTGACAACTTCTGGAAATTTTTCTCCTTGTGATCTGTATGTTCCTCACTGCTTCTGCGGGATTTCTGGGAAACAGCGGGCAGGGCTGTGCAGTTTACCAGGTCTATTTCTTATTTTTCTCCCCGGCAGTGGCTTCGGGAAGAGCCCAGGTGCAGCAGGAGCCGTCGGCAGAGACCTCCGAGGGCACCGGCATCAGCATCAAGTGCTCACACCCCAACATACAATCATACGACTTTATCTTCTGGTACCGTCTTCTCCCGGGCCGAGGTCCCGAACTCCTCGGGAGCGGCCATAAAGGAATTAAAGTTCTGTCGGACCCTCCGGGGCGGCTGTCGGTGGCGGCAGACCGCCGGTCCAGCGCCCTGTGGCTCTCCCGGCCCCGGCGCGGGGACGCGGCGGTGTATTACTGCGCCGTGGGAGACACGGGGAGAGGAGCCGGGGCTGCGGCCGCGCACAAACCGCCGCGGACGGAGCCGGGCGGGTGTGGCGGGGGCGGAGGGACAGCCCCAGTCGAGCCCGCCAGGGGGCGCTGCCGCTCTGCCTGCCGGGGCTGCTTTTCCTTGTCTCTGCTCCTTTCCCTGAACATTCTTGTCCTGCACACTCCTCAAATAATTTTCACTGCATCCCCTAAGAAGTCTGATTTCCTGTAGTCAGAAACGTCCCTCAGTTTATGTGACTGTCACAGAGGCACCACAAAGGCAGTTTTAGGTGGATAAGTTCCAAAACAGACTTTCTTCTAGCTGGAAAAGTGTAGCAAATAAACCGACAAGGAACAGGGTTTATACACGTAGTGAGTACTCCGACAATATAAAATACAGGTTTGGATATCAGTTGAAGAGATTATTGGGGTACAACAACATAAGAATAATGAGGATCCACAATGCGTACGCACACACTCACAAGAAACAAAACCAGAGCCCTCTGACTCCAGGTTATCCACAAGAAATAATCACTCGCCTGGGTTAGACAAGGGTTTATACTTCCCTGGTTAGGCAAGGACTCACACTTTCCTGGTTTGGGTAAGCACTCATTCAAGGATATATCCAGTAAATATCCACTCACCCAAACGAGGTGAGGTGAGGTGCTCTCAATCCCGGATAACCTCCTTAGACAACGTACCAGTCTAAGGGGAGGGCTCCAGTTCACAGACCTGCTGCTCCAAGAAGAACACTCCAAGGGGGTCTTCAGTGGGGAAATGGTCAAATACGGGTGTGGGCATTAGAATGTAGACCAGAAGCTTCACAGCTACTCTGGGCTCCTTTGTTAAGGACCCAGTCAACTGACTCAGGGTCCCACCGCTCCTGCCCCACCAGCTGGTAGAGGTGAAGTCACCCTGTCCCAGGCTAGGGACTATCAGCACATTGGTACCACCCTAGGTGTGTATGTAGGTCAGGAAAAGCAGGGCACAAAAGGTGCTACCCCTTTGAAGGCTCCAGATCTCAGGGGGATGTGCAACTCTCACAATTATGATCACCTCACCCTTATGGGAGGTGTCATCCCCACACAAGGGGATGATTGCAATACCCTAAGGGTTAGTGAGAAGATCATGATAAAGAGGCTTGGGCTGGATGTCCTCCTGCCAAATAGAAGCCATGTGTCTGACTCTGGGTAGTAGTGTTTGCAGCTGGTACTGTTCTCAGAGACATTTTGCCTTGTCCATGGCCTTGGAGAAGGGGACAGTGAACCCCTGTGGGGAGAGGGACTCATGCTGACTCCTGCTTCCAGGTACCTTGGTCTGTGCCTCGTTCTGCCTCCTACCGAGCGACAAGGAGGACATAGGTGGTCTTTCTCCCCCTTAATATATTGAAAGACCACAATGAGGTCTCTCTGCAGCCTTCTCTTCAGCTTTTCTCCATCAGACAGCTATTCCAGTACTTGAATTTTTTTGTGGCCATCCCCTGGAGGGCCTACTCTAACAGATCCATGTCTTTCTTTATTGGGAAGCCCAGAACTGGTCGAAGTCCTCCAGGTAGGATGTCACGAGAGCCAAGGACAGGGGAGAATCACTTCCCTTCACCCGCTGGCTGCACTTCTTTTGATGCAGCCAAGGATACAATTGGCTTTCTGCGCTACAAGCACACATTGCTGGCGCATGTCCAAGTTGTCACCCACCAGTGTCACCAAGTCCTTCTCCGGAGGGCTGCTCTCAATCCCTTCATTCTCCAACCTGTATTGATACTGGAAATTTCCCCCACCCAGGTACAGGACCTTGCACTTTGCCTTGCTAAACCTCATGAGCCCCCTTAAGCTCTCTTTTTCTTATCTTGTGATCCCTTCCTGGAACATCACCCCAGGCCCTTTGCTCATCAACTGTGTCCACCAATCAGGGTCTCACAGCTGTGGGACCTTAAACCCTGTCAACAGCTCCAGTTCCACAGCCAATTTTTGACCTGTGTTATCAAATCCCTTCTCACACCAGCAGGACTAAGGACAACACCACCTAGACCCCCACACCCTTGATTAGCTTTCTGCAGAGCTCTGTAATCACTTTTGGTATTGTCCAGGTTTCCCCAAATAATATCATTCATGCCCACACATAATAACAGCAGGGGGTAACAGTCAGAGAGCCAGGTGAGGTTAGGCAGTTCCTCCACATCATCCCAGACATGAGCCCCTGGCAGGTAGTAAACCTCTCTAGATGATAGGCCAGGTTGGCAGATTGGTGTCTCTGTCCCCTGCAGCACAAAGTCATCCACAAGGATCACTCACCGCTTCCTCCTGGTAGCCATGCGTGGTTTAGGGTCAGGTGGACCAGTTGCTTTGCTTCAAGGCACATCTGGCACCTCTTTAATGTTGAAGGCAGTGAACCTATTCTGTAAGTGTAAGCCCTTGGTTGGGGCAGGACCCCCACTTGGTCCCAGAAGTGACCAGCTTCCATCTTGAAATTGCTCCCTGGGAATCTACTTTTGAGGGCTTTGGAATCCACAAGTGGTGGTTGTTTTTAAGAACTACCTTTAAAAAGCACAGGAGCAGGCAATTCCATTGTGTCCTAACTTAAGAAAGCAGGGCAGAAGACCAGCTTGGTTGAACAGGAAACTCCTTGTAGAACTCAAGAGAAAAAAGAAATCGTGCAGTCCCTGTGTTTCACAGGAAGATTACAGAGCTGTGGTTGACATATCCAGGGAGAAGACAGGAAAAGCCAGAGCTCAATTAGAGTTGAAATTGGTCCTGTTGTTTCAGGCAACAAGAAAGACTTTTTTAAGTACAGTAGTAACAATACAAAGTTTAAAGGAAACATTGGACCGATCCTTGTTGAAGATGGCCACTTGACTGATGGGGTGAAGTAAAAGTGGAATCATTCAATGCTTTTTTGCCTCTGTCTTTAGTACTATATGTTGCCCATGCTCATCAAGTAATGGGCCAAAGTTATTTTTTGTTTGCCTTTAACTTATTTTTAAAAACCCTTTTTACTGCCCCTCACAGTGCTGAAGAGCAGTTCCTGGTCCTGAAGATCATTGTCCCTGTGTTACCATCTGATCCAGCACTCACTTCCACAGAACCTGGCCTGGGGATAGGTGTCCCCAGTCCTCACCCCATGCAGGAATCACTCTGTCTTCTGCCTCGGTCCTGTGGCATGTGGGGTCTGTGTCAGGGCAAACCCAGCACCACAGAGTCTGCAGTTGTGGGAAGGCCTTGGCCAGTCTGTGGAGAGCAGCCGTTCTGCACAGAGCACAAGGGCCGCTTCAGCCTCAGAGCCCTGGGAATGCTGAAGGACTTGGGTTCCTGAGAGAAAGCACCTCAAGTTGTGCCCTGTGTTTGGGCTGATGTGTGCCCTGTGCATTCAGGGACAGCTCACAGATCCTGCTGAGTGTAGAATCAAATCCCTCTGTCACTGCTGTGTCCCACTGAAGCTGGGAGATTCTACTCTCATACAGAACCTTTCTGGGCCAGAGCTGGGTTGTGACACTTGTGGGACTGTAGAGTTCCTGGGCCTCAGAAAAGTTGTGCTTGAGGAAGTGCTGTGGTTTAACTCCAGCCAGTAACAAAGCACCACACAACCACCTGCTCGCTCTTCCCGTAGTGGGATGGGGGGAGAATCAGAAGACAAGGCAGCACTAAGCAGTTGTTGCAAGTTTGGGCATCAGTCACTGTCCTGGGACTGCCTTCACCCACAGAGATGATGGGATCACAGGGACAGGGGACTCCCATGTGTGGCCTGCTGCAGCTGATACCTGAACTGACTTGTCAACACTTCAGCCCTACATAAGTTGGTGTAGTCATTACCACTTAAAAGAATGTATCAGTCAGCAATTGCTAACCTTTAGATGTGTAAACCCTCTCAGATTAAGGTCAATCTGTTCCTCTAACAAAGGAAAGAGTGACTTAAAAAACACCTAATCAGAAACTACAGTGACCTTGCAGCTTTAGACATTCTGGAGCTTGCACAATTAACTGAGTCTTCTTTCAATGTATATCTTGAGACTGTTAGATAAAGTGTCCTTTACCTGAACGTTGCTCATTGTATACTAAAATGGTTATGTAACAAATATGGAAATGTGTAACTAGTTGGCTCTTAAGGACTACCCTGAAAGTGTGGATACATTGTTAAGATTTTAAATGTAATAACTGTTATTTTTCTCTCTGTCATACTGGATTTATTCTGGTATCTGGATTTGTGCAACTCTGTAATAAACAATATCTCAACTCTGTGCATAGAATCTGGTTCAGCTGTGCCCCGGGAAACAACCCTGGTTTTGGGAAAATATCAGCAACCTGTGGGCCATGCCAGATGCTCTGCTGAAGGGTGATGCACCTGCATGGGGATGCTGTCCCTGCTGTCCATGTACAGACGTGCTGGTCTTGGTTCCTGATTGGGTGATGGGTGGAAAGGACACATGGAGTATAGACGGGGGGCCATCCCCAAGGCTATTTACCCTTTCCCAATTCCAGCCATCCTTTGCCAGTTTCTTCTTCTGAGCCACCTTGCCCAGCACAGCTGTGCCCAAAGCAAGAGAAGTGCTCTTCCCCAAGAGTCTCTGGGACTGCTGACCTCCCTGGGGCCTCCCACATGCCCACAGATCCTCTCTGGAAGACAGAAATTGTCAGCATTCCTGTTCATATGACATTCTCCAGTGTCAATGGGGTATTTCTTCGCAAAATTGCAACAAGGCAAGGACTGGTGCCCATTGGCTATGCAGTAATCAGGGTTGTCTTCCTCACTTTCAAGAGGCAGTGCCAGGAAAAGGAGCCACTGTAATGTGTCCCACATTCCAGTGCTTCTAGGAGTGACGAATTATGTATGCTTCCACCCAATCCATAGAATCATAGAATGTCCTGTGTTGGAAGGGACCCTCAAAGATCATCGAGTCCAACTCCTGTTCCTGCATATGACAACCCCATAGTTCTCACCATGAGTCTGAGGGGGTTGTCCAGTCTCTTCTTGAACACTGTCAGGCTTTTGGCTGTGATACCTCCCTGGGGAGCCTGTTCCAGAGCTCCACCACTCCCTGCATGAAGAACCTTTTCCTAATGCCCAACCTAAACTTCCTCTGGCACATCTTCTTGCCATTCCCTTGGGTTCTGTCATTGGCCACCAGAGAGAAGAGATCAATGTCTGCCCCTAGTCTTCCCCTTGTGAGGAAGTTGTAGACCATGATGCGATCTGCCTTCAGTGTCTTCTTCTCCAGACTCAACAGACATAGTGAATTTAGCCACTCCTCACAGAGCTTCCACTCAAAACCCTTCAGCAACTTCAAGACCATCCTCTGGACACTCTCCAGAAGCTTTATATCTTTTTCAAACTCTGGCTCCCAGACCTGCACACAGTATTTCCACAAAGCAATGGCTTTCTATCTCCACAGGCAGTATGCAGGTGGAAAGACAACCTATGGGACACAGGCAGGCTTGCAGAATTCTTTAATGAGTCTAAAGAGGGAAATAAGGTCACTCCAGCTGGAGGCCCCAGTATGCCCAGGAGCAGGAGCAGCCAAGAATCTGTTCCCCTTTTCCTGTACAGCTGTTCCAAAAGAGGGGACAGCTTAGCAGCTCACTCCAGGTTGCATTCTGGGGTCCTCACAGCAGGATTTGAGGGGAGCACAAAACAGAGAGAAAAAAAGAGTGAGTGGAAGAGAGAAAAAATACACATTTTCATGTGTTCCGAAAGGCACCTTTCAGCCTGCCCTTGAAGGACAAGCCAGAGGTGACCTGAAAACAACATCTGGAAACAATGGCATGAAGTTTGATTGTCTGTCCGGCACCATGATCTGAGTTCCTAGGGGTCCGTAGCCAAGGTCGTTGCCAGCATCTTTAACACGGGGGGCATCTGCTGCTGCTGGAAATGCAGGAGAGGTCACAGCAGCCAGAGTTGATGGGCACTCCATCACAGCTGAGGATTCTGCCAACAGCAGCAGAGGTGGAGGAGCCCACAACGGTGTTCTGTGGGAAGGAGCTGAGGATGGGGCCAGGCAGGGTCACCACCACAGGGGCGGGCTGGATGACGATGGTGGAGCTCTGGCACTGCCTGACACAGGGCTCATTGCAGCTGTTGGCCAGTGGGGTGGGGCCACAGGGCTGGCAAGACTGGCACTGGTCATAGCAGGACATGTCTTGAGTCTGGAGCTGCACCTGGAGAGGGGGCAGGGAGGAAGCAAAACATGAGAATGAGTGAGGAGCAGCTCGGCCCCACACCATGGGGGACCCAAAGAACATGAACAGACAGGAGGCGGAGGCTGTGAAAAGACTTATGAGGGCTTCTTAGCTTTGTTGAGCCAGGTCTAAAAGGAATCATCAACTCCCATGCAATTACTGGTTAGTCCCTGAGTCCAGAAGCCACCTCACTACAGTCCCAGCCTCCCTCCATGTCTAGCCTTCTCCCCAGTTCCCTCTCTCATAACAAGCTGCCCCATGATCTGGCACAGAACAAAGCTGCTGTCAGCTAAGAGGTCCCTTGAGGTGAGACCTCCTTTTAGGGAAAGCAGAGAAAGAGAAGAGGCTTCAAACTCACCTGATTCCCGAGAAGAGGGAGGCAAGAGAAGTGGATGAGAGAGTGAGGAGCTGGGCTGGCTTTTATCATGCACCCTTACTGCCCCAGGCTGACAGAGGCATGCCTTGCAGAGGTGATTAATCACTGACAAGCTCATCCTGAATGCAAAACATCCCAGCTAATGCTATGGGCTATGTTTTGGCTTCTTCAGCTGCTGTCTTTCCATTTCCTGCTGTATGCCAAGCACATTCCCTAGTGAAGGCATTTTTGTGTGACCGGATGAAAGGCTCAAGCACTTCCCATGCAAAACACACCATTGTGGGCAGAGGACTCAGCTCCCATGATGGAAGAGTCTAGTAACGGACACCTGACATATACTCTAAGGGTAACACACGTACACACACATATCTAGACATGTAGTCATCTACAGTTAATTGAGAAGCCTCAGGACACCCAATGTGGAGTTGTCTACGCTGTGCACAGTCACCACACATGTGCTGGAATTGGAAGACTCACCTTCTGCAAGTCCTGTTTCAAAGGGTTCGGTGTGGTTGAGGGAAGACTGGTCTGTGCCCAGCCTGAGCCCATTCACCGTCATGAAAGTCCTTTTCCTTCTGCCTGTCTGTTCCTGAGTACCGTGGACATGGATATGGGCTGTAACCATGGGATGGAACTGCTTGTAGGCTCTGGTAGGACAGCCTGTAGGTTCGTTTCTCATCGTATGATGAAGTAAGCCATGCCAACAGCAGGTGTACAGGCTTAACCATGACCTTGTGCCAGCTGGAGTGAAACCACAATTGATAATTGCAGGATCTGTCTCCAGAAAGATTATTTGTTCCGTTTACAGTGCACGACAGCTTTGGGACGGGATAAGTCCTGTATGTGAGCTGATGTCTCTTCTCAGACTGCGGAAAGAGTCCGTAGAGTCTATTAAGAGTGAGTTCAGAGGAGGCCGCGAAAATGATCAGAGGGTTGGAACACCTCTCCTATGAAGAAAGTCTGAGAGAGGTGGAGTTGTTCAGCCTGAAGTGGAGAAGGCTCTAGGGAGACCTCATTTCACTCATTCAATACCTAAAGGGGGATTATAAGAAAGACAAAGAAATATATTTTACAAGGTCCTCTAATGAAAGAAGGAGAAGCTATGGTTGTGTTCTGGTTTTGTTAAAAAACAAGTGTCTGTTTTAGTGAATTTGCCTGTCAGTTAAAGCTTCATGTCAGCTGCATTTTCCTGGACAACCAGATACATGCTTTGGCAAACATAGCAATGGAATGCAAACTTATTGATAGGCACAGATGGACATCTTGCGGGAGGGGCTACAAGAAACCGGTGACCAAGAAACTGACCAACTGTGTATAACATTCCATTCACACGAATACTTCATGTAAAAGTGGGAGATCACAAGAATCTCGTCCCTTTCTTCCCTTTTCCTTATGTCCAACATTAGGAGAGGACCTTGCTAGTCGTCCCTGTGAACTGAAGCCTAGTGAGAGACTGAATCCAGCTCCGATTGGCTACAGAGTCCATCCAGGAGTTCGGGTGCCAGCTCTGCAGTTGCTGGGACTTTGAAGATTGGTTATGCATATTTTGTATTTCTTTTCTCTATTCTTATTAGTAGTATTAGGAAAACATTTTGAATTTTTCCAACTCTCTTCCCTCTGTCCTTCTTTCTCTCCTGATCACCTGTCCTGAGTGGGAAGAGGGGAGAGGGAGGGGCAAGAGAAGGGGGAAAGTGGGGGAGAGGGGGTTAACAGTGCATCTGCCACGGTTTTATTGTCACCCCACAATCAAAACCCTCAACAGGTTGTAAGCTGTAAAAAGTAGATTTAGATTGGACATAAGGGTGACAATTTTTCCAATGAGGGTGGTGAGACACTGGAAGGGGTTGCCCAGAGATATTGTAGATGCCCCATCTCTGGAAGTGTTCCAGGTCAGGTTAGATGGGGCTTTAAGCAACCTGATCCAATGAGAGATGTCTCTGGCCATGGCAGTGGAATTGAACCAGATGGTCTTTCAGTGTCCATTCCAATGCAAATGATTCTATGATTCTACGAATTATGCTGGTAACAAAGGTTGGTTTGTGAGGCCCTTCCCTCCAGGCCACTGAGTCTGGGCTGAAAGAACCTTCACATAAGGATGTCTCCAGAATCTGAGTTGGTCCCACAGGGTTAGAAGGACATGTCCCCTGAAGGGATCTTGATCCATTTTGCTCATAATCCCTTAATCGCTTTTATTTAGTAAGACACAAAGCAAGGCACAGAAGTCATAAAAGAACCCTTCTCCCTTAAGAGCTAATTTGGGCAGCCTGCATGGCAGCAGTGGGATGTGGAATGGTGAGGCAAGAGAGTCTTTGCAAACACCTGCTAAATGAGGGAGAAGGAGATTAAAGTAGGTCTGGAGGGGAACACCTACCAGAGACTAAAGAAGAGATGTCAGAAGGAGTAGAAGTGGTATGCAGGGGGGACAGGACGTCGGGGAGGTTCTCACACTTCCCCTGTGGCCCAGTGCAATGACAACATTGGAGTTCTGGCACTGCCTGACACAGGACTGTTGGCCAGTGGGATTGGGCTGCAGGTCTGGCAGGGCAGGCACTGGTCATAGCAAGATATTTCTTGGGACCAGAAATGCACGTGGGAGAGAATCAGGGGCAAATGGGTGAAGTGAGGAGTAACCTCGTTTCCTTGTCACAAAAAGCCAAGGCCAATCCTGAGTGGGGAGCTGGAATCTGTGCCCAGAGCCTCATCCTCTTCCTTGCACTAGGGGCAGGCAGGCACAGGGAGGATCTCTCCAAATGAGAAAAAGCAACATCTCCTCAACCATGTACTCTCTAAGGAGACCTTCTCCCCACTTCCTTCTCCGACGGCAAGAAACTCCAGAGGGAAGTAGAGGACAAACCCAATATGAGATGAGCTTTCCATCGAGGAGAGATCACACTATGAAAGAGGAGGAGAAGGGGCTTCAGATTCAGCTGGTGTCCAAGCAGAAGAAGGCAAGAGAAGTGGATGAGGGAGCAAGGACTTGGCTTTGATTTGTATCACTGCCTCCTTTTCATTTCCAGGCGTGTGCCATGTCTGCTCCTCAATAAAAGCTTCTTCTGATCAGCTGAAAGCCCAAGGGTTACCATGAATGAGGATGTGCCACATCCATCTCTTTCCTTCATTCTTCAGCTCTACCTCGATGGTTACTTCTTGTTTCCTCCCCAGATGTGTGCATTGTGCTACTGGTTTTGACCCCATCACGCTTAACACTGCTCTAGGGAAAAAATAATTTCCACGTTTCTGTCTGTGTAGTCTGTGAGTACAGAATCAATGCCATGGGCTTTCCTTGGACCTTGTCCTTCCCCAGAATGCTCTAACCCTGCTGCAATTTTCCCCAGGCGTCCTCAGCAGATTCCATGGTTGGTTGTTTTCCTGTGTATGTTCTTGTCATGTGTGCTGTTGTGAGCTGTTATGTTTGTGTGAATTCACGTGAGAGCACTAATTTGTGCATGATTACATGCTGATGTGCATCAGCTTGTGAGTGAGTGTCCTTGTGTGTCACTAATCACAAGGGAATGTGCTGCTGGCAACCGAGAAACTCTCTACTGCTCTCTCCATGAGCACCAGAGAACAACAGGTTCCCAGGGTCAGAAGGAGCCTGAGTGCAGGTCAGTGGTGACTGCACCAGCCTGCTGGAGATCTGTCCAGGGAAGAGGCAATGAAATGAAATCCCTGTCTCCTGAGCCCTCATGCCCACCCAATGTTCTCATTCCCTTGCTGCTCATTTCAGATCCCAACAAGGATGGTTTCACTCCAGCTTGAATCCTTACTTTACTGCATTGTGACAAAACTGGGAGTGTCTCAGCATGGCCAGCAGTCCCTCCTCCCCATTTCTGCAGGCCAAGACACAGCTGCTCTCCCCAGAGCAAGAGAGTTCAGAAGGAGGGGGTTTGCTTTATGGGTAAGAAGAAAGGCTGAGAGATCCTGCTGACCATGTGCTGGCCAACACTGAGTGGATCTACTTCCGATACTATATCAATGGTGTCTGGGGTGTGGCAGAGCCCCCCCTCCTCTCTAAGCCCAGGACAAATGTCCTTGTGAGCCCATTGACCAGGTGTTGTGTCAGGCAGGGGCTGAGTCCTCACCTTGAACAGGTATTGAGTGGAAGGAACATGGAGCCTGAGGTTGCTGTGCTCTGAGTGAAAGAACATTTACAAAGCAATGAAGTCAGCACATGCGGCAAGTTTAGAAATGACACCCAAGTGCAGGGAACAGGCAGTACAGGGATCTCTCTTAGCCAAATTGTTACCAGCAAGTCCAGGAACTGCATGTTCAAAGGAAAAAGATGGACTACACTGTGGAAGTCCTCTGCAACAGAAGTACAAGCAGTGCTCTGGAACATGGGGAGACCTACTTAAGCAACAAGCTAAAAGAAACAAATGAGAATAGGAAAGAATTTCTCTGAGACCTTCTGTAATCTTCATCCTGGAGGAGCCAGAAAACCAGTGGCTGCTGTTTCCAGCCCCTGAGCTCTGGGACAGCTCTGGGAAGCTGGTCCATCTCCTGTGTTAGGGCATTGCAGCTGCCCAAGGCTGCAACTGGTGCTTTGCGGGCTTCTTCATGCTGGAGAAGGGGTAGAGTCCATTTTCCAGGAGCTAAAGTTGTGGTGTGCAGAGCCCCGGAGCCCTGTGAGCCCGGGCAACACCCCAAGCGGCGCCGGAGCTGGTAGAGAGGAGATAGGGGAGAAGGAGAGGGGAGAAGGAGAGGGGAGAAGGAGAGGGAGAGGGAGAGGGAGAGGGAGGGGAGGGGAGGGGAGGGGAGGGGAGGGGAGGGGAGGGGAGGGGAGGGGAGGAGAGGAGAGGAGAAGAGAGGAGAGCAGAGGAGAGGAGAGGAGAGGAGAGGAGAGGAGAGGAGAGGAGAGGAGAGGAGAGGAGGGGAGAGGAGAGGAGAGGAGGGGAGAGGAGGGGAGAGGAGGGGAGAGGAGGGGAGAGGAGGGGAGAGGAGGGGAGAGGAGGGGAGAGGAGAGGAGAGGAGAGGAGAGGAGAGGAGAGGAGAGGAGAGGAGAGGAGAGGAGAGGAGAGGAGAGGAGAGGAGAGGAGGGGAGAGGAGGGGAGAGGAGGGGAGAGGAGGGGAGAGGAGGGGAGAGGAGGGGAGAGGAGGGGAGAGGAGAGGAGAGGAGAGGAGAGGAGAGGAGAGGAGAGGAGAGGAGAGGAGAGGAGAGGAGAGGAGAGGAGAGGAGAGGAGAGGAGAGGAGAGAGGAAAAGACAGTGCGGCCGGATCAGGGAGCCGGGGCTGGCAGGGGCAGTGAGACGCAGGCGGCGGAGCGGCGGGATGGGGCGGTGCCGGGGTACAGGACTGGCGGGACCGGCTGCGGTGCTGCTGGGTGCGCAGGGCTGGCGGGGCTACGTGGGGGACGGGGCTGCGTAGGGACTGTGCTGGGTCTGGGGTGGACCAGCAGTTCCCTCGATGCTGTCGTCTCCTCTGGCTTCCTTTTGGATCTCTGCCCCGAACCAACCCCCACTTCGTCGGATATTTCCTCGGAAAAATCATCGCTCTTTTCTTTGTCCAATCCTCCCTGTTTCCTTTCTTGCCTCTGTGTCTCTCCCTAGAACTCACGCAGTCATCCCTTCCCCTTCCCCTTCCCCTTCCCCTTCCCCTTCCCCTTCCCCTTCCCCTTCCCCTTCCCCTTCCCCTTCCCCTTCCCCTTCCCCTTCCCCTTCCCCGTTATTAGTCTTTTATTCCCCTTACTTAAGTGATTTCACCCTTCCACCTTTCGTTCATGCATTCATCTCTCCACCAAATGTTATGGACACTACCCTTACTCGTGTGTGCACATCTTCTAGAAACCCTTCCCATCAGCTCTTTTAGTTCCTGCGGGATTTTTTCCAGGAGACAGCAAGCAGGGCTTCGGGGATTTGAGGAGTTTTAAGGTTCTGAGGATTTTTTCTTCTTTTTCTCTCCGGCAGTGGCTTCGGGAAGAGCCCAGGTGCAGTAGGAGCCGTCAGCAGAGGTCTCCGAGGGCACCGGCATCAGCATCAACTGCTCACACCCCGACATACAGACCAGTAATTTCATCCTGTGTTACCGTCTCCTCCCGGGCCGAGGTCCGGACCTCCTCGGGAGCAGTTTTAAAGGCTCCAAAGCGCTGTCGGAGCCGCCGGGCCGGCTGTCGGTGGCGGCAGACCGCCGGTCCAGTGCCCTGTGGCTCTCCCGGCCCCGGCGCGGGGACGCGGCGGTGTATTACTGCGCCGTGGGAGACACGGGGAGAGGAGCCGGGGCTGCGGCCGGGCACGAACCGCCGCGGGTGGGGCCGGGCGGGTGTGGCGGGGGCGGGGGACAGTCCCAGCCGGACCCGCCATGGGGCGATGCCGCTCTGGCCGCCTCGTCCCGCCTGGCCCCGGGGAAGTTTCGCCGCCCGATCGGCAGCGGGATCGCGTCGGCACCAGCCGCACTCCCTCCGGGATGCCTGCAGAAATAACGGTCGCCGTATCATTACCGTGTGAAGGTAGCACAATCCATTGTCCCGTAATTCGATATTTGCATGAATGGCTAAATGAGCTCTTAACTGTTTCTTAGAGATCATCAGTGAAATTGTACTTCTTGTGAAAAAGCAGGAATAAACACAGAAGATGAGAAGGCCCTGTGGAACTTAAAAACCAGTGGCCAACACACAATGAAGTTAATCCTGTCGGGCTCACTGCCCATCTAATCACTGGCCCACATTTTTTGTTTGGGGTGACTTTGGAAAAAACAGACCTTCCAAACATAAGAACACAACTCTTAACCAAGAGCAACCCCTCAGCATTCTAATAGCATCCAGACACAAAATAATTGATCAATAGACTAAGCTTCCCCAGGGAGAACAATGCAATCCTCTCCAAGAGTCCATATTGGTGAGGGGGTTTGCAACATCAGTTATGAATCAAGACATCATAATGGTACAGCTGTTATTAAGGTTTCATGAAAGCGCTGGAAGTGTGAGGCCAGTACTACAAGCATGCCTCCTCTCTAAGTAATGACTTCAATCAAATTACCAAAAGACCACCCACAACTACCCTTGTCCTAGAAAAGGACCACTAGCATGGCAGAGTTTGGTAAATCTTCTCCCTCACTCTTCTCACTTACCTGCGAATGAACCTCCTACCCTAATTTACTCTACCATATCCGTGTCATACACCATACCAATCCTAATCGCTGTAGTGTTCTTATCACTAGTGCAATGGAGGGACCTAAGCTACATGCAAGCCTGAAAAGTCCAAACATTGTAGGCCCTTTGGGCTACTACAACCAGTAGCAGACAGAGTAGAGCTATTTCTTAAAGACTTCATTAGAACTCCCATACTAGCACCCAAATATCTGAATTCTCCTTTCCCTTCCCTTCTCTTATTGACCTAAATCTAGGGCTCCTCTTCCTCCCAGCTCTGTCAAATTAAGCACTGTACTCAACCTTATGGTCCAGCTGGGCCTCAAACTCAAAATATGCTTTAGCTGGAGCACTATGAGCAGTGGTACAAACCATTTCTTACGAAGCACCACTAGCCATTATTCCCCTATCCACAATCACACTGAGCAAAACCTACACCCTAAGTGCCATTAACCAAGAGCCATTATACCTCATTTTCTCCTCCAGACCACTTAAAATAATATGATACATATCCAGGCTTATTGAAACAAACTGCTCTTCATTCAACCTTACCCAAGGGGAATCCCAACTTGTCTCAGACTTCAATGTAGAATACACTGCACGACCATTCATTTGATTCATCCTAGCTGACTATTCAAACATCATACTGATAAATGCTTTAACTACCTTGCTATTTCTCCACCCATGCTGACTTGGTCAACATTCAGAGTTCTTTCCAAGATATGATTCTAAAAGAGGAGCCACTGCTGAGTGTTCCAGCCTCCCATTCCTCTGTCAATGGAGAAGGATCTCCTTGTGCCCTCACCCCCTTCCACCCCAGGGTAACACCTGTCCTGGTTTAACCCGAGCTAGAAACACAACCGCAATAGCCACTCACTCACTGATCCCCACCCCCCAAACAGAGGAGAAAATCAAAAGGGAAAGGAGAAACTTGGACTGAGATAAATACAGCTTATATGAAATAACACAATAATAATACACTACCAAAAAAAAAATAATAATAGAAATAGAGAACAAAACAATGCAATTCCTCACAAATTCTGTCCACACCAAGCAACCACTCCCAGAAAACAGCACCTGGTCCCAAAGACAATCCCAGAGCGATAAAAGAGGGGAAAAAAAAAAAAAAAAAAAGAGGCAAAAATGTCCAGAGGCCTCTGCAAATGTGCAGGATGGCATAAGGTCAAACTAACAAAACTAAGGAAGAGAACCCCTCCAGGTCTGACAAAAAGTGCAAAGCAAGAAGAATGCGAGAGAGACCAGAAGATCCAAACTCCCTTTAAATATGAAGCATGAAACTAATGGGATGAAAAACTCTTTTTGATCAGTCTGGATGTCAGTTAAGGTCTGCCCCATCAGTGCCCCCTTTCTCAATGCCCCACACGTGTGGGTAGAGCTCAGAATATCCTTGACTCTCAGACAAGAACAATTAAAAACATAGACTCTGTCCCGGGGTGTTATTCCTTGTTCTCAAACTAAGTCTGAATAATGACCACGCTGGCTATGAAAAAGAAAGGTTTCTAACTGCATTAAGAAAATTAACTCATTTTCAGTCAAACCAGCACATACCCTTCTCCTTTGGTAGCTTGGGGAGTGTCCACAGAGGGAATGACCACATGGAGACCAGGCTTGAATGCAGCAGAACTTTAATGAGTCAAAAGAGGCAAACAAAGTCACTGCAAGTGGAGGACAGCAGTGCAGGAATCCCCAGAGGAATCCACAAGTCTGCAGTCCGTGGTCATGAAGAAGTTTGTGCATGATGTTCATCTGCCTGCTCAATAGAGGAAGATGGGACAGATGATTCCCACCAGAAGGGCCCTGGGGGAGACTCGTTGCCACGGGAAATCCAAAGCAATCAACAAAAAAAGGAAAGAAATGCAAAGCCATCCAGCTGTACTGAAAACGTAACCAAAATCTAGATCCTTGGCCCAACACCATGTTTTGAGTTGCTCAATGTGTCTCCCTTGGGCTTTGCTGGCAACTTTAACAGTGGAGGTACCTTCTGCCAAAGTAGCGGCTGGAAATGCCATCAGAGGTCACAGCACCCAGAGTTGATGGGCACTCCATCACAGCTGAGGATTCTGCCAACAGCAGCAGAAGCGGAGGAGCCCACAACGGTGTTCTGTGGGAAGGAGCTGAGGATGGGGCCAGGCAGGGTCACCACCACAGGGGCCGGCTGGATGACGATGGTAGAGTCCTGACACAGGGCTCATTGCAGCTGTTGGCCAGTGGGGTTGGGCCGCAGGGCTGGCAGGGCAGGCACTGATTGTAGCAGGACATGTCCTGAGGGTGGAGATGAAGCTGTGAGAGAGGGCAGGGAGAAAGCAGAGCATAGAAGTGTGTAAGAAGCAGCTTGGTTACCCTGTGGCAAAGAAGCCAAGGCCACTTCTGAGTGGGGAGCTGGCAGATGTGCCAGGAGACACAAAATCTGCATTGCCCTACAAGGAGCAGCCTCACACAAGGAGTCCCTCTCCTAGTGTGTAAACCAAAAGACCCCTCTGCCATACCCCAGCCTCAGTCTAAGCAGATTTTCTGCCTGTTTCCCTCTCCAATGACAAGAAGATGCAAGCCCAAGGACAGGACATAGCCAATATGAGCAGAGATGTCCATCAATGAGAGACGTAAGGTTTACACAGGAGGAAAAGAGGTTTCAGACTCACCTCATTCCCAGTGAAGAAGGTAAGAGAAGTGGATGAGAGAGCAGAGACTTGGGCTGCCTTTTATATCTGCCCTTCATTGCTGCAGGACAAGAGGCACCCTTGGTAGAGGCAACAATTTTCTGACAAGCTCATCTTGAATGCAAACCATCGCAGCTAATGAGATGGGCTGTGCTCTAGTTTCCAAGACTGCTGCCTTTTCACTTCCAGGCTTGTGTCATGCCCATTCCCCAATGAAGGTTTCCTCTGATCCCTGGGATGAAAGGCCCCAGGATTTCTAGGGCAGGAATGCAACACTACAGGCAGAAGTCTCAGCTCAAGTGCTGAAGGGGTCTAGATGGGCAAAAGATGATATTCTGGGAAACTCTGTTGGGGCTTGTTTAAAAACTGTTCTCAGGAAGATGGTCCCATTGTCCTTAGCTGGATGCTTGTGGGTTTCCATGCATCAGGATGAGTGAAGTCCTCATCTTTCCTTGCCTCCTCAGCTCAGCCTTATGACCCCTTGTTGGTTCCTTCTCAGGGGCATGTGTTGTGCTGCTTGGTTTTGACTCCATCTTGCCTAACACTGCCCAGTCCCTTGGGTCCTGAACAGAGTCCATGAACTTGTCCAGCACCATGGATCATGTTGTTGCTATGGGTGTTCTTTTTCTCTGTGTACTTGTACACAGACAGGTTTGTGCAGATATGTGGGAGCACAAATTTGTTTATAATTGCAAACTGGCATGCATGAGGCTGTGTGTGTGTGTATCTTTGTATGCTACACATTATGAGGGAATGTGCTTGTCATGGCAGAGACGCTCCTCACTGTTATCTCAATGAGCACAGAGCAGCAGGGTCCCAGGGTCAGAAGGTGCCTGAGTGCAGCTGAGTGCTGATGGCACCAGCCTGTTAGAGATCTGTCTAGGAAAGAGGCCCTGAAATGTAGCCACTGCCTCCTGAGTCCTCTTTTTCCAGGCACTCCAAATCCTGCACTCTGGTGTCACCTATTTCAGGTCACAACAAGGATGATTTCAATCCAGTTTGAATCCTTGGTTTAATTCAGTGTAACAACATGGGGAGTGTCTCGGTGTGTCTGGAAGTCTCCCCTTCCTGCATCTCCAGGTCAGGACAGAGCTGCTCTTCCCACCTCTAGACCATTCAAAGGGATGGGGTTTGCTTTATGGGCAAGCAGAACCAACCATGTGCTGACCACCCCTGGGTGGATGTGCTTCCAATTTACTGTTGAAGGTTTCTGAGATGCAACACAGATCACACTGGATTTGGGAACACATCCCCAAAAGTCAACCACTGTCCCTCTCTCTGACAAGATTTTTGCTCAGTGGATACCTTTTCTAAGCCTCGTCTCCTGAATGTCTGTCGTTTGGAGCTCAGATCCAATTTGCAGGTAGTGCAGTTGAGGACTCTCCCCCTTCCCTTTAGTCACATCAGTGACATGAGCTCAGCCAGGGCTGATTCCCCTCCCCAAGAAGCTGCTTTGAGCTCTAGTGCATCTGAGGTCAACCAATGTCATTGTTTTCTCATGAGGTAATAGGCACTGTGGACATGGGAAGGACAGGGAATGTGTGCACCTAGAGCTTAGCAAGACCTTTGACTGTGTGTCTTGTACTTCCTTCATGGCTAAATATGAGATGACTGGGATCAGTAAGTGGATGACAAGTTGAGTGGAAACTCTGCTGGACTACGAGGCTCAGAGAGTTGTGATCTTGCTGCAAAGCCTAACTGGCTGACACACATTAGTGGTGTCTGGTAGTAGGGATCAGTAGTAGGACCAATACTGTTTAATATTTTAATGAACACCATAAGGTGTGAGAAGTAAGGAACACTGTTATCTGTGGAAAACAACGAGCAAGGGGAATGGGCTGTTATTATCAGAAATGGCACCTGTTCAAAGGACCAGCACAGGCTAGATGTGTTGCCTGACTATAACCTCATGAATGCCAAAAAGTGTAAGGGCAAGGTTTTGCAGATGAGGGGAAAAAAGGCCGGTTTAGTCATGCAGGCCAGGGCTGGCTATATGACACACATATCCACAGAAAATGATGTGGGGTTTTAAGAGACACCCAGCTGAGTATGAGACAGTGGTGTGCCGTTGCAGCAAACAGGACTGACTCCATCCTGAGCTGTGTTATTCAAATTGCTGACAGCAGGTCCAGAAGAATGATTCTGCCTCTCTAGCACTTCCGAGATCACATCTGGAATACTGAGTCCTGGGGGTGGTCCCTGGCACGAGAAGGGTATTGACACATTGGACTGAGTTCAACAAAGGCCACCACATAAATTAGGGAGCTGATGAGTATGATATTCAAGGAGAGACTGAGAGAACTGTCTCTGTTCATCTTGGAAATGCCTCAGAGGACAGACTCTTCCTTTCTACAAATACTCTTTCAGCAGAATAGAAGAAGATGGAAGTTTGCAGGAGACAGAGCAAAAATGCCCAGGAGTTTGTGCATTTTCCATCCTTAGAGGTGTTCAAGAATGGACTGAATGTGACTTTGAGCAACACGATCGAACGGGATCCATTCTGAGCACAAGGGTGGCAACTAGGAAAGCTAAGGACTCCTTAGAATTAAACATGGTGAGAGGGGTCAACGACAACAGAAAGAGCTTTTTCAAATATGTAGCAGATAAAACTAACACCAGAGGCAAGGTAGGCCCACTGATGAACGAGGTGGGTGCCCCGGTGACAGAAGATACAGAGAAGGCAGAGTTACTGAATGCCTTGTCTCTGTCTACTCTACCGGAAGCTGTCCTAAGGAGCCCCGTACCGCTGAGGCCCCAGAAGAAGGTAGGACAATGGAGGAGTTTGCCTCGGTTGACGAGGACAGGGTTAGGGAGCAGTTAGGCAATATAGACATCCATAAATCCATGGGTCCATATGGGATGCACCCGTGGGTGCTGAGGGAGCTGGCTGACATCATTGCTGGACCACTCTCCATCATCGTTGCCAGGTCTTGGGAAACGGGAGAGCTACCTGAGGACTGGAGGAAAGCAAATGTCACTCCAGTCTTCAAAAAGGGCCAGAAGGAGGACCTCACCTCCATCCGTGGGAAAGTGATGGAACAACTAATTCTTGGTGCCATCTCAAAACAGATCAAAGATAGGAGGGTCATTAGGGGCCATCAACATGGCTTCACCAAGGTGAAGTCATGTTTGATCAAACTCATCACCTTTTTTTGAGGATATAACGAGGTGGATGGATGATGGCAGAGCAGTGGATGTGGTCTACCTTGACTTCAGTAAAGCATTTGACACAGTCTCCCACAGCATCCTCACAACTAAACTGAGGGAGTGTGGTCTGGACAATAGGTAGTGAGGCGGACTGTGAACTGGCTGAAGGAAAGAAGCCAGAGAGTCATGGTCAATGGGGCAGAGTCCAGTTGGAGGCCTGTATCTAGTGGAGTGCCTCAGGGGTCAGTACTGGGGCCAGTATTATTCAATATATTCATCAATGATTTGGATGAGGGAATAGAGTGACTGTCAGCAAGTTTGCTGATGACACCAAACTGGGAGGAGTGGTTGACACGCCAGAAGGCTCTGCTGCCATCCAGAGACCTGGACAGGTTGGAGAGTTGGGTGGCGAAAAATTTAATGAAATATAAAAAGGAAAAGTGTAGAGTATTGCATCTGGGTAGGAACAACCCCAGGTTCCAGTATAAGTTGGGGAATGACGTATTAGAGAGCAGGGTAGGGGAAAGGGACCTGGGGGTCCCGGTGGACAGCAGGGTGACCATGAGCCAGCACTGTGCTCTTGTGGCCAAGAAGGCCAATGGCATCCTGGTATGTATTAGAAGGAGGGTGGTTAGTAGGTTGAGAGGGGTTCTCCTTCCCATTACTCTGCCCTGGTGACACCACACCTGGAATATTGTGTCCAATTCTGGGCCCCTCAGTTCAAGAAGGACAGGGAACTGCTGTAGAGAGTCCAGCGCAGAGCCACAAAGATGATTAAGGGAGTGGAGCATCTCCCTTATGAGGAAAGGCTGAGGGAGCTGGGGCTCTTTAGCTTGGAGAAGAGGAGATTGAGGGGTGACCTTATTAATGTTTACAAATATATAAAGGGTGAGTGTCAAGAGGATGGAGCCACGCTCTTCTCAGTGACAACCAATGGTAGGACAAAGGGGAATGGGTTCATACTGGAACACAAGAGGTTCCACTTAAATTTGAGAAGAAACTTCTTCTCAGTAAGGATGACAGAGCCTGGACCAGGCTGTCCAGGGGCGTTGTGGAGTCTCCTACTCTGGAGACATTCAAAACCTGCCTGAACACATTCGTGTGTAACCTCATGTAAGTGTTCCTGCTCCGGCGGGGGGATTGGGCTAGATGATCTTTTGAGGTCCCTTCCAATCCCTAACATTCTGTGATTCTGTGATACTGTGAAGGGTGATGTAGAAGACCTCTGGAGGTGACTTCTCACCTACATTCTGATTCTGTAATCCCCTCCCTCCCCTGCCCTCCCTGACCCCTTCATGTCCAAGGACACAATAATCCTCACACACCCTCTGCGACAACACAGTTTTCAGGCATTGTGCTGGGACTACATAGAGGGAACTGAAGGGAGACAGCGTCTTCACTGCCAACCGCAGGAAATCAGTGGCTGCTGTTTCCCGCCCCTGAGCTTGGAGACAGCTCTGGGAAGCTGGTCCATCTCCTCGGTCAGGGTCCTGCTGTTCCCCAGGCTGCAAATGGCACTGTGCGGGATTCTTCTTGCTGGAGGAGTAGACGAGTCCATTTCCCAGGAGCCAAAGCTGTCACCGTGCAGAGACCGGGAGCGAGACCCCGCTTCAAAAAGGGTCTTTTGGAGGGCGAGACTCCGAGTGGCTCTGGCGCAGAAGAGGTGAAGAGAGAGGAGGGGAGGGGAGTGGAAGGGAGAGGAGAGGAGAAGAGGGGAGGGGAAGGGAGGGGAGGGGAGGGGAGGGGAGGGGAGGGGAGGGGAGGGGAGGGGAGTCGAGTCGGTGCGGTCAGAGCAGAGAGCCGGGACTGCGCAGGCGGCGGAGCGGCGGGATGCGGCGGTGCCGGGGCGCAGGGCTGGCGGGACTGGCCGCGGTGCTCCTGGGTACGCGGGGCTGGCGGGGCTGGGTGGGGGACGGAGCTGAGCCTGGGTGTCCCCCCAAGTTCCCTCGATGCTCTCATCCCCTCTGGCTTCCTCATGGATCTCTGGTTCCGAACCACCATCTTGTCCTTTCCACATTGCCTCTAGAAAACTCGTCACTCTATTCTTTGTCCATTACTGCACATGTTGACGTCCTCTGGGAACCTTTTCCACATCACATCTATGTTCCTAACAGCTTCTGCAGGACTTGTCCTGAGAAACAGTGGACAGGGCTGGGCAGAAAGCAGGATCTAACGATTTTTTTTTCTTCTTTTTCTCCTCGGCAGTGACTGCGGGCAGAGGCCAGGTGCAGCAGGAGTCGTTGGCAGAAACCACCGAGGGCACTGAAATCAGCATCAACTGCTCACACCCCAACATACAATTGTCCGACTACATCTACTGGTACCGTCAGCTCCCGGGCCGAGGCCCCGCATTCCTCACGTTTGTTCAAAAAGGAATCAAATCGCTGTCGGACCCGCCGGGCCGGCTGTCGGTGGCGGCAGACCGCCGGTCCAGCGCCCTGTGGCTCTCCCGGCCCCGGCGGGGGGACGCGGCGGTGTATTACTGCGCCGTGGGAGACACGGGGAGAGGAGCCGGGGCTCTGACCGCACACGAACCGCCGCGGGCGGGGCCGGACGGGTGTGGCGGGGGCGGGAGCACAGTCCTGGTCGACCCGCCAGGGGGCGCTGACGCCTCAGCCCGCCGGGGCTGCTCTTCAGTGTCTCTGCTCCTTCCCATGAACATCCTTGTCCTTTACACTCTCCAAATAATTTTCACTGCTTCCCCTAAGGAGTCTCATTCCCTGTAGGCAGAAACATCCCCCAGTTTATATGATGATCTTCTCACCTTTACAGGAGGTGTCATCCCCACACAAGGGGACGATTGTAATACCCTAAGGGTTAGTGAGAAGATCATGATAAACAGGCTTGTGTCTGACTCTGGGTAGGAGTGTTTGCAGCTGGTACTGTTCTCAGAGACATTTTACCTTGAGGTGACTCATCCATGGCCTTGGAGAAGGGGACAGTGAACCCCTGTGGGGAGAGGGACACATGCTGCTCCTGCTTCCAGGTACTTTGGTCTGTGCCTCGTTCTGCCTCCTACTTAGCGACAAGGAGGACATAGGTGGTCTTTCTCCTCCTTAATATATTGAAAGACCACAATGAGGTCTCTTTGCAGCCTTCTCTTCAGCTTTTCTCCATCAGACAGCTATTCCAGTACTTAAATTGTTTTTGTGGCCATCCCCTGGAGGACCTACTCTAACAGGTCCATGTCTTTCTTTATTGGGAAGCCCAGAACTGGTCAAAGTCCTCCAGGTAGGATGTCAGAAGAGCCAAGGACAGGGGAGAATCACTTCCCTTCACCTGCTGGCTGCACTTCTTTTGATGCAGCCAAGGATACAATTGGCTTTCTGCGCTGCAAGCACACATTGCTGGCGCATGTCCAAGTTGTCACCCACCAGTGTCACCAAGTCCTTCTCCAGAAGTCTGCTCTCAATCCCTTCATTGTCCAACCTGTATTGATACTGGGAATTGCCCTGACCCAGGTGCAGGATGCTGCACTTTGCCTTGCTGAACCTCATGAGCCCCCTTAAGCTCTCTTTTCTTGATATTGTGATCCCTTCCTGGAACATCACCCCAGGCCCTTTGCTCATCAGCTGTCTCCATCAATCCCTCACAGGGCTGCTGGATACTCTCTCCCTCCCACATCTTTCCTAGTAGAAAGCCCTCCTTATCAGGTCAGCCATCCTGATGGCAAACACACCTCTACCCCACTTGATGAGATGGATCCCACCTCTCCTGAGCAGATGCTGCTCTTCAAACAGGGTCCCATGGCTGTAGGACCTAAAACCCTGTCAGCAGCTCCAGCCAAGTTTTGACCTGCATTATCAATTCCCTTCTACTCACACCGGCCTGTATGAGGACAACACCACCTGGACCCCCACGCCCCCGCCTACCTTTCTGTAGAGCTCTGTAATCACTTTTGGTATTGTCCAGGTTTCCCCTACCAGTATCATTCATGCCCATAAGGAATAACAGCAGGGGGTAACAGTCAGAGAGCCAAGTGAGGTTAGGCAGTTCCTCCACATCGTCCCAGACATGAGCCCCTGGCAGGTAGTAAACCTCTCTAGATGATAGGCCAGGTTGACAGATTGGTGTCTCTGTCCCCTGCAGCACAAAATCACCCATAAGGATCACTCACCACTTCCTCCTGGTAGCCATGCATGATTTAGGGTCAGGTGGACCAGTTGCTTTGCTTCAAGGCACATCTGGCACCTCTTTAATGTTGAAGCCAGTGAACCTATTCTGTAGTTGTAAGCCCACAGGTCTTACCATGAGTCTGAGGGGGTTGTCCAGTCTCTTCTTGAACACTGTCCGGCTTTTGGCTGTGACACCTCCCTCGGGAGCCTGTTCCAGTGCTCCACTACCTTCTGGATGAAGAACCTTTTCCTAATATGTGGCCTAAACCTCCCCTGGCACATCTTCTTGCCTTTCCCTTGGGCTCTGTCATTGGCCACCAGAGAGAAGAAATCAGTGTCTGCCCCTCATCTTCCCCTTGTGAGGAAGCTGTAGACCATGATGAGCTCTCCTGTCAGTGTCTTCTCCAGACTGAACAGACATAGTGACTTTAGCCAGTCCTATTACAGCTTCCACTCAAAACCCTACAGCACATTCATGGCTCTCCTCTGGACCCTCTCCAGAAGCTTTATATCCTTTCTAAATTGTAACTCCCAGACCTTCACATGGGATTTCTACAAAGCAATGGTTTTCTCCCTCAGCAGGCAGTATGTAGGTGGAAAGATGAGACACAGGCAGGCTTGCAGAATTCTTTAATGAGTCTAAAGAGGGAAATAAGGTCACTCCAGCTGGAGGCCCCAGTATGCCCAGGAGCAGGAGTAGCCAAGAATCTGTTCCCCTTTTCCTGTACAGCTGTTCCAACAGAGGGGGCAGCTTAGCAGCTCACTCCAGGTTGCATTCTGGGGTCCTCACAGCAGGATTTGAGGGGAGCACAAAAAAAAGAGAAAAAAAGGGGTGAGTGGAAGAGAGGAAAAGTACTCATTTTTCATGTGTTCAGAAAGACACCTTTCAGCCTGCCCTTGAAGGACAAGCCAGAGATGACCTGAAAACAACATCTGGAAACAATGGCATGAAGTTTGATTGTCTGTCCGGCATCATGATCTAAATTCCTAGGGGTCCGTAGCCGAGGCCATTGCCAGCATCTTTAGCACGGGGGGCATCTGCTGCCACTGGAAATGCAGGAGAGGTCACAGCAGCCAGAGTTGATGGGCACTCCATCACAGCTGAGGATTCTGCCAACAGCAGCAGAGGTGGAGGAGCCCACAACGGTGTTCTGTGGGAAGGAGCTGAGGATGGGGCCAGGCAGGGTCACCACCACAGGGGCGGGCTGGATGACGATGGTGGAGCTCTGGCACTGCCTGACACAGGGCTCATTGCAGCTGTTGGCCAGTGGGGTGGGGCCACAGGGCTGGCAAGACTGGCACTGGTCATAGCAGGACATGTCTTGAGTCTGGAGCTGCACCTGGAGAGGGGGCGGGGAGGAAGCAAAACATGAGAATGAGTGAGGAGTAACCCGGCCCCACACCATGGGGGACCCAAAGAACATGAACAGACAGGAGGCGGAGGCTGTGAAAAGACTTATGAGGGCTTCTTAGCTTAGTTGAGCCAGGTCTAAAAAGAATCACCAACTCCTGTGAAACTTCTGGTTAGTCCCTGAGTCCAGAAGCCACGTCACTGCAGTCCCAGCCTCCCTCCATGTCTAGCCTTCTCCTCAGCTCCCTCTCTCATAACAAGCTGCCCCATGATCTGGCACAGAACAAAGCTGCTGTCAACTAAGAGGTCCCTTGAGGTGAGACCTCCTTTTACAAAAAGCAGAGAAAGAGAAGAGGCTTCAAACTCACCTGATTCCCAAGAAGAAGGAGGCAAGAGAAGTGGATGAGAGAGTGAGGAGCTGGGCTGGCTTTTATCATGCACCCTTACTGCCCCAGGCTGACAGAGGCATCCCTTGCAGAGGTGATTAATCACTGACAAGCTCATCCTGAATGCAAAACATCCCAGCTAATGCTATGGGCTGTGTTTTGGCTTCTTCAGCTGCTGTCTCTCCATTTCCTACTGTATGTCAAGCACATTCCCTAGTGAAGGCATCTTTTGTGTGACCGGATGAAAAGCTCAAGCACTTCCCATGCAAAACACACCATTGTGGGCAGAGGACTCAGCGACCATGATGGAAGAGTCCAGTAAGGGACACCTGACATACACTCAACAGGCAACACACATACATACACATACATATCTAGACCTGTAGTAATCTACAGTTAATTGAGAAGCCTCAGGACACCCAATGTGGAGCTGTCTATGCTGTGCACAGTCACCACACAGGAACTGGAACTGGGAGACTCAACTTCTGCAAGTCTTGTTTCCAGGGATTCAGTGTGGTTGAGGGAAGACTGGTCTGTGCCCAGCCTGAGCCCATTCACCCTCACAGAAGTCCTTTTCCTTCTGTCTATCTGTTCCTGAGTACCATGGACACAGATATGGGCTGTAACCATGGGATGGAACTGCTTGTAGGCTCTGGTAGGACAGCCTGTAGGTTCATTTCTCATTGTATGATGAAGCAAGCCAAGCCAGGCCAACAGCAGGTGTGTAGGGTTGACCATGACCTTATACCAACTGGAGTGAAACCACAATCAGCAATTGCAGGATCTGTGTCTCGAGAAAGATTATTTGTCCCATTTACAGTGCACGACTGCTTTGGGATGAGATAAGTCCTGCATGTGAGCTGGTGTCTCTTCACAGACTCTGGGAAGAGTCTGTAGGGTCTGTTAAGAGTGAGTTTAGAGGAGAACATGAAAATGATCAGACGATTGGAACACCCTTCCTATGAAGAAAGGCTAGAGGTGGAGTTGTTTAGCCTGGAGAGGAGAAGGCTCTAGGGAGACATGATTTCACTCATTCAATACTTAAAGGGGGTTTTATGAGAAAGAGAAAGATATTTTAGTATGGCCCCTAATGACAGGACAAGAGGCTATGGCTGTACACTGTAAAAGGTAGATTTAGATTGGACATAAGGATGACAATTTTTCCAATGAGGGTGGTGAGACACTGGAAGGAGTTGCCCAGAGATATTGTAGATGCCCCATCAGTAGAAGTGTTCCAGGTCAGGTTAGATGGGGCTTTAAGCAACCTGATCCAATGAGAGATGTCTCTGGCCATGGCAGTGGAATTAGACTAGATGATCTTTCAATGTCCATTCCAATGCAAATGATTCTATGATTCTATGAATTATGTTGGTAACAAAGGTTGGCCTGTGAGGCCCTTCCCTCCAGGCCACTGAGTCTGGGCTGAAAGAGCCTCCACACAAGGATGTCTCCGGAATCTGAGTTGGTCCTGCAGGGCTAGAAGGACATGTCCCCTGAAGGGATCTTGATCCACTTTGCTCATAACCCCGTAATTACTTCCATTTAGTGAGACACAAAGCAAGGCACAGAAGTCAGAAGGGAATCCTCCCTCAAGAGGCCATTTGGGCAGCCTGCATGGCAGCAGTGGGATGTGGCATGGTGAGGCAAGAGAGTCTTTGCAAACACCTGCTAAATTAGGGAGAAGGAGATTAAAATAGGTCTGGAGGGGAACATCCACCAGAGACTAAAGAAGAGATGTCAGAAGGAGTAGAAGTGGTATGCAGGGGGGACAGCATGTCAGGGGAGGCTCTCACACTTCCCCTGTGGCCCAGCTGTGGTGTAGTTACCTGTCTGCTACACACCTCCTGTTCAAAAAGAGGAGGCAGATGACCCCTTCTTCAGGCATCTGGGGAAACCTCTCAGTCACAGGCCTTGGTAGCCGTGGGGGACTTTCACCACCTCAGCATCGGCTGCGGGACCAAAATTGATGGGCAGAAGCAAACCTGGACATTGGCTGAGGAGTATGGAAGGAAACCTTTTAATGCAAGCAATCCACGAATGGAGTAGGGGGGTGGCTCTGTTGGGCCTGCTCCTCACAAATAAGGAAAAATTATTGGGTGATGTAGAGTTCAAGGGCAGCCTTGCCTGCAGTGACCAGGAGACTGTGGAGCTCAGGGTCCACAGAGGACTGACCAAGATGGACAGGGTGACTGTTTAAAGTCATTATGGACCTACCTGCTCGGCAGGATGCCCTGGGAAATTGCCCTGGAACACAGAGGTTCCCAAGGAGCTGACAAACCTTCAAGGACAGCATTCTCAGAGCACAATGACAGTCCTCTGCAATATGTGGAAAGGTGGGACAAGAAAAGCCAAAGCACAGGTGGAGTAGAATCTTGCAAGATGGGTAAAGTGAATCAAGAAAGGTATCTCTGAGCTTATTGGCAGCAAAATGAAGGCTCAGGTGATGAGGGTTCATTACCTGGTGAGGAGAAGGACCTGGTGAATAATGATGATGAAAAGGCTGATGTACTCAACGCCTATTTGTCCTCAGGTTTAATTTGTATGCTTTCTCTCCAGGCCTACCACATCCCTGAGACTTCCCATACACTCTATGACAATGAAGCAGCACCCACAGTAAAACAAGAACGAACTAAGGAGCTCTTACTAACATTTGGACACACACAGGTTCAAGGGATCACTTGAGATGCAACAAAGGGTGTTCCATGAGCTGACTGCTCAGTCTTTACTCAGTCCCTGGTAGGAAGATGGAGGAAATACTCTTAGAAGACTTTTCTAAACCCATGAAAGACCAGAAGGGAGTTGGGAGCAGCTCATGTGGATTTTCTGAGAGCAAATCACGCCTCATCAACCTCATTTCTTCCTGTGAGGAGGTGACTGGAACTGTGGGGAAGCGGAGGGGCACTGGCTGGGGTGTACCTTGATTTAGCAAGACCTTTGACATACTCTCATGGGGGCACACACATGCACACTTGTATACACACAGAGGTGTGCACACTTACAGGCATGAACACACAGATATTCATGCACACACAATCTCGTGAACACAAACACAACCACACATGTGGGCTTTTATACACCCAAAGAGTAGCTCAAAGGTGTGCACTTCTAAAGACGCAGGTGCACACACGTTTCCAACGAAGTCCATGTGCAGACACAGGCTTAGCCACCCCCCCATATCATGACCCAGCCATGTCTGTGGGTCAGGAATAGCATTAAATCCAGAGAGCATCTGTATTGCTGCAGCCACAAAGGATTCCCATATTACGATTCCAAAAACTCCTCCAGCTTTCAATGCTCCCAGCTGTCCTTAGTGATTTCCTTAAGGTAGCTGTGGGATGGGCCCCAGTTCTGCAGAGGGAGTGGTGCCTCAGTGATGTATTCGCACAGCAGCAGAGCACGGTGTGCCTGGGATGAACCAGTCTCCCCACAGGCTGTAAACACCGAGGCTGGGACACCAGAAATGGTACTGACTGATCCCTGTAAGAAAGTCACTCAGCCTTTCCAAAGCATTGCTTGAAATGCCATTTATTAGTACTCAGGCTAAAGAGATGATAATATGGCTAATCTTACATCCCTTCTAATGCCAGGAACATCGAGCTGTTAAGCATATAGCTGCTCTCACAGCACAAGAGTATCACAAAACAGTTGAGGTTGGAAGGGACCTCTGGACAAGGAGCAGCCAGGCAAAGGAACGATCTCTCCCAATGAAGAAAAACAGCTGCCTGTCAACCATATCCCATCCTTTCTAAGTAGACCTTCTCCTCACTTCCCTCTCCAATGACAGAAGACAAAGTAAATATGAGCTGAGATTTCCATTGGAGAAGCTCAGCTCAGGAGAAGAGGCTTCAGACTCAGCTGGTGCCTAAGCAGAAGGAGGCAAGAGAAGTGAATGAGGGAGGAGGGACTCAGCTGTCTTTTATACATGCTTTTCATTGCCACAGGAACAAGAGACATCCTTGGCAAAGGTAACACTTTTCTGACAAGCTCATCTTGAATGCAAACCAGCACAGCTAATGAGATGGGCTGTGCTTTACTTTCCAAGACTGTTGCCTTTTCACTTCCAGGTTTGTTCCATGCCCATTCCCCAGGGAAGGTTTCTTACGATCCCTGGCATGAAAGGCCCCAGGATTTCTAGGGCAGGATTGTAGCAGCGTGTAAGAGTTGGTCCGAAGAACAGTATTTGCCTGAACATCGCCATCAAGGAGAGATGCCCTGATAGAAAGAATTCGACAATGACTTGGAGAAAAGCCTGAGGAGAAGAATTGTGTTGCACAGGTCTCTCTAACCCAGGGACTACTGGTAACGATAGTTGCTGTGTGGACTTCACCTGCTGCCTCCACGAAACTTGCCCCCACCTCCTAAAAGGAATTGTGTTATACGGATCTCTCCGACCTAGGGACAATAACTGCTGTCTGGAAGATGGATTTTCACCTGCTGCTTCAACCAAACTTGTCCCCCACCTTCTCTCTGTTACTAAGGCCAACAAAGAAAAGCATGCACAGAGGACAGAGTAAATATGCCCAGAAGTCTATGCATTTTCCGTCCTGAAAGGTGTTCATGAATGGACTGAATGTGACTTCAAGCAACATGATCGAACGGGATCTGTCCTGAGCACAAGGGTGATGTAGAAGACCGCTGGAGGTGACTTCTCACCTACATTCTGAATCTGTAATCCCCTCCCTCCCCTGCCCTCCCTGACCCCTTCATGTCCATGGACACAATAATCCTCACATCCCCTCTGCCACAGCACAACTTTCCGTCATTGTGCTGGGACTACACAGAGGCAGCTGAAGGGAGGCTCTCAACCTCCCCACTGCCAACCGCAGGAAATCAGTGGCTGGTGTTTCCCGCCCCTGAGCTTGGAGACAGCTCTGGGAAGCTGGTTCATCTCCTTAGTCAGGGCTCTGCAGCTGCCCCAGGCTGCAGCTGGCGCTGTGCGGGATTCTTCTTGCTGGAGGAGTAGACGAGCCCATTTCCCAGGAGCCAAAGTTGTGGCCGTGCAGAGCCCCGGGGCGAGACCCCGCTCCAAAAAGGGGTTTTTGGAGAGCGAAACCCTAAGCAGCACTGACGCAGGGCTCAGCTCCGGGGCGGAGCTGGTGGCGGAGAGGAGAGGAGAGGAGAGGAGAGGAGAGGAGAGGAGAGGAGAGGAGAGGAGAGGAGAGGAGAGGAGAGGAGAGGAGAGGAGAGGAGAGGAGAGGAGAGGAGGGGAGAGGAGGGGAGAGGAGGGGAGAGGAGGGGAGAGGAGGGGAGGGGAGGGGAGGGGAGGGGAGGGGAGGGGAGGGGAGGGGAGGGGAGGGGAGGGGAGGGGAGGGGAGGGGAGGAGAGGGGAGGAGAGGGGAGGAGAGGGGAGGAGAGGAGAGGAGAGGAGAGGAGAGGAGAGGAGAGGAGAGGAGAGGAGAGGAGAGGAGAGGAGAGGAGAGGAGAGGAGAGGAGAGGAGAGGAGAGGAGAGGAGAGGAGAGGAGAGGGAGAGGGACACTGACAAGAACAGGGACGGGGAAAGGAGGAGCCCCTGGGGCAGCCGGGGGGAGCAGGGCGCAGGCGGCGGAGCGGCGGGATGCGGCGGTGCCGGGGTGCAGGGCTGGCGGGACTGGTCGCGGTGCTCCTGGGTGCGCGGGGCTGACGGGGCTGGGTGGCTCCGGGGCTGAGCCTGGGGTGGCTCCTGCAGGTCCCTCGATGCTGTCGTCTCCTCTGGCTTTTTCACGGATATCTGACCCCAACCAGTCTCCCTTCCATCCCACATTCCCTCTAGAAAATTAATTGTTACATTCTTTGTCCAGCACTCCCCGTTTCCCCTCTTTCCTCTGAGTCTTTCCTTGTAACTCATGAAGTCATTCCTTCACCATGATATTTTATTTTTATCATTCCTTTGCCCCCATTTTCTGCTTTTTTAATTATTCTACTCTTCCACCCATCATTCACGCATTCATCTCTCGACCAACTATTAATGGACATTTCTGTTACAGCACATGTTGACAGCTTCTGTAAACTCTTCTCCTCATCATCTCTCTATGTTCCTGACTTCTTCTGTGGGATTTGTCCTGGGAAACAGCCGGCAGGGCTGTACAGTTTATCAGGTGTATTTCTTATTTTTCTCCCCGGCAGTGGCTGTGGGCAGAGCGGAGGTGCAGCAGGAACCGTTGGCAGAGACCATCGAGGGCACCGAAATCAGCATCAACTGCTCACATCCCAACATACGGACCACTGACTTCATCCTCTGGTACCGTCAAATCTCGGGACGTGGCCCCGCATTCCTCGTGAGCGGTATTCAAGGCTCTAAAGCGCTGTCGGACCCTCCGGGCCGGCTGTCGGTGGCGGCAGACCGCCGGTCCAGCGCCCTGTGGCTCTCCCGGCCCCGGCGCGGGGACGCGGCGGTGTATTACTGCGCCGTGGGAGACACGGGGAGAGGAGCCGGGGCTCTGACCGCACACGAACCGCCGCGGGCGGGGCCGGACGGGTGTGACGGGGGCGGGAGCACAGTCCCGGTCGACCCGCCAGGGGGTGCTGCCGCCTCGGCCCCCCGGGGCTGCTTCTTAATGTCTCTGCTCCTTCCCATGAACATCCTTGCCCTCTACACTCTCCAAATAATTTTCACTGCTTCCCCTAAGGAGTCTCATTCCCTGTAGGCAGAAACATCCCTCAGTTTATATGATGATCTTCTCACCTTTACAGGAGGTGTCATCCCTACACAAGGGGACGATCATAATACCTTAAGGGTTAGTGAGAAGATCATGGTAAACAGGCTTGTGTCTGACTCTGGGTAGGAGTGTTTGCAGCTGGTACTGTTCTCAGAGACATTTTGCCTTGTCCATGGCCTTGGAGAAGGGGACAGTGAACCCCTGTGGGGAGAGGGACTCATGCTGACTCCTGCTTCCAGGTACCTTGGTCTGTGCCTCGTTCTGCCTCCTACCGAGCGACAAGGAGGACATAGGTGGTCTCTCTCCCCCTTAATATATTGAAAGACCACAATGAGGTCTCTTTGCAGCCTTCTCTTCAGCTTTTCTCCATCAGACAGCTATTCCAGTACTTGAATTTTTTTGTGGCCATCGCCTGGAGGTCCTACTCTAGCAGGTTCATGTCTTTCTTTATTGAGAAGCCCAGAACTGGTCAAAGTCCTCCAGGTAGGATGTCAGAAGAGCCAAGGACCTGGGAGAATCACTTCCCTTCACCTGCCGGCTGCACTTCTTTTGATGCAGCCAAGGATACAACTGGCTTTCTGCGCTGCAAGCACACGTTGCTGGCGCATGTCCAAGTTGTCACCCACCAGTGTCACCAAGTCCTTCTCCAGAAGTCTGCTCTCAATCCCTTCATTGCCCAACCTGTATTGATACTGGGAATTGCCCTGACCCAGGTGCAGGACGCTTCACTTTGCCTTGCTGAACCTCATGAGCCTCCTTAAGCTCTCTTTTCTTGATATTGTGATCCCTTCCTGGAACATCGCCCCAGGCCCTTTGCTCATCAGCTGTCTCCATCAATCCCTCACAGGGCTGCTGGATGCTCTCTCCCTCCCACATCTTTCCTAGTAGAAAGGCCTCCTTATCAGGTCAGCCATCCTAATGGCAAACACACCTTTGCCCCACTTGATGAGATGGATCCCATCTCTCCTGAGCAGATGCTGCTCTTCAAACAGGGTCCCATGGCTGTAGGACCTAAAACCCTGTCAGTAGCTCCAGCCAAGTTTTGACCTGCATTATCAATTCCCTTCTACTCACACCGGCCTGTCTGAGGACAACACCACCTGGACCCCCACGCCCCTGCCTAGCTTTCTGTAGAGTTCTGTAATCACTTTTGGTATTGTCCAGGTTTCCCCTACCAGTATCATTCATGCCCATAAGGAATAACAGCAGGGGGTAACAGTCAGAGAGCCAAGTGAGGTTAGGCAGTTCCTCCACATCGTCCCAGACATGAGCCCCTGGCAGGTAGTAAACCTCTCTAGATGATAGGCCAGGTTGACAGATTGGTGTCTCTGTCCCCTGCAGCACAAAATCACCTATAAGGATCACTCACCGCTTCCTCCCGGTAGCCATGCGTGATTTAGGGTCAGGTGGACCAGTTGCTTTGCTTCAAGGCACATCTGGCACCTCTTTAATGTTGAAGCCAGTGAACCTGTTCTGTAGTTGTAAGCCCACAGGTCTTACCATGAGTCTGAGGGGGTTGTCCAGTCTCTTCTTGAACACTGTCCGGCTTTTGGCTGTGACACCTCCCTGGGGAGCCTGTTCCAGTGCTCCACTACCTTCTGGACGAAGAACCTTTTCCTAATATCTGGCCTAAACCTCCCCTGGCACATCCTCTTGCCTTTCCCTTGGGCTCTGTCATTGGCCACCAGAGAGAAGAAATCAGTGTCTGCCCCTCACCTTCCCCTTGTGAGGAAGCTGTAGACCATGATGAGCTCTCCTGTCAGTGTCTTCTCCAGACTGAACAGACATAGTGACTTTAGCCAGTCCTATTACAGCTTCCACTCAAAACCCTACAGCACATTCATGGCTCTCCTCTGGACCCTCTCCAGAAGCTTTATATCCTTTCTGAATTGTAACTCCCAGACCTTCACATGGGATTTCCACAAAGCAATGGTTTTCTCCCTCAGCAGGCAGTATGTAGGTGGAAAGATGAGACACAGGCAGGCTTGCAGAATTCTTTAATGAGTCTAAAGAGGGAAATAAGGTCACTCCAGCTGGAGGCCCCAGTATGCCCAGGAGCAGGAGCAGCCAAGAATCTGTTCCCCTTTTCCTGTACAGCTGTTCCAAAAGAGGGGACAGCTTAGCAGCTCACTCCAGGTTGCATTCTGGGGTCCTCACAGCAGTATTTGAGGGGAGCACAAAACAAAGAGAAAAAAGGGGTGAGTGGAAGAGAGGAAAAGTACACATTTTTCATGTGTTCAGAAAGACACCTTTCAGCCTGCCCTTGAAGGACAAGCCAGAGATGACCTGAAAACAACATCTGGAAACAATGGCATGAAGTTTGATTGTCTGTCCGGCATCACGATCTAAATTCCTACGGGTCCGTAGCCGAGGCCATTGCCAGCATCTTTAGCACGGGGGGCATCTGCTGCCACTGGAAATGCAGGAGAGGTCACAGCAGCCAGAGTTGATGGGCACTCCATCACAGCTGAGGATTCTGCCAACAGCAGCGGAGGTGGAGGAGCCCACAACGGTGTTCTGTGGGAAGGAGCTGAGGATGGGGCCAGGCAGGGTCACCACCACAGGGGCGGGCTGGATGACGATGGTGGAGCTCTGGCACTGCCTGACACAGGGCTCGTTGCAGCTGTTGGCCAGTGGGGTGGGGCCACAGGGCTGGCAAGACTGGCACTGGTCATAGCAGGACATGTCTTGAGTCTGGAGCTGCACCTGGAGAGGGGGCGGGGAGGAAGCAAAACATGAGAATGAGTGAGGAGTAACCCGGCCCCACACCATGGGGGACCCAAAGAACATGAACGGACAGGAGGCGGAGGCTGTGAAAAGACTTATGAGGGCTTCTTAACTTTGTTGAGCCAGGTCTAAAAAGAATCACCGACTCCTGTGAAACTTCTGGTTAGTCCCTGAGTCCAGAAGCCAGGTCACTACAGTCCCAGCCTCCCTCCATGTCTAGCCTTCTCCTCAGCTCCCTCTCTCATAACAAGCTGCCCCATGATCTGGCACAGAACAAAGCTGCTGTCAACTAAGAGGTCCCTTGAGGTGAGACCTCCTTTTAGGGAAAGCAGAGAAAGAGAAGAGGCTTCAAACTCACCTGATTCCCAAGAAGAAGGAGACAAGAGAAGTGGATGAGAGAGTGAGGAGCTGGGCTGGCTTTTATCATGCACCCTTACTGCCCCAGGCTGACAGAGGCATCCCTTGCAGAGGTGATTAATCACTGACAAGCTCATCCTGAATGCAAAACATCCCAGCTAATGCTATGGGCTGTGTTTTGGCTTCTTCAGCTGCTGTCTTTCCATTTCCTACTGTATGTCAAGCACATTCCCTAGTGAAGGCAACTTTTGTCTGACCGGATGAAAGGCTCAAGCACTTCCCATGCAAAACATACCATTGTGGGCAGAGGACTCAGCCACCATGATGGAAGAGTCCAGTAAGGGACACCTGACATACACTCAACAGGCAACACACATACATACACATACATATCTAGACCTGTAGTCATCTATAGTTAATTGAGAAGCCTCAGGACACCCAATGTGGAGCTGTCTATGCTGTGCACAGTCACCACACAGGAACTGGAACTGGGAGACTCAACTTCTGCAAGTCTTGTTTCCAGGGATTCAGTGTGGTTGAGGGAAGACTGGTCTGTGCCCAGTCTGAGCCCATTCACCCTCACAAAAGTCCTTTTCCTTCTGTCTATCTGTTCCTGAGTACCATGGACACGGATATGGGCTGTAACCATGGGATGGAACTGCTTGTAGGCTCTGGTAGGACAGCCTGTAGGTTCATTTCTCATTGTATGATGAAGCAAGCCAAACCAGCTCAACAGCAGGTGTGTGGGGTTGACCATGACGTTATACCAACTGGAGTGAAACCACAATCAGCAATTGCAGGATCTGTGTCTCGAGAAAGATTATTTGTCCCATTTACAGTGCACGACTGCTTTGGGATGAGATAAGTCCTGCATGTGAGCTGGCGTCTCTTCACAGACTCTGGGAAGAGTCTGTAGGGTCTGTTAAGAGTGAGTTTAGAGGAGAACATGAAAATGATCAGACAATTGGAACACCCCTCCTATGAAGAAAGGCTAGAGGTGGAGTTGTTTAGCCTGGAGAGGAGAAGGCTCTAGGGAGACATGATTTCACTCATTCAATACTTAAAGGGGGTTTTATGAGAAAGAGAAAGATATTTTAGTATGGCCCCTAATGACAGGACAAGAGGCTATGGCTGTACACTGTAAAAGGTAGATTTAGATTGGACATAAGGATGACAATTTTTCCAATGAGGGTGGTGAGACACTGGAAGGAGTTGCCCAGAGATATTGTAGATGCCCGATCACTGGAAGTATTCCAGGTCAGGTTAGACGGGGCTTTAAGCAACCTGATCCAATGAGAGATGTCTCTGGCCATGGCAGTGGAATTAGACTAGATGATCTTTCAATGTCCATTCCAATGCAAATGATTCTATGATTCTATGAATTATGTTGGTAACAAAGGTTGGCCTGTGAGGCCCTTCCCTCCAGGCCACTGAGTCTGGGCTGAAAGAGCCTCCACACAAGGATGTCTCCGGAATCTGAGTTGGTCCTGCAGGGCTAGAAGGACATGTCCCCTGAAGGGATCTTGATCCACTTTGCTCATAACCCCGTAATTACTTCTATTTAGTGAGACACAAAGCAAGGCACAGAAGTCAGAAGGGAATCCTCCCTCAAGAGGCCATTTGGGCAGCCTGCATGGCAGCAGTGGGATGTGGAATGGTGAGGCAAGAGAGTCTTTGCAAACACCTGCTAAATTAGGGAGAAGGAGATTAAAATAGGTCTGGAGGGGAACATCCACCAGAGACTAAAGAAGAGATGTCAGAAGGAGTAGAAGTGGTATGCAGGGGGGACAGCATGTCAGGGGAGGCTCTCACACTTCCCGTGTAGCCCAGCTGTGGTGTAGTTACCTGTCTGCTACACACCTCCTGTTCAAGAAGAGGAGGCAGATGACCCCTTCTTCAGGCATCTGGGGAAACCTCTCAGTCACAGGCCTTGATAGCCGTGGGGGACTTTCACCACCTCAGCATCGGCTGCGGGACCAAAATTGATGGGCAGAAGCAAACCTGGACATTGGCTGAGGAGTATGGAAGGAAACCTTTTAATGCAAGCAATCCACGAATGGAGTAGGGGGGTGGCTCTGTTGGGCCTGCTCCTCACAAAGAAGGAAAAACTGTTGGGTGATGTAGAGTTCAAGGGCAGCCTTGCCTGCAGTGACCAGGAGACTGTGGAGCTCAGGGTCCACAGAGGACTGACCAAGATGGACAGGGTGACTGTTTAAAGTCATTACGGACCTACCTGCTCGGCAGGATGCCCTGGGAAATTGCCCTGGAACACAGAGGTTCCCAAGGAGCTGACAAACCTTCAAGGACAGCATTCTCAGAGCACAATGACAGTCCTCTGCAATATGTGGAAAGGTGGGACAAGAAAAGCCAAAGCACAGGTGGAGTAGAATCTTGCAAGATGGGTAAAGGGAATCAACAAAGGTATCTCTGAGCCTATTGGCAGCAAAAGGAAGGCTCAGGTGATGAGGGTTCATTACTTGGTGAGGAGAAGGACCTGGTGAATAATGATGATGAAAAGGCTGATGTACTCAACGCCTATTTCTCCTCAGGTTTTATTTGTATGCCTTCTCTCCAGGCCTACCACATCCCTGAGACTTCCCATACACTCTATGACAATGAAGCAGCACCCACAGTAGAACAAGAACGAACTAAGGAGCTCTTACTAACATTTGGACACACACAGGTTCAAGGGATCACTTGGGATGCAACAAAGGGTGTTCCATGAGCTGACTGCTCAGTCTTTACTCAGTCCCTGGTAGGACTTAGAAGTAGGTAGGACTTAGAAGGTAGTCTTAGAAGACTTTTCTAAACCCATGAAAGACCAGAAGGGAGTTGGGAGCAGATCATGTGGATTTTCTGAGAGCAAATCACGCCTCATCAACCTCATTTCTTCCTGTGAGGAGGTGACTGGAACTGTGGGGAAGCGGAGGGGCACTGGCTGGGGTGTACCTTGATTTAGCAAGACCTTTGACATACTCTCATGGGGGCACACACATGCATACTTGTATACACACAGAGGTGTGCACACTTACAGGCATGAACACACAGATATTCATGCACACACAATCTCGTGAACACAAACACAACCACACATGTGGGCTTTTATACATCCAAGGAGTAGCTCAAAGGTGTGCACTTCTAAAGACGCAGGTGCACACACGTTTCCAACGAAGTCCATGTGCAGACACAGGCTTAGCCACCCCCCCATATCATGACCCAGCCATGTCTGTGGGTCAGGAATAGCATTAAATCCAGAGAGCATCTGTATTGCTGCAGCCACAAAGGATTCCCATATTACGATTCCAAAAACTCCTCCAGCTTTCAATGCTCCCAGCTGTCCTTAGTGATTTCCTTAAGGTAGCTGTGGGAAGGGCCCCAGTTCTGCAGAAGGAGTGGTGCCTCAGTGATGTATTCGCACAGCAGCAGAGCACGGTGTGCCTGGGATGAACCAGTCTCCCCACAGGCTGTAAACACCGAGGCTGGGACACCAGAAATGGTACTGATCCCTGTAAGAAAGTCACTCAGCCTTTCCAAAGCATTGCTTGAAATGCCATTTATTAGTACTCAGGCTAAAGAGATGATAATATGGCTAATCTTACATCCCTTCTAACGCCAGGAACATCGAGCTGTTAAGCATATAGCTGCTCTCACAGCACAAGAGTATCACAAAACAGTTGAGGTTGGAAGGGACCTCTGGACAAGGAG